>NC_138896.1:46864891-48162030 GCF_965194825.1 Balaenoptera physalus | reverse complement strand
GAAAAAAAAACTTGGAGGTTGCCATTCCTTGGTATGTGCTCATCCTTCAGTAATATACAGTGAATTGGCGACCCTATTTGACCACTAGCCTCAAGCAAACGTTCCTCTTGTCTCCTAACACACGTTGGCGTGCAGCAGAATCCATGTAGCCTTATTCAGTGTTGTTCTTGGACTCTAGGAATCATTCCAGGTCTCAATACTGGCCGGTCTGCAGTAGGATGAGAAACCTACAAGAAGAAAGGCCTGTGAGTTCGGGGAGTTGTGAGCAATGCACCGTTGGGAACAGCTAGATGACGAGTCATGGGCTGTGAAGGGCCTCTTTCCTTAAACCTCTTGAATGTTGTAAGTTGAATGAACTCAAGGATCTCCCTTCTAAAGCACATTGGAGGTACAAACCAGAGAAAGAAAGAGCAGGGGCAGTGCTCTGTGGTCCCTTTTGAAAATAAGGCATGAAGGGAGACTTTATTTACCTCCTTGGGATTTAGAGAGTTGTGGGCTCAACTCTCCTGAGAAACACTGTAGTTGCACATGTTCTCTTCATAGCACATTTGCCTTTGTGATGACAAGTGAGTTTCTAGGAAAAATCTTGGAGGTTGCCATTCTTTGGTAGGTGCTCATCCTTCGGTAATCTTCAGTGAATTGGCGACGCCATTTGACCACTAGCCTCAAGCTAAGGCTCCTCTTGTATCATCCCACAGGTTGGCATGCAGCAGAATCCATGTAGCCTTATTCAGTGTGGTTCTTGGGCTCTAGGAAACATTCGAAGTCTCCTAGGACTCAGGGGTCTGCACTAGACCCGAAACGTACAAAAAGGACGGCCTGTGTGTTCAAGGATTTGTGAGTAAGGCACCGTTGGGAACAGCTAGATGCCGAGTCAGGGGCAGTGAAAGGCTTCTTTTGTTAAACCTCTAGAATGTGGTACGCTGAAACAACTCAAGTATCTCCCTTCTAAATCACCTTGCAGGTACAAAATAGAGAAAGAAACAGCAGGTTCAATGCTCTGTGGTCCCTTTTGAAAATAAGGCTGGAAGGGAAACTTTATTTACCTCCTTGAGATTTAGAGAGTTGCAGGCTCAATTCTCCCTGAGAAACACTGTACTTGCACATCTTCCCTTCATAACACAATTGCCTTTGTGATGACGTGAGTTTCTAGGATAGAACCTTGGAGGTTGCCATTCCTTGGTAGTTGCTCATCCCTCAGTAATCTTCAGGGAATGAACCAAACACATGGGACCTCTAGCCTCAAGTTAACGTTCAGGTTTTCTCATGACAGGGGCAGGCATGCCACAGATTCCATGCAGCCTTAGTCCCTGTGGTTCTTGAACTCTAGGAATCATATCAGTTCTCTTTTGACTCGCTGGTCTGCCCTAGGTTTTGAAACGTACTAAAAGGACCGCCTGTGTCTTCGCGAAGATGTGAGCAATCTACGGTTGGGAACATCTAGATGCCAAGTGATGGGCAGTGAAGGGCTTCGTTTGTTCCAACCCTAGCTTGCGATGGCTGGAAAGCAACACAGTTATCAACGTTCCGTGCCTTCCTTCATGCAAAGCGTGTCTGCATTCCTCAGGAAACCTGAGCTGCACTGAAAAACACAATTAGCCTACGATTGCTTCTAGGAACTAAACCGTGAAGTCGGTATACCTCAAGCAGCAACTAGACTTCATGTCCAGTTTCAATAATTACAGGGTTTCCCTTAACTGATAGTTATTCCCGAGAAAAATTGCCACCTAGGCCTCACTAAGCCTTCACCTTGATATCCTTACACCACCATCACGACTCCCAGCATGGCAATGGTTACTAATGTCATGCTCCATTGTGTCCACTGGATGTGCAATAAGAGAGCCAGAAACTCCAGAGGAATATGCTGTTTGGTCCCCCTGGAAATTGAGGCTTCCTGGAAAATTGTATTTTCCTCATTAGAAAGTTGAGAGTTGCAGCCTCAGTGTTACCTGGTAAACTCTGTTGTAGGCCACCTTTTCTTCATCGCACAATGGTATTTGTGAGGACAAGTGATTTTCCAAGAAAGAAACTTGGAGGTTGCCATTCTTTGGTATGTGCTCATCCTTCAGTGATCTACAGTGAATTGGCGAACCCGTTTGACCACTAGCCGCAAGGTAACGTTGCTCTTGAATCATGCCACAGGTTGGCATGCAGCTGAATCCATGTAGCCTTATTCAGTGTGGTTCTTGAGCTCTAGGAATCATTCCAGGTCTCAAAGTACTGGTGGGTCTGCACTAGGATGAGAAACGTACAAGAAGAATGGCCTGTGTGTTTGGGGATTTGTGAGCAGCGCACCATTGGGAAGAGCTCGATGCTGAGTCTTGGAAGGTGTAGGGCTTCTTTTGTTAAAGCTCTAGAATCTGGTAAGTTGAAACAACTCAAGTGTCTCCCTTCTAAAGCACCTTGGAGGTACCAATCAGAGAAAGAAACAGCAGGGTCAATGCTCTGTGGTCTCTTTTGAAAATACGGCTCGAAGGAAATCTTTATTTTCTTCATTGGGATCTAGGGAGTTGCGTGCTCAATTCTTCTGAGAAACACTGTAGTTGCACATGTTCTCTTCATAGCACAATTGCCTTTGTGATGACAAGTGAGTTTCTAGGAAGGAAACTTGAGGATTGCCATTCTTTGGTAGGTACTCATTCTTCGGAAATCTTCAGTCAATTGGCGAACCCATTTGTCCACTAGCCTCAAGCTAACGTTCCTCTTCTATCATGCCACAGGTTGGCATGCAGCTGAATCCAAGTAGCCTTATTATGTGTGGTCCTTGAGCTCTAGGAAGCGTTCCTGGTCTCTTAGTACTGGCTGGTCTGCACTAGAATGAGAAACGTGCAGGAAGGAAAGCGTGTGTGTTCCGGGGGTTGTGAGCAATGCACCGTTTGGAAGAGCTAGGTGCTGAGTAATGGGCAGTGTAGGGTTTCCCTGGATAAACACCTAGATTGCGACAGCTTGAAAACACCTAGCTATCAGCGTTCTGTTCAATCCTTCATGCCAAAAGTGTCTGCTTTTCTGCCTATCCGTGAGCACACAAAAAATAATATGATCCTACCCCTCCTTCTGGGAACTCACACGTGATGGAATCTACGCCCAGCAGCCAGTGGACTTTAAGTGCAGCCTGAAAAATTACAGGGTTTCCCTTGAAAGCTAGTTATTCCGGAGATACATTGTACACCCAGGCCTCACTCACCGATGACCCTGTAATACTTTGACCACATTCACGACTGCCTGTATTGCAAAGTTTACTCACAAAAGGGTTTAGTTGGTAACTTGAACGTCCAATAAGTACTCAGAAACTGCGGCATAAGAAGCTGTGCTCTCCCTTTGGAGATTGAGGCTTCATGGGAAGTTTATTTTCCACATTGGAATGTCGACACTTGCGGCCTCCGTGTTACCCGATAAACAGTGTAGTTGCCCATCGTCTCTTCACTGCAGAATTGCCTTTTCAGGCAAGTGATTTTCCATGAAACAAACGTTTCCTTTCAATTCCTGCTACGTGCTCCTCCTTCAGCAGTTGTTAGTGAATAGGCCAACCACATGCGACGACTGGCCTCAACCTAACGTTCTGTTTTTCTCGTCATAATGGTAGGCAGGCAGCAGGTTCAATGCAACGTTTGGCAAAGCAGTACTGGAAATGTAGGAGACATTTCTGGTGTCTTAGGAAAGGCGGGTGTGCACTAGGATCCATGATATTCACGAGGGGCTGCCAGTCTCTTCTGGAACTTGTGAGCAACGTTCAGTTGATGACAACTATACGCCAAGAAAGGGCAGTGAAAGGATTATTCTGTTAAACCTCTAGAATGTGGTAAGTTGAAACAACTCAAGTGTCTCCCTTCTAACGAACCTTGGAGGAACAAAATAGAGGAAGAAACAGCAGGGTCAATGCTCTGTGGTCCCTTTTGAAAGCAAGGCATGAAGGGAAAGTTTATTTACCTCTTTGGGATTTGAAGAGTCGCAGGCTCAATTCTCCCTGAGAAACATTGTAGTTGCACATGTTCTCTGCATAGCACAATTCCCTTTGTGAGGACAAGGGATTTTCCAAGAAAAAAAAACTTGGAGGTTGCCATTCCTTGGTATGTGCTCATCCTTCAGTAATATACAGTGAATTGGCGACCCTATTTGACCACTAGCCTCAAGCAAACGTTCCTCTTGTCTCCTAACACACGTTGGCGTGCAGCAGAATCCATGTAGCCTTATTCAGTGTTGTTCTTGGACTCTAGGAATCATTCCAGGTCTCAATACTGGCCGGTCTGCAGTAGGATGAGAAACCTACAAGAAGAAAGGCCTGTGAGTTCGGGGAGTTGTGAGCAATGCACCGTTGGGAACAGCTAGATGACGAGTCATGGGCTGTGAAGGGCCTCTTTCCTTAAACCTCTTGAATGTTGTAAGTTGAATGAACTCAAGGATCTCCCTTCTAAAGCACATTGGAGGTACAAACCAGAGAAAGAAAGAGCAGGGGCAGTGCTCTGTGGTCCCTTTTGAAAATAAGGCATGAAGGGAGACTTTATTTACCTCCTTGGGATTTAGAGAGTTGTGGGCTCAACTCTCCTGAGAAACACTGTAGTTGCACATGTTCTCTTCATAGCACATTTGCCTTTGTGATGACAAGTGAGTTTCTAGGAAAAATCTTGGAGGTTGCCATTCTTTGGTAGGTGCTCATCCTTCGGTAATCTTCAGTGAATTGGCGACGCCATTTGACCACTAGCCTCAAGCTAAGGCTCCTCTTGTATCATCCCACAGGTTGGCATGCAGCAGAATCCATGTAGCCTTATTCAGTGTGGTTCTTGGGCTCTAGGAAACATTCGAAGTCTCCTAGGACTCAGGGGTCTGCACTAGACCCGAAACGTACAAAAAGGACGGCCTGTGTGTTCAAGGATTTGTGAGTAAGGCACCGTTGGGAACAGCTAGATGCCGAGTCAGGGGCAGTGAAAGGCTTCTTTTGTTAAACCTCTAGAATGTGGTACGCTGAAACAACTCAAGTATCTCCCTTCTAAATCACCTTGCAGGTACAAAATAGAGAAAGAAACAGCAGGTTCAATGCTCTGTGGTCCCTTTTGAAAATAAGGCTGGAAGGGAAACTTTACTTACCTCCTTGAGATTTAGAGAGTTGCAGGCTCAATTCTCCCTGAGAAACACTGTACTTGCACATCTTCCCTTCATAACACAATTGCCTTTGTGATGACGTGAGTTTCTAGGATAGAACCTTGGAGGTTGCCATTCCTTGGTAGTTGCTCATCCCTCGGTAATCTTCAGGGAATGAACCAAACACATGGGACCTCTAGCCTCAAGTTAACGTTCAGGTTTTCTCATGACAGGGGCAGGCATGCCACAGATTCCATGCAGCCTTAGTCCCTGTGGTTCTTGAACTCTAGGAATCATATCAGTTCTCTTTTGACTCGCTGGTCTGCCCTAGGTTTTGAAACGTACTAAAAGGACCGCCTGTGTCTTCGCGAAGTTGTGAGCAATCTACGGTTGGGAACATCTAGATGCCAAGTGATGGGCAGTGAAGGGCTTCGTTTGTTCCACCCCTAGCTTGCGATGGCTGGAAAGCAACACAGTTATCAACGTTCCGTGCCTTCCTTCATGCAAAGCGTGTCTGCATTCCTCAGGAAACCTGAGCTGCACTGAAAAACACAATTAGCCTACGATTGCTTCTAGGAACTAAACCGTGAAGTCGGTATACCTCAAGCAGCAACTAGACTTCATGTCCAGTTTCAATAATTACAGGGTTTCCCTTAACTGATAGTTATTCCCGAGAAAAATTGCCACCTAGGCCTCACTAAGCCTTCACCTTGATATCCTTACACCACCATCACGACTCCCAGCATGGCAATGGTTACTAATGTCATGCTCCATTGTGTCCACTGGATGTGCAATAAGAGAGCCAGAAACTCCAGAGGAATATGCTGTTTGGTCCCCCTGGAAATTGAGGCTTCCTGGAAAATTGTATTTTCCTCATTAGAAAGTTGAGAGTTGCAGCCTCAGTGTTACCTGGTAAACTCTGTTGTAGGCCACCTTTTCTTCATCGCACAATGGTATTTGTGAGGACAAGTGATTTTCCAAGAAAGAAACTTGGAGGTTGCCATTCTTTGGTATGTGCTCATCCTTCAGTGATCTACAGTGAATTGGCGAACCCGTTTGACCACTAGCCGCAAGGTAACGTTGCTCTTGAATCATGCCACAGGTTGGCATGCAGCTGAATCCATGTAGCCTTATTCAGTGTGGTTCTTGAGCTCTAGGAATCATTCCAGGTCTCAAAGTACTGGTGGGTCTGCACTAGGATGAGAAACGTACAAGAAGAATGGCCTGTGTGTTTGGGGATTTGTGAGCAGCGCACCATTGGGAAGAGCTCGATGCTGAGTCTTGGAAGGTGTAGGGCTTCTTTTGTTAAACCTCTAGAATCTGGTAAGTTGAAACAACTCAAGTGTCTCCCTTCTAAAGCACCTTGGAGGTACCAATCAGAGAAAGAAACAGCAGGGTCAATGCTCTGTGGTCTCTTTTGAAAATACGGCTCGAAGGAAATCTTTATTTTCTTCATTGAGATCTAGGGAGTTGCGTGCTCAATTCTTCTGAGAAACACTGTAGTTGCACATGTTCTCTTCATAGCACAATTGCCTTTGTGATGACAAGTGAGTTTCTAGGAAGGAAACTTGAGGATTGCCATTCTTTGGTAGGTACTCATTCTTCGGAAATCTTCAGTCAATTGGCGAACCCATTTGTCCACTAGCCTCAAGCTAACGTTCCTCTTCTATCATGCCACAGGTTGGCATGCAGCTGAATCCAAGTAGCCTTATTATGTGTGGTCCTTGAGCTCTAGGAAGCGTTCCTGGTCTCTTAGTACTGGCTGGTCTGCACTAGAATGAGAAACGTGCAGGAAGGAAAGCGTGTGTGTTCCGGGGGTTGTGAGCAATGCACCGTTTGGAAGAGCTAGGTGCTGAGTAATGGGCAGTGTAGGGTTTCCCTGGATAAACACCTAGATTGCGACAGCTTGAAAACACCTAGCTATCAGCGTTCTGTTCAATCCTTCATGCCAAAAGTGTCTGCTTTTCTGCCTATCCGTGAGCACACAAAAAATAATATGATCCTACCCCTCCTTCTGGGAACTCACACGTGATGGAATCTACGCCCAGCAGCCAGTGGACTTTAAGTGCAGCCTGAAAAATTACAGGGTTTCCCTTGAAAGCTAGTTATTCCGGAGATACATTGTACACCCAGGCCTCACTCACCGATGACCCTGTAATACTTTGACCACATTCACGACTGCCTGTATTGCAAAGTTTACTCACAAAAGGGTTTAGTTGGTAACTTGAACGTCCAATAAGTACTCAGAAACTGCGGCATAAGAAGCTGTGCTCTCCCTTTGGAGATTGAGGCTTCATGGGAAGTTTATTTTCCACATTGGAATGTCGACACTTGCGGCCTCCGTGTTACCCGATAAACAGTGTAGTTGCCCATCGTCTCTTCACTGCAGAATTGCCTTTTCAGGCAAGTGATTTTCCATGAAACAAACGTTTCCTTTCAATTCCTGCTACGTGCTCCTCCTTCAGCAGTTGTTAGTGAATAGGCCAACCACATGCGACGACTGGCCTCAACCTAACGTTCTGTTTTTCTCGTCATAATGGTAGGCAGGCAGCAGGTTCAATGCAACGTTTGGCAAAGCAGTACTGGAAATGTAGGAGACATTTCTGGTGTCTTAGGAAAGGCGGGTGTGCACTAGGATCCATGATATTCACGAGGGGCTGCCAGTCTCTTCTGGAACTTGTGAGCAACGTTCAGTTGATGACAACTATACGCCAAGAAAGGGCAGTGAAAGGATTATTCTGTTAAACCTCTAGAATGTGGTAAGTTGAAACAACTCAAGTGTCTCCCTTCTAACGAACCTTGGAGGAACAAAATAGAGGAAGAAACAGCAGGGTCAATGCTCTGTGGTCCCTTTTGAAAGCAAGGCATGAAGGGAAAGTTTATTTACCTCTTTGGGATTTGAAGAGTCGCAGGCTCAATTCTCCCTGAGAAACATTGTAGTTGCACATGTTCTCTGCATAGCACAATTCCCTTTGTGAGGACAAGGGATTTTCCAAGAAAAAAAAACTTGGAGGTTGCCATTCCTTGGTATGTGCTCATCCTTCAGTAATATACAGTGAATTGGCGACCCTATTTGACCACTAGCCTCAAGCAAACGTTCCTCTTGTCTCCTAACACACGTTGGCGTGCAGCAGAATCCATGTAGCCTTATTCAGTGTTGTTCTTGGACTCTAGGAATCATTCCAGGTCTCAATACTGGCCGGTCTGCAGTAGGATGAGAAACCTACAAGAAGAAAGGCCTGTGAGTTCGGGGAGTTGTGAGCAATGCACCGTTGGGAACAGCTAGATGACGAGTCATGGGCTGTGAAGGGCCTCTTTCCTTAAACCTCTTGAATGTTGTAAGTTGAATGAACTCAAGGATCTCCCTTCTAAAGCACATTGGAGGTACAAACCAGAGAAAGAAAGAGCAGGGGCAGTGCTCTGTGGTCCCTTTTGAAAATAAGGCATGAAGGGAGACTTTATTTACCTCCTTGGGATTTAGAGAGTTGTGGGCTCAACTCTCCTGAGAAACACTGTAGTTGCACATGTTCTCTTCATAGCACATTTGCCTTTGTGATGACAAGTGAGTTTCTAGGAAAAATCTTGGAGGTTGCCATTCTTTGGTAGGTGCTCATCCTTCGGTAATCTTCAGTGAATTGGCGACGCCATTTGACCACTAGCCTCAAGCTAAGGCTCCTCTTGTATCATCCCACAGGTTGGCATGCAGCAGAATCCATGTAGCCTTATTCAGTGTGGTTCTTGGGCTCTAGGAAACATTCGAAGTCTCCTAGGACTCAGGGGTCTGCACTAGACCCGAAACGTACAAAAAGGACGGCCTGTGTGTTCAAGGATTTGTGAGTAAGGCACCGTTGGGAACAGCTAGATGCCGAGTCAGGGGCAGTGAAAGGCTTCTTTTGTTAAACCTCTAGAATGTGGTACGCTGAAACAACTCAAGTATCTCCCTTCTAAATCACCTTGCAGGTACAAAATAGAGAAAGAAACAGCAGGTTCAATGCTCTGTGGTCCCTTTTGAAAATAAGGCTGGAAGGGAAACTTTATTTACCTCCTTGAGATTTAGAGAGTTGCAGGCTCAATTCTCCCTGAGAAACACTGTACTTGCACATCTTCCCTTCATAACACAATTGCCTTTGTGATGACGTGAGTTTCTAGGATAGAACCTTGGAGGTTGCCATTCCTTGGTAGTTGCTCATCCCTCAGTAATCTTCAGGGAATGAACCAAACACATGGGACCTCTAGCCTCAAGTTAACGTTCAGGTTTTCTCATGACAGGGGCAGGCATGCCACAGATTCCATGCAGCCTTAGTCCCTGTGGTTCTTGAACTCTAGGAATCATATCAGTTCTCTTTTGACTCGCTGGTCTGCCCTAGGTTTTGAAACGTACTAAAAGGACCGCCTGTGTCTTCGCGAAGATGTGAGCAATCTACGGTTGGGAACATCTAGATGCCAAGTGATGGGCAGTGAAGGGCTTCGTTTGTTCCAACCCTAGCTTGCGATGGCTGGAAAGCAACACAGTTATCAACGTTCCGTGCCTTCCTTCATGCAAAGCGTGTCTGCATTCCTCAGGAAACCTGAGCTGCACTGAAAAACACAATTAGCCTACGATTGCTTCTAGGAACTAAACCGTGAAGTCGGTATACCTCAAGCAGCAACTAGACTTCATGTCCAGTTTCAATAATTACAGGGTTTCCCTTAACTGATAGTTATTCCCGAGAAAAATTGCCACCTAGGCCTCACTAAGCCTTCACCTTGATATCCTTACACCACCATCACGACTCCCAGCATGGCAATGGTTACTAATGTCATGCTCCATTGTGTCCACTGGATGTGCAATAAGAGAGCCAGAAACTCCAGAGGAATATGCTGTTTGGTCCCCCTGGAAATTGAGGCTTCCTGGAAAATTGTATTTTCCTCATTAGAAAGTTGAGAGTTGCAGCCTCAGTGTTACCTGGTAAACTCTGTTGTAGGCCACCTTTTCTTCATCGCACAATGGTATTTGTGAGGACAAGTGATTTTCCAAGAAAGAAACTTGGAGGTTGCCATTCTTTGGTATGTGCTCATCCTTCAGTGATCTACAGTGAATTGGCGAACCCGTTTGACCACTAGCCGCAAGGTAACGTTGCTCTTGAATCATGCCACAGGTTGGCATGCAGCTGAATCCATGTAGCCTTATTCAGTGTGGTTCTTGAGCTCTAGGAATCATTCCAGGTCTCAAAGTACTGGTGGGTCTGCACTAGGATGAGAAACGTACAAGAAGAATGGCCTGTGTGTTTGGGGATTTGTGAGCAGCGCACCATTGGGAAGAGCTCGATGCTGAGTCTTGGAAGGTGTAGGGCTTCTTTTGTTAAACCTCTAGAATCTGGTAAGTTGAAACAACTCAAGTGTCTCCCTTCTAAAGCACCTTGGAGGTACCAATCAGAGAAAGAAACAGCAGGGTCAATGCTCTGTGGTCTCTTTTGAAAATACGGCTCGAAGGAAATCTTTATTTTCTTCATTGAGATCTAGGGAGTTGCGTGCTCAATTCTTCTGAGAAACACTGTAGTTGCACATGTTCTCTTCATAGCACAATTGCCTTTGTGATGACAAGTGAGTTTCTAGGAAGGAAACTTGAGGATTGCCATTCTTTGGTAGGTACTCATTCTTCGGAAATCTTCAGTCAATTGGCGAACCCATTTGTCCACTAGCCTCAAGCTAACGTTCCTCTTCTATCATGCCACAGGTTGGCATGCAGCTGAATCCAAGTAGCCTTATTATGTGTGGTCCTTGAGCTCTAGGAAGCGTTCCTGGTCTCTTAGTACTGGCTGGTCTGCACTAGAATGAGAAACGTGCAGGAAGGAAAGCGTGTGTGTTCCGGGGGTTGTGAGCAATGCACCGTTTGGAAGAGCTAGGTGCTGAGTAATGGGCAGTGTAGGGTTTCCCTGGATAAACACCTAGATTGCGACAGCTTGAAAACACCTAGCTATCAGCGTTCTGTTCAATCCTTCATGCCAAAAGTGTCTGCTTTTCTGCCTATCCGTGAGCACACAAAAAATAATATGATCCTACCCCTCCTTCTGGGAACTCACACGTGATGGAATCTACGCCCAGCAGCCAGTGGACTTTAAGTGCAGCCTGAAAAATTACAGGGTTTCCCTTGAAAGCTAGTTATTCCGGAGATACATTGTACACCCAGGCCTCACTCACCGATGACCCTGTAATACTTTGACCACATTCACGACTGCCTGTATTGCAAAGTTTACTCACAAAAGGGTTTAGTTGGTAACTTGAACGTCCAATAAGTACTCAGAAACTGCGGCATAAGAAGCTGTGCTCTCCCTTTGGAGATTGAGGCTTCATGGGAAGTTTATTTTCCACATTGGAATGTCGACACTTGCGGCCTCCGTGTTACCCGATAAACAGTGTAGTTGCCCATCGTCTCTTCACTGCAGAATTGCCTTTTCAGGCAAGTGATTTTCCATGAAACAAACGTTTCCTTTCAATTCCTGCTACGTGCTCCTCCTTCAGCAGTTGTTAGTGAATAGGCCAACCACATGCGACGACTGGCCTCAACCTAACGTTCTGTTTTTCTCGTCATAATGGTAGGCAGGCAGCAGGTTCAATGCAACGTTTGGCAAAGCAGTACTGGAAATGTAGGAGACATTTCTGGTGTCTTAGGAAAGGCGGGTGTGCACTAGGATCCATGATATTCACGAGGGGCTGCCAGTCTCTTCTGGAACTTGTGAGCAACGTTCAGTTGATGACAACTATACGCCAAGAAAGGGCAGTGAAAGGATTATTCTGTTAAACCTCTAGAATGTGGTAAGTTGAAACAACTCAAGTGTCTCCCTTCTAACGAACCTTGGAGGAACAAAATAGAGGAAGAAACAGCAGGGTCAATGCTCTGTGGTCCCTTTTGAAAGCAAGGCATGAAGGGAAAGTTTATTTACCTCTTTGGGATTTGAAGAGTCGCAGGCTCAATTCTCCCTGAGAAACATTGTAGTTGCACATGTTCTCTGCATAGCACAATTCCCTTTGTGAGGACAAGGGATTTTCCAAGAAAAAAAAACTTGGAGGTTGCCATTCCTTGGTATGTGCTCATCCTTCAGTAATATACAGTGAATTGGCGACCCTATTTGACCACTAGCCTCAAGCAAACGTTCCTCTTGTCTCCTAACACACGTTGGCGTGCAGCAGAATCCATGTAGCCTTATTCAGTGTTGTTCTTGGACTCTAGGAATCATTCCAGGTCTCAATACTGGCCGGTCTGCAGTAGGATGAGAAACCTACAAGAAGAAAGGCCTGTGAGTTCGGGGAGTTGTGAGCAATGCACCGTTGGGAACAGCTAGATGACGAGTCATGGGCTGTGAAGGGCCTCTTTCCTTAAACCTCTTGAATGTTGTAAGTTGAATGAACTCAAGGATCTCCCTTCTAAAGCACATTGGAGGTACAAACCAGAGAAAGAAAGAGCAGGGGCAGTGCTCTGTGGTCCCTTTTGAAAATAAGGCATGAAGGGAGACTTTATTTACCTCCTTGGGATTTAGAGAGTTGTGGGCTCAACTCTCCTGAGAAACACTGTAGTTGCACATGTTCTCTTCATAGCACATTTGCCTTTGTGATGACAAGTGAGTTTCTAGGAAAAATCTTGGAGGTTGCCATTCTTTGGTAGGTGCTCATCCTTCGGTAATCTTCAGTGAATTGGCGACGCCATTTGAC
The DNA here is from genome assembly GCF_965194825.1 of Balaenoptera physalus. Classification (NCBI taxonomy): domain Eukaryota; kingdom Metazoa; phylum Chordata; class Mammalia; order Artiodactyla; family Balaenopteridae; genus Balaenoptera; species Balaenoptera physalus. The sequence goes on along the minus strand of NC_138896.1, from coordinate 48,149,265 downwards.
CACTAGCCTCAAGCTAAGGCTCCTCTTGTATCATCCCACAGGTTGGCATGCAGCAGAATCCATGTAGCCTTATTCAGTGTGGTTCTTGGGCTCTAGGAAACATTCGAAGTCTCCTAGGACTCAGGGGTCTGCACTAGACCCGAAACGTACAAAAAGGACGGCCTGTGTGTTCAAGGATTTGTGAGTAAGGCACCGTTGGGAACAGCTAGATGCCGAGTCAGGGGCAGTGAAAGGCTTCTTTTGTTAAACCTCTAGAATGTGGTACGCTGAAACAACTCAAGTATCTCCCTTCTAAATCACCTTGCAGGTACAAAATAGAGAAAGAAACAGCAGGTTCAATGCTCTGTGGTCCCTTTTGAAAATAAGGCTGGAAGGGAAACTTTATTTACCTCCTTGAGATTTAGAGAGTTGCAGGCTCAATTCTCCCTGAGAAACACTGTACTTGCACATCTTCCCTTCATAACACAATTGCCTTTGTGATGACGTGAGTTTCTAGGATAGAACCTTGGAGGTTGCCATTCCTTGGTAGTTGCTCATCCCTCAGTAATCTTCAGGGAATGAACCAAACACATGGGACCTCTAGCCTCAAGTTAACGTTCAGGTTTTCTCATGACAGGGGCAGGCATGCCACAGATTCCATGCAGCCTTAGTCCCTGTGGTTCTTGAACTCTAGGAATCATATCAGTTCTCTTTTGACTCGCTGGTCTGCCCTAGGTTTTGAAACGTACTAAAAGGACCGCCTGTGTCTTCGCGAAGATGTGAGCAATCTACGGTTGGGAACATCTAGATGCCAAGTGATGGGCAGTGAAGGGCTTCGTTTGTTCCAACCCTAGCTTGCGATGGCTGGAAAGCAACACAGTTATCAACGTTCCGTGCCTTCCTTCATGCAAAGCGTGTCTGCATTCCTCAGGAAACCTGAGCTGCACTGAAAAACACAATTAGCCTACGATTGCTTCTAGGAACTAAACCGTGAAGTCGGTATACCTCAAGCAGCAACTAGACTTCATGTCCAGTTTCAATAATTACAGGGTTTCCCTTAACTGATAGTTATTCCCGAGAAAAATTGCCACCTAGGCCTCACTAAGCCTTCACCTTGATATCCTTACACCACCATCACGACTCCCAGCATGGCAATGGTTACTAATGTCATGCTCCATTGTGTCCACTGGATGTGCAATAAGAGAGCCAGAAACTCCAGAGGAATATGCTGTTTGGTCCCCCTGGAAATTGAGGCTTCCTGGAAAATTGTATTTTCCTCATTAGAAAGTTGAGAGTTGCAGCCTCAGTGTTACCTGGTAAACTCTGTTGTAGCCCACCTTTTCTTCATCGCACAATGGTATTTGTGAGGACAAGTGATTTTCCAAGAAAGAAACTTGGAGGTTGCCATTCTTTGGTATGTGCTCATCCTTCAGTGATCTACAGTGAATTGGCGAACCCGTTTGACCACTAGCCGCAAGGTAACGTTGCTCTTGAATCATGCCACAGGTTGGCATGCAGCTGAATCCATGTAGCCTTATTCAGTGTGGTTCTTGAGCTCTAGGAATCATTCCAGGTCTCAAAGTACTGGTGGGTCTGCACTAGGATGAGAAACGTACAAGAAGAATGGCCTGTGTGTTTGGGGATTTGTGAGCAGCGCACCATTGGGAGGAGCTCGATACTGAGTCTTGGAAGGTGTAGGGCTTCTTTTGTTAAAGCTCTAGAATCTGGTAAGTTGAAACAACTCAAGTGTCTCCCTTCTAAAGCACCTTGGAGGTACCAATCAGAAAAAGAAACAGCAGGGTCAATGCTCTGTGGTCTCTTTTGAAAATACGGCTCGAAGGAAATCTTTATTTTCTTCATTGAGATCTAGGGAGTTGCGTGCTCAATTCTTCTGAGAAACACTGTAGTTGCACATGTTCTCTTCATAGCACAATTGCCTTTGTGATGACAAGTGAGTTTCTAGGAAGGAAACTTGAGGATTGCCATTCTTTGGTAGGTACTCATTCTTCGGAAATCTTCAGTCAATTGGCGAACCCATTTGTCCACTAGCCTCAAGCTAACGTTCCTCTTCTATCATGCCACAGGTTGGCATGCAGCTGAATCCAAGTAGCCTTATTATGTGTGGTCCTTGAGCTCTAGGAAGCGTTCCTGGTCTCTTAGTACTGGCTGGTCTGCACTAGAATGAGAAACGTGCAGGAAGGAAAGCGTGTGTGTTCCGGGGGTTGTGAGCAATGCACCGTTTGGAAGAGCTAGGTGCTGAGTAATGGGCAGTGTAGGGTTTCCCTGGATAAACACCTAGATTGCGACAGCTTGAAAACACCTAGCTATCAGCGTTCTGTTCAATCCTTCATGCCAAAAGTGTCTGCTTTTCTGCCTATCCGTGAGCACACAAAAAATAATATGATCCTACCCCTCCTTCTGGGAACTCACACGTGATGGAATCTACGCCCAGCAGCCAGTGGACTTTAAGTGCAGCCTGAAAAATTACAGGGTTTCCCTTGAAAGCTAGTTATTCCGGAGATACATTGTACACCCAGGCCTCACTCACCGATGACCCTGTAATACTTTGACCACATTCACGACTGCCTGTATTGCAAAGTTTACTCACAAAAGGGTTTAGTTGGTAACTTGAACGTCCAATAAGTACTCAGAAACTGCGGCATAAGAAGCTGTGCTCTCCCTTTGGAGATTGAGGCTTCATGGGAAGTTTATTTTCCACATTGGAATGTCGACACTTGCGGCCTCCGTGTTACCCGATAAACAGTGTAGTTGCCCATCGTCTCTTCACTGCAGAATTGCCTTTTCAGGCAAGTGATTTTCCATGAAACAAACGTTTCCTTTCAATTCCTGCTACGTGCTCCTCCTTCAGCAGTTGTTAGTGAATAGGCCAACCACATGCGACGACTGGCCTCAACCTAACGTTCTGTTTTTCTCGTCATAATGGTAGGCAGGCAGCAGGTTCAATGCAACGTTTGGCAAAGCAGTACTGGAAATGTAGGAGACATTTCTGGTGTCTTAGGAAAGGCGGGTGTGCACTAGGATCCATGATATTCACGAGGGGCTGCCAGTCTCTTCTGGAACTTGTGAGCAACGTTCAGTTGATGACAACTATACGCCAAGAAAGGGCAGTGAAAGGATTATTCTGTTAAACCTCTAGAATGTGGTAAGTTGAAACAACTCAAGTGTCTCCCTTCTAACGAACCTTGCAGGAACAAAATAGAGGAAGAAACAGCAGGGTCAATGCTCTGTGGTCCCTTTTGAAAGCAAGGCATGAAGGGAAAGTTTATTTACCTCTTTGGGATTTGAAGAGTCGCAGGCTCAATTCTCCCTGAGAAACATTGTAGTTGCACATGTTCTCTGCATAGCACAATTCCCTTTGTGAGGACAAGGAATTTTCCAAGAAAAAAAAACTTGGAGGTTGCCATTCCTTGGTATGTGCTCATCCTTCAGTAATATACAGTGAATTGGCGACCCTATTTGACCACTAGCCTCAAGCAAACGTTCCTCTTGTCTCCTAACACACGTTGGCGTGCAGCAGAATCCATGTAGCCTTATTCAGTGTTGTTCTTGGACTCTAGGAATCATTCCAGGTCTCAATACTGGCCGGTCTGCAGTAGGATGAGAAACCTACAAGAAGAAAGGCCTGTGAGTTCGGGGAGTTGTGAGCAATGCACCGTTGGGAACAGCTAGATGACGAGTCATGGGCTGTGAAGGGCCTCTTTCCTTAAACCTCTTGAATGTTGTAAGTTGAATGAACTCAAGGATCTCCCTTCTAAAGCACATTGGAGGTACAAACCAGAGAAAGAAAGAGCAGGGGCAGTGCTCTGTGGTCCCTTTTGAAAATAAGGCATGAAGGGAGACTTTATTTACCTCCTTGGGATTTAGAGAGTTGTGGGCTCAACTCTCCTGAGAAACACTGTAGTTGCACATGTTCTCTTCATAGCACATTTGCCTTTGTGATGACAAGTGAGTTTCTAGGAAAAATCTTGGAGGTTGCCATTCTTTGGTAGGTGCTCATCCTTCGGTAATCTTCAGTGAATTGGCGACGCCATTTGACCACTAGCCTCAAGCTAAGGCTCCTCTTGTATCATCCCACAGGTTGGCATGCAGCAGAATCCATGTAGCCTTATTCAGTGTGGTTCTTGGGCTCTAGGAAACATTCGAAGTCTCCTAGGACTCAGGGGTCTGCACTAGACCCGAAACGTACAAAAAGGACGGCCTGTGTGTTCAAGGATTTGTGAGTAAGGCACCGTTGGGAACAGCTAGATGCCGAGTCAGGGGCAGTGAAAGGCTTCTTTTGTTAAACCTCTAGAATGTGGTACGCTGAAACAACTCAAGTATCTCCCTTCTAAATCACCTTGCAGGTACAAAATAGAGAAAGAAACAGCAGGTTCAATGCTCTGTGGTCCCTTTTGAAAATAAGGCTGGAAGGGAAACTTTATTTACCTCCTTGAGATTTAGAGAGTTGCAGGCTCAATTCTCCCTGAGAAACACTGTACTTGCACATCTTCCCTTCATAACACAATTGCCTTTGTGATGACGTGAGTTTCTAGGATAGAACCTTGGAGGTTGCCATTCCTTGGTAGTTGCTCATCCCTCAGTAATCTTCAGGGAATGAACCAAACACATGGGACCTCTAGCCTCAAGTTAACGTTCAGGTTTTCTCATGACAGGGGCAGGCATGCCACAGATTCCATGCAGCCTTAGTCCCTGTGGTTCTTGAACTCTAGGAATCATATCAGTTCTCTTTTGACTCGCTGGTCTGCCCTAGGTTTTGAAACGTACTAAAAGGACCGCCTGTGTCTTCGCGAAGATGTGAGCAATCTACGGTTGGGAACATCTAGATGCCAAGTGATGGGCAGTGAAGGGCTTCGTTTGTTCCAACCCTAGCTTGCGATGGCTGGAAAGCAACACAGTTATCAACGTTCCGTGCCTTCCTTCATGCAAAGCGTGTCTGCATTCCTCAGGAAACCTGAGCTGCACTGAAAAACACAATTAGCCTACGATTGCTTCTAGGAACTAAACCGTGAAGTCGGTATACCTCAAGCAGCAACTAGACTTCATGTCCAGTTTCAATAATTACAGGGTTTCCCTTAACTGATAGTTATTCCCAAGAAAAATTGCCACCTAGGCCTCACTAAGCCTTCACCTTGATATCCTTACACCACCATCATGACTCCCAGCATGGCAATGGTTACTAATGTCATGCTCCATTGTGTCCACTGGATGTGCAATAAGAGAGCCAGAAACTCCAGAGGAATATGCTGTTTGGTCCCCCTGGAAATTGAGGCTTCCTGGAAAATTGTATTTTCCTCATTAGAAAGTTGAGAGTTGCAGCCTCAGTGTTACCTGGTAAACTCTGTTGTAGCCCACCTTTTCTTCATCGCACAATGGTATTTGTGAGGACAAGTGATTTTCCAAGAAAGAAACTTGGAGGTTGCCATTCTTTGGTATGTGCTCATCCTTCAGTCATCTACAGTGAATTGGCGAACCCGTTTGACCACTAGCCGCAAGGTAACGTTGCTCTTGAATCATGCCACAGGTTGGCATGCAGCTGAATCCATGTAGCCTTATTCAGTGTGGTTCTTGAGCTCTAGGAATCATTCCAGGTCTCAAAGTACTGGTGGGTCTGCACTAGGATGAGAAACGTACAAGAAGAATGGCCTGTGTGTTTGGGGATTTGTGAGCAGTGCACCATTGGGAGGAGCTCGATACTGAGTCTTGGAAGGTGTAGGGCTTCTTTTGTTAAAGCTCTAGAATCTGGTAAGTTGAAACAACTCAAGTGTCTCCCTTCTAAAGCACCTTGGAGGTACCAATCAGAAAAAGAAACAGCAGGGTCAATGCTCTGTGGTCTCTTTTGAAAATACGGCTCGAAGGAAATCTTTATTTTCTTCATTGGGATCTAGGGAGTTGCGTGCTCAATTCTTCTGAGAAACACTGTAGTTGCACATGTTCTCTTCATAGCACAATTGCCTTTGTGATGACAAGTGAGTTTCTAGGAAGGAAACTTGAGGATTGCCATTCTTTGGTAGGTACTCATTCTTCGGAAATCTTCAGTCAATTGGCGAACCCATTTGTCCACTAGCCTCAAGCTAACGTTCCTCTTCTATCATGCAACAGGTTGGCATGCAGCTGAATCCAAGTAGCCTCATTATGTGTGGTCCTTGAGCTCTACGAAGCACTCCTGGTCTCTTAGTACTGGCTGGTCTGCACTAGAATGAGAAACGTGCAGGAAGGAAAGCGTGTGTGTTCCGGGGGTTGTGAGCAATGCACCGTTTGGAAGAGCTAGGTGCTGAGTAATGGGCAGTGTAGGGTTTCCCTGGATAAACACCTAGATTGCGACAGCTTGAAAACACCTAGCTATCAGCCTTCTGTTCAATCCTTCATGCCAAAAGTGTCTGCTTTTCTGCCTATCCGTGAGCACACAAAAAATAATATGATCCTACCCCTCCTTCTGGGAACTCACACGTGATGGAATCTACGCCCAGCAGCCAGTGGACTTTAAGTGCAGCCTGAAAAATTACAGGGTTTCCCTTGAAAGCTAGTTATTCCGGAGATACATTGTACACCCAGGCCTCACTCACCGATGACCCTGTAATACTTTGACCACATTCACGACTGCCTGTATTGCAAAGTTTACTCACAAAAGGGTTTAGTTGGTAACTTGAACGTCCAATAAGTACTCAGAAACTGCGGCATAAGAAGCTGTGCTCTCCCTTTGGAGATTGAGGCTTCATGGGAAGTTTATTTTCCACATTGGAATGTCGACACTTGCGGCCTCCGTGTTACCCGATAAACAGTGTAGTTGCCCATCGTCTCTTCACTGCAGAATTGCCTTTTCAGGCAAGTGATTTTCCATGAAACAAACGTTTCCTTTCAATTCCTGCTACGTGCTCCTCCTTCAGCAGTTGTCAGTGAATAGGCCAACCACATGCGACGACTGGCCTCAACCTAACGTTCTGTTTTTCTCGTCACAATGGTAGGCAGGCAGCAGGTTCAATGCAGCGTTTTTCAAAGCAGTACTGGAACTGTAGGAGACATTTCTGGTGTCTTAGGAAAGGCGGGTGTACACTAGGATCCACGATATTCACGAGGGGCTGCCAGTCTCTTCTGGAACTTGTGAGCAACGTTCAGTTGATGACAACTCTACGCCAAGAAAGGGCAGTGAAAGGCTTTTTCTGTTAAACCTCTAGAATGTGGTAAGTTGAAACAACTCAAGTATCTCCCTTCTAACGAACCTTGGAGGAACAAAATAGAGGAAGAAACAACAGGGTCAATGCTCTGTGGTCCCTTTTGAAAGCAAGGCATGAAGGGAAAGTTTATTTACCTCTTCGGGATTTGAAGAGTCGCAGGCTCAATTCTCCCTGAGAAACATTGTAGTTGCACATGTTCTCTGCATAGCACAATTCCCTTTGTGAGGACAAGGGATTTTCCAAGAAAAAAAAACTTGGAGGTTGCCATTCCTTGGTATGTGCTCATCCTTCAGTAATATACAGTGAATTGGCGACCCTATTTGACCACTAGCCTCAAGCAAACGTTCCTCTTGTCTCCTAACACACGTTGGCGTGCAGCGGAATCCATGGAGCCTTATTCAGTGTTGTTCTTGGACTCTAGGAATCATTCCAGGTCTCAATACTGGCCGGTCTGCAGTAGGATGAGAAACCTACAAGAAGAAAGGCCTGTGAGTTCGGGGAGTTGTGAGCAATGCACCGTTGGGAACAGCTAGATGACGAGTCATGGGCTGTGAAGGGCCTCTTTCCTTAAACCTCTAGAATGTGGTAAGTTGAATGAACTCAAGGATCTCCCTTCTAAAGCACATTGGAGGTACAAACCAGAGAAAGAAAGAGCAGGGGCAGTGCTCTGTGGTCCCTTTTGAAAATAAGGCATGAAGGGAGACTTTATTTACCTCCTTGGGATTTAGAGAGTTGTGGGCTCAACTCTCCTGAGAAACACTGTAGTTGCACATGTTCTCTTCATAGCACATTTGACTTTGTGATGACAAGTGAGTTTCTAGGAAAAATCTTGGAGGTTGCCATTCTTTGGTAGGTGCTCATCCTTCGGTAATCTTCAGTGAATTGGCGACGCCATTTGACCACTAGCCTCGAGCTAAGGCTCCTCTTGTATCATCCCACAGGTTGGCATGCAGCAGAATCCATGTAGCCTTATTCAGTGTGGTTCTTGGGCTCTAGGAAACATTCGAAGTCTCCTAGGACTCAGGGGTCTGCACTAGACCCGAAACGTACAAAAAGGACGGCCTGTGTGTTCAAGGATTTGTGAGTAAGGCACCGTTGGGAACAGCTAGATGCCGAGTCAGGGGCAGTGAAAGGCTTCTTTTGTTAAACCTCTAGAATGTGGTACGCTGAAACAACTCAAGTATCTCCCTTCTAAATCACCTTGCAGGTACAAAATAGAGAAAGAAACAGCAGGTTCAATGCTCTGTGGTCCCTTTTGAAAATAAGGCTGGAAGGGAAACTTTATTTACCTCCTTGAGATTTAGAGAGTTGCAGGCTCAATTCTCCCTGGGAAACACTGTACTTGCACATCTTCCCTTCATAACACAATTGCCTTTGTGATGACGTGAGTTTCTAGGATAGAACCTTGGAGGTTGCCATTCCTTGGTAGTTGCTCATCCCTCGGTAATCTTCAGGGAATGAACCAAACACATGGGACCTCTAGCCTCAAGTTAACGTTCAGGTTTTCTCATGACAGGGGCAGGCATGCCACAGATTCCATGCAGCCTTAGTCCCTGTGGTTCTTGAACTCTAGGAATCATATCAGTTCTCTTTTGACTCGCTGATCTGCCCTAGGTTTTGAAACGTACTAAAAGGACCGCCTGTGTCTTCGCGAAGTTGTGAGCAATCTACGGTTGGGAACATCTAGATGCCAAGTGATGGGCAGTGAAGGGCTTCGTTTGTTCCACCCCTAGCTTGCGATGGCTGGAAAGCAACACAGTTATCAACGATCCGTGCCTTCCTTCATGCAAAGCGTGTCTGCATTCCTCAGGAAACCTGAGCTGCACTGAAAAACACAATTAGCCTACGATTGCTTCTAGGAACTAAACCGTGAAGTCGGTATACCTCAAGCAGCAACTAGACTTCATGTCCAGTTTCAATAATTACAGGGTTTCCCTTAACTGATAGTTATTCCCGAGAAAAATTGCCACCTAGGCCTCACTAAGCCTTCACCTTGATATCCTTACACCACCATCACGACTCCCAGCATGGCAATGGTTACTAATGTCATGCTCCATTGTGTCCACTGGATGTGCAATAAGAGAGCCAGAAACTCCAGAGGAATATGCTGTTTGGTCCCCCTGGAAATTGAGGCTTCCTGGAAAATTGTATTTTCCTCATTAGAAAGTTGAGAGTTGCAGCCTCAGTGTTACCTGGTAAACTCTGTTGTAGCCCACCTTTTCTTCATCGCACAATGGTATTTGTGAGGACAAGTGATTTTCCAAGAAAGAAACTTGGAGGTTGCCATTCTTTGGTATGTGCTCATCCTTCAGTGATCTACAGTGAATTGGCGAACCCGTTTGACCACTAGCCGCAAGGTAACGTTGCTCTTGAATCATGCCACAGGTTGGCATGCAGCTGAATCCATGTAGCCTTATTCAGTGTGGTTCTTGAGCTCTAGGAATCATTCCAGGTCTCAAAGTACTGGTGGGTCTGCACTAGGATGAGAAACGTACAAGAAGAATGGCCTGTGTGTTTGGGGATTTGTGAGCAGTGCACCATTGGGAGGAGCTCGATACTGAGTCTTGGAAGGTGTAGGGCTTCTTTTGTTAAAGCTCTAGAATCTGGTAAGTTGAAACAACTCAAGTGTCTCCCTTCTAAAGCACCTTGGAGGTACCAATCAGAGAAAGAAACAGCAGGGTCAATGCTCTGTGGTCTCTTTTGAAAATACGGCTCGAAGGAAATCTTTATTTTCTTCATTGGGATCTAGGGAGTTGCGTGCTCAATTCTTCTGAGAAACACTGTAGTTGCACATGTTCTCTTCATAGCACAATTGCCTTTGTGATGACAAGTGAGTTTCTAGGAAGGAAACTTGAGGATTGCCATTCTTTGGTAGGTACTCATTCTTCGGAAATCTTCAGTCAATTGGCGAACCCATTTGTCCACTAGCCTCAAGCTAACGTTCCTCTTCTATCATGCCACAGGTTGGCATGCAGCTGAATCCAAGTAGCCTTATTATGTGTGGTCCTTGAGCTCTAGGAAGCGTTCCTGGTCTCTTAGTACTGGCTGGTCTGCACTAGAATGAGAAACGTGCAGGAAGGAAAGCGTGTGTGTTCCGGGGGTTGTGAGCAATGCACCGTTTGGAAGAGCTAGGTGCTGAGTAATGGGCAGTGTAGGGTTTCCCTGGATAAACACCTAGATTGCGACAGCTTGAAAACACCTAGCTATCAGCGTTCTGTTCAATCCTTCATGCCAAAAGTGTCTGCTTTTCTGCCTATCCGTGAGCACACAAAAAATAATATGATCCTACCCCTCCTTCTGGGAACTCACACGTGATGGAATCTATGCCCAGCAGCCAGTGGACTTTAAGTACAGCCTGAAAAATTACAGGGTTTCCCTTGAAATCTAGTTATTCCGGAGATACATTGTACACCCAGGCCTCACTCACCGATGACCCTGTAATACTTTGACCACATTCACGACTGCCTGTATTGCAAAGTTTACTCACAAAAGGGTTTAGTTGGTAACTTGAACGTCCAATAAGTACTCAGAAACTGCAGCATAAGAAGCTGTGCTCTCCCTTTGGAGATTGAGGCTTCATGGGAAGTTTATTTTCCACATTGGAATGTCGACACTTGCGGCCTCCGTGTTACCCGATAAACAGTGTAGTTGCCCATCGTCTCTTCACTGCAGAATTGCCTTTTCAGGCAAGTGATTTTCCATGAAACAAACGTTTCCTTTCAATTCCTGCTACGTGCTCCTCCTTCAGCAGTTGTCAGTGAATAGGCCAACCACATGCGACGACTGGCCTCAACCTAACGTTCTGTTTTTCTCGTCACAATGGTAGGCAGGCAGCAGGTTCAATGCAGCGTTTTTCAAAGCAGTACTGGAACTGTAGGAGACATTTCTGGTGTCTTAGGAAAGGCGGGTGTACACTAGGATCCACGATATTCACGAGGGGCTGCCAGTCTCTTCTGGAACTTGTGAGCAACGTTCAGTTGATGACAACTCTACGCCAAGAAAGGGCAGTGAAAGGCTTTTTCTGTTAAACCTCTAGAATGTGGTAAGTTGAAACAACTCAAGTATCTCCCTTCTAACGAACCTTGGAGGAACAAAATAGAGGAAGAAACAACAGGGTCAATGCTCTGTGGTCCCTTTTGAAAGCAAGGCATGAAGGGAAAGTTTATTTACCTCTTCGGGATTTGAAGAGTCGCAGGCTCAATTCTCCCTGAGAAACATTGTAGTTGCACATGTTCTCTGCATAGCACAATTCCCTTTGTGAGGACAAGGGATTTTCCAAGAAAAAAAAACTTGGAGGTTGCCATTCCTTGGTATGTGCTCATCCTTCAGTAATATACAGTGAATTGGCGACCCTATTTGACCACTAGCCTCAAGCAAACGTTCCTCTTGTCTCCTAACACACGTTGGCGTGCAGCGGAATCCATGTAGCCTTATTCAGTGTTGTTCTTCGACTCTAGGAATCATTCCAGGTCTCAATACTGGCCGGTCTGCAGTAGGATGAGAAACCTACAAGAAGAAAGGCCTGTGACTTCGGGGAGTTGTGAGCAATGCACCGTTGGGAACAGCTAGATGACGAGTCATGGGCTGTGAAGGGCCTCTTTCCTTAAACCTCTAGAATGTGGTAAGTTGAATGAACTCAAGGATCTCCCTTCTAAAGCACATTGGAGGTACAAACCAGAGAAAGAAAGAGCAGGGGCAGTGCTCTGTGGTCCCTTTTGAAAATAAGGCATGAAGGGAGACTTTATTTACCTCCTTGGGATTTAGAGAGTTGTGGGCTCAACTCTCCTGAGAAACACTGTAGTTGCACATGTTCTCTTCATAGCACATTTGCCTTTGTGATGACAAGTGAGTTTCTAGGAAAAATCTTGGAGGTTGCCATTCTTTGGTAGGTGCTCATCCTTCGGTAATCTTCAGTGAATTGGCGACGCCATTTGACCACTAGCCTCGAGCTAAGGCTCCTCTTGTATCATCCCACAGGTTGGCATGCAGCAGAATCCATGTAGCCTTATTCAGTGTGGTTCTTGGGCTCTAGGAAACATACGAAGTCTCCTAGGACTCAGGGGTCTGCACTAGACCCGAAACGTACAAAAAGGACGGCCTGTGTGTTCAAGGATTTGTGAGTAAGGCACCGTTGGGAACAGCTAGATGCCGAGTCAGGGGCAGTGAAAGGCTTCTTTTGTTAAACCTCTAGAATGTGGTACGCTGAAACAACTCAAGTATCTCCCTTCTAAATCACCTTGCAGGTACAAAATAGAGAAAGAAACAGCAGGTTCAATGCTCTGTGGTCCCTTTTGAAAATAAGGCTGGAAGGGAAACTTTATTTACCTCCTTGAGATTTAGAGAGTTGCAGGCTCAATTCTCCCTGGGAAACACTGTACTTGCACATCTTCCCTTCATAACACAATTGCCTTTGTGATGACGTGAGTTTCTAGGATAGAACCTTGGAGGTTGCCATTCCTTGGTAGTTGCTCATCCCTCGGTAATCTTCAGGGAATGAACCAAACACATGGGACCTCTAGCCTCAAGTTAACGTTCAGGTTTTCTCATGACAGGGGCAGGCATGCCACAGATTCCATGCAGCCTTAGTCCCTGTGGTTCTTGAACTCTAGGAATCATATCAGTTCTCTTTTGACTCGCTGGTCTGCCCTAGGTTTTGAAACGTACTACAAGGACCGCCTGTGTCTTCGCGAAGTTGTGAGCAATCTACGGTTGGGAACATCTAGATGCCAAGTGATGGGCAGTGAAGGGCTTCGTTGGTTCCACCCCTAGCTTGCGATGGCTGGAAAGCAACACAGTTATCAACGTTCCGTGCCTTCCTTCATGCAAAGCGTGTCTGCATTCCTCAGGAAACCTGAGCTGCACTGAAAAACACAATTAGCCTACGATTGCTTCTAGGAACTAAACCGTGAAGTCGGTATACCTCAAGCAGCAACTAGACTTCATGTCCAGTTTCAATAATTACAGGGTTTCCCTTAACTGATAGTTATTCCCGAGAAAAATTGCCACCTAGGCCTCACTAAGCCTTCACCTTGATATCCTTACACCACCATCACGACTCCCAGCATGGCAATGGTTACTAATGTCATGCTCCATTGTGTCCACTGGATGTGCAATAAGAGAGCCAGAAACTCCAGAGGAATATGCTGTTTGGTCCCCCTGGAAATTGAGGCTTCCTGGAAAATTGTATTTTCCTCATTAGAAAGTTGAGAGTTGCAGCCTCAGTGTTACCTGGTAATCTCTGTTGTAGCCCACCTTTTCTTCATCGCACAATGGTATTTGTGAGGACAAGTGATTTTCCAAGAAAGAAACTTGGAGGTTGCCATTCTTTGGTATGTGCTCATCCTTCAGTGATCTACAGTGAATTGGCGAACCCGTTTGACCACTAGCCGCAAGGTAACGTTGCTCTTGAATCATGCCACAGGTTGGCATGCAGCTGAATCCATGTAGCCTTATTCAGTGTGGTTCTTGAGCTCTAGGAATCATTCCAGGTCTCAAAGTACTGGTGGGTCTGCACTAGGATGAGAAACGTACAAGAAGAATGGCCTGTGTGTTTGGGGATTTGTGAGCAGTGCACCATTGGGAGGAGCTCGATACTGAGTCTTGGAAGGTGTAGGGCTTCTTTTGTTAAAGCTCTAGAATCTGGTAAGTTGAAACAACTCAAGTGTCTCCCTTCTAAAGCACCTTGGAGGTACCAATCAGAGAAAGAAACAGCAGGGTCAATGCTCTGTGGTCTCTTTTGAAAATACGGCTCGAAGGAAATCTTTATTTTCTTCATTGGGATCTAGGGAGTTGCGTGCTCAATTCTTCTGAGAAACACTGTAGTTGCACATGTTCTCTTCATAGCACAATTGCCTTTGTGATGACAAGTGAGTTTCTAGGAAGGAAACTTGAGGATTGCCATTCTTTGGTAGGTACTCATTCTTCGGAAATCTTCAGTCAATTGGCGAACCCATTTGTCCACTAGCCTCAAGCTAACGTTCCTCTTCTATCATGCCACAGGTTGGCATGCAGCTGAATCCAAGTAGCCTTATTATGTGTGGTCCTTGAGCTCTAGGAAGCGTTCCTGGTCTCTTAGTACTGGCTGGTCTGCACTAGAATGAGAAACGTGCAGGAAGGAAAGCGTGTGTGTTCCGGGGGTTGTGAGCAATGCACCGTTTGGAAGAGCTAGGTGCTGAGTAATGGGCAGTGTAGGGTTTCCCTGGATAAACACCTAGATTGCGACAGCTTGAAAACACCTAGCTATCAGCCTTCTGTTCAATCCTTCATGCCAAAAGTGTCTGCTTTTCTGCCTATCCGTGAGCACACAAAAAATAATATGATCCTACCCCTCCTTCTGGGAACTCACACGTGATGGAATCTACGCCCAGCAGCCAGTGGACTTTAAGTGCAGCCTGAAAAATTACAGGGTTTCCCTTGAAAGCTAGTTATTCCGGAGATACATTGTACACCCAGGCCTCACTCACCGATGACCCTGTAATACTTTGACCACATTCACGACTGCCTGTATTGCAAAGTTTACTCACAAAAGGGTTTAGTTGGTAACTTGAACGTCCAATAAGTACTCAGAAACTGCAGCATAAGAAGCTGTGCTCTCCCTTTGGAGATTGAGGCTTCATGGGAAGTTTATTTTCCACATTGGAATGTCGACACTTGCGGCCTCCGTGTTACCCGATAAACAGTGTAGTTGCCCATCGTCTCTTCACTGCAGAATTGCCTTTTCAGGCAAGTGATTTTCCATGAAACAAACGTTTCCTTTCAATTCCTGCTACGTGCTCCTCCTTCAGCAGTTGTTAGTGAATAGGCCAACCACATGCGACGACTGGCCTCAACCTAACGTTCTGTTTTTCTCGTCACAATGGTAGGCAGGCAGCAGGTTCAATGCAGCGTTTTTCAAAGCAGTACTGGAACTGTAGGAGACATTTCTGGTGTCTTAGGAAAGGCGGGTGTACACTAGGATCCACGATATTCACCAGGGGCTGCCAGTCTCTTCTGGAACTTGTGAGCAACGTTCAGTTGATGACAACTATACGCCAAGAAAGGGCAGTGAAAGGCTTTTTCTGTTAAACCTCTAGAATGTGGTAAGTTGAAACAACTCAAGTATCTCCCTTCTAACGAACCTTGGAGGAACAAAATAGAGGAAGAAACAGCAGGGTCAATGTTCTGTGGTCCCTTTTGAAAGCAAGGCATGAAGGGAAAGTTTATTTACCTCTTCGGGATTTGAAGAGTCGCAGGCTCAATTCTCCCTGAGAAACATTGTAGTTGCACATGTTCTCTGCATAGCACAATTCCCTTTGTGAGGACAAGGGATTTTCCAAGAAAAAAAAACTTGGAGGTTGCCATTCCTTGGTATGTGCTCATCCTTCAGTAATATACAGTGAATTGGCGACCCTATTTGACCACTAGCCTCAAGCAAACGTTCCTCTTGTCTCCTAACACACGTTGGCGTGCAGCGGAATCCATGGAGCCTTATTCAGTGTTGTTCTTGGACTCTAGGAATCATCCCAGGTCTCAATACTGGCCGGTCTGCAGTAGGATGAGAAACCTACAAGAAGAAAGGCCTGTGAGTTCGGGGAGTTGTGAGCAATGCACCGTTGGGAACAGCTAGATGACGAGTCATGGGCTGTGAAGGGCCTCTTTCCTTAAACCTCTTGAATGTGGTAAGTTGAATGAACTCAAGGATCTCCCTTCTAAAGCACATTGGAGGTACAAACCAGAGAAAGAAAGAGCAGGGGCAGTGCTCTGTGGTCCCTTTTGAAAATAAGGCATGAAGGGAGACTTTATTTACCTCCTTGGGATTTAGAGAATTGTGGGCTCAACTCTCCTGAGAAACACTGTAGTTGCACATGTTCTCTTCATAGCACATTTGCCTTTGTGATGACAAGTGAGTTTCTAGGAAAAATCTTGGAGGTTGCCATTCTTTGGTAGGTGCTCATCCTTCGGTAATCTTCAGTGAATTGGCGACGCCATTTGACCACTAGCCTCAAGCTAAGGCTCCTCTTGTATCATCCATCAGGTTGGCATGCAGCAGAATCCATGTAGCCTTATTCAGTGTGGTTCTTGGGCTCTAGGAAACATTCGAAGTCTCCTAGGACTCAGGGGTCTGCACTAGACCCGAAACGTACAAAAAGGACGGCCTGTGTGTTCAAGGATTTGTGAGTAAGGCACCGTTGGGAACAGCTAGATGCCGAGTCAGGGGCAGTGAAAGGCTTCTTTTGTTAAACCTCTAGAATGTGGTACGCTGAAACAACTCAAGTATCTCCCTTCTAAATCACCTTGCAGGTACAAAATAGAGAAAGAAACAGCAGGTTCAATGCTCTGTGGTCCCTTTTGAAAATAAGGCTGGAAGGGAAACTTTATTTACCTCCTTGAGATTTAGAGAGTTGCAGGCTCAATTCTCCCTGGGAAACACTGTACTTGCACATCTTCCCTTCATAACACAATTGCCTTTGTGATGACGTGAGTTTCTAGGATAGAACCTTGGAGGTTGCCATTCCTTGGTAGTTGCTCATCCCTCGGTAATCTTCAGGGAATGAACCAAACACATGGGACCTCTAGCCTCAAGTTAACGTTCAGGTTTTCTCATGACAGGGGCAGGCATGCCACAGATTCCATGCAGCCTTAGTCCCTGTGGTTCTTGAACTCTAGGAATCATATCAGTTCTCTTTTGACTCGCTGGTCTGCCCTAGGTTTTGAAACGTACTAAAAGGACCGCCTGTGTCTTCGCGAAGTTGTGAGCAATCTACGGTTGGGAACATCTAGATGCCAAGTGATGGGCAGTGAAGGGCTTCGTTTGTTCCACCCCTAGCTTGCGATGGCTGGAAAGCAACACAGTTATCAACGTTCCGTGCCTTCCTTCATGCAAAGCGTGTCTGCATTCCTCAGGAAACCTGAGCTGCACTGAAAAACACAATTAGCCTACGATTGCTTCTAGGAACTAAACCGTGAAGTCGGTATACCTCAAGCAGCAACTAGACTTCATGTCCAGTTTCAATAATTACAGGGTTTCCCTTAACTGATAGTTATTCCCGAGAAAAATTGCCACCTAGGCCTCACTAAGCCTTCACCTTGATATCCTTACACCACCATCACGACTCCCAGCATGGCAATGGTTACTAATGTCATGCTCCATTGTGTCCACTGGATGTGCAATAAGAGAGCCAGAAACTCCAGAGGAATATGCTGTTTGGTCCCCCTGGAAATTGAGGCTTCCTGGAAAATTGTATTTTCCTCATTAGAAAGTTGAGAGTTGCAGCCTCAGTGTTACCTGGTAAACTCTGTTGTAGCCCACCTTTTCTTCATCGCACAATGGTATTTGTGAGGACAAGTGATTTTCCAAGAAAGAAACTTGGAGGTTGCCATTCTTTGGTATGTGCTCATCCTTCAGTGATCTACAGTGAATTGGCGAACCCGTTTGACCACTAGCCGCAAGGTAACGTTGCTCTTGAATCATGCCACAGGTTGGCATGCAGCTGAATCCATGTAGCCTTATTCAGTGTGGTTCTTGAGCTCTAGGAATCATTCCAGGTCTCAAAGTACTGGTGGGTCTGCACTAGGATGAGAAACGTACAAGAAGAATGGCCTGTGTGTTTGGGGATTTGTGAGCACTGCACCATTGGGAGGAGCTCGATACTGCGTCTTGGAAGGTGTAGGGCTTCTTTTGTTAAAGCTCTAGAATCTGGTAAGTTGAAACAACTCAAGTGTCTCCCTTCTAAAGCACCTTGGAGGTACCAATCAGAGAAAGAAACAGCAGGGTCAATGCTCTGTGGTCTCTTTTGAAAATACGGCTCGAAGGAAATCTTTATTTTCTTCATTGGGATCTAGGGAGTTGCGTGCTCAATTCTTCTGAGAAACACTGTAGTTGCACATGTTCTCTTCATAGCACAATTGCCTTTGTGATGACAAGTGAGTTTCTAGGAAGGAAACTTGAGGATTGCCATTCTTTGGTAGGTACTCATTCTTCGGAAATCTTCAGTCAATTGGCGAACCCATTTGTCCACTAGCCTCAAGCTAACGTTCCTCTTCTATCATGCCACAGGTTGGCATGCAGCTGAATCCAAGTAGCCTTATTATGTGTGGTCCTTGAGCTCTAGGAAGCGTTCCTGGTCTCTTAGTACTGGCTGGTCTGCACTAGAATGAGAAACGTGCAGGAAGGAAAGCGTGTGTGTTCCGGGGGTTGTGAGCAATGCACCGTTTGGAAGAGCTAGGTGCTGAGTAATGGGCAGTGTAGGGTTTCCCTGGATAAACACCTAGATTGCGACAGCTTGAAAACACCTAGCTATCAGCGTTCTGTTCAATCCTTCATGCCAAAAGTGTCTGCTTTTCTGCCTATCCGTGAGCACACAATAAATAATATGATCCTACCCCTCCTTCTGGGAACTCACACGTGATGGAATCTATGCCCAGCAGCCAGTGGACTTTAAGTGCAGCCTGAAAAATTACAGGGTTTCCCTTGAAATCTAGTTATTCCGGAGATACATTGTACACCCAGGCCTCACTCACCGATGACCCTGTAATACTTTGACCACATTCACGACTGCCTGTATTGCAAAGTTTACTCACAAAAGGGTTTAGTTGGTAACTTGAACGTCCAATAAGTACTCAGAAACTGCAGCATAAGAAGCTGTGCTCTCCCTTTGGAGATTGAGGCTTCATGGGAAGTTTATTTTCCACATTGGAATGTCGACACTTGCGGCCTCCGTGTTACCCGATAAACAGTGTAGTTGCCCATCGTCTCTTCACTGCAGAATTGCCTTTTCAGGCAAGTGATTTTCCATGAAACAAACGTTTCCTTTCAATTCCTGCTACGTGCTCCTCCTTCAGCAGTTGTCAGTGAATAGGCCAACCACATGCGACGACTGGCCTCAACCTAACGTTCTGTTTTTCTCGTCACAATGGTAGGCAGGCAGCAGGTTCAATGCAGCGTTTTTCAAAGCAGTACTGGAACTGTAGGAGACATTTCTGGTGTCTTAGTAAAGGCGGGTGTACACTAGGATCCACGATATTCACGAGGGGCTGCCAGTCTCTTCTGGAACTTGTGAGCAACGTTCAGTTGATGACAACTCTACGCCAAGAAAGGGCAGTGAAAGGCTTTTTCTGTTAAACCTCTAGAATGTGGTAAGTTGAAACAACTCAAGTATCTCCCTTCTAACGAACCTTGGAGGAACAAAATAGAGGAAGAAACAACAGGGTCAATGCTCTGTGGTCCCTTTTGAAAGCAAGGCATGAAGGGAAAGTTTATTTACCTCTTCGGGATTTGAAGAGTCGCAGGCTCAATTCTCCCTGAGAAACATTGTAGTTGCACATGTTCTCTGCATAGCACAATTCCCTTTGTGAGGACAAGGGATTTTCCAAGAAAAAAAAACTTGGAGGTTGCCATTCCTTGGTATGTGCTCATCCTTCAGTAATATACAGTGAATTGGCGACCCTATTTGACCACTAGCCTCAAGCAAACGTTCCTCTTGTCTCCTAACACACGTTGGCGTGCAGCGGAATCCATGGAGCCTTATTCAGTGTTGTTCTTGGACTCTAGGAATCATTCCAGGTCTCAATACTGGCCGGTCTGCAGTAGGATGAGAAACCTACAAGAAGAAAGGCCTGTGAGTTCGGGGAGTTGTGAGCAATGCACCGTTGGGAACAGCTAGATGACGAGTCATGGGCTGTGAAGGGCCTCTTTCCTTAAACCTCTTGAATGTGGTAAGTTGAATGAACTCAAGGATCTCCCTTCTAAAGCACATTGGAGGTACAAACCAGAGAAAGAAAGAGCAGGGGCAGTGCTCTGTGGTCCCTTTTGAAAATAAGGCATGAAGGGAGACTTTATTTACCTCCTTGGAATTTAGAGAGTTGTGGGCTCAACTCTCCTGAGAAACACTGTAGTTGCACAGGTTCTCTTCATAGCACATTTGCCTTTGTGATGACAAGTGAGTTTCTAGGAAAAATCTTGGAGGTTGCCATTCTTTGGTAGGTGCTCATCCTTCGGTAATCTTCAGTGAATTGGCGACGCCATTTGACCACTAGCCTCAAGCTAAGGCTCCTCTTGTATCATCCCACAGGTTGGCATGCAGCAGAATCCATGTAGCCTTATTCAGTGTGGTTCTTGGGCTCTAGGAAACATTCGAAGTCTCCTAGGACTCAGGGGTCTGCACTAGACCCGAAACGTACAAAAAGGACGGCCTGTGTGTTCAAGGATTTGTGAGTAAGGCACCGTTGGGAACAGCTAGATGCCGAGTCAGGGGCAGTGAAAGGCTTCTTTTGTTAAACCTCTAGAATGTGGTACGCTGAAACAACTCAAGTATCTCCCTTCTAAATCACCTTGCAGGTACAAAATAGAGAAAGAAACAGCAGGTTCAATGCTCTGTGGTCCCTTTTGAAAATAAGGCTGGAAGGGAAACTTTATTTACCTCCTTGAGATTTAGAGAGTTGCAGGCTCAATTCTCCCTGAGAAACACTGTACTTGCACATCTTCCCTTCATAACACAATTGCCTTTGTGATGACGTGAGTTTCTAGGATAGAACCTTGGAGGTTGCCATTCCTTGGTAGTTGCTCATCCCTCGGTAATCTTCAGGGAATGAACCAAACACATGGGACCTCTAGCCTCAAGTTAACGTTCAGGTTTTCTCATGACAGGGGCAGGCATGCCACAGATTCCATGCAGCCTTAGTCCCTGTGGTTCTTGAACTCTAGGAATCATATCAGTTCTCTTTTGACTCGCTGGTCTGCCCTAGGTTTTGAAACGTACTAAAAGGACCGCCTGTGTCTTCGCGAAGTTGTGAGCAATCTACGGTTGGGAACATCTAGATGCCAAGTGATGGGCAGTGAAGGGCTTCGTTTGTTCCACCCCTAGCTTGCGATGGCTGGAAAGCAACACAGTTATCAACGTTCCGTGCCTTCCTTCATGCAAAGCGTGTCTGCATTCCTCAGGAAACCTGAGCTGCACTGAAAAACACAATTAGCCTACGATTGCTTCTAGGAACTAAACCGTGAAGTCGGTATACCTCAAGCAGCAACTAGACTTCATGTCCAGTTTCAATAATTACAGGGTTTCCCTTAACTGATGGTTATTCCCGAGAAAAATTGCCACCTAGGCCTCACTAAGCCTTCACCTTGATATCCTTACACCACCATCACGACTCCCAGCATGGCAATGGTTACTAATGTCATGCTCCATTGTGTCCACTGGATGTGCAATAAGAGAGCCAGAAACTCCAGAGGAATATGCTGTTTGGTCCCCCTGGAAATTGAGGCTTCCTGGAAAATTGTATTTTCCTCATTAGAAAGTTGAGAGTTGCAGCCTCAGTGTTACCTGGTAAACTCTGTTGTAGCCCACCTTTTCTTCATCGCACAATGGTATTTGTGAGGACAAGTGATTTTCCAAGAAAGAAACTTGGAGGTTGCCATTCTTTGGTATGTGCTCATCCTTCAGTGATCTACAGTGAATTGGCGAACCCGTTTGACCACTAGCCGCAAGGTAACGTTGCTCTTGAATCATGCCACAGGTTGGCATGCAGCTGAATCCATGTAGCCTTATTCAGTGTGGTTCTTGAGCTCTAGGAATCATTCCAGGTCTCAAAGTACTGGTGGGTCTGCACTAGGATGAGAAACGTACAAGAAGAATGGCCTGTGTGTTTGGGGATTTGTGAGCAGTGCACCATTGGGAGGAGCTCGATACTGAGTCTTGGAAGGTGTAGGCCTTCTTTTGTTAAAGCTCTAGAATCTGGTAAGTTGAAACAACTCAAGTGTCTCCCTTCTAAAGCACCTTGGAGGTACCAATCAGAGAAAGAAACAGCAGGGTCAATGCTCTGTGGTCTCTTTTGAAAATACGGCTCGAAGGAAATCTTTATTTTCTTCATTGGGATCTAGGGAGTTGCGTGCTCAATTCTTCTGAGAAACACTGTAGTTGCACATGTTCTCTTCATAGCACAATTGCCTTTGTGATGACAAGTGAGTTTCTAGGAAGGAAACTTGAGGATTGCCATTCTTTGGTAGGTACTCATTCTTCGGAAATCTTCAGTCAATTGGCGAACCCATTTGTCCACTAGCCTCAAGCTAACGTTCCTCTTCTATCATGCCACAGGTTGGCATGCAGCTGAATCCAAGTAGCCTTATTATGTGTGGTCCTTGAGCTCTAGGAAGCGTTCCTGGTCTCTTAGTACTGGCTGGTCTGCACTAGAATGAGAAACGTGCAGGAAGGAAAGCGTGTGTGTTCCGGGGGTTGTGAGCAATGCACCGTTTGGAAGAGCTAGGTGCTGAGTAATGGGCAGTGTAGCGTTTCCCTGGATAAACACCTAGATTGCGACAGCTTGAAAACACCTAGCTATCAGCGTTCTGTTCAATCCTTCATGCCAAAAGTGTCTGCTTTTCTGCCTATCCGTGAGCACACAAAAAATAATATGATCCTACCCCTCCTTCTGGGAACTCACACGTGATGGAATCTACGCCCAGCAGCCAGTGGACTTTAAGTGCAGCCTGAAAAATTACAGGGTTTCCCTTGAAAGCTAGTTATTCCGGAGATACATTGTACACCCAGGCCTCACTCACCGATGACCCTGTAATACTTTGACCACATTCACGACTGCCTGTATTGCAAAGTTTACTCACAAAAGGGTTTAGTTGGTAACTTGAACGTCCAATAAGTACTCAGAAACTGCAGCATAAGAAGCTGTGCTCTCCCTTTGGAGATTGAGGCTTCATGGGAAGTTTATTTTCCACATTGGAATGTCGACACTTGCGGCCTCCGTGTTACCCGATAAACAGTGTAGTTGCCCATCGTCTCTTCACTGCAGAATTGCCTTTTCAGGCAAGTGATTTTCCATGAAACAAACGTTTCCTTTCAATTCCTGCTACGTGCTCCTCCTTCAGCAGTTGTCAGTGAATAGGCCAACCACATGCGACGACTGGCCTCAACCTAACGTTCTGTTTTTCTCGTCACAATGGTAGGCAGGCAGCAGGTTCAATGCAGCGTTTTTCAAAGCAGTACTGGAACTGTAGGAGACATTTCTGGTGTCTTAGGAAAGGCGGGTGTGCACTAGGATCCACGATATTCACGAGGGGCTGCCAGTCTCTTCTGGAACTTGTGAGCAACGTTCAGTTTATGACAACTATACGCCAAGAAAGGGCAGTGAAAGGCTTTTTCTGTTAAACCTCTAGAATGTGGTAAGTTGAAACAACTCAAGTATCTCCCTTCTAACGAACCTTGGAGGAACAAAATAGAGGAAGAAACAGCAGGGTCAATGCTCTGTGGTCCCTTTTGAAAGCAAGGCATGAAGGGAAAGTTTATTTACCTCTTTGGGATTTGAAGAGTCGCAGGCTCAATTCTCCCTGAGAAACATTGTAGTTGCACATGTTCTCTGCATAGCACAATTCCCTTTGTGAGGACAAGGGATTTTCCAAGAAAAAAAAAACTTGGAGGTTGCCATTCCTTGGTATGTGCTCATCCTTCAGTAATATACAGTGAATTGGCGACCCTATTTGACCACTAGCCTCAAGCAAACGTTCCTCTTGTCTCCTAACACACGTTGGCGTGCAGCGGAATCCATGGAGCCTTATTCAGTGTTGTTCTTGGACTCTAGGAATCATTCCAGGTCTCAATACTGGCCGGTCTGCAGTAGGATGAGAAACCTACAAGAAGAAAGGCCTGTGAGTTCGGGGAGTTGTGAGCAATGCACCGTTGGGAACAGCTAGATGACGAGTCATGGGCTGTGAAGGGCCTCTTTCCTTAAACCTCTTGAATGTTGTAAGTTGAATGAACTCAAGGATCTCCCTTCTAAAGCACATTGGAGGTACAAACCAGAGAAAGAAAGAGCAGGGGCAGTGCTCTGTGGTCCCTTTTGAAAATAAGGCATGAAGGGAGACTTTATTTACCTCCTTGGGATTTAGAGAGTTGTGGGCTCAACTCTCCTGAGAAACACTGTAGTTGCACAGGTTCTCTTCATAGCACATTTGCCTTTGTGATGACAAGTGAGTTTCTAGGAAAAATCTTGGAGGTTGCCATTCTTTGGTAGGTGCTCATCCTTCGGTAATCTTCAGTGAATTGGCGACGCCATTTGACCACTAGCCTCAAGCTAAGGCTCCTCTTGTATCATCCCACAGGTTGGCATGCAGCAGAATCCATGTAGCCTTATTCAGTGTGGTTCTTGGGCTCTAGGAAACATTCGAAGTCTCCTAGGACTCAGGGGTCTGCACTAGACCCGAAACGTACAAAAAGGACGGCCTGTGTGTTCAAGGATTTGTGAGTAAGGCACCGTTGGGAACAGCTAGATGCCGAGTCAGGGGCAGTGAAAGGCTTCTTTTGTTAAACCTCTAGAATGTGGTACGCTGAAACAACTCAAGTATCTCCCTTCTAAATCACCTTGCAGGTACAAAATAGAGAAAGAAACAGCAGGTTCAATGCTCTGTGGTCCCTTTTGAAAATAAGGCTGGAAGGGAAACTTTATTTACCTCCTTGAGATTTAGAGAGTTGCAGGCTCAATTCTCCCTGAGAAACACTGTACTTGCACATCTTCCCTTCATAACACAATTGCCTTTGTGATGACGTGAGTTTCTAGGATAGAACCTTGGAGGTTGCCATTCCTTGGTAGTTGCTCATCCCTCGGTAATCTTCAGGGAATGAACCAAACACATGGGACCTCTAGCCTCAAGTTAACGTTCAGGTTTTCTCATGACAGGGGCAGGCATGCCACAGATTCCATGCAGCCTTAGTCCCTGTGGTTCTTGAACTCTAGGAATCATATCAGTTCTCTTTTGACTCGCTGGTCTGCCCTAGGTTTTGAAACGTACTAAAAGGACCGCCTGTGTCTTCGCGAAGTTGTGAGCAATCTACGGTTGGGAACATCTAGATGCCAAGTGATGGGCAGTGAAGGGCTTCGTTGGTTCCACCCCTAGCTTGCGATGGCTGGAAAGCAACACAGTTATCAACGTTCCGTGCCTTCCTTCATGCAAAGCGTGTCTGCATTCCTCAGGAAACCTGAGCTGCACTGAAAAACACAATTAGCCTACGATTGCTTCTAGGAACTAAACCGTGAAGTCGGTATACCTCAAGCAGCAACTAGACTTCATGTCCAGTTTCAATAATTACAGGGTTTCCCTTAACTGATAGTTATTCCCGAGAAAAATTGCCACCTAGGCCTCACTAAGCCTTCACCTTGATATCCTTACACCACCATCACGACTCCCAGCATGGCAATGGTTACTAATGTCATGCTCCATTGTGTCCACTGGATGTGCAATAAGAGAGCCAGAAACTCCAGAGGAATATGCTGTTTGGTCCCCCTGGAAATTGAGGCTTCCTGGAAAATTGTATTTTCCTCATTAGAAAGTTGAGAGTTGCAGCCTCAGTGTTACCTGGTAAACTCTGTTGTAGCCCACCTTTTCTTCATCGCACAATGGTATTTGTGAGGACAAGTGATTTTCCAAGAAAGAAACTTGGAGGTTGCCATTCTTTGGTATGTGCTCATCCTTCAGTGATCTACAGTGAATTGGCGAACCCGTTTGACCACTAGCCGCAAGGTAACGTTGCTCTTGAATCATGCCACAGGTTGGCATGCAGCTGAATCCATGTAGCCTTATTCAGTGTGGTTCTTGAGCTCTAGGAATCATTCCAGGTCTCAAAGTACTGGTGGGTCTGCACTAGGATGAGAAACGTACAAGAAGAATGGCCTGTGTGTTTGGGGATTTGTGAGCAGCGCACCATTGGGAGGAGCTCGATACTGAGTCTTGGAAGGTGTAGGGCTTCTTTTGTTAAAGCTCTAGAATCTGGTAAGTTGAAACAACTCAAGTGTCTCCCTTCTAAAGCACCTTGGAGGTACCAATCAGAGAAAGAAACAGCAGGGTCAATGCTCTGTGGTCTCTTTTGAAAATACGGCTCGAAGGAAATCTTTATTTTCTTCATTGGGATCTAGGGAGTTGCGTGCTCAATTCTTCTGAGAAACACTGTAGTTGCACATGTTCTCTTCATAGCACAATTGCCTTTGTGATGACAAGTGAGTTTCTAGGAAGGAAACTTGAGGATTGCCATTCTTTGGTAGGTACTCATTCTTCGGAAATCTTCAGTCAATTGGCGAACCCATTTGTCCACTAGCCTCAAGCTAACGTTCCTC
The DNA here is from genome assembly GCF_965194825.1 of Balaenoptera physalus. Taxonomy (NCBI): domain Eukaryota; kingdom Metazoa; phylum Chordata; class Mammalia; order Artiodactyla; family Balaenopteridae; genus Balaenoptera; species Balaenoptera physalus. Next base: position 48,123,001 of record NC_138896.1, on the reverse strand, counting down.
TTCTATCATGCCACAGGTTGGCATGCAGCTGAATCCAAGTAGCCTTATTATGTGTGGTCCTTGAGCTCTAGGAAGCGTTCCTGGTCTCTTAGTACTGGCTGGTCTGCACTAGAATGAGAAACGTGCAGGAAGGAAAGCGTGTTTGTTCCGGGGGTTGTGAGCAATGCACCGTTTGGAAGAGCTAGGTGCTGAGTAATGGGCAGTGTAGGGTTTCCCTGGATAAACACCTAGATTGCGACAGCTTGAAAACACCTAGCTATCAGCGTTCTGTTCAATCCTTCATGCCAAAAGTGTCTGCTTTTCTGCCTATCCGTGAGCACACAAAAAATAATATGATCCTACCCCTCCTTCTGGGAACTCACACGTGATGGAATCTACGCCCAGCAGCCAGTGGACTTTAAGTGCAGCCTGAAAAATTACAGGGTTTCCCTTGAAAGCTAGTTATTCCGGAGATACATTGTACACCCAGGCCTCACTCACCGATGACCCTGTAATACTTTGACCACATTCACGACTGCCTGTATTGCAAAGTTTACTCACAAAAGGGTTTAGTTGGTAACTTGAACGTCCAATAAGTACTCAGAAACTGCGGCATAAGAAGCTGTGCTCTCCCTTTGGAGATTGAGGCTTCATGGGAAGTTTATTTTCCACATTGGAATGTCGACACTTGCGGCCTCCGTGTTACCCGATAAACAGTGTAGTTGCCCATCGTCTCTTCACTGCAGAATTGCCTTTTCAGGCAAGTGATTTTCCATGAAACAAACGTTTCCTTTCAATTCCTGCTACGTGCTCCTCCTTCAGCAGTTGTCAGTGAATAGGCCAACCACATGCGACGACTGGCCTCAACCTAACGTTCTGTTTTTCTCGTCACAATGGTAGGCAGGCAGCAGGTTCAATGCAGCGTTTTTCAAAGCAGTACTGGAACTGTAGGAGACATTTCTGGTGTCTTAGGAAAGGCGGGTGTGCACTAGGATCCACGATATTCACGAGGGGCTGCCAGTCTCTTCTGGAACTTGGGAGCAACGTTCAGTTGATGACAACTATACGCCAAGAAAGGGCAGTGAAAGGCTTTTTCTGTTAAACCTCTAGAATGTGGTAAGTTGAAACAACTCAAGTATCTCCCTTCTAACGAACCTTGGAGGAACAAAATAGAGGAAGAAACAGCAGGGTCAATGCTCTGTGGTCCCTTTTGAAAGCAAGGCATGAAGGGAAAGTTTATTTACCTCTTTGGGATTTGAAGAGTCGCAGGCTCAATTCTCCCTGAGAAACATTGTAGTTGCACATGTTCTCTGCATAGCACAATTCCCTTTGTGAGGACAAGGGATTTTCCAAGAAAAAAAAACTTGGAGGTTGCCATTCCTTGGTATGTGCTCATCCTTCAGTAATATACAGTGAATTGGCGACCCTATTTGACCACTAGCCTCAAGCAAACGTTCCTCTTGTCTCCTAACACACGTTGGCGTGCAGCGGAATCCATGGAGCCTTATTCAGTGTTGTTCTTGGACTCTAGGAATCATTCCAGGTCTCAATACTGGCCGGTCTGCAGTAGGATGAGAAACCTACAAGAAGAAAGGCCTGTGAGTTCGGGGAGTTGTGAGCAATGCACCGTTGGGAACAGCTAGATGACGAGTCATGGGCTGTGAAGGGCCTCTTTCCTTAAACCTCTAGAATGTGGTAAGTTGAATGAACTCAAGGATCTCCCTTCTAAAGCACATTGGAGGTACAAACCAGAGAAAGAAAGAGCAGGGGCAGTGCTCTGTGGTCCCTTTTGAAAATAAGGCATGAAGGGAGACTTTATTTACCTCCTTGGGATTTAGAGAGTTGTGGGCTCAACTCTCCTGAGAAACACTGTAGTTGCACATGTTCTCTTCATAGCACATTTGCCTTTGTGATGACAAGTGAGTTTCTAGGAAAAATCTTGGAGGTTGCCATTCTTTGGTAGGTGCTCATCCTTCGGTAATCTTCAGTGAATTGGCGACGCCATTTGACCACTAGCCTCAAGCTAAGGCTCCTCTTGTATCATCCCACAGGTTGGCATGCAGCAGAATCCATGTAGCCTTATTCAGTGTGGTTCTTGGGCTCTAGGAAACATTCGAAGTCTCCTAGGACTCAGGGGTCTGCACTAGACCCGAAACGTACAAAAAGGACGGCCTGTGTGTTCAAGGATTTGTGAGTAAGGCACCGTTGGGAACAGCTAGATGCCGAGTCAGGGGCAGTGAAAGGCTTCTTTTGTTAAACCTCTAGAATGTGGTACGCTGAAACAACTCAAGTATCTCCCTTCTAAATCACCTTGCAGGTACAAAATAGAGAAAGAAACAGCAGGTTCAATGCTCTGTGGTCCCTTTTGAAAATAAGGCTGGAAGGGAAACTTTATTTACCTCCTTGAGATTTAGAGAGTTGCAGGCTCAATTCTCCCTGAGAAACACTGTACTTGCACATCTTCCCTTCATAACACAATTGCCTTTGTGATGACGTGAGTTTCTAGGATAGAACCTTGGAGGTTGCCATTCCTTGGTAGTTGCTCATCCCTCGGTAATCTTCAGGGAATGAACCAAACACATGGGACCTCTAGCCTCAAGTTAAAGTTCAGGTTTTCTCATGACAGGGGCAGGCATGCCACAGATTCCATGCAGCCTTAGTCCCTGTGGTTCTTGAACTCTAGGAATCATATCAGTTCTCTTTCGACTCGCTGGTCTGCCCTAGGTTTTGAAACGTACTAAAAGGACCGCCTGTGTCTTCACGAAGTTGTGAGCAATCTACGGTTGGGAACATCTAGATGCCAAGTGATGGGCAGTGAAGGGCTTCGTTGGTTCCACCCCTAGCTTGCGATGGCTGGAAAGCAACACAGTTATCAACGTTCCGTGCCTTCCTTCATGCAAAGCGTGTCTGCATTCCTCAGGAAACCTGAGCTGCACTGAAAAACACAATTAGCCTACGATTGCTTCTAGGAACTAAACCGTGAAGTCGGTATACCTCAAGCAGCAACTAGACTTCATGTCCAGTTTCAATAATTACAGGGTTTCCCTTAACTGATGGTTATTCCCGAGAAAAATTGCCACCTAGGCCTCACTAAGCCTTCACCTTGATATCCTTACACCACCATCACGACTCCCAGCATGGCAATGGTTACCAATGTCATGCTCCATTGTGTCCACTGGATGTGCAATAAGAGAGCCAGAAACTCCAGAGGAATATGCTGTTTGGTCCCCCTGGAAATTGAGGCTTCCTGGAAAATTGTATTTTCCTCATTAGAAAGTTGAGAGTTGCAGCCTCAGTGTTACCTGGTAAACTCTGTTGTAGCCCACCTTTTCTTCATCGCACAATGGTATTTGTGAGGACAAGTGATTTTCCAAGAAAGAAACTTGGAGGTTGCCATTCTTTGGTATGTGCTCATCCTTCAGTGATCTACAGTGAATTGGCGAACCCGTTTGACCACTAGCCGCAAGGTAACGTTGCTCTTGAATCATGCCACAGGTTGGCATGCAGCTGAATCCATGTAGCCTTATTCAGTGTGGTTCTTGAGCTCTAGGAATCATTCCAGGTCTCAAAGTACTGGTGGGTCTGCACTAGGATGAGAAACGTACAAGAAGAATGGCCTGTGTGTTTGGGGATTTGTGAGCAGTGCACCATTGGGAAGAGCTCGATGCTGAGTCTTGGAAGGTGTAGGGCTTCTTTTGTTAAAGCTCTAGAATCTGGTAAGTTGAAACAACTCAAGTGTCTCCCTTCTAAAGCACCTTGGAGGTACCAATCAGAGAAAGAAACAGCAGGGTCAATGCTCTGTGGTCTCTTTTGAAAATACGGCTCGAAGGAAATCTTTATTTTCTTCATTGGGATCTAGGGAGCTGCGTGCTCAATTCTTCTGAGAAACACTGTAGTTGCACATGTTCTCTTCATAGCACAATTGCCTTTGTGATGACAAGTGAGTTTCTAGGAAGGAAACTTGAGGATTGCCATTCTTTGGTAGGTACTCATTCTTCGGAAATCTTCAGTGAATTGGCGAACCCATTTGTCCACTAGCCTCAAGCTAACGTTCCTCTTCTATCATGAAACAGGTTGGCATGCAGCTGAATCCAAGTAGCCTTATTATGTGTGGTCCTTGAGCTCTAGGAAGCGTTCCTGGTCTCTTAGTACTGGCTGGTCTGCACTAGAATGAGAAACGTGCAGGAAGGAAAGCGTGTGTGTTCCGGGGGTTGTGAGCAATGCACCGTTTGGAAGAGCTAGGTGCTGAGTAATGGGCAGTGTAGGGTTTCCCTGGATAAACACCTAGATTGCGACAGCTTGAAAACACCTAGCTATCAGCGTTCTGTTCAATCCTTCATGCCAAAAGTGTCTGCTTTTCTGCCTATCCGTGAGCACACAAAAAATAATATGATCCTACCCCTCCTTCTGGGAACTCACACGTGATGGAATCTACGCCCAGCAGCCAGTGGACTTTAAGTGCAGCCTGAAAAATTACAGGGTTTCCCTTGAAAGCTAGTTATTCCGGAGATACATTGTACACCCAGGCCTCACTCACCGATGACCCTGTAATACTTTGACCACATTCACGACTGCCTGTATTGCAAAGTTTACTCACAAAAGGGTTTAGTTGGTAACTTGAACGTCCAATAAGTACTCAGAAACTGCAGCATAAGAAGCTGTGCTCTCCCTTTGGAGATTGAGGCTTCATGGGAAGTTTATTTTCCACATTGGAATGTCGACACTTGCGGCCTCCATGTTACCCGATAAACAGTGTAGTTGCCCATCATCTCTTCACTGCAGAATTGCCTTTTCAGGCAAGTGATTTTCCATGAAACAAACGTTTCCTTTCAATTCCTGCTACGTGCTCCTCCTTCAGCAGTTGTCAGTGAATAGGCCAACCACATGCGACGACTGGCCTCAACCTAACGTTCTGTTTTTCTCGTCACAATGGTAGGCAGGCAGCAGGTTCAATGCAGCGTTTTTCAAAGCAGTACTGGAACTGTAGGAGACATTTCTGGTGTCTTAGGAAAGGCGGGTGTGCATTAGGATCCACGATATTCACGAGGGGCTGCCAGTCTCTTCTGGAACTTGTGAGCAACGTTCAGTTGATGACATCTATACGCCAAGAAAGGGCAGTGAAAGGCTTTTTCTGTTAAACCTCTAGAATGTGGTAAGTTGAAACAACTCAAGTATCTCCCTTCTAACGAACCTTGGAGGAACAAAATAGAGGAAGAAACAGCAGGGTCAATGCTCTGTGGTCCCTTTTGAAAGCAAGGCATGAAGGGAAAGTTTATTTACCTCTTTGGGATTTGAAGAGTCGCAGGCTCAATTCTCCCTGAGAAACATTGTAGTTGCACATGTTCTCTGCATAGCACAATTCCCTTTGTGAGGACAAGGGATTTTCCAAGAAAAAAAAAACTTGGAGGTTGCCATTCCTTGGTATGTGCTCATCCTTCAGTAATATACAGTGAATTGGCGACCCTATTTGACCACTAGCCTCAAGCAAACGTTCCTCTTGTCTCCTAACACACGTTGGCGTGCAGCGGAATCCATGGAGCCTTATTCAGTGTGGTTCTTAGACTCTAGGAAACATTCGAAGTCTCCTAGGACTCAGGGGTCTGCACTAGACCCGAAACGTACAAAAAGGACGGGCTGTGTGTTCAAGGATTTGTGAGTAAGGCACCGTTGGGAACAGCTAGATGCCGAGTCAGGGGCAGTGAAAGGCTTCTTTTGTTAAACCTCTAGAATGTGGTACGCTGAAACAACTCAAGTATCTCCCTTCTAAATCACCTTGCAGGTACAAAATAGAGAAAGAAACAGCAGGTTCAATGCTCTGTGGTCCCTTTTGAAAATAAGGCTGGAAGGGAAACTTTATTTACCTCCTTGAGATTTAGAGAGTTGCAGGCTCAATTCTCCCTGAGAAACACTGTACTTGCACATCTTCCCTTCATAACACAATTGCCTTTGTGATGACGTGAGTTTCTAGGATAGAACCTTGGAGGTTGCCATTCCTTCGTAGTTGCTCATCCCTCGGTAATCTTCAGGGAATGAACCAAACACATGGGACCTCTAGCCTCAAGTTAACGTTCAGGTTTTCTCATGACAGGGGCAGGCATGCCACAGATTCCATGCAGCCTTAGTCCCTGTGGTTCTTGAACTCTAGGAATCATATCAGTTCTCTTTCGACTCGCTGGTCTGCCCTAGGTTTTGAAACGTACTAAAAGGACCGCCTGTGTCTTCACGAAGTTGTGAGCAATCTACGGTTGGGAACATCTAGATGCCAAGTGATGGGCAGTGAAGGGCTTCGTTGGTTCCACCCCTAGCTTGCGATGGCTGGAAAGCAACACAGTTATCAACGTTCCGTGCCTTCCTTCATGCAAAGCGTGTCTGCATTCCTCAGGAAACCTGAGCTGCACTGAAAAACACAATTAGCCTACGATTGCTTCTAGGAACTAAACCGTGAAGTCGGTATACCTCAAGCAGCAACTAGACTTCATGTCCAGTTTCAATAATTACAGGGTTTCCCTTAACTGATGGTTATTCCCGAGAAAAATTGCCACCTAGGCCTCACTAAGCCTTCACCTTGATATCCTTACACCACCATCACGACTCCCAGCATGGCAATGGTTACCAATGTCATGCTCCATTGTGTCCACTGGATGTGCAATAAGAGAGCCAGAAACTCCAGAGGAATATGCTGTTTGGTCCCCCTGGAAATTGAGGCTTCCTGGAAAATTGTATTTTCCTCATTAGAAAGTTGAGAGTTGCAGCCTCAGTGTTACCTGGTAAACTCTGTTGTAGCCCACCTTTTCTTCATCGCACAATGGTATTTGTGAGGACAAGTGATTTTCCAAGAAAGAAACTTGGAGGTTGCCATTCTTTGGTATGTGCTCATCCTTCAGTGATCTACAGTGAATTGGCGAACCCGTTTGACCACTAGCCGCAAGGTAACGTTGCTCTTGAATCATGCCACAGGTTGGCATGCAGCTGAATCCATGTAGCCTTATTCAGTGTGGTTCTTGAGCTCTAGGAATCATTCCAGGTCTCAAAGTACTGGTGGGTCTGCACTAGGATGAGAAACGTACAAGAAGAATGGCCTGTGTGTTTGGGGATTTGTGAGCAGTGCACCATTGGGAAGAGCTCGATGCTGAGTCTTGGAAGGTGTAGGGCTTCTTTTGTTAAACCTCTAGAATCTGGTAAGTTGAAACAACTCAAGTGTCTCCCTTCTAAAGCACCTTGGAGGTACCAATCAGAGAAAGAAACAGCAGGGTCAATGCTCTGTGGTCTCTTTTGAAAATACGGCTCGAAGGAAATCTTTATTTTCTTCATTGGGATCTAGGGAGCTGCGTGCTCAATTCTTCTGAGAAACACTGTAGTTGCACATGTTCTCTTCATAGCACAATTGCCTTTGTGATGACAAGTGAGTTTCTAGGAAGGAAACTTGAGGATTGCCATTCTTTGGTAGGTACTCATTCTTCGGAAATCTTCAGTGAATTGGCGAACCCATTTGTCCACTAGCCTCAAGCTAACGTTCCTCTTCTATCATGAAACAGGTTGGCATGCAGCTGAATCCAAGTAGCCTTATTATGTGTGGTCCTTGAGCTCTAGGAAGCGTTCCTGGTCTCTTAGTACTGGCTGGTCTGCACTAGAATGAGAAACGTGCAGGAAGGAAAGCGTGTGTGTTCCGGGGGTTGTGAGCAATGCACCGTTTGGAAGAGCTAGGTGCTGAGTAATGGGCAGTGTAGGGTTTCCCTGGATAAACACCTAGATTGCGACAGCTTGAAAACACCTAGCTATCAGCGTTCTGTTCAATCCTTCATGCCAAAAGTGTCTGCTTTTCTGCCTATCCGTGAGCACACAAAAAATAATATGATCCTACCCCTCCTTCTGGGAACTCACACGTGATGGAATCTACGCCCAGCAGCCAGTGGACTTTAAGTGCAGCCTGAAAAATTACAGGGTTTCCCTTGAAAGCTAGTTATTCCGGAGATACATTGTACACCCAGGCCTCACTCACCGATGACCCTGTAATACTTTGACCACATTCACGACTGCCTGTATTGCAAAGTTTACTCACAAAAGGGTTTAGTTGGTAACTTGAACGTCCAATAAGTACTCAGAAACTGCAGCATAAGAAGCTGTGCTCTCCCTTTGGAGATTGAGGCTTCATGGGAAGTTTATTTTCCACATTGGAATGTCGACACTTGCGGCCTCCGTGTTACCCGATAAACAGTGTAGTTGCCCATCGTCTCTTCACTGCAGAATTGCCTTTTCAGGCAAGTGATTTTCCATGAAACAAACGTTTCCTTTCAATTCCTGCTACGTGCTCCTCCTTCAGCAGTTGTCAGTGAATAGGCCAACCACATGCGACGACTGGCCTCAACCTAATGTTCTGTTTTTCTCGTCACAATGGTAGGCAGGCAGCAGGTTCAATGCAGCGTTTTTCAAAGCAGTACTGGAACTGTAGGAGACATTTCTGGTGTCTTAGGAAAGGCGGGTGTGCACTAGGATCCACGATATTCACGAGGGGCTGCCAGTCTCTTCTGGAACTTGTGAGCAACGTTCAGTTGATGACAACTATACGCCAAGAAAGGGCAGTGAAAGGCTTTTTCTGTTAAACCTCTAGAATGTGGTAAGTTGAAACAACTCAAGTATCTCCCTTCTAACGAACCTTGGAGGAACAAAATAGAGGAAGAAACAGCAGGGTCAATGCTCTGTGGTCCCTTTTGAAAGCAAGGCATGAAGGGAAAGTTTATTTACCTCTTTGGGATTTGAAGAGTCGCAGGCTCAATTCTCCCTGAGAAACATTGTAGTTGCACATGTTCTCTGCATAGCACAATTCCCTTTGTGAGGACAAGGGATTTTCCAAGAAAAAAAAACTTGGAGGTTGCCATTCCTTGGTATGTGCTCATCCTTCAGTAATATACAGTGAATTGGCGACCCTATTTGACCACTAGCCTCAAGCAAACGTTCCTCTTGTCTCCTAACACACGTTGGCGTGCAGCGGAATCCATGGAGCCTTATTCAGTGTTGTTCTTGGACTCTAGGAATCATTCCAGGTCTCAATACTGGCCGGTCTGCAGTAGGATGAGAAACCTACAAGAAGAAAGGCCTGTGAGTTCGGGGAGTTGTGAGCAATGCACCGTTGGGAACAGCTAGATGACGAGTCATGGGCTGTGAAGGGCCTCTTTCCTTAAACCTCTAGAATGTGGTAAGTTGAATGAACTCAAGGATCTCCCTTCTAAAGCACATTGGAGGTACAAACCAGAGAAAGAAAGAGCAGGGGCAGTGCTCTGTGGTCCCTTTTGAAAATAAGGCATGAAGGGAGACGTTATTTACCTCCTTGGGATTTAGAGAGTTGTGGGCTCAACTCTCCTGAGAAACACTGTAGTTGCACATGTTCTCTTCATAGCACATTTGCCTTTGTGATGACAAGTGAGTTTCTAGGAAAAATCTTGGAGGTTGCCACTCTTTGGTAGGTGCTCATCCTTCGGTAATCTTCAGTGAATTGGCGACGCCATTTGACCACTAGCCTCAAGCTAAGGCTCCTCTTGTATCATCCCACAGGTTGGCATGCAGCAGAATCCATGTAGCCTTATTCAGTGTGGTTCTTGGGCTCTAGGAAACATTCGAAGTCTCCTAGGACTCAGGGGTCTGCACTAGACCCGAAACGTACAAAAAGGACGGCCTGTGTGTTCAAGGATTTGTGAGTAAGGCACCGTTGGGAACAGCTAGATGCCGAGTCAGGGGCAGTGAAAGGCTTCTTTTGTTAAACCTCTAGAATGTGGTACGCTGAAACAACTCAAGTATCTCCCTTCTAAATCACCTTGCAGGTACAAAATAGAGAAAGAAACAGCAGGTTCAATGCTCTGTGGTCCCTTTTGAAAATAAGGCTGGAAGGGAAACTTTATTTACCTCCTTGAGATTTAGAGAGTTGCAGGCTCAATTCTCCCTGAGAAACACTGTACTTGCACATCTTCCCTTCATAACACAATTGCCTTTGTGATGACGTGAGTTTCTAGGATAGAACCTTGGAGGTTGCCATTCCTTGGTAGTTGCTCATCCCTCGGTAATCTTCAGGGAATGAACCAAACACATGGGACCTCTAGCCTCAAGTTAACGTTCAGGTTTTCTCATGACAGGGGCAGGCATGCCACAGATTCCATGCAGCCTTAGTCCCTGTGGTTCTTGAACTCTAGGAATCATATCAGTTCTCTTTCGACTCGCTGGTCTGCCCTAGGTTTTGAAACGTACTAAAAGGACCGCCTGTGTCTTCGCGAAGTTGTGAGCAATCTACGGTTGGGAACATCTAGATGCCAAGTGATGGGCAGTGAAGGGCTTCGTTGGTTCCACCCCTAGCTTGCGATGGCTGGAAAGCAACACAGTTATCAACGTTCCGTGCCTTCCTTCATGCAAAGCGTGTCTGCATTCCTCAGGAAACCTGAGCTGCACTGAAAAACACAATTAGCCTACGATTGCTTCTAGGAACTAAACCGTGAAGTCGGTATACCTCAAGCAGCAACTAGACTTCATGTCCAGTTTCAATAATTACAGGGTTTCCCTTAACTGATGGTTATTCCCGAGAAAAATTGCCACCTAGGCCTCACTAAGCCTTCACCTTGATATCCTTACACCACCATCACGACTCCCAGCATGGCAATGGTTACTAATGTCATGTTCCATTGTGTCCACTGGATGTGCAATAAGAGAGCCAGAAACTCCAGAGGAATATGCTGTTTGGTCCCCCTGGAAATTGAGGCTTCCTGGAAAATTGTATTTTCCTCATTAGAAAGTTGAGAGTTGCAGCCTCAGTGTTACCTGGTAAACTCTGTTGTAGCCCACCTTTTCTTCATCGCACAATGGTATTTGTGAGGACAAGTGATTTTCCAAGAAAGAAACTTGGAGGTTGCCATTCTTTGGTATGTGCTCATCCTTCAGTGATCTACAGTGAATTGGCGAACCCGTTTGACCACTAGCCGCAAGGTAACGTTGCTCTTGAATCATGCCACAGGTTGGCATGCAGCTGAATCCATGTAGCCTTATTCAGTGTGGTTCTTGAGCTCTAGGAATCATTCCAGGTCTCAAAGTACTGGTGGGTCTGCACTAGGATGAGAAACGTACAAGAAGAATGGCCTGTGTGTTTGGGGATTTGTGAGCAGTGCACCATTGGGAAGAGCTCGATGCTGAGTCTTGGAAGGTGTAGGGCTTCTTTTGTTAAACCTCTAGAATCTGGTAAGTTGAAACAACTCAAGTGTCTCCCTTCTAAAGCACCTTGGAGGTACCAATCAGAGAAAGAAACAGCAGGGTCAATGCTCTGTGGTCTCTTTTGAAAATACGGCTCGAAGGAAATCTTTATTTTCTTCATTGGGATCTAGGGAGCTGCGTGCTCAATTCTTCTGAGAAACACTGTAGTTGCACATGTTCTCTTCATAGCACAATTGCCTTTGTGATGACAAGTGAGTTTCTAGGAAGGAAACTTGAGGATTGCCATTCTTTGGTAGGTACTCATTCTTCGGAAATCTTCAGTGAATTGGCGAACCCATTTGTCCACTAGCCTCAAGCTAACGTTCCTCTTCTATCATGAAACAGGTTGGCATGCAGCTGAATCCAAGTAGCCTTATTATGTGTGGTCCTTGAGCTCTAGGAAGCGTTCCTGGTCTCTTAGTACTGGCTGGTCTGCACTAGAATGAGAAACGTGCAGGAAGGAAAGCGTGTGTGTTCCAGGGGTTGTGAGCAATGCACCGTTTGGAAGAGCTAGGTGCTGAGTAATGGGCAGTGTAGGGTTTCCCTGGATAAACACCTAGATTGCGACAGCTTGAAAACACCTAGCTATCAGCGTTCTGTTCAATCCTTCATGCCAAAAGTGTCTGCTTTTCTGCCTATCCGTGAGCACACAAAAAATAATATGATCCTACCCCTCCTTCTGGGAACTCACACGTGATGGAATCTAAAGTCCAGCAGCCAGTGGACTTTAAGTGCAGCCTGAAAAATTACAGGGTTTCCCTTGAAAGCTAGTTATTCCGGAGATACATTGTACACCCAGGCCTCACTCACCGATGACCCTGTAATACTTTGACCACATTCACGACTGCCTGTATTGCAAAGTTTACTCACAAAAGGGTTTAGTTTGTAACTTGAACGTCCAATAAGTACTCAGAAACTGCAGCATAAGAAGCTGTGCTCTCCCTTTGGAGATTGAGGCTTCATGGGAAGTTTATTTTCCACATTGGAATGTCGACACTTGCGGCCTCCGTGTTACCCGATAAACAGTGTAGTTGCCCATCGTCTCTTCACTGCAGAATTGCCTTTTCAGGCAAGTGATTTTCCATGAAACAAACGTTTCCTTTCAATTCCTGCTACGTGCTCCTCCTTCAGCAGTTGTCAGTGAATAGGCCAACCACATGCGACGACTGGCCTCAACCTAACGTTCTGTTTTTCTCGTCACAATGGTAGGCAGGCAGCAGGTTCAATGCAGCGTTTTTCAAAGCAGTACTGGAACTGTAGGAGACATTTCTGGTGTCTTAGGAAAGGCGGGTGTGCACTAGGATCCACGATATTCACGAGGGGCTGCCAGTCTCTTCTGGAACTTGTGAGCAACGTTCAGTTGATGACAACTCTACGCCAAGAAAGGGCAGTGAAAGGCTTTTTCTGTTAAACCTCTAGAATGTGGTAAGTTGAAACAACTCAAGTATCTCCCTTCTAACGAACCTTGGAGGAACAAAATAGAGGAAGAAACAGCAGGGTCAATGCTCTGTGGTCCCTTTTGAAAGCAAGGCATGAAGGGAAAGTTTATTTACCTCTTTGGGATTTGAAGAGTCGCAGGCTCAATTCTCCCTGAGAAACATTGTAGTTGCACATGTTCTCTGCATAGCACAATTCCCTTTGTGAGGACAAGGGATTTTCCAAGAAAAAAAAACTTGGAGGTTGCCATTCCTTGGTATGTGCTCATCCTTCAGTAATATACAGTGAATTGGCGACCCTATTTGACCACTAGCCTCAAGCAAACGTTCCTCTTGTCTCCTAACACACGTTGGCGTGCAGCGGAATCCATGGAGCCTTATTCAGTGTTGTTCTTGGACTCTAGGAATCATTCCAGGTCTCAATACTGGCCGGTCTGCAGTAGGATGAGAAACCTACAAGAAGAAAGGCCTGTGAGTTCGGGGAGTTGTGAGCAATGCACCGTTGGGAACAGCTAGATGACGAGTCATGGGCTGTGAAGGGCCTCTTTCCTTAAACCTCTAGAATGTGGTAAGTTGAATGAACTCAAGGATCTCCCTTCTAAAGCACATTGGAGGTACAAACCAGAGAAAGAAAGAGCAGGGGCAGTGCTCTGTGGTCCCTTTTGAAAATAAGGCATGAAGGGAGACTTTATTTACCTCCTTGGGATTTAGAGAGTTGTGGGCTCAACTCTCCTGAGAAACACTGTAGTTGCACATGTTCTCTTCATAGCACATTTGCCTTTGTGATGACAAGTGAGTTTCTAGGAAAAATCTTGGAGGTTGCCATTCTTTGGTAGGTGCTCATCCTTCGGTAATCTTCAGTGAATTGGCGACGCCATTTGACCACTAGCCTCAAGCTAAGGCTCCTCTTGTATCATCCCACAGGTTGGCATGCAGCAGAATCCATGTAGCCTTATTCAGTGTGGTTCTTGGGCTCTAGGAAACATTCGAAGTCTCCTAGGACTCAGGGGTCTGCACTAGACCCGAAACGTACAAAAAGGACGGCCTGTGTGTTCAAGGATTTGTGAGTAAGGCACCGTTGGGAACAGCTAGATGCCGAGTCAGGGGCAGTGAAAGGCTTCTTTTGTTAAACCTCTAGAATGTGGTACGCTGAAACAACTCAAGTATCTCCCTTCTAAATCACCTTGCAGGTACAAAATAGAGAAAGAAACAGCAGGTTCAATGCTCTGTGGTCCCTTTTGAAAATAAAGCTGGAAGGGAAACTTTATTTACCTCCTTGAGATTTAGAGAGTTGCAGGCTCAATTCTCCCTGAGAAACACTGTACTTGCACATCTTCCCTTCATAACACAATTGCCTTTGTGATGACGTGAGTTTCTAGGATAGAACCTTGGAGGTTGCCATTCCTTGGTAGTTGCTCATCCCTCGGTAATCTTCAGGGAATGAACCAAACACATGGGACCTCTAGCCTCAAGTTAACGTTCAGGTTTTCTCATGACAGGGGCAGGCATGCCACAGATTCCATGCAGCCTTAGTCCCTGTGGTTCTTGAACTCTAGGAATCATATCAGTTCTCTTTCGACTCGCTGGTCTGCCCTAGGTTTTGAAACGTACTAAAAGGACCGCCTGTGTCTTCGCGAAGTTGTGAGCAATCTACGGTTGGGAACATCTAGATGCCAAGTGATGGGCAGTGAAGGGCTTCGTTGGTTCCACCCCTAGCTTGCGATGGCTGGAAAGCAACACAGTTATCAACGTTCCGTGCCTTCCTTCATGCAAAGCGTGTCTGCATTCCTCAGGAAACCTGAGCTGCACTGAAAAACACAATTAGCCTACGATTGCTTCTAGGAACTAAACCGTGAAGTCGGTATACCTCAAGCAGCAACTAGACTTCATGTCCAGTTTCAATAATTACAGGGTTTCCCTTAACTGATAGTTATTCCCAAGAAAAATTGCCACCTAGGCCTCACTAAGCCTTCACCTTGATATCCTTACACCACCATCACGACTCCCAGCATGGCAATGGTTACTAATGTCATGCTCCATTGTGTCCACTGGATGTGCAATAAGAGAGCCAGAAACTCCAGAGGAATATGCTGTTTGGTCCCCCTGGAAATTGAGGCTTCCTGAAAAATTGTATTTTCCTCATTAGAAAGTTGAGAGTTGCAGCCTCAGTGTTACCTGGTAAACTCTGTTGTAGCCCACCTTTTCTTCATCGCACAATGGTATTTGTGAGGACAAGTGATTTTCCAAGAAAGAAACTTGGAGGTTGCCATTCTTTGGTATGTGCTCATCCTTCAGTGATCTACAGTGAATTGGCGAACCCGTTTGACCACTAGCCGCAAGGTAACGTTGCTCTTGAATCATGCCACAGGTTGGCATGCAGCTGAATCCATGTAGCCTTATTCAGTGTGGTTCTTGAGCTCTAGGAATCATTCCAGGTCTCAAAGTACTGGTGGGTCTGCACTAGGATGAGAAACGTACAAGAAGAATGGCCTGTGTGTTAGGGGATTTGTGAGCAGTGCACCATTGGGAAGAGCTCGATGCTGAGTCTTGGAAGGTGTAGGGCTTCTTTTGTTAAACCTCTAGAATCTGGTAAGTTGAAACAACTCAAGTGTCTCCCTTCTAAAGCACCTTGGAGGTACCAATCAGAGAAAGAAACAGCAGGGTCAATGCTCTGTGGTCTCTCTTGAAAATATGGCTCGAAGGAAATCTTTATTTTCTTCATTGGGATCTAGGGAGTTGCGTGCTCAATTCTTCTGAGAAACACTGTAGTTGCACATGTTCTCTTCATAGCACAATTGCCTTTGTGATGACAAGTGAGTTTCTAGGAAGGAAACTTGAGGATTGCCATTCTTTGGTAGGTACTCATTCTTCGGAAATCTTCAGTGAATTGGCGAACCCATTTGTCCACTAGCCTCAAGCTAACGTTCCTCTTCTATCATGCCACAGGTTGGCATGCAGCTGAATCCAAGTAGCCTTATTATGTGTGGTCCTTGAGCTCTAGGAAGCGTTCCTGGTCTCTTAGTACTGGCTGGTCTGCACTAGAATGAGAAACGTGCAGGAAGGAAAGCGTGTGTGTTCCGGGGGTTGTGAGCAATGCACCGTTTGGAAGAGCTAGGTGCTGAGTAATGGGCAGTGTAGGGTTTCCCTGGATAAACACCTAGATTGCGACAGCTTGAAAACACCTAGCTATCAGCGTTCTGTTCAATCCTTCATGCCAAAAGTGTCTGCTTTTCTGCCTATCCGTGAGCACACAAAAAATAATATGATCCTACCCCTCCTTCTGGGAACTCACACGTGATGGAATCTACGCCCAGCAGCCAGTGGACTTTAAGTGCAGCCTGAAAAATTACAGGGTTTCCCTTGAAAGCTAGTTATTCCGGAGATACATTGTACACCCAGGCCTCACTCACCGATGACACTGTAATACTTTGACCACATTCACGACTGCCTGTATTGCAAAGTTTACTCACAAAAGGGTTTAGTTGGTAACTTGAACGTCCAATAAGTACTCAGAAACTGCAGCATAAGAAGCTGTGCTCTCCCTTTGGAGATTGAGGCTTCATGGGAAGTTTATTTTCCACATTGGAATGTCGACACTTGCGGCCTCCGTGTTACCCGATAAACAGTGTAGTTGCCCATCGTCTCTTCACTGCAGAATTGCCTTTTCAGGCAAGTGATTTTCCATGAAACAAACGTTTCCTTTCAATTCCTGCTACGTGCTCCTCCTTCAGCAGTTGTTAGTGAATAGGCCAACCACATGCGACGACTGGCCTCAACCTAACGTTCTGTTTTTCTCGTCACAATGGTAGGCAGGCAGCAGGTTCAATGCAGCGTTTTTCAAAGCAGTACTGGAACTGTAGGAGACATTTCTGGTGTCTTAGGAAAGGCGGGTGTACACTAGGATCCACGATATTCACCAGGGGCTGCCAGTCTCTTCTGGAACTTGTGAGCAACGTTCAGTTGATGACAACTATACGCCAAGAAAGGGCAGTGAAAGGCTTTTTCTGTTAAACCTCTAGAATGTGGTAAGTTGAAACAACTCAAGTATCTCCCTTCTAACGAACCTTGGAGGAACAAAATAGAGGAAGAAACAGCAGGGTCAATGTTCTGTGGTCCCTTTTGAAAGCAAGGCATGAAGGGAAAGTTTATTTACCTCTTCGGGATTTGAAGAGTCGCAGGCTCAATTCTCCCTGAGAAACATTGTAGTTGCACATGTTCTCTGCATAGCACAATTCCCTTTGTGAGGACAAGGGATTTTCCAAGAAAAAAAAACTTGGAGGTTGCCATTCCTTGGTATGTGCTCATCCTTCAGTAATATACAGTGAATTGGCGACCCTATTTGACCACTAGCCTCAAGCAAACGTTCCTCTTGTCTCCTAACACACGTTGGCGTGCAGCGGAATCCATGGAGCCTTATTCAGTGTTGTTCTTGGACTCTAGGAATCATTCCAGGTCTCAATACTGGCCGGTCTGCAGTAGGATGAGAAACCTACAAGAAGAAAGGCCTGTGAGTTCGGGGAGTTGTGAGCAATGCACCGTTGGGAACAGCTAGATGACGAGTCATGGGCTGTGAAGGGCCTCTTTCCTTAAACCTCTTGAATGTGGTAAGTTGAATGAACTCAAGGATCTCCCTTCTAAAGCACATTGGAGGTACAAACCAGAGAAAGAAAGAGCAGGGGCAGTGCTCTGTGGTCCCTTTTGAAAATAAGGCATGAAGGGAGACTTTATTTACCTCCTTGGGATTTAGAGAGTTGTGGGCTCAACTCTCCTGAGAAACACTGTAGTTGCACATGTTCTCTTCATAGCACATTTGCCTTTGTGATGACAAGTGAGTTTCTAGGAAAAATCTTGGAGGTTGCCATTCTTTGGTAGGTGCTCATCCTTCGGTAATCTTCAGTGAATTGGCGACGCCATTTGACCACTAGCCTCAAGCTAAGGCTCCTCTTGTATCATCCCACAGGTTGGCATGCAGCAGAATCCATGTAGCCTTATTCAGTGTGGTTCTTGGGCTCTAGGAAACATTCGAAGTCTCCTAGGACTCAGGGGTCTGCACTAGACCCGAAACGTACAAAAAGGACGGCCTGTGTGTTCAAGGATTTGTGAGTAAGGCACCGTTGGGAACAGCTAGATGCCGAGTCAGGGGCAGTGAAAGGCTTCTTTTGTTAAACCTCTAGAATGTGGTACGCTGAAACAACTCAAGTATCTCCCTTCTAAATCACCTTGCAGGTACAAAATAGAGAAAGAAACAGCAGGTTCAATGCTCTGTGGTCCCTTTTGAAAATAAGGCTGGAAGGGAAACTTTATTTACCTCCTTGAGATTTAGAGAGTTGCAGGCTCAATTCTCCCTGAGAAACACTGTACTTGCACATCTTCCCTTCATAACACAATTGCCTTTGTGATGACGTGAGTTTCTAGGATAGAACCTTGGAGGTTGCCATTCCTTGGTAGTTGCTCATCCCTCGGTAATCTTCAGGGAATGAACCAAACACATGGGACCTCTAGCCTCAAGTTAACGTTCAGGTTTTCTCATGACAGGGGCAGGCATGCCACAGATTCCATGCAGCCTTAGTCCCTGTGGTTCTTGAACTCTAGGAATCATATCAGTTCTCTTTTGACTCGCTGGTCTGCCCTAGGTTTTGAAACGTACTAAAAGGACCGCCTGTGTCTTCGCGAAGTTGTGAGCAATCTACGGTTGGGAACATCTAGATGCCAAGTGATGGGCAGTGAAGGGCTTCGTTGGTTCCACCCCTAGCTTGCGATGGCTGGAAAGCAACACAGTTATCAACGTTCCGTGCCTTCCTTCATGCAAAGCGTGTCTGCATTCCTCAGGAAACCTGAGCTGCACTGAAAAACACAATTAGCCTACGATTGCTTCTAGGAACTAAACCGTGAAGTCGGTATACCTCAAGCAGCAACTAGACGTCATGCCCAGTTTCAATAATTACAGGGTTTCCCTTAACTGATAGTTATTCCCGAGAAAAATTGCCACCTAGGCCTCACTAAGCCTTCACCTTGATATCCTTACACCACCATCACGACTCCCAGCATGGCAATGGTTACTAATGTCATGCTCCATTGTGTCCACTGGATGTGCAATAAGAGAGCCAGAAACTCCAGAGGAATATGCTGTTTGGTCCCCCTGGAAATTGAGGCTTCCTGGAAAATTGTATTTTCCTCATTAGAAAGTTGAGAGTTGCAGCCTCAGTGTTACCTGGTAAACTCTGTTGTAGCCCACCTTTTCTTCATCGCACAATGGTATTTGTGAGGACAAGTGATTTTCCAAGAAAGAAACTTGGAGGTTGCCATTCTTTGGTATGTGCTCATCCTTCAGTGATCTACAGTGAATTGGCGAACCCGTTTGACCACTAGCCGCAAGGTAACGTTGCTCTTGAATCATGCCACAGGTTGGCATGCAGCTGAATCCATGTAGCCTTATTCAGTGTGGTTCTTGAGCTCTAGGAATCATTCCAGGTCTCAAAGTACTGGTGGGTCTGCACTAGGATGAGAAACGTACAAGAAGAATGGCCTGTGTGTTTGGGGATTTGTGAGCAGTGCACCATTGGGAAGAGCTCGATGCTGAGTCTTGGAAGGTGTAGGGCTTCTTTTGTTAAACCTCTAGAATCTGGTAAGTTGAAACAACTCAAGTGTCTCCCTTCTAAAGCACCTTGGAGGTACCAATCAGAGAAAGAAACAGCAGGGTCAATGCTCTGTGGTCTCTCTTGAAAATACGGCTCGAAGGAAATCTTTATTTTCTTCATTGGGATCTAGGGAGCTGCGTGCTCAGTTCTTCTGAGAAACACTGTAGTTGCACATGTTCTCTTCATAGCACAATTGCCTTTGTGATGACTAGTGAGTTTCTAGGAAGGAAACTTGAGGATTGCCATTCTTTGGTAGGTACTCATTCTTCGGAAATCTTCAGTGAATTGGCGAACCCATTTGTCCACTAGCCTCAAGCTAACGTTCCTCTTCTATCATGCCACAGGTTGGCATGCAGCTGAATCCAAGTAGCCTTATTATGTGTGGTCCTTGAGCTCTAGGAAGCGTTCCTGGTCTCTTAGTACTGGCTAGTCTGCACTAGAATGAGAAACGTGCAGGAAGGAAAGCGTGTGTGTTCCGGGGGTTGTGAGCAATGCACCGTTTGGAAGAGCTAGGTGCTGAGTAATGGGCAGTGTAGGGTTTCCCTGGATAAACACCTAGATTGCGACAGCTTGAAAACACCTAGCTATCAGCGTTCTGTTCAATCCTTCATGCCAAAAGTGTCTGCTTTTCTGCCTATCCGTGAGCACACAAAAAATAATATGATCCTACCCCTCCTTCTGGGAACTCACACGTGATGGAATCTACGCCCAGCAGCCAGTGGACTTTAAGTGCAGCCTGAAAAATTACAGGGTTTCCCTTGAAAGCTAGTTATTCCGGAGATACATTGTACACCCAGGCCTCACTCACCGATGACCCTGTAATACTTTGACGACATTCACGACTGCCTGTATTGCAAAGTTTACTCACAAAAGGGTTTAGTTGGTAACTTGAACGTCCAATAAGTACTCAGAAACTGAAGCATAAGAAGCTGTGCTCTCCCTTTGGAGATTGAGGCTTCATGGGAAGTTTATTTTCCACATTGGAATGTCGACACTTGCGGCCTCCGTGTTACCCGATAAACAGTGTAGTTGCCCATCGTCTCTTCACTGCAGAATTGCCTTTTCAGGCAAGTGATTTTCCATGAAACAAACGTTTCCTTTCAATTCCTGCTACGTGCTCCTCCTTCAGCAGTTGTCAGTGAATAGGCCAACCACATGCGACGACTGGCCTCAACCTAACGTTCTGTTTTTCTCGTCACAATGGTAGGCAGGCAGCAGGTTCAATGCAGCGTTTTTCAAAGCAGTACTGGAACTGTAGGAGACATTTCTGGTGTCTTAGGAAAGGCGGGTGTGCACTAGGATCCACGATATTCACGAGGGGCTGCCAGTCTCTTCTGGAACTTGTGAGCAACGTTCAGTTGATGACAACTATACGCCAAGAAAGGGCAGTGAAAGGCTTTTTCTGTTAAACCTCTAGAATGTGGTAAGTTGAAACAACTCAAGTATCTCCCTTCTAACGAACCTTGGAGGAACAAAATAGAGGAAGAAACAGCAGGGTCAATGCTCTGTGGTCCCTTTTGAAAGCAAGGCATGAAGGGAAAGTTTATTTACCTCTTTGGGATTTGAAGAGTCACATGCTCAATTCTCCCTGAGAAACATTGTAGTTGCACATGTTCTCTGCATAGCACAATTCTCTTTGTGAGGACAAGGGATTTTCCAAGAAAAAAAAACTTGGAGGTTGCCATTCCTTGGTATGTGCTCATCCTTCAGTAATATACAGTGAATTGGCGACCCTATTTGACCACTAGCCTCAAGCAAACGTTCCTCTTGTCTCCTAACACACGTTGGCGTGCAGCGGAATCCATGGAGCCTTATTCAGTGTTGTTCTTGGACTCTAGGAATCATTCCAGGTCTCAATACTGGCCGGTCTGCAGTAGGATGAGAAACCTACAAGAAGAAAGGCCTGTGAGTTCGGGGAGTTGTGAGCAATGCACCGTTGGGAACAGCTAGATGACGAGTCATGGGCTGTGAAGGGCCTCTTTCCTTAAACCTCTAGAATGTGGTAAGTTGAATGAACTCAAGGATCTCCCTTCTAAAGCACATTGGAGGTACAAACCAGAGAAAGAAAGAGCAGGGGCAGTGCTCTGTGGTCCCTTTTGAAAATAAGGCATGAAGGGAGACTTTATTTACCTCCTTGGGATTTAGAGAGTTGTGGGCTCAACTCTCCTGAGAAACACTGTAGTTGCACATGTTCTCTTCATAGCACATATGCCTTTGTGATGACAAGTGAGTTTCTAGGAAAAATCTTGGAGGTTGCCATTCTTTGGTAGGTGCTCATCCTTCGGTAATCTTCAGTGAATTGGCGACGCCATTTGACCACTAGCCTCAAGCTAAGGCTCCTCTTGTATCATCCCACAGGTTGGCATGCAGCAGAATCCATGTAGCCTTATTCAGTGTGGTTCTTGGGCTCTAGGAAACATTCGAAGTCTCCTAGGACTCAGGGGTCTGCACTAGACCCGAAACGTACAAAAAGGACGGCCTGTGTGTTCAAGGATTTGTGAGTAAGGCACCGTTGGGAACAGCTAGATGCCGAGTCAGGGGCAGTGAAAGGCTTCTTTTGTTAAACCTCTAGAATGTGGTACGCTGAAACAACTCAAGTATCTCCCTTCTAAATCACCTTGCAGGTACAAAATAGAGAAAGAAACAGCAGGTTCAATGCTCTGTGGTCCCTTTTGAAAATAAGGCTGGAAGGGAAACTTTATTTACCTCCTTGAGATTTAGAGAGTTGCAGGCTCAATTCTCCCTGAGAAACACTGTACTTGCACATCTTCCCTTCGTAACACAATTGCCTTTGTGATGACGTGAGTTTCTAGGATAGAACCTTGGAGGTTGCCATTCCTTGGTAGTTGCTCATCCCTCGGTAATCTTCAGGGAATGAACCAAACACATGGGACCTCTAGCCTCAAGTTAACGTTCAGGTTTTCTCATGACAGGGGCAGGCATGCCACAGATTCCATGCAGCCTTAGTCCCTGTGGTTCTTGAACTCTAGGAATCATATCAGTTCTCTTTTGACTCGCTGGTCTGCCCTAGGTTTTGAAACGTACTAAAAGGACCGCCTGTGTCTTCGCGAAGTTGTGAGCAATCTACGGTTGGGAACATCTAGATGCCAAGTGATGGGCAGTGAAGGGCTTCGTTGGTTCCACCCCTAGCTTGCGATGGCTGGAAAGCAACACAGTTATCAACGTTCCGTGCCTTCCTTCATGCAAAGCGTGTCTGCATTCCTCAGGAAACCTGAGCTGCACTGAAAAACACAATTAGCCTACGATTGCTTCTGGAACTAAACCGTGAAGTCGGTATACCTCAAGCAGCAACTAGACTTCATGTCCAGTTTCAATAATTACAGGGTTTCCCTTAACTGATAGTTATTCCCGAGAAAAATTGCCACCTAGGCCTCACTAAGCCTTCACCTTGATATCCTTACACCACCATCACGACTCCCAGCATGGCAATGGTTACTAATGTCATGCTCCATTGTGTCCACTGGATGTGCAATAAGAGAGCCAGAAACTCCAGAGGAATATGCTGTTTGGTCCCCCTGGAAATTGAGGCTTCCTGGAAAATTGTATTTTCCTCATTAGAAAGTTGAGAGTTGCAGCCTCAGTGTTACCTGGTAAACTCTGTTGTAGCTCACCTTTTCTTCATCGCACAATGGTATTTGTGAGGACAAGTGATTTTCCAAGAAAGAAACTTGGAGGTTGCCATTCTTTGGTATGTGCTCATCCTTCAGTGATCTACAGTGAATTGGCGAACCCGTTTGACCACTAGCCGCAAGGTAACGTTGCTCTTGAATCATGCCACAGGTTGGCATGCAGCTGAATCCATGTAGCCTTATTCAGTGTGGTTCTTGAGCTCTAGGAATCATTCCAGGTCTCAAAGTACTGGTGGGTCTGCACTAGGATGAGAAACGTACAAGAAGAATGGCCTGTGTGTTTGGGGATTTGTGAGCAGTGCACCATTGGGAAGAGCTCGATGCTGAGTCTTGGAAGGTGTAGGGCTTCTTTTGTTAAACCTCTAGAATCTGGTAAGTTGAAACAACTCAAGTGTCTCCCTTCTAAAGCACCTTGGAGGTACCAATCAGAGAAAGAAACAGCAGGGTCAATGCTCTGTGGTCTCTTTTGAAAATACGGCTCGAAGGAAATCTTTATTTTCTTCATTGGGATCTAGGGAGCTGCGTGCTCAATTCTACTGAGAAACACTGTAGTTGCACATGTTCTCTTCATAGCACAATTGCCTTTGTGATGACAAGTGAGTTTCTAGGAAGGAAACTTGAGGATTGCCATTCTTTGGTAGGTACTCATTCTTCGGAAATCTTCAGTGAATTGGCGAACCCATTTGTCCACTAGCCTCAAGCTAACGTTCCTCTTCTATCATGCCACAGGTTGGCATGCAGCTGAATCCAAGTAGCCTTATTATGTGTGGTCCTTGAGCTCTAGGAAGCGTTCCTGGTCTCTTAGTACTGGCTGGTCTGCACTAGAATGAGAAACGTGCAGGAAGGAAAGCGTGTGTGTTCCGGGGGTTGTGAGCAATGCACCGTTTGGAAGAGCTAGGTGCTGAGTAATGGGCAGTGTAGGGTTTCCCTGGATAAACACCTAGATTGCGACAGCTTGAAAACACCTAGCTATCAGCGTTCTGTTCAATCCTTCATGCCAAAAGTGTCTGCTTTTCTGCCTATCCGTGAGCACACAAAAAATAATATGATCCTACCCCTCCTTCTGGGAACTCACACGTGATGGAATCTACGCCCAGCAGCCAGTGGACTTTAAGTGCAGCCTGAAAAATTACAGGGTTTCCCTTGTAAGCTAGTTATTCCGGAGATACATTGTACACCCAGGCCTCACTCACCGATGACCCTGTAATACTTTGACCACATTCACGACTGCCTGTATTGCAAAGTTTACTCACAAAAGGGTTTAGTTGGTAACTTGAACGTCCAATAAGTACTCAGAAACTGCAGCATAAGAAGCTGTGCTCTCCCTTTGGAGATTGAGGCTTCATGGGAAGTTTATTTTCCACATTGGAATGTCGACACTTGCGGCCTCCGTGTTACCCGATAAACAGTGTAGTTGCCCATCGTCTCTTCATTGCAGAATTGCCTTTTCAGGCAAGTGATTTTCCATGAAACAAACGTTTCCTTTCAATTCCTGCTACGTGCTCCTCCTTCAGCAGTTGTCAGTGAATAGGCCAACCACATGCGACGACTGGCCTCAACCTAAGTTCTGTTTTTCTCGTCACAATGGTAGGCAGGCAGCAGGTTCAATGCAGCGTTTTTCAAAGCAGTACTGGAACTGTAGGAGACATTTCTGGTGTCTTAGGAAAGGCGGGTGTGCACTAGGATCCACGATATTCACGAGGGGCTGCCAGTCTCTTCTGGAACTTGTGAGCAACGTTCAGTTGATGACAACTATACGCCAAGAAAGGGCAGTGAAAGGCTTTTTCTGTTAAACCTCTAGAATGTGGTAAGTTGAAACAACTCAAGTATCTCCCTTCTAACGAACCTTGGAGGAACAAAATAGAGGAAGAAACAGCAGGGTCAATGCTCTGTGGTCCCTTTTGAAAGCAAGGCATGAAGGGAAAGTTTATTTACCTCTTTGGGATTTGAAGAGTCGCAGGCTCAATTCTCCCTGAGAAACATTGTAGTTGCACATGTTCTCTGCATAGCACAATTCCCTTTGTGAGGACAAGGGATTTTCCAAGAAAAAAAAACTTGGAGGTTGCCATTCCTTGGTATGTGCTCATCCTTCAGTAATATACAGTGAATTGGCGACCCTATTTGACCACTAGCCTCAAGCAAACGTTCCTCTTGTCTCCTAACACACGTTGGCGTGCAGCGGAATCCATGGAGCCTTATTCAGTGTTGTTCTTGGACTCTAGGAATCATTCCAGGTCTCAATACTGGCCGGTCTGCAGTAGGATGAGAAACCTACAAGAAGAAAGGCCTGTGAGTTCGGGGAGTTGTGAGCAATGCACCGTTGGGAACAGCTAGATGACGAGTCATGGGCTGTGAAGGGCCTCTTTCCTTAAACCTCTAGAATGTGGTAAGTTGAATGAACTCAAGGATCTCCCTTCTAAAGCACATTGGAGGTACAAACCAGAGAAAGAAAGAGCAGGGGCAGTGCTCTGTGGTCCCTTTTGAAAATAAGGCATGAAGGGAGACTTTATTTACCTCCTTGGGATTTAGAGAGTTGTGGGCTCAACTCTCCTGAGAAACACTGTAGTTGCACATGTTCTCTTCATAGCACATTTGCCTTTGTGATGACAAGTGAGTTTCTAGGAAAAATCTTGGAGGTTGCCATTCTTTGGTAGGTGCTCATCCTTCGGTAATCTTAAGTGAATTGGCGACGCCATTTGACCACTAGCCTCAAGCTAAGGCTCCTCTTGTATCATCCCACAGGTTGGCATGCAGCAGAATCCATGTAGCCTTATTCAGTGTGGTTCTTGGGCTCTAGGAAACATTCGAAGTCTCCTAGGACACAGGGGTCTGCACTAGACCCGAAACGTACAAAAAGGACGGCCTGTGTGTTCAAGGATTTGTGAGTAAGGCACCGTTGGGAACAGCTAGATGCCGAGTCAGGGGCAGTGAAAGGCTTCTTTTGTTAAACCTCTAGAATGTGGTACGCTGAAACAACTCAAGTATCTCCCTTCTAAATCACCTTGCAGGTACAAAATAGAGAAAGAAACAGCAGGTTCAATGCTCTGTGGTCCCTTTTGAAAATAAGGCTGGAAGGGAAACTTTATTTACCTCCTTGAGATTTAGAGAGTTGCAGGCTCAATTCTCCCTGAGAAACACTGTACTTGCACATCTTCCCTTCATAACACAATTGCCTTTGTGATGACGTGAGTTTCTAGGATAGAACCTTGGAGGTTGCCATTCCTTGGTAGTTGCTCATCCCTCGGTAATCTTCAGGGAATGAACCAAACACATGGGACCTCTAGCCTCAAGTTAACGTTCAGGTTTTCTCATGACAGGGGCAGGCATGCCACAGATTCCATGCAGCCTTAGTCCCTGTGGTTCTTGAACTCTAGGAATCATATCAGTTCTCTTTTGACTCGCTGGTCTGCCCTAGGTTTTGAAACGTACTAAAAGGACCGCCTGTGTCTTCGGGAAGTTGTGAGCAATCTACGGTTGGGAACATCTAGATGCCAAGTGATGGGCAGTGAAGGGCTTCGTTGGTTCCACCCCTAGCTTGCGATGGCTGGAAAGCAACACAGTTATCAACGTTCCGTGCCTTCCTTCATGCAAAGCGTGTCTGCATTCCTCAGGAAACCTGAGCTGCACTGAAAAACACAATTAGCCTACGATTGCTTCTAGGAACTAAACCGTGAAGTCGGTATACCTCAAGCAGCAACTAGACTTCATGTCCAGTTTCAATAATTACAGGGTTTCCCTTAACTGATAGTTATTCCCGAGAAAAATTGCCACCTAGGCCTCACTAAGCCTTCACCTTGATATCCTTACACCACCATCACGACTCCCAGCATGGCAATGGTTACTAATGTCATGCTCCATTGTGTCCACTGGATGTGCAATAAGAGAGCCAGAAACTCCAGAGGAATATGCTGTTTGGTCCCCCTGGAAATTGAGGCTTCCTGGAAAATTGTATTTTCCTCATTAGAAAGTTGAGAGTTGCAGCCTCAGTGTTACCTGGTAAACTCTGTTGTAGCTCACCTTTTCTTCATCGCACAATGGTATTTGTGAGGACAAGTGATTTTCCAAGAAAGAAACTTGGAGGTTGCCATTCTTTGGTATGTGCTCATCCTTCAGTGATCTACAGTGAATTGGCGAACCCGTTTGACCACTAGCCGCAAGGTAACGTTGCTCTTGAATCATGCCACAGGTTGGCATGCAGCTGAATCCATGTAGCCTTATTCAGTGTGGTTCTTGAGCTCTAGGAATCATTCCAGGTCTCAAAGTACTGGTGGGTCTGCACTAGGATGAGAAACGTACAAGAAGAATGGCCTGTGTGTTTGGGGATTTGTGAGCAGTGCACCATTGGGAAGAGCTCGATGCTGAGTCTTGGAAGGTGTAGGGCTTCTTTTGTTAAACCTCTAGAATCTGGTAAGTTGAAACAACTCAAGTGTCTCCCTTCTAAAGCACCTTGGAGGTACCAATCAGAGAAAGAAACAGCAGGGTCAATGCTCTGTGGTCTCTTTTGAAAATACGGCTCGAAGGAAATCTTTATTTTCTTCACTGGGATCTAGGGAGTTGCGTGCTCAATTCTTCTGAGAAACACTGTAGTTGCACATGTTCTCTTCATAGCACAATTGCCTTTGTGATGACAAGTGAGTTTCTAGGAAGGAAACTTGAGGATTGCCATTCTTTGGTAGGTACTCATTCTTCGGAAATCTTCAGTGAATTGGCGAACGAATTTGTCCACTAGCCTCAAGCTAACGTTCCTCTTCTATCATGCCACAGGTTGGCATGCAGCTGAATCCAAGTAGCCTTATTATGTGTGGTCCTTGAGCTCTAGGAAGCGTTCCTGGTCTCTTAGTACTGGCTGGTCTGCACTAGAATGAGAAACGTGCAGGAAGGAAAGCGTGTGTGTTCCGGGGGTTGTGAGCAATGCACCGTTTGGAAGAGCTAGGTGCTGAGTAATGGGCAGTGTAGGGTTTCCCTGGATAAACACCTAGATTGCGACAGCTTGAAAACACCCGGCTATCAGCGTTCTGTTCAATCCTTCATGCCAAAAGTGTCTGCTTTTCTGCCTATCCGTGAGCACACAAAAAATAATATGATCCTACCCCTCCTTCTGGGAACTCACACGTGATGGAATCTACGCCCAGCAGCCAGTGGACTTTAAGTGCAGCCTGAAAAATTACAGGGTTTCCCTTGAAAGCTAGTTATTCCGGAGATACATTGTACACCCAGGCCTCACTCACCGATGACCCTGTAATACTTTGACCACATTCACGACTGCCTGTATTGCAAAGTTTACTCACAATAGGGTTTAGTTGGTAACTTGAACGTCCAATAAGTACTCAGAAACTGCAGCATAAGAAGCTGTGCTCTCCCTTTGGAGATTGAGGCTTCATGGGAAGTTTATTTTCCACATTGGAATGTCGACACTTGCGGCCTCCGTGTTACCCGATAAACAGTGTAGTTGCCCATCGTCTCTTCACTGCAGAATTGCCTTTTCAGGCAAGTGATTTTCCATGAAACAAACGTTTCCTTTCAATTCCTGCTACGTGCTCCTCCTTCAGCAGTTGTCAGTGAATAGGCCAACCACATGCGACGACTGGCCTCAACCTAACGTTCTGTTTTTCTCGTCACAATGGTAGGCAGGCAGCAGGTTCAATGCAGCGTTTTTCAAAGCAGTACTGGAACTGTAGGAGACATTTCTGGTGTCTTAGGAAAGGCGGGTGTGCACTAGGATCCACGATATTCACGAGGGGCTGCCAGTCTCTTCTGGAACTTGTGAGCAACGTTCAGTTGATGACAACTATACGCCAAGAAAGGGCAGTGAAAGGCTTTTTCTGTTAAACCTCTAGAATGTGGTAAGTTGAAACAACTCAAGTATCTCCCTTCTAACGAACCTTGGAGGAACAAAATAGAGGAAGAAACAGCAGGGTCAATGCTCTGTGGTCCCTTTTGAAAGCAAGGCATGAAGGGAAAGTTTATTTACCTCTTTGGGATTTGAAGAGTCGCAGGCTCAATTCTCCCTGAGAAACATTGTAGTTGCACATGTTCTCTGCATAGCACAATTCTCTTTGTGAGGACAAGGGATTTTCCAAGAAAAAAAAACTTGGAGGTTGCCATTCCTTGGTATGTGCTCATCCTTCAGTAATATACAGTGAATTGGCGACCCTATTTGACCACTAGCCTCAAGCAAACGTTCCTCTTGTCTCCTAACACACGTTGGCGTGCAGCGGAATCCATGGAGCCTTATTCAGTGTTGTTCTTGGACTCTAGGAATCATTCCAGGTCTCAATACTGGCCGGTCTGCAGTAGGATGAGAAACCTACAAGAAGAAAGGCCTGTGAGTTCGGGGAGTTGTGAGCAATGCACCGTTGGGAACAGCTAGATGACGAGTCATGGGCTGTGAAGGGCCTCTTTCCTTAAACCTCTAGAATGTGGTAAGTTGAATGAACTCAAGGATCTCCCTTCTAAAGCACATTGGAGGTACAAACCAGAGAAAGAAAGAGCAGGGGCAGTGCTCTGTGGTCCCTTTTGAAAATAAGGCATGAAGGGAGACTTTATTTACCTCCTTGGGATTTAGAGAGTTGTGGGCTCAACTCTCCTGAGAAACACTGTAGTTGCACATGTTCTCTTCATAGCACATTTGCCTTTGTGATGACAAGTGAGTTTCTAGGAAAAATCTTGGAGGTTGCCATTCTTTGGTAGGTGCTCATCCTTCGGTAATCTTCAGTGAATTGGCGACGCCATTTGACCACTAGCCTCAAGCTAAGGCTCCTCTTGTATCATCCCACAGGTTGGCATGCAGCAGAATCCATGTAGCCTTATTCAGTGTGGTTCTTGGGCTCTAGGAAACATTCGAAGTCTCCTAGGACTCAGGGGTCTGCACTAGACCCGAAACGTACAAAAAGGACGGCCTGTGTGTTCAAGGATTTGTGAGTAAGGCACCGTTGGGAACAGCTAGATGCCGAGTCAGGGGCAGTGAAAGGCTTCTTTTGTTAAACCTCTAGAATGTGGTACGCTGAAACAACTCAAGTATCTCCCTTCTAAATCACCTTGCAGGTACAAAATAGAGAAAGAAACAGCAGGTTCAATGCTCTGTGGTCCCTTTTGAAAATAAGGCTGGAAGGGAAACTTTATTTACCTCCTTGAGATTTAGAGAGTTGCAGGCTCAATTCTCCCTGAGAAACACTGTACTTGCACATCTTCCCTTCATAACACAATTGCCTTTGTGATGACGTGAGTTTCTAGGATAGAACCTTGGAGGTTGCCATTCCTTGGTAGTTGCTCATCCCTCGGTAATCTTCAGGGAATGAACCAAACACATGGGACCTCTAGCCTCAAGTTAACGTTCAGGTTTTCTCATGACAGGGGCAGGCATGCCACAGATTCCATGCAGCCTTAGTCCCTGTGGTTCTTGAACTCTAGGAATCATATCAGTTCTCTTTTGACTCGCTGGTCTGCCCTAGGTTTTGAAACGTACTAAAAGGACCGCCTGTGTCTTCGCGAAGTTGTGAGCAATCTACGGTTGGGAACATCTAGATGCCAAGTGATGGGCAGTGAAGGGCTTCGTTGGTTCCACCCCTAGCTTGCGATGGCTGGAAAGCAACACAGTTATCAACGTTCCGTGCCTTCCTTCATGCAAAGCGTGTCTGCATTCCTCAGGAAACCTGAGCTGCACTGAAAAACACAATTAGCCTACGATTGCTTCTGGAACTAAACCGTGAAGTCGGTATACCTCAAGCAGCAACTAGACTTCATGTCCAGTTTCAATAATTACAGGGTTTCCCTTAACTGATAGTTATTCCCGAGAAAAATTGCCACCTAGGCCTCACTAAGCCTTCACCTTGATATCCTTACACCACCATCACGACTCCCAGCATGGCAATGGTTACTAATGTCATGCTCCATTGTGTCCACTGGATGTGCAATAAGAGAGCCAGAAACTCCAGAGGAATATGCTGTTTGGTCCCCCTGGAAATTGAGGCTTCCTGGAAAATTGTATTTTCCTCATTAGAAAGTTGAGAGTTGCAGCCTCAGTGTTACCTGGTAAACTCTGTTGTAGCTCACCTTTTCTTCATCGCACAATGGTATTTGTGAGGACAAGTGATTTTCCAAGAAAGAAACTTGGAGGTTGCCATTCTTTGGTATGTGCTCATCCTTCAGTGATCTACAGTGAATTGGCGAACCCGTTTGACCACTAGCCGCAAGGTAACGTTGCTCTTGAATCATGCCACAGGTTGGCATGCAGCTGAATCCATGTAGCCTTATTCAGTGTGGTTCTTGAGCTCTAGGAATCATTCCAGGTCTCAAAGTACTGGTGGGTCTGCACTAGGATGAGAAACGTACAAGAAGAATGGCCTGTGTGTTTGGGGATTTGTGAGCAGTGCACCATTGGGAAGAGCTCGATGCTGAGTCTTGGAAGGTGTAGGGCTTCTTTTGTTAAACCTCTAGAATCTGGTAAATTGAAACAACTCAAGTGTCTCCCTTCTAAAGCACCTTGGAGGTACCAATCAGAGAAAGAAACAGCAGGGTCAATGCTCTGTGGTCTCTTTTGAAAATACGGCTCGAAGGAAATCTTTATTTTCTTCATTGGGATCTAGGGAGCTGCGTGCTCAATTCTACTGAGAAACACTGTAGTTGCACATGTTCTCTTCATAGCACAATTGCCTTTGTGATGACAAGTGAGTTTCTAGGAAGGAAACTTGAGGATTGCCATTCTTTGGTAGGTACTCATTCTTCGGAAATCTTCAGTGAATTGGCGAACCCATTTGTCCACTAGCCTCAAGCTAACGTTCCTCTTCTATCATGCCACAGGTTGGCATGCAGCTGAATCCAAGTAGCCTTATTATGTGTGGTCCTTGAGCTCTAGGAAGCGTTCCTGGTCTCTTAGTACTGGCTGGTCTGCACTAGAATGAGAAACGTGCAGGAAGGAAAGCGTGTGTGTTCCGGGGGTTGTGAGCAATGCACCGTTTGGAAGAGCTAGGTGCTGAGTAATGGGCAGTGTAGGGTTTCCCTGGATAAACACCTAGATTGCGACAGCTTGAAAACACCCAGCTATCAGCGTTCTGTTCAATCCTTCATGCCAAAAGTGTCTGCTTTTCTGCCTATCCGTGAGCACACAAAAAATAATATGATCCTACCCCTCCTTCTGGGAACTCACACGTGATGGAATCTACGCCCAGCAGCCAGTGGACTTTAAGTGCAGCCTGAAAAATTACAGGGTTTCCCTTGAAAGCTAGTTATTGCGGAGATACATTGTACACCCAGGCCTCACTCAACGATGACCCTGTAATACTTTGACCACATTCACGACTGCCTGTATTGCAAAGTTTACTCACAAAAGGGTTTAGTTGGTAACTTGAACGTCCAATAAGTACTCAGAAACTGCAGCATAAGAAGCTGTGCTCTCCCTTTGGAGATTGAGGCTTCATGGGAAGTTTATTTTCCACATTGGAATGTCGACACTTGCGGCCTCCGTGTTACCCGATAAACAGTGTAGTTGCCCATCGTCTCTTCACTGCAGAATTGCCTTTTCAGGCAAGTGATTTTCCATGAAACAAACGTTTCCTTTCAATTCCTGCTACGTGCTCCTCCTTCAGCAGTTGTCAGTGAATAGGCCAACCACATGCGACGACTGGCCTCAACCTAACGTTCTGTTTTTCTCGTCACAATGGTAGGCAGGCAGCAGGTTCAATGCAGCGTTTTTCAAAGCAGTACTGGAACTGTAGGAGACATTTCTGGTGTCTTAGGAAAGGCGGGTGTGCACTAGGATCCACGATATTCACGAGGGGCTGCCAGTCTCTTCTGGAACTTGTGAGCAACGTTCAGTTGATGACAACTATACGCCAAGAAAGGGCAGTGAAAGGCTTTTTCTGTTAAACCTCTAGAATGTGGTAAGTTGAAACAACTCAAGTATCTCCCTTCTAACGAACCTTGGAGGAACAAAATAGAGGAAGAAACAGCAGGGTCAATGCTCTGTGGTCCCTTTTGAAAGCAAGGCATGAAGGGAAAGTTTATTTACCTCTTTGGGATTTGAAGAGTCGCAGGCTCAATTCTCCCTGAGAAACATTGTAGTTGCACATGTTCTCTGCATAGCACAATTCTCTTTGTGAGGACAAGGGATTTTCCAAGAAAAAAAAACTTGGAGGTTGCCATTCCTTGGTATGTGCTCATCCTTCAGTAATATACAGTGAATTGGCGACCCTATTTGACCACTAGCCTCAAGCAAACGTTCCTCTTGTCTCCTAACACACGTTGGCGTGCAGCGGAATCCATGGAGCCTTATTCAGTGTTGTTCTTGGACTCTAGGAATCATTCCAGGTCTCAATACTGGCCGGTCTGCAGTAGGATGAGAAACCTACAAGAAGAAAGGCCTGTGAGTTCGGGGAGTTGTGAGCAATGCACCGTTGGGAACAGCTAGATGACGAGTCATGGGCTGTGAAGGGCCTCTCTCCTTAAACCTCTAGAATGTGGTAAGTTGAATGAACTCAAGGATCTCCCTTCTAAAGCACATTGGAGGTACAAACCAGAGAAAGAAAGAGCAGGGGCAGTGCTCTGTGGTCCCTTTTGAAAATAAGGCATGAAGGGAGACTTTATTTACCTCCTTGGGATTTAGAGAGTTGTGGGCTCAACTCTCCTGAGAAACACTGTAGTTGCACATGTTCTCTTCATAGCACATTTGCCTTTGTGATGACAAGTGAGTTTCTAGGAAAAATCTTGGAGGATGCCATTCTTTGGTAGGTGCTCATCCTTCGGTAATCTTCAGTGAATTGGCGACGCCATTTGACCACTAGCCTCAAGCTAAGGCTCCTCTTGTATCATCCCACAGGTTGGCATGCAGCAGAATCCATGTAGCCTTATTCAGTGTGGTTCTTGGGCTCTAGGAAACATTCGAAGTCTCCTAGGACTCAGGGGTCTGCACTAGACCCGAAATGTACAAAAAGGACGGCCTGTGTGTTCAAGGATTTGTGAGTAAGGCACCGTTGGGAACAGCTAGATGCCGAGTCAGGGGCAGTGAAAGGCTTCTTTTGTTAAACCTCTAGAATGTGGTACGCTGAAACAACTCAAGTATCTCCCTTCTAAATCACCTTGCAGGTACAAAATAGAGAAAGAAACAGCAGGTTCAATGCTCTGTGGTCCCTTTTGAAAATAAGGCTGGAAGGGAAACTTTATTTACCTCCTTGAGATTTAGAGAGTTGCAGGCTCAATTCTCCCTGAGAAACACTGTACTTGCACATCTTCCCTTCGTAACACAATTGCCTTTGTGATGACGTGAGTTTCTAGGATAGAACCTTGGAGGTTGCCATTCCTTGGTAGTTGCTCATCCCTCGGTAATCTTCAGGGAATGAACCAAACACATGGGACCTCTAGCCTCAAGTTAACGTTCAGGTTTTCTCATGACAGGGGCAGGCATGCCACAGATTCCATGCAGCCTTAGTCCCTGTGGTTCTTGAACTCTAGGAATCATATCAGTTCTCTTTAGACTCGCTGGTCTGCCCTAGGTTTTGAAACGTACTAAAAGGACCGCCTGTGTCTTCGCGAAGTTGTGAGCAATCTACGGTTGGGAACATCTAGATGCCAAGTGATGGGCAGTTAAGGGCTTCGTTGGTTCCACCCCTAGCTTGCAATGGCTGGAAAGCAACACAGTTATCAACGTTCCGTGCCTTCCTTCATGCAAAGCGTGTCTGCATTCCTCAGGAAACCTGAGCTGCACTGAAAAACACAATTAGCCTACGATTGCTTCTGGAACTAAACCGTGAAGTCGGTATACCTCAAGCAGCAACTAGACTTCATGTCCAGTTTCAATAATTACAGGGTTTCCCTTAACTGATAGTTATTCCCGAGAAAAATTGCCACCTAGGCCTCACTAAGCCTTCACCTTGATATCCTTACACCACCATCACGACTCCCAGCATGGCAATGGTTACTAATGTCATGCTCCATTGTGTCCACTGGATGTGCAATAAGAGAGCCAGAAACTCCAGAGGAATATGCTGTTTGGTCCCCCTGGAAATTGAGGCTTCCTGGAAAATTGTATTTTCCTCATTAGAAAGTTGAGAGTTGCAGCCTCAGTGTTACCTGGTAAACTCTGTTGTAGCCCACCTTTTCTTCATCGCACAATGGAATTTGTGAGAACAAGTGATTTTCCAAGAAAGAAACTTGGAGGTTGCCATTCTTTGGTATGTGCTCATCCTTCAGTGATCTACAGTGAATTGGCGAACCCGTTTGACCACTAGCCGCAAGGTAACGTTGCTCTTGAATCATGCCACAGGTTGGCATGCAGCTGAATCCATGTAGCCTTATTCAGTGTGGTTCTTGAGCTCTAGGAATCATTCCAGGTCTCAAAGTACTGGTGGGTCTGCACTAGGATGAGAAACGTACAAGAAGAATGGCCTGTGTGTTTGGGGATTTGTGAGCAGTGCACCATTGGGAAGAGCTCGATGCTGAGTCTTGGAAGGTGTAGGGCTTCTTTTGTTAAACCTCTAGAATCTGGTAAGTTGAAACAACTCAAGTGTCTCCCTTCTAAAGCACCTTGGAGGTACCAATCAGAGAAAGAAACAGCAGGGTCAATGCTCTGTGGTCTCTCTTGAAAATACGGCTCGAAGGAAATCTTTATTTTCTTCATTGGGATCTAGGGAGTTGCGTGCTCAATTCTTCTGAGAAACACTGTAGTTGCACATGTTCTCTTCATAGCACAATTGCCTTTGTGATGACAAGTGAGTTTCTAGGAAGGAAACTTGAGGATTGCCATTCTTTGGTAGGTACTCATTCTTCGGAAATCTTCAGTGAATTGGCGAACCCATTTGTCCACTAGCCTCAAGCTAACGTTCCTCTTCTATCATGCCACAGGTTGGCATGCAGCTGAATCCAAGTAGCCTTATTATGTGTGGTCCTTGAGCTCTAGGAAGCGTTCCTGGTCTCTTAGTACTGGCTGGTCTGCACTAGAATGAGAAACGTGCAGGAAGGAAAGCGTGTGTGTTCCGGGGGTTGTGAGCAATGCACCGTTTGGAAGAGCTAGGTGCTGAGTAATGGGCAGTGTAGGGTTTCCCTGGATAAACACCTAGATTGCGACAGCTTGAAAACACCTAGCTATCAGCGTTCTGTTCAATCCTTCATGCCAAAAGTGTCTGCTTTTCTGCCTATCCGTGAGCACACAAAAAATAATATGATCCTACCCCTCCTTCTGGGAACTCACACGTGATGGAATCTACGCCCAGCAGCCAGTGGACTTTAAGTGCAGCCTGAAAAATTACAGGGTTTCCCTTGAAAGCTAGTTATTCCGGAGATACATTGTACACCCAGGCCTCACTCACCGATGACCCTGTAATACTTTGACCACATTCACGACTGCCTGTATTGCAAAGTTTACTCACAAAAGGGTTTAGTTGGTAACTTGAACGTCCAATAAGTACTCAGAAACTGCAGCATAAGAAGCTGTGCTCTCCCTTTAGAGATTGAGGCTTCATGGGAAGTTTATTTTCCACATTGGAATGTCGACACTTGCGGCCTCCGTGTTACCCGATAAACAGTGTAGTTGCCCATCGTCTCTTCACTGCAGAATTGCCTTTTCAGGCAAGTGATTTTCCATGAAACAAACGTTTCCTTTCAATTCCTGCTACGTGCTCCTCCTTCAGCAGTTGTCAGTGAATAGGCCAACCACATGCGACGACTGGCCTCAACCTAACGTTCTGTTTTTCTCGTCACAATGGTAGGCAGGCAGCAGGTTCAATGCAGCGTTTTTCAAAGCAGTACTGGAACTGTAGGAGACATTTCTGGTGTCTTAGGAAAGGCGGGTGTGCACTAGGATCCACGATATTCACGAGGGGCTGCCAGTCTCTTCTGGAACTTGTGAGCAACGTTCAGTTGATGACAACTATACGCCAAGAAAGGGCAGTGAAAGGCTTTTTCTGTTAAACCTCTAGAATGTGGTAAGTTGAAACAACTCAAGTATCTCCCTTCTAACGAACCTTGGAGGAACAAAATAGAGGAAGAAACAGCAGGGTCAATGCTCTGTGGTCCCTTTTGAAAGCAAGGCATGAAGGGAAAGTTTATTTACCTCTTTGGGATTTGAAGAGTCGCAGGCTCAATTCTCCCTGAGAAACATTGTAGTTGCACATGTTCTCTGCATAGCACAATTCCCTTTGTGAGGACAAGGGATTTTCCAAGAAAAAAAAACTTGGAGGTTGCCATTCCTTGGTATGTGCTCATCCTTCAGTAATATACAGTGAATTGGCGACCCTATTTGACCACTAGCCTCAAGCAAACGTTCCTCTTGTCTCCTAACACACGTTGGCGTGCAGCGGAATCCATGGAGCCTTATTCAGTGTTGTTCTTGGACTCTAGGAATCATTCCAGGTCTCAATACTGGCCGGTCTGCAGTAGGATGAGAAACCTACAAGAAGAAAGGCCTGTGAGTTCGGGGAGTTGTGAGCAATGCACCGTTGGGAACAGCTAGATGACGAGTCATGGGCTGTGAAGGGCCTCTTTCCTTAAACCTCTAGAATGTGGTAAGTTGAATGAACTCAAGGATCTCCCTTCTAAAGCACATTGGAGGTACAAACCAGAGAAAGAAAGAGCAGGGGCAGTGCTCTGTGGTCCCTTTTGAAAATAAGGCATGAAGGGAGACTTTATTTACCTCCTTGGGATTTAGAGAGTTGTGGGCTCAACTCTCCTGAGAAACACTGTAGTTGCACATGTTCTCTTCATAGCACATTTGCCTTTGTGATGACAAGTGAGTTTCTAGGAAAAATCTTGGAGGTTGCCATTCTTTGGTAGGTGCTCATCCTTCGGTAATCTTCAGTGAATTGGCGACGCCATTTGACCACTAGCCTCAAGCTAAGGCTCCTCTTGTATCATCCCACAGGTTGGCATGCAGCAGAATCCATGTAGCCTTATTCAGTGTGTGTCTTGGGCTCTAGGACACATTCGAAGTCTCCTAGGACTCAGGGGTCTGCACTAGACCCGAAACGTACAAAAAGGACGGCCTGTGTGTTCAAGGATTTGTGAGTAAGGCACCGTTGGGAACAGCTAGATGCCGAGTCAGGGGCAGTGAAAGGCTTCTTTTGTTAAACCTCTAGAATGTGGTACGCTGAAACAACTCAAGTATCTCCCTTCTAAATCACCTTGCAGGTACAAAATAGAGAAAGAAACAGCAGGTTCAATGCTCTGTGGTCCCTTTTGAAAATAAGGCTGGAAGGGAAACTTTATTTACCTCCTTGAGATTTAGAGAGTTGCAGGCTCAATTCTCCCTGAGAAACACTGTAATTGCACATCTTCCCTTCATAACACAATTGCCTTTGTGATGACGTGAGTTTCTAGGATAGAACCTTGGAGGTTGCCATTCCTTGGTAGTTGCTCATCCCTCGGTAATCTTCAGGGAATGAACCAAACACATGGGACCTCTAGCCTCAAGTTAACGTTCAGGTTTTCTCATGACAGGGGCAGGCATGCCACAGATTCCATGCAGCCTTAGTCCCTGTGGTTCTTGAACTCTAGGAATCATATCAGTTCTCTTTTGACTCGCTGGTCTGCCCTAGGTTTTGAAACGTACTAAAAGGACCGCCTGTGTCTTCGCGAAGTTGTGAGCAATCTACGGTTGGGAACATCTAGATGCCAAGTGATGGGCAGTGAAGGGCTTCGTTGGTTCCACCCCTAGCTTGCGATGGCTGGAAAGCAACACAGTTATCAACGTTCCGTGCCTTCCTTCATGCAAAGCGTGTCTGCATTCCTCAGGAAACCTGAGCTGCACTGAAAAACACAATTAGCCTACGATTGCTTCTAGGAACTAAACCGTGAAGTCGGTATACCTCAAGCAGCAACTAGACTTCATGTCCAGTTTCAATAATTACAGGGTTTCCCTTAACTGATAGTTATTCCCGAGAAAAATTGCCACCTAGGCCTCACTAAGCCTTCACCTTGATATCCTTACACCACCATCACGACTCCCAGCATGGCAATGGTTACTAATGTCATGCTCCATTGTGTCCACTGGATGTGCAATAAGAGAGCCAGAAACTCCAGAGGAATATGCTGTTTGGTCCCCCTGGAAATTGAGGCTTCCTGGAAAATTGTATTTTCCTCATTAGAAAGTTGAGAGTTGCAGCCTCAGTGTTACCTGGTAAACTCTGTTGTAGCCCACCTTTTCTTCATCGCACAATGGAATTTGTGAGAACAAGTGATTTTCCAAGAAAGAAACTTGGAGATTGCCATTCTTTGGTATGTGCTCATCCTTCAGTGATCTACAGTGAATTGGCGAACCCGTTTGACCACTAGCTGCAAGGTAACGTTGCTCTTGAATCATGCCACAGGTTGGCATGCAGCTGAATCCATGTAGCCTTATTCAGTGTGGTTCTTGAGCTCTAGGAATCATTCCAGGTCTCAAAGTACTGGTGGGTCTGCACTAGGATGAGAAACGTACAAGAAGAATGGCCTGTGTGTTTGGGGATTTGTGAGCAGTGCACCATTGGGAAGAGCTCGATGCTGAGTCTTGGAAGGTGTAGGGCTTCTTTTGTTAAACCTCTAGAATCTGGTAAGTTGAAACAACTCAAGTGTCTCCCTTCTAAAGCACTTGGAGGTACCAATCAGAGAAAGAAACAGCAGGGTCAATGCTCTGTGGTCTCTTTTGAAAATACGGCTCGAAGGAAATCTTTATTTTCTTCACTGGGATCTAGGGAGCTGCGTGCTCAATTCTTCTGAGAAACACTGTAGTTGCACATGTTCTCTTCATAGCACAATTGCCTTTGTGATGACAAGTGAGTTTCTAGGAAGGAAACTTGAGGATTGCCATTCTTTGGTAGGTACTCATTCTTCGGAAATCTTCAGTGAATTGGCGAACGAATTTGTCCACTAGCCTCAAGCTAACGTTCCTCTTCTATCATGCCACAGGTTGGCATGCAGCTGAATCCAAGTAGCCTTATTATGTGTGGTCCTTGAGCTCTAGGAAGCGTTCCTGGTCTCTTAGTACTGGCTGGTCTGCACTAGAATGAGAAACGTGCAGGAAGGAAAGCGTGTGTGTTCCGGGGGTTGTGAGCAATGCACCGTTTGGAAGAGCTAGGTGCTGAGTAATGGGCAGTGTAGGGTTTCCCTGGATAAACACCTAGATTGCGACAGCTTGAAAACACCCGGCTATCAGCGTTCTGTTCAATCCTTCATGCCAAAAGTGTCTGCTTTTCTGCCTATCCGTGAGCACACAAAAAATAATATGATCCTACCCCTCCTTCTGGGAACTCACACGTGATGGAATCTACGCCCAGCAGCCAGTGGACTTTAAGTGCAGCCTGAAAAATTACAGGGTTTCCCTTGAAAGCTAGTTATTCCGGAGATACATTGTACACCCAGGCCTCACTCACCGATGACCCTGTAATACTTTGACCACATTCACGACTGCCTGTATTGCAAAGTTTACTCACAAAAGGGTTTAGTTGGTAACTTGAACGTCCAATAAGTACTCAGAAACTGCAGCATAAGAAGCTGTGCTCTCCCTTTGGAGATTGAGGCTTCATGGGAAGTTTATTTTCCACATTGGAATGTCGACACTTGCGGCCTCCGTGTTACCCGATAAACAGTGTAGTTGCCCATCGTCTCTTCACTGCAGAATTGCCTTTTCAGGCAAGTGATTTTCCATGAAACAAACGTTTCCTTTCAATTCCTGCTACGTGCTCCTCCTTCAGCAGTTGTCAGTGAATAGGCCAACCACATGCGACGACTGGCCTCAACCTAACGTTCTGTTTTTCTCGTCACAATGGTAGGCAGGCAGCAGGTTCAATGCAGCGTTTTTCAAAGCAGTACTGGAACTGTAGGAGACATTTCTGGTGTCTTAGGAAAGGCGGGTGTGCACTAGGATCCACGATATTCACGAGGGGCTGCCAGTCTCTTCTGGAACTTGGGAGCAACGTTCAGTTGATGACAACTCTACGCCAAGAAAGGGCAGTGAAAGGCTTTTTCTGTTAAACCTCTAGAATGTGGTAAGTTGAAACAACTCAAGTATCTCCCTTCTAACGAACCTTGGAGGAACAAAATAGAGGAAGAAACAGCAGGGTCAATGCTCTGTGGTCCCTTTTGAAAGCAAGGCATGAAGGGAAAGTTTATTTACCTCTTTGGGATTTGAAGAGTCGCAGGCTCAATTCTCCCTGAGAAACATTGTAGTTGCACATGTTCTCTGCATAGCACAATTCCCTTTGTGAGGACAAGGGATTTTCCAAGAAAAAAAAACTTGGAGGTTGCCATTCCTTGGTATGTGCTCATCCTTCAGTAATATACAGTGAATTGGCGACCCTATTTGACCACTAGCCTCAAGCAAACGTTCCTCTTGTCTCCTAACACACGTTGGCGTGCAGCGGAATCCATGGAGCCTTATTCAGTGTTGTTCTTGGACTCTAGGAATCATTCCAGGTCTCAATACTGGCCGGTCTGCAGTAGGATGAGAAACCTACAAGAAGAAAGGCCTGTGAGTTCGGGGAGTTGTGAGCAATGCACCGTTGGGAACAGCTAGCTGACGAGTCATGGGCTGTGAAGGGCCTCTTTCCTTAAACCTCTAGAATGTGGTAAGTTGAATGAACTCAAGGATCTCCCTTCTAAAGCACATTGGAGGTACAAACCAGAGAAAGAAAGAGCAGGGGCAGTGCTCTGTGGTCCCTTTTGAAAATAAGGCATGAAGGGAGACTTTATTTACCTCCTTGGGATTTAGAGAGTTGTGGGCTCAACTCTCCTGAGAAACACTGTAGTTGCACATGTTCTCTTCATAGCACATTTGCCTTTGTGATGACAAGTGAGTTTCTAGGAAAAATCTTGGAGGTTGCCATTCTTTGGTAGGTGCTCATCCTTCGGTAATCTTCAGTGAATTGGCGACGCCATTTGACCACTAGCCTCAAGCTAAGGCTCCTCTTGTATCATCCCACAGGTTGGCATGCAGCAGAATCCATGTAGCCTTATTCAGTGTGGTTCTTGGGCTCTAGGACACATTCGAAGTCTCCTAGGACTCAGGGGTCTGCACTAGACCCGAAACGTACAAAAAGGACGGCCTGTGTGTTCAAGGATTTGTGAGTAAGGCACCGTTGGGAACAGCTAGATGCCGAGTCAGGGGCAGTGAAAGGCTTCTTTTGTTAAACCTCTAGAATGTGGTACGCTGAAACAACTCAAGTATCTCCCTTCTAAATCACCTTGCAGGTACAAAATAGAGAAAGAAACAGCAGGTTCAATGCTCTGTGGTCCCTTTTGAAAATAAGGCTGGAAGGGAAACTTTATTTACCTCCTTGAGATTTAGAGAGTTGCAGGCTCAATTCTCCCTGAGAAACACTGTACTTGCACATTTTCCCTTCATAACACAATTGCCTTTGTGATGACGTGAGTTTCTAGGATAGAACCTTGGAGGTTGCCATTCCTTGGTAGTTGCTCATCCCTCGGTAATCTTCAGGGAATGAACCAAACACATGGGACCTCTAGCCTCAAGTTAACGTTCAGGTTTTCTCATGACAGGGGCAGGCATGCCACAGATTCCATGCAGCCTTAGTCCCTGTGGTTCTTGAACTCTAGGAATCATATCAGTTCTCTTTTGACTCGCTGGTCTGCCCTAGGTTTTGAAACGTACTAAAAGGACCGCCTGTGTCTTCGCGAAGTTGTGAGCAATCTACGGTTGGGAACATCTAGATGCCAAGTGATGGGCAGTGAAGGGCTTCGTTGGTTCCACCCCTAGCTTGTGATGGCTGGAAAGCAACACAGTTATCAACGTTCCGTGCCTTCCTTCATGCAAAGCGTGTCTGCATTCCTCAGGAAACCTGAGCTGCACTGAAAAACACAATTAGCCTACGATTGCTTCTAGGAACTAAACCGTGAAGTCGGTATACCTCAAGCAGCAACTAGACTTCATGTCCAGTTTCAATAATTACAGGGTTTCCCTTAACTGATAGTTATTCCCAAGAAAAATTGCCACCTAGGCCTCACTAAGCCTTCACCTTGATATCCTTACACCACCATCACGACTCCCAGCATGGCAATGGTTACTAATGTCATGCTCCATTGTGTCCACTGGATGTGCAATAAGAGAGCCAGAAACTCCAGAGGAATATGCTGTTTGGTCCCCCTGGAAATTGAGGCTTCCTGGAAAATTGTATTTTCCTCATTAGAAAGTTGAGAGTTGCAGCCTCAGTGTTACCTGGTAAACTCTGTTGTAGCCCACCTTTTCTTCATCGCACAATGGTATTTGTGAGGACAAGTGATTTTCCAAGAAAGAAACTTGGAGGTTGCCATTCTTTGGTATGTGCTCATCCTTCAGTGATCTACAGTGAATTGGCGAACCCGTTTGACCACTAGCCGCAAGGTAACGTTGCTCTTGAATCATGCCACAGGTTGGCATGCAGCTGAATCCATGTAGCCTTATTCAGTGTGGTTCTTGAGCTCTAGGAATCATTCCAGGTCTCAAAGTACTGGTGGGTCTGCACTAGGATGAGAAACGTACAAGAAGAATGGCCTGTGTGTTTGGGGATTTGTGAGCAGTGCACCATTGGGAAGAGCTCGATGCTGAGTCTTGGAAGGTGTAGGGCTTCTTTTGTTAAACCTCTAGAATCTGGTAAGTTGAAACAACTCAAGTGTCTCCCTTCTAAAGCACCTTGGAGGTACCAATCAGAGAAAGAAACAGCAGGGTCAATGCTCTGTGGTCTCTTTTGAAAATACGGCTCGAAGGAAATCTTTATTTTCTTCATTGGGATCTAGGGAGCTGCGTGCTCAGTTCTTCTGAGAAACACTGTAGTTGCACATGTTCTCTTCATAGCACAATTGCCTTTGTGATGACAAGTGAGTTTCTAGGAAGGAAACTTGAGGATTGCCATTCTTTGGTAGGTACTCATTCTTCGGAAATCTTCAGTGAATTGGCGAACCCATTTGTCCACTAGCCTCAAGCTAACGTTCCTCTTCTATCATGCCACAGGTTGACATGCAGCTGAATCCAAGTAGCCTTATTATGTGTGGTCCTTGAGCTCTAGGAAGCGTTCCTGGTCTCTTAGTACTGGCTGGTCTGCACTAGAATGAGAAACGTGCAGGAAGGAAAGCGTGTGTGTTCCGGAGGTTGTGAGCAATGCACCGTTTGGAAGAGCTAGGTGCTGAGTAATGGGCAGTGTAGGGTTTCCCTGGATAAACACCTAGATTGCGACAGCTTGAAAACACCCGGCTATCAGCGTTCTGTTCAATCCTTCATGCCAAAAGTGTCTGCTTTTCTGCCTATCCGTGAGCACACAAAAAATAATATGATCCTACCCCTCCTTCTGGGAACTCACACGTGATGAAATCTACGCCCAGCAGCCAGTGGACTTTAAGTGCAGCCTGAAAAATTACAGGGTTTCCCTTGAAAGCTAGTTATTCCAGAGATACATTCTACACCCAGGCCTC
Source organism: Balaenoptera physalus (assembly GCF_965194825.1). NCBI lineage: Eukaryota > Metazoa > Chordata > Mammalia > Artiodactyla > Balaenopteridae > Balaenoptera > Balaenoptera physalus. The sequence continues at coordinate 48,078,709 of NC_138896.1, read as the reverse complement.
ACTCACCGATGACCCTGTAATACTTTGACCACATTCACGACGGCCTGTATTGCAAAGTTTACTCACAAAAGGGTTTAGTTGGTAACTTGAACGTCCAATAAGTACTCAGAAACTGCAGCATAAGAAGCTGTGCTCTCCCTTTGGAGATTGAGGCTTCATGGGAAGTTTATTTTCCACATTGGAATGTCGACACTTGCGGCCTCCGTGTTACCCGATAAACAGTGTAGTTGCCCATCGTCTCTTCACTGCAGAATTGCCTTTTCAGGCAAGTGATTTTCCATGAAACAAACGTTTCCTTTCAATTCCTGCTACGTGCTCCTCCTTCAGCAGTTGTCAGTGAATAGGCCAACCACATGCGACGACTGGCCTCAACCTAACGTTCTGTTTTTCTCGTCACAATGGTAGGCAGGCAGCAGGTTCAATGCAGCGTTTTTCAAAGCAGTACTGGAACTGTAGGAGACATTTCTGGTGTCTTAGGAAAGGCGGGTGTGCACTAGGATCCACGATATTCACGAGGGGCTGCCAGTCTCTTCTGGAACTTGTGAGCAACGTTCAGTTGATGACAACTCTACGCCAAGAAAGGGCAGTGAAAGGCTTTTTCTGTTAAACCTCTAGAATGTGGTAAGTTGAAACAACTCAAGTATCTCCCTTCTAACGAACCTTGGAGGAACAAAATAGAGGAAGAAAGAGCAGGGTCAATGCTCTGTGGTCCCTTTTGAAAGCAAGGCATGAAGGGAAAGTTTATTTACCTCTTTGGGATTTGAAGAGTCGCAGGCTCAATTCTCCCTGAGAAACATTGTAGTTGCACATGTTCTCTGCATAGCACAATTCCCTTTGTGAGGACAAGGGATTTTCCAAGAAAAAAAAACTTGGAGGTTGCCATTCCTTGGTATGTGCTCATCCTTCAGTAATATACAGTGAATTGGCGAGCCTATTTGACCACTAGCCTCAAGCAAACGTTCCTCTTGTCTCCTAACACACGTTGGCGTGCAGCGGAATCCATGGAGCCTTATTCAGTGTTGTTCTTGGACTCTAGGAATCATTCCAGGTCTCAGTACTGGCCGGTCTGCAGTAGGATGAGAAACCTACAAGAAGAAAGGCCTGTGAGTTCGGGGAGTTGTGAGCAATGCACCGTTGGGAACAGCTAGATGACGAGTCATGGGCTGTGAAGGGCCTCTTTCCTTAAACCTCTAGAATGTGGTAAGTTGAATGAACTCACGGATCTCCCTTCTAAAGCACATTGGAGGTACAAACCAGAGAAAGAAAGAGCAGGGGCAGTGCTCTGTGGTCCCTTTTGAAAATAAGGCATGAAGGGAGACTTTATTTACCTCCTTGGGATTTAGAGAGTTGTGGGCTCAACTCTCCTGAGAAACACTGTAGTTGCACATGTTCTCTTCATAGCACATTTGCCTTTGTGATGACAAGTGAGTTTCTAGGAAAAATCTTGGAGGTTGCCATTCTTTGGTAGGTGCTCATCCTTCGGTAATCTTCAGTGAATTGGCGACGCCATTTGACCACTAGCCTCAAGCAAACGTTCCTCTTGTCTCCTAACACACGTTGCGTGCAGCGGAATCCATGGAGCCTTATTCAGTGTTGTTCTTGGACTCTAGGAATCATTCCAGGTCTCAATACTGGCCGGTCTGCAGTAGGATGAGAAACCTACAAGAAGAAAGGCCTGTGAGTTCGGGGAGTTGTGAGCAATGCACCGTTGGGAACAGCTAGATGACGAGTCATGGGCTGTGAAGGGCCTCTTTCCTTAAACCTCTAGAATGTGGTAAGTTGAATGAACTCAAGGATCTCCCTTCTAAAGCACATTGGAGGTACAAACCAGCGAAAGAAAGAGCAGGGGCAGTGCTCTGTGGTCCCTTTTGAAAATAAGGCATGAAGGGAGACTTTATTTACCTCCTTGGGATTTAGAGAGTTGTGGGCTCAACTCTCCTGAGAAACACTGTAGTTGCACATGTTCTCTTCATAGCACATTTGCCTTTGTGATGACAAGTGAGTTTCTAGGAAAAATCTTGGAGGTTGCCATTCTTTGGTAGGTGCTCATCCTTCGGTAATCTTCAGTGAATTGGCGACGCCATTTGACCACTAGCCTCAAGCTAAGGCTCCTCTTGTATCATCCCACAGGTTGGCATGCAGCAGAATCCATGTAGCCTTATTCAGTGTGGTTCTTGGGCTCTAGGAAACATTCAAAGTCTCCTAGGACTCAGGGGTCTGCACTAGACCCGAAACGTACAAAAAGGACGGCCTGTGTGTTCAAGGATTTGTGAGTAAGGCACCGTTGGGAACAGCTAGATGCCGAGTCAGGGGCAGTGAAAGGCTTCTTTTGTTAAACCTCTAGAATGTGGTACGCTGAAACAACTCAAGTATCTCCCTTCTAAATCACCTTGCAGGTACAAAATAGAGAAAGAAACAGCAGGTTCAATGCTCTGTGGTCCCTTTTGAAAATAAGGCTGGAAGGGAAACTTTATTTACCTCCTTGAGATTTAGAGAGTTGCAGGCTCAATTCTCCCTGAGAAACACTGTAATTGCACATCTTCCCTTCATAACACAATTGCCTTTGTGATGACGTGAGTTTCTAGGATAGAACCTTGGAGGTTGCCATTCCTTGGTAGTTGCTCATCCCTCGGTAATCTTCAGGGAATGAACCAAACACATGGGACCTCTAGCCTCAAGTTAACGTTCAGGTTTTCTCATGACAGGGGCAGGCATGCCACAGATTCCATGCAGCCTTAGTCCCTGTGGTTCTTGAACTCTAGGAATCATATCAGTTCTCTTTTGACTCGCTGGTCTGCCCTAGGTTTTGAAACGTACTAAAAGGACCGCCTGTGTCTTCGCGAAGTTGTGAGCAATCTACGGTTGGGAACATCTAGATGCCAAGTGATGGGCAGTGAAGGGCTTCGTTGGTTCCACCCCTAGCTTGCGATGGCTGGAAAGCAACACAGTTATCAACGTTCCGTGCCTTCCTTCATGCAAAGCGTGTCTGCATTCCTCAGGAAACCTGAGCTGCACTGAAAAACACAATTAGCCTACGATTGCTTCTAGGAACTAAACCGTGAAGTCGGTATACCTCAAGCAGCAACTAGACTTCATGTCCAGTTTCAATAATTACAGGGTTTCCCTTAACTGATAGTTATTCCCGAGAAAAATTGCCACCTAGGCCTCACTAAGCCTTCACCTTGATATCCTTACACCACCATCACGACTCCCAGCATGGCAATGGTTACTAATGTCATGCTCCATTGTGTCCACTGGATGTGCAATAAGAGAGCCAGAAACTCCAGAGGAATATGCTGTTTGGTCCCCCTGGAAATTGAGGCTTCCTGGAAAATTGTATTTTCCTCATTAGAAAGTTGAGAGTTGCAGCCTCAGTGTTACCTGGTAAACTCTGTTGTAGCCCACCTTTTCTTCATCGCACAATGGTATTTGTGAGGACAAGTGATTTTCCAAGAAAGAAACTTGGAGGTTGCCATTCTTTGGTATGTGCTCATCCTTCAGTGATCTACAGTGAATTGGCGAACCCGTTTGACCACTAGCCGCAAGGTAACGTTGCTCTTGAATCATGCCACAGGTTGGCATGCAGCTGAATCCATGTAGCCTTATTCAGTGTGGTTCTTGAGCTCTAGGAATCATTCCAGGTCTCAAAGTACTGGTGGGTCTGCACTAGGATGAGAAACGTACAAGAAGAATGGCCTGTGTGTTTGGGGATTTGTGAGCAGTGCACCATTGGGAAGAGCTCGATGCTGAGTCTTGGAAGGTGTAGGGCTTCTTTTGTTAAACCTCTAGAATCTGGTAAGTTGAAACAACTCAAGTGTCTCCCTTCTAAAGCACCTTGGAGGTACCAATCAGAGAAAGAAACAGCAGGGTCAATGCTCTGTGGTCTCTTTTGAAAATACGGCTCGAAGGAAATCTTTATTTTCTTCATTGGGATCTAGGGAGCTGCGTGCTCAGTTCTTCTGAGAAACACTGTAGTTGCACATGTTCTCTTCATAGCACAATTGCCTTTGTGATGACAAGTGAGTTTCTAGGAAGGAAACTTGAGGATTGCCATTCTTTGGTAGGTACTCATTCTTCGGAAATCTTCAGTGAATTGGCGAACCCATTTGTCCACTAGCCTCAAGCTAACGTTCCTCTTCTATCATGCCACAGGTTGGCATGCAGCTGAATCCAAGTAGCCTTATTATGTGTGGTCCTTGAGCTCTAGGAAGCGTTCCTGGTCTCTTAGTACTGGCTGGTCTGCACTAGAATGAGAAACGTGCAGGAAGGAAAGCGTGTGTGTTCCGGGGGTTGTGAGCAATGCACCGTTTGGAAGAGCTAGGTGCTGAGTAATGGGCAGTGTAGGGTTTCCCTGGATAAACACCTAGATTGCGACAGCTTGAAAACACCCGGCTATCAGCGTTCTGTTCAATCCTTCATGCCAAAAGTGTCTGCTTTTCTGCCTATCCGTGAGCACACAAAAAATAATATGATCCTACCCCTCCTTCTGGGAACTCACACGTGATGGAATCTACGCCCAGCAGCCAGTGGACTTTAAGTGCAGCCTGAAAAATTACAGGGTTTCCCTTGAAAGCTAGTTATTCCGGAGATACATTGTACACCCAGGCCTCACTCACCGATGACCCTGTAATACTTTGACCACATTCACGACGGCCTGTATTGCAAAGTTTACTCACAAAAGGGTTTAGTTGGTAACTTGAACGTCCAATAAGTACTCAGAAACTGCAGCATAAGAAGCTGTGCTCTCCCTTTGGAGATTGAGGCTTCATGGGAAGTTTATTTTCCACATTGGAATGTCGACACTTGCGGCCTCCGTGTTACCCGATAAACAGTGTAGTTGCCCATCGTCTCTTCACTGCAGAATTGCCTTTTCAGGCAAGTGATTTTCCATGAAACAAACGTTTCCTTTCAATTCCTGCTACGTGCTCCTCCTTCAGCAGTTGTCAGTGAATAGGCCAACCACATGCGACGACTGGCCTCAACCTAACGTTCTGTTTTTCTCGTCACAATGGTAGGCAGGCAGCAGGTTCAATGCAGCGTTTTTCAAAGCAGTACTGGAACTGTAGGAGACATTTCTGGTGTCTTAGGAAAGGCGGGTGTGCACTAGGATCCACGATATTCACGAGGGGCTGCCAGTCTCTTCTGGAACTTGTGAGCAACGTTCAGTTGATGACAACTCTACGCCAAGAAAGGGCAGTGAAAGGCTTTTTCTGTTAAACCTCTAGAATGTGGTAAGTTGAAACAACTCAAGTATCTCCCTTCTAACGAACCTTGGAGGAACAAAATAGAGGAAGAAACAGCAGGGTCAATGCTCTGTGGTCCCTTTTGAAAGCAAGGCATGAAGGGAAAGTTTATTTACCTCTTTGGGATTTGAAGAGTCGCAGGCTCAATTCTCCCTGAGAAACATTGTAGTTGCACATGTTCTCTGCATAGCACAATTCCCTTTGTGAGGACAAGGGATTTTCCAAGAAAAAAAAACTTGGAGGTTGCCATTCCTTGGTATGTGCTCATCCTTCAGTAATATACAGTGAATTGGCGACCCTATTTGACCACTAGCCTCAAGCAAACGTTCCTCTTGTCTCCTAACACACGTTGGCGTGCAGCGGAATCCATGGAGCCTTATTCAGTGTTGTTCTTGGACTCTAGGAATCATTCCAGGTCTCAATACTGGCCGGTCTGCAGTAGGATGAGAAACCTACAAGAAGAAAGGCCTGTGAGTTCGGGGAGTTGTGAGCAATGCACCGTTGGGAACAGCTAGATGACGAGTCATGGGCTGTGAAGGGCCTCTTTCCTTAAACCTCTAGAATGTGGTAAGTTGAATGAACTCAAGGATCTCCCTTCTAAAGCACATTGGAGGTACAAACCAGAGAAAGAAAGAGCAGGGGCAGTGCTCTGTGGTCCCTTTTGAAAATAAGGCATGAAGGGAGACTTTATTTACCTCCTTGGGATTTAGAGAGTTGTGGGCTCAACTCTCCTGAGAAACACTGTAGTTGCACATGTTCTCTTCATAGCACATTTGCCTTTGTGATGACAAGTGAGTTTCTAGGAAAAATCTTGGAGGTTGCCATTCTTTGGTAGGTGCTCATCCTTCGGTAATCTTCAGTGAATTGGCGACGCCATTTGACCACTAGCCTCAAGCTAAGGCTCCTCTTGTATCATCCCACAGGTTGGCATGCAGCAGAATCCATGTAGCCTTATTCAGTGTGTGTCTTGGGCTCTAGGACACATTCGAAGTCTCCTAGGACTCAGGGGTCTGCACTAGACCCGAAACGTACAAAAAGGACGGCCTGTGTGTTCAAGGATTTGTGAGTAAGGCACCGTTGGGAACAGCTAGATGCCGAGTCAGGGGCAGTGAAAGGCTTCTTTTGTTAAACCTCTAGAATGTGGTACGCTGAAACAACTCAAGTATCTCCCTTCTAAATCACCTTGCAGGTACAAAATAGAGAAAGAAACAGCAGGTTCAATGCTCTGTGGTCCCTTTTGAAAATAAGGCTGGAAGGGAAACTTTATTTACCTCCTTGAGATTTAGAGAGTTGCAGGCTCAATTCTCCCTGAGAAACACTGTAATTGCACATCTTCCCTTCATAACACAATTGCCTTTGTGATGACGTGAGTTTCTAGGATAGAACCTTGGAGGTTGCCATTCCTTGGTAGTTGCTCATCCCTCGGTAATCTTCAGGGAATGAACCAAACACATGGGACCTCTAGCCTCAAGTTAACGTTCAGGTTTTCTCATGACAGGGGCAGGCATGCCACAGATTCCATGCAGCCTTAGTCCCTGTGGTTCTTGAACTCTAGGAATCATATCAGTTCTCTTTTGACTCGCTGGTCTGCCCTAGGTTTTGAAACGTACTAAAAGGACCGCCTGTGTCTTCGCGAAGTTGTGAGCAATCTACGGTTGGGAACATCTAGATGCCAAGTGATGGGCAGTGAAGGGCTTCGTTGGTTCCACCCCTAGCTTGCGATGGCTGGAAAGCAACACAGTTATCAACGTTCCATGCCTTCCTTCATGCAAAGCTTGTCTGCATTCCTCAGGAAACCTGAGCTGCACTGAAAAACACAATTAGCCTACGATTGCTTCTAGGAACTAAACCGTGAAGTCGGTATACCTCAAGCAGCAACTAGACTTCATGTCCAGTTTCAATAATTACAGGGTTTCCCTTAACTGATAGTTATTCCCGAGAAAAATTGCCACCTAGGCCTCACTAAGCCTTCACCTTGATATCCTTACACCACCATCACGACTCCCAGCATGGCAATGGTTACTAATGTCATGCTCCATTGTGTCCACTGGATGTGCAATAAGAGAGCCAGAAACTCCAGAGGAATATGCTGTTTGGTCCCCCTGGAAATTGAGGCTTCCTGGAAAATTGTATTTTCCTCATTAGAAAGTTGAGAGTTGCAGCCTCAGTGTTACCTGGTAAACTCTGTTGTAGCCCACCTTTTCTTCATCGCACAATGGTATTTGTGAGGACAAGTGATTTTCCAAGAAAGAAACTTGGAGGTTGCCATTCTTTGGTATGTGCTCATCCTTCAGTGATCTACAGTGAATTGGCGAACCCGTTTGACCACTAGCCGCAAGGTAACGTTGCTCTTGAATCATGCCACAGGTTGGCATGCAGCTGAATCCATGTAGCCTTATTCAGTGTGGTTCTTGAGCTCTAGGAATCATTCCAGGTCTCAAAGTACTGGTGGGTCTGCACTAGGATGAGAAACGTACAAGAAGAATGGCCTGTGTGTTTGGGGATTTGTGAGCAGTGCACCATTGGGAAGAGCTCGATGCTGAGTCTTGGAAGGTGTAGGGCTTCTTTTGTTAAACCTCTAGAATCTGGTAAGTTGAAACAACTCAAGTGTCTCCCTTCTAAAGCACCTTGGAGGTACCAATCAGAGAAAGAAACAGCAGGGTCAATGCTCTGTGGTCTCTTTTGAAAATACGGCTCGAAGGAAATCTTTATTTTCTTCATTGGGATCTAGGGAGCTGCGTGCTCAGTTCTTCTGAGAAACACTGTAGTTGCACATGTTCTCTTCATAGCACAATTGCCTTTGTGATGACAAGTGAGTTTCTAGGAAGGAAACTTGAGGATTGCCATTCTTTGGTAGGTACTCATTCTTCGGAAATCTTCAGTGAATTGGCGAACCCATTTGTCCACTAGCCTCAAGCTAACGTTCCTCTTCTATCATGCCACAGGTTGGCATGCAGCTGAATCCAAGTAGCCTTATTATGTGTGGTCCTTGAGCTCTAGGAAGCGTTCCTGGTCTCTTAGTACTGGCTGGTCTGCACTAGAATGAGAAACGTGCAGGAAGGAAAGCGTGTGTGTTCCGGGGGTTGTGAGCAATGCACCGTTTGGAAGAGCTAGGTGCTGAGTAATGGGCAGTGTAGGGTTTCCCTGGATAAACACCTAGATTGCGACAGCTTGAAAACACCCGTCTATCAGCGTTCTGTTCAATCCTTCATGCCAAAAGTGTCTGCTTTTCTGCCTATCCGTGAGCACACAAAAAATAATATGATCCTACCCCTCCTTCTGGGAACTCACACGTGATGGAATCTACGCCCAGCAGCCAGTGGACTTTAAGTGCAGCCTGAAAAATTACAGGGTTTCCCTTGAAAGCTAGTTATTCCGGAGATACATTGTACACCCAGGCCTCACTCACCGATGACCCTGTAATACTTTGACCACATTCACGACGGCCTGTATTGCAAAGTTTACTCACAAAAGGGTTTAGTTGGTAACTTGAACGTCCAATAAGTACTCAGAAACTGCAGCATAAGAAGCTGTGCTCTCCCTTTGGAGATTGAGGCTTCATGGAAAGTTTATTTTCCACATTGGAATGTCGACACTTGCGGCCTCCGTGTTACCCGATAAACAGTGTAGTTGCCCATCGTCTCTTCACTGCAGAATTGCCTTTTCAGGCAAGTGATTTTCCATGAAACAAACGTTTCCTTTCAATTCCTGCTACGTGCTCCTCCTTCAGCAGTTGTCAGTGAATAGGCCAACCACATGCGACGACTGGCCTCAACCTAACGTTCTGTTTTTCTCGTCACAATGGTAGGCAGGCAGCAGGTTCAATGCAGCGTTTTTCAAAGCAGTACTGGAACTGTAGGAGACATTTCTGGTGTCTTAGGAAAGGCGGGTGTGCACTAGGATCCACGATATTCACGAGGGGCTGCCAGTCTCTTCTGGAACTTGGGAGCAACGTTCAGTTGATGACAACTCTACGCCAAGAAAGGGCAGTGAAAGGCTTTTTCTGTTAAACCTCTAGAATGTGGTAAGTTGAAACAACTCAAGTATCTCCCTTCTAACGAACCTTGGAGGAACAAAATAGAGGAAGAAACAGCAGGGTCAATGCTCTGTGGTCCCTTTTGAAAGCAAGGCATGAAGGGAAAGTTTATTTACCTCTTTGGGATTTGAAGAGTCGCAGGCTCAATTCTCCCTGAGAAACATTGTAGTTGCACATGTTCTCTGCATAGCACAATTCCCTTTGTGAGGACAAGGGATTTTCCAAGAAAAAAAAACTTGGAGGTTGCCATTCCTTGGTATGTGCTCATCCTTCAGTAATATACAGTGAATTGGCGACCCTATTTGACCACTAGCCTCAAGCAAACGTTCCTCTTGTCTCCTAACACACGTTGGCGTGCAGCGGAATCCATGGAGCCTTATTCAGTGTTGTTCTTGGACTCTAGGAATCATTCCAGGTCTCAATACTGGCCGGTCTGCAGTAGGATGAGAAACCTACAAGAAGAAAGGCCTGTGAGTTCGGGGAGTTGTGAGCAATGCACCGTTGGGAACAGCTAGATGACGAGTCATGGGCTGTGAAGGGCCTCTTTCCTTAAACCTCTAGAATGTGGTAAGTTGAATGAACTCAAGGATCTCCCTTCTAAAGCACATTGGAGGTACAAACCAGAGAAAGAAAGAGCAGGGGCAGTGCTCTGTGGTCCCTTTTGAAAATAAGGCATGAAGGGAGACTTTATTTACCTCCTTGGGATTTAGAGAGTTGTGGGCTCAACTCTCCTGAGAAACACTGTAGTTGCACATGTTCTCTTCATAGCACATTTGCCTTTGTGATGACAAGTGAGTTTCTAGGAAAAATCTTGGAGGTTGCCATTCTTTGGTAGGTGCTCATCCTTCGGTAATCTTCAGTGAATTGGCGACGCCATTTGACCACTAGCCTCAAGCTAAGGCTCCTCTTGTATCATCCCACAGGTTGGCATGCAGCAGAATCCATGTAGCCTTATTCAGTGTGGGTCTTGGGCTCTAGGACACATTCGAAGTCTCCTAGGACTCAGGGGTCTGCACTAGACCCGAAACGTACAAAAAGGACGGCCTGTGTGTTCAAGGATTTGTGAGTAAGGCACCGTTGGGAACAGCTAGATGCCGAGTCAGGGGCAGTGAAAGGCTTCTTTTGTTAAACCTCTAGAATGTGGTACGCTGAAACAACTCAAGTATCTCCCTTCTAAATCACCTTGCAGGTACAAAATAGAGAAAGAAACAGCAGGTTCAATGCTCTGTGGTCCCTTTTGAAAATAAGGCTGGAAGCGAAACTTTATTTACCTCCTTGAGATTTAGAGAGTTGCAGGCTCAATTCTCCCTGAGAAACACTGTACTTGCACATTTTCCCTTCATAACACAATTGCCTTTGTGATGACGTGAGTTTCTAGGATAGAACCTTGGAGGTTGCCATTCCTTGGTAGTTGCTCATCCCTCGGTAATCTTCAGGGAATGAACCAAACACATGGGACCTCTAGCCTCAAGTTAACGTTCAGGTTTTCTCATGACAGGGGCAGGCATGCCACAGATTCCATGCAGCCTTAGTCCCTGTGGTTCTTGAACTCTAGGAATCATATCAGTTCTCTTTTGACTCGCTGGTCTGCCCTAGGTTTTGAAACGTACTAAAAGGACCGCCTGTGTCTTCGCGAAGTTGTGAGCAATCTACGGTTGGGAACATCTAGATGCCAAGTGATGGGCAGTGAAGGGCTTCGTTGGTTCCACCCCTAGCTTGTGATGGCTGGAAAGCAACACAGTTATCAACGTTCCGTGCCTTCCTTCATGCAAAGCGTGTCTGCATTCCTCAGGTAACCTGAGCTGCACTGAAAAACACAATTAGCCTACGATTGCTTCTAGGAACTAAACCGTGAAGTCGGTATACCTCAAGCAGCAACTAGACTTCATGTCCAGTTTCAATAATTACAGGGTTTCCCTTAACTGATAGTTATTCCCAAGAAAAATTGCCACCTAGGCCTCACTAAGCCTTCACCTTGATATCCTTACACCACCATCACGACTCCCAGCATGGCAATGGTTACTAATGTCATGCTCCATTGTGTCCACTGGATGTGCAATAAGAGAGCCAGAAACTCCAGAGGAATATGCTGTTTGGTCCCCCTGGAAATTGAGGCTTCCTGGAAAATTGTATTTTCCTCATTAGAAAGTTGAGAGTTGCAGCCTCAGTGTTACCTGGTAAACTCTGTTGTAGCCCACCTTTTCTTCATCGCACAATGGTATTTGTGAGGACAAGTGATTTTCCAAGAAAGAAACTTGGAGGTTGCCATTCTTTGGTATGTGCTCATCCTTCAGTGATCTACAGTGAATTGGCGAACCCGTTTGACCACTAGCCGCAAGGTAACGTTGCTCTTGAATCATGCCACAGGTTGGCATGCAGCTGAATCCATGTAGCCTTATTCAGTGTGGTTCTTGAGCTCTAGGAATCATTCCAGGTCTCAAAGTACTGGTGGGTCTGCACTAGGATGAGAAACGTACAAGAAGAATGGCCTGTGTGTTTGGGGATTTGTGAGCAGTGCACCATTGGGAAGAGCTCGATGCTGAGTCTTGGAAGGTGTAGGGCTTCTTTTGTTAAACCTCTAGAATCTGGTAAGTTGAAACAACTCAAGTGTCTCCCTTCTAAAGCACCTTGGAGGTACCAATCAGAGAAAGAAACAGCAGGGTCAATGCTCTGTGGTCTCTTTTGAAAATACGGCTCGAAGGAAATCTTTATTTTCTTCATTGGGATCTAGGGAGCTGCGTGCTCAGTTCTTCTGAGAAACACTGTAGTTGCACATGTTCTCTTCATAGCACAATTGCCTTTGTGATGACAAGTGAGTTTCTAGGAAGGAAACTTGAGGATTGCCATTCTTTGGTAGGTACTCATTCTTCGGAAATCTTCAGTGAATTGGCGAACCCATTTGTCCACTAGCCTCAAGCTAACGTTCCTCTTCTATCATGCCACAGGTTGACATGCAGCTGAATCCAAGTAGCCTTATTATGTGTGGTCCTTGAGCTCTAGGAAGCGTTCCTGGTCTCTTAGTACTGGCTGGTCTGCACTAGAATGAGAAACGTGCAGGAAGGAAAGCGTGTGTGTTCCGGAGGTTGTGAGCAATGCACCGTTTGGAAGAGCTAGGTGCTGAGTAATGGGCAGTGTAGGGTTTCCCTGGATAAACACCTAGATTGCGACAGCTTGAAAACACCCGGCTATCAGCGTTCTGTTCAATCCTTCATGCCAAAAGTGTCTGCTTTTCTGCCTATCCGTGAGCACACAAAAAATAATATGATCCTACCCCTCCTTCTGGGAACTCACACGTGATGAAATCTACGCCCAGCAGCCAGTGGACTTTAAGTGCAGCCTGAAAAATTACAGGGTTTCCCTTGAAAGCTAGTTATTCCAGAGATACATTCTACACCCAGGCCTCACTCACCGATGACCCTGTAATACTTTGACCACATTCACGACGGCCTGTATTGCAAAGTTTACTCACAAAAGGGTTTAGTTGGTAACTTGAACGTCCAATAAGTACTCAGAAACTGCAGCATAAGAAGCTGTGCTCTCCCTTTGGAGATTGAGGCTTCATGGGAAGTTTATTTTCCACATTGGAATGTCGACACTTGCGGCCTCCGTGTTACCCGATAAACAGTGTAGTTGCCCATCGTCTCTTCACTGCAGAATTGCCTTTTCAGGCAAGTGATTTTCCATGAAACAAACGTTTCCTTTCAATTCCTGCTACGTGCTCCTCCTTCAGCAGTTGTCAGTGAATAGGCCAACCACATGCGACGACTGGCCTCAACCTAACGTTCTGTTTTTCTCGTCACAATGGTAGGCAGGCAGCAGGTTCAATGCAGCGTTTTTCAAAGCAGTACTGGAACTGTAGGAGACATTTCTGGTGTCTTAGGAAAGGCGGGTGTGCACTAGGATCCACGATATTCACGAGGGGCTGCCAGTCTCTTCTGGAACTTGTGAGCAACGTTCAGTTGATGACAACTCTACGCCAAGAAAGGGCAGTGAAAGGCTTTTTCTGTTAAACCTCTAGAATGTGGTAAGTTGAAACAACTCAAGTATCTCCCTTCTAACGAACCTTGGAGGAACAAAATAGAGGAAGAAAGAGCAGGGTCAATGCTCTGTGGTCCCTTTTGAAAGCAAGGCATGAAGGGAAAGTTTATTTACCTCTTTGGGATTTGAAGAGTCGCAGGCTCAATTCTCCCTGAGAAACATTGTAGTTGCACATGTTCTCTGCATAGCACAATTCCCTTTGTGAGGACAAGGGATTTTCCAAGAAAAAAAAACTTGGAGGTTGCCATTCCTTGGTATGTGCTCATCCTTCAGTAATATACAGTGAATTGGCGAGCCTATTTGACCACTAGCCTCAAGCAAACGTTCCTCTTGTCTCCTAACACACGTTGGCGTGCAGCGGAATCCATGGAGCCTTATTCAGTGTTGTTCTTGGACTCTAGGAATCATTCCAGGTCTCAGTACTGGCCGGTCTGCAGTAGGATGAGAAACCTACAAGAAGAAAGGCCTGTGAGTTCGGGGAGTTGTGAGCAATGCACCGTTGGGAACAGCTAGATGACGAGTCATGGGCTGTGAAGGGCCTCTTTCCTTAAACCTCTAGAATGTGGTAAGTTGAATGAACTCACGGATCTCCCTTCTAAAGCACATTGGAGGTACAAACCAGAGAAAGAAAGAGCAGGGGCAGTGCTCTGTGGTCCCTTTTGAAAATAAGGCATGAAGGGAGACTTTATTTACCTCCTTGGGATTTAGAGAGTTGTGGGCTCAACTCTCCTGAGAAACACTGTAGTTGCACATGTTCTCTTCATAGCACATTTGCCTTTGTGATGACAAGTGAGTTTCTAGGAAAAATCTTGGAGGTTGCCATTCTTTGGTAGGTGCTCATCCTTCGGTAATCTTCAGTGAATTGGCGACGCCATTTGACCACTAGCCTCAAGCAAACGTTCCTCTTGTCTCCTAACACACGTTGCGTGCAGCGGAATCCATGGAGCCTTATTCAGTGTTGTTCTTGGACTCTAGGAATCATTCCAGGTCTCAATACTGGCCGGTCTGCAGTAGGATGAGAAACCTACAAGAAGAAAGGCCTGTGAGTTCGGGGAGTTGTGAGCAATGCACCGTTGGGAACAGCTAGATGACGAGTCATGGGCTGTGAAGGGCCTCTTTCCTTAAACCTCTAGAATGTGGTAAGTTGAATGAACTCAAGGATCTCCCTTCTAAAGCACATTGGAGGTACAAACCAGCGAAAGAAAGAGCAGGGGCAGTGCTCTGTGGTCCCTTTTGAAAATAAGGCATGAAGGGAGACTTTATTTACCTCCTTGGGATTTAGAGAGTTGTGGGCTCAACTCTCCTGAGAAACACTGTAGTTGCACATGTTCTCTTCATAGCACATTTGCCTTTGTGATGACAAGTGAGTTTCTAGGAAAAATCTTGGAGGTTGCCATTCTTTGGTAGGTGCTCATCCTTCGGTAATCTTCACTGAATTGGCGACGCCATTTGACCACTAGCCTCAAGCTAAGGCTCCTCTTGTATCATCCCACAGGTTGGCATGCAGCAGAATCCATGTAGCCTTATTCAGTGTGGTTCTTGGGCTCTAGGAAACATTCAAAGTCTCCTAGGACTCAGGGGTCTGCACTAGACCCGAAACGTACAAAAAGGACGGCCTGTGTGTTCAAGGATTTGTGAGTAAGGCACCGTTGGGAACAGCTAGATGCCGAGTCAGGGGCAGTGAAAGGCTTCTTTTGTTAAACCTCTAGAATGTGGTACGCTGAAACAACTCAAGTATCTCCCTTCTAAATCACCTTGCAGGTACAAAATAGAGAAAGAAACAGCAGGTTCAATGCTCTGTGGTCCCTTTTGAAAATAAGGCTGGAAGGGAAACTTTATTTACCTCCTTGAGATTTAGAGAGTTGCAGGCTCAATTCTCCCTGAGAAACACTGTAATTGCACATCTTCCCTTCATAACACAATTGCCTTTGTGATGACGTGAGTTTCTAGGATAGAACCTTGGAGGTTGCCATTCCTTGGTAGTTGCTCATCCCTCGGTAATCTTCAGGGAATGAACCAAACACATGGGACCTCTAGCCTCAAGTTAACGTTCAGGTTTTCTCATGACAGGGGCAGGCATGCCACAGATTCCATGCAGCCTTAGTCCCTGTGGTTCTTGAACTCTAGGAATCATATCAGTTCTCTTTTGACTCGCTGGTCTGCCCTAGGTTTTGAAACGTACTAAAAGGACCGCCTGTGTCTTCGCGAAGTTGTGAGCAATCTACGGTTGGGAACATCTAGATGCCAAGTGATGGGCAGTGAAGGGCTTCGTTGGTTCCACCCCTAGCTTGCGATGGCTGGAAAGCAACACAGTTATCAACGTTCCGTGCCTTCCTTCATGCAAAGCGTGTCTGCATTCCTCAGGAAACCTGAGCTGCACTGAAAAACACAATTAGCCTACGATTGCTTCTAGGAACTAAACCGTGAAGTCGGTATACCTCAAGCAGCAACTAGACTTCATGTCCAGTTTCAATAATTACAGGGTTTCCCTTAACTGATAGTTATTCCCGAGAAAAATTGCCACCTAGGCCTCACTAAGCCTTCACCTTGATATCCTTACACCACCATCACGACTCCCAGCATGGCAATGGTTACTAATGTCATGCTCCATTGTGTCCACTGGATGTGCAATAAGAGAGCCAGAAACTCCAGAGGAATATGCTGTTTGGTCCCCCTGGAAATTGAGGCTTCCTGGAAAATTGTATTTTCCTCATTAGAAAGTTGAGAGTTGCAGCCTCAGTGTTACCTGGTAAACTCTGTTGTAGCCCACCTTTTCTTCATCGCACAATGGTATTTGTGAGGACAAGTGATTTTCCAAGAAAGAAACTTGGAGGTTGCCATTCTTTGGTATGTGCTCATCCTTCAGTGATCTACAGTGAATTGGCGAACCCGTTTGACCACTAGCCGCAAGGTAACGTTGCTCTTGAATCATGCCACAGGTTGGCATGCAGCTGAATCCATGTAGCCTTATTCAGTGTGGTTCTTGAGCTCTAGGAATCATTCCAGGTCTCAAAGTACTGGTGGGTCTGCACTAGGATGAGAAACGTACAAGAAGAATGGCCTGTGTGTTTGGGGATTTGTGAGCAGTGCACCATTGGGAAGAGCTCGATGCTGAGTCTTGGAAGGTGTAGGGCTTCTTTTGTTAAACCTCTAGAATCTGGTAAGTTGAAACAACTCAAGTGTCTCCCTTCTAAAGCACCTTGGAGGTACCAATCAGAGAAAGAAACAGCAGGGTCAATGCTCTGTGGTCTCTTTTGAAAATACGGCTCGAAGGAAATCTTTATTTTCTTCATTGGGATCTAGGGAGCTGCGTGCTCAGTTCTTCTGAGAAACACTGTAGTTGCACATGTTCTCTTCATAGCACAATTGCCTTTGTGATGACAAGTGAGTTTCTAGGAAGGAAACTTGAGGATTGCCATTCTTTGGTAGGTACTCATTCTTCGGAAATCTTCAGTGAATTGGCGAACCCATTTGTCCACTAGCCTCAAGCTAACGTTCCTCTTCTATCATGCCACAGGTTGGCATGCAGCTGAATCCAAGTAGCCTTATTATGTGTGGTCCTTGAGCTCTAGGAAGCGTTCCTGGTCTCTTAGTACTGGCTGGTCTGCACTAGAATGAGAAACGTGCAGGAAGGAAAGCGTGTGTGTTCCGGGGGTTGTGAGCAATGCACCGTTTGGAAGAGCTAGGTGCTGAGTAATGGGCAGTGTAGGGTTTCCCTGGATAAACACCTAGATTGCGACAGCTTGAAAACACCTGGCTATCAGCGTTCTGTTCAATCCTTCATGCCAAAAGTGTCTGCTTTTCTGCCTATCCGTGAGCACACAAAAAATAATATGATCCTACCCCTCCTTCTGGGAACTCACACGTGATGGAATCTACGCCCAGCAGCCAGTGGACTTTAAGTGCAGCCTGAAAAATTACAGGGTTTCCCTTGAAAGCTAGTTATTCCGGAGATACATTGTACACCCAGGCCTCACTCACCGATGACCCTGTAATACTTTGACCACATTCACGACGGCCTGTATTGCAAAGTTTACTCACAAAAGGGTTTAGTTGGTAACTTGAACGTCCAATAAGTACTCAGAAACTGCAGCATAAGAAGCTGTGCTCTCCCTTTGGAGATTGAGGCTTCATGGGAAGTTTATTTTCCACATTGGAATGTCGACACTTGCGGCCTCCGTGTTACCCGATAAACAGTGTAGTTGCCCATCGTCTCTTCACTGCAGAATTGCCTTTTCAGGCAAGTGATTTTCCATGAAACAAACGTTTCCTTTCAATTCCTGCTACGTGCTCCTCCTTCAGCAGTTGTCAGTGAATAGGCCAACCACATGCGACGACTGGCCTCAACCTAACGTTCTGTTTTTCTCGTCACAATGGTAGGCAGGCAGCAGGTTCAATGCAGCGTTTTTCAAAGCAGTACTGGAACTGTAGGAGACATTTCTGGTGTCTTAGGAAAGGCGGGTGTGCACTAGGATCCACGATATTCACGAGGGGCTGCCAGTCTCTTCTGGAACTTGTGAGCAACGTTCAGTTGATGACAACTCTACGCCAAGAAAGGGCAGTGAAAGGCTTTTTCTGTTAAACCTCTAGAATGTGGTAAGTTGAAACAACTCAAGTATCTCCCTTCTAACGAACCTTGGAGGAACAAAATAGAGGAAGAAACAGCAGGGTCAATGCTCTGTGGTCCCTTTTGAAAGCAAGGCATGAAGGGAAAGTTTATTTACCTCTTTGGGATTTGAAGAGTCGCAGGCTCAATTCTCCCTGAGAAACATTGTAGTTGCACATGTTCTCTGCATAGCACAATTCCCTTTGTGAGGACAAGGGATTTTCCAAGAAAAAAAAACTTGGAGGTTGCCATTCCTTGGTATGTGCTCATCCTTCAGTAATATACAGTGAATTGGCGACCCTATTTGACCACTAGCCTCAAGCAAACGTTCCTCTTGTCTCCTAACACACGTTGGCGTGCAGCGGAATCCATGGAGCCTTATTCAGTGTTGTTCTTGGACTCTAGGAATCATTCCAGGTCTCAATACTGGCCGGTCTGCAGTAGGATGAGAAACCTACAAGAAGAAAGGCCTGTGAGTTCGGGGAGTTGTGAGCAATGCACCGTTGGGAACAGCTAGATGACGAGTCATGGGCTGTGAAGGGCCTCTTTCCTTAAACCTCTAGAATGTGGTAAGTTGAATGAACTCAAGGATCTCCCTTCTAAAGCACATTGGAGGTACAAACCAGAGAAAGAAAGAGCAGGGGCAGTGCTCTGTGGTCCCTTTTGAAAATAAGGCATGAAGGGAGACTTTATTTACCTCCTTGGGATTTAGAGAGTTGTGGGCTCAACTCTCCTGAGAAACACTGTAGTTGCACATGTTCTCTTCATAGCACATTTGCCTTTGTGATGACAAGTGAGTTTCTAGGAAAAATCTTGGAGGTTGCCATTCTTTGGTAGGTGCTCATCCTTCGGTAATCTTCAGTGAATTGGCGACGCCATTTGACCACTAGCCTCAAGCTAAGGCTCCTCTTGTATCATCCCACAGGTTGGCATGCAGCAGAATCCATGTAGCCTTATTCAGTGTGTGTCTTGGGCTCTAGGACACATTCGAAGTCTCCTAGGACTCAGGGGTCTGCACTAGACCCGAAACGTACAAAAAGGACGGCCTGTGTGTTCAAGGATTTGTGAGTAAGGCACCGTTGGGAACAGCTAGATGCCGAGTCAGGGGCAGTGAAAGGCTTCTTTTGTTAAACCTCTAGAATGTGGTACGCTGAAACAACTCAAGTATCTCCCTTCTAAATCACCTTGCAGGTACAAAATAGAGAAAGAAACAGCAGGTTCAATGCTCTGTGGTCCCTTTTGAAAATAAGGCTGGAAGGGAAACTTTATTTACCTCCTTGAGATTTAGAGAGTTGCAGGCTCAATTCTCCCTGAGAAACACTGTAATTGCACATCTTCCCTTCATAACACAATTGCCTTTGTGATGACGTGAGTTTCTAGGATAGAACCTTGGAGGTTGCCATTCCTTGGTAGTTGCTCATCCCTCGGTAATCTTCAGGGAATGAACCAAACACATGGGACCTCTAGCCTCAAGTTAACGTTCAGGTTTTCTCATGACAGGGGCAGGCATGCCACAGATTCCATGCAGCCTTAGTCCCTGTGGTTCTTGAACTCTAGGAATCATATCAGTTCTCTTTTGACTCGCTGGTCTGCCCTAGGTTTTGAAACGTACTAAAAGGACCGCCTGTGTCTTCGCGAAGTTGTGAGCAATCTACGGTTGGGAACATCTAGATGCCAAGTGATGGGCAGTGAAGGGCTTCGTTGGTTCCACCCCTAGCTTGCGATGGCTGGAAAGCAACACAGTTATCAACGTTCCATGCCTTCCTTCATGCAAAGCTTGTCTGCATTCCTCAGGAAACCTGAGCTGCACTGAAAAACACAATTAGCCTACGATTGCTTCTAGGAACTAAACCGTGAAGTCGGTATACCTCAAGCAGCAACTAGACTTCATGTCCAGTTTCAATAATTACAGGGTTTCCCTTAACTGATAGTTATTCCCGAGAAAAATTGCCACCTAGGCCTCACTAAGCCTTCACCTTGATATCCTTACACCACCATCACGACTCCCAGCATGGCAATGGTTACTAATGTCATGCTCCATTGTGTCCACTGGATGTGCAATAAGAGAGCCAGAAACTCCAGAGGAATATGCTGTTTGGTCCCCCTGGAAATTGAGGCTTCCTGGAAAATTGTATTTTCCTCATTAGAAAGTTGAGAGTTGCAGCCTCAGTGTTACCTGGTAAACTCTGTTGTAGCCCACCTTTTCTTCATCGCACAATGGTATTTGTGAGGACAAGTGATTTTCCAAGAAAGAAACTTGGAGGTTGCCATTCTTTGGTATGTGCTCATCCTTCAGTGATCTACAGTGAATTGGCGAACCCGTTTGACCACTAGCCGCAAGGTAACGTTGCTCTTGAATCATGCCACAGGTTGGCATGCAGCTGAATCCATGTAGCCTTATTCAGTGTGGTTCTTGAGCTCTAGGAATCATTCCAGGTCTCAAAGTACTGGTGGGTCTGCACTAGGATGAGAAACGTACAAGAAGAATGGCCTGTGTGTTTGGGGATTTGTGAGCAGTGCACCATTGGGAAGAGCTCGATGCTGAGTCTTGGAAGGTGTAGGGCTTCTTTGGTTAAACCTCTAGAATCTGGTAAGTTGAAACAACTCAAGTGTCTCCCTTCTAAAGCACCTTGGAGGTACCAATCAGAGAAAGAAACAGCAGGGTCAATGCTCTGTGGTCTCTTTTGAAAATACGGCTCGAAGGAAATCTTTATTTTCTTCATTGGGATCTAGGGAGCTGCGTGCTCAATTCTTCTGAGAAACACTGTAGTTGCACATGTTCTCTTCATAGCACAATTGCCTTTGTGATGACAAGTGAGTTTCTAGGAAGGAAACTTGAGGATTGCCATTCTTTGGTAGGTACTCATTCTTCGGAAATCTTCAGTGAATTGGCGAACCCATTTGTCCACTAGCCTCAAGCTAACGTTCCTCTTCTATCATGCCACAGGTTGGCATGCAGCTGAATCCAAGTAGCCTTATTATGTGTGGTCCTTGAGCTCTAGGAAGCGTTCCTGGTCTCTTAGTACTGGCTGCTCTGCAATAGAATGAGAAACGTGCAGGAAGGAAAGCGTGTGTGTTCCGGGGGTTGTGAGCAATGCACCGTTTGGAAGAGCTAGGTGCTGAGTAATGGGCAGTGTAGGGTTTCCCTGGATAAACACCTAGATTGCGACAGCTTGAAAACACCTAGCTATCAGCGTTCTGTTCAATCCTTCATGCCAAAAGTGTCTGCTTTTCTGCCTATCCGTGAGCACACAAAAAATAATATGATCCTACCCCTCCTTCTGGGAACTCACACGTGATGGAATCTACGCCCAGCAGCCAGTGGACTTTAAGTGCAGCCTGAAAAATTACAGGGTTCCCCTTGAAAGCTAGTTATTCCGGAGATACATTGTACACCCAGGCCTCACTCACCGATGACCCTGTAATACTTTGACCACATTCACGACGGCCTGTATTGCAAAGTTTACTCACAAAAGGGTTTAGTTGGTAACTTGAACGTCCAATAAGTACTCAGAAACTGCAGCATAAGAAGCTGTGCTCTCCCTTTGGAGATTGAGGCTTCATGGAAAGTTTATTTTCCACATTGGAATGTCGACACTTGCGGCCTCCGTGTTACCCGATAAACAGTGTAGTTGCCCATCGTCTCTTCACTGCAGAATTGCCTTTTCAGGCAAGTGATTTTCCATGAAACAAACGTTTCCTTTCAATTCCTGCTACGTGCTCCTCCTTCAGCAGTTGTCAGTGAATAGGCCAACCACATGCGACGACTGGCCTCAACCTAACGTTCTGTTTTTCTCGTCACAATGGTAGGCAGGCAGCAGGTTCAATGCAGCGTTTTTCAAAGCAGTACTGGAACTGTAGGAGACATTTCTGGTGTCTTAGGAAAGGCGGGTGTGCACTAGGATCCACGATATTCACGAGGGGCTGCCAGTCTCTTCTGGAACTTGTGAGCAACGTTCAGTTGATGACAACTCTACGCCAAGAAAGGGCAGTGAAAGGCTTTTTCTGTTAAACCTCTAGAATGTGGTAAGTTGAAACAACTCAAGTATCTCCCTTCTAACGAACCTTGGAGGAACAAAATAGAGGAAGAAACAGCAGGGTCAATGCTCTGTGGTCCCTTTTGAAAGCAAGGCATGAAGGGAAAGTTTATTTACCTCTTTGGGATTTGAAGAGTCGCAGGCTCAATTCTCCCTGAGAAACATTGTAGTTGCACATGTTCTCTGCATAGCACAATTCCCTTTGTGAGGACAAGGGATTTTCCAAGAAAAAAAAACTTGGAGGTTGCCATTCCTTGGTATGTGCTCATCCTTCAGTAATATACAGTGAATTGGCGACCCTATTTGACCACTAGCCTCAAGCAAACGTTCCTCTTGTCTCCTAACACACGTTGGCGTGCAGCGGAATCCATGGAGCCTTATTCAGTGTTGTTCTTGGACTCTAGGAATCATTCCAGGTCTCAATACTGGCCGGTCTGCAGTAGGATGAGAAACCTACAAGAAGAAAGGCCTGTGAGTTCGGGGAGTTGTGAGCAATGCACCGTTGGGAACAGCTAGATGACGAGTCATGGGCTGTGAAGGGCCTCTTTCCTTAAACCTCTAGAATGTGGTAAGTTGAATGAACTCAAGGATCTCCCTTCTAAAGCACATTGGAGGTACAAACCAGAGAAAGAAAGAGCAGGGGCAGTGCTCTGTGGTCCCTTTTGAAAATAAGGCATGAAGGGAGACTTTATTTACCTCCTTGGGATTTAGAGAGTTGTGGGCTCAACTCTCCTGAGAAACACTGTAGTTGCACATGTTCTCTTCATAGCACATTTGCCTTTGTGATGACAAGTGAGTTTCTAGGAAAAATCTTGGAGGTTGCCATTCTTTGGTAGGTGCTCATCCTTCGGTAATCTTCAGTGAATTGGCGACGCCATTTGACCACTAGCCTCAAGCTAAGGCTCCTCTTGTATCATCCCACAGGTTGGCATGCAGCAGAATCCATGTAGCCTTATTCAGTGTGGGTCTTGGGCTCTAGGACACATTCGAAGTCTCCTAGGACTCAGGGGTCTGCACTAGACCCGAAACGTACAAAAAGGACGGCCTGTGTGTTCAAGGATTTGTGAGTAAGGCACCGTTGGGAACAGCTAGATGCCGAGTCAGGGGCAGTGAAAGGCTTCTTTTGTTAAACCTCTAGAATGTGGTACGCTGAAACAACTCAAGTATCTCCCTTCTAAATCACCTTGCAGGTACAAAATAGAGAAAGAAACAGCAGGTTCAATGCTCTGTGGTCCCTTTTGAAAATTAAGCTGGAAGCGAAACTTTATTTACCTCCTTGAGATTTAGAGAGTTGCAGGCTCAATTCTCCCTGAGAAACACTGTACTTGCACATCTTCCCTTCATAACACAATTGCCTTTGTGATGACGTGAGTTTCTAGGATAGAACCTTGGAGGTTGCCATTCCTTGGTAGTTGCTCATCCCTCGGTAATCTTCAGGGAATGAACCAAACACATGGGACCTCTAGCCTCAAGTTAACGTTCAGGTTTTCTCATGACAGGGGCAGGCATGCCACAGATTCCATGCAGCCTTAGTCCCTGTGGTTCTTGAACTCTAGGAATCATATCAGTTCTCTTTTGACTCGTTGGTCTGCCCTAGGTTTTGAAACGTACTAAAAGGACCGCCTGTGTCTTCGCGAAGTTGTGAGCAATCTACGGTTGGGAACATCTAGATGCCAAGTGATGGGCAGTGAAGGGCTTCGTTGGTTCCACCCCTAGCTTGCGATGGCTGGAAAGCAACACAGTTATCAACGTTCCGTGCCTTCCTTCATGCAAAGCGTGTCTGCATTCCTCAGGAAACCTGAGCTGCACTGAAAAACACAATTAGCCTACGATTGCTTCTAGGAACTAAACCGTGAAGTCGGTATACCTCAAGCAGCAACTAGACTTCATGTCCAGTTTCAATAATTACAGGGTTTCCCTTAACTGATAGTTATTCCCGAGAAAAATTGCCACCTAGGCCTCACTAAGCCTTCACCTTGATATCCTTACACCACCATCACGACTCCCAGCATGGCAATGGTTACTAATGTCATGCTCCATTGTGTCCACTGGATGTGCAATAAGAGAGCCAGAAACTCCAGAGGAATATGCTGTTTGGTCCCCCTGGAAATTGAGGCTTCCTGGAAAATTGTATTTTCCTCATTAGAAAGTTGAGAGTTGCAGCCTCAGTGTTACCTGGTAAACTCTGTTGTAGCCCACCTTTTCTTCATCGCACAATGGTATTTGTGAGGACAAGTGATTTTCCAAGAAAGAAACTTGGAGGTTGCCATTCTTTGGTATGTGCTCATCCTTCAGTGATCTACAGTGAATTGGCGAACCCGTTTGACCACTAGCCGCAAGGTAACGTTGCTCTTGAATCATGCCACAGGTTGGCATGCAGCTGAATCCATGTAGCCTTATTCAGTGTGGTTCTTGAGCTCTAGGAATCATTCCAGGTCTCAAAGTACTGGTGGGTCTGCACTAGGATGAGAAACGTACAAGAAGAATGGCCTGTGTGTTTGGGGATTTGTGAGCAGTGCACCATTGGGAAGAGCTCGATGCTGAGTCTTGGAAGGTGTAGGGCTTCTTTTGTTAAAGCTCTAGAATCTGGTAAGTTGAAACAACTCAAGTGTCTCCCTTCTAAAGCACCTTGGAGGTACCAATCAGAGAAAGAAACAGCAGGGTCAATGCTCTGTGGTCTCTTTTGAAAATACGGCTCGAAGGAAATCTTTATTTTCTTCATTGGGATCTAGGGAGCTGCGTGCTCAATTCTTCTGAGAAACACTGTAGTTGCACATGTTCTCTTCATAGCACAATTGCCTTTGTGATGACAAGTGAGTTTCTAGGAAGGAAACTTGAGGATTGCCATTCTTTGGTAGGTACTCATTCTTCGGAAATCTTCAGTGAATTGGCGAACCCATTTGTCCACTAGCCTCAAGCTAACGTTCCTCTTCTATCATGCCACAGGTTGGCATGCAGCTGAATCCAAGTAGCCTTATTATGTGTGGTCCTTGAGCTCTAGGAAGCGTTCCTGGTCTCTTAGTACTGGCTGCTCTGCAATAGAATGAGAAACGTGCAGGAAGGAAAGCGTGTGTGTTCCGGGGGTTGTGAGCAATGCACCGTTTGGAAGAGCTAGGTGCTGAGTAATGGGCAGTGTAGGGTTTCCCTGGATAAACACCTAGATTGCGACAGCTTGAAAACACCTAGCTATCAGCGTTCTGTTCAATCCTTCATGCCAAAAGTGTCTGCTTTTCTGCCTATCCGTGAGCACACAAAAAATAATATGATCCTACCCCTCCTTCTGGGAACTCACACGTGATGGAATCTACGCCCAGCAGCCAGTGGACTTTAAGTGCAGCCTGAAAAATTACAGGGTTCCCCTTGAAAGCTAGTTATTCCGGAGATACATTGTACACCCAGGCCTCACTCACCGATGACCCTGTAATACTTTGACCACATTCACGACGGCCTGTATTGCAAAGTTTACTCACAAAAGGGTTTAGTTGGTAACTTGAACGTCCAATAAGTACTCAGAAACTGCAGCATAAGAAGCTGTGCTCTCCCTTTGGAGATTGAGGCTTCATGGAAAGTTTATTTTCCACATTGGAATGTCGACACTTGCGGCCTCCGTGTTACCCGATAAACAGTGTAGTTGCCCATCGTCTCTTCACTGCAGAATTGCCTTTTCAGGCAAGTGATTTTCCATGAAACAAACGTTTCCTTTCAATTCCTGCTACGTGCTCCTCCTTCAGCAGTTGTCAGTGAATAGGCCAACCACATGCGACGACTGGCCTCAACCTAACGTTCTGTTTTTCTCGTCACAATGGTAGGCAGGCAGCAGGTTCAATGCAGCGTTTTTCAAAGCAGTACTGGAACTGTAGGAGACATTTCTGGTGTCTTAGGAAAGGCGGGTGTGCACTAGGATCCACGATATTCACGAGGGGCTGCCAGTCTCTTCTGGAACTTGTGAGCAACGTTCAGTTGATGACAACTCTACGCCAAGAAAGGGCAGTGAAAGGCTTTTTCTGTTAAACCTCTAGAATGTGGTAAGTTGAAACAACTCAAGTATCTCCCTTCTAACGAACCTTGGAGGAACAAAATAGAGGAAGAAACAGCAGGGTCAATGCTCTGTGGTCCCTTTTGAAAGCAAGGCATGAAGGGAAAGTTTATTTACCTCTTTGGGATTTGAAGAGTCGCAGGCTCAATTCTCCCTGAGAAACATTGTAGTTGCACATGTTCTCTGCATAGCACAATTCCCTTTGTGAGGACAAGGGATTTTCCAAGAAAAAAAAACTTGGAGGTTGCCATTCCTTGGTATGTGCTCATCCTTCAGTAATATACAGTGAATTGGCGACCCTATTTGACCACTAGCCTCAAGCAAACGTTCCTCTTGTCTCCTAACACACGTTGGCGTGCAGCGGAATCCATGGAGCCTTATTCAGTGTTGTTCTTGGACTCTAGGAATCATTCCAGGTCTCAATACTGGCCGGTCTGCAGTAGGATGAGAAACCTACAAGAAGAAAGGCCTGTGAGTTCGGGGAGTTGTGAGCAATGCACCGTTGGGAACAGCTAGATGACGAGTCATGGGCTGTGAAGGGCCTCTTTCCTTAAACCTCTAGAATGTGGTAAGTTGAATGAACTCAAGGATCTCCCTTCTAAAGCACATTGGAGGTACAAACCAGAGAAAGAAAGAGCAGGGGCAGTGCTCTGTGGTCCCTTTTGAAAATAAGGCATGAAGGGAGACTTTATTTACCTCCTTGGGATTTAGAGAGTTGTGGGCTCAACTCTCCTGAGAAACACTGTAGTTGCACATGTTCTCTTCATAGCACATTTGCCTTTGTGATGACAAGTGAGTTTCTAGGAAAAATCTTGGAGGTTGCCATTCTTTGGTAGGTGCTCATCCTTCGGTAATCTTCAGTGAATTGGCGACGCCATTTGACCACTAGCCTCAAGCTAAGGCTCCTCTTGTATCATCCCACAGGTTGGCATGCAGCAGAATCCATGTAGCCTTATTCAGTGTGGGTCTTGGGCTCTAGGACACATTCGAAGTCTCCTAGGACTCAGGGGTCTGCACTAGACCCGAAACGTACAAAAAGGACGGCCTGTGTGTTCAAGGATTTGTGAGTAAGGCACCGTTGGGAACAGCTAGATGCCGAGTCAGGGGCAGTGAAAGGCTTCTTTTGTTAAACCTCTAGAATGTGGTACGCTGAAACAACTCAAGTATCTCCCTTCTAAATCACCTTGCAGGTACAAAATAGAGAAAGAAACAGCAGGTTCAATGCTCTGTGGTCCCTTTTGAAAATTAAGCTGGAAGCGAAACTTTATTTACCTCCTTGAGATTTAGAGAGTTGCAGGCTCAATTCTCCCTGAGAAACACTGTACTTGCACATCTTCCCTTCATAACACAATTGCCTTTGTGATGACGTGAGTTTCTAGGATAGAACCTTGGAGGTTGCCATTCCTTGGTAGTTGCTCATCCCTCGGTAATCTTCAGGGAATGAACCAAACACATGGGACCTCTAGCCTCAAGTTAACGTTCAGGTTTTCTCATGACAGGGGCAGGCATGCCACAGATTCCATGCAGCCTTAGTCCCTGTGGTTCTTGAACTCTAGGAATCATATCAGTTCTCTTTTGACTCGCTGGTCTGCCCTAGGTTTTGAAACGTACTAAAAGGACCGCCTGTGTCTTCGCGAAGTTGTGAGCAATCTACGGTTGGGAACATCTAGATGCCAAGTGATGGGCAGTGAAGGGCTTCGTTGGTTCCACCCCTAGCTTGCGATGGCTGGAAAGCAACACAGTTATCAACGTTCCGTGCCTTCCTTCATGCAAAGCGTGTCTGCATTCCTCAGGAAACCTGAGCTGCACTGAAAAACACAATTAGCCTACGATTGCTTCTAGGAACTAAACCGTGAAGTCGGTATACCTCAAGCAGCAACTAGACTTCATGTCCAGTTTCAATAATTACAGGGTTTCCCTTAACTGATAGTTATTCCCGAGAAAAATTGCCACCTAGGCCTCACTAAGCCTTCACCTTGATATCCTTACACCACCATCACGACTCCCAGCATGGCAATGGTTACTAATGTCATGCTCCATTGTGTCCACTGGATGTGCAATAAGAGAGCCAGAAACTCCAGAGGAATATGCTGTTTGGTCCCCCTGGAAATTGAGGCTTCCTGGAAAATTGTATTTTCCTCATTAGAAAGTTGAGAGTTGCAGCCTCAGTGTTACCTGGTAAACTCTGTTGTAGCCCACCTTTTCTTCATCGCACAATGGTATTTGTGAGGACAAGTGATTTTCCAAGAAAGAAACTTGGAGGTTGCCATTCTTTGGTATGTGCTCATCCTTCAGTGATCTACAGTGAATTGGCGAACCCGTTTGACCACTAGCCGCAAGGTAACGTTGCTCTTGAATCATGCCACAGGTTGGCATGCAGCTGAATCCATGTAGCCTTATTCAGTGTGGTTCTTGAGCTCTAGGAATCATTCCAGGTCTCAAAGTACTGGTGGGTCTGCACTAGGATGAGAAACGTACAAGAAGAATGGCCTGTGTGTTTGGGGATTTGTGAGCAGTGCACCATTGGGAAGAGCTCGATGCTGAGTCTTGGAAGGTGTAGGGCTTCTTTTGTTAAACCTCTAGAATCTGGTAAGTTGAAACAACTCAAGTGTCTCCCTTCTAAAGCACCTTGGAGGTACCAATCAGAGAAAGAAACAGCAGGGTCAATGCTCTGTGGTCTCTTTTGAAAATACGGCTCGAAGGAAATCTTTATTTTCTTCATTGGGATCTAGGGAGCTGCGTGCTCAGTTCTTCTGAGAAACACTGTAGTTGCACATGTTCTCTTCATAGCACAATTGCCTTTGTGATGACAAGTGAGTTTCTAGGAAGGAAACTTGAGGATTGCCATTCTTTGGTAGGTACTCATTCTTCGGAAATCTTCAGTGAATTGGCGAACCCATTTGTCCACTAGCCTCAAGCTAACGTTCCTCTTCTATCATGCCACAGGTTGGCATGCAGCTGAATCCAAGTAGCCTTATTATGTGTGGTCCTTGAGCTCTAGGAAGCGTTCCTGGTCTCTTAGTACTGGCTGGTCTGCACTAGAATGAGAAACGTGCAGGAAGGAAAGCGTGTGTGTTCCGGGGGTTGTGAGCAATGCACCGTTTGGAAGAGCTAGGTGCTGAGTAATGGGCAGTGTAGGGTTTCCCTGGATAAACACCTAGATTGCGACAGCTTGAAAACACCCGTCTATCAGCGTTCTGTTCAATCCTTCATGCCAAAAGTGTCTGCTTTTCTGCCTATCCGTGAGCACACAAAAAATAATATGATCCTACCCCTCCTTCTGGGAACTCACACGTGATGGAATCTACGCCCAGCAGCCAGTGGACTTTAAGTGCAGCCTGAAAAATTACAGGGTTTCCCTTGAAAGCTAGTTATTCCGGAGATACATTGTACACCCAGGCCTCACTCACCGATGACCCTGTAATACTTTGACCACATTCACGACGGCCTGTATTGCAAAGTTTACTCACAAAAGGGTTTAGTTGGTAACTTGAACGTCCAATAAGTACTCAGAAACTGCAGCATAAGAAGCTGTGCTCTCCCTTTGGAGATTGAGGCTTCATGGGAAGTTTATTTTCCACATTGGAATGTCGACACTTGCGGCCTCCGTGTTACCCGATAAACAGTGTAGTTGCCCATCGTCTCTTCACTGCAGAATTGCCTTTTCAGGCAAGTGATTTTCCATGAAACAAACGTTTCCTTTCAATTCCTGCTACGTGCTCCTCCTTCAGCAGTTGTCAGTGAATAGGCCAACCACATGCGACGACTGGCCTCAACCTAACGTTCTGTTTTTCTCGTCACAATGGTAGGCAGGCAGCAGGTTCAATGCAGCGTTTTTCAAAGCAGTACTGGAACTGTAGGAGACATTTCTGGTGTCTTAGGAAAGGCGGGTGTGCACTAGGATCCACGATATTCACGAGGGGCTGCCAGTCTCTTCTGGAACTTGTGAGCAACGTTCAGTTGATGACAACTCTACGCCAAGAAAGGGCAGTGAAAGGCTTTTTCTGTTAAACCTCTAGAATGTGGTAAGTTGAAACAACTCAAGTATCTCCCTTCTAACGAACCTTGGAGGAACAAAATAGAGGAAGAAACAGCAGGGTCAATGCTCTGTGGTCCCTTTTGAAAGCAAGGCATGAAGGGAAAGTTTATTTACCTCTTTGGGATTTGAAGAGTCGCAGGCTCAATTCTCCCTGAGAAACATTGTAGTTGCACATGTTCTCTGCATAGCACAATTCCCTTTGTGAGGACAAGGGATTTTCCAAGAAAAAAAAACTTGGAGGTTGCCATTCCTTGGTATGTGCTCATCCTTCAGTAATATACAGTGAATTGGCGACCCTATTTGACCACTAGCCTCAAGCAAACGTTCCTCTTGTCTCCTAACACACGTTGGCGTGCAGCGGAATCCATGGAGCCTTATTCAGTGTTGTTCTTGGACTCTAGGAATCATTCCAGGTCTCAATACTGGCCGGTCTGCAGTAGGATGAGAAACCTACAAGAAGAAAGGCCTGTGAGTTCGGGGAGTTGTGAGCAATGCACCGTTGGGAACAGCTAGATGACGAGTCATGGGCTGTGAAGGGCCTCTTTCCTTAAACCTCTAGAATGTGGTAAGTT
Organism: Balaenoptera physalus; assembly: GCF_965194825.1. Classification (NCBI taxonomy): domain Eukaryota; kingdom Metazoa; phylum Chordata; class Mammalia; order Artiodactyla; family Balaenopteridae; genus Balaenoptera; species Balaenoptera physalus. The sequence continues at coordinate 48,048,102 of NC_138896.1, read as the reverse complement.
GAATGAACTCAAGGATCTCCCTTCTAAAGCACATTGGAGGTACAAACCAGAGAAAGAAAGAGCAGGGGCAGTGCTCTGTGGTCCCTTTTGAAAATAAGGCATGAAGGGAGACTTTATTTACCTCCTTGGGATTTAGAGAGTTGTGGGCTCAACTCTCCTGAGAAACACTGTAGTTGCACATGTTCTCTTCATAGCACATTTGCCTTTGTGATGACAAGTGAGTTTCTAGGAAAAATCTTGGAGGTTGCCATTCTTTGGTAGGTGCTCATCCTTCGGTAATCTTCAGTGAATTGGCGACGCCATTTGACCACTAGCCTCAAGCTAAGGCTCCTCTTGTATCATCCCACAGGTTGGCATGCAGCAGAATCCATGTAGCCTTATTCAGTGTGTGTCTTGGGCTCTAGGACACATTCGAAGTCTCCTAGGACTCAGGGGTCTGCACTAGACCCGAAACGTACAAAAAGGACGGCCTGTGTGTTCAAGGATTTGTGAGTAAGGCACCGTTGGGAACAGCTAGATGCCGAGTCAGGGGCAGTGAAAGGCTTCTTTTGTTAAACCTCTAGAATGTGGTACGCTGAAACAACTCAAGTATCTCCCTTCTAAATCACCTTGCAGGTACAAAATAGAGAAAGAAACAGCAGGTTCAATGCTCTGTGGTCCCTTTTGAAAATAAGGCTGGAAGGGAAACTTTATTTACCTCCTTGAGATTTAGAGAGTTGCAGGCTCAATTCTCCCTGAGAAACACTGTAATTGCACATCTTCCCTTCATAACACAATTGCCTTTGTGATGACGTGAGTTTCTAGGATAGAACCTTGGAGGTTGCCATTCCTTGGTAGTTGCTCATCCCTCGGTAATCTTCAGGGAATGAACCAAACACATGGGACCTCTAGCCTCAAGTTAACGTTCAGGTTTTCTCATGACAGGGGCAGGCATGCCACAGATTCCATGCAGCCTTAGTCCCTGTGGTTCTTGAACTCTAGGAATCATATCAGTTCTCTTTTGACTCGCTGGTCTGCCCTAGGTTTTGAAACGTACTAAAAGGACCGCCTGTGTCTTCGCGAAGTTGTGAGCAATCTACGGTTGGGAACATCTAGATGCCAAGTGATGGGCAGTGAAGGGCTTCGTTGGTTCCACCCCTAGCTTGCGATGGCTGGAAAGCAACACAGTTATCAACGTTCCATGCCTTCCTTCATGCAAAGCGTGTCTGCATTCCTCAGGAAACCTGAGCTGCACTGAAAAACACAATTAGCCTACGATTGCTTCTAGGAACTAAACCGTGAAGTCGGTATACCTCAAGCAGCAACTAGACTTCATGTCCAGTTTCAATAATTACAGGGTTTCCCTTAACTGATAGTTATTCCCGAGAAAAATTGCCACCTAGGCCTCACTAAGCCTTCACCTTGATATCCTTACACCACCATCACGACTCCCAGCATGGCAATGGTTACTAATGTCATGCTCCATTGTGTCCACTGGATGTGCAATAAGAGAGCCAGAAACTCCAGAGGAATATGCTGTTTGGTCCCCCTGGAAATTGAGGCTTCCTGGAAAATTGTATTTTCCTCATTAGAAAGTTGAGAGTTGCAGCCTCAGTGTTACCTGGTAAACTCTGTTGTAGCCCACCTTTTCTTCATCGCACAATGGTATTTGTGAGGACAAGTGATTTTCCAAGAAAGAAACTTGGAGGTTGCCATTCTTTGGTATGTGCTCATCCTTCAGTGATCTACAGTGAATTGGCGAACCCGTTTGACCACTAGCCGCAAGGTAACGTTGCTCTTGAATCATGCCACAGGTTGGCATGCAGCTGAATCCATGTAGCCTTATTCAGTGTGGTTCTTGAGCTCTAGGAATCATTCCAGGTCTCAAAGTACTGGTGGGTCTGCACTAGGATGAGAAACGTACAAGAAGAATGGCCTGTGTGTTTGGGGATTTGTGAGCAGTGCACCATTGGGAAGAGCTCGATGCTGAGTCTTGGAAGGTGTAGGGCTTCTTTTGTTAAACCTCTAGAATCTGGTAAGTTGAAACAACTCAAGTGTCTCCCTTCTAAAGCACCTTGGAGGTACCAATCAGAGAAAGAAACAGCAGGGTCAATGCTCTGTGGTCTCTTTTGAAAATACGGCTCGAAGGAAATCTTTATTTTCTTCATTGGGATCTAGGGAGCTGCGTGCTCAGTTCTTCTGAGAAACACTGTAGTTGCACATGTTCTCTTCATAGCACAATTGCCTTTGTGATGACAAGTGAGTTTCTAGGAAGGAAACTTGAGGATTGCCATTCTTTGGTAGGTACTCATTCTTCGGAAATCTTCAGTGAATTGGCGAACCCATTTGTCCACTAGCCTCAAGCTAACGTTCCTCTTCTATCATGCCACAGGTTGGCATGCAGCTGAATCCAAGTAGCCTTATTATGTGTGGTCCTTGAGCTCTAGGAAGCGTTCCTGGTCTCTTAGTACTGGCTGGTCTGCACTAGAATGAGAAACGTGCAGGAAGGAAAGCGTGTGTGTTCCGGGGGTTGTGAGCAATGCACCGTTTGGAAGAGCTAGGTGCTGAGTAATGGGCAGTGTAGGGTTTCCCTGGATAAACACCTAGATTGCGACAGCTTGAAAACACCCGGCTATCAGCGTTCTGTTCAATCCTTCATGCCAAAAGTGTCTGCTTTTCTGCCTATCCGTGAGCACACAAAAAATAATATGATCCTACCCCTCCTTCTGGGAACTCACACGTGATGGAATCTACGCCCAGCAGCCAGTGGACTTTAAGTGCAGCCTGAAAAATTACAGGGTTCCCCTTGAAAGCTAGTTATTCCGGAGATACATTGTACACCCAGGCCTCACTCACCGATGACCCTGTAATACTTTGACCACATTCACGACGGCCTGTATTGCAAAGTTTACTCACAAAAGGGTTTAGTTGGTAACTTGAACGTCCAATAAGTACTCAGAAACTGCAGCATAAGAAGCTGTGCTCTCCCTTTGGAGATTGAGGCTTCATGGAAAGTTTATTTTCCACATTGGAATGTCGACACTTGCGGCCTCCGTGTTACCCGATAAACAGTGTAGTTGCCCATCGTCTCTTCACTGCAGAATTGCCTTTTCAGGCAAGTGATTTTCCATGAAACAAACGTTTCCTTTCAATTCCTGCTACGTGCTCCTCCTTCAGCAGTTGTCAGTGAATAGGCCAACCACATGCGACGACTGGCCTCAACCTAACGTTCTGTTTTTCTCGTCACAATGGTAGGCAGGCAGCAGGTTCAATGCAGCGTTTTTCAAAGCAGTACTGGAACTGTAGGAGACATTTCTGGTGTCTTAGGAAAGGCGGGTGTGCACTAGGATCCACGATATTCACGAGGGGCTGCCAGTCTCTTCTGGAACTTGTGAGCAACGTTCAGTTGATGACAACTCTACGCCAAGAAAGGGCAGTGAAAGGCTTTTTCTGTTAAACCTCTAGAATGTGGTAAGTTGAAACAACTCAAGTATCTCCCTTCTAACGAACCTTGGAGGAACAAAATAGAGGAAGAAACAGCAGGGTCAATGCTCTGTGGTCCCTTTTGAAAGCAAGGCATGAAGGGAAAGTTTATTTACCTCTTTGGGATTTGAAGAGTCGCAGGCTCAATTCTCCCTGAGAAACATTGTAGTTGCACATGTTCTCTGCATAGCACAATTCCCTTTGTGAGGACAAGGGATTTTCCAAGAAAAAAAAACTTGGAGGTTGCCATTCCTTGGTATGTGCTCATCCTTCAGTAATATACAGTGAATTGGCGACCCTATTTGACCACTAGCCTCAAGCAAACGTTCCTCTTGTCTCCTAACACACGTTGGCGTGCAGCGGAATCCATGGAGCCTTATTCAGTGTTGTTCTTGGACTCTAGGAATCATTCCAGGTCTCAATACTGGCCGGTCTGCAGTAGGATGAGAAACCTACAAGAAGAAAGGCCTGTGAGTTCGGGGAGTTGTGAGCAATGCACCGTTGGGAACAGCTAGATGACGAGTCATGGGCTGTGAAGGGCCTCTTTCCTTAAACCTCTAGAATGTGGTAAGTTGAATGAACTCAAGGATCTCCCTTCTAAAGCACATTGGAGGTACAAACCAGAGAAAGAAAGAGCAGGGGCAGTGCTCTGTGGTCCCTTTTGAAAATAAGGCATGAAGGGAGACTTTATTTACCTCCTTGGGATTTAGAGAGTTGTGGGCTCAACTCTCCTGAGAAACACTGTAGTTGCACATGTTCTCTTCATAGCACATTTGCCTTTGTGATGACAAGTGAGTTTCTAGGAAAAATCTTGGAGGTTGCCATTCTTTGGTAGGTGCTCATCCTTCGGTAATCTTCAGTGAATTGGCGACGCCATTTGACCACTAGCCTCAAGCTAAGGCTCCTCTTGTATCATCCCACAGGTTGGCATGCAGCAGAATCCATGTAGCCTTATTCAGTGTGGGTCTTGGGCTCTAGGACACATTCGAAGTCTCCTAGGACTCAGGGGTCTGCACTAGACCCGAAACGTACAAAAAGGACGGCCTGTGTGTTCAAGGATTTGTGAGTAAGGCACCGTTGGGAACAGCTAGATGCCGAGTCAGGGGCAGTGAAAGGCTTCTTTTGTTAAACCTCTAGAATGTGGTACGCTGAAACAACTCAAGTATCTCCCTTCTAAATCACCTTGCAGGTACAAAATAGAGAAAGAAACAGCAGGTTCAATGCTCTGTGGTCCCTTTTGAAAATTAAGCTGGAAGCGAAACTTTATTTACCTCCTTGAGATTTAGAGAGTTGCAGGCTCAATTCTCCCTGAGAAACACTGTACTTGCACATCTTCCCTTCATAACACAATTGCCTTTGTGATGACGTGAGTTTCTAGGATAGAACCTTGGAGGTTGCCATTCCTTGGTAGTTGCTCATCCCTCGGTAATCTTCAGGGAATGAACCAAACACATGGGACCTCTAGCCTCAAGTTAACGTTCAGGTTTTCTCATGACAGGGGCAGGCATGCCACAGATTCCATGCAGCCTTAGTCCCTGTGGTTCTTGAACTCTAGGAATCATATCAGTTCTCTTTTGACTCGCTGGTCTGCCCTAGGTTTTGAAACGTACTAAAAGGACCGCCTGTGTCTTCGCGAAGTTGTGAGCAATCTACGGTTGGGAACATCTAGATGCCAAGTGATGGGCAGTGAAGGGCTTCGTTGGTTCCACCCCTAGCTTGCGATGGCTGGAAAGCAACACAGTTATCAACGTTCCGTGCCTTCCTTCATGCAAAGCGTGTCTGCATTCCTCAGGAAACCTGAGCTGCACTGAAAAACACAATTAGCCTACGATTGCTTCTAGGAACTAAACCGTGAAGTCGGTATACCTCAAGCAGCAACTAGACTTCATGTCCAGTTTCAATAATTACAGGGTTTCCCTTAACTGATAGTTATTCCCGAGAAAAATTGCCACCTAGGCCTCACTAAGCCTTCACCTTGATATCCTTACACCACCATCACGACTCCCAGCATGGCAATGGTTACTAATGTCATGCTCCATTGTGTCCACTGGATGTGCAATAAGAGAGCCAGAAACTCCAGAGGAATATGCTGTTTGGTCCCCCTGGAAATTGAGGCTTCCTGGAAAATTGTATTTTCCTCATTAGAAAGTTGAGAGTTGCAGCCTCAGTGTTACCTGGTAAACTCTGCTGTAGCCCACCTTTTCTTCATCGCACAATGGTATTTGTGAGGACAAGTGATTTTCCAAGAAAGAAACTTGGAGGTTGCCATTCTTTGGTATGTGCTCATCCTTCAGTGATCTACAGTGAATTGGCGAACCCGTTTGACCACTAGCCGCAAGGTAACGTTGCTCTTGAATCATGCCACAGGTTGGCATGCAGCTGAATCCATGTAGCCTTATTCAGTGTGGTTCTTGAGCTCTAGGAATCATTCCAGGTCTCAAAGTACTGGTGGGTCTGCACTAGGATGAGAAACGTACAAGAAGAATGGCCTGTGTGTTTGGGGATTTGTGAGCAGTGCACCATTGGGAAGAGCTCGATGCTGAGTCTTGGAAGGTGTAGGGCTTCTTTTGTTAAACCTCTAGAATCTGGTAAGTTGAAACAACTCAAGTGTCTCCCTTCTAAAGCACCTTGGAGGTACCAATCAGAGAAAGAAACAGCAGGGTCAATGCTCTGTGGTCTCTTTTGAAAATACGGCTCGAAGGAAATCTTTATTTTCTTCATTGGGATCTAGGGAGCTGCGTGCTCAATTCTTCTGAGAAACACTGTAGTTGCACATGTTCTCTTCATAGCACAATTGCCTTTGTGATGACAAGTGAGTTTCTAGGAAGGAAACTTGAGGATTGCCATTCTTTGGTAGGTACTCATTCTTCGGAAATCTTCAGTGAATTGGCGAACCCATTTGTCCACTAGCCTCAAGCTAACATTCCTCTTCTATCATGCCACAGGTTGGCATGCAGCTGAATCCAAGTAGCCTTATTATGTGTGGTCCTTGAGCTCTAGGAAGCGTTCCTGGTCTCTTAGTACTGGCTGGTCTGCACTAGAATGAGAAACGTGCAGGAAGGAAAGCGTGTGTGTTCCGGGGGTTGTGAGCAATGCACCGTTTGGAAGAGCTAGGTGCTGAGTAATGGGCAGTGTAGGGTTTCCCTGGATAAACACCTAGATTGCGACAGCTTGAAAACACCTAGCTATCAGCGTTCTGTTCAATCCTTCATGCCAAAAGTGTCTGCTTTTCTGCCTATCCGTGAGCACACAAAAAATAATATGATCCTACCCCTCCTTCTGGGAACTCACACGTGATGGAATCTACGCCCAGCAGCCAGTGGACTTTAAGTGCAGCCTGAAAAATTACAGGGTTTCCCTTGAAAGCTAGTTATTCCGGAGATACATTGTACACCCAGGCCTCACTCACCGATGACCCTGTAATACTTTGACCACATTCACGACTGCCTGTATTGCAAAGTTTACTCACAAAAGGGTTTAGTTGGTAACTTGAACGTCCAATAAGTACTCAGAAACTGCAGCATAAGAAGCTGTGCTCTCCCTTTGGAGATTGAGGCTTCATGGGAAGTTTATTTTCCACATTGGAATGTCGACACTTGCGGCCTCCGTGTTACCCGATAAACAGTGTAGTTGCCCATCGTCTCTTAACTGCAGAATTGCCTTTTCAGGCAAGTGATTTTCCATGAAACAAACGTTTCCTTTCAATTCCTGCTACGTGCTCCTCCTTCACCCGTTGTTAGTGAATAGGCCAACCACATGCGACGACTGGCCTCAACCTAACGTTCTGTTTTTCTAGTCACAATGGTAGGCAGGCAGCAGGTTCAATGCAGCGTTTGGCAAAGCAGTACTGGAACTGTAGGAGACATTTCTGGTGTCTTAGGAAAGGCGGGTGTGCACTAGGATCCACGATATTCACGAGGGGCTGCCAGTCTCTTCTGGAACTTGTGAGCAACGTTCAGTTGATGACAACTATACGCCAAGAAAGGGCAGTGAAAGGCTTTTTCTGTTAAACCTCTAGAATGTGGTAAGTTGAAACAACTCAAGTATCTCCCTTCTAACGAACCTTGCAGGAACAAAATAGAGGAAGAAACAGCAGGGTCAATGCTCTGTGGTCCCTTTTGAAAGCAAGGCATGAAGGGAAAGTTTATTTACCTCTTTGGGATTTGAAGAGTCGCAGGCTCAATTCTCCCTGAGAAACATTGTAGTTGCACATGTTCTCTGCATAGCACAATTCCCTTTGCGAGGACAAGGGATTTTCCAAGAAAAAAAAACTTGGAGGTTGCCATTCCTTGGTATGTGCTCATCCTTCAGTAATATACAGTGAATTGGCGACCCTATTTGACCACTAGCCTCAAGCAAACGTTCCTCTTGTCTCCTAACACACGTTGGCGTGCAGCGGAATCCATGGAGCCTTATTCAGTGTTGTTCTTGGACTCTAGGAATCATTCCAGGTCTCAACACTGGCCGGTCTGCAGTAGGATGAGAAACCTACAAGAAGAAAGGCCTGTGAGTTCGGGGAGTTGTGAGCAATGCACCGTTGGGAACAGCTAGATGACGAGTCATGGGCTGTGAAGGGCCTCTTTCCTTAAACCTCTAGAATGTGGTAAGTTGAATGAACTCACGGATCTCCCTTCTAAAGCACATTGGAGGTACAAACCAGAGAAAGAAAGAGCAGGGGCAGTGCTCTGTGGTCCCTTTTGAAAATAAGGCATGAAGGGAGACTTTATTTACCTCCTTGGGATTTAGAGAGTTGTGGGCTCAACTCTCCTGAGAAACACTGTAGTTGCACATGTTCTCTTCATAGCACATTTCCTTTGTGATGACAAGTGAGTTTCTAGGAAAAATCTTGGAGGTTGCCATTCTTTGGTAGGTGCTCATCCTTCGGTAATCTTCAGTGAATTGGCGACGCCATTTGACCACTAGCCTCAAGCTAAGGCTCCTCTTGTATCATCCCACAGGTTGGCATGCAGCAGAATCCATGTAGCCTTATTCAGTGTGGTTCTTGGGCTCTAGGACACATTCGAAGTCTCCTAGGACTCAGGGGTCTGCACTAGACCCGAAACGTACAAAAAGGACGGCCTGTGTGTTCAAGGATTTGTGAGTAAGGCACCGTTGGGAACAGCTAGATGCCGAGTCAGGGGCAGTGAAAGGCTTCTTTTGTTAAACCTCTAGAATGTGGTACGCTGAAACAACTCAAGTATCTCCCTTCTAAATCACCTTGCAGGTACAAAATAGAGAAAGAAACAGCAGGTTCAATGCTCTGTGGTCCCTTTTGAAAATAAGGCTGGAAGGGAAACTTTATTTACCTCCTTGAGATTTAGAGAGTTGCAGGCTCAATTCTCCCTGAGAAACACTGTACTTGCACATCTTCCCTTCATAACACAATTGCCTTTGTGATGACGTGAGTTTCTAGGATAGAACCTTGGAGGTTGCCATTCCTTGGTAGTTGCTCATCCCTCGGTAATCTTCAGGGAATGAACCAAACACATGGGACCTCTAGCCTCAAGTTAACGTTCAGGTTTTCTCATGACAGGGGCAGGCATGCCACAGATTCCATGCAGCCTTAGTCCCTGTGGTTCTTGAACTCTAGGAATCATATCAGTTCTCTTTTGACTCGCTGGTCTGCCCTAGGTTTTGAAACGTACTAAAAGGACCGCCTGTGTCTTCGCGAAGTTGTGAGCAATCTACGGTTGGGAACATCTAGATGCCAAGTGATGGGCAGTGAAGGGCTTCGTTGGTTCCACCCCTAGCTTGCGATGGCTGGAAAGCAACACAGTTATCAACGTTCCGTGCCTTCCTTCATGCAAAGCGTGTCTGCATTCCTCAGGAAACCTGAGCTGCACTGAAAAACACAATTAGCCTACGATTGCTTCTAGGAACTAAACCGTGAAGTCGGTATACCTCAAGCAGCAACTAGACTTCATGTCCAGTTTCAATAATTACAGGGTTTCCCTTAACTGATAGTTATTCCCGAGAAAAATTGCCACCTAGGCCTCACTAAGCCTTCACCTTGATATCCTTACACCACCATCACGACTCCCAGCATGGCAATGGTTACTAATGTCATGCTCCATTGTGTCCACTGAATGTGCAATAAGAGAGCCAGAAACTCCAGAGGAATATGCTGTTTGGTCCCCCTGGAAATTGAGGCTTCCTGGAAAATTGTATTTTCCTCATTAGAAAGTTGAGAGTTGCAGCCTCAGTGTTACCTGGTAAACTCTGTTGTAGCCCACCTTTTCTTCATCGCACAATGGTATTTGTGAGGACAAGTGATTTTCCAAGAAAGAAACTTGGAGGTTGCCATTCTTTGGTATGTGCTCATCCTTCAGTGATCTACAGTGAATTGGCGAACCCGTTTGACCACTAGCTGCAAGGTAACGTTGCTCTTGAATCATGCCACAGGTTGGCATGCAGCTGAATCCATGTAGCCTTATTCAGTGTGGTTCTTGAGCTCTAGGAATCATTCCAGGTCTCAAAGTACTGGTGGGTCTGCACTAGGATGAGAAACGTACAAGAAGAATGGCCTGTGTGTTTGGGGATTTGTGAGCAGTGCACCATTGGGAAGAGCTCGATGCTGAGTCTTGGAAGGTGTAGGGCTTCTTTTGTTAAAGCTCTAGAATCTGGTAAGTTGAAACAACTCAAGTGTCTCCCTTCTAAAGCACCTTGGAGGTACCAATCAGAGAAAGAAACAGCAGGGTCAATGCTCTGTGGTCTCTTTTGAAAATACGGCTCGAAGGAAATCTTTATTTTCTTCATTGGGATCTAGGGAGCTGCGTGCTCAATTCTTCTGAGAAACACTGTAGTTGCACATGTTCTCTTCATAGCACAATTGCCTTTGTGATGACAAGTGAGTTTCTAGGAAGGAAACTTGAGGATTGCCATTCTTTGGTAGGTACTCATTCTTCGGAAATCTTCAGTGAATTGGCGAACCCATTTGTCCACTAGCCTCAAGCTAACGTTCCTCTTCTATCATGCCACAGGTTGGCATGCAGCTGAATCCAAGTAGCCTTATTATGTGTGGTCCTTGAGCTCTAGGAAGCGTTCCTGGTCTCTTAGTACTGGCTGGTCTGCACTAGAATGAGAAACGTGCAGGAAGGAAAGCGTGTGTGTTCCGGGGGTTGTGAGCAATGCACCGTTTGGAAGAGCTAGGTGCTGAGTAATGGGCAGTGTAGGGTTTCCCTGGATAAACACCTAGATTGCGACAGCTTGAAAACACCTAGCTATCAGCGTTCTGTTCAATCCTTCATGCCAAAAGTGTCTGCTTTTCTGCCTATCCGTGAGCACACAAAAAATAATATGATCCTACCCCTCCTTCTGGGAACTCACACGTGATGGAATCTACGCCCAGCAGCCAGTGGACTTTAAGTGTAGCCTGAAGAATTAAAGGGTTTCCCTTGAAAGCTAGTTATTCCGGAGATACATTGTACACCCAGGCCTCACTCACCGATGACCCTGTAATACTTTGACCACATTCACGACTGCCTGTATTGCAAAGTTTACTCACAAAAGGGTTTAGTTGGTAACTTGAACGTCCAATAAGTACTCAGAAACTGCAGCATAAGAAGCTGTGCTCTCCCTTTGGAGATTGAGGCTTCATGGGAAGTTTATTTCCACATTGGAATGTCGACACTGGCGGCCTCCGTGTTACCCGATAAACAGTGTAGTTGCCCATCGTCTCTTCACTGCAGAATTGCCTTTTCAGGCAAGTGATTTTCCATGAAACAAACGTTTCCTTTCAATTCCTGCTACGTGCTCCTCCTTCAGCCGTTGTTAGTGAATAGGCCAACCACATGCGACGACTGGCCTCAACCTAACGTTCTGTTTTTCTCGTCACAATGGTAGGCAGGCAGCAGGTTCAATGCAGCGTTTTTCAAAGCAGTACTGGAACTGTAGGAGACATTTCTGGTGTCTTAGGAAAGGCGGGTGTGCACTAGGATCCACGATATTCACGAGGGGCTGCCAGTCTCTTCTGGAACTTGTGAGCAACGTTCAGTTGATGACAACTATACGCCAAGAAAGGGCAGTGAAAGGCTTTTTCTGTTAAACCTCTAGAATGTGGTAAGTTGAAACAACTCAAGTATCTCCCTTCTAACGAACCTTGGAGGAACAAAGTAGAGGAAGAAACAGCAGGGTCAATGCTCTGTGGTCCCTTTTGAAAGCAAGGCATGAAGGGAAAGTTTATTTACCTCTTTGGGATTTGAAGAGTCGCAGGCTCAATTCTCCCTGAGAAACATTGTAGTTGCACATGTTCTCTGCATAGCACAATTCCCTTTGCGAGGACAAGGGATTTTCCAAGAAAAAAAAACTTGGAGGTTGCCATTCCTTGGTATGTGCTCATCCTTCAGTAATATACAGTGAATTGGCGAGCCTATTTGACCACTAGCCTCAAGCAAACGTTCCTCTTGTCTCCTAACACACGTTGGCGTGCAGCGGAATCCATGGAGCCTTATTCAGTGTTGTTCTTGGACTCTAGGAATCATTCCAGGTCTCAACACTGGCCGGTCTGCAGTAGGATGAGAAACCTACAAGAAGAAAGGCCTGTGAGTTCGGGGAGTTGTGAGCAATGCACCGTTGGGAACAGCTAGATGACGAGTCACGGGCTGTGAAGGGCCTCTTTCCTTAAACCTCTAGAATGTGGTAAGTTGAATGAACTCAAGGATCTCCCTTCTAAAGCACATTGGAGGTACAAACCAGAGAAAGAAAGAGCAGGGGCAGTGCTCTGTGGTCCCTTTTGAAAATAAGGCATGAAGGGAGACTTTATTTACCTCCTTGGGATTTAGAGAGTTGTGGGCTCAACTCTCCTGAGAAACACTGTAGTTGCACATGTTCTCTTCATAGCACATTTGCCTTTGTGATGACAAGTGAGTTTCTAGGAAAAGTCTTGGAGGTTGCCATTCTTTGGTAGGTGCTCATCCTTCGGTAATCTTCAGTGAATTGGCGACGCCATTTGACCACTAGCCTCAAGCTAAGGCTCCTCTTGTATCATCTCACAGGTTGGCATGCAGCAGAATCCATGTAGCCTTATTCAGTGTGGGTCTTGGGCTCTAGGACACATTCGAAGTCTCCTAGGACTCAGGGGTCTGCACTAGACCCGAAACGTACAAAAAGGACGGCCTGTGTGTTCAAGGATTTGTGAGTAAGGCACCGTTGGGAACAGCTAGATGCCAAGTCAGGGGCAGTGAAAGGCTTCTTTTGTTAAACCTCTAGAATGTGGTACGCTGAAACAACTCAAGTATCTCCCTTCTAAATCACCTTGCAGGTACAAAATAGAGAAAGAAACAGCAGGTTCAATGCTCTGTGGTCCCTTTTGAAAATAAGGCTGGAAGGGAAACTTTATTTACCTCCTTGAGATTTAGAGAGTTGCTGGCTCAATTCTCCCTGAGAAACACTGTACTTGCACATCTTCCCTTCATAACACAATTGCCTTTGTGATGACGTGAGTTTCTAGGATAGAACCTTGGAGGTTGCCATTCCTTGGTAGTTGCTCATCCCTCGGTAATCTTCAGGGAATGAACCAAACACATGGGACCTCTAGCCTCAAGTTAACGTTCAGGTTTTCTCATGACAGGGGCAGGCATGCCATAGATTCCATGCAGCCTTAGTCCCTGTGGTTCTTGAACTCTAGGAATCATATCAGTTCTCTTTTGACTCGCTGGTCTGCCCTAGGTTTTGAAACGTACTAAAAGGACCGCCTGTGTCTTCGGGAAGTTGTGAGCAATCTACGGTTGGGAACATCTAGATGCCAAGTGATGGGCAGTGAAGGGCTTCGTTGGTTCCACCCCTAGCTTGCGATGGCTGGAAAGCAACACATTTATCAACGTTCCGTGCCTTCCTTCATGCAAAGCGTGTCTGCATTCCTCAGGAAACCTGAGCTGCACTGAAAAACACAATTAGCCTACGATTGCTTCTAGGAACTAAACCGTGAAGTCGGTATACCTCAAGCAGCAACTAGACTTCATGTCCAGTTTCAATAATTACAGGGTTTCCCTTAACTGATAGTTATTCCCGAGAAAAATTGCCACCTAGGCCTCACTAAGCCTTCACCTTGATATCCTTACACCACCATCACGACTCCCAGCATGGCAATGGTTACTAATGTCATGCTCCATTGTGTCCACTGGATGTGCAATAAGAGAGCCAGAAACTCCAGAGAAGTATGCTGTTTGGTCCCCCTGGAAATTGAGGCTTCCTGGAAAATTGTATTTTCCTCATTAGAAAGTTGAGAGTTGCAGCCTCAGTGTTACCTGGTAAACTCTGCTGTAGCCCACCTTTTCTTCATTGCACAATGGTATTTGTGAGGACAAGTGATTTTCCAAGAAAGAAACTTGGAGGTTGCCATTCTTTGGTATGTGCTCATCCTTCAGTGATCTACAGTGAATTGGCGAACCCGTTTGACCACTAGCCGCAAGGTAACGTTGCTCTTGAATCATGCCACAGTTTGGCATGCAGCTGAACCCATGTAGCCTTATTCAGTGTGGTTCTTGAGCTCTAGGAATCATTCCAGGTCTCAAAGTACTGGTGGGTCTGCACTAGGATGAGAAACGTACAAGAAGAATGGCCTGTGTGTTTGGGGATTTGTGAGCAGTGCACCATTGGGAAGAGCTCGATGCTGAGTCTTGGAAGGTGTAGGGCTTCTTTTGTTAAACCTCTAGAATCTGGTAAGTTGAAACAACTCAAGTGTCTCCCTTCTAAAGCACCTTGGAGGTACCAATCAGAGAAAGAAACAGCAGGGTCAATGCTCTGTGGTCTCTTTTGAAAATACGGCTCGAAGGAAATCTTTATTTTCTTCATTGGGATCTAGGGAGCTGCGTGCTCAATTCTTCTGAGAAACACTGTAGTTGCACATGTTCTCTTCATAGCACAATTGCCTTTGTGATGACAAGTGAGTTTCTAGGAAGGAAACTTGAGGATTGCCATTCTTTGGTAGGTACTCATTCTTCGGAAATCTTCAGTGAATTGGCGAACCCATTTGTCCACTAGCCTCAAGCTAACGTTCCTCTTCTATCATGCCACAGGTTGGCATGCAGCTGAATCCAAGTAGCCTTATTATGTGTGGTCCTTGAGCTCTAGGAAGCGTTCCTGGTCTCTTAGTACTGGCTGGTCTGCACTAGAATGAGAAACGTGCAGGAAGGAAAGAGTGTGTGTTCCGGGGGTTGTGAGCAATGCACCGTTTAGAAGAGCTAGGTGCTGAGTAATGGGCAGTGTAGGGTTTCCCTGGATAAACACCTAGATTGCGACAGCTTGAAAACACCTAGCTATCAGCCTTCTGTTCAATCCTTCATGCCAAAAGTGTCTGCTTTTCTGCCTATCCGTGAGCACACAAAAAATAATATGATCCTACCCCTCCTTCTGGGAACTCACACGTGATGGAATCTACGCCCAGCAGCCAGTGGACTTTAAGTGCAGCCTGAAAAATTAGAGGGTTTCCCTTGAAAGCTAGTTATTCCGGAGATACATTGTACACCCAGGCATCACTCACCGATGACCCTGTAATACTTTGACCACATTCACGACTGCCTGTATTGCAAAGTTTACTCACAAAAGGGTTTAGTTGGTAACTTGAACGTCCAATAAGTACTCAGAAACTGCAGCATAAGAAGCTGTGCTCTCCCTTTGGAGATTGAGGCTTCATGGGAAGTTTATTTTCCACATTGGAATGTCGACACTTGCGGCCTCCGTGTTACCCGATAAACAGTGTAGTTGCCCATCGTCTCTTCACTGCAGAATTGCCTTTTCAGGCAAGTGATTTTCCATGAAACAAACGTTTCCTTTTAATTCCTGCTACGTGCTCCTCCTTCAGCCGTTGTTAGTGAATAGGCCAACCACATGCGACGACTGGCCTCAACCTAACGTTCTGTTTTCCACGTCACAATGGTAGGCAGGCAGCAGGTTCAATGCAGCGTTTGGTAAAGCAGTACTGGAACTGTAGGAGACATTTCTGGTGTCTTAGGAAAGGCGGGTGTGCACTAGGATCCACGATATTCACGAGGGGCTGCCAATCTCTTCTGGAACTTGTGAGCAACGTTCAGTTGATGACAACTATACGCCAAGAAAGGGCAGTGAAAGGCTTTTTCTGTTAAACCTCTAGAATGTGGTAAGTTGAAACAACTCAAGTATCTCCCTTCTAACGAACCATGGAGGAACAAAATAGAGGAAGAAACAGCAGGGTCAATGCTCTGTGGTCCCTTTTGAAAGCAAGGCATGAAGGGAAAGTTTATTTACCTCTTTGGGATTTGAAGAGTCGCAGGCTCAATTCTCCCTGAGAAACATTGTAGTTGCACATGTTCTCTGCATAGCACAATTCCCTTTGCGAGGACAAGGGATTTTCCAAGAAAAAAAAACTTGGAGGTTGCCATTCCTTGGTATGTGCTCATCCTTCAGTAATATACAGTGAATTGGCGAGCCTATTTGACCACTAGCCTCAAGCAAACGTTCCTCTTGTCTCCTAACACACGTTGGCGTGCAGCGGAATCCATGGAGCCTTATTCAGTGTTGTTCTTGGACTCTAGGAATCATTCCAGGTCTCAACACTGGCCGGTCTGCAGTAGGATGAGAAACCTAGAAGAAGAAAGGCCTGTGAGTTCGGGGAGTTGTGAGCAATGCACCGTTGGGAACAGCTAGATGACGAGTCATGGGCTGTGAAGGGCCTCTTTCCTTAAACCTCTAGAATGTGGTAAGTTGAATGAACTCAAGGATCTCCCTTCTAAAGCACATTGGAGGTACAAACCAGAGAAAGAAAGAGCAGGGGCAGTGCTCTGTGGTCCCTTTTGAAAATAAGGCATGAAGGGAGACTTTATTTACCTCCTTGGGATTTAGAGAGTTGTGGGCTCAACTCTCCTGATAAACACTGTAGTTGCACATGTTCTCTTCATAGCACATTTGCCTTTGTGATGACAAGTGAGTTTCTAGGAAAAGTCTTGGAGGTTGCCATTCTTTGGTAGGTGCTCATCCTTCGGTAATCTTCAGTGAATTGGCGACGCCATTTGACCACTAGCCTCAAGCTAAGGCTCCTCTTGTATCATCCCACAGGTTGGCATGCAGCAGAATCCATGTAGCCTTATTCAGTGTGGGTCTTGGGCTCTAGGACACATTCGAAGTCTCCTAGGACTCAGGGGTCTGCACTAGACCCGAAACGTACAAAAAGGACGGCCTGTGTGTTCAAGGATTTGTGAGTAAGGCACCGTTGGGAACAGCTAGATGCCAAGTCAGGGGCAGTGAAAGGCTTCTTTTGTTAAACCTCTAGAATGTGGTACGCTGAAACAACTCAAGTATCTCCCTTCTAAATCACCTTGCAGGTACAAAATAGAGAAAGAAACAGCAGGTTCAATGCTCTGTGGTCCCTTTTGAAAATAAGGCTGGAAGGGAAACTTTATTTACCTCCTTGAGATTTAGAGAGTTGCAGGCTCAATTCTCCCTGAGAAACACTGTACTTGCACATCTTCCCTTCATAACACAATTGCCTTTGTGATGACGTGAGTTTCTAGGATAGAACCTTGGAGGTTGCCATTCCTTGGTAGTTGCTCATCCCTCGGTAATCTTCAGGGAATGAACCAAACACATGGGACCTCTAGCCTCAAGTTAACGTTCAGGTTTTCTCATGACAGGGGCAGGCATGCCACAGATTCCATGCAGCCTTAGTCCCTGTGGTTCTTGAACTCTAGGAATCATATCAGTTCTCTTTTGACTCGCTGGTCTGCCCTAGGTTTTGAAACGTACTAAAAGGACCGCCTGTGTCTTCGGGAAGTTGTGAGCAATCTACGGTTGGGAACATCTAGATGCCAAGTGATGGGCAGTGAAGGGCTTCGTTGGTTCCACCCCTAGCTTGCGATGGCTGGAAAGCAACACATTTATCAACGTTCCGTGCCTTCCTTCATGAAAAGCGTGTCTGCATTCCTCAGGAAACCTGAGCTGCACTGAAAAACACAATTAGCCTACGATTGCTTCTAGGAACTAAACCGTGAAGTCGGTATACCTCAAGCAGCAACTAGACTTCATGTCCAGTTTCAATAATTACAGGGTTTCCCTTAACTGATAGTTATTCCCGAGAAAAATTGCCACCTAGGCCTCACTAAGCCTTCACCTTGATATCCTTAAACCACCATCACGACTCCCAGCATGGCAATGGTTACTAATGTCATGCTCCATTGTGTCCACTGGATGTGCAATAAGAGAGCCAGAAACTCCAGAGGAATATGCTGTTTGGTCCCCCTGGAAATTGAGGCTTCCTGGAAAATTGTATTTTCCTCATTAGAAAGTTGAGAGTTGCAGCCTCAGTGTTACCTGGTAAACTCTGCTGTAGCCCACCTTTTCTTCATCGCACAATGGTATTTGTGAGGACAAGTGATTTTCCAAGAAAGAAACTTGGAGGTTGCCATTCTTTGGTATGTGCTCATCCTTCAGTGATCTACAGTGAATTGGCGAACCCGTTTGACCACTAGCCGCAAGGTAACGTTGCTCTTGAATCATGCCACAGGTTGGCATGCAGCTGAACCCATGTAGCCTTATTCAGTGTGGTTCTTGAGCTCTAGGAATCATTCCAGGTCTCAAAGTACTGGTGGGTCTGCACTAGGATGAGAAACGTACAAGAAGAATGGCCTGTGTGTTTGGGGATTTGTGAGCAGTGCACCATTGGGAAGAGCTCGATGCTGAGTCTTGGAAGGTGTAGGGCTTCTTTTGTTAAACCTCTAGAATCTGGTAAGTTGAAACAACTCAAGTGTCTCCCTTCTAAAGCACCTTGGAGGTACCAATCAGAGAAAGAAACAGCAGGGTCAATGCTCTGTGGTCTCTTTTGAAAATACGGCTCGAAGGAAATCTTTATTTTCTTCATTGGGATCTAGGGAGCTGCGTGCTCAATTCTTCTGAGAAACACTGTAGTTGCACATGTTCTCTTCATAGCACAATTGCCTTTGTGATGACAAGTGAGTTTCTAGGAAGGAAACTTGAGGATTGCCATTCTTTGGTAGGTACTCATTCTTCGGAAATCTTCAGTGAATTGGCGAACCCATTTGTCCACTAGCCTCAAGCTAACGTTCCTCTTCTATCATGCCACAGGTTGGCATGCAGCTGAATCCAAGTAGCCTTATTATGTGTGGTCCTTGAGCTCTAGGAAGCGTTCCTGGTCTCTTAGTACTGGCTGGTCTGCACTAGAATGAGAAACGTGCAGGAAGGAAAGCGTGTGTGTTCCGGGGGTTGTGAGCAATGCACCGTTTGGAAGAGCTAGGTGCTGAGTAATGGGCAGTGTAGGGTTTCCCTGGATAAACACCTAGATTGCGACAGCTTGAAAACACCTAGCTATCAGCGTTCTGTTCAATCCTTCATGCCAAAAGTGTCTGCTTTTCTGCCTATCCGTGAGCACACAAAAAATAATATGATCCTACCCCTCCTTCTGGGAACTCACACGTGATGGAATCTACGCCCAGCAGCCAGTGGACTTTAAGTGCAGCCTGAAAAATTACAGGGTTTCCCTTGAAAGCTAGTTATTCCGGAGATACATTGTACACCCAGGCCTCACTCACCGATGACCCTGTAATACTTTGACCACATTCACGACTGCCTGTATTGCAAAGTTTACTCACAAAAGGGTTTAGTTGGTAACTTGAACGTCCAATAAGTACTCAGAAACTGCAGCATAAGAAGCTGTGCTCTCCCTTTGGAGATTGAGGCTTCATGGGAAGTTTATTTTCCACATTGGAATGTCGACACTTGCGGCCTCCGTGTTACCCGATAAACAGTGTAGTTGCCCATCGTCTCTTCACTGCAGAATTGCCTTTTCAGGCAAGTGATTTTCCATGAAACAAACGTTTCCTTTCAATTCCTGCTACGTGCTCCTCCTTCAGCCGTTGTTAGTGAATAGGCCAACCACATGCGACGACTGGCCTCAACCTAACGTTCTGTTTTCCACGTCACAATGGTAGGCAGGCAGCAGGTTCAATGCAGCGTTTGGTAAAGCAGTACTGGAACTGTAGGAGACATTTCTGTTGTCTTAGGAAAGGCGGGTGTGCACTAGGATCCACGATATTCACGAGGGGCTGCCAGTCTCTTCTGGAACTTGTGAGCAACGTTCAGTTGATGACAACTATACGCCAAGAAAGGGCAGTGAAAGGCTTTTTCTGTTAAACCTCTAGAATGTGGTAAGTTGAAACAACTCAAGTATCTCCCTTCTAACGAACCTTGGAGGAACAAAATAGAGGAAGAAACAGCAGGGTCAATGCTCTGTGGTCCCTTTTGAAAGCAAGGCATGAAGGGAAAGTTTATTTACCTCTTTGGGATTTGAAGAGTCGCAGGCTCAATTCTCCCTGAGAAACATTGTAGTTGCACATGTTCTCTGCATAGCACAATTCCCTTTGTGAGGACAAGGGATTTTCCAAGAAAAAAAAAACTTGGAGGTTGCCATTCCTTGGTATGTGCTCATCCTTCAGTAATATACAGTGAATTGGCGACCCTATTTGACCACTAGCCTCAAGCAAACGTTCCTCTTGTCTCCTAACACACGTTGGCGTGCAGCGGAATCCATGGAGCCTTATTCAGTGTGGTTCTTAGACTCTAGGAAACATTCGAAGTCTCCTAGGACTCAGGGGTCTGCACTAGACCCGAAACGTACAAAAAGGACGGCCTGTGTGTTCAAGGATTTGTGAGTAAGGCACCGTTGGGAACAGCTAGATGCCGAGTCAGGGGCAGTGAAAGGCTTCTTTTGTTAAACCTCTAGAATGTGGTACGCTGAAACAACTCAAGTATCTCCCTTCTAAATCACCTTGCAGGTACAAAATAGAGAAAGAAACAGCAGGTTCAATGCTCTGTGGTCCCTTTTGAAAATAAGGCTGGAAGGGAAACTTTATTTACCTCCTTGAGATTTAGAGAGTTGCAGGCTCAATTCTCCCTGGGAAACACTGTACTTGCACATCTTCCCTTCATAACACAATTGCCTTTGTGATGACGTGAGTTTCTAGGATAGAACCTTGGAGGTTGCCATTCCTTGGTAGTTGCTCATCCCTCGGTAATCTTCAGGGAATGAACCAAACACATGGGACCTCTAGCCTCAAGTTAACGTTCAGGTTTTCTCATGACAGGGGCAGGCATGCCACAGATTCCATGCAGCCTTAGTCCCTGTGGTTCTTGAACTCTAGGAATCATATCAGTTCTCTTTTGACTCGCTGGTCTGCCCTAGGTTTTGAAACGTACTAAAAGGACCGCCTGTGTCTTCGGGAAGTTGTGAGCAATCTACGGTTGGGAACATCTAGATGCCAAGTGATGGGCAGTGAAGGGCTTCGTTGGTTCCACCCCTAGCTTGCGATGGCTGGAAAGCAACACATTTATCAACGTTCCGTGCCTTCCTTCATGAAAAGCGTGTCTGCATTCCTCAGGAAACCTGAGCTGCACTGAAAAACACAATTAGCCTACGATTGCTTCTAGGAACTAAACCGTGAAGTCGGTATACCTCAAGCAGCAACTAGACTTCATGTCCAGTTTCAATAATTACAGGGTTTCCCTTAACTGATAGTTATTCCCGAGAAAAATTGCCACCTAGGCCTCACTAAGCCTTCACCTTGATATCCTTACACCACCATCACGACTCCCAGCATGGCAATGGTTACTAATGTCATGCTCCATTGTGTCCACTGGATGTGCAATAAGAGAGCCAGAAACTCCAGAGGAGTATGCTGTTTGGTCCCCCTGGAAATTGAGGCTTCCTGGAAAATTGTATTTTCCTCATTAGAAAGTTGAGAGTTGCAGCCTCAGTGTTACCTGGAAAACTCTGCTGTAGCCCACCTTTTCTTCATCGCACAATGGTATTTGTGAGGACAAGTGATTTTCCAAGAAAGAAACTTGGAGGTTGCCATTCTTTGGTATGTGCTCATCCTTCAGTGATCTACAGTGAATTGGCGAACCCGTTTGACCACTAGCCGCAAGGTAACGTTGCTCTTGAATCATGCCACAGGTTGGCATGCAGCTGAACCCATGTAGCCTTATTCAGTGTGGTTCTTGAGCTCTAGGAATCATTCCAGGTCTCAAAGTACTGGTGGGTCTGCACTAGGATGAGAAACGTACAAGAAGAATGGCCTGTGTGTTTGGGGATTTGTGAGCAGTGCACCATTGGGAAGAGCTCGATGCTGAGTCTTGGAAGGTGTAGGGCTTCTTTTGTTAAACCTCTAGAATCTGGTAAGTTGAAACAACTCAAGTGTCTCCCTTCTAAAGCACCTTGGAGGTACCAATCAGAGAAAGAAACAGCAGGGTCAATGCTCTGTGGTCTCTTTTGAAAATACGGCTCGAAGGAAATCTTTATTTTCTTCATTGGGATCTAGGGAGCTGCGTGCTCAATTCTTCTGAGAAACACTGTAGTTGCACATGTTCTCTTCATAGCACAATTGCCTTTGTGATGACAAGTGAGTTTCTAGGAAGGAAACTTGAGGATTGCCATTCTTTGGTAGGTACTCATTCTTCGGAAATCTTCAGTGAATTGGCGAACCCATTTGTCCACTAGCCTCAAGCTAACGTTCCTCTTCTATCATGCCACAGGTTGGCATGCAGCTGAATCCAAGTAGCCTTATTATGTGTGGTCCTTGAGCTCTAGGAAGCGTTCCTGGTCTCTTAGTACTGGCTGCTCTGCAATAGAATGAGAAACGTGCAGGAAGGAAAGCGTGTGTGTTCCGGGGGTTGTGAGCAATGCACCGTTTGGAAGAGCTAGGTGCTGAGTAATGGGCAGTGTAGGGTTTCCCTGGATAAACACCTAGATTGCGACAGCTTGAAAACACCTAGCTATCAGCGTTCTGTTCAATCCTTCATGCCAAAAGTGTCTGCTTTTCTGCCTATCCGTGAGCACACAAAAAATAATATGATCCTACCCCTCCTTCTGGGAACTCACACGTGATGGAATCTACGCCCAGCAGCCAGTGGACTTTAAGTGCAGCCTGAAAAATTACAGGGTTTCCCTTGAAAGCTAGTTATTCCGGAGATACATTGTACACCCAGGCCTCACTCACCGATGACCCTGTAATACTTTGACCACATTCACGACTGCCTGTATTGCAAAGTTTACTCACAAAAGGGTTTAGTTGGTAACTTGAACGTCCAATAAGTACTCAGAAACTGCAGCATAAGAAGCTGTGCTCTCCCTTTGGAGATTGAGGCTTCATGGGAAGTTTATTTTCCACATTGGAATGTCGACACTTGCGGCCTCCGTGTTACCCGATAAACAGTGTAGTTGCCCATCGTCTCTTCACTGCAGAATTGCCTTTTCAGGCAAGTGATTTTCCATGAAACAAACGTTTCCTTTCAATTCCTGCTACGTGCTCCTCCTTCAGCCGTTGTTAGTGAATAGGCCAACCACATGCGACGACTGGCCTCAACCTAACGTTCTGTTTTCCACGTCACAATGGTAGGCAGGCAGCAGGTTCAATGCAGCGTTTGGTAAAGCAGTACTGGAACTGTAGGAGACATTTCTGGTGTCTTAGGAAAGGCGGGTGTGCACTAGGATCCACGATATTCACGAGGGGCTGCCAGTCTCTTCTGGAACTTGTGAGCAACGTTCAGTTGATGACAACTATACGCCAAGAAAGGGCAGTGAAAGGCTTTTTCTGTTAAACCTCTAGAATGTGGTAAGTTGAAACAACTCAAGTATCTCCCTTCTAACGAACCTTGGAGGAACAAAGTAGAGGAAGAAACAGCAGGGTCAATGCTCTGTGGTCCCTTTTGAAAGCAAGGCATGAAGGGAAAGTTTATTTACCTCTTTGGGATTTGAAGAGTCGCAGGCTCAATTCTCCCTGAGAAACATTGTAGTTGCACATGTTCTCTGCATAGCACAATTCCCTTTGCGAGGACAAGGGATTTTCCAAGAAAAAAAAACTTGGAGGTTGCCATTCCTTGGTATGTGCTCATCCTTCAGTAATATACAGTGAATTGGCGACCCTATTTGACCACTAGCCTCAAGCAAACGTTCCTCTTGTCTCCTAACACACGTTGGCGTGCAGCAGAATCCATGGAGCCTTATTCAGTGTTGTTCTTGGACTCTAGGAATCATTCCAGGTCTCAATACTGGCCGGTCTGCAGTAGGATGAGAAACCTACAAGAAGAAAGGCCTGTGAGTTCGGGGAGTTGTGAGCAATGCACCGTTGGGAACAGCTAGATGACGAGTCATGGGCTGTGAAGGGCCTCTTTCCTTAAACCTCTAGAATGTGGTAAGTTGAATGAACTCAAGGATCTCCCTTCTAAAGCACATTGGAGGTACAAACCAGAGAAAGAAAGAGCAGGGGCAGTGCTCTGTGGTCCCTTTTGAAAATAAGGCATGAAGGGAGACTTTATTTACCTCCTTGGGATTTAGAGAGTTGTGGGCTCAACTCTCCTGAGAAACACTGTAGTTGCACATGTTCTCTTCATAGCACATTTGCCTTTGTGATGACAAGTGAGTTTCTAGGAAAAATCTTGGAGGTTGCCATTCTTTGGTAGGTGCTCATCCTTCGGTAATCTTCAGTGAATTGGCGACGCCATTTGACCACTAGCCTCAAGCTAAGGCTCCTCTTGTATCATCCCACAGGTTGGCATGCAGCAGAATCCATGTAGCCTTATTCAGTGTGGTTCTTGGGCTCTAGGAAACATTTAAAGTCTCCTAGGACTCAGGGGTCTGCACTAGACCCGGAACGTACAAAAAGGACGGCCTGTGTGTTCAAGGATTTGTGAGTAAGGCACCGTTGGGAACAGCTAGATGCCGAGTCAGGGGCAGTGAAAGGCTTCTTTTGTTAAACCTCTAGAATGTGGTACGCTGAAACAACTCAAGTATCTCCCTTCTAAATCACCTTGCAGGTACAAAATAGAGAAAGAAACAGCAGGTTCAATGCTCTGTGGTCCCTTTTGAAAATAAGGCTGGAAGGGAAACTTTATTTACCTCCTTGAGATTTAGAGAGTTGCAGGCTCAATTCTCCCTGAGAAACACTGTACTTGCACATCTTCCCTTCATAACACAATTGCCTTTGTGATGACGTGAGTTTCTAGGATAGAACCTTGGAGGTTGCCATTCCTTGGTAGTTGCTCATCCCTCGGTAATCTTCAGGGAATGAACCAAACACATGGGACCTCTAGCCTCAAGTTAACGTTCAGGTTTTCTCATGACAGGGGCAGGCATGCCACAGATTCCATGCAGCCTTAGTCCCTGTGGTTCTTGAACTCTAGGAATCATATCAGTTCTCTTTTGACTCGCTGGTCTGCCCTAGGTTTTGAAACGTACTAAAAGGACCGCCTGTGTCTTCGGGAAGTTGTGAGCAATCTACGGTTGGGAACATCTAGATGCCAAGTGATGGGCAGTGAAGGGCTTCGTTGGTTCCACCCCTAGCTTGCGATGGCTGGAAAGCAACACATTTATAAACGTTCCGTGCCTTCCTTCATGAAAAGCGTGTCTGCATTCCTCAGGAAACCTGAGCTGCACTGAAAAACACAATTAGCCTACGATTGCTTCTAGGAACTAAACCGTGAAGTCGGTATACCTCAAGCAGCAACTAGACTTCATGTCCAGTTTCAATAATTACAGGGTTTCCCTTAACTGATAGTTATTCCCGAGAAAAATTGCCACCTAGGCCTCACTAAGCCTTCACCTTGATATCCTTACACCACCATCACGACTCCCAGCATGGCAATGGTTACTAATGTCATGCTCCATTGTGTCCACTGGATGTGCAATAAGAGAGCCAGAAACTCCAGAGGAGTATGCTGTTTGGTCCCCCTGGAAATTGAGGCTTCCTGGAAAATTGTATTTTCCTCATTAGAAAGTTGAGAGTTGCAGCCTCAGTGTTACCTGGTAAACTCTGCTGTAGCCCACCTTTTCTTCATCGCACAATGGTATTTGTGAGGACAAGTGATTTTCCAAGAAAGAAACTTGGAGGTTGCCATTCTTTGGTATGTGCTCATCCTTCAGTGATCTACAGTGAATTGGCGAACCCGTTTGACCACTAGCCGCAAGGTAACGTTGCTCTTGAATCATGCCACAGGTTGGCATGCAGCTGAACCCATGTAGCCTTATTCAGTGTGGTTCTTGAGCTCTAGGAATCATTCCAGGTCTCAAAGTACTGGTGGGTCTGCACTAGGATGAGAAACGTACAAGAAGAATGGCCTGTGTGTTTGGGGATTTGTGAGCAGTGCACCATTGGGAAGAGCTCGATGCTGAGTCTTGGAAGGTGTAGGGCTTCTTTTGTTAAACCTCTAGAATCTGGTAAGTTGAAACAACTCAAGTGTCTCCCTTCTAAAGCACCTTGGAGGTACCAATCAGAGAAAGAAACAGCAGGGTCAATGCTCTGTGGTCTCTTTTGAAAATACGGCTCGAAGGAAATCTTTATTTTCTTCATTGGGATCTAGGGAGCTGCGTGCTCAATTCTTCTGAGAAACACTGTAGTTGCACATGTTCTCTTCATAGCACAATTGCCTTTGTGATGACAAGTGAGTTTCTAGGAAGGAAACTTGAGGATTGCCATTCTTTGGTAGGTACTCATTCTTTGGAAATCTTCAGTGAATTGGCGAACCCATTTGTCCACTAGCCTCAAGCTAACGTTCCTCTTCTATCATGCCACAGGTTGGCATGCAGCTGAATCCAAGTAGCCTTATTATGTGTGGTCCTTGAGCTCTAGGAAGCGTTCCTGGTCTCTTAGTACTGGCTGCTCTGCACTAGAATGAGAAACGTGCAGGAAGGAAAGCGTGTGTGTTCCGGGGGTTGTGAGCAATGCACCGTTTGGAAGAGCTAGGTGCTGAGTAATGGGCAGTGTAGGGTTTCCCTGGATAAACACCTAGATTGCGACAGCTTGAAAACACCTAGCTATCAGCGTTCTGTTCAATCCTTCATGCCAAAAGTGTCTGCTTTTCTGCCTATCCGTGAGCACACAAAAAATAATATGATCCTACCCCTCCTTCTGGGAACTCACACGTGATGGAATCTACGCCCAGCAGCCAGTGGACTTTAAGTGCAGCCTGAAAAATTACAGGGTTTCCCTTGAAAGCTAGTTATTCCGGAGATACATTGTACACCCAGGCCTCACTCACCGATGACCCTGTAATACTTTGACCACATTCACGACTGCCTGTATTGCAAAGTTTACTCACAAAAGGGTTTAGTTGGTAACTTGAACGTCCAATAAGTACTCAGAAACTGCAGCATAAGAAGCTGTGCTCTCCCTTTGGAGATTGAGGCTTCATGGGAAGTTTATTTTCCACATTGGAATGTCGACACTTGCGGCCTCCGTGTTACCCGATAAACAGTGTAGTTGCCCATCGTCTCTTCACTGCAGAATTGCCTTTTCAGGCAAGTGATTTTCCATGAAACAAACGTTTCCTTTCAATTCCTGCTACGTGCTCCTCCTTCAGCCGTTGTTAGTGAATAGGCCAACCACATGCGACGACTGGCCTCAACCTAACGTTCTGTTTTCCACGTCACAATGGTAGGCAGGCAGCAGGTTCAATGCAGCGTTTGGTAAAGCAGTACTGGAACTGTAGGAGACATTTCTGGTGTCTTAGGAAAGGCGGGTGTGCACTAGGATCCACGATATTCACGAGGGGCTGCCAGTCTCTTCTGGAACTTGTGAGCAACGTTCAGTTGATGACAACTATACGCCAAGAAAGGGCAGTGAAAGGCTTTTTCTGTTAAACCTCTAGAATGTGGTAAGTTGAAACAACTCAAGTATCTCCCTTCTAACGAACCTTGGAGGAACAAAGTAGAGGAAGAAAGAGCAGGGTCAATGCTCTGTGGTCCCTTTTGAAAGCAAGGCATGAAGGGAAAGTTTATTTACCTCTTTGGGATTTGAAGAGTCGCAGGCTCAATTCTCCCTGAGAAACATTGTAGTTGCACATGTTCTCTGCATAGCACAATTCCCTTTGCGAGGACAAGGGATTTTCCAAGAAAAAAAAACTTGGAGGTTGCCATTCCTTGGTATGTGCTCATCCTTCAGTAATATACAGTGAATTGGCGACCCTATTTGACCACTAGCCTCAAGCAAACGTTCCTCTTGTCTCCTAACACACGTTGGCGTGCAGCAGAATCCATGGAGCCTTATTCAGTGTTGTTCTTGGACTCTAGGAATCATTCCAGGTCTCAATACTGGCCGGTCTGCAGTAGGATGAGAAACCTACAAGAAGAAAGGCCTGTGAGTTCGGGGAGTTGTGAGCAATGCACCGTTGGGAACAGCTAGATGACGAGTCATGGGCTGTGAAGGGCCTCTTTCCTTAAACCTCTAGAATGTGGTAAGTTGAATGAACTCAAGGATCTCCCTTCTAAAGCACATTGGAGGTACAAACCAGAGAAAGAAAGAGCAGGGGCAGTGCTCTGTGGTCCCTTTTGAAAATAAGGCATGAAGGGAGACTTTATTTACCTCCTTGGGATTTAGAGAGTTGTGGGCTCAACTCTCCTGAGAAACACTGTAGTTGCACATGTTCTCTTCATAGCACATTTGCCTTTGTGATGACAAGTGAGTTTCTAGGAAAAATCTTGGAGGTTGCCATTCTTTGGTAGGTGCTCATCCTTCGGTAATCTTCAGTGAATTGGCGACGCCATTTGACCACTAGCCTCAAGCTAAGGCTCCTCTTGTATCATCCCACAGGTTGGCATGCAGCAGAATCCATGTAGCCTTATTCAGTGTGGTTCTTGGGCTCTAGGAAACATTTAAAGTCTCCTAGGACTCAGGGGTCTGCACTAGACCCGGAACGTACAAAAAGGACGGCCTGTGTGTTCAAGGATTTGTGAGTAAGGCACCGTTGGGAACAGCTAGATGCCGAGTCAGGGGCAGTGAAAGGCTTCTTTTGTTAAACCTCTAGAATGTGGTACGCTGAAACAACTCAAGTATCTCCCTTCTAAATCACCTTGCAGGTACAAAATAGAGAAAGAAACAGCAGGTTCAATGCTCTGTGGTCCCTTTTGAAAATAAGGCTGGAAGGGAAACTTTATTTACCTCCTTGAGATTTAGAGAGTTGCAGGCTCAATTCTCCCTGAGAAACACTGTACTTGCACATCTTCCCTTCATAACACAATTGCCTTTGTGATGACGTGAGTTTCTAGGATAGAACCTTGGAGGTTGCCATTCCTTGGTAGTTGCTCATCCCTCGGTAATCTTCAGGGAATGAACCAAACACATGGGACCTCTAGCCTCAAGTTAACGTTCAGGTTTTCTCATGACAGGGGCAGGCATGCCACAGATTCCATGCAGCCTTAGTCCCTGTGGTTCTTGAACTCTAGGAATCATATCAGTTCTCTTTTGACTCGCTGGTCTGCCCTAGGTTTTGAAACGTACTAAAAGGACCGCCTGTGTCTTCGGGAAGTTGTGAGCAATCTACGGTTGGGAACAACTAGATGCCAAGTGATGGGCAGTGAAGGGCTTCGTTGGTTACACCCCTAGCTTGCGATGGCTGGAAAGCAACACAGTTATCAACGTTCCGTGCCTTCCTTCATGCAAAGCGTGTCTGCATTCCTCAGGAAACCTGAGCTGCACTGAAAAACACAATTAGCCTACGATTGCTTCTAGGAACTAAACCGTGAAGTCGGTATACCTCAAGCAGCAACTAGACTTCATGTCCAGTTTCAATAATTACAGGGTTTCCCTTAACTGATAGTTATTCCTGAGAAAAATTGCCACCTAGGCCTCACTAAGCCTTCACCTTCATATCCTTACACCACCATCACGACTCCCAGCATGGCAATGGTTACTAATGTCATGCTCCATTGTGTCCACTGGATGTGCAATAAGAGAGCCAGAAACTCCAGAGGAATATGCTGTTTGGTCCCCCTGGAAATTGAGGCTTCCTGGAAAATTGTATTTTCCTCATTAGAAAGTTGAGAGTTGCAGCCTCAGTGTTACCTGGTAAACTCTGTTGTAGCCCACCTTTTCTTCATCGCACAATGGTATTTGTGAGGACAAGTGATTTTCCAAGAAAGAAACTTGGAGGTTGCCATTCTTTGGTATGTGCTCATCCTTCAGTGATCTACAGTGAATTGGCGAACCCGTTTGACCACTAGCCGCAAGGTAACGTTGCTCTTGAATCATGCCACAGGTTGGCATGCAGCTGAATCCATGTAGCCTTATTCAGTGTGGTTCTTGAGCTCTAGGAATCATTCCAGGTCTCAAAGTACTGGTGGGTCTGCACTAGGATGAGAAACGTACAAGAAGAATGGCCTGTGTGTTTGGGGATTTGTGAGCAGTGCACCATTGGGAAGAGCTCGATGCTGAGTCTTGGAAGGTGTAGGGCTTCTTTTGTTAAACCTCTAGAATCTGGTAAGTTGAAACAACTCAAGTGTCTCCCTTCTAAAGCACCTTGGAGGTACCAATCAGAGAAAGAAACAGCAGGGTCAATGCTCTGTGGTCTCTTTTGAAAATACGGCTCGAAGGAAATCTTTATTTTCTTCATTGGGATCTAGGGAGTTGCGTGCTCAATTCTTCTGAGAAACACTGTAGTTGCACATGTTCTCTTCATAGCACAATTGCCTTTGTGATGACAAGTGAGTTTCTAGGAAGGAAACTTGAGGATTGCCATTCTTTGGTAGGTACTCATTCTTCGGAAATCTTCAGTGAATAGGCGAACCCATTTGTCCACTAGCCTCAAGCTAACGTTCCTCTTCTATCATGCCACAGGTTGGCATGCAGCTGAATCCAAGTAGCCTTATTATGTGTGGTCCTTGAGCTCTAGGAAGCGTTCCTGGTCTCTTAGTACTGGCTGGTCTGCACTAGAATGAGAAACGTGCAGGAAGGAAAGCGTGTGTGTTCCGGGGGTTGTGAGCAATGCACCGTTTGGAAGAGCTAGGTGCTGAGTAATGGGCAGTGTAGGGTTTCCCTGGATAAACACCTAGATTGCGACAGCTTGAAAACACCTAGCTATCAGCGTTCTGTTCAATCCTTCATGCCAAAAGTGTCTGCTTTTCTGCCTATCCGTGAGCACACAAAAAATAATATGATCCTACCCCTCCTTCTGGGAACTCACACGTGATGGAATCTACGCCCAGCAGCCAGTGGACTTTAAGTGCAGCCTGAAAAATTACAGGGTTTCCCTTGAAAGCTAGTTATTCCGGAGATACATTGTACACCCAGGCCTCACTCACCGATGACCCTGTAATACTTTGACCACATTCACGACTGCCTGTATTGCAAAGTTTACTCACAAAAGGGTTTAGTTGGTAACTTGAACGTCCAATAAGTACTCAGAAACTGCAGCATAAGAAGCTGTGCTCTCCCTTTGGAGATTGAGGCTTCATGGGAAGTTTATTTTCCACATTGGAATGTCGACACTTGCGGCCTCCGTGTTACCCGATAAACAGTGTAGTTGCCCATCGTCTCTTCACTGCAGAATTGCCTTTTCAGGCAAGTGATTTTCCATGAAACAAACGTTTCCTTTCAATTCCTGCTACGTGCTCCTCCTTCAGCAGTTGTTAGTGAATAGGCCAACCACATGCGACGACTGGCCTCAACCTAACGTTCTGTTTTTCTCGTCACAATGGTAGGCAGGCAGCAGGTTCAATGCAGCGTTTTTCAAAGCAGTACTGGAACTGTAGGAGACATTTCTGGTGTCTTAGGAAAGGCGGGTGTGCACTAGGATCCACGATATTCACGAGGGGCTGCCAGTCTCTTCTGGAACTTGTGAGCAACGTTCAGTTGATGACAACTATACGCCAAGAAAGGGCAGTGAAGGCTTTTTCTGTTAAACCTCTAGAATGTGGTAAGTTGAAACAACTCAAGTATCTCCCTTCTAACGAACCTTGGGGGAACAAAATAGAGGAAGAAACAGCAGGGTCAATGCTCTGTGGTCCCTTTTGAAAGCAAGGCATGAAGGGAAAGTTTATTTACCTCTTTGGGATTTGAAGAGTCGCAGGCTCAATTCTCCCTGAGAAACATTGTAGTTGCATATGTTCTCTGCATAGCACAATTCCCTTTGTGAGGACAAGGGATTTTCCAAGAAAAAAAAACTTGGAGGTTGTCATTCCTTGGTATGTGCTCATCCTTCAGTAATATAGAGTGAATTGGCGACCCTATTTGACCACTAGCCTCAAGCAAACGTTCCTCTTGTCTCATAACACACGTTGGCGTGCAGCAGAATCCATGTAGCCTTATTCAGTGTTGTTCTTGGACTCTAGGAATCATTCCAGGTCTCAATACTGGCCGGTCTGCAGTAGGATGAGAAACCTACAAGAAGAAAGGCCTGTGAGTTCAGGGAGTTGTGAGCAATGCACCGTTGGGAACAGCTAGATGACGAGTCATGGGCTGTGAAGGGCCTCTTTCCTTAAACCTCTAGAATGTGGTAAGTTGAATGAACTCAAGGATCTCCCTTCTAAAGCACATTGGAGGTACAAACCAGAGAAAGAAAGAGCAGGGGCAGTGCTCTGTGGTCCCTTTTGAAAATAAGGCATGAAGGGAGACTTTATTTACCTCCTTGGGATTTAGAGAGTTGTGGGCTCAACTCTCCTGAGAAACACTGTAGTTGCACATGTTCTCTTCATAGCACATTTGCCTTTGTGATGACAAGTGAGTTTCTAGGAAAAATCTTGGAGGTTGCCATTCTTTGGTAGGTGCTCATCCTTCGGTAATCTTCAGTGAATTGGCGACGCCATTTGACCACTAGCCTCAAGCTAAGGCTCTTCTTGTATCATCCCACAGGTTGGCATGCAACAGAATCCATGTAGCCTTATTCAGTGTGGTTCTTGGGCTCTAGGAAACATTCGAAGTCTCCTAGGACTCAGGGGTCTGCACTAGACCCGAAACGTACAAACAGGACGGCCTCTGTGTTCAAGGATTTGTGAGTAAGGCACCGTTGGGAACAGCTAGATGCCGAGTCAGGGGCAGTGAAAGGCTTCTTTTGTTAAACCTCTAGAATGTGGTACGCTGAAACAACTCAAGTATCTCCTTTCTAAATCACCTTGCAGGTACAAAATAGAGAAAGAAACAGCAGGTTCAATGCTCTGTGGTCCCTTTTGAAAATAAGGCTGGAAGGGAAACTTTTTTTACCTCCTTGAGATTTAGACAGTTGCAGGCTCAATTCTCCCTGAGAAACACTGTACTTGCACATCTTCCCTTCATAACACAATTGCCTTTGTGATGACGTGAGTTTCTAGGATAGAACCTTGGAGGTTGCCATTCCTTGGTAGTTGCTCATCCCTCGGTAATCTTCAGGGAATGAACCAAACACATGGGACCTCTAGCCTCAAGTTAACGTTCAGGTTTTCTCATGACAGGGGCAGGCATGCCACAGATTCCATGCAGCCTTAGTCCCTGTGGTTCTTGAACTCTAGGAATCATATCAGTTCTCTTTTGACTCGCTGGTTTGCCCTAGGTTTTGAAACGTACTGAAAGGACCGCCTGTTTCTTCGGGAAGTTGTGAGCAATCTACGGTTGGGAACAACTAGATGCCAAGTGATGGACAGTGAAGGGCTTCGTTGGTTACACCCCTAGCTTGCGATGGCTGGAAAGCAACACAGTTATCAACGTTCCATGCCTTCCTTCATGCAAAGCGTGTCTGCATTCCTCAGGAAACCTGAGCTGCACTGAAAAACACAATTAGCCTACGATTGCTTCTAGGAACTAAACCGTGAAGTCGGTATACCTCAAGCAGCAACTAGACTTCATGTCCAGTTTCAATAATTACAGGGTTTCCCTTAACTGATAGTTATTCCTGAGAAAAATTGCCACCTAGGCCTCACTAAGCCTTCACCTTGATATCCTTACACCACCATCACGACTCCCAGCATGGCAATGGTTACTAATGTCATGCTCCATTGTGTCCACTGGATGTGCAATAAGAGAGCCAGAAACTCCAGAGGAATATGCTGTTTGGTCCCCCTGGAAATTGAGGCTTCCTGGAAAATTGTATTTTCCTCATTAGAAAGTTGAGAGTTGCAGCCTCAGTGTTACGTGGTAAACTCTGTTGTAGCCCACCTTTTCTTCATCGCACAATGGTATTTGTGAGGACAAGTGATTTTCCAAGAAAGAAACTTGGTGGTTGCCATTCTTTGGTATGTGCTCATCCTTCAGTGATCTACAGTGAATTGGCGAACCCGTTTGACCACTAGCCGCAAGGTAACGTTGCTCTTGAATCATGCCACAGGTTGGCATGCAGCTGAATCCATGTAGCCTTATTCAGTGTGGTTCTTGAGCTCTAGGAATCATTCCAGGTCTCAAAGTACTGGTGGGTCTGCACTAGGATGAGAAACGTACAAGAAGAATGGCCTGTGTGTTTGGGGATTTGTGAGCAGTGCACCATTGGGAAGAGCTCGATGCTGAGTCTTGGAAGGTGTAGGGCTTCTTTTGTTAAACCTCTAGAATCTGGTAAGTTGAAACAACTCAAGTGTCTCCCTTCTAAAGCACCTTGGAGGTACCAATCAGAGAAAGAAACAGCAGGGTCAATGCTCTGTGGTCTCTTTTGAAAATACGGCTCGAAGGAAATCTTTATTTTCTTCATTGGGATCTAGGGAGTTGCGTGCTCAATTCTTCTGAGAAACACTGTAGTTGCACATGTTCTCTTCATAGCACAATTGCCTTTGTGATGACAAGTGAGTTTCTAGGAAGGAAACTTGAGGATTGCCATTCTTTGGTAGGTACTCATTCTTCGGAAATCTTCAGTGAATTGGCGAACCCATTTGTCCACTAGCCTCAAGCTAACGTTCCTCTTCTATCATGCCACAGGTTGGCATGCAGCTGAATCCAAGTAGCCTTATTATGTGTGGTCCTTGAGCTCTAGGAAGCGTTCCTGGTCTCTTAGTACTGGCTGGTCTGCACTAGAATGAGAAACGTGCAGGAAGGAAAGCGTGTGTGTTCCGGGGGTTGTGAGCAATGCACCGTTTGGAAGAGCTAGGTGCTGAGTAATGGGCAGTGTAGGGTTTCCCTGGATAAACACCTAGATTGCGACAGCTTGAAAACACCTAGCTATCAGCGTTCTGTTCAATCCTTCATGCCAAAAGTGTCTGCTTTTCTGCCTATCCGTGAGCACACAAAAAATAATATGATCCTACCCCTCCTTCTGGGAACTCACACGTGATGGAATCTACGCCCAGCAGCCAGTGGACTTTAAGTGCAGCCTGAAAAATTACAGGGTTTCCCTTGAAAGCTAGTTATTCCGGAGATACATTGTACACCCAGGCCTCACTCACCGATGACCCTGTAATACTTTGACCACATTCACGACTGCCTGTATTGCAAAGTTTACTCACAAAAGGGTTTAGTTGGTAACTTGAACGTCCAATAAGTACTCAGAAACTGCAGCATAAGAAGCTGTGCTCTCCCTTTGGAGATTGAGGCTTCATGGGAAGTTTATTTTCCACATTGGAATGTCGACACTTGCGGCCTCCGTGTTACCCGATAAACAGTGTAGTTGCCCATCGTCTCTTCACTGCAGAATTGCCTTTTCAGGCAAGTGATTTTCCATGAAACAAACGTTTCCTTTCAATTCCTGCTACGTGCTCCTCCTTCAGCAGTTGTTAGTGAATAGGCCAACCACATGCGACGACTGGCCTCAACCTAACGTTCTGTTTTTCTCGTCACAATGGTAGGCAGGCAGCAGGTTCAATGCAGCGTTTTTCAAAGCAGTACTGGAACTGTAGGAGACATTTCTGGTGTCTTAGGAAAGGCGGGTGTGCACTAGGATCCACGATATTCACGAGGGGCTGCCAGTCTCTTCTGGAACTTGTGAGCAACGTTCAGTTGATGACAACTATACGCCAAGAAAGGGCAGTGAAAGGCTTTTTCTGTTAAACCTCTAGAATGTGGTAAGTTGAAACAACTCAAGTATCTCCCTTCTAACGAACCTTGGAGGAACAAAATAGAGGAAGAAAGAGCAGGGTCAATGCTCTGTGGTCCCTTTTGAAAGCAAGGCATGAAGGGAAAGTTTATTTACCTCTTTGGGATTTGAAGAGTCGCAGGCTCAATTCTCCCTGAGAAACATTGTAGTTGCACATGTTCTCTGCATAGCACAATTCCCTTTGTGAGGACAAGGGATTTTCCAAGAAAAAAAAACTTGGAGGTTGTCATTCCTTGGTATGTGCTCATCCTTCAGTAATATAGAGTGAATTGGCGACCCTATTTGACCACTAGCCTCAAGCAAACGTTCCTCTTGTCTCATAACACACGTTGGCGTGCAGCAGAATCCATGTAGCCTTATTCAGTGTTGTGCTTGGACTCTAGGAATCATTCCAGGTCTCAATACTGGCCGGTCTGCAGTAGGATGAGAAACCTACAAGAAGAAAGGCCTGTGAGTTCGGGGAGTTGTGAGCAATGCACCGTTGGGAACAGCTAGATGACGAGTCATGGGCTGTGAAGGGCCTCTTTCCTTAAACCTCTAGAATGTGGTAAGTTGAATGAACTCAAGGATCTCCCTTCTAAAGCACATTGGAGGTACAAACCAGAGAAAGAAAGAGCAGGGGCAGTGCTCTGTGGTCCCTTTTGAAAATAAGGCATGAAGGGAGACTTTATTTACCTCCTTGGGATTTAGAGAGTTGTGGGCTCAACTCTCCTGAGAAACACTGTAGTTGCACATGTTCTCTTCATAGCACATTTGCCTTTGTGATGACAAGTGAGTTTCTAGGAAAAATCTTGGAGGTTGCCATTCTTTGGTAGGTGCTCATCCTTCGGTAATCTTCAGTGAATTGGCGACGCCATTTGACCACTAGCCTCAAGCTAAGGCTCCTCTTGTATCATCCCACAGGTTGGCATGCAGCAGAATCCATGTAGCCTTATTCAGTGTGGTTCTTGGGCTCTAGGAAACATTCAAAGTCTCCTAGGACTCAGGGGTCTGCACTAGACCCGGAACGTACAAAAAGGACGGCCTGTGTGTTCAAGGATTTGTGAGTAAGGCACCGTTGGGAACAGCTAGATGCCGAGTCAGGGGCAGTGAAAGGCTTCTTTTGTTAAACCTCTAGAATGTGGTACGCTGAAACAACTCAAGTATCTCCCTTCTAAATCACCTTGCAGGTACAAAATAGAGAAAGAAACAGCAGGTTCAATGCTCTGTGGTCCCTTTTGAAAATAAGGCTGGAAGGGAAACTTTACTTACCTCCTTGAGATTTAGAGAGTTGCAGGCTCAATTCTCCCTGAGAAACACTGTACTTGCACATCTTCCCTTCATAACACAATTGCCTTTGTGATGACGTGAGTTTCTAGGATAGAACCTTGGAGGTTGCCATTCCTTGGTAGTTGCTCATCCCTCGGTAATCTTCAGGGAATGAACCAAACACATGGGACCTCTAGCCTCAAGTTAACGTTCAGGTTTTCTCATGACAGGGGCAGGCATGCCACAGATTCCATGCAGCCTTAGTCCCTGTGGTTCTTGAACTCTAGGAATCATATCAGTTCTCTTTTGACTCGCTGGTCTGCCCTAGGTTTTGAAACGTACTAAAAGGACCGCCTGTGTCTTCGGGAAGTTGTGAGCAATCTACGGTTGGGAACATCTAGATGCCAAGTGATGGGCAGTGAAGGGCTTCGTTGGTTCCACCCCTAGCTTGCGATGGCTGGAAAGCAACACATTTATAAACGTTCCGTGCCTTCCTTCATGAAAAGCGTGTCTGCATTCCTCAGGAAACCTGAGCTGCACTGAAAAACACAATTAGCCTACGATTGCTTCTAGGAACTAAACCGTGAAGTCGGTATACCTCAAGCAGCAACTAGACTTCATGTCCAGTTTCAATAATTACAGGGTTTCCCTTAACTGATAGTTATTCCCGAGAAAAATTGCCACCTAGGCCTCACTAAGCCTTCACCTTGATATCCTTACACCACCATCACGACTCCCAGCATGGCAATGGTTACTAATGTCATGCTCCATTGTGTCCACTGGATGTGCAATAAGAGAGCCAGAAACTCCAGAGGAGTATGCTGTTTGGTCCCCCTGGAAATTGAGGCTTCCTGGAAAATTGTATTTTCCTCATTAGAAAGTTGAGAGTTGCAGCCTCAGTGTTACCTGGTAAACTCTGCTGTAGCCCACCTTTTCTTCATCGCACAATGGTATTTGTGAGGACAAGTGATTTTCCAAGAAAGAAACTTGGAGGTTGCCATTCTTTGGTATGTGCTCATCCTTCAGTGATCTACAGTGAATTGGCGAACCCGTTTGACCACTAGCCGCAAGGTAACGTTGCTCTTGAATCATGCCACAGGTTGGCATGCAGCTGAACCCATGTAGCCTTATTCAGTGTGGTTCTTGAGCTCTAGGAATCATTCCAGGTCTCAAAGTACTGGTGGGTCTGCACTAGGATGAGAAACGTACAAGAAGAATGGCCTGTGTGTTTGGGGATTTGTGAGCAGTGCACCATTGGGAAGAGCTCGATGCTGAGTCTTGGAAGGTGTAGGGCTTCTTTTGTTAAACCTCTAGAATCTGGTAAGTTGAAACAACTCAAGTGTCTCCCTTCTAAAGCACCTTGGAGGTACCAATCAGAGAAAGAAACAGCAGGGTCAATGCTCTGTGGTCTCTTTTGAAAATACGGCTCGAAGGAAATCTTTATTTTCTTCATTGGGATCTAGGGAGCTGCGTGCTCAATTCTTCTGAGAAACACTGTAGTTGCACATGTTCTCTTCATAGCACAATTGCCTTTGTGATGACAAGTGAGTTTCTAGGAAGGAAACTTGAGGATTGCCATTCTTTGGTAGGTACTCATTCTTCGGAAATCTTCAGTGAATTGGCGAACCCATTTGTCCACTAGCCTCAAGCTAACGTTCCTCTTCTATCATGCCACAGGTTGGCATGCAGCTGAATCCAAGTAGCCTTATTATGTGTGGTCCTTGAGCTCTAGGAAGCGTTCCTGGTCTCTTAGTACTGGCTGGTCTGCACTAGAATGAGAAACGTGCAGGAAGGAAAGCGTGTGTGTTCCGGGGGTTGTGAGCAATGCACCGTTTGGAAGAGCTAGGTGCTGAGTAATGGGCAGTGTAGGGTTTCCCTGGATAAACACCTAGATTGCGACAGCTTGAAAACACCTAGCTATCAGCGTTCTGTTCAATCCTTCATGCCAAAAGTGTCTGCTTTTCTGCCTATCCGTGAGCACACAAAAAATAATATGATCCTACCCCTCCTTCTGGGAACTCACACGTGATGGAATCTACGCCCAGCAGCCAGTGGACTTTAAGTGCAGCCTGAAAAATTACAGGGTTTCCCTTGAAAGCTAGTTATTCCGGAGATACATTGTACACCCAGGCCTCACTCACCGATGACCCTGTAATACTTTGACCACATTCACGACTGCCTGTATTGCAAAGTTTACTCACAAAAGGGTTTAGTTGGTAACTTGAACGTCCAATAAGTACTCAGAAACTGCAGCATAAGAAGCTGTGCTCTCCCTTTGGAGATTGAGGCTTCATGGGAAGTTTATTTTCCACATTGGAATGTCGACACTTGCGGCCTCCGTGTTACCCGATAAACAGTGTAGTTGCCCATCGTCTCTTCACTGCAGAATTGCCTTTTCAGGCAAGTGATTTTCCATGAAACAAACGTTTCCTTTCAATTCCTGCTACGTGCTCCTCCTTCAGCAGTTGTTAGTGAATAGGCCAACCACATGCGACGACTGGCCTCAACCTAACGTTCTGTTTTTCTCGTCACAATGGTAGGCAGGCAGCAGGTTCAATGCAGCGTTTTTCAAAGCAGTACTGGAACTGTAGGAGACATTTCTGGTGTCTTAGGAAAGGCGGGTGTGCACTAGGATCCACGATATTCACGAGGGGCTGCCAGTCTCTTCTGGAACTTGTGAGCAACGTTCAGTTGATGACAACTATACGCCAAGAAAGGGCAGTGAAAGGCTTTTTCTGTTAAACCTCTAGAATGTGGTAAGTTGAAACAACTCAAGTATCTCCCTTCTAACGAACCTTGGAGGAACAAAATAGAGGAAGAAAGAGCAGGGTCAATGCTCTGTGGTCCCTTTTGAAAGCAAGGCATGAAGGGAAAGTTTATTTACCTCTTTGGGATTTGAAGAGTCGCAGGCTCAATTCTCCCTGAGAAACATTGTAGTTGCACATGTTCTCTGCATAGCACAATTCCCTTTGTGAGGACAAGGGATTTTCCAAGAAAAAAAAACTTGGAGGTTGTCATTCCTTGGTATGTGCTCATCCTTCAGTAATATAGAGTGAATTGGCGACCCTATTTGACCACTAGCCTCAAGCAAACGTTCCTCTTGTCTCATAACACACGTTGGCGTGCAGCAGAATCCATGTAGCCTTATTCAGTGTTGTGCTTGGACTCTAGGAATCATTCCAGGTCTCAATACTGGCCGGTCTGCAGTAGGATGAGAAACCTACAAGAAGAAAGGCCTGTGAGTTCGGGGAGTTGTGAGCAATGCACCGTTGGGAACAGCTAGATGACGAGTCATGGGCTGTGAAGGGCCTCTTTCCTTAAACCTCTAGAATGTGGTAAGTTGAATGAACTCAAGGATCTCCCTTCTAAAGCACATTGGAGGTACAAACCAGAGAAAGAAAGAGCAGGGGCAGTGCTCTGTGGTCCCTTTTGAAAATAAGGCATGAAGGGAGACTTTATTTACCTCCTTGGGATTTAGAGAGTTGTGGGCTCAACTCTCCTGAGAAACACTGTAGTTGCACATGTTCTCTTCATAGCACATTTGCCTTTGTGATGACAAGTGAGTTTCTAGGAAAAATCTTGGAGGTTGCCATTCTTTGGTAGGTGCTCATCCTTCGGTAATCTTCAGTGAATTGGCGACGCCATTTGACCACTAGCCTCAAGCTAAGGCTCCTCTTGTATCATCCCACAGGTTGGCATGCAGCAGAATCCATGTAGCCTTATTCAGTGTGGTTCTTGGGCTCTAGGAAACATTCAAAGTCTCCTAGGACTCAGGGGTCTGCACTAGACCCGGAACGTACAAAAAGGACGGCCTGTGTGTTCAAGGATTTGTGAGTAAGGCACCGTTGGGAACAGCTAGATGCCGAGTCAGGGGCAGTGAAAGGCTTCTTTTGTTAAACCTCTAGAATGTGGTACGCTGAAACAACTCAAGTATCTCCCTTCTAAATCACCTTGCAGGTACAAAATAGAGAAAGAAACAGCAGGTTCAATGCTCTGTGGTCCCTTTTGAAAATAAGGCTGGAAGGGAAACTTTACTTACCTCCTTGAGATTTAGAGAGTTGCAGGCTCAATTCTCCCTGAGAAACACTGTACTTGCACATCTTCCCTTCATAACACAATTGCCTTTGTGATGACGTGAGTTTCTAGGATAGAACCTTGGAGGTTGCCATTCCTTGGTAGTTGCTCATCCCTCGGTAATCTTCAGGGAATGAACCAAACACATGGGACCTCTAGCCTCAAGTTAACGTTCAGGTTTTCTCATGACAGGGGCAGGCATGCCACAGATTCCATGCAGCCTTAGTCCCTGTGGTTCTTGAACTCTAGGAATCATATCAGTTCTCTTTTGACTCGCTGGTCTGCCCTAGGTTTTGAAACGTACTAAAAGGACCGCCTGTGTCTTCGGGAAGTTGTGAGCAATCTACGGTTGGGAACATCTAGATGCCAAGTGATGGGCAGTGAAGGGCTTCGTTGGTTCCACCCCTAGCTTGCGATGGCTGGAAAGCAACACATTTATAAACGTTCCGTGCCTTCCTTCATGAAAAGCGTGTCTGCATTCCTCAGGAAACCTGAGCTGCACTGAAAAACACAATTAGCCTACGATTGCTTCTAGGAACTAAACCGTGAAGTCGGTATACCTCAAGCAGCAACTAGACTTCATGTCCAGTTTCAATAATTACAGGGTTTCCCTTAACTGATAGTTATTCCCGAGAAAAATTGCCACCTAGGCCTCACTAAGCCTTCACCTTGATATCCTTACACCACCATCACGACTCCCAGCATGGCAATGGTTACTAATGTCATGCTCCATTGTGTCCACTGGATGTGCAATAAGAGAGCCAGAAACTCCAGAGGAGTATGCTGTTTGGTCCCCCTGGAAATTGAGGCTTCCTGGAAAATTGTATTTTCCTCATTAGAAAGTTGAGAGTTGCAGCCTCAGTGTTACCTGGTAAACTCTGCTGTAGCCCACCTTTTCTTCATCGCACAATGGTATTTGTGAGGACAAGTGATTTTCCAAGAAAGAAACTTGGAGGTTGCCATTCTTTGGTATGTGCTCATCCTTCAGTGATCTACAGTGAATTGGCGAACCCGTTTGACCACTAGCCGCAAGGTAACGTTGCTCTTGAATCATGCCACAGGTTGGCATGCAGCTGAACCCATGTAGCCTTATTCAGTGTGGTTCTTGAGCTCTAGGAATCATTCCAGGTCTCAAAGTACTGGTGGGTCTGCACTAGGATGAGAAACGTACAAGAAGAATGGCCTGTGTGTTTGGGGATTTGTGAGCAGTGCACCATTGGGAAGAGCTCGATGCTGAGTCTTGGAAGGTGTAGGGCTTCTTTTGTTAAACCTCTAGAATCTGGTAAGTTGAAACAACTCAAGTGTCTCCCTTCTAAAGCACCTTGGAGGTACCAATCAGAGAAAGAAACAGCAGGGTCAATGCTCTGTGGTCTCTTTTGAAAATACGGCTCGAAGGAAATCTTTATTTTCTTCATTGGGATCTAGGGAGCTGCGTGCTCAATTCTTCTGAGAAACACTGTAGTTGCACATGTTCTCTTCATAGCACAATTGCCTTTGTGATGACAAGTGAGTTTCTAGGAAGGAAACTTGAGGATTGCCATTCTTTGGTAGGTACTCATTCTTCGGAAATCTTCAGTGAATTGGCGAACCCATTTGTCCACTAGCCTCAAGCTAACGTTCCTCTTCTATCATGCCACAGGTTGGCATGCAGCTGAATCCAAGTAGCCTTATTATGTGTGGTCCTTGAGCTCTAGGAAGCGTTCCTGGTCTCTTAGTACTGGCTGCTCTGCACTAGAATGAGAAACGTGCAGGAAGGAAAGCGTGTGTGTTCCGGGGGTTGTGAGCAATGCACCGTTTGGAAGAGCTAGGTGCTGAGTAATGGGCAGTGTAGGGTTTCCCTGGATAAACACCTAGATTGCGACAGCTTGAAAACACCTAGCTATCAGCGTTCTGTTCAATCCTTCATGCCAAAAGTGTCTGCTTTTCTGCCTATCCGTGAGCACACAAAAAATAATATGATCCTACCCCTCCTTCTGGGAACTCACACGTGATGGAATCTACGCCCAGCAGCCAGTGGACTTTAAGTGCAGCCTGAAAAATTACAGGGTTTCCCTTGAAAGCTAGTTATTCCGGAGATACATTGTACACCCAGGCCTCACTCACCGATGACCCTGTAATACTTTGACCACATTCACGACTGCCTGTATTGCAAAGTTTACTCACAAAAGGGTTTAGTTGGTAACTTGAACGTCCAATAAGTACTCAGAAACTGCAGCATAAGAAGCTGTGCTCTCCCTTTGGAGATTGAGGCTTCATGGGAAGTTTATTTTCCACATTGGAATGTCGACACTTGCGGCCTCCGTGTTACCCGATAAACAGTGTAGTTGCCCATCGTCTCTTCACTGCAGAATTGCCTTTTCAGGCAAGTGATTTTCCATGAAACAAACGTTTCCTTTCAATTCCTGCTACGTGCTCCTCCTTCAGCCGTTGTTAGTGAATAGGCCAACCACATGCGACGACTGGCCTCAACCTAACGTTCTGTTTTCCACGTCACAATGGTAGGCAGGCAGCAGGTTCAATGCAGCGTTTGGTAAAGCAGTACTGGAACTGTAGGAGACATTTCTGGTGTCTTAGGAAAGGCGGGTGTGCACTAGGATCCACGATATTCACGAGGGGCTGCCAGTCTCTTCTGGAACTTGTGAGCAACGTTCAGTTGATGACAACTATACGCCAAGAAAGGGCAGTGAAAGGCTTTTTCTGTTAAACCTCTAGAATGTGGTAAGTTGAAACAACTCAAGTATCTCCCTTCTAACGAACCTTGGAGGAACAAAGTAGAGGAAGAAACAGCAGGGTCAATGCTCTGTGGTCCCTTTTGAAAGCAAGGCATGAAGGGAAAGTTTATTTACCTCTTTGGGATTTGAAGAGTCGCAGGCTCAATTCTCCCTGAGAAACATTGTAGTTGCACATGTTCTCTGCATAGCACAATTCCCTTTGCGAGGACAAGGGATTTTCCAAGAA
The DNA here is from genome assembly GCF_965194825.1 of Balaenoptera physalus. Taxonomy (NCBI): domain Eukaryota; kingdom Metazoa; phylum Chordata; class Mammalia; order Artiodactyla; family Balaenopteridae; genus Balaenoptera; species Balaenoptera physalus. Next base: position 48,004,629 of record NC_138896.1, on the reverse strand, counting down.
AAAAAAACTTGGAGGTTGCCATTCCTTGGTATGTGCTCATCCTTCAGTAATATACAGTGAATTGGCGACCCTATTTGACCACTAGCCTCAAGCAAACGTTCCTCTTGTCTCCTAACACACGTTGGCGTGCAGCAGAATCCATGGAGCCTTATTCAGTGTTGTTCTTGGACTCTAGGAATCATTCCAGGTCTCAATACTGGCCGGTCTGCAGTAGGATGAGAAACCTACAAGAAGAAAGGCCTGTGAGTTCGGGGAGTTGTGAGCAATGCACCGTTGGGAACAGCTAGATGACGAGTCATGGGCTGTGAAGGGCCTCTTTCCTTAAACCTCTAGAATGTGGTAAGTTGAATGAACTCAAGGATCTCCCTTCTAAAGCACATTGGAGGTACAAACCAGAGAAAGAAAGAGCAGGGGCAGTGCTCTGTGGTCCCTTTTGAAAATAAGGCATGAAGGGAGACTTTATTTACCTCCTTGGGATTTAGAGAGTTGTGGGCTCAACTCTCCTGAGAAACACTGTAGTTGCACATGTTCTCTTCATAGCACATTTGCCTTTGTGATGACAAGTGAGTTTCTAGGAAAAATCTTGGAGGTTGCCATTCTTTGGTAGGTGCTCATCCTTCGGTAATCTTCAGTGAATTGGCGACGCCATTTGACCACTAGCCTCAAGCTAAGGCTCCTCTTGTATCATCCCACAGGTTGGCATGCAGCAGAATCCATGTAGCCTTATTCAGTGTGGTTCTTGGGCTCTAGGAAACATTTAAAGTCTCCTAGGACTCAGGGGTCTGCACTAGACCCGGAACGTACAAAAAGGACGGCCTGTGTGTTCAAGGATTTGTGAGTAAGGCACCGTTGGGAACAGCTAGATGCCGAGTCAGGGGCAGTGAAAGGCTTCTTTTGTTAAACCTCTAGAATGTGGTACGCTGAAACAACTCAAGTATCTCCCTTCTAAATCACCTTGCAGGTACAAAATAGAGAAAGAAACAGCAGGTTCAATGCTCTGTGGTCCCTTTTGAAAATAAGGCTGGAAGGGAAACTTTATTTACCTCCTTGAGATTTAGAGAGTTGCAGGCTCAATTCTCCCTGAGAAACACTGTACTTGCACATCTTCCCTTCATAACACAATTGCCTTTGTGATGACGTGAGTTTCTAGGATAGAACCTTGGAGGTTGCCATTCCTTGGTAGTTGCTCATCCCTCGGTAATCTTCAGGGAATGAACCAAACACATGGGACCTCTAGCCTCAAGTTAACGTTCAGGTTTTCTCATGACAGGGGCAGGCATGCCACAGATTCCATGCAGCCTTAGTCCCTGTGGTTCTTGAACTCTAGGAATCATATCAGTTCTCTTTTGACTCGCTGGTCTGCCCTAGGTTTTGAAACGTACTAAAAGGACCGCCTGTGTCTTCGGGAAGTTGTGAGCAATCTACGGTTGGGAACAACTAGATGCCAAGTGATGGGCAGTGAAGGGCTTCGTTGGTTACACCCCTAGCTTGCGATGGCTGGAAAGCAACACAGTTATCAACGTTCCGTGCCTTCCTTCATGCAAAGCGTGTCTGCATTCCTCAGGAAACCTGAGCTGCACTGAAAAACACAATTAGCCTACGATTGCTTCTAGGAACTAAACCGTGAAGTCGGTATACCTCAAGCAGCAACTAGACTTCATGTCCAGTTTCAATAATTACAGGGTTTCCCTTAACTGATAGTTATTCCTGAGAAAAATTGCCACCTAGGCCTCACTAAGCCTTCACCTTCATATCCTTACACCACCATCACGACTCCCAGCATGGCAATGGTTACTAATGTCATGCTCCATTGTGTCCACTGGATGTGCAATAAGAGAGCCAGAAACTCCAGAGGAATATGCTGTTTGGTCCCCCTGGAAATTGAGGCTTCCTGGAAAATTGTATTTTCCTCATTAGAAAGTTGAGAGTTGCAGCCTCAGTGTTACCTGGTAAACTCTGTTGTAGCCCACCTTTTCTTCATCGCACAATGGTATTTGTGAGGACAAGTGATTTTCCAAGAAAGAAACTTGGAGGTTGCCATTCTTTGGTATGTGCTCATCCTTCAGTGATCTACAGTGAATTGGCGAACCCGTTTGACCACTAGCCGCAAGGTAACGTTGCTCTTGAATCATGCCACAGGTTGGCATGCAGCTGAATCCATGTAGCCTTATTCAGTGTGGTTCTTGAGCTCTAGGAATCATTCCAGGTCTCAAAGTACTGGTGGGTCTGCACTAGGATGAGAAACGTACAAGAAGAATGGCCTGTGTGTTTGGGGATTTGTGAGCAGTGCACCATTGGGAAGAGCTCGATGCTGAGTCTTGGAAGGTGTAGGGCTTCTTTTGTTAAACCTCTAGAATCTGGTAAGTTGAAACAACTCAAGTGTCTCCCTTCTAAAGCACCTTGGAGGTACCAATCAGAGAAAGAAACAGCAGGGTCAATGCTCTGTGGTCTCTTTTGAAAATACGGCTCGAAGGAAATCTTTATTTTCTTCATTGGGATCTAGGGAGTTGCGTGCTCAATTCTTCTGAGAAACACTGTAGTTGCACATGTTCTCTTCATAGCACAATTGCCTTTGTGATGACAAGTGAGTTTCTAGGAAGGAAACTTGAGGATTGCCATTCTTTGGTAGGTACTCATTCTTCGGAAATCTTCAGTGAATAGGCGAACCCATTTGTCCACTAGCCTCAAGCTAACGTTCCTCTTCTATCATGCCACAGGTTGGCATGCAGCTGAATCCAAGTAGCCTTATTATGTGTGGTCCTTGAGCTCTAGGAAGCGTTCCTGGTCTCTTAGTACTGGCTGGTCTGCACTAGAATGAGAAACGTGCAGGAAGGAAAGCGTGTGTGTTCCGGGGGTTGTGAGCAATGCACCGTTTGGAAGAGCTAGGTGCTGAGTAATGGGCAGTGTAGGGTTTCCCTGGATAAACACCTAGATTGCGACAGCTTGAAAACACCTAGCTATCAGCGTTCTGTTCAATCCTTCATGCCAAAAGTGTCTGCTTTTCTGCCTATCCGTGAGCACACAAAAAATAATATGATCCTACCCCTCCTTCTGGGAACTCACACGTGATGGAATCTACGCCCAGCAGCCAGTGGACTTTAAGTGCAGCCTGAAAAATTACAGGGTTTCCCTTGAAAGCTAGTTATTCCGGAGATACATTGTACACCCAGGCCTCACTCACCGATGACCCTGTAATACTTTGACCACATTCACGACTGCCTGTATTGCAAAGTTTACTCACAAAAGGGTTTAGTTGGTAACTTGAACGTCCAATAAGTACTCAGAAACTGCAGCATAAGAAGCTGTGCTCTCCCTTTGGAGATTGAGGCTTCATGGGAAGTTTATTTTCCACATTGGAATGTCGACACTTGCGGCCTCCGTGTTACCCGATAAACAGTGTAGTTGCCCATCGTCTCTTCACTGCAGAATTGCCTTTTCAGGCAAGTGATTTTCCATGAAACAAACGTTTCCTTTCAATTCCTGCTACGTGCTCCTCCTTCAGCAGTTGTTAGTGAATAGGCCAACCACATGCGACGACTGGCCTCAACCTAACGTTCTGTTTTTCTCGTCACAATGGTAGGCAGGCAGCAGGTTCAATGCAGCGTTTTTCAAAGCAGTACTGGAACTGTAGGAGACATTTCTGGTGTCTTAGGAAAGGCGGGTGTGCACTAGGATCCACGATATTCACGAGGGGCTGCCAGTCTCTTCTGGAACTTGTGAGCAACGTTCAGTTGATGACAACTATACGCCAAGAAAGGGCAGTGAAGGCTTTTTCTGTTAAACCTCTAGAATGTGGTAAGTTGAAACAACTCAAGTATCTCCCTTCTAACGAACCTTGGGGGAACAAAATAGAGGAAGAAACAGCAGGGTCAATGCTCTGTGGTCCCTTTTGAAAGCAAGGCATGAAGGGAAAGTTTATTTACCTCTTTGGGATTTGAAGAGTCGCAGGCTCAATTCTCCCTGAGAAACATTGTAGTTGCATATGTTCTCTGCATAGCACAATTCCCTTTGTGAGGACAAGGGATTTTCCAAGAAAAAAAAACTTGGAGGTTGTCATTCCTTGGTATGTGCTCATCCTTCAGTAATATAGAGTGAATTGGCGACCCTATTTGACCACTAGCCTCAAGCAAACGTTCCTCTTGTCTCATAACACACGTTGGCGTGCAGCAGAATCCATGTAGCCTTATTCAGTGTTGTTCTTGGACTCTAGGAATCATTCCAGGTCTCAATACTGGCCGGTCTGCAGTAGGATGAGAAACCTACAAGAAGAAAGGCCTGTGAGTTCAGGGAGTTGTGAGCAATGCACCGTTGGGAACAGCTAGATGACGAGTCATGGGCTGTGAAGGGCCTCTTTCCTTAAACCTCTAGAATGTGGTAAGTTGAATGAACTCAAGGATCTCCCTTCTAAAGCACATTGGAGGTACAAACCAGAGAAAGAAAGAGCAGGGGCAGTGCTCTGTGGTCCCTTTTGAAAATAAGGCATGAAGGGAGACTTTATTTACCTCCTTGGGATTTAGAGAGTTGTGGGCTCAACTCTCCTGAGAAACACTGTAGTTGCACATGTTCTCTTCATAGCACATTTGCCTTTGTGATGACAAGTGAGTTTCTAGGAAAAATCTTGGAGGTTGCCATTCTTTGGTAGGTGCTCATCCTTCGGTAATCTTCAGTGAATTGGCGACGCCATTTGACCACTAGCCTCAAGCTAAGGCTCTTCTTGTATCATCCCACAGGTTGGCATGCAACAGAATCCATGTAGCCTTATTCAGTGTGGTTCTTGGGCTCTAGGAAACATTCGAAGTCTCCTAGGACTCAGGGGTCTGCACTAGACCCGAAACGTACAAACAGGACGGCCTCTGTGTTCAAGGATTTGTGAGTAAGGCACCGTTGGGAACAGCTAGATGCCGAGTCAGGGGCAGTGAAAGGCTTCTTTTGTTAAACCTCTAGAATGTGGTACGCTGAAACAACTCAAGTATCTCCTTTCTAAATCACCTTGCAGGTACAAAATAGAGAAAGAAACAGCAGGTTCAATGCTCTGTGGTCCCTTTTGAAAATAAGGCTGGAAGGGAAACTTTTTTTACCTCCTTGAGATTTAGACAGTTGCAGGCTCAATTCTCCCTGAGAAACACTGTACTTGCACATCTTCCCTTCATAACACAATTGCCTTTGTGATGACGTGAGTTTCTAGGATAGAACCTTGGAGGTTGCCATTCCTTGGTAGTTGCTCATCCCTCGGTAATCTTCAGGGAATGAACCAAACACATGGGACCTCTAGCCTCAAGTTAACGTTCAGGTTTTCTCATGACAGGGGCAGGCATGCCACAGATTCCATGCAGCCTTAGTCCCTGTGGTTCTTGAACTCTAGGAATCATATCAGTTCTCTTTTGACTCGCTGGTTTGCCCTAGGTTTTGAAACGTACTGAAAGGACCGCCTGTTTCTTCGGGAAGTTGTGAGCAATCTACGGTTGGGAACAACTAGATGCCAAGTGATGGACAGTGAAGGGCTTCGTTGGTTACACCCCTAGCTTGCGATGGCTGGAAAGCAACACAGTTATCAACGTTCCATGCCTTCCTTCATGCAAAGCGTGTCTGCATTCCTCAGGAAACCTGAGCTGCACTGAAAAACACAATTAGCCTACGATTGCTTCTAGGAACTAAACCGTGAAGTCGGTATACCTCAAGCAGCAACTAGACTTCATGTCCAGTTTCAATAATTACAGGGTTTCCCTTAACTGATAGTTATTCCTGAGAAAAATTGCCACCTAGGCCTCACTAAGCCTTCACCTTGATATCCTTACACCACCATCACGACTCCCAGCATGGCAATGGTTACTAATGTCATGCTCCATTGTGTCCACTGGATGTGCAATAAGAGAGCCAGAAACTCCAGAGGAATATGCTGTTTGGTCCCCCTGGAAATTGAGGCTTCCTGGAAAATTGTATTTTCCTCATTAGAAAGTTGAGAGTTGCAGCCTCAGTGTTACGTGGTAAACTCTGTTGTAGCCCACCTTTTCTTCATCGCACAATGGTATTTGTGAGGACAAGTGATTTTCCAAGAAAGAAACTTGGTGGTTGCCATTCTTTGGTATGTGCTCATCCTTCAGTGATCTACAGTGAATTGGCGAACCCGTTTGACCACTAGCCGCAAGGTAACGTTGCTCTTGAATCATGCCACAGGTTGGCATGCAGCTGAATCCATGTAGCCTTATTCAGTGTGGTTCTTGAGCTCTAGGAATCATTCCAGGTCTCAAAGTACTGGTGGGTCTGCACTAGGATGAGAAACGTACAAGAAGAATGGCCTGTGTGTTTGGGGATTTGTGAGCAGTGCACCATTGGGAAGAGCTCGATGCTGAGTCTTGGAAGGTGTAGGGCTTCTTTTGTTAAACCTCTAGAATCTGGTAAGTTGAAACAACTCAAGTGTCTCCCTTCTAAAGCACCTTGGAGGTACCAATCAGAGAAAGAAACAGCAGGGTCAATGCTCTGTGGTCTCTTTTGAAAATACGGCTCGAAGGAAATCTTTATTTTCTTCATTGGGATCTAGGGAGTTGCGTGCTCAATTCTTCTGAGAAACACTGTAGTTGCACATGTTCTCTTCATAGCACAATTGCCTTTGTGATGACAAGTGAGTTTCTAGGAAGGAAACTTGAGGATTGCCATTCTTTGGTAGGTACTCATTCTTCGGAAATCTTCAGTGAATTGGCGAACCCATTTGTCCACTAGCCTCAAGCTAACGTTCCTCTTCTATCATGCCACAGGTTGGCATGCAGCTGAATCCAAGTAGCCTTATTATGTGTGGTCCTTGAGCTCTAGGAAGCGTTCCTGGTCTCTTAGTACTGGCTGGTCTGCACTAGAATGAGAAACGTGCAGGAAGGAAAGCGTGTGTGTTCCGGGGGTTGTGAGCAATGCACCGTTTGGAAGAGCTAGGTGCTGAGTAATGGGCAGTGTAGGGTTTCCCTGGATAAACACCTAGATTGCGACAGCTTGAAAACACCTAGCTATCAGCGTTCTGTTCAATCCTTCATGCCAAAAGTGTCTGCTTTTCTGCCTATCCGTGAGCACACAAAAAATAATATGATCCTACCCCTCCTTCTGGGAACTCACACGTGATGGAATCTACGCCCAGCAGCCAGTGGACTTTAAGTGCAGCCTGAAAAATTACAGGGTTTCCCTTGAAAGCTAGTTATTCCGGAGATACATTGTACACCCAGGCCTCACTCACCGATGACCCTGTAATACTTTGACCACATTCACGACTGCCTGTATTGCAAAGTTTACTCACAAAAGGGTTTAGTTGGTAACTTGAACGTCCAATAAGTACTCAGAAACTGCAGCATAAGAAGCTGTGCTCTCCCTTTGGAGATTGAGGCTTCATGGGAAGTTTATTTTCCACATTGGAATGTCGACACTTGCGGCCTCCGTGTTACCCGATAAACAGTGTAGTTGCCCATCGTCTCTTCACTGCAGAATTGCCTTTTCAGGCAAGTGATTTTCCATGAAACAAACGTTTCCTTTCAATTCCTGCTACGTGCTCCTCCTTCAGCAGTTGTTAGTGAATAGGCCAACCACATGCGACGACTGGCCTCAACCTAACGTTCTGTTTTTCTCGTCACAATGGTAGGCAGGCAGCAGGTTCAATGCAGCGTTTTTCAAAGCAGTACTGGAACTGTAGGAGACATTTCTGGTGTCTTAGGAAAGGCGGGTGTGCACTAGGATCCACGATATTCACGAGGGGCTGCCAGTCTCTTCTGGAACTTGTGAGCAACGTTCAGTTGATGACAACTATACGCCAAGAAAGGGCAGTGAAAGGCTTTTTCTGTTAAACCTCTAGAATGTGGTAAGTTGAAACAACTCAAGTATCTCCCTTCTAACGAACCTTGGAGGAACAAAATAGAGGAAGAAAGAGCAGGGTCAATGCTCTGTGGTCCCTTTTGAAAGCAAGGCATGAAGGGAAAGTTTATTTACCTCTTTGGGATTTGAAGAGTCGCAGGCTCAATTCTCCCTGAGAAACATTGTAGTTGCACATGTTCTCTGCATAGCACAATTCCCTTTGTGAGGACAAGGGATTTTCCAAGAAAAAAAAACTTGGAGGTTGTCATTCCTTGGTATGTGCTCATCCTTCAGTAATATAGAGTGAATTGGCGACCCTATTTGACCACTAGCCTCAAGCAAACGTTCCTCTTGTCTCATAACACACGTTGGCGTGCAGCAGAATCCATGTAGCCTTATTCAGTGTTGTGCTTGGACTCTAGGAATCATTCCAGGTCTCAATACTGGCCGGTCTGCAGTAGGATGAGAAACCTACAAGAAGAAAGGCCTGTGAGTTCGGGGAGTTGTGAGCAATGCACCGTTGGGAACAGCTAGATGACGAGTCATGGGCTGTGAAGGGCCTCTTTCCTTAAACCTCTAGAATGTGGTAAGTTGAATGAACTCAAGGATCTCCCTTCTAAAGCACATTGGAGGTACAAACCAGAGAAAGAAAGAGCAGGGGCAGTGCTCTGTGGTCCCTTTTGAAAATAAGGCATGAAGGGAGACTTTATTTACCTCCTTGGGATTTAGAGAGTTGTGGGCTCAACTCTCCTGAGAAACACTGTAGTTGCACATGTTCTCTTCATAGCACATTTGCCTTTGTGATGACAAGTGAGTTTCTAGGAAAAATCTTGGAGGTTGCCATTCTTTGGTAGGTGCTCATCCTTCGGTAATCTTCAGTGAATTGGCGACGCCATTTGACCACTAGCCTCAAGCTAAGGCTCCTCTTGTATCATCCCACAGGTTGGCATGCAGCAGAATCCATGTAGCCTTATTCAGTGTGGTTCTTGGGCTCTAGGAAACATTCAAAGTCTCCTAGGACTCAGGGGTCTGCACTAGACCCGGAACGTACAAAAAGGACGGCCTGTGTGTTCAAGGATTTGTGAGTAAGGCACCGTTGGGAACAGCTAGATGCCGAGTCAGGGGCAGTGAAAGGCTTCTTTTGTTAAACCTCTAGAATGTGGTACGCTGAAACAACTCAAGTATCTCCCTTCTAAATCACCTTGCAGGTACAAAATAGAGAAAGAAACAGCAGGTTCAATGCTCTGTGGTCCCTTTTGAAAATAAGGCTGGAAGGGAAACTTTACTTACCTCCTTGAGATTTAGAGAGTTGCAGGCTCAATTCTCCCTGAGAAACACTGTACTTGCACATCTTCCCTTCATAACACAATTGCCTTTGTGATGACGTGAGTTTCTAGGATAGAACCTTGGAGGTTGCCATTCCTTGGTAGTTGCTCATCCCTCGGTAATCTTCAGGGAATGAACCAAACACATGGGACCTCTAGCCTCAAGTTAACGTTCAGGTTTTCTCATGACAGGGGCAGGCATGCCACAGATTCCATGCAGCCTTAGTCCCTGTGGTTCTTGAACTCTAGGAATCATATCAGTTCTCTTTTGACTCGCTGGTCTGCCCTAGGTTTTGAAACGTACTAAAAGAACCGCCTGTGTCTTCGGGAAGTTGTGAGCAATCTACGGTTGGGAACAACTAGATGCCAAGTGATGGGCAGTGAAGGGCTTCGTTGGTTACACCCCTAGCTTGCGATGGCTGGAAAGCAACACAGTTATCAACGTTCCGTGCCTTCCTTCATGCAAAGCGTGTCTGCATTCCTCAGGAAACCTGAGCTGCACTGAAAAACACAATTAGCCTACGATTGCTTCTAGGAACTAAACCGTGAAGTCGGTATACCTCAAGCAGCAACTAGACTTCATGTCCAGTTTCAATAATTACAGGGTTTCCCTTAACTGATAGTTATTCCTGAGAAAAATTGCCACCTAGGCCTCACTAAGCCTTCACCTTGATATCCTTACACCACCATCACGACTCCCAGCATGGCAATGGTTACTAATGTCATGCTCCATTGTGTCCACTGGATGTGCAATAAGAGAGCCAGAAACTCCAGAGGAATATGCTGTTTGGTCCCCCTGGAAATTGAGGCTTCCTGGAAAATTGTATTTTCCTCATTAGAAAGTTGAGAGTTGCAGCCTCAGTGTTACGTGGTAAACTCTGTTGTAGCCCACCTTTTCTTCATCGCACAATGGTATTTGTGAGGACAAGTGATTTTCCAAGAAAGAAACTTGGAGGTTGCCATTCTTTGGTATGTGCTCATCCTTCAGTGATCTACAGTGAATTGGCGAACCCGTTTGACCACTAGCCGCAAGGTAACGTTGCTCTTGAATCATGCCACAGGTTGGCATGCAGCTGAATCCATGTAGCCTTATTCAGTGTGGTTCTTGAGCTCTAGGAATCATTCCAGGTCTCAAAGTACTGGTGGGTCTGCACTAGGATGAGAAACGTACAAGAAGAATGGCCTGTGTGTTTGGGGATTTGTGAGCAGTGCACCATTGGGAAGAGCTCGATGCTGAGTCTTGGAAGGTGTAGGGCTTCTTTTGTTAAAGCTCTAGAATCTGGTAAGTTGAAACAACTCAAGTGTCTCCCTTCTAAAGCACCTTGGAGGTACCAATCAGAGAAAGAAACAGCAGGGTCAATGCTCTGTGGTCTCTTTTGAAAATACGGCTCGAAGGAAATCTTTATTTTCTTCATTGGGATCTAGGGAGTTGCGTGCTCAATTCTTCTGAGAAACACTGTAGTTGCACATGTTCTCTTCATAGCACAATTGCCTTTGTGATGACAAGTGAGTTTCTAGGAAGGAAACTTGAGGATTGCCATTCTTTGGTAGGTACTCATTCTTCGGAAATCTTCAGTCAATTGGCGAACCCATTTGTCCACTAGCCTCAAGCTAACGTTCCTCTTCTATCATGCCACAGGTTGGCATGCAGCTGAATCCAAGTAGCCTTATTATGTGTGGTCCTTGAGCTCTAGGAAGCGTTCCTGGTCTCTTAGTACTGGCTGGTCTGCACTAGAATGAGAAACGTGCAGGAAGGAAAGCGTGTGTGTTCCGGGGGTTGTGAGCAATGCACCGTTTGGAAGAGCTAGGTGCTGAGTAATGGGCAGTGTAGGGTTTCCCTGGATAAACACCTAGATTGCGACAGCTTGAAAACACCTAGCTATCAGCGTTCTGTTCAATCCTTCATGCCAAAAGTGTCTGCTTTTCTGCCTATCCGTGAGCACACAAAAAATATTATGATCCTACCCCTCCTTCTGGGAACTCACACGTGATGGAATCTACGCCCAGCCGCCAGTGGACTTTAAGTGAAGCCTGAAAAATTACAGGGTTTCCCTTGAAAGCTAGTTATTCCGGAGATACATTGTACACCCAGGCCTCACTCACCGATGACCCTGTAATACTTTGACCACATTCACGACTGCCTGTATTGCAAAGTTTACTCACAAAAGGGTTTAGTTGGTAACTTGAACGTCCAATAAGTACTCAGAAACTGCAGCATAAGAAGCTGTGCTCTCCCTTTGGAGATTGAGGCTTCATGGGAAGTTTATTTTCCACATTGGAATGTCGACACTTGCGGCCTCCGTGTTACCCGATAAACAGTGTAGTTGCCCATCGTCTCTTCACTGCAGAATTGCCTTTTCAGGCAAGTGATTTTCCATGAAACAAACGTTTCCTTTCAATTCCTGCTACGTGCTCCTCCTTCAGCAGTTGTTAGTGAATAGGCCAACCACATGCGACGACTGGCCTCAACCTAACGTTCTGTTTTTCTCGTCACAATGGTAGGCAGGCAGCAGGTTCAATGCAGCGTTTTTCAAAGCAGTACTGGAACTGTAGGAGACATTTCTGGTGTCTTAGGAAAGGCGGGTGTGCACTAGGATCCACGATATTCACGAGGGGCTGCCAGTCTCTTCTGGAACTTGTGAGCAACGTTCAGTTGATGACAACTATACGCCAAGAAAGGGCAGTGAAAGGCTTTTTCTGTTAAACCTCTAGAATGTGGTAAGTTGAAACAACTCAAGTATCTCCCTTCTAACGAACCTTGGAGGAACAAAATAGAGGAAGAAAGAGCAGGGTCAATGCTCTGTGGTCCCTTTTGAAAGCAAGGCATGAAGGGAAAGTTTATTTACCTCTTTGGGATTTGAAGAGTCGCAGGCTCAATTCTCCCTGAGAAACATTGTAGTTGCACATGTTCTCTGCATAGCACAATTCCCTTTGTGAGGACAAGGGATTTTCCAAGAAAAAAAAACTTGGAGGTTGTCATTCCTTGGTATGTGCTCATCCTTCAGTAATATAGAGTGAATTGGCGACCCTATTTGACCACTAGCCTCAAGCAAACGTTCCTCTTGTCTCATAACACACGTTGGCGTGCAGCAGAATCCATGTAGCCTTATTCAGTGTTGTTCTTGGACTCTAGGAATCATTCCAGGTCTCAATACTGGCCGGTCTGCAGTAGGATGAGAAACCTACAAGAAGAAAGGCCTGTGAGTTCGGGGAGTTGTGAGCAATGCACCGTTGGGAACAGCTAGATGACGAGTCATGGGCTGTGAAGGGCCTCTTTCCTTAAACCTCTAGAATGTGGTAAGTTGAATGAACTCAAGGATCTCCCTTCTAAAGCACATTGGAGGTACAAACCAGAGAAAGAAAGAGCAGGGGCAGTGCTCTGTGGTCCCTTTTGAAAATAAGGCATGAAGGGAGACTTTATTTACCTCCTTGGGATTTAGAGAGTTGTGGGCTCAACTCTCCTGAGAAACACTGTAGTTGCACATGTTCTCTTCATAGCACATTTGCCTTTGTGATGACAAGTGAGTTTCTAGGAAAAATCTTGGAGGTTGCCATTCTTTGGTAGGTGCTCATCCTTCGGTAATCTTCAGTGAATTGGCGACGCCATTTGACCACTAGCCTCAAGCTAAGGCTCCTCTTGTATCATCCCACAGGTTGGCATGCAGCAGAATCCATGTAGCCTTATTCAGTGTGGTTCTTGGGCTCTAGGAAACATTCAAAGTCTCCTAGGACTCAGGGGTCTGCACTAGACCCGGAACGTACAAAAAGGACGGCCTGTGTGTTCAAGGATTTGTGAGTAAGGCACCGTTGGGAACAGCTAGATGCCGAGTCAGGGGCAGTGAAAGGCTTCTTTTGTTAAACCTCTAGAATGTGGTACGCTGAAACAACTCAAGTATCTCCCTTCTAAATCACCTTGCAGGTACAAAATAGAGAAAGAAACAGCAGGTTCAATGCTCTGTGGTCCCTTTTGAAAATAAGGCTGGAAGGGAAACTTTATTTACCTCCTTGAGATTTAGAGAGTTGCAGGCTCCATTCTCCCTGAGAAACACTGTACTTGCACATCTTCCCTTCATAACACAATTGCCTTTGTGATGACGTGAGTTTCTAGGATAGAACCTTGGAGGTTGCCATTCCTTGGTAGTTGCTCATCCCTCGGTAATCTTCAGGGAATGAACCAAACACATGGGACCTCTAGCCTCAAGTTAACGTTCAGGTTTTCTCATGACAGGGGCAGGCATGCCACAGATTCCATGCAGCCTTAGTCCCTGTGGTTCTTGAACTCTAGGAATCATATCAGTTCTCTTTTGACTCGCTGGTCTGCCCTAGGTTTTGAAACGTACTGAAAGGACCGCCTGTGTCTTCGGGAAGTTGTGAGCAATCTACGGTTGGGAACAACTAGATGCCAAGTGATGGGCAGTGAAGGGCTTCGTTGGTTACACCCCTAGCTTGCGATGGCTGGAAAGCAACACAGTTATCAACGTTCCGTGCCTTCCTTCATGCAAAGCGTGTCTGCATTCCTCAGGAAACCTGAGCTGCACTGAAAAACACAATTAGCCTACGATTGCTTCTAGGAACTAAACCGTGAAGTCGGTATACCTCAAGCAGCAACTAGACTTCATGTCCAGTTTCAATAATTACAGGGTTTCCCTTAACTGATAGTTATTCCTGAGAAAAATTGCCACCTAGGCCTCACTAAGCCTTCACCTTGATATCCTTACACCACCATCACGACTCCCAGCATGGCAATGGTTACTAATGTCATGCTCCATTGTGTCCACTGGATGTGCAATAAGAGAGCCAGAAACTCCAGAGGAATATGCTGTTTGGTCCCCCTGGAAATTGAGGCTTCCTGGAAAATTGTATTTTCCTCATTAGAAAGTTGAGAGTTGCAGCCTCAGTGTTACCTGGTAAACTCTGTTGTAGCCCACCTTTTCTTCATCGCACAATGGTATTTGTGAGGACAAGTGATTTTCCAAGAAAGAAACTTGGAGGTTGCCATTCTTTGGTATGTGCTCATCCTTCAGTGATCTACAGTGAATTGGCGAACCCGTTTGACCACTAGCCGCAAGGTAACGTTGCTCTTGAATCATGCCACAGGTTGGCATGCAGCTGAATCCATGTAGCCTTATTCAGTGTGGTTCTTGAGCTCTAGGAATCATTCCAGGTCTCAAAGTACTGGTGGGTCTGCACTAGGATGAGAAACGTACAAGAAGAATGGCCTGTGTGTTTGGGGATTTGTGAGCAGTGCACCATTGGGAAGAGCTCGATGCTGAGTCTTGGAAGGTGTAGGGCTTCTTTTGTTAAACCTCTAGAATCTGGTAAGTTGAAACAACTCAAGTGTCTCCCTTCTAAAGCACCTTGGAGGTACCAATCAGAGAAAGAAACAGCAGGGTCAATGCTCTGTGGTCTCTTTTGAAAATACGGCTCGAAGGAAATCTTTATTTTCTTCATTGGGATCTAGGGAGTTGCGTGCTCAATTCTTCTGAGAAACACTGTAGTTGCACATGTTCTCTTCATAGCACAATTGCCTTTGTGATGACAAGTGAGTTTCTAGGAAGGAAACTTGAGGATTGCCATTCTTTGGTAGGTACTCATTCTTCGGAAATCTTCAGTGAATTGGCGAACCCATTTGTCCACTAGCCTCAAGCTAACGTTCCTCTTCTATCATGCCACAGGTTGGCATGCAGCTGAATCCAAGTAGCCTTATTATGTGTGGTCCTTGAGCTCTAGGAAGCGTTCCTGGTCTCTTAGTACTGGCTGGTCTGCACTAGAATGAGAAACGTGCAGGAAGGAAAGCGTGTGTGTTCCGGGGGTTGTGAGCAATGCACCGTTTGGAAGAGCTAGGTGCTGAGTAATGGGCAGTGTAGGGTTTCCCTGGATAAACACCTAGATTGCGACAGCTTGAAAACACCTAGCTATCAGCGTTCTGTTCAATCCTTCATGCCAAAAGTGTCTGCTTTTCTGCCTATCCGTGAGCACACAAAAAATAATATGATCCTACCCCTCCTTCTGGGAACTCACACGTGATGGAATCTACGCCCAGCAGCCAGTGGACTTTAAGTGCAGCCTGAAAAATTACAGGGTTTCCCTTGAAAGCTAGTTATTCCGGAGATACATTGTACACCCAGGCCTCACTCACCGATGACCCTGTAATACTTTGACCACATTCACGACTGCCTGTATTGCAAAGTTTACTCACAAAAGGGTTTAGTTGGTAACTTGAACGTCCAATAAGTACTCAGAAACTGCAGCATAAGAAGCTGTGCTCTCCCTTTGGAGATTGAGGCTTCATGGGAAGTTTATTTTCCACATTGGAATGTCGACACTTGCGGCCTCCGTGTTACCCGATAAACAGTGTAGTTGCCCATCGTCTCTTCACTGCAGAATTGCCTTTTCAGGCAAGTGATTTTCCATGAAACAAACGTTTCCTTTCAATTCCTGCTACGTGCTCCTCCTTCAGCAGTTGTTAGTGAATAGGCCAACCACATGCGACGACTGGCCTCAACCTAACGTTCTGTTTTTCTCGTCACAATGGTAGGCAGGCAGCAGGTTCAATGCAGCGTTTTTCAAAGCAGTACTGGAACTGTAGGAGACATTTCTGGTGTCTTAGGAAAGGCGGGTGTGCACTAGGATCCACGATATTCACGAGGGGCTGCCAGTCTCTTCTGGAACTTGTGAGCAACGTTCAGTTGATGACAACTATACGCCAAGAAAGGGCAGTGAAAGGCTTTTTCTGTTAAACCTCTAGAATGTGGTAAGTTGAAACAACTCAAGTATCTCCCTTCTAACGAACCTTGGAGGAACAAAATAGAGGAAGAAACAGCAGGGTCAATGCTCTGTGGTCCCTTTTGAAAGCAAGGCATGAAGGGAAAGTTTATTTACCTCTTTGGGATTTGAAGAGTCGCAGGCTCAATTCTCCCTGAGAAACATTGTAGTTGCACATGTTCTCTGCATAGCACAATTCCCTTTGTGAGGACAAGGGATTTTCCAAGAAAAAAAAACTTGGAGGTTGTCATTCCTTGGTATGTGCTCATCCTTCAGTAATATAGAGTGAATTGGCGACCCTATTTGACCACTAGCCTCAAGCAAACGTTCCTCTTGTCTCATAACACACGTTGGCGTGCAGCAGAATCCATGTAGCCTTATTCAGTGTTGTTCTTGGACTCTAGGAATCATTCCAGGTCTCAATACTGGCCGGTCTGCAGTAGGATGAGAAACCTACAAGAAGAAAGGCCTGTGAGTTCGGGGAGTTGTGAGCAATGCACCGTTGGGAACAGCTAGATGACGAGTCATGGGCTGTGAAGGGCCTCTTTCCTTAAACCTCTAGAATGTGGTAAGTTGAATGAACTCAAGGATCTCCCTTCTAAAGCACATTGGAGGTACAAACCAGAGAAAGAAAGAGCAGGGGCAGTGCTCTGTGGTCCCTTTTGAAAATAAGGCATGAAGGGAGACTTTATTTACCTCCTTGGGATTTAGAGAGTTGTGGGCTCAACTCTCCTGAGAAACACTGTAGTTGCACATGTTCTCTTCATAGCACATTTGCCTTTGTGATGACAAGTGAGTTTCTAGGAAAAATCTTGGAGGTTGCCATTCTTTGGTAGGTGCTCATCCTTCGGTAATCTTCAGTGAATTGGCGACGCCATTTGACCACTAGCCTCAAGCTAAGGCTCTTCTTGTATCATCCCACAGGTTGGCATGCAACAGAATCCATGTAGCCTTATTCAGTGTGGTTCTTGGGCTCTAGGAAACATTCGAAGTCTCCTAGGACTCAGGGGTCTGCACTAGACCCGAAACGTACAAACAGGACGGCCTCTGTGTTCAAGGATTTGTGAGTAAGGCACCGTTGGGAACAGCTAGATGCCGAGTCAGGGGCAGTGAAAGGCTTCTTTTGTTAAACCTCTAGAATGTGGTACGCTGAAACAACTCAAGTATCTCCCTTCTAAATCACCTTGCAGGTACAAAATAGAGAAAGAAACAGCAGGTTCAATGCTCTGTGGTCCCTTTTGAAAATAAGGCTGGAAGGGAAACTTTTTTTACCTCCTTGAGATTTAGACAGTTGCAGGCTCAATTCTCCCTGAGAAACACTGTACTTGCACATCTTCCCTTCATAACACAATTGCCTTTGTGATGACGTGAGTTTCTAGGATAGAACCTTGGAGGTTGCCATTCCTTGGTAGTTGCTCATCCCTCGGTAATCTTCAGGGAATGAACCAAACACATGGGACCTCTAGCCTCAAGTTAACGTTCAGGTTTTCTCATGACAGGGGCAGGCATGCCACAGATTCCATGCAGCCTTAGTCCCTGTGGTTCTTGAACTCTAGGAATCATATCAGTTCTCTTTTGACTCGCTGGTTTGCCCTAGGTTTTGAAACGTACTGAAAGGACCGCCTGTTTCTTCGGGAAGTTGTGAGCAATCTACGGTTGGGAACAACTAGATGCCAAGTGATGGACAGTGAAGGGCTTCGTTGGTTACACCCCTAGCTTGCGATGGCTGGAAAGCAACACAGTTATCAACGTTCCGTGCCTTCCTTCATGCAAAGCGTGTCTGCATTCCTCAGGAAACCTGAGCTGCACTGAAAAACACAATTAGCCTACGATTGCTTCTAGGAACTAAACCGTGAAGTCGGTATACCTCAAGCAGCAACTAGACTTCATGTCCAGTTTCAATAATTACAGGGTTTCCCTTAACTGATAGTTATTCCTGAGAAAAATTGCCACCTAGGCCTCACTAAGCCTTCACCTTGATATCCTTACACCACCATCACGACTCCCAGCATGGCAATGGTTACTAATGTCATGCTCCATTGTGTCCACTGGATGTGCAATAAGAGAGCCAGAAACTCCAGAGGAATATGCTGTTTGGTCCCCCTGGAAATTGAGGCTTCCTGGAAAATTGTATTTTCCTCATTAGAAAGTTGAGAGTTGCAGCCTCAGTGTTACGTGGTAAACTCTGTTGTAGCCCACCTTTTCTTCATCGCACAATGGTATTTGTGAGGACAAGTGATTTTCCAAGAAAGAAACTTGGTGGTTGCCATTCTTTGGTATGTGCTCATCCTTCAGTGATCTACAGTGAATTGGCGAACCCGTTTGACCACTAGCCGCAAGGTAACGTTGCTCTTGAATCATGCCACAGGTTGGCATGCAGCTGAATCCATGTAGCCTTATTCAGTGTGGTTCTTGAGCTCTAGGAATCATTCCAGGTCTCAAAGTACTGGTGGGTCTGCACTAGGATGAGAAACGTACAAGAAGAATGGCCTGTGTGTTTGGGGATTTGTGAGCAGTGCACCATTGGGAAGAGCTCGATGCTGAGTCTTGGAAGGTGTAGGGCTTCTTTTGTTAAACCTCTAGAATCTGGTAAGTTGAAACAACTCAAGTGTCTCCCTTCTAAAGCACCTTGGAGGTACCAATCAGAGAAAGAAACAGCAGGGTCAATGCTCTGTGGTCTCTTTTGAAAATACGGCTCGAAGGAAATCTTTATTTTCTTCATTGGGATCTAGGGAGTTGCGTGCTCAATTCTTCTGAGAAACACTGTAGTTGCACATGTTCTCTTCATAGCACAATTGCCTTTGTGATGACAAGTGAGTTTCTAGGAAGGAAACTTGAGGATTGCCATTCTTTGGTAGGTACTCATTCTTCGGAAATCTTCAGTGAATTGGCGAACCCATTTGTCCACTAGCCTCAAGCTAACGTTCCTCTTCTATCATGCCACAGGTTGGCATGCAGCTGAATCCAAGTAGCCTTATTATGTGTGGTCCTTGAGCTCTAGGAAGCGTTCCTGGTCTCTTAGTACTGGCTGGTCTGCACTAGAATGAGAAACGTGCAGGAAGGAAAGCGTGTGTGTTCCGGGGGTTGTGAGCAATGCACCGTTTGGAAGAGCTAGGTGCTGAGTAATGGGCAGTGTAGGGTTTCCCTGGATAAACACCTAGATTGCGACAGCTTGAAAACACCTAGCTATCAGCGTTCTGTTCAATCCTTCATGCCAAAAGTGTCTGCTTTTCTGCCTATCCGTGAGCACACAAAAAATAATATGATCCTACCCCTCCTTCTGGGAACTCACACGTGATGGAATCTACGCCCAGCAGCCAGTGGACTTTAAGTGCAGCCTGAAAAATTACAGGGTTTCCCTTGAAAGCTAGTTATTCCGGAGATACATTGTACACCCAGGCCTCACTCACCGATGACCCTGTAATACTTTGACCACATTCACGACTGCCTGTATTGCAAAGTTTACTCACAAAAGGGTTTAGTTGGTAACTTGAACGTCCAATAAGTACTCAGAAACTGCAGCATAAGAAGCTGTGCTCTCCCTTTGGAGATTGAGGCTTCATGGGAAGTTTATTTTCCACATTGGAATGTCGACACTTGCGGCCTCCGTGTTACCCGATAAACAGTGTAGTTGCCCATCGTCTCTTCACTGCAGAATTGCCTTTTCAGGCAAGTGATTTTCCATGAAACAAACGTTTCCTTTCAATTCCTGCTACGTGCTCCTCCTTCAGCAGTTGTTAGTGAATAGGCCAACCACATGCGACGACTGGCCTCAACCTAACGTTCTGTTTTTCTCGTCACAATGGTAGGCAGGCAGCAGGTTCAATGCAGCGTTTTTCAAAGCAGTACTGGAACTGTAGGAGACATTTCTGGTGTCTTAGGAAAGGCGGGTGTGCACTAGGATCCACGATATTCACGAGGGGCTGCCAGTCTCTTCTGGAACTTGTGAGCAACGTTCAGTTGATGACAACTATACGCCAAGAAAGGGCAGTGAAAGGCTTTTTCTGTTAAACCTCTAGAATGTGGTAAGTTGAAACAACTCAAGTATCTCCCTTCTAACGAACCTTGGAGGAACAAAATAGAGGAAGAAAGAGCAGGGTCAATGCTCTGTGGTCCCTTTTGAAAGCAAGGCATGAAGGGAAAGTTTATTTACCTCTTTGGGATTTGAAGAGTCGCAGGCTCAATTCTCCCTGAGAAACATTGTAGTTGCACATGTTCTCTGCATAGCACAATTCCCTTTGTGAGGACAAGGGATTTTCCAAGAAAAAAAAACTTGGAGGTTGTCATTCCTTGGTATGTGCTCATCCTTCAGTAATATAGAGTGAATTGGCGACCCTATTTGACCACTAGCCTCAAGCAAACGTTCCTCTTGTCTCATAACACACGTTGGCGTGCAGCAGAATCCATGTAGCCTTATTCAGTGTTGTGCTTGGACTCTAGGAATCATTCCAGGTCTCAATACTGGCCGGTCTGCAGTAGGATGAGAAACCTACAAGAAGAAAGGCCTGTGAGTTCGGGGAGTTGTGAGCAATGCACCGTTGGGAACAGCTAGATGACGAGTCATGGGCTGTGAAGGGCCTCTTTCCTTAAACCTCTAGAATGTGGTAAGTTGAATGAACTCAAGGATCTCCCTTCTAAAGCACATTGGAGGTACAAACCAGAGAAAGAAAGAGCAGGGGCAGTGCTCTGTGGTCCCTTTTGAAAATAAGGCATGAAGGGAGACTTTATTTACCTCCTTGGGATTTAGAGAGTTGTGGGCTCAACTCTCCTGAGAAACACTGTAGTTGCACATGTTCTCTTCATAGCACATTTGCCTTTGTGATGACAAGTGAGTTTCTAGGAAAAATCTTGGAGGTTGCCATTCTTTGGTAGGTGCTCATCCTTCGGTAATCTTCAGTGAATTGGCGACGCCATTTGACCACTAGCCTCAAGCTAAGGCTCCTCTTGTATCATCCCACAGGTTGGCATGCAGCAGAATCCATGTAGCCTTATTCAGTGTGGTTCTTGGGCTCTAGGAAACATTCAAAGTCTCCTAGGACTCAGGGGTCTGCACTAGACCCGGAACGTACAAAAAGGACGGCCTGTGTGTTCAAGGATTTGTGAGTAAGGCACCGTTGGGAACAGCTAGATGCCGAGTCAGGGGCAGTGAAAGGCTTCTTTTGTTAAACCTCTAGAATGTGGTACGCTGAAACAACTCAAGTATCTCCCTTCTAAATCACCTTGCAGGTACAAAATAGAGAAAGAAACAGCAGGTTCAATGCTCTGTGGTCCCTTTTGAAAATAAGGCTGGAAGGGAAACTTTACTTACCTCCTTGAGATTTAGAGAGTTGCAGGCTCAATTCTCCCTGAGAAACACTGTACTTGCACATCTTCCCTTCATAACACAATTGCCTTTGTGATGACGTGAGTTTCTAGGATAGAACCTTGGAGGTTGCCATTCCTTGGTAGTTGCTCATCCCTCGGTAATCTTCAGGGAATGAACCAAACACATGGGACCTCTAGCCTCAAGTTAACGTTCAGGTTTTCTCATGACAGGGGCAGGCATGCCACAGATTCCATGCAGCCTTAGTCCCTGTGGTTCTTGAACTCTAGGAATCATATCAGTTCTCTTTTGACTCGCTGGTCTGCCCTAGGTTTTGAAACGTACTAAAAGAACCGCCTGTGTCTTCGGGAAGTTGTGAGCAATCTACGGTTGGGAACAACTAGATGCCAAGTGATGGACAGTGAAGGGCTTCGTTGGTTACACCCCTAGCTTGCGATGGCTGGAAAGCAACACAGTTATCAACGTTCCGTGCCTTCCTTCATGCAAAGCGTGTCTGCATTCCTCAGGAAACCTGAGCTGCACTGAAAAACACAATTAGCCTACGATTGCTTCTAGGAACTAAACCGTGAAGTCGGTATACCTCAAGCAGCAACTAGACTTCATGTCCAGTTTCAATAATTACAGGGTTTCCCTTAACTGATAGTTATTCCTGAGAAAAATTGCCACCTAGGCCTCACTAAGCCTTCACCTTGATATCCTTACACCACCATCACGACTCCCAGCATGGCAATGGTTACTAATGTCATGCTCCATTGTGTCCACTGGATGTGCAATAAGAGAGCCAGAAACTCCAGAGGAATATGCTGTTTGGTCCCCCTGGAAATTGAGGCTTCCTGGAAAATTGTATTTTCCTCATTAGAAAGTTGAGAGTTGCAGCCTCAGTGTTACGTGGTAAACTCTGTTGTAGCCCACCTTTTCTTCATCGCACAATGGTATTTGTGAGGACAAGTGATTTTCCAAGAAAGAAACTTGGTGGTTGCCATTCTTTGGTATGTGCTCATCCTTCAGTGATCTACAGTGAATTGGCGAACCCGTTTGACCACTAGCCGCAAGGTAACGTTGCTCTTGAATCATGCCACAGGTTGGCATGCAGCTGAATCCATGTAGCCTTATTCAGTGTGGTTCTTGAGCTCTAGGAATCATTCCAGGTCTCAAAGTACTGGTGGGTCTGCACTAGGATGAGAAACGTACAAGAAGAATGGCCTGTGTGTTTGGGGATTTGTGAGCAGTGCACCATTGGGAAGAGCTCGATGCTGAGTCTTGGAAGGTGTAGGGCTTCTTTTGTTAAACCTCTAGAATCTGGTAAGTTGAAACAACTCAAGTGTCTCCCTTCTAAAGCACCTTGGAGGTACCAATCAGAGAAAGAAACAGCAGGGTCAATGCTCTGTGGTCTCTTTTGAAAATACGGCTCGAAGGAAATCTTTATTTTCTTCATTGGGATCTTGGGAGTTGCGTGCTCAATTCTTCTGAGAAACACTGTAGTTGCACATGTTCTCTTCATAGCACAATTGCCTTTGTGATGACAAGTGAGTTTCTAGGAAGGAAACTTGAGGATTGCCATTCTTTGGTAGGTACTCATTCTTCGGAAATCTTCAGTGAATTGGCGAACCCATTTGTCCACTAGCCTCAAGCTAACGTTCCTCTTCTATCATGCCACAGGTTGGCATGCAGCTGAATCCAAGTAGCCTTATTATGTGTGGTCCTTGAGCTCTAGGAAGCGTTCCTGGTCTCTTAGTACTGGCTGGTCTGCACTAGAATGAGAAACGTGCAGGAAGGAAAGCGTGTGTGTTCCGGGGGTTGTGAGCAATGCACCGTTTGGAAGAGCTAGGTGCTGAGTAATGGGCAGTGTAGGGTTTCCCTGGATAAACACCTAGATTGCGACAGCTTGAAAACACCTAGCTATCAGCGTTCTGTTCAATCCTTCATGCCAAAAGTGTCTGCTTTTCTGCCTATCCGTGAGCACACAAAAAATAATATGATCCTACCCCTCCTTCTGGGAACTCACACGTGATGGAATCTACGCCCAGCAGCCAGTGGACTTTAAGTGCAGCCTGAAAAATTACAGGGTTTCCCTTGAAAGCTAGTTATTCCGGAGATACATTGTACACCCAGGCCTCACTCACCGATGACCCTGTAATACTTTGACCACATTCACGACTGCCTGTATTGCAAAGTTTACTCACAAAAGGGTTTAGTTGGTAACTTGAACGTCCAATAAGTACTCAGAAACTGCAGCATAAGAAGCTGTGCTCTCCCTTTGGAGATTGAGGCTTCATGGGAAGTTTATTTTCCACATTGGAATGTCGACACTTGCGGCCTCCGTGTTACCCGATAAACAGTGTAGTTGCCCATCGTCTCTTCACTGCAGAATTGCCTTTTCAGGCAAGTGATTTTCCATGAAACAAACGTTTCCTTTCAATTCCTGCTACGTGCTCCTCCTTCAGCAGTTGTTAGTGAATAGGCCAACCACATGCGACGACTGGCCTCAACCTAACGTTCTGTTTTTCTCGTCACAATGGTAGGCAGGCAGCAGGTTCAATGCAGCGTTTTTCAAAGCAGTACTGGAACTGTAGGAGACATTTCTGGTGTCTTAGGAAAGGCGGGTGTGCACTAGGATCCACGATATTCACGAGGGGCTGCCAGTCTCTTCTGGAACTTGTGAGCAACGTTCAGTTGATGACAACTATACGCCAAGAAAGGGCAGTGAAAGGCTTTTTCTGTTAAACCTCTAGAATGTGGTAAGTTGAAACAACTCAAGTATCTCCCTTCTAACGAACCTTGGAGGAACAAAATAGAGGAAGAAAGAGCAGGGTCAATGCTCTGTGGTCCCTTTTGAAAGCAAGGCATGAAGGGAAAGTTTATTTACCTCTTTGGGATTTGAAGAGTCGCAGGCTCAATTCTCCCTGAGAAACATTGTAGTTGCACATGTTCTCTGCATAGCACAATTCCCTTTGTGAGGACAAGGGATTTTCCAAGAAAAAAAAACTTGGAGGTTGTCATTCCTTGGTATGTGCTCATCCTTCAGTAATATAGAGTGAATTGGCGACCCTATTTGACCACTAGCCTCAAGCAAACGTTCCTCTTGTCTCATAACACACGTTGGCGTGCAGCAGAATCCATGTAGCCTTATTCAGTGTTGTGCTTGGACTCTAGGAATCATTCCAGGTCTCAATACTGGCCGGTCTGCAGTAGGATGAGAAACCTACAAGAAGAAAGGCCTGTGAGTTCGGGGAGTTGTGAGCAATGCACCGTTGGGAACAGCTAGATGACGAGTCATGGGCTGTGAAGGGCCTCTTTCCTTAAACCTCTAGAATGTGGTAAGTTGAATGAACTCAAGGATCTCCCTTCTAAAGCACATTGGAGGTACAAACCAGAGAAAGAAAGAGCAGGGGCAGTGCTCTGTGGTCCCTTTTGAAAATAAGGCATGAAGGGAGACTTTATTTACCTCCTTGGGATTTAGAGAGTTGTGGGCTCAACTCTCCTGAGAAACACTGTAGTTGCACATGTTCTCTTCATAGCACATTTGCCTTTGTGATGACAAGTGAGTTTCTAGGAAAAATCTTGGAGGTTGCCATTCTTTGGTAGGTGCTCATCCTTCGGTAATCTTCAGTGAATTGGCGACGCCATTTGACCACTAGCCTCAAGCTAAGGCTCCTCTTGTATCATCCCACAGGTTGGCATGCAGCAGAATCCATGTAGCCTTATTCAGTGTGGTTCTTGGGCTCTAGGAAACATTCGAAGTCTCCTAGGACTCAGGGGTCTGCACTAGACCCGGAACGTACAAAAAGGACGGCCTGTGTGTTCAAGGATTTGTGAGTAAGGCACCGTTGGGAACAGCTAGATGCCGAGTCAGGGGCAGTGAAAGGCTTCTTTTGTTAAACCTCTAGAATGTGGTACGCTGAAACAACTCAAGTATCTCCCTTCTAAATCACCTTGCAGGTACAAAATAGAGAAAGAAACAGCAGGTTCAATGCTCTGTGGTCCCTTTTGAAAATAAGGCTGGAAGGGAAACTTTATTTACCTCCTTGAGATTTAGAGAGTTGCAGGCTCAATTCTCCCTGAGAAACACTGTACTTGCACATCTTCCCTTCATAACACAATTGCCTTTGTGATGACGTGAGTTTCTAGGATAGAACCTTGGAGGTTGCCATTCCTTGGTAGTTGCTCATCCCTCGGTAATCTTCAGGGAATGAACCAAACACATGGGACCTCTAGCCTCAAGTTAACGTTCAGGTTTTCTCATGACAGGGGCAGGCATGCCACAGATTCCATGCAGCCTTAGTCCCTGTGGTTCTTGAACTCTAGGAATCATATCAGTTCTCTTTTGACTCGCTGGTCTGCCCTAGGTTTTGAAACGTACTGAAAGGACCGCCTGTGTCTTCGGGAAGTTGTGAGCAATCTACGGTTGGGAACAACTAGATGCCAAGTGATGGGCAGTGAAGGGCTTCGTTGGTTACACCCCTAGCTTGCGATGGCTGGAAAGCAACACAGTTATCAACGTTCCGTGCCTTCCTTCATGCAAAGCGTGTCTGCATTCCTCAGGAAACCTGAGCTGCACTGAAAAACACAATTAGCCTACGATTGCTTCTAGGAACTAAACCGTGAAGTCGGTATACCTCAAGCAGCAACTAGACTTCATGTCCAGTTTCAATAATTACAGGGTTTCCCTTAACTGATAGTTATTCCTGAGAAAAATTGCCACCTAGGCCTCACTAAGCCTTCACCTTGATATCCTTACACCACCATCACGACTCCCAGCATGGCAATGGTTACTAATGTCATGCTCCATTGTGTCCACTGGATGTGCAATAAGAGAGCCAGAAACTCCAGAGGAATATGCTGTTTGGTCCCCCTGGAAATTGAGGCTTCCTGGAAAATTGTATTTTCCTCATTAGAAAGTTGAGAGTTGCAGCCTCAGTGTTACCTGGTAAACTCTGTTGTAGGCCACCTTTTCTTCATCGCACAATGGTATTTGTGAGGACAAGTGATTTTCCAAGAAAGAAACTTGGAGGTTGCCATTCTTTGGTATGTGCTCATCCTTCAGTGATCTACAGTGAATTGGCGAACCCGTTTGACCACTAGCCGCAAGGTAACGTTGCTCTTGAATCATGCCACAGGTTGGCATGCAGCTGAATCCATGTAGCCTTATTCAGTGTGGTTCTTGAGCTCTAGGAATCATTCCAGGTCTCAAAGTACTGGTGGGTCTGCACTAGGATGAGAAACGTACAAGAAGAATGGCCTGTGTGTTTGGGGATTTGTGAGCAGTGCACCATTGGGAAGAGCTCGATGCTGAGTCTTGGAAGGTGTAGGGCTTCTTTTGTTAAAGCTCTAGAATCTGGTAAGTTGAAACAACTCAAGTGTCTCCCTTCTAAAGCACCTTGGAGGTACCAATCAGAGAAAGAAACAGCAGGGTCAATGCTCTGTGGTCTCTTTTGAAAATACGGCTCGAAGGAAATCTTTATTTTCTTCATTGGGATCTAGGGAGTTGCGTGCTCAATTCTTCTGAGAAACACTGTAGTTGCACATGTTCTCTTCATAGCACAATTGCCTTTGTGATGACAAGTGAGTTTCTAGGAAGGAAACTTGAGGATTGCCATTCTTTGGTAGGTACTCATTCTTCGGAAATCTTCAGTCAATTGGCGAACCCATTTGTCCACTAGCCTCAAGCTAACGTTCCTCTTCTATCATGCCACAGGTTGGCATGCAGCTGAATCCAAGTAGCCTTATTATGTGTGGTCCTTGAGCTCTAGGAAGCGTTCCTGGTCTCTTAGTACTGGCTGGTCTGCACTAGAATGAGAAACGTGCAGGAAGGAAAGCGTGTGTGTTCCGGGGGTTGTGAGCAATGCACCGTTTGGAAGAGCTAGGTGCTGAGTAATGGGCAGTGTAGGGTTTCCCTGGATAAACACCTAGATTGCGACAGCTTGAAAACACCTAGCTATCAGCGTTCTGTTCAATCCTTCATGCCAAAAGTGTCTGCTTTTCTGCCTATCCGTGAGCACACAAAAAATAATATGATCCTACCCCTCCTTCTGGGAACTCACACGTGATGGAATCTACGCCCAGCAGCCAGTGGACTTTAAGTGCAGCCTGAAAAATTACAGGGTTTCCCTTGAAAGCTAGTTATTCCGGAGATACATTGTACACCCAGGCCTCACTCACCGATGACCCTGTAATACTTTGACCACATTCACGACTGCCTGTATTGCAAAGTTTACTCACAAAAGAGTTTAGTTGGTAACTTGAACGTCCAATAAGTACTCAGAAACTGCAGCATAAGAAGCTGTGCTCTCCCTTTGGAGATTGAGGCTTCATGGGAAGTTTATTTTCCACATTGGAATGTCGACACTTGCGGCCTCCGTGTTACCCGATAAACAGTGTAGTTGCCCATCGTCTCTTCACTGCAGAATTGCCTTTTCAGGCAAGTGATTTTCCATGAAACAAACGTTTCCTTTCAATTCCTGCTACGTGCTCCTCCTTCAGCAGTTGTTAGTGAATAGGCCAACCACATGCGACGACTGGCCTCAACCTAACATTCTGTTTTTCTCGTCACAATGGTAGGCAGGCAGCAGGTTCAATGCAGCGTTTGGCAAAGCAGTACTGGAACTGTAGGAGACATTTCTGGTGTCTTAGGAAAGGCGGGTGTGCACTAGGATCCACGATATTCACGAGGGGCTGCCAGTCTCTTCTGGAACTTGTGAGCAACGTTCAGTTGATGACAACTATACGCCAAGAAAGGGCAGTGAAAGGCTTTTTCTGTTAAACCTCTAGAATGTGGTAAGTTGAAACAACTCAAGTATCTCCCTTCTAACGAACCTTGGAGGAACAAAATAGAGGAAGAAACAGCAGGGTCAATGCTCTGTGGTCCCTTTTGAAAGCAAGGCATGAAGGGAAAGTTTATTTACCTCTTTGGGATTTGAAGAGTCGCAGGCTCAATTCTCCCTGAGAAACATTGTAGTTTCACATGTTCTCTGCATAGCACAATTCCCTTTGTGAGGACAAGGGATTTTCCAAGAAAAAAAAACTTGGAGGTTGTCATTCCTTGGTATGTGCTCATCCTTCAGTAATATAGAGTGAATTGGCGACCCTATTTGACCACTAGCCTCAAGCAAACGTTCCTCTTGTCTCATAACACACGTTGGCGTGCAGCAGAATCCATGTAGCCTTATTCAGTGTTGTTCTTGGACTCTAGGAATCATTCCAGGTCTCAATACTGGCCGGTCTGCAGTAGGATGAGAAACCTACAAGAAGAAAGGCCTGTGAGTTCGGGGAGTTGTGAGCAATGCACCGTTGGGAACAGCTAGATGACGAGTCATGGGCTGTGAAG
Source organism: Balaenoptera physalus (assembly GCF_965194825.1). Classification (NCBI taxonomy): domain Eukaryota; kingdom Metazoa; phylum Chordata; class Mammalia; order Artiodactyla; family Balaenopteridae; genus Balaenoptera; species Balaenoptera physalus. Next base: position 47,976,068 of record NC_138896.1, on the reverse strand, counting down.
GGCCTCTTTCCTTAAACCTCTAGAATGTGGTAAGTTGAATGAACTCAAGGATCTCCCTTCTAAAGCACATTGGAGGTACAAACCAGAGAAAGAAAGAGCAGGGGCAGTGCTCTGTGGTCCCTTTTGAAAATAAGGCATGAAGGGAGACTTTATTTACCTCCTTGGGATTTAGAGAGTTGTGGGCTCAACTCTCCTGAGAAACACTGTAGTTGCACATGTTCTCTTCATAGCACATTTGCCTTTGTGATGACAAGTGAGTTTCTAGGAAAAATCTTGGAGGTTGCCATTCTTTGGTAGGTGCTCATCCTTCGGTAATCTTCAGTGAATTGGCGACGCCATTTGACCACTAGCCTCAAGCTAAGGCTCCTCTTGTATCATCCCACAGGTTGGCATGCAACAGAATCCATGTAGCCTTATTCAGTGTGGTTCTTGGGCTCTAGGAAACATTCGAAGTCTCCTAGGACTCAGGGGTCTGCACTAGACCCGAAACGTACAAACAGGACGGCCTCTGTGTTCAAGGATTTGTGAGTAAGGCACCGTTGGGAACAGCTAGATGCCGAGTCAGGGGCAGTGAAAGGCTTCTTTTGTTAAACCTCTAGAATGTGGTACGCTGAAACAACTCAAGTATCTCCTTTCTAAATCACCTTGCAGGTACAAAATAGAGAAAGAAACAGCAGGTTCAATGCTCTGTGGTCCCTTTTGAAAATAAGGCTGGAAGGGAAACTTTATTTACCTCCTTGAGATTTAGACAGTTGCAGGCTCAATTCTCCCTGAGAAACACTGTACTTGCACATCTTCCCTTCATAACACAATTGCCTTTGTGATGACGTGAGTTTCTAGGATAGAACCTTGGAGGTTGCCATTCCTTGGTAGTTGCTCATCCCTCGGTAATCTTCAGGGAATGAACCAAACACATGGGACCTCTAGCCTCAAGTTAACGTTCAGGTTTTCTCATGACAGGGGCAGGCATGCCACAGATTCCATGCAGCCTTAGTCCCTGTGGTTCTTGAACTCTAGGAATCATATCAGTTCTCTTTTGACTCGCTGGTCTGCCCTAGGTTTTGAAACGTACTGAAAGGACCGCCTGTGTCTTCGGGAAGTTGTGAGCAATCTACGGTTGGGAACAACTAGATGCCAAGTGATGGGCAGTGAAGGGCTTCGTTGGTTACACCCCTAGCTTGCGATGGCTGGAAAGCAACACAGTTATCAACGTTCCGTGCCTTCCTTCATGCAAAGCGTGTCTGCATTCCTCAGGAAACCTGAGCTGCACTGAAAAACACAATTAGCCTACGATTGCTTCTAGGAACTAAACCGTGAAGTCGGTATACCTCAAGCAGCAACTAGACTTCATGTCCAGTTTCAATAATTACAGGGTTTCCCTTAACTGATAGTTATTCCTGAGAAAAATTGCCACCTAGGCCTCACTAAGCCTTCACCTTGATATCCTTACACCACCATCACGACTCCCAGCATGGCAATGGTTACTAATGTCATGCTCCATTGTGTCCACTGGATGTGCAATAAGAGAGCCAGAAACTCCAGAGGAATATGCTGTTTGGTCCCCCTGGAAATTGAGGCTTCCTGGAAAATTGTATTTTCCTCATTAGAAAGTTGAGAGTTGCAGCCTCAGTGTTACCTGGTAAACTCTGTTGTAGCCCACCTTTTCTTCATCGCACAATGGTATTTGTGAGGACAAGTGATTTTCCAAGAAAGAAACTTGGAGGTTGCCATTCTTTGGTATGTGCTCATCCTTCAGTGATCTACAGTGAATTGGCGAACCCGTTTGACCACTAGCCGCAAGGTAACGTTGCTCTTGAATCATGCCACAGGTTGGCATGCAGCTGAATCCATGTAGCCTTATTCAGTGTGGTTCTTGAGCTCTAGGAATCATTCCAGGTCTCAAAGTACTGGTGGGTCTGCACTAGGATGAGAAACGTACAAGAAGAATGGCCTGTGTGTTTGGGGATTTGTGAGCAGTGCACCATTGGGAAGAGCTCGATGCTGAGTCTTGGAAGGTGTAGGGCTTCTTTTGTTAAAGCTCTAGAATCTGGTAAGTTGAAACAACTCAAGTGTCTCCCTTCTAAAGCACCTTGGAGGTACCAATCAGAGAAAGAAACAGCAGGGTCAATGCTCTGTGGTCTCTTTTGAAAATATGGCTCGAAGGAAATCTTTATTTTCTTCATTGGGATCTAGGGAGTTGCGTGCTCAATTCTTCTGAGAAACACTGTAGTTGCACATGTTCTCTTCATAGCACAATTGCCTTTGTGATGACAAGTGAGTTTCTAGGAAGGAAACTTGAGGATTGCCATTCTTTGGTAGGTACTCATTCTTCGGAAATCTTCAGTGAATTGGCGAACCCATTTGTCCACTAGCCTCAAGCTAACGTTCCTCTTCTATCATGCCACAGGTTGGCATGCAGCTGAATCCAAGTAGCCTTATTATGTGTGGTCCTTGAGCTCTAGGAAGCGTTCCTGGTCTCTTAGTACTGGCTGGTCTGCACTAGAATGAGAAACGTGCAGGAAGGAAAGCGTGTGTGTTCCGGGGGTTGTGAGCAATGCACCGTTTGGAAGAGCTAGGTGCTGAGTAATGGGCAGTGTAGGGTTTCCCTGGATAAACACCTAGATTGCGACAGCTTGAAAACACCTAGCTATCAGCGTTCTGTTCAATCCTTCATGCCAAAAGTGTCTGCTTTTCTGCCTATCCGTGAGCACACAAAAAATAATATGATCCTACCCCTCCTTCTGGGAACTCACACGTGATGGAATCTACGCCCAGCAGCCAGTGGACTTTAAGTGCAGCCTGAAAAATTACAGGGTTTCCCTTGAAAGCTAGTTATTCCGGAGATACATTGTACACCCAGGCCTCACTCACCGATGACCCTGTAATACTTTGACCACATTCACGACTGCCTGTATTGCAAAGTTTACTCACAAAAGGGTTTAGTTGGTAACTTGAACGTCCAATAAGTACTCAGAAACTGCAGCATAAGAAGCTGTGCTCTCCCTTTGGAGATTGAGGCTTCATGGGAAGTTTATTTTCCACATTGGAATGTCGACACTTGCGGCCTCCGTGTTACCCGATAAACAGTGTAGTTGCCCATCGTCTCTTCACTGCAGAATTGCCTTTTCAGGCAAGTGATTTTCCATGAAACAAACGTTTCCTTTCAATTCCTGCTACGTGCTCCTCCTTCAGCAGTTGTTAGTGAATAGGCCAACCACATGCGACGACTGGCCTCAACCTAACGTTCTGTTTTTCTCGTCACAATGGTAGGCAGGCAGCAGGTTCAATGCAGCGTTTGGCAAAGCAGTACTGGAACTGTAGGAGACATTTCTGGTGTCTTAGGAAAGGCGGGTGTGCACTAGGATCCATGATATTCACGAGGGGCTGCCAGTCTCTTCTGGAACTTGTGAGCAACGTTCAGTTGATGACAACTATACGCCAAGAAAGGGCAGTGAAAGGATTATTCTGTTAAACCTCTAGAATGTGGTAAGTTGAAACAACTCAAGTATCTCCCTTCTAACGAACCTTGGAGGAACAAAATAGAGGAAGAAACAGCAGGGTCAATGCTCTGTGGTCCCTTTTGAAAGCAAGGCATGAAGGGAAAGTTTATTTACCTCTTTGGGATTTGAAGAGTCGCAGGCTCAATTCTCCCTGAGAAACATTGTAGTTGCACATGTTCTCTGCATAGCACAATTCCCTTTGTGAGGACAAGGGATTTTCCAAGAAAAAAAAACTTGGAGGTTGTCATTCCTTGGTATGTGCTCATCCTTCAGTAATATAGAGTGAATTGGCGACCCTATTTGACCACTAGCCTCAAGCAAACGTTCCTCTTGTCTCATAACACACGTTGGCGTGCAGCAGAATCCATGTAGCCTTATTCAGTGTTGTTCTTGGACTCTAGGAATCATTCCAGGTCTCAATACTGGCCGGTCTGCAGTAGGATGAGAAACCTACAAGAAGAAAGGCCTGTGAGTTCGGGGAGTTGTGAGCAATGCACCGTTGGGAACAGCTAGATGACGAGTCATGGGCTGTGAAGGGCCTCTTTCCTTAAACCTCTAGAATGTGGTAAGTTGAATGAACTCAAGGATCTCCCTTCTAAAGCACATTGGAGGTACAAACCAGAGAAAGAAAGAGCAGGGGCAGTGCTCTGTGGTCCCTTTTGAAAATAAGGCATGAAGGGAGACTTTATTTACCTCCTTGGGATTTAGAGAGTTGTGGGCTCAACTCTCCTGAGAAACACTGTAGTTGCACATGTTCTCTTCATAGCACATTTGCCTTTGTGATGACAAGTGAGTTTCTAGGAAAAATCTTGGAGGTTGCCATTCTTTGGTAGGTGCTCATCCTTCGGTAATCTTCAGTGAATTGGCGACGCCATTTGACCACTAGCCTCAAGCTAAGGCTCCTCTTGTATCATCCCACAGGTTGGCATGCAGCAGAATCCATGTAGCCTTACTCAGTGTGGTTCTTGGGCTCTAGGAAACATTCAAAGTCTCCTAGGACTCAGGGGTCTGCACTAGACCCGGAACGTACAAAAAGGACGGCCTGTGTGTTCAAGGATTTGTGAGTAAGGCACCGTTGGGAACAGCTAGATGCCGAGTCAGGGGCAGTGAAAGGCTTCTTTTGTTAAACCTCTAGAATGTGGTACGCTGAAACAACTCAAGTATCTCCCTTCTAAATCACCTTGCAGGTACAAAATAGAGAAAGAAACAGCAGGTTCAATGCTCTGTGGTCCCTTTTGAAAATAAGGCTGGAAGGGAAACTTTATTTACCTCCTTGAGATTTAGAGAGTTGCAGGCTCAGTTCTCCCTGAGAAACACTGTACTTGCACATCTTCCCTTCATAACACAATTGCCTTTGTGATGACGTGAGTTTCTAGGATAGAACCTTGGAGGTTGCCATTCCTTGGTAGTTGCTCATCCCTCGGTAATCTTCAGGGAATGAACCAAACACATGGGACCTCTAGCCTCAAGTTAACGTTCAGGTTTTCTCATGACAGGGGCAGGCATGCCACAGATTCCATGCAGCCTTAGTCCCTGTGGTTCTTGAACTCTAGGAATCATATCAGTTCTCTTTTGACTCGCTGGTCTGCCCTAGGTTTTGAAACGTACTAAAAGGACCGCCTGTGTCTTCGCGAAGTTGTGAGCAATCTACGGTTGGGAACATCTAGATGCCAAGTGATGGGCAGTGAAGGGCTTCGTTGGTTCCACCCCTAGCTTGCGATGGCTGGAAAGCAACACAGTTATCAACGTTCCGTGCCTTCCTTCATGCAAAGCGTGTCTGCATTCCTCAGGAAACCTGAGCTGCACTGAAAAACACAATTAGCCTACGATTGCTTCTAGGAACTAAACCGTGAAGTCGGTATACCTCAAGCAGCAACTAGACTTCATGTCCAGTTTCAATAATTACAGGGTTTCCCTTAACTGATAGTTATTCCCGAGAAAAATTGCCACCTAGGCCTCACTAAGCCTTCACCTTGATATCCTTACACCACCATCACGACTCCCAGCATGGCAATGGTTACTAATGTCATGCTCCATTGTGTCCACTGGATGTGCAATAAGAGAGCCAGAAACTCCAGAGGAATATGCTGTTTGGTCCCCCTGGAAATTGAGGCTTCCTGGAAAATTGTATTTTCCTCATTAGAAAGTTGAGAGTTGCAGCCTCAGTGTTACCTGGTAAACTCTGTTGTAGCCCACCTTTTCTTCATCGCACAATGGTATTTGTGAGGACAAGTGATTTTCCAAGAAAGAAACTTGGAGGTTGCCATTCTTTGGTATGTGCTCATCCTTCAGTGATCTACAGTGAATTGGCGAACCCGTTTGACCACTAGCCGCAAGGTAACGTTGCTCTTGAATCATGCCACAGGTTGGCATGCAGCTGAATCCATGTAGCCTTATTCAGTGTGGTTCTTGAGCTCTAGGAATCATTCCAGGTCTCAAAGTACTGGTGGGTCTGCACTAGGATGAGAAACGTACAAGAAGAATGGCCTGTGTGTTTGGGGATTTGTGAGCAGTGCACCATTGGGAAGAGCTCGATGCTGAGTCTTGGAAGGTGTAGGGCTTCTTTTGTTAAAGCTCTAGAATCTGGTAAGTTCAAAAAACTCAAGTGTCTCCCTTCTAAAGCACCTTGGAGGTACCAATCAGAGAAAGAAACAGCAGGGTCAATGCTCTGTGGTCTCTTTTGAAAATACGGCTCGAAGGAAATCTTTATTTTCTTCATTGGGATCTAGGGAGTTGCGTGCTCAATTCTTCTGAGAAACACTGTAGTTGCACATGTTCTCTTCATAGCACAATTGCCTTTGTGATGACAAGTGAGTTTCTAGGAAGGAAACTTGAGGATTGCCATTCTTTGGTAGGTACTCATTCTTCGGAAATCTTCAGTGAATTGGCGAACCCATTTGTCCACTAGCCTCAAGCTAACGTTCCTCTTCTATCATGCCACAGGTTGGCATGCAGCTGAATCCAAGTAGCCTTATTATGTGTGGTCCTTGAGCTCTAGGAAGCGTTCCTGGTCTCTTAGTACTGGCTGGTCTGCACTAGAATGAGAAACGTGCAGGAAGGAAAGCGTGTGTGTTCCGGGGGTTGTGAGCAATGCACCGTTTGGAAGAGCTAGGTGCTGAGTAATGGGCAGTGTAGGGTTTCCCTGGATAAACACCTAGATTGCGACAGCTTGAAAACACCTAGCTATCAGCGTTCTGTTCAATCCTTCATGCCAAAAGTGTCTGCTTTTCTGCCTATCCGTGAGCACACAAAAAATAATATGATCCTACCCCTCCTTCTGGGAACTCACACGTGATGGAATCTACGCCCAGCAGCCAGTGGACTTTAAGTGCAGCCTGAAAAATTACAGGGTTTCCCTTGAAAGCTAGTTATTCCGGAGATACATTGTACACCCAGGCCTCACTCACCGATGACCCTGTAATACTTTGACCACATTCACGACTGCCTGTATTGCAAAGTTTACTCACAAAAGGGTTTAGTTGGTAACTTGAACGTCCAATAAGTACTCAGAAACTGCAGCATAAGAAGCTGTGCTCTCCCTTTGGAGATTGAGGCTTCATGGGAAGTTTATTTTCCACATTGGAATGTCGACACTTGCGGCCTCCATGTTACCCGATAAACAGTGTAGTTGCCCATCGTCTCTTCACTGCAGAATTGCCTTTTCAGGCAAGTGATTTTCCATGAAACAAACGTTTCCTTTCAATTCCTGCTACGTGCTCCTCCTTCAGCAGTTGTTAGTGAATAGGCCAACCACATGCGACGACTGGCCTCAACCTAACGTTCTGTTTTTCTCGTCACAATGGTAGGCAGGCAGCAGGTTCAATGCAGCGTTTGGCAAAGCAGTACTGGAACTGTAGGAGACATTTCTGGTGTCTTAGGAAAGGCGGGTGTGCACTAGGATCCATGATATTCACGAAGGGCTGCCAGTCTCTTCTGGAACTTGTGAGCAACGTTCAGTTGATGACAACTATACGCCAAGAAAGGGCAGTGAAAGGATTATTCTGTTAAACCTCTAGAATGTGGTAAGTTGAAACAACTCAAGTATCTCCCTTCTAACGAACCTTGGAGGAACAAAATAGAGGAAGAAACAGCAGGGTCAATGCTCTGTGGTCCCTTTTGAAAGCAAGGCATGAAGGGAAAGTTTATTTACCTCTTTGGGATTTGAAGAGTCGCAGGCTCAATTCTCCCTGAGAAACATTGTAGTTGCACATGTTCTCTGCATAGCACAATTCCCTTTGTGAGGACAAGGGATTTTCCAAGAAAAAAAAACTTGGAGGTTGCCATTCCTTGGTATGTGCTCATCCTTCAGTAATATACAGTGAATTGGCGACCCTATTTGACCACTAGCCTCAAGCAAACGTTCCTCTTGTCTCCTAACACACGTTGGCGTGCAGCAGAATCCATGTAGCCTTATTCAGTGTTGTTCTTGGACTCTAGGAATCATTCCAGGTCTCAATACTGGCCGGTCTGCAGTAGGATGAGAAACCTACAAGAAGAAAGGCCTGTGAGTTCGGGGAGTTGTGAGCAATGCACCGTTGGGAACAGCTAGATGCCGAGTCATGGGCTGTGAAGGGCCTCTTTCCTTAAACCTCTTGAATGTGGTAAGTTGAATGAACTCAAGGATCTCCCTTCTAAAGCACATTGGAGGTACAAACCAGAGAAAGAAAGAGCAGGGGCAGTGCTCTGTGGTCCCTTTTGAAAATAAGGCATGAATGGAGACTTTATTTACCTCCTTGGGATTTAGAGAGTTGTGGGCTCAACTCTCCTGAGAAACACTGTAGTTGCACATGTTCTCTTCATAGCACATTTGCCTTTGTGATGACAAGTGAGTTTCTAGGAAAAATCTTGGAGGTTGCCATTCTTTGGTAGGTGCTCATCCTTCGGTAATCTTCAGTGAATTGGCGACGCCATTTGACCACTAGCCTCAAGCTAAGGCTCCTCTTGTATCATCCCACAGGTTGGCATGCAGCAGAATCCATGTAGCCTTATTCAGTGTGGTTCTTGGGCTCTAGGAAACATTCGAAGTCTCCTAGGACTCAGGGGTCTGCACTAGACCCGAAACGTACAAAAAGGACGGCCTGTGTGTTCAAGGATTTGTGAGTAAGGCACCGTTGGGAACAGCTAGATGCCGAGTCAGGGGCAGTGAAAGGCTTCTTTTGTTAAACCTCTAGAATGTGGTACGCTGAAACAACTCAAGTATCTCCCTTCTAAATCACCTTGCAGGTACAAAATAGAGAAAGAAACAGCAGGTTCAATGCTCTGTGGTCCCTTTTGAAAATAAGGCTGGAAGGGAAACTTTATTTACCTCCTTGAGATTTAGAGAGTTGCAGGCTCCATTCTCCCTGAGAAACACTGTACTTGCACATCTTCCCTTCATAACACAATTGCCTTTGTGATGACGTGAGTTTCTAGGATAGAACCTTGGAGGTTGCCATTCCTTGGTAGTTGCTCATCCCTCGGTAATCTTCAGGGAATGAACCAAACACATGGGACCTCTAGCCTCAAGTTAACGTTCAGGTTTTCTCATGACAGGGGCAGGCATGCCACAGATTCCATGCAGCCTTAGTCCCTGTGGTTCTTGAACTCTAGGAATCATATCAGTTCTCTTTTGACTCGCTGGTCTGCCCTAGGTTTTGAAACGTACTAAAAGGACCGCCTGTGTCTTCGCGAAGTTGTGAGCAATCTACGGTTGGGAACATCTAGATGCCAAGTGATGGGCAGTGAAGGGCTTCGTTGGTTCCACCCCTAGCTTGCGATGGCTGGAAAGCAACACAGTTATCAACGTTCCGTGCCTTCCTTCATGCAAAGCGTGTCTGCATTCCTCAGGAAACCTGAGCTGCACTGAAAAACACAATTAGCCTACGATTGCTTCTAGGAACTAAACCGTGAAGTCGGTATACCTCAAGCAGCAACTAGACTTCATGTCCAGTTTCAATAATTACAGGGTTTCCCTTAACTGATAGTTATTCCCGAGAAAAATTGCCACCTAGGCCTCACTAAGCCTTCACCTTGATATCCTTACACCACCATCACGACTCCCAGCATGGCAATGGTTACTAATGTCATGCTCCATTGTGTCCACTGGATGTGCAATAAGAGAGCCAGAAACTCCAGAGGAATATGCTGTTTGGTCCCCCTGGAAATTGAGGCTTCCTGGAAAATTGTATTTTCCTCATTAGAAAGTTGAGAGTTGCAGCCTCAGTGTTACCTGGTAAACTCTGTTGTAGGCCACCTTTTCTTCATCGCACAATGGTATTTGTGAGGACAAGTGATTTTCCAAGAAAGAAACTTGGAGGTTGCCATTCTTTGGTATGTGCTCATCCTTCAGTGATCTACAGTGAATTGGCGAACCCGTTTGACCACTAGCCGCAAGGTAAAGTTGCTCTTGAATCATGCCACAGGTTGGCATGCAGCTGAATCCATGTAGCCTTATTCAGTGTGGTTCTTGAGCTCTAGGAATCATTCCAGGTCTCAAAGTACTGGTGGGTCTGCACTAGGATGAGAAACGTACAAGAAGAATGGCCTGTGTGTTTGGGGATTTGTGAGCAGTGCACCATTGGGAGGAGCTCGATACTGAGTCTTGGAAGGTGTAGGGCTTCTTTTGTTAAAGCTCTAGAATCTGGTAAGTTGAAACAACTCAAGTGTCTCCCTTCTAAAGCACCTTGGAGGTACCAATCAGAGAAAGAAACAGCAGGGTCAATGCTCTGTGGTCTCTTTTGAAAATACGGCTCGAAGGAAATCTTTATTTTCTTCATTGGGATCTAGGGAGTTGCGTGCTCAATTCTTCTGAGAAACACTGTAGTTGCACATGTTCTCTTCATAGCACAATTGCCTTTGTGATGACAAGTGAGTTTCTAGGAAGGAAACTTGAGGATTGCCATTCTTTGGTAGGTACTCATTCTTCGGAAATCTTCAGTCAATTGGCGAACCCATTTGTCCACTAGCCTCAAGCTAACGTTCCTCTTCTATCATGCCACAGGTTGGCATGCAGCTGAATCCAAGTAGCCTTATTATGTGTGGTCCTTGAGCTCTAGGAAGCGTTCCTGGTCTCTTAGTACTGGCTGGTCTGCACTAGAATGAGAAACGTGCAGGAAGGAAAGCGTGTGTGTTCCGGGGGTTGTGAGCAATGCACCGTTTGGAAGAGCTAGGTGCTGAGTAATGGGCAGTGTAGGGTTTCCCTGGATAAACACCTAGATTGCGACAGCTTGAAAACACCTAGCTATCAGCGTTCTGTTCAATCCTTCATGCCAAAAGTGTCTGCTTTTCTGCCTATCCGTGAGCACACAAAAAATAATATGATCCTACCCCTCCTTCTGGGAACTCACACGTGATGGAATCTACGCCCAGCAGCCAGTGGACTTTAAGTGCAGCCTGAAAAATTACAGGGTTTCCCTTGAAAGCTAGTTATTCCGGAGATACATTGTACACCCAGGCCTCACTCACCGATGACCCTGTAATACTTTGACCACATTCACGACTGCCTGTATTGCAAAGTTTACTCACAAAAGGGTTTAGTTGGTAACTTGAACGTCCAATAAGTACTCAGAAACTGCAGCATAAGAAGCTGTGCTCTCCCTTTGGAGATTGAGGCTTCATGGGAAGTTTATTTTCCACATTGGAATGTCGACACTTGCGGCCTCCATGTTACCCGATAAACAGTGTAGTTGCCCATCGTCTCTTCACTGCAGAATTGCCTTTTCAGGCAAGTGATTTTCCATGAAACAAACGTTTCCTTTCAATTCCTGCTACGTGCTCCTCCTTCAGCAGTTGTTAGTGAATAGGCCAACCACATGCGACGACTGGCCTCAACCTAACGTTCTGTTTTTCTCGTCACAATGGTAGGCAGGCAGCAGGTTCAATGCAGCGTTTGGCAAAGCAGTACTGGAACTGTAGGAGACATTTCTGGTGTCTTAGGAAAGGCGGGTGTGCACTAGGATCCATGATATTCACGAAGGGCTGCCAGTCTCTTCTGGAACTTGTGAGCAACGTTCCGTTGATGACAACTATACGCCAAGAAAGGGCAGTGAAAGGATTATTCTGTTAAACCTCTAGAATGTGGTAAGTTGAAACAACTCAAGTATCTCCCTTCTAACGAACCTTGGAGGAACAAAATAGAGGAAGAAACAGCAGGGTCAATGCTCTGTGGTCCCTTTTGAAAGCAAGGCATGAAGGGAAAGTTTATTTACCTCTTTGGGATTTGAAGAGTCGCAGGCTCAATTCTCCCTGAGAAACATTGTAGTTGCACATGTTCTCTGCATAGCACAATTCCCTTTGTGAGGACAAGGGATTTTCCAAGAAAAAAAAACTTGGAGGTTGCCATTCCTTGGTATGTGCTCATCCTTCAGTAATATACAGTGAATTGGCGACCCTATTTGACCACTAGCCTCAAGCAAACGTTCCTCTTGTCTCCTAACACACGTTGGCGTGCAGCAGAATCCATGTAGCCTTATTCAGTGTTGTTCTTGGACTCTAGGAATCATTCCAGGTCTCAATACTGGCCGGTCTGCAGTAGGATGAGAAACCTACAAGAAGAAAGGCCTGTGAGTTCGGGGAGTTGTGAGCAATGCACCGTTGGGAACAGCTAGATGCCGAGTCATGGGCTGTGAAGGGCCTCTTTCCTTAAACCTCTTGAATGTGGTAAGTTGAATGAACTCAAGGATCTCCCTTCTAAAGCACATTGGAGGTACAAACCAGAGAAAGAAAGAGCAGGGGCAGTGCTCTGTGGTCCCTTTTGAAAATAAGGCATGAATGGAGACTTTATTTACCTCCTTGGGATTTAGAGAGTTGTGGGCTCAACTCTCCTGAGAAACACTGTAGTTGCACATGTTCTCTTCATAGCACATTTGCCTTTGTGATGACAAGTGAGTTTCTAGGAAAAATCTTGGAGGTTGCCATTCTTTGGTAGGTGCTCATCCTTCGGTAATCTTCAGTGAATTGGCGACGCCATTTGACCACTAGCCTCAAGCTAAGGCTCCTCTTGTATCATCCCACAGGTTGGCATGCAGCAGAATCCATGTAGCCTTATTCAGTGTGGTTCTTGGGCTCTAGGAAACATTCGAAGTCTCCTAGGACTCAGGGGTCTGCACTAGACCCGAAACGTACAAAAAGGACGGCCTGTGTGTTCAAGGATTTGTGAGTAAGGCACCGTTGGGAACAGCTAGATGCCGAGTCAGGGGCAGTGAAAGGCTTCTTTTGTTAAACCTCTAGAATGTGGTACGCTGAAACAACTCAAGTATCTCCCTTCTAAATCACCTTGCAGGTACAAAATAGAGAAAGAAACAGCAGGTTCAATGCTCTGTGGTCCCTTTTGAAAATAAGGCTGGAAGGGAAACTTTATTTACCTCCTTGAGATTTAGAGAGTTGCAGGCTCCATTCTCCCTGAGAAACACTGTACTTGCACATCTTCCCTTCATAACACAATTGCCTTTGTGATGACGTGAGTTTCTAGGATAGAACCTTGGAGGTTGCCATTCCTTGGTAGTTGCTCATCCCTCGGTAATCTTCAGGGGATGAACCAAACACATGGGACCTCTAGCCTCAAGTTAACGTTCAGGTTTTCTCATGACAGGGGCAGGCATGCCACAGATTCCATGCAGCCTTAGTCCCTGTGGTTCTTGAACTCTAGGAATCATATCAGTTCTCTTTTGACTCGCTGGTCTGCCCTAGGTTTTGAAACGTACTAAAAGGACCGCCTGTGTCTTCGCGAAGTTGTGAGCAATCTACGGTTGGGAACATCTAGATGCCAAGTGATGGGCAGTGAAGGGCTTCGTTGGTTCCACCCCTAGCTTGCGATGGCTGGAAAGCAACACAGTTATCAACGTTCCGTGCCTTCCTTCATGCAAAGCGTGTCTGCATTCCTCAGGAAACCTGAGCTGCACTGAAAAACACAATTAGCCTACGATTGCTTCTAGGAACTAAACCGTGAAGTCGGTATACCTCAAGCAGCAACTAGACTTCATGTCCAGTTTCAATAATTACAGGGTTTCCCTTAACTGATAGTTATTCCCGAGAAAAATTGCCACCTAGGCCTCACTAAGCCTTCACCTTGATATCCTTACACCACCATCACGACTCCCAGCATGGCAATGGTTACTAATGTCATGCTCCATTGTGTCCACTGGATGTGCAATAAGAGAGCCAGAAACTCCAGAGGAATATGCTGTTTGGTCCCCCTGGAAATTGAGGCTTCCTGGAAAATTGTATTTTCCTCATTAGAAAGTTGAGAGTTGCAGCCTCAGTGTTACCTGGTAAACTCTGTTGTAGGCCACCTTTTCTTCATCGCACAATGGTATTTGTGAGGACAAGTGATTTTCCAAGAAAGAAACTTGGAGGTTGCCATTCTTTGGTATGTGCTCATCCTTCAGTGATCTACAGTGAATTGGCGAACCCGTTTGACCACTAGCCGCAAGGTAAAGTTGCTCTTGAATCATGCCACAGGTTGGCATGCAGCTGAATCCATGTAGCCTTATTCAGTGTGGTTCTTGAGCTCTAGGAATCATTCCAGGTCTCAAAGTACTGGTGGGTCTGCACTAGGATGAGAAACGTACAAGAAGAATGGCCTGTGTGTTTGGGGATTTGTGAGCAGTGCACCATTGGGAGGAGCTCGATACTGAGTCTTGGAAGGTGTAGGGCTTCTTTTGTTAAAGCTCTAGAATCTGGTAAGTTGAAACAACTCAAGTGTCTCCCTTCTAAAGCACCTTGGAGGTACCAATCAGAGAAAGAAACAGCAGGGTCAATGCTCTGTGGTCTCTTTTGAAAATACGGCTCGAAGGAAATCTTTATTTTCTTCATTGGGATCTAGGGAGTTGCGTGCTCAATTCTTCTGAGAAACACTGTAGTTGCACATGTTCTCTTCATAGCACAATTGCCTTTGTGATGACAAGTGAGTTTCTAGGAAGGAAACTTGAGGATTGCCATTCTTTGGTAGGTACTCATTCTTCGGAAATCTTCAGTGAATTGGCGAACCCATTTGTCCACTAGCCTCAAGCTAACGTTCCTCTTCTATCATGCCACAGGTTGGCATGCAGCTGAATCCAAGTAGCCTTATTATGTGTGGTCCTTGAGCTCTAGGAAGCGTTCCTGGTCTCTTAGTACTGGCTGGTCTGCACTAGAATGAGAAACGTGCAGGAAGGAAAGCGTGTGTGTTCCGGGGGTTGTGAGCAATGCACCGTTTGGAAGAGCTAGGTGCTGAGTAATGGGCAGTGTAGGGTTTCCCTGGATAAACACCTAGATTGCGACAGCTTGAAAACACCTAGCTATCAGCGTTCTGTTCAATCCTTCATGCCAAAAGTGTCTGCTTTTCTGCCTATCCGTGAGCACACAAAAAATAATATGATCCTACCCCTCCTTCTGGGAACTCACACGTGATGGAATCTACGCCCAGCAGCCAGTGGACTTTAAGTGCAGCCTGAAAAATTACAGGGTTTCCCTTGAAAGCTAGTTATTCCGGAGATACATTGTACACCCAGGCCTCACTCACCGATGACCCTGTAATACTTTGACCACATTCACGACTGCCTGTATTGCAAAGTTTACTCACAAAAGGGTTTAGTTGGTAACTTGAACGTCCAATAAGTACTCAGAAACTGCAGCATAAGAAGCTGTGCTCTCCCTTTGGAGATTGAGGCTTCATGGGAAGTTTATTTTCCACATTGGAATGTCGACACTTGCGGCCTCCGTGTTACCCGATAAACAGTGTAGTTGCCCATCGTCTCTTCACTGCAGAATTGCCTTTTCAGGCAAGTGATTTTCCATGAAACAAACGTTTCCTTTCAATTCCTGCTACGTGCTCCTCCTTCAGCAGTTGTTAGTGAATAGGCCAACCACATGCGACGACTGGCCTCAACCTAACGTTCTGTTTTTCTCGTCACAATGGTAGGCAGGCAGCAGGTTCAATGCAGCGTTTGGCAAAGCAGTACTGGAACTGTAGGAGACATTTCTGGTGTCTTAGGAAAGGCGGGTGTGCACTAGGATCCATGATATTCACGAAGGGCTGCCAGTCTCTTCTGGAACTTGTGAGCAACGTTCCGTTGATGACAACTATACGCCAAGAAAGGGCAGTGAAAGGATTATTCTGTTAAACCTCTAGAATGTGGTAAGTTGAAACAACTCAAGTATCTCCCTTCTAACGAACCTTGGAGGAACAAAATAGAGGAAGAAACAGCAGGGTCAATGCTCTGTGGTCCCTTTTGAAAGCAAGGCATGAAGGGAAAGTTTATTTACCTCTTTGGGATTTGAAGAGTCGCAGGCTCAATTCTCCCTGAGAAACATTGTAGTTGCACATGTTCTCTGCATAGCACAATTCCCTTTGTGAGGACAAGGGATTTTCCAAGAAAAAAAAACTTGGAGGTTGCCATTCCTTGGTATGTGCTCATCCTTCAGTAATATACAGTGAATTGGCGACCCTATTTGACCACTAGCCTCAAGCAAACGTTCCTCTTGTCTCCTAACACACGTTGGCGTGCAGCAGAATCCATGTAGCCTTATTCAGTGTTGTTCTTGGACTCTAGGAATCATTCCAGGTCTCAATACTGGCCGGTCTGCAGTAGGATGAGAAACCTACAAGAAGAAAGGCCTGTGAGTTCGGGGAGTTGTGAGCAATGCACCGTTGGGAACAGCTAGATGCCGAGTCATGGGCTGTGAAGGGCCTCTTTCCTTAAACCTCTTGAATGTGGTAAGTTGAATGAACTCAAGGATCTCCCTTCTAAAGCACATTGGAGGTACAAACCAGAGAAAGAAAGAGCAGGGGCAGTGCTCTGTGGTCCCTTTTGAAAATAAGGCATGAATGGAGACTTTATTTACCTCCTTGGGATTTAGAGAGTTGTGGGCTCAACTCTCCTGAGAAACACTGTAGTTGCACATGTTCTCTTCATAGCACATTTGCCTTTGTGATGACAAGTGAGTTTCTAGGAAAAATCTTGGAGGTTGCCATTCTTTGGTAGGTGCTCATCCTTCGGTAATCTTCAGTGAATTGGCGACGCCATTTGACCACTAGCCTCAAGCTAAGGCTCCTCTTGTATCATCCCACAGGTTGGCATGCAGCAGAATCCATGTAGCCTTATTCAGTGTGGTTCTTGGGCTCTAGGAAACATTCGAAGTCTCCTAGGACTCAGGGGTCTGCACTAGACCCGAAACGTACAAAAAGGACGGCCTGTGTGTTCAAGGATTTGTGAGTAAGGCACCGTTGGGAACAGCTAGATGCCGAGTCAGGGGCAGTGAAAGGCTTCTTTTGTTAAACCTCTAGAATGTGGTACGCTGAAACAACTCAAGTATCTCCCTTCTAAATCACCTTGCAGGTACAAAATAGAGAAAGAAACAGCAGGTTCAATGCTCTGTGGTCCCTTTTGAAAATAAGGCTGGAAGGGAAACTTTATTTACCTCCTTGAGATTTAGAGAGTTGCAGGCTCCATTCTCCCTGAGAAACACTGTACTTGCACATCTTCCCTTCATAACACAATTGCCTTTGTGATGACGTGAGTTTCTAGGATAGAACCTTGGAGGTTGCCATTCCTTGGTAGTTGCTCATCCCTCGGTAATCTTCAGGGGATGAACCAAACACATGGGACCTCTAGCCTCAAGTTAACGTTCAGGTTTTCTCATGACAGGGGCAGGCATGCCACAGATTCCATGCAGCCTTAGTCCCTGTGGTTCTTGAACTCTAGGAATCATATCAGTTCTCTTTTGACTCGCTGGTCTGCCCTAGGTTTTGAAACGTACTAAAAGGACCGCCTGTGTCTTCGCGAAGTTGTGAGCAATCTACGGTTGGGAACATCTAGATGCCAAGTGATGGGCAGTGAAGGGCTTCGTTGGTTCCACCCCTAGCTTGCGATGGCTGGAAAGCAACACAGTTATCAACGTTCCGTGCCTTCCTTCATGCAAAGCGTGTCTGCATTCCTCAGGAAACCTGAGCTGCACTGAAAAACACAATTAGCCTACGATTGCTTCTAGGAACTAAACCGTGAAGTCGGTATACCTCAAGCAGCAACTAGACTTCATGTCCAGTTTCAATAATTACAGGGTTTCCCTTAACTGATAGTTATTCCCGAGAAAAATTGCCACCTAGGCCTCACTAAGCCTTCACCTTGATATCCTTACACCACCATCACGACTCCCAGCATGGCAATGGTTACTAATGTCATGCTCCATTGTGTCCACTGGATGTGCAATAAGAGAGCCAGAAACTCCAGAGGAATATGCTGTTTGGTCCCCCTGGAAATTGAGGCTTCCTGGAAAATTGTATTTTCCTCATTAGAAAGTTGAGAGTTGCAGCCTCAGTGTTACCTGGTAAACTCTGTTGTAGGCCACCTTTTCTTCATCGCACAATGGTATTTGTGAGGACAAGTGATTTTCCAAGAAAGAAACTTGGAGGTTGCCATTCTTTGGTATGTGCTCATCCTTCAGTGATCTACAGTGAATTGGCGAACCCGTTTGACCACTAGCCGCAAGGTAAAGTTGCTCTTGAATCATGCCACAGGTTGGCATGCAGCTGAATCCATGTAGCCTTATTCAGTGTGGTTCTTGAGCTCTAGGAATCATTCCAGGTCTCAAAGTACTGGTGGGTCTGCACTAGGATGAGAAACGTACAAGAAGAATGGCCTGTGTGTTTGGGGATTTGTGAGCAGTGCACCATTGGGAGGAGCTCGATACTGAGTCTTGGAAGGTGTAGGGCTTCTTTTGTTAAAGCTCTAGAATCTGGTAAGTTGAAACAACTCAAGTGTCTCCCTTCTAAAGCACCTTGGAGGTACCAATCAGAGAAAGAAACAGCAGGGTCAATGCTCTGTGGTCTCTTTTGAAAATACGGCTCGAAGGAAATCTTTATTTTCTTCATTGGGATCTAGGGAGTTGCGTGCTCAATTCTTCTGAGAAACACTGTAGTTGCACATGTTCTCTTCATAGCACAATTGCCTTTGTGATGACAAGTGAGTTTCTAGGAAGGAAACTTGAGGATTGCCATTCTTTGGTAGGTACTCATTCTTCGGAAATCTTCAGTCAATTGGCGAACCCATTTGTCCACTAGCCTCAAGCTAACGTTCCTCTTCTATCATGCCACAGGTTGGCATGCAGCTGAATCCAAGTAGCCTTATTATGTGTGGTCCTTGAGCTCTAGGAAGCGTTCCTGGTCTCTTAGTACTGGCTGGTCTGCACTAGAATGAGAAACGTGCAGGAAGGAAAGCGTGTGTGTTCCGGGGGTTGTGAGCAATGCACCGTTTGGAAGAGCTAGGTGCTGAGTAATGGGCAGTGTAGGGTTTCCCTGGATAAACACCTAGATTGCGACAGCTTGAAAACACCTAGCTATCAGCGTTCTGTTCAATCCTTCATGCCAAAAGTGTCTGCTTTTCTGCCTATCCGTGAGCACACAAAAAATAATATGATCCTACCCCTCCTTCTGGGAACTCACACGTGATGGAATCTACGCCCAGCAGCCAGTGGACTTTAAGTGCAGCCTGAAAAATTACAGGGTTTCCCTTGAAAGCTAGTTATTCCGGAGATACATTGTACACCCAGGCCTCACTCACCGATGACCCTGTAATACTTTGACCACATTCACGACTGCCTGTATTGCAAAGTTTACTCACAAAAGGGTTTAGTTGGTAACTTGAACGTCCAATAAGTACTCAGAAACTGCAGCATAAGAAGCTGTGCTCTCCCTTTGGAGATTGAGGCTTCATGGGAAGTTTATTTTCCACATTGGAATGTCGACACTTGCGGCCTCCGTGTTACCCGATAAACAGTGTAGTTGCCCATCGTCTCTTCACTGCAGAATTGCCTTTTCAGGCAAGTGATTTTCCATGAAACAAACGTTTCCTTTCAATTCCTGCTACGTGCTCCTCCTTCAGCAGTTGTTAGTGAATAGGCCAACCACATGCGACGACTGGCCTCAACCTAACGTTCTGTTTTTCTCGTCACAATGGTAGGCAGGCAGCAGGTTCAATGCAGCGTTTGGCAAAGCAGTACTGGAACTGTAGGAGACATTTCTGGTGTCTTAGGAAAGGCGGGTGTGCACTAGGATCCATGATATTCACGAAGGGCTGCCAGTCTCTTCTGGAACTTGTGAGCAACGTTCCGTTGATGACAACTATACGCCAAGAAAGGGCAGTGAAAGGATTATTCTGTTAAACCTCTAGAATGTGGTAAGTTGAAACAACTCAAGTATCTCCCTTCTAACGAACCTTGGAGGAACAAAATAGAGGAAGAAACAGCAGGGTCAATGCTCTGTGGTCCCTTTTGAAAGCAAGGCATGAAGGGAAAGTTTATTTACCTCTTTGGGATTTGAAGAGTCGCAGGCTCAATTCTCCCTGAGAAACATTGTAGTTGCACATGTTCTCTGCATAGCACAATTCCCTTTGTGAGGACAAGGGATTTTCCAAGAAAAAAAAACTTGGAGGTTGCCATTCCTTGGTATGTGCTCATCCTTCAGTAATATACAGTGAATTGGCGACCCTATTTGACCACTAGCCTCAAGCAAACGTTCCTCTTGTCTCCTAACACACGTTGGCGTGCAGCAGAATCCATGTAGCCTTATTCAGTGTTGTTCTTGGACTCTAGGAATCATTCCAGGTCTCAATACTGGCCGGTCTGCAGTAGGATGAGAAACCTACAAGAAGAAAGGCCTGTGAGTTCGGGGAGTTGTGAGCAATGCACCGTTGGGAACAGCTAGATGCCGAGTCATGGGCTGTGAAGGGCCTCTTTCCTTAAACCTCTTGAATGTGGTAAGTTGAATGAACTCAAGGATCTCCCTTCTAAAGCACATTGGAGGTACAAACCAGAGAAAGAAAGAGCAGGGGCAGTGCTCTGTGGTCCCTTTTGAAAATAAGGCATGAAGGGAGACTTTATTTACCTCCTTGGGATTTAGAGAGTTGTGGGCTCAACTCTCCTGAGAAACACTGTAGTTGCACATGTTCTCTTCATAGCACATTTGCCTTTGTGATGACAAGTGAGTTTCTAGGAAAAATCTTGGAGGTTGCCATTCTTTGGTAGGTGCTCATCCTTCGGTAATCTTCAGTGAATTGGCGACGCCATTTGACCACTAGCCTCAAGCTAAGGCTCCTCTTGTATCATCCCACAGGTTGGCATGCAGCAGAATCCATGTAGCCTTATTCAGTGTGGTTCTTGGGCTCTAGGAAACATTCGAAGTCTCCTAGGACTCAGGGGTCTGCACTAGACCCGAAACGTACAAAAAGGACGGCCTGTGTGTTCAAGGATTTGTGAGTAAGGCACCGTTGGGAACAGCTAGATGCCGAGTCAGGGGCAGTGAAAGGCTTCTTTTGTTAAACCTCTAGAATGTGGTACGCTGAAACAACTCAAGTATCTCCCTTCTAAATCACCTTGCAGGTACAAAATAGAGAAAGAAACAGCAGGTTCAATGCTCTGTGGTCCCTTTTGAAAATAAGGCTGGAAGGGAAACTTTATTTACCTCCTTGAGATTTAGAGAGTTGCAGGCTCCATTCTCCCTGAGAAACACTGTACTTGCACATCTTCCCTTCATAACACAATTGCCTTTGTGATGACGTGAGTTTCTAGGATAGAACCTTGGAGGTTGCCATTCCTTGGTAGTTGCTCATCCCTCGGTAATCTTCAGGGAATGAACCAAACACATGGGACCTCTAGCCTCAAGTTAACGTTCAGGTTTTCTCATGACAGGGGCAGGCATGCCACAGATTCCATGCAGCCTTAGTCCCTGTGGTTCTTGAACTCTAGGAATCATATCAGTTCTCTTTTGACTCGCTGGTCTGCCCTAGGTTTTGAAACGTACTAAAAGGACCGCCTGTGTCTTCGCGAAGTTGTGAGCAATCTACGGTTGGGAACATCTAGATGCCAAGTGATGGGCAGTGAAGGGCTTCGTTGGTTCCACCCCTAGCTTGCGATGGCTGGAAAGCAACACAGTTATCAACGTTCCGTGCCTTCCTTCATGCAAAGCGTGTCTGCATTCCTCAGGAAACCTGAGCTGCACTGAAAAACACAATTAGCCTACGATTGCTTCTAGGAACTAAACCGTGAAGTCGGTATACCTCAAGCAGCAACTAGACTTCATGTCCAGTTTCAATAATTACAGGGTTTCCCTTAACTGATAGTTATTCCCGAGAAAAATTGCCACCTAGGCCTCACTAAGCCTTCACCTTGATATCCTTACACCACCATCACGACTCCCAGCATGGCAATGGTTACTAATGTCATGCTCCATTGTGTCCACTGGATGTGCAATAAGAGAGCCAGAAACTCCAGAGGAATATGCTGTTTGGTCCCCCTGGAAATTGAGGCTTCCTGGAAAATTGTATTTTCCTCATTAGAAAGTTGAGAGTTGCAGCCTCAGTGTTACCTGGTAAACTCTGTTGTAGCCCACCTTTTCTTCATCGCACAATGGTATTTGTGAGGACAAGTGATTTTCCAAGAAAGAAACTTGGAGGTTGCCATTCTTTGGTATGTGCTCATCCTTCAGTGATCTACAGTGAATTGGCGAACCCGTTTGACCACTAGCCACAAGGTAAAGTTGCTCTTGAATCATGCCACAGGTTGGCATGCAGCTGAATCCATGTAGCCTTATTCAGTGTGGTTCTTGAGCTCTAGGAATCATTCCAGGTCTCAAAGTACTGGTGGGTCTGCACTAGGATGAGAAACGTACAAGAAGAATGGCCTGTGTGTTTGGGGATTTGTGAGCAGTGCACCATTGGGAGGAGCTCGATACTGAGTCTTGGAAGGTGTAGGGCTTCTTTTGTTAAAGCTCTAGAATCTG
The DNA here is from genome assembly GCF_965194825.1 of Balaenoptera physalus. NCBI lineage: Eukaryota > Metazoa > Chordata > Mammalia > Artiodactyla > Balaenopteridae > Balaenoptera > Balaenoptera physalus. The sequence goes on along the minus strand of NC_138896.1, from coordinate 47,953,838 downwards.
GTAAGTTGAAACAACTCAAGTGTCTCCCTTCTAAAGCACCTTGGAGGTACCAATCAGAGAAAGAAACAGCAGGGTCAATGCTCTGTGGTCTCTTTTGAAAATACGGCTCGAAGGAAATCTTTATTTTCTTCATTGGGATCTAGGGAGTTGCGTGCTCAATTCTTCTGAGAAACACTGTAGTTGCACATGTTCTCTTCATAGCACAATTGCCTTTGTGATGACAAGTGAGTTTCTAGGAAGGAAACTTGAGGATTGCCATTCTTTGGTAGGTACTCATTCTTCGGAAATCTTCAGTCAATTGGCGAACCCATTTGTCCACTAGCCTCAAGCTAACGTTCCTCTTCTATCATGCCACAGGTTGGCATGCAGCTGAATCCAAGTAGCCTTATTATGTGTGGTCCTTGAGCTCTAGGAAGCGTTCCTGGTCTCTTAGTACTGGCTGGTCTGCACTAGAATGAGAAACGTGCAGGAAGGAAAGCGTGTGTGTTCCGGGGGTTGTGAGCAATGCACCGTTTGGAAGAGCTAGGTGCTGAGTAATGGGCAGTGTAGGGTTTCCCTGGATAAACACCTAGATTGCGACAGCTTGAAAACACCTAGCTATCAGCGTTCTGTTCAATCCTTCATGCCAAAAGTGTCTGCTTTTCTGCCTATCCGTGAGCACACAAAAAATAATATGATCCTACCCCTCCTTCTGGGAACTCACACGTGATGGAATCTACGCCCAGCAGCCAGTGGACTTTAAGTGCAGCCTGAAAAATTACAGGGTTTCCCTTGAAAGCTAGTTATTCCGGAGATACATTGTACACCCAGGCCTCACTCACCGATGACCCTGTAATACTTTGACCACATTCACGACTGCCTGTATTGCAAAGTTTACTCACAAAAGGGTTTAGTTGGTAACTTGAACGTCCAATAAGTACTCAGAAACTGCAGCATAAGAAGCTGTGCTCTCCCTTTGGAGATTGAGGCTTCATGGGAAGTTTATTTTCCACATTGGAATGTCGACACTTGCGGCCTCCGTGTTACCCGATAAACAGTGTAGTTGCCCATCGTCTCTTCACTGCAGAATTGCCTTTTCAGGCAAGTGATTTTCCATGAAACAAACGTTTCCTTTCAATTCCTGCTACGTGCTCCTCCTTCAGCAGTTGTTAGTGAATAGGCCAACCACATGCGACGACTGGCCTCAACCTAACGTTCTGTTTTTCTCGTCACAATGGTAGGCAGGCAGCAGGTTCAATGCAGCGTTTGGCAAAGCAGTACTGGAACTGTAGGAGACATTTCTGGTGTCTTAGGAAAGGCGGGTGTGCACTAGGATCCATGATATTCACGAAGGGCTGCCAGTCTCTTCTGGAACTTGTGAGCAACGTTCAGTTGATGACAACTATACGCCAAGAAAGGGCAGTGAAAGGATTATTCTGTTAAACCTCTAGAATGTGGTAAGTTGAAACAACTCAAGTATCTCCCTTCTAACGAACCTTGGAGGAACAAAATAGAGGAAGAAACAGCAGGGTCAATGCTCTGTGGTCCCTTTTGAAAGCAAGGCATGAAGGGAAAGTTTATTTACCTCTTTGGGATTTGAAGAGTCGCAGGCTCAATTCTCCCTGAGAAACATTGTAGTTGCACATGTTCTCTGCATAGCACAATTCCCTTTGTGAGGACAAGGGATTTTCCAAGAAAAAAAAACTTGGAGGTTGCCATTCCTTGGTATGTGCTCATCCTTCAGTAATATACAGTGAATTGGCGACCCTATTTGACCACTAGCCTCAAGCAAACGTTCCTCTTGTCTCCTAACACACGTTGGCGTGCAGCAGAATCCATGTAGCCTTATTCAGTGTTGTTCTTGGACTCTAGGAATCATTGCAGGTCTCAATACTGGCCGGTCTGCAGTAGGATGAGAAACCTACAAGAAGAAAGGCCTGTGAGTTCGGGGAGTTGTGAGCAATGCACCGTTGGGAACAGCTAGATGACGAGCCATGGGCTGTGAAGGGCCTCTTTCCTTAAACCTCTAGAATGTGGTAAGTTGAATGAACTCAAGGATCTCCCTTCTAAAGCACATTGGAGGTACAAACCAGAGAAAGAAAGAGCAGGGGCAGTGCTCTGTGGTCCCTTTTGAAAATAAGGCATGAAGGGAGACTTTATTTACCTCCTTGGGATTTAGAGAGTTGTGTGCTCAACTCTCCTGAGAAACACTGTAGTTGCACATGTTCTCTTCATAGCACATTTGCCTTTGTGATGACAAGTGAGTTTCTAGGAAAAATCTTGGAGGTTGCCATTCTTTGGTAGGTGCTCATCCTTCGGTAATCTTCAGTGAATTGGCGACGCCATTTGACCACTAGCCTCAAGCTAAGGCTCCTCTTGTATCATCCCACAGGTTGGCATGCAGCAGAATCCATGTAGCCTTATTCAGTGTGGTTCTTGGGCACTAGGAAACATTCGAAGTCTCCTAGGACTCAGGGGTCTGCACTAGACCCGAAACGTACAAAAAGGACGGCCTGTGTGTTCAAGGATTTGTGAGTAAGGCACCGTTGGGAACAGCTAGATGCCGAGTCAGGGGCAGTGAAAGGCTTCTTTTGTTAAACCTCTAGAATGTGGTACGCTGAAACAACTCAAGTATCTCCCTTCTAAATCATCTTGCAGGTACAAAATAGAGAAAGAAACAGCAGCTACAATGCTCTGTGGTCCCTTTTGAAAATAAGGCTGGAAGGGAAACTTTATTTACCTCCTTGAGATTTAGAGAGTTGCAGGCTCAATTCTCCCTGAGAAACACTGTACTTGCACATCTTCCCTTCATAACACAATTGCCTTTGTGATGACGTGAGTTTCTAGGATAGAACCTTGGAGGTTGCCATTCCTTGGTAGTTGCTCATCCCTCGGTAATCTTCAGGGAATGAACCAAACACATGGGACCTCTAGCCTCAAGTTAACGTTCAGGTTTTCTCATGACAGGGGCAGGCATGCCACAGATTCCATGCAGCCTTAGTCCCTGTGGTTCTTGAACTCTAGGAATCATATCAGTTCTCTTTTGACTCGCTGGTCTGCCCTAGGTTTTGAAACGTACTAAAAGGACCGCCTGTGTCTTCGCGAAGTTGTGAGCAATCTACGGTTGGGAACATCTAGATGCCAAGTGATGGGCAGTGAAGGGCTTCGTTGGTTCCACCCCTAGCTTGCGATGGCTGGAAAGCAACACAGTTATCAACGTTCCGTGCCTTCCTTCATGCAAAGCGTGTCTGCATTCCTCAGGAAACCTGAGCTGCACTGAAAAACACAATTAGCCTACGATTGCTTCTAGGAACTAAACCGTGAAGTCGGTATACCTCAAGCAGCAACTAGACTTCATGTCCAGTTTCAATAATTACAGGGTTTCCCTTAACTGATAGTTATTCCCGAGAAAAATTGCCACCTAGGCCTCACTAAGCCTTCACCTTGATATCCTTACACCACCATCACGACTCCCAGCATGGCAATGGTTACTAATGTCATGCTCCATTGTGTCCACTGGATGTGCAATAAGAGAGCCAGAAACTCCAGAGGAATATGCTGTTTGGTCCCCCTGGAAATTGAGGCTTCCTGGAAAATTGTATTTTCCTCATTAGAAAGTTGAGAGTTGCAGCCTCAGTGTTACCTGGTAAACTCTGTTGTAGGCCACCTTTTCTTCATCGCACAATGGTATTTGTGAGGACAAGTGATTTTCCAAGAAAGAAACTTGGAGGTTGCCATTCTTTGGTATGTGCTCATCCTTCAGTGATCTACAGTGAATTGGCGAACCCGTTTGACCACTAGCCGCAAGGTAAAGTTGCTCTTGAATCATGCCACAGGTTGGCATGCAGCTGAATCCATGTAGCCTTATTCAGTGTGGTTCTTGAGCTCTAGGAATCATTCCAGGTCTCAAAGTACTGGTGGGTCTGCACTAGGATGAGAAACGTACAAGAAGAATGGCCTGTGTGTTTGGGGATTTGTGAGCAGTGCACCATTGGGAGGAGCTCGATACTGAGTCTTGGAAGGTGTAGGGCTTCTTTTGTTAAAGCTCTAGAATCTGGTAAGTTGAAACAACTCAAGTGTCTCCCTTCTAAAGCACCTTGGAGGTACCAATCAGAGAAAGAAACAGCAGGGTCAATGCTCTGTGGTCTCTTTTGAAAATACGGCTCGAAGGAAATCTTTATTTTCTTCATTGGGATCTAGGGAGTTGCGTGCTCAATTCTTCTGAGAAACACTGTAGTTGCACATGTTCTCTTCATAGCACAATTGCCTTTGAGATGACAAGTGAGTTTCTAGGAAGGAAACTTGAGGATTGCCATTCTTTGGTAGGTACTCATTCTTCGGAAATCTTCAGTCAATTGGCGAACCCATTTGTCCACTCGCCTCAAGCTAACGTTCCTCTTCTGTCATGCAACAGGTTGGCATGCAGCTGAATCCAAGTAGCCTTATTATGTGTGGTCCTTGAGCTCTAGGAAGCGTTCCTGGTCTCTTAGTACTGGCTGGTCTGCACTAGAATGAGAAACGTGCAGGAAGGAAAGCGTGTGTGTTCCGGGGGTTGTGAGCAATGCACCGTTTGGAAGAGCTAGGTGCTGAGTAATGGGCAGTGTAGGGTTTCCCTGGATAAACACCTAGATTGCGACAGCTTGAAAACACCTAGCTATCAGCGTTCTGTTCAATCCTTCATGCCAAAAGTGTCTGCTTTTCTGCCTATCCGTGAGCACACAAAAAATAATATGATCCTACCCCTCCTTCTGGGAACTCACACGTGATGGAATCTACGCCCAGCAGCCAGTGGACTTTAAGTGCAGCCTGAAAAATTACAGGGTTTCCCTTGAAAGCTAGTTATTCCGGAGATACATTGTACACCCAGGCCTCATTCACCGATGACCCTGTAATACTTTGACCACATTCACGACTGCCTGTATTGCAAAGTTTACTCACAAAAGGGTTTAGTTGGTAACTTGAACGTCCAATAAGTACTCAGAAACTGCAGCATAAGAAGCTGTGCTCTCCCTTTGGAGATTGAGGCTTCATGGGAAGTTTATTTTCCACATTGGAATGTCGACACTTGCGGCCTCCGTGTTACCCGATAAACAGTGTAGTTGCCCATCGTCTCTTCACTGCAGAATTGCCTTTTCAGGCAAGTGATTTTCCATGAAACAAACGTTTCCTTTCAATTCCTGCTACGTGCTCCTCCTTCAGCAGTTGTTAGTGAATAGGCCAACCACATGCGACGACTGGCCTCAACCTAACGTTCTGTTTTTCTCGTCACAATGGTAGGCAGGCAGCAGGTTCAATGCAACGTTTGGCAAAGCAGTACTGGAAATGTAGGAGACATTTCTGGTGCCTTAGGAAAGGCGGGTGTGCACTAGGATCCACGATATTCACGAGGGGCTGCCAGTCTCTTCTGGAAGTTGTGAGCAACGTTCAGTTGATGACAACTATACGCCAAGAAAGGGCAGTGAAAGGATTATTCTGTTAAACCTCTAGAATGTGGTAAGTTGAAACAACTCAAGTATCTCCCTTCTAACGAACCTTGGAGGAACAAAATAGAGGAAGAAACAGCAGGGTCAATGCTCTGTGGTCCCTTTTGAAAGCAAGGCATGAAGGGAAAGTTTATTTACCTCTTTGGGATTTGAAGAGTCGCAGGCTCAATTCTCCCTGAGAAACATTGTAGTTGCACATGTTCTCTGCATAGCACAATTCCCTTTGTGAGGACAAGGGATTTTCCAAGAAAAAAAAACTTGGAGGTTGCCATTCCTTGGTATGTGCTCATCCTTCAGTAATATACAGTGAATTGGCGACCCTATTTGACCACTAGCCTCAAGCAAACGTTCCTCTTGTCTCCTAACACACGTTGGCGTGCAGCAGAATCCATGTAGCCTTATTCAGTGTTGTTCTTGGACTCTAGGAATCATTCCAGGTCTCAATACTGGCCGGTCTGCAGTAGGATGAGAAACCTACAAGAAGAAAGGCCTGTGAGTTCGGGGAGTTGTGAGCAATGCACCGTTGGGAACAGCTAGATGACGAGCCATGGGCTGTGAAGGGCCTCTTTCCTTAAACCTCTAGAATGTGGTAAGTTGAATGAACTCAAGGATCTCCCTTCTAAAGCACATTGGAGGTACAAACCAGAGAAAGAAAGAGCAGGGGCAGTGCTCTGTGGTCCCTTTTGAAAATAAGGCATGAAGGGAGACTTTATTTACCTCCTTGGGATTTAGAGAGTTGTGGGCTCAACTCTCCTGAGAAACACTGTAGTTGCACATGTTCTCTTCATAGCACATTTGCCTTTGTGATGACAAGTGAGTTTCTAGGAAAAATCTTGGAGGTTGCCATTCTTTGGTAGGTGCTCATCCTTCGGTAATCTTCAGTGAATTGGCGACGTCCTTTGACCACTAGCCTCAAGCTAAGGCTCCTCTTGTATCATCCCACAGGTTGGCATGCAGCAGAATCCATGTAGCCTTATTCAGTGTGGTTCTTGGGCACTAGGAAACATTCGAAGTCTCCTAGGACTCAGGGGTCTGCATTAGACCCGAAACGTACAAAAAGGACGGCCTGTGTGTTCAAGGATTTGTGAGTAAGGCACCGTTGGGAACAGCTAGATGCCGAGTCAGGGGCAGTGAAAGGCTTCTTTTGTTAAACCTCTAGAATGTGGTACGCTGAAACAACTCAAGTATCTCCCTTCTAAATCACCTTGCAGGTACAAAATAGAGAAAGAAACAGCAGGTTCAATGCTCTGTGGTCCCTTTTGAAAATAAGGCTGGAAGGGAAACTTTATTTACCTCCTTGAGATTTAGAGAGTTGCAGGCTCAATTCTCCCTGAGAAACACTGTACTTGCATATCTTCCCTTCATAACACAATTGCCTTTGTGATGACGTGAGTTTCTAGGATAGAACCTTGGAGGTTGCCATTCCTTGGTAGTTGCTCATCCCTCGGTAATCTTCAGGGAATGAACCAAACACATGGGACCTCTAGCCTCAAGTTAACGTTCAGGTTTTCTCATGACAGGGGCAGGCATGCCACAGATTCCATGCAGCCTTAGTCCCTGTGGTTCTTGAACTCTAGGAATCATATCAGTTCTCTTTTGACTCGCTGGTCTGCCCTAGGTTTTGAAACGTACTAAAAGGACCGCCTGTGTCTTCGCGAAGTTGTGAGCAATCTACGGTTGGGAACATCTAGATGCCAAGTGATGGGCAGTGAAGGGCTTCGTTGGTTCCACCCCTAGCTTGCGATGGCTGGAAAGCAACACAGTTATCAACGTTCCGTGCCTTCCTTCATGCAAAGCGTGTCTGCATTCCTCAGGAAACCTGAGCTGCACTGAAAAACACAATTAGCCTACGATTGCTTCTAGGAACTAAACCGTGAAGTCGGTATACCTCAAGCAGCAACTAGACTTCATGTCCAGTTTCAATAATTACAGGGTTTCCCTTAACTGATAGTTATTCCCGAGAAAAATTGCCACCTAGGCCTCACTAAGCCTTCACCTTGATATCCTTACACCACCATCACGACTCCCAGCATGGCAATGGTTACTAATGTCATGCTCCATTGTGTCCACTGGATGTGCAATAAGAGAGCCAGAAACTCCAGAGGAATATGCTGTTTGGTCCCCCTGGAAATTGAGGCTTCCTGGAAAATTGTATTTTCCTCATTAGAAAGTTGAGAGTTGCAGCCTCAGTGTTACCTGGTAAACTCTGTTGTAGCCCACCTTTTCTTCATCGCACAATGGTATTTGTGAGGACAAGTGATTTTCCAAGAAAGAAACTTGGAGGTTGCCATTCTTTGGTATGTGCTCATCCTTCAGTGATCTACAGTGAATTGGCGAACCCGTTTGACCACTAGCCACAAGGTAACGTTGCTCTTGAATCATGCCACAGGTTGGCATGCAGCTGAATCCATGTAGCCTTATTCAGTGTGGTTCTTGAGCTCTAGGAATCATTCCAGGTCTCAAAGTACTGGTGGGTCTGCACTAGGATGAGAAACGTACAAGAAGAATGGCCTGTGTGTTTGGGGATTTGTGAGCAGTGCACCATTGGGAAGAGCTCGATGCTGAGTCTTGGAAGGTGTAGGGCTTCTTTTGTTAAAGCTCTAGAATCTGGTAAGTTGAAACAACTCAAGTGTCTCCCTTCTAAAGCACCTTGGAGGTACCAATCAGAGAAAGAAACAGCAGGGTCAATGCTCTGTGGTCTCTTTTGAAAATACGGCTCGAAGGAAATCTTTATTTTCTTCATTGGGATCTAGGGAGTTGCGTGCTCAATTCTTCTGAGAAACACTGTAGTTGCACATGTTCTCTTCATAGCACAATTGCCTTTGTGATGACAAGTGAGTTTCTAGGAAGGAAACTTGAGGATTGCCATTCTTTGGTAGGTACTCATTCTTCGGAAATCTTCAGTCAATTGGCGAACCCATTTGTCCACTAGCCTCAAGCTAACGTTCCTCTTCTATCATGCCACAGGTTGGCATGCAGCTGAATCCAAGTAGCCTTATTATGTGTGGTCCTTGAGCTCTAGGTAGCGTTCCTGGTCTCTTAGTACTGGCTGGTCTGCACTAGAATGAGAAACGTGCAGGAAGGAAAGCGTGTGTGTTCCGGGGGTTGTGAGCAATGCACCGTTTGGAAGAGCTAGGTGCTGAGTAATGGGCAGTGTAGGGTTTCCCTGGATAAACACCTAGATTGCGACAGCTTGAAAACACCTAGCTATCAGCGTTCTGTTCAATCCTTCATGCCAAAAGTGTCTGCTTTTCTGCCTATCCGTGAGCACACAAAAAATAATATGATCCTACCCCTCCTTCTGGGAACTCACACGTGATGGAATCTACGCCCAGCAGCCAGTGGACTTTAAGTGCAGCCTGAAAAATTACAGGGTTTCCCTTGAAAGCTAGTTATTCCGGAGATACATTGTACACCCAGGCCTCACTCACCGATGACCCTGTAATACTTTGACCACATTCAAGACTGCCTGTATTGCAAAATTTACTCACAAAAGGGTTTAGTTGGTAACTTGAACGTCCAATAAGTACTCAGAAACTGCAGCATAAGAAGCTGTGCTCTCCCTTTGGAGATTGAGGCTTCATGGGAAGTTTATTTTCCACATTGGAATGTCGACACTTGCGGCCTCCGTGTTACCCGATAAACAGTGTAGTTGCCCATCGTCTCTTCACTGCAGAATTGCCTTTTCAGGCAACTGATTTTCCATGAAACAAACGTTTCCTTTCAATTCCTGCTATGTGCTCCTCCTTCAGCAGTTGTTATTGAATAGGCCAACCACATGCGACGACTGGCCTCAACCTAAAGTTCTGTTTTTCTCGTCACAATGGTAGGCAGGCAGCAGGTTCAATGCAGCGTTTGGCAAAGCAGTACTGGAACTGTAGGAGACATTTCTGGTGTCTTAGGTAAGGCGGGTGTGCACTAGGATCCACGATATTCACGAGGGGCTGCCAGTCTCTTCTGGAACTTGTGAGCAACTTTAAGTTGATGACAACTATACGCAAAGAAAGGGCAGTGAAAGGCTTTTTCTGTTAAACCTCTAGAATGTGGTAAGTTGAAACAACTCAAGTATCTCCCTTCTAACGAACCTTGGAGGAACAAAATAGAGGAAGAAACAGCAGGGTCAATGCTCTGTGGTCCCTTTTGAAAGCAAGGCATGAAGGGAAAGTTTATTTACCTCTTTGGGATTTGAAGAGTCGCAGGCTCAATTCTCCCTGAGAAACATTGTAGTTGCACATGTTCTCTGCATAGCACAATTCCCTTTGTGAGGACAAGGGATTTTCCAAGAAAAAAAAAACTTGGAGGTTGCCATTCCTTGGTATGTGCTCATCCTTCAGTAATATATAGTGAATTGGCGACCCTATTTGACCACTAGCCTCAAGCAAACGTTCCTCTTGTCTCATAACACACGTTGGCGTGCAGCAGAATCCATGGAGCCTTATTCAGTGTTGTTCTTGGACTCTAGGAATCATTCCAGGTCTCAATACTGGCCGGTCTGCAGTAGGATGAGAAACCTACAAGAAGAAAGGCCTGTGAGTTCGGGGAGTTGTGAGCAATGCACCGTTGGGAACAGCTAGATGACGAGCCATGGGCTGTGAAGGGCCTCTTTCCTTAAACCTCTAGAATGTGGTAAGTTGAATGAACTCAAGGATCTCCCTTCTAAAGCACATTGGAGGTACAAACCAGAGAAAGAAAGAGCAGGGGCAGTGCTCTGTGGTCCCTTTTGAAAATAAGGCATGAAGGGAGACTTTATTTACCTCCTTGGGATTTAGAGAGTTGTGGGCTCAACTCTCCTGAGAAACACTGTAGTTGCACATGTTCTCTTCATAGCACATTTGCCTTTGTGATGACAAGTGAGTTTCTAGGAAAAATATTGGAGGTTGCCATTCTTTGGTAGGTGCTCATCCTTCGGTAATCTTCAGTGAATTGGCGACGCCATTTGACCACTAGCCTCAAGCTAAGGCTCCTCTTGTATCATCCCACAGGTTGGCATGCAGCAGAATCCATGTAGCCTTATTCAGTGTGGTTCTTGGGCACTAGGAAACATTCGAAGTCTCCTAGGACTCAGGGGTCTGCACTAGACCCGAAACGTACAAAAAGGACGGCCTGTGTGTTCAAGGATTTGTGAGTAAGGCACCGTTGGGAACAGCTAGATGCCGAGTCAGGGGCAGTGAAAGGCTTCTTTTGTTAAACCTCTAGAATGTGGTACGCTGAAACAACTCAAGTATCTCCCTTCTAAATCACCTTGCAGGTACAAAATAGAGAAAGAAACAGCAGGTTCAATGCTCTGTGGTCCCTTTTGAAAATAAGGCTGGAAGGGAAACTTTATTTACCTCCTTGAGATTTAGAGAGTTGCAGGCTCCATTCTCCCTGAGAAACACTGTACTTGCACATCTTCCCTTCATAACACAATTGCCTTTGTGATGACGTGAGTTTCTAGGATAGAACCTTGGAGGTTGCCATTCCTTGGTAGTTGCTCATCCCTCGGTAATCTTCAGGGAATGAACCAAACACATGGGACCTCTAGCCTCAAGTTAACGTTCAGGTTTTCTCATGACAGGGGCAGGCATGCCACAGATTCCATGCAGCCTTAGTCCCTGTGGTTCTTGAACTCTAGGAATCATATCAGTTCTCTTTTGACTCGCTGGTCTGCCCTAGGTTTTGAAACGTACTAAAAGGACCGCCTGTGTCTTCGCGAAGTTGTGAGCAATCTACGGTTGGGAACATCTAGATGCCAAGTGATGGGCAGTGAAGGGCTTCGTTGGTTCCACCCCTAGCTTGCGATGGCTGGAAAGCAACACAGTTATCAACGTTCCGTGCCTTCCTTCATGCAAAGCGTGTCTGCATTCCTCAGGAAACCTGAGCTGCACTGAAAAACACAATTAGCCTACGATTGCTTCTAGGAACTAAACCGTGAAGTCGGTATACCTCAAGCAGCAACTAGACTTCATGTCCAGTTTCAATAATTACAGGGTTTCCCTTAACTGATAGTTATTCCCGAGAAAAATTGCCACCTAGGCCTCACTAAGCCTTCACCTTGATATCCTTACACCACCATCACGACTCCCAGCATGGCAATGGTTACTAATGTCATGCTCCATTGTGTCCACTGGATGTGCAATAAGAGAGCCAGAAACTCCAGAGGAATATGCTGTTTGGTCCCCCTGGAAATTGAGGCTTCCTGGAAAATTGTATTTTCCTCATTAGAAAGTTGAGAGTTGCAGCCTCAGTGTTACCTGGTAAACTCTGTTGTAGGCCACCTTTTCTTCATCGCACAATGGTATTTGTGAGGACAAGTGATTTTCCAAGAAAGAAACTTGGAGGTTGCCATTCTTTGGTATGTGCTCATCCTTCAGTGATCTACAGTGAATTGGCGAACCCGTTTGACCACTAGCCGCAAGGTAAAGTTGCTCTTGAATCATGCCACAGGTTGGCATGCAGCTGAATCCATGTAGCCTTATTCAGTGTGGTTCTTGAGCTCTAGGAATCATTCCAGGTCTCAAAGTACTGGTGGGTCTGCACTAGGATGAGAAACGTACAAGAAGAATGGCCTGTGTGTTTGGGGATTTGTGAGCAGTGCACCATTGGGAGGAGCTCGATACTGAGTCTTGGAAGGTGTAGGGCTTCTTTTGTTAAAGCTCTAGAATCTGGTAAGTTGAAACAACTCAAGTGTCTCCCTTCTAAAGCACCTTGGAGGTACCAATCAGAGAAAGAAACAGCAGGGTCAATGCTCTGTGGTCTCTTTTGAAAATACGGCTCGAAGGAAATCTTTATTTTCTTCATTGGGATCTAGGGAGTTGCGTGCTCAATTCTTCTGAGAAACACTGTAGTTGCACATGTTCTCTTCATAGCACAATTGCCTTTGTGATGACAAGTGAGTTTCTAGGAAGGAAACTTGAGGATTGCCATTCTTTGGTAGGTACTCATTCTTCGGAAATCTTCAGTCAATTGGCGAACCCATTTGTCCACTAGCCTCAAGCTAACGTTCCTCTTCTATCATGCCACAGGTTGGCATGCAGCTGAATCCAAGTAGCCTTATTATGTGTGGTCCTTGAGCTCTAGGAAGCGTTCCTGGTCTCTTAGTACTGGCTGGTCTGCACTAGAATGAGAAACGTGCAGGAAGGAAAGCGTGTGTGTTCCGGGGGTTGTGAGCAATGCACCGTTTGGAAGAGCTAGGTGCTGAGTAATGGGCAGTGTAGGGTTTCCCTGGATAAACACCTAGATTGCGACAGCTTGAAAACACCTAGCTATCAGCGTTCTGTTCAATCCTTCATGCCAAAAGTGTCTGCTTTTCTGCCTATCCGTGAGCACACAAAAAATAATATGATCCTACCCCTCCTTCTGGGAACTCACACGTGATGGAATCTACGCCCAGCAGCCAGTGGACTTTAAGTGCAGCCTGAAAAATTACAGGGTTTCCCTTGAAAGCTAGTTATTCCGGAGATACATTGTACACCCAGGCCTCACTCACCGATGACCCTGTAATACTTTGACCACATTCACGACTGCCTGTATTGCAAAGTTTACTCACAAAAGGGTTTAGTTGGTAACTTGAACGTCCAATAAGTACTCAGAAACTGCAGCATAAGAAGCTGTGCTCTCCCTTTGGAGATTGAGGCTTCATGGGAAGTTTATTTTCCACATTGGAATGTCGACACTTGCGGCCTCCGTGTTACCCGATAAACAGTGTAGTTGCCCATCGTCTCTTCACTGCAGAATTGCCTTTTCAGGCAAGTGATTTTCCATGAAACAAACGTTTCCTTTCAATTCCTGCTACGTGCTCCTCCTTCAGCAGTTGTTAGTGAATAGGCCAACCACATGCGACGACTGGCCTCAACCTAACGTTCTGTTTTTCTCGTCACAATGGTAGGCAGGCAGCAGGTTCAATGCAACGTTTGGCAAAGCAGTACTGGAACTGTAGGAGACATTTCTGGTGTCTTAGGAAAGGCGGGTGTGCACTAGGATCCATGATTTTCACGAAGGGCTGCCAGTCTCTTCTGGAACTTGTGAGCAACGTTCAGTTGATGACAACTATACGCCAAGAAAGGGCAGTGAAAGGATTATTCTGTTAAACCTCTAGAATGTGGTAAGTTGAAACAACTCAAGTATCTCCCTTCTAACGAACCTTGGAGGAACAAAATAGAGGAAGAAACAGCAGGGTCAATGCTCTGTGGTCCCTTTTGAAAGCAAGGCATGAAGGGAAAGTTTATTTACCTCTTTGGGATTTGAAGAGTCGCAGGCTCAATTCTCCCTGAGAAACATTGTAGTTGCACATGTTCTCTGCATAGCACAATTCCCTTTGTGAGGACAAGGGATTTTCCAAGAAAAAAAAACTTGGAGGTTGCCATTCCTTGGTATGTGCTCATCCTTCAGTAATATACAGTGAATTGGCGACCCTATTTGACCACTAGCCTCAAGCAAACGTTCCTCTTGTCTCCTAACACACGTTGGCGTGCAGCAGAATCCATGTAGCCTTATTCAGTGTTGTTCTTGGACTCTAGGAATCATTCCAGGTCTCAATACTGGCCGGTCTGCAGTAGGATGAGAAACCTACAAGAAGAAAGGCCTGTGAGTTCGGGGAGTTGTGAGCAATGCACCGTTGGGAACAGCTAGATGCCGAGTCATGGGCTGTGAAGGGCCTCTTTCCTTAAACCTCTTGAATGTGGTAAGTTGAATGAACTCAAGGATCTCCCTTCTAAAGCACATTGGAGGTACAAACCAGAGAAAGAAAGAGCAGGGGCAGTGCTCTGTGGTCCCTTTTGAAAATAAGGCATGAATGGAGACTTTATTTACCTCCTTGGGATTTAGAGAGTTGTGGGCTCAACTCTCCTGAGAAACACTGTAGTTGCACATGTTCTCTTCATAGCACATTTGCCTTTGTGATGACAAGTGAGTTTCTAGGAAAAATCTTGGAGGTTGCCATTCTTTGGTAGGTGCTCATCCTTCGGTAATCTTCAGTGAATTGGCGACGTCATTTGACCACTAGCCTCAAGCTAAGGCTCCTCTTGTATCATCCCACAGGTTGGCATGCAGCAGAATCCATGTAGCCTTATTCAGTGTGGTTCTTGGGCACTAGGAAACATTCGAAGTCTCCTAGGACTCAGGGGTCTGCATTAGACCCGAAACGTACAAAAAGGACGGCCTGTGTGTTCAAGGATTTGTGAGTAAGGCACCGTTGGGAACAGCTAGATGCCGAGTCAGGGGCAGTGAAAGGCTTCTTTTGTTAAACCTCTAGAATGTGGTACTCTGAAACAACTCAAGTATCTCCCTTCTAAATCACCTTGCAGGTACAAAATAGAGAAAGAAACAGCAGGTTCAATGCTCTGTGGTCCCTTTTGAAAATAAGGCTGGAAGGGAAACTTTATTTACCTCCTTGAGATTTAGAGAGTTGCAGGCTCAATTCTCCCTGAGAAACACTGTACTTGCACATCTTCCCTTCATAACACAATTGCCTTTGTGATGACGTGAGTTTCTAGGATAGAACCTTGGAGGTTGCCATTCCTTGGTAGTTGCTCATCCCTCGGTAATCTTCAGGGAATGAACCAAACACATGGGACCTCTAGCCTCAAGTTAACGTTCAGGTTTTCTCATGACAGGGGCAGGCATGCCACAGATTCCATGCAGCCTTAGTCCCTGTGGTTCTTGAACTCTAGGAATCATATCAGTTCTCTTTTGACTCGCTGGTCTGCCCTAGGTTTTGAAACGTACTAAAAGGACCGCCTGTGTCTTCGCGAAGTTGTGAGCAATCTACGGTTGGGAACATCTAGATGCCAAGTGATGGGCAGTGAAGGGCTTCGTTGGTTCCACCCCTAGCTTGCGATGGCTGGAAAGCAACACAGTTATCAACGTTCCGTGCCTTCCTTCATGCAAAGCGTGTCTGCATTCCTCAGGAAACCTGAGCTGCACTGAAAAACACAATTAGCCTACGATTGCTTCTAGGAACTAAACCGTGAAGTCGGTATACCTCAAGCAGCAACTAGACTTCATGTCCAGTTTCAATAATTACAGGGTTTCCCTTAACTGATAGTTATTCCCGAGAAAAATTGCCACCTAGGCCTCACTAAGCCTTCACCTTGATATCCTTACACCACCATCACGACTCCCAGCATGGCAATGGTTACTAATGTCATGCTCCATTGTGTCCACTGGATGTGCAATAAGAGAGCCAGAAACTCCAGAGGAATATGCTGTTTGGTCCCCCTGGAAATTGAGGCTTCCTGGAAAATTGTATTTTCCTCATTAGAAAGTTGAGAGTTGCAGCCTCAGTGTTACCTGGTAAACTCTGTTGTAGGCCACCTTTTCTTCATCGCACAATGGTATTTGTGAGGACAAGTGATTTTCCAAGAAAGAAACTTGGAGGTTGCCATTCTTTGGTATGTGCTCATCCTTCAGTGATCTACAGTGAATTGGCGAACCCGTTTGACCACTAGCCGCAAGGTAAAGTTGCTCTTGAATCATGCCACAGGTTGGCATGCAGCTGAATCCATGTAGCCTTATTCAGTGTGGTTCTTGAGCTCTAGGAATCATTCCAGGTCTCAAAGTACTGGTGGGTCTGCACTAGGATGAGAAACGTACAAGAAGAATGGCCTGTGTGTTTGGGGATTTGTGAGCAGTGCACCATTGGGAGGAGCTCGATACTGAGTCTTGGAAGGTGTAGGGCTTCTTTTGTTAAAGCTCTAGAATCTGGTAAGTTGAAACAACTCAAGTGTCTCCCTTCTAAAGCACCTTGGAGGTACCAATCAGAGAAAGAAACAGCAGGGTCAATGCTCTGTGGTCTCTTTTGAAAATACGGCTCGAAGGAAATCTTTATTTTCTTCATTGGGATCTAGGGAGTTGCGTGCTCAATTCTTCTGAGAAACACTGTAGTTGCACATGTTCTCTTCATAGCACAATTGCCTTTGTGATGACAAGTGAGTTTCTAGGAAGGAAACTTGAGGATTGCCATTCTTTGGTAGGTACTCATTCTTCGGAAATCTTCAGTCAATTGGCGAACCCATTTGTCCACTAGCCTCAAGCTAACGTTCCTCTTCTATCATGCCACAGGTTGGCATGCAGCTGAATCCAAGTAGCCTTATTATGTGTGGTCCTTGAGCTCTAGGAAGCGTTCCTGGTCTCTTAGTACTGGCTGGTCTGCACTAGAATGAGAAACGTGCAGGAAGGAAAGCGTGTGTGTTCCGGGGGTTGTGAGCAATGCACCGTTTGGAAGAGCTAGGTGCTGAGTAATGGGCAGTGTAGGGTTTCCCTGGATAAACACCTAGATTGCGACAGCTTGAAAACACCTAGCTATCAGCGTTCTGTTCAATCCTTCATGCCAAAAGTGTCTGCTTTTCTGCCTATCCGTGAGCACACAAAAAATAATATGATCCTACCCCTCCTTCTGGGAACTCACACGTGATGGAATCTACGCCCAGCAGCCAGTGGACTTTAAGTGCAGCCTGAAAAATTACAGGGTTTCCCTTGAAAGCTAGTTATTCCGGAGATACATTGTACACCCAGGCCTCACTCACCGATGACCCTGTAATACTTTGACCACATTCACGACTGCCTGTATTGCAAAATTTACTCACAAAAGGGTTTACTTGGTAACTTGAACGTCCAATAAGTACTCAGAAACTGCAGCATAAGAAGCTGTGCTCTCCCTTTGGAGATTGAGGCTTCATGGGAAGTTTATTTTCCACATTGGAATGTCGACACTTGCGGCCTCCGTGTTACCCGATAAACAGTGTAGTTGCCCATCGTCTCTTCACTGCAGAATTGCCTTTTCAGGCAAGTGATTTTCCATGAAACAAACGTTTCCTTTCAATTCCTGCTACGTGCTCCTCCTTCAGCAGTTGTTAGTGAATAGGCCAACCACATGCGACGACTGGCCTCAACCTAAAGTTCTGTTTTTCTCGTCACAATGGTAGGCAGGCAGCAGGTTCAATGCAGCGTTTGGCAAAGCAGTACTGGAACTGTAGGAGACATTTCTGGTGTGTTAGGTAAGGCGGGTGTGCACTAGGATCCACGATATTCACGAGGGGCTGCCAGTCTCTTCTGGAACTTGTGAGCAACTTTAAGTTGATGACAACTATACGCCAAGAAAGGGCAGTGAAAGGCTTTTTCTGTTAAACCTCTAGAATGTGGTAAGTTGAAACAACTCAAGTATCTCCCTTCTAACGAACCTTGGAGGAACAAAATAGAGGAAGAAACAGCAGGGTCAATGCTCTGTGGTCCCTTTTGAAAGCAAGGCATGAAGGGAAAGTTTATTTACCTCTTTGGGATTTGAAGAGTCGCAGGCTCAATTCTCCCTGAGAAACATTGTAGTTGCACATTTTCTCTGCATAGCACAATTCCCTTTGTGAGGACAAGGGATTTTCCAAGAAAAAAAAAACTTGGAGGTTGCCATTCCTTGGTATGTGCTCATCCTTCAGTAATATATAGTGAATTGGCGACCCTATTTGACCACTAGCCTCAAGCAAACGTTCCTCTTGTCTCATAACACACGTTGGCGTGCAGCAGAATCCATGGAGCCTTATTCAGTGTTGTTCTTGGACTCTAGGAATCATTCCAGGTCTCAATACTGGCCGGTCTGCAGTAGGATGAGAAACCTACAAGAAGAAAGGCCTGTGAGTTCGGGGAGTTGTGAGCAATGCACCGTTGGGAACAGCTAGATGACGAGCCATGGGCTGTGAAGGGCCTCTTTCCTTAAACCTCTAGAATGTGGTAAGTTGAATGAACTCAAGGATCTCCCTTCTAAAGCACATTGGAGGTACAAACCAGAGAAAGAAAGAGCAGGGGCAGTGCTCTGTGGTCCCTTTTGAAAATAAGGCATGAAGGGAGACTTTATTTACCTCCTTGGGATTTAGAGAGTTGTGGGCTCAACTCTCCTGAGAAACACTGTAGTTGCACATGTTCTCTTCATAGCACATTTGCCTTTGTGATGACAAGTGAGTTTCTAGGAAAAATCTTGGAGGTTGCCATTCTTTGGTAGGTGCTCATCCTTCGGTAATCTTCAGTGAATTGGCGACACCATTTGACCACTAGCCTCAAGCTAAGGCTCCTCTTGTATCATCCCACAGGTTGGCATGCAGCAGAATCCATGTAGCCTTATTCAGTGTGGTTCTTGGGCACTAGGAAACATTCGAAGTCTCCTAGGACTCAGGGGTCTGCACTAGACCCGAAACGTACAAAAAGGACGGCCTGTGTGTTCAAGGATTTGTGAGTAAGGCACCGTTGGGAACAGCTAGATGCCGAGTCAGGGGCAGTGAAAGGCTTCTTTTGTTAAACCTCTAGAATGTGGTACGCTGAAACAACTCAAGTATCTCCCTTCTAAATCATCTTGCAGGTACAAAATAGAGAAAGAAACAGCAGGTACAATGCTCTGTGGTCCCTTTTGAAAATAAGGCTGGAAGGGAAACTTTATTTACCTCCTTGAGATTTAGAGAGTTGCAGGCTCAATTCTCCCTGAGAAACACTGTACTTGCACATCTTCCCTTCATAACACAATTGCCTTTGTGATGACGTGAGTTTCTAGGATAGAACCTTGGAGGTTGCCATTCCTTGGTAGTTGCTCATCCCTCGGTAATCTTCAGGGAATGAACCAAACACATGGGACCTCTAGCCTCAAGTTAACGTTCAGGTTTTCTCATGACAGGGGCAGGCATGCCACAGATTCCATGCAGCCTTAGTCCCTGTGGTTCTTGAACTCTAGGAATCATATCAGTTCTCTTTTGACTCGCTGGTCTGCCCTAGGTTTTGAAATGTACTAAAAGGACCGCCTGTGTCTTCGCGAAGTTGTGAGCAATCTACGGTTGGGAACATCTAGATGCCAAGTGATGGGCAGTGAAGGGCTTCGTTGGTTCCACCCCTAGCTTGCGATGGCTGGAAAGCAACACAGTTATCAACGTTCCGTGCCTTCCTTCATGCAAAGCGTGTCTGCATTCCTCAGGAAACCTGAGCTGCACTGAAAAACACAATTAGCCTACGATTGCTTCTAGGAACTAAACCGTGAAGTCGGTATACCTCAAGCAGCAACTAGACTTCATGTCCAGTTTCAATAATTACAGGGTTTCCCTTAACTGATAGTTATTCCCGAGAAAAATTGCCACCTAGGCCTCACTAAGCCTTCACCTTGATATCCTTACACCACCATCACGACTCCCAGCATGGCAATGGTTACTAATGTCATGCTCCATTGTGTCCACTGGATGTGCAATAAGAGAGCCAGAAACTCCAGAGGAATATGCTGTTTGGTCCCCCTGGAAATTGAGGCTTCCTGGAAAATTGTATTTTCCTCATTAGAAAGTTGAGAGTTGCAGCCTCAGTGTTACCTGGTAAACTCTGTTGTAGGCCACCTTTTCTTCATCGCACAATGGTATTTGTGAGGACAAGTGATTTTCCAAGAAAGAAACTTGGAGGTTGCCATTCTTTGGTATGTGCTCATCCTTCAGTGATCTACAGTGAATTGGCGAACCCGTTTGACCACTAGCCGCAAGGTAAAGTTGCTCTTGAATCATGCCACAGGTTGGCATGCAGCTGAATCCATGTAGCCTTATTCAGTGTGGTTCTTGAGCTCTAGGAATCATTCCAGGTCTCAAAGTACTGGTGGGTCTGCACTAGGATGAGAAACGTACAAGAAGAATGGCCTGTGTGTTTGGGGATTTGTGAGCAGTGCACCATTGGGAGGAGCTCGATACTGAGTCTTGGAAGGTGTAGGGCTTCTTTTGTTAAAGCTCTAGAATCTGGTAAGTTGAAACAACTCAAGTGTCTCCCTTCTAAAGCACCTTGGAGGTACCAATCAGAGAAAGAAACAGCAGGGTCAATGCTCTGTGGTCTCTTTTGAAAATACGGCTCGAAGGAAATCTTTATTTTCTTCATTGGGATCTAGGGAGTTGCGTGCTCAATTCTTCTGAGAAACACTGTAGTTGCACATGTTCTCTTCATAGCACAATTGCCTTTGTGATGACAAGTGAGTTTCTAGGAAGGAAACTTGAGGATTGCCATTCTTTGGTAGGTACTCATTCTTCGGAAATCTTCAGTCAATTGGCGAACCCATTTGTCCACTAGCCTCAAGCTAACGTTCCTCTTCTATCATGCCACAGGTTGGCATGCAGCTGAATCCAAGTAGCCTTATTATGTGTGGTCCTTGAGCTCTAGGAAGCGTTCCTGGTCTCTTAGTACTGGCTGGTCTGCACTAGAATGAGAAACGTGCAGGAAGGAAAGCGTGTGTGTTCCGGGGGTTGTGAGCAATGCACCGTTTGGAAGAGCTAGGTGCTGAGTAATGGGCAGTGTAGGGTTTCCCTGGATAAACACCTAGATTGCGACAGCTTGAAAACACCTAGCTATCAGCGTTCTGTTCAATCCTTCATGCCAAAAGTGTCTGCTTTTCTGCCTATCCGTGAGCACACAAAAAATAATATGATCCTACCCCTCCTTCTGGGAACTCACACGTGATGGAATCTACGCCCAGCAGCCAGTGGACTTTAAGTGCAGCCTGAAAAATTACAGGGTTTCCCTTGAAAGCTAGTTATTCCGGAGATACATTGTACACCCAGGCCTCACTCACCGATGACCCTGTAATACTTTGACCACATTCACGACTGCCTGTATTGCAAAATTTACTCACAAAAGGGTTTACTTGGTAACTTGAACGTCCAATAAGTACTCAGAAACTGCAGCATAAGAAGCTGTGCTCTCCCTTTGGAGATTGAGGCTTCATGGGAAGTTTATTTTCCACATTGGAATGTCGACACTTGCGGCCTCCGTGTTACCCGATAAACAGTGTAGTTGCCCATCGTCTCTTCACTGCAGAATTGCCTTTTCAGGCAAGTGATTTTCCATGAAACAAACGTTTCCTTTCAATTCCTGCTATATGCTCCTCCTTCAGCAGTTGTTATTGAATAGGCCAACCACATGCGACGACTGGCCTCAACCTAAAGTTCTGTTTTTCTCGTCACAATGGTAGGCAGGCAGCAGGTTCAATGCAGCGTTTGGCAAAGCAGTACTGGAACTGTAGGAGACATTTCTGGTGTCTTAGGTAAGGCGGGTGTGCACTAGGATCCACGATATTCACGAGGGGCTGCCAGTCTCTTCTGGAACTTGTGAGCAACTTTAAGTTGATGACAACTATACGCCAAGAAAGGGCAGTGAAAGGCTTTTTCTGTTAAACCTCTAGAATGTGGTAAGTTGAAACAACGCAAGTATCTCCCTTCTAACGAACCTTGGAGGAACAAAATAGAGGAAGAAACAGCAGGGTCAATGCTCTGTGGTCCCTTTTGAAAGCAAGGCATGAAGGGAAAGTTTATTTACCTCTTTGGGATTTGAAGAGTCGCAGGCTCAATTCTCCCTGAGAAACATTGTAGTTGCACATTTTCTCTGCATAGCACAATTCCCTTTGTGAGGACAAGGGATTTTCCAAGAAAAAAAAAACTTGGAGGTGGCCATTCCTTGGTATGTGCTCATCCTTCAGTAATATATAGTGAATTGGCGACCCTATTTGACCACTAGCCTCAAGCAAACGTTCCTCTTGTCTCATAACACACGTTGGCGTGCAGCAGAATCCATGGAGCCTTATTCAGTGTTGTTCTTGGACTCTAGGAATCATTCCAGGTCTCAATACTGGCCGGTCTGCAGTAGGATGAGAAACCTACAAGAAGAAAGGCCTGTGAGTTCGGGGAGTTGTGAGCAATGCACCGTTGGGAACAGCTAGATGACGAGCCATGGGCTGTGAAGGGCCTCTTTCCTTAAACCTCTAGAATGTGGTAAGTTGAATGAACTCAAGGATCTCCCTTCTAAAGCACATTGGAGGTACAAACCAGAGAAAGAAAGAGCAGGGGCAGTGCTCTGTGGTCCCTTTTGAAAATAAGGCATGAAGGGAGACTTTATTTACCTCCTTGGGATTTAGAGAGTTGTGGGCTCAACTCTCCTGAGAAACACTGTAGTTGCACATGTTCTCTTCATAGCACATTTGCCTTTGTGATGACAAGTGAGTTTCTAGGAAAGATATTGGAGGTTGCCATTCTTTGGTAGGTGCTCATCCTTCGGTAATCTTCAGTGAATTGGCGACGCCATTTGACCACTAGCCTCAAGCTAAGGCTCCTCTTGTATCATCCCACAGGTTGGCATGCAGCAGAATCCATGTAGCCTTATTCAGTGTGGTTCTTGGGCACTAGGAAACATTCGAAGTCTCCTAGGACTCAGGGGTCTGCACTAGACCCGAAACGTACAAAAAGGACGGCCTGTGTGTTCAAGGATTTGTGAGTAAGGCACCGTTGGGAACAGCTAGATGCCGAGTCAGGGGCAGTGAAAGGCTTCTTTTGTTAAACCTCTAGAATGTGGTACGCTGAAACAACTCAAGTATCTCCCTTCTAAATCATCTTGCAGGTACAAAATAGAGAAAGAAACAGCAGGTACAATGCTCTGTGGTCCCTTTTGAAAATAAGGCTGGAAGGGAAACTTTATTTACCTCCTTGAGATTTAGAGAGTTGCAGGCTCAATTCTCCCTGAGAAACACTGTACTTGCACATCTTCCCTTCATAACACAATTGCCTTTGTGATGACGTGAGTTTCTAGGATAGAACCTTGGAGGTTGCCATTCCTTGGTAGTTGCTCATCCCTCGGTAATCTTCAGGGAATGAACCAAACACATGGGACCTCTAGCCTCAAGTTAACGTTCAGGTTTTCTCATGACAGGGGCAGGCATGCCACAGATTCCATGCAGCCTTAGTCCCTGTGGTTCTTGAACTCTAGGAATCATATCAGTTCTCTTTTGACTCGCTGGTCTGCCCTAGGTTTTGAAACGTACTAAAAGGACCGCCTGTGTCTTCGCGAAGTTGTGAGCAATCTACGGTTGGGAACATCTAGATGCCAAGTGATGGGCAGTGAAGGGCTTCGTTGGTTCCACCCCTAGCTTGCGATGGCTGGAAAGCAACACAGTTATCAACGTTCCGTGCCTTCCTTCATGCAAAGCGTGTCTGCATTCCTCAGGAAACCTGAGCTGCACTGAAAAACACAATTAGCCTACGATTGCTTCTAGGAACTAAACCGTGAAGTCGGTATACCTCAAGCAGCAACTAGACTTCATGTCCAGTTTCAATAATTACAGGGTTTCCCTTAACTGATAGTTATTCCCGAGAAAAATTGCCACCTAGGCCTCACTAAGCCTTCACCTTGATATCCTTACACCACCATCACGACTCCCAGCATGGCAATGGTTACTAATGTCATGCTCCATTGTGTCCACTGGATGTGCAATAAGAGAGCCAGAAACTCCAGAGGAATATGCTGTTTGGTCCCCCTGGAAATTGAGGCTTCCTGGAAAATTGTATTTTCCTCATTAGAAAGTTGAGAGTTGCAGCCTCAGTGTTACCTGGTAAACTCTGTTGTAGCCCACCTTTTCTTCATCGCACAATGGTATTTGTGAGGACAAGTGATTTTCCAAGAAAGAAACTTGGAGGTTGCCATTCTTTGGTATGTGCTCATCCTTCAGTGATCTACAGTGAATTGGCGAACCCGTTTGACCACTAGCCGCAAGGTAAAGTTGCTCTTGAATCATGCCACAGGTTGGCATGCAGCTGAATCCATGTAGCCTTATTCAGTGTGGTTCTTGAGCTCTAGGAATCATTCCAGGTCTCAAAGTACTGGTGGGTCTGCACTAGGATGAGAAACGTACAAGAAGAATGGCCTGTGTGTTTGGGGATTTGTGAGCAGTGCACCATTGGGAGGAGCTCGATACTGAGTCTTGGAAGGTGTAGGGCTTCTTTTGTTAAAGCTCTAGAATCTGGTAAGTTGAAACAACTCAAGTGTCTCCCTTCTAAAGCACCTTGGAGGTACCAATCAGAGAAAGAAACAGCAGGGTCAATGCTCTGTGGTCTCTTTTGAAAATACGGCTCGAAGGAAATCTTTATTTTCTTCATTGGGATCTAGGGAGTTGCGTGCTCAATTCTTCTGAGAAACACTGTAGTTGCACATGTTCTCTTCATAGCACAATTGCCTTTGTGATGACAAGTGAGTTTCTAGGAAGGAAACTTGAGGATTGCCATTCTTTGGTAGGTACTCATTCTTCGGAAATCTTCAGTGAATTGGCGAACCCATTTGTCCACTAGCCTCAAGCTAACGTTCCTCTTCTATCATGCCACAGGTTGGCATGCAGCTGAATCCAAGTAGCCTTATTATGTGTGGTCCTTGAGCTCTAGGTAGCGTTCCTGGTCTCTTAGTACTGGCTGGTCTGCACTAGAATGAGAAACGTGCAGGAAGGAAAGCGTGTGTGTTCCGGGGGTTGTGAGCAATGCACCGTTTGGAAGAGCTAGGTGCTGAGTAATGGGCAGTGTAGGGTTTCCCTGGATAAACACCTAGATTGCGACAGCTTGAAAACACCTAGCTATCAGCGTTCTGTTCAATCCTTCATGCCAAAAGTGTCTGCTTTTCTGCCTATCCGTGAGCACACAAAAAATAATATGATCCTACCCTTCCTTCTGGGAACTCACACGTGATGGAATCTACGCCCAGCAGCCAGTGGACTTTAAGTGCAGCCTGAAAAATTACAGGGTTTCCCTTGAAAGCTAGTTATTCCGGAGATACATTGTACACCCAGGCCTCACTCACCGATGACCCTGTAATACTTTGACCACATTCACGACTGCCTGTATTGCAAAGTTTACTCACAAAAGGGTTTAGTTGGTAACTTGAACGTCCAATAAGTACTCAGAAACTGCAGCATAAGAAGCTGTGCTCTCCCTTTGGAGATTGAGGCTTCATGGGAAGTTTATTTTCCACATTGGAATGTCGACACTTGCGGCCTCCGTGTTACCCGATAAACAGTGTAGTTGCCCATCGTCTCTTCACTGCAGAATTGCCTTTTCAGGCAAGTGATTTTCCATGAAACAAACGTTTCCTTTCAATTCCTGCTACGTGCTCCTCCTTCAGCCGTTGTTAGTGACTAGGCCAACCACATGCGACGACTGGCCTCAACCTAACGTTCTGTTTTTCTCGTCACAATGGTAGGCAGGCAGCAGGTTCAATGCAGCGTTTGGCAAAGCAGTACTGGAACTGTAGGAGACATTTCTGGTGTCTTAAGAAAGGCGG
This sequence comes from Balaenoptera physalus, assembly GCF_965194825.1. NCBI lineage: Eukaryota > Metazoa > Chordata > Mammalia > Artiodactyla > Balaenopteridae > Balaenoptera > Balaenoptera physalus. The sequence goes on along the minus strand of NC_138896.1, from coordinate 47,928,318 downwards.
GTGTGCACTAGGATCCATGATATTCACGAAGGGCTGCCAGTCTCTTCAGGAACTTGTGAGCAACGTTCAGTTGATGACAACTATACGCCAAGAAAGGGCAGTGAAAGGATTATTCTGTTAAACCTCTAGAATGTGGTAAGTTGAAACAACTCAAGTATCTCCCTTCTAACGAATCTTGGAGGAACAAAATAGAGGAAGAAACAGCAGGGTCAATGCTCTGTGGTCCCTTTTGAAAGCAAGGCATGAAGGGAAAGTTTATTTACCTCTTTGGGATTTGAAGAGTCGCAGGCTCAATTCTCCCTGAGAAACATTGTAGTTGCACATGTTCTCTGCATAGCACAATTCCCTTTGTGAGGACAAGGGATTTTCCAAGAAAAAAAAACTTGGAGGTTGCCATTCCTTGGTATGTGCTCATCCTTCAGTAATATACAGTGAATTGGCGACCCTATTTGACCACTAGCCTCAAGCAAACGTTCCTCTTGTCTCCTAACACACGTTGGCGTGCAGCAGAATCCATGTAGCCTTATTCAGTGTTGTTCTTGGACTCTAGGAATCATTCCAGGTCTCAATACTGGCCGGTCTGCAGTAGGATGAGAAACCTACAAGAAGAAAGGCCTGTGAGTTCGGGGAGTTGTGAGCAATGCACCGTTGGGAACAGCTAGATGCCGAGTCATGGGCTGTGAAGGGCCTCTTTCCTTAAACCTCTTGAATGTGGTAAGTTGAATGAACTCAAGGATCTCCCTTCTAAAGCACATTGGAGGTACAAACCAGAGAAAGAAAGAGCAGGGGCAGTGCTCTGTGGTCCCTTTTGAAAATAAGGCATGAATGGAGACTTTATTTACCTCCTTGGGATTTAGAGAGTTGTGGGCTCAACTCTCCTGAGAAACACTGTAGTTGCACATGTTCTCTTCATAGCACATTTGCCTTTGTGATGACAAGTGAGTTTCTAGGAAAAATCTTGGAGGTTGCCATTCTTTGGTAGGTGCTCATCCTTCGGTAATCTTCAGTGAATTGGCGACGCCATTTGACCACTAGCCTCAAGCTAAGGCTCCTCTTGTATCATCCCACAGGTTGGCATGCAGCAGAATCCATGTAGCCTTATTCAGTGTGGTTCTTGGGCTCTAGGAAACATTCGAAGTCTCCTAGGACTCAGGGGTCTGCACTAGACCCGAAACGTACAAAAAGGACGGCCTGTGTGTTCAAGGATTTGTGAGTAAGGCACCGTTGGGAACAGCTAGATGCCGAGTCAGGGGCAGTGAAAGGCTTCTTTTGTTAAACCTCTAGAATGTGGTACGCTGAAACAACTCAAGTATCTCCCTTCTAAATCACCTTGCAGGTACAAAATAGAGAAAGAAACAGCAGGTTCAATGCTCTGTGGTCCCTTTTGAAAATAAGGCTGGAAGGGAAACTTTATTTACCTCCTTGAGATTTAGAGAGTTGCAGGCTCAATTCTCCCTGAGAAACACTGTACTTGCACATCTTCCCTTCATAACACAATTGCCTTTGTGATGACGTGAGTTTCTAGGATAGAACCTTGGAGGTTGCCATTCCTTGGTAGTTGCTCATCCCTCGGTAATCTTCAGGGAATGAACCAAACACATGGGACCTCTAGCCTCAAGTTAACGTTCAGGTTTTCTCATGACAGGGGCAGGCATGCCACAGATTCCATGCAGCCTTAGTCCCTGTGGTTCTTGAACTCTAGGAATCATATCAGTTCTCTTTTGACTCGCTGGTCTGCCCTAGGTTTTGAAACGTACTAAAAGGACCGCCTGTGTCTTCGGGAAGTTGTGAGCAATCTACGGTTGGGAACATCTAGATGCCAAGTGATGGGCAGTGAAGGGCTTCGTTGGTTCCACCCCTAGCTTGCGATGGCTGGAAAGCAACACAGTTATCAACGTTCCGTGCCTTCCTTCATGCAAAGCGTGTCTGCATTCCTCAGGAAACCTGAGATGCACTGAAAAACACAATTAGCCTACGATTGCTTCTAGGAACTAAACCGTGAAGTTGGTATACCTCAAGCAGCAACTAGACTTCATGTCCAGTTTCAATAATTACAGGGTTTCCCTTAACTGATATTTATTCCCGAGAAAAATTGTCACCTAGGCCTCACTAAGCCTTCACCTTGATATCCTTACACCACCATCACGACTCCCAGCATGGCAATGGTTACTAATGTCATGCTCCATTGTGTCCACTGGATGTGCAATAAGAGAGCCAGAAACTCCAGAGGAATATGCTGTTTGGTCCCCCTGGAAATTGAGACTTCCTGGAAAATTGTATTTTCCTCATTAGAAAGTTGAGAGTTGCAGCCTCAGTGTTACCTGGTAAACTCTGTTGTAGCCCACCTTTTCTTCATCGCACAATGGTATTTGTGAGGACAAGTGATTTTCCAAGAAAGAAACTTGGAGGTTGCCATTCTTTGGTATGTGCTCATCCTTCAGTGATCTACAGTGAATTGGCGAACCCGTTTGACCACTAGCCGCAAGGTAACGTTGCTCTTGAATCATGCCACAGGTTGGCATGCAGCTGAATCCATGTAGCCTTATTCAGTGTGGTTCTTGAGCTCTAGGAATCATTCCAGGTCTCAAAGTACTGGTGGGTCTGCACTAGGATGAGAAACGTACAAGAAGAATGGCCTGTGTGTTTGGGGATTTGTGAGCAGTGCATCATTGGGAAGAGCTCGATGCTGAGTCTTGGAAGGTGTAGGGCTTCTTTTGTTAAACCTCTAGAATCTGGTAAGTTGAAACAACTCAAGTGTCTCCCTTCTAAAGCACCTTGGAGGTACCAATCAGAGAAAGAAACAGCAGGGTCAATGCTCTGTGGTCTCTTTTGAAAATACGGCTCGAAGGAAATCTTTATTTTCTTCATTGGGATCTAGGGAGCTGCGTGCTCAATTCTTCTGAGAAACACTGTAGTTGCACATGTTCTCTTCATAGCACAATTGCCTTTGTGATGACAAGTGAGTTTCTAGGAAGGAAACTTGAGGATTGCCATTCTTTGGTAGGTACTCATTCTTCGGAAATCTTCAGTGAATTGGCGAACCCATTTGTCCACTAGCCTCAAGCTAACGTTCCTCTTCTATCATGCCACAGGTTGGCATGCAGCTGAATCCAAGTAGCCTTATTATGTGTGGTCCTTGAGCTCTAGGAAGCGTTCCTGGTCTCTTAGTACTGGCTGGTCTGCACTAGAATGAGAAACGTGCAGGAAGGAAAGCGTGTGTGTTCCGGGGGTTGTGAGCAATGCACCGTTTGGAAGAGCTAGGTGCTGAGTAATGGGCAGTGTAGGGTTTCCCTGGATAAACACCTAGATTGCGACAGCTTGAAAACACCTAGCTATCAGCGTTCTGTTCAATCCTTCATGCCAAAAGTGTCTGCTTTTCTGCCTATCCGTGAGCACACAGAAAATAATATGATCCTACCCCTCCTTCTGGGAACTCACACGTGATGGAATCTACGCCCAGCAGCCAGTGGACTTTAAGTGCAGCCTGAAAAATTACAGGGTTTCCCTTGAAAGCTAGTTATTCCAGAGATACATTGTACACCCAAGCCTCACTCACCGATGACCCTGTAATACTTTGACCACATTCACGACTGCCTGTATTGCAAAGTTTACTCACAAAAGGGTTTAGTTGGTAACTTGAACGTCCAATAAGTACTCAGAAACTGCAGCATAAGAAGCTGTGCTCTCCCTTTGGAGATTGAGGCTTCATGGGAAGTTTATTTTCCACATTGGAATGTCGACACTTGCGGCCTCCGTGTTACCCGATAAACAGTGTAGTTGCCCATCGTCTCTTCACTGCAGAATTGCCTTTTCAGGCAAGTGATTTTCCATGAAACAAACGTTTCCTTTCAATTCCTGCTACGTGCTCCTCCTTCAGCAGTTGTTAGTGAATAGGCCAACCACATGCGACGACTGGCCTCAACCTAACGTTCTGTTTTTCTCGTCATAATGGTAGGCAGGCAGCAGGTTCAATGCACCGTTTGGCAAAGCAGTACTGGAAATGTAGGAGACATTTCTGGTGTCTTAGGAAAGGCGGGTGTGCACTAGGATCCATGATATTCACGAGGGGCTGCCAGTCTCTTCTGGAACTTGTGAGCAACGTTCAGTTGATGACAACTATACGCCAAGAAAGGGCAGTGAAAGGATTATTCTGTTAAACCTCTAGAATGTGGTAAGTTGAAACAACTCAAGTATCTCCCTTCTAACGAACCTTGGAGGAACAAAATAGGGGAAGAAACAGCAGGGTCAATGCTCTGTGGTCCCTTTTGAAAGCAAGGCATGAAGGGAAAGTTTATTTACCTCTTTGGGATTTGAAGAGTCGCAGGCTCAATTCTCCCTGAGAAACATTGTAGTTGCACATGTTCTCTGCATAGCACAATTCCCTTTGTGAGGACAAGGGATTTTCCAAGAAAAAAAAACTTGGAGGTTGTCATTCCTTGGTATGTGCTCATCCTTCAGTAATATACAGTGAATTGGCGACCCTATTTGACCACTAGCCTCAAGCAAACGTTCCTCTTGTCTCCTAACACACGTTGGCGTGCAGCAGAATCCATGTAGCCTTATTCAGTGTTGTTCTTGGACTCTAGGAATCATTCCAGGTCTCAATACTGGCCGGTCTGCAGTAGGATGAGAAACCTACAAGAAGAAAGGCCTGTGAGTTCGGGGAGTTGTGAGCAATGCACCGTTGGGAACAGCTAGATGACGAGCCATGGGCTGTGAAGGGCCTCTTTCGTTAAACCTCTAGAATGTGGTAAGTTGAATGAACTCAAGGATCTCCCTTCTAAAGCACATTGGAGGTACAAACCAGAGAAAGAAAGAGCAGGGGCAGTGCTCTGTGGTCCCTTTTGAAAATAAGGCATGAAGGGAGACTTTATTTACCTCCTTGGGATTTAGAGAGTTGTGGGCTCAACTCTCCTGAGAAACACTGTAGTTGCACATGTTCTCTTCATAGCACATTTGCCTTTGTGATGACAAGTGAGTTTCTAGGAAAAATCTTGGAGGTTGCCATTCTTTGGTAGGTGCTCATCCTTCGGTAATCTTCAGTGAATTGGCGACGTCATTTGACCACTAGCCTCAAGCTAAGGCTCCTCTTGTATCATCCCACAGGTTGGCATGCAGCAGAATCCATGTAGCCTTATTCAGTGTGGTTCTTGGGCACTAGGAAACATTCGAAGTCTCCTAGGACTCAGGGGTCTGCATTAGACCAGAAACGTACAAAAAGGACGGCCTGTGTGTTCAAGGATTTGTGAGTAAGGCACCGTTGGGAACAGCTAGATGCCGAGTCAGGGGCAGTGAAAGGCTTCTTTTGTTAAACCTCTAGAATGTGGTACGCTGAAACAACTCAAGTATCTCCCTTCTAAATCACCTTGCAGGTACAAAATAGAGAAAGAAACAGCAGGTTCAATGCTCTGTGGTCCCTTTTGAAAATAAGGCTGGAAGGGAAACTTTATTTACCTCCTTGAGATTTAGAGAGTTGCAGGCTCAATTCTCCCTGAGAAACACTGTACTTGCATATCTTCCCTTCATAACACAATTGCCTTTGTGATGACGTGAGTTTCTAGGATAGAACCTTGGAGGTTGCCATTCCTTGGTAGTTGCTCATCCCTCGGTAATCTTCAGGGAATGAACCAAACACATGGGACCTCTAGCCTCAAGTTAACGTTCAGGTTTTCTCATGACAGGGGCAGGCATGCCACAGATTCCATGCAGCCTTAGTCCCTGTGGTTCTTGAACTCTAGGAATCATATCAGTTCTCTTTTGACTCGCTGGTCTGCCCTAGGTTTTGAAACGTACTAAAAGGACCGCCTGTGTCTTCGCGAAGTTGTGAGCAATCTACGGTTGGGAACATCTAGATGCCAAGTGATGGGCAGTGAAGGGCTTCGTTGGTTCCACCCCTAGCTTGCGATGGCTGGAAAGCAACACAGTTATCAACGTTCCGTGCCTTCCTTCATGCAAAGCGTGTCTGCATTCCTCAGGAAACCTGAGCTGCACTGAAAAACACAATTAGCCTACGATTGCTTCTAGGAACTAAACCGTGAAGTCGGTATACCTCAAGCAGCAACTAGACTTCATGTCCAGTTTCAATAATTACAGGGTTTCCCTTAACTGATAGTTATTCCCGAGAAAAATTGCCACCTAGGCCTCACTAAGCCTTCACCTTGATATCCTTACACCACCATCACGACTCCCAGCATGGCAATGGTTACTAATGTCATGCTCCATTGTGTCCACTGGATGTGCAATAAGAGAGCCAGAAACTCCAGAGGAATATGCTGTTTGGTCCCCCTGGAAATTGAGGCTTCCTGGAAAATTGTATTTTCCTCATTAGAAAGTTGAGAGTTGCAGCCTCAGTGTTACCTGGTAAACTCTGTTGTAGCCCACCTTTTCTTCATCGCACAATGGTATTTGTGAGGACAAGTGATTTTCCAAGAAAGAAACTTGGAGGTTGCCATTCTTTGGTATGTGCTCATCCTTCAGTGATCTACAGTGAATTGGCGAACCCGTTTGACCACTAGCCGCAAGGTAACGTTGCTCTTGAATCATGCCACAGGTTGGCATGCAGCTGAATCCATGTAGCCTTATTCAGTGTGGTTCTTGAGCTCTAGGAATCATTCCAGGTCTCAAAGTACTGGTGGGTCTGCACTAGGATGAGAAACGTACAAGAAGAATGGCCTGTGTGTTTGGGGATTTGTGAGCAGTGCACCATTGGGAGGAGCTCGATACTGAGTCTTGGAAGGTGTAGGGCTTCTTTTGTTAAAGCTCTAGAATCTGGTAAGTTGAAACAACTCAAGTGTCTCCCTTCTAAAGCACCTTGGAGGTACCAATCAGAGAAAGAAACAGCAGGGTCAATGCTCTGTGGTCTCTTTTGAAAATACGGCTCGAAGGAAATCTTTATTTTCTTCATTGGGATCTAGGGAGTTGCGTGCTCAATTCTTCTGAGAAACACTGTAGTTGCACATGTTCTCTTCATAGCACAATTGCCTTTGTGATGACAAGTGAGTTTCTAGGAAGGAAACTTGAGGATTGCCATTCTTTGGTAGGTACTCATTCTTCGGAAATCTTCAGTCAATTGGCGAACCCATTTGTCCACTAGCCTCAAGCTAACGTTCCTCTTCTATCATGAAACAGGTTGGCATGCAGCTGAATCCAAGTAGCCTTATTATGTGTGGTCCTTGAGCTCTAGGAAGCGTTCCTGGTCTCTTAGTACTGGCTGGTCTGCACTAGAATGAGAAACGTGCAGGAAGGAAAGCGTGTGTGTTCCGGGGGTTGTGAGCAATGCACCGTTTGGAAGAGCTAGGTGCTGAGTAATGGGCAGTGTAGGGTTTCCCTGGATAAACACCTAGATTGCGACAGCTTGAAAACACCTAGCTATCAGCGTTCTGTTCAATCCTTCATGCCAAAAGTGTCTGCTTTTCTGCCTATCCGTGAGCACACAAAAAATAATATGATCCTACCCCTCCTTCTGGGAACTCACACGTGATGGAATCTACGCCCAGCAGCCAGTGGACTTTAAGTGCAGCCTGAAAAATTACAGGGTTTCCCTTGAAAGCTAGTTATTCCGGAGATACATTGTACACCCAGGCCTCACTCACCGATGACCCTGTAATACTTTGACCACATTCACGACTGCCTGTATTGCAAAGTTTACTCACAAAAGGGTTTAGTTGGTAACTTGAACGTCCAATAAGTACTCAGAAACTGCAGCATAAGAAGCTGTGCTCTCCCTTTGGAGATTGAGGCTTCATGGGAAGTTTATTTTCCACATTGGAATGTCGACACTTGCGGCCTCCGTGTTACCCGATAAACAGTGTAGTTGCCCATCGTCTCTTCACTGCAGAATTGCCTTTTCAGGCAAGTGATTTTCCATGAAACAAACGTTTCCTTTCAATTCCTGCTACGTGCTCCTCCTTCAGCCGTTGTTAGTGACTAGGCCAACCACATGCGACGACTGGCCTCAACCTAACGTTCTGTTTTTCTCGTCACAATGGTAGGCAGGCAGCAGGTTCAATGCAGCGTTTGGCAAAGCAGTACTGGAACTGTAGGAGACATTTCTGGTGTCTTAAGAAAGGCGGGTGTGCACTAGGATCCATGATATTCACGAGGGGCTGCCAGTCTCTTCTGGAACTTGTGAGCAACGTTCAGTTGATGACAACTATACGCCAAGAAAGGGCAGTGAAAGGATTATTCTGTTAAACCTCTAGAATGTGGTAAGTTGAAACAACTCAAGTATCTCCCTTCTAACGAACCTTGGAGGAACAAAATAGGGGAAGAAACAGCAGGGTCAATGCTCTGTGGTCCCTTTTGAAAGCAAGGCATGAAGGGAAAGTTTATTTACCTCTTTGGGATTTGAAGAGTCGCAGGCTCAATTCTCCCTGAGAAACATTGTAGTTGCACATGTTCTCTGCATAGCACAATTCCCTTTGTGAGGACAAGGGATTTTCCAAGAAAAAAAAACTTGGAGGTTGTCATTCCTTGGTATGTGCTCATCCTTCAGTAATATACAGTGAATTGGCGACCCTATTTGACCACTAGCCTCAAGCAAACGTTCCTCTTGTCTCCTAACACACGTTGGCGTGCAGCAGAATCCATGTAGCCTTATTCAGTGTTGTTCTTGGACTCTAGGAATCATTCCAGGTCTCAATACTGGCCGGTCTGCAGTAGGATGAGAAACCTACAAGAAGAAAGGCCTGTGAGTTCGGGGAGTTGTGAGCAATGCACCGTTGGGAACAGCTAGATGACGAGCCATGGGCTGTGAAGGGCCTCTTTCGTTAAACCTCTAGAATGTGGTAAGTTGAATGAACTCAAGGATCTCCCTTCTAAAGCACATTGGAGGTACAAACCAGAGAAAGAAAGAGCAGGGGCAGTGCTCTGTGGTCCCTTTTGAAAATAAGGCATGAAGGGAGACTTTATTTACCTCCTTGGGATTTAGAGAGTTGTGGGCTCAACTCTCCTGAGAAACACTGTAGTTGCACATGTTCTCTTCATAGCACATTTGCCTTTGTGATGACAAGTGAGTTTCTAGGAAAAATCTTGGAGGTTGCCATTCTTTGGTAGGTGCTCATCCTTCGGTAATCTTCAGTGAATTGGCGACGTCATTTGACCACTAGCCTCAAGCTAAGGCTCCTCTTGTATCATCCCACAGGTTGGCATGCAGCAGAATCCATGTAGCCTTATTCAGTGTGGTTCTTGGGCACTAGGAAACATTCGAAGTCTCCTAGGACTCAGGGGTCTGCATTAGACCAGAAACGTACAAAAAGGACGGCCTGTGTGTTCAAGGATTTGTGAGTAAGGCACCGTTGGGAACAGCTAGATGCCGAGTCAGGGGCAGTGAAAGGCTTCTTTTGTTAAACCTCTAGAATGTGGTACGCTGAAACAACTCAAGTATCTCCCTTCTAAATCACCTTGCAGGTACAAAATAGAGAAAGAAACAGCAGGTTCAATGCTCTGTGGTCCCTTTTGAAAATAAGGCTGGAAGGGAAACTTTATTTACCTCCTTGAGATTTAGAGAGTTGCAGGCTCAATTCTCCCTGAGAAACACTGTACTTGCATATCTTCCCTTCATAACACAATTGCCTTTGTGATGACGTGAGTTTCTAGGATAGAACCTTGGAGGTTGCCATTCCTTGGTAGTTGCTCATCCCTCGGTAATCTTCAGGGAATGAACCAAACACATGGGACCTCTAGCCTCAAGTTAACGTTCAGGTTTTCTCATGACAGGGGCAGGCATGCCACAGATTCCATGCAGCCTTAGTCCCTGTGGTTCTTGAACTCTAGGAATCATATCAGTTCTCTTTTGACTCGCTGGTCTGCCCTAGGTTTTGAAACGTACTAAAAGGACCGCCTGTGTCTTCGCGAAGTTGTGAGCAATCTACGGTTGGGAACATCTAGATGCCAAGTGATGGGCAGTGAAGGGCTTCGTTTGTTCCACCCCTAGCTTGCGATGGCTGGAAAGCAACACAGTTATCAACGTTCCGTGCCTTCCTTCATGCAAAGCGTGTCTGCATTCCTCAGGAAACCTGAGCTGCACTGAAAAACACAATTAGCCTACGATTGCTTCTAGGAACTAAACCGTGAAGTCGGTATACCTCAAGCAGCAACTAGACTTCATGTCCAGTTTCAATAATTACAGGGTTTCCCTTAACTGATAGTTATTCCCGAGAAAAATTGCCACCTAGGCCTCACTAAGCCTTCACCTTGATATCCTTACACCACCATCACGACTCCCAGCATGGCAATGGTTACTAATGTCATGCTCCATTGTGTCCACTGGATGTGCAATAAGAGAGCCAGAAACTCCAGAGGAATATGCTGTTTGGTCCCCCTGGAAATTGAGGCTTCCTGGAAAATTGTATTTTCCTCATTAGAAAGTTGAGAGTTGCAGCCTCAGTGTTACCTGGTAAACTCTGTTGTAGCCCACCTTTTCTTCATCGCACAATGGTATTTGTGAGGACAAGTGATTTTCCAAGAAAGAAACTTGGAGGTTGCCATTCTTTGGTATGTGCTCATCCTTCAGTGATCTACAGTGAATTGGCGAACCCGTTTGACCACTAGCCGCAAGGTAACGTTGCTCTTGAATCATGCCACAGGTTGGCATGCAGCTGAATCCATGTAGCCTTATTCAGTGTGGTTCTTGAGCTCTAGGAATCATTCCAGGTCTCAAAGTACTGGTGGGTCTGCACTAGGATGAGAAACGTACAAGAAGAATGGCCTGTGTGTTTGGGGATTTGTGAGCAGTGCACCATTGGGAGGAGCTCGATACTGAGTCTTGGAAGGTGTAGGGCTTCTTTTGTTAAAGCTCTAGAATCTGGTAAGTTGAAACAACTCAAGTGTCTCCCTTCTAAAGCACCTTGGAGGTACCAATCAGAGAAAGAAACAGCAGGGTCAATGCTCTGTGGTCTCTTTTGAAAATACGGCTCGAAGGAAATCTTTATTTTCTTCATTGGGATCTAGGGAGTTGCGTGCTCAATTCTTCTGAGAAACACTGTAGTTGCACATGTTCTCTTCATAGCACAATTGCCTTTGTGATGACAAGTGAGTTTCTAGGAAGGAAACTTGAGGATTGCCATTCTTTGGTAGGTACTCATTCTTCGGAAATCTTCAGTCAATTGGCGAACCCATTTGTCCACTAGCCTCAAGCTAACGTTCCTCTTCTATCATGAAACAGGTTGGCATGCAGCTGAATCCAAGTAGCCTTATTATGTGTGGTCCTTGAGCTCTAGGAAGCGTTCCTGGTCTCTTAGTACTGGCTGGTCTGCACTAGAATGAGAAACGTGCAGGAAGGAAAGCGTGTGTGTTCCGGGGGTTGTGAGCAATGCACCGTTTGGAAGAGCTAGGTGCTGAGTAATGGGCAGTGTAGGGTTTCCCTGGATAAACACCTAGATTGCGACAGCTTGAAAACACCTAGCTATCAGCGTTCTGTTCAATCCTTCATGCCAAAAGTGTCTGCTTTTCTGCCTATCCGTGAGCACACAAAAAATAATATGATCCTACCCCTCCTTCTGGGAACTCACACGTGATGGAATCTACGCCCAGCAGCCAGTGGACTTTAAGTGCAGCCTGAAAAATTACAGGGTTTCCCTTGAAAGCTAGTTATTCCGGAGATACATTGTACACCCAGGCCTCACTCACCGATGACCCTGTAATACTTTGACCACATTCACGACTGCCTGTATTGCAAAGTTTACTCACAAAAGGGTTTAGTTGGTAACTTGAACGTCCAATAAGTACTCAGAAACTGCAGCATAAGAAGCTGTGCTCTCCCTTTGGAGATTGAGGCTTCATGGGAAGTTTATTTTCCACATTGGAATGTCGACACTTGCGGCCTCCGTGTTACCCGATAAACAGTGTAGTTGCCCATCGTCTCTTCACTGCAGAATTGCCTTTTCAGGCAAGTGATTTTCCATGAAACAAACGTTTCCTTTCAATTCCTGCTACGTGCTCCTCCTTCAGCCGTTGTTAGTGACTAGGCCAACCACATGCGACGACTGGCCTCAACCTAACGTTCTGTTTTTCTCGTCACAATGGTAGGCAGGCAGCAGGTTCAATGCAGCGTTTGGCAAAGCAGTACTGGAACTGTAGGAGACATTTCTGGTGTCTTAAGAAAGGCGGGTGTGCACTAGGATCCATGATATTCACGAAGGGCTGCCAGTCTCTTCTGGAACTTGTGAGCAACGTTCAGTTGATGACAACTATACGCCAAGAAAGGGCAGTGAAAGGATTATTCTGTTAAACCTCTAGAATGTGGTAAGTTGAAACAACTCAAGTATCTCCCTTCTAACGAATCTTGGAGGAACAAAATAGAGGAAGAAACAGCAGGGTCAATGCTCTGTGGTCCCTTTTGAAAGCAAGGCATGAAGGGAAAGTTTATTTACCTCTTTGGGATTTGAAGAGTCGCAGGCTCAATTCTCCCTGAGAAACATTGTAGTTGCACATGTTCTCTGCATAGCACAATTCCCTTTGTGAGGACAAGGGATTTTCCAAGAAAAAAAAACTTGGAGGTTGCCATTCCTTGGTATGTGCTCATCCTTCAGTAATATACAGTGAATTGGCGACCCTATTTGACCACTAGCCTCAAGCAAACGTTCCTCTTGTCTCCTAACACACGTTGGCGTGCAGCAGAATCCATGTAGCCTTATTCAGTGTTGTTCTTGGACTCTAGGAATCATTCCAGGTCTCAATACTGGCCGGTCTGCAGTAGGATGAGAAACCTACAAGAAGAAAGGCCTGTGAGTTCGGGGAGTTGTGAGCAATGCACCGTTGGGAACAGCTAGATGCCGAGTCATGGGCTGTGAAGGGCCTCTTTCCTTAAACCTCTTGAATGTGGTAAGTTGAATGAACTCAAGGATCTCCCTTCTAAAGCACATTGGAGGTACAAACCAGAGAAAGAAAGAGCAGGGGCAGTGCTCTGTGGTCCCTTTTGAAAATAAGGCATGAAGGGAGACTTTATTTACCTCCTTGGGATTTAGAGAGTTGTGGGCTCAACTCTCCTGAGAAACACTGTAGTTGCACATGTTCTCTTCATAGCACATTTGACTTTGTGATGACAAGTGAGTTTCTAGGAAAAATCTTGGAGGTTGCCATTCTTTGGTAGGTGCTCAACCTTCGGTAATCTTCAGTGAATTGGCGACGCCATTTGACCACTAGCCTCAAGCTAAGGCTCCTCTTGTATCATCCCACAGATTGGCATGCAGCAGAATCCATGTAGCCTTATTCAGTGTGGTTCTTGGGCTCTAGGAAACATTCGAAGTCTCCTAGGACTCAGGGGTCTGCACTAGACCCGAAACGTACAAAAAGGACGGCCTGTGTGTTCAAGGATTTGTGAGTAAGGCACCGTTGGGAACAGCTAGATGCCGAGTCAGGGGCAGTGAAAGGCTTCTTTTGTTAAACCTCTAGAATGTGGTACGCTGAAACAACTCAAGTATCTCCCTTCTAAATCACATTGCAGGTACAAAATAGAGAACGAAACAGCAGGTTCAATGCTCTGTGGTCCCTTTTGAAAATAAGGCTGGAAGGGAAACTTTATTTACCTCCTTGAGATTTAGAGAGTTGCAGGCTCAATTCTCCCTGAGAAACACTGTACTTACACATCTTCCCTTCATAACACAATTGCCTTTGTGATGACGTGAGTTTCTAGGATAGAACCTTGGAGGTTGCCATTCCTTGGTAGTTGCTCATCCCTCGGTAATCTTCAGGGAATGAACCAAACACATGGGACCTCTAGCCTCAAGTTAACGTTCAGGTTTTCTCATGACAGGGGCAGGCATGCCACAGATTCCATGCAGCCTTAGTCCCTGTGGTTCTTGAACTCTAGGAATCATATCAGTTCTCTTTTGACTCGCTGGTCTGCCCTAGGTTTTGAAACGTACTAAAAGGACCGCCTGTGTCTTCGCGAAGTTGTGAGCAATCTACGGTTGGGAACATCTAGATGCCAAGTGATGGGCAGTGAAGGGCTTCGTTGGTTCCACCCCTAGCTTGCGATGGCTGGAAAGCAACACAGTTATCAACGTTCTGTGCCTTCCTTCATGCAAAGCGTGTCTGCATTCCTCAGGAAACCTGAGCTGCACTGAAAAACACAATTAGCCTACGATTGCTTCTAGGAACTAAACCGTGAAGTCGGTATACCTCAAGCAGCAACTAGACTTCATGTCCAGTTTCAATAATTACAGGGTTTCCCTTAACTGATAGTTATTCCCGAGAAAAATTGCCACCTAGGCCTCACTAAGCCTTCACCTTGATATCCTTACACCACCATCACGACTCCCAGCATGGCAATGGTTACTAATGTCATGCTCCATTGTGTCCACTGGATGTGCAATAAGAGAGCCAGAAACTCCAGAGGAATATGCTGTTTAGTCCCCCTGGAAATTGAGGCTTCCTGGAAAATTGTATTTTCCTCATTAGAAAGTTGAGAGTTGCAGCCTCAGTGTTACCTGGTAAACTCTGTTGTAGCCCACCTTTTCTTCATCGCACAATGGTATTTGTGAGGACAAGTGATTTTCCAAGAAAGAAACTTGGAGGTTGCCATTCTTTGGTATGTGCTCATCCTTCAGTGATCTACAGTGAATTGGCGAACCCGTTTGACCACTAGCCGCAAGGTAACGTTGCTCTTGAATCATGCCACAGGTTGGCATGCAGCTGAATCCATGTAGCCTTATTCAGTGTGGTTCTTGAGCTCTAGGAATCATTCCAGGTCTCAAAGTACTGGTGGGTCTGCACTAGGATGAGAAACGTACAAGAAGAATGGCCTGTGTGTTTGGGGATTTGTGAGCAGTGCACCATTGGGAAAAGCTCGATGCTGAGTCTTGGAAGGTGTAGGGCTTCTTTTGTTAAACCTCTAGAATCTGGTAAGTTGAAACAACTCAAGTGTCTCCCTTCTAAAGCACCTTGGAGGTACCAATCAGAGAAAGAAACAGCAGGGTCAATGCTCTGTGGTCTCTTTTGAAAATACGGCTCGAAGGAAATCTTTATTTTCTTCATTGGGATCTAGGGAGTTGCGTGCTCAATTCTTCTGAGAAACACTGTAGTTGCACATGTTCTCTTCATAGCACAATTGCCTTTGTGATGACAAGTGAGTTTCTAGGAAGGAAACTTGAGGATTGCCATTCTTTGGTAGGTACTCATTCTTCGGAAATCTTCAGTGAATTGGCGAACCCATTTGTCCACTAACCTCAAGCTAACGTTCCTCTTCTATGATGCCACAGGTTGGCATGCAGCTGAATCCAAGTAGCCTTATTATGTGTGGTCCTTGAGCTCTAGGAAGCGTTCCTGGTCTCTTAGTACTGGCTGGTCTGCACTAGAATGAGAAACGTGCAGGAAGGAAAGCGTGTGTGTTCCGGGGGTTGTGAGCAATGCACCGTTTGGAAGAGCTAGGTGCTGAGTAATGGGCAGTGTAGGGTTTCCCTGGATAAACACCTAGATTGCGACAGCTTGAAAACACCTAGCTATCAGCGTTCTGTCCAATCCTTCATGCCAAAAGTGTCTGCTTTTCTGCCTATCCGTGAGCACACAAAAAATAATATGATCCTACCCCTCCTTCTGGGAACTCACACGTGATAGAATCTACGCCCAGCAGCCAGTGGACTTTAAGTGCAGCCTGAAAAATTACAGGGTTTCCCTTGAAAGCTAGTTATTCCGGAGATACATTGTACACCCAGGCCTCACTCACCGATGACCCTGTAATACTTTGACCACATTCACGACTGCCTGTATTGCAAAGTTTACTCACAAAAGGGTTTAGTTGGTAACTTGAACGTCCAATAAGTACTCAGAAACTGCAGCATAAGAAGCTGTGCTCTCCCTTTGGAGATTGAGGCTTCATGGGAAGTTTATTTTCCACATTGGAATGTCGACACTTGCGGCCTCCGTGTTACCCGATAAACAGTGTAGTTGCCCATCGTCTCTTCACTGCAGAATTGCCTTTTCAGGCAAGTGATTTTCCATGAAACAAACGTTTCCTTTCAATTCCTGCTACGTGCTCCTCCTTCAGCAGTTGTTAGTGAATAGGCCAACCACATGCGACGACTGGCCTCAACCTAACGTTCTGTTTTTCTCGTCATAATGGTAGGCAGGCAGCAGGTTCAATGCACCGTTTGGCAAAGCAGTACTGGAAATGTAGGAGACATTTCTGGTGTCTTAGGAAAGGCGGGTGTGCACTAGGATCCATGATATTCACGAGGGGCTGCCAGTCTCTTCTGGAACTTGTGAGCAACGTTCAGTTGATGACAACTATACGCCAAGAAAGGGCATTGAAAGGATTATTCTGTTAAACCTCTAGAATGTGGTAAGTTGAAACAACTCAAGTATCTCCCTTCTAACGAACCTTGGAGGAACAAAATAGGGGAAGAAACAGCAGGGTCAATGCTCTGTGGTCCCTTTTGAAAGCAAGGCATGAAGGGAAAGTTTATTTACCTCTTTGGGATTTGAAGAGTCGCAGGCTCAATTCTCCCTGAGAAACATTGTAGTTGCACATGTTCTCTGCATAGCACAATTCCCTTTGTGAGGACAAGGGATTTTCCAAGAAAAAAAAAACTTGGAGGTTGTCATTCCTTGGTATGTGCTCATCCTTCAGTAATATACAGTGAATTGGCGACCCTATTTGACCACTAGCCTCAAGCAAACGTTCCTCTTGTCTCCTAACACACGTTGGCGTGCAGCAGAATCCATGTAGCCTTATTCAGTGTTGTTCTTGGACTCTAGGAATCATTCCAGGTCTCAATACTGGCCGGTCTGCAGTAGGATGAGAAACCTACAAGAAGAAAGGCCTGTGAGTTCGGGGAGTTGTGAGCAATGCACCGTTGGGAACAGCTAGATGACGAGTCATGGGCTGTGAAGGGCCTCTTTCCTTAAACCTCTTGAATGTGGTAAGTTGAATGAACTCAAGGATCTCCCTTCTAAAGCACATTGGAGGTACAAACCAGAGAAAGAAAGAGCAGGGGCAGTGCTCTGTGGTCCCTTTTGAAAATAAGGCATGAAGGGAGACTTTATTTACCTCCTTGGGATTTAGAGAGTTGTGGGCTCAACTCTCCTGAGAAACACTGTAGTTGCACATGTTCTCTTCATAGCACATTTGACTTTGTGATGACAAGTGAGTTTCTAGGAAAAATCTTGGAGGTTGCCATTCTTTGGTAGGTGCTCATCCTTCGGTAATCTTCAGTGAATTGGCGACGCCATTTGACCACTAGCCTCAAGCTAAGGCTCCTCTTGTATCATCCCACAGGTTGGCATGCAGCAGAATCCATGTAGCCTTATTCAGTGTGGTTCTTGGGCTCTAGGAAACATTCGAAGTCTCCTAGGACTCAGGGGTCTGCACTAGACCCGAAACGTACAAAAAGGACGGCCTGTGTGTTCAAGGATTTGTGAGTAAGGCACCGTTGGGAACAGCTAGATGCCGAGTCAGGGGCAGTGAAAGGCTTCTTTTGTTAAACCTCTAGAATGTGGTACGCTGAAACAACTCAAGTATCTCCCTTCTAAATCACATTGCAGGTACAAAATAGAGAACGAAACAGCAGGTTCAATGCTCTGTGGTCCCTTTTGAAAATAAGGCTGGAAGGGAAACTTTATTTACCTCCTTGAGATTTAGAGAGTTGCAGGCTCAATTCTCCCTGAGAAACACTGTACTTACACATCTTCCCTTCATAACACAATTGCCTTTGTGATGACGTGAGTTTCTAGGATAGAACCTTGGAGGTTGCCATTCCTTGGTAGTTGCTCATCCCTCGGTAATCTTCAGGGAATGAACCAAACACATGGGACCTCTAGCCTCAAGTTAACGTTCAGGTTTTCTCATGACAGGGGCAGGCATGCCACAGATTCCATGCAGCCTTAGTCCCTGTGGTTCTTGAACTCTAGGAATCATATCAGTTCTCTTTTGACTCGCTGGTCTGCCCTAGGTTTTGAAACGTACTAAAAGGACCGCCTGTGTCTTCACGAAGTTGTGAGCAATCTACGGTTGGGAACATCTAGATGCCAAGTGATGGGCAGTGAAGGGCTTCGTTGGTTCCACCCCTAGCTTGCGATGGCTGGAAAGCAACACAGTTATCAACGTTCTGTGCCTTCCTTCATGCAAAGCGTGTCTGCATTCCTCAGGAAACCTGAGCTGCACTGAAAAACACAATTAGCCTACGATTGCTTCTAGGAACTAAACCGTGAAGTCGGTATACCTCAAGCAGCAACTAGACTTCATGTCCAGTTTCAATAATTACAGGGTTTCCCTTAACTGATAGTTATTCCCGAGAAAAATTGCCACCTAGGCCTCACTAAGCCTTCACCTTGATATCCTTACACCACCATCACGACTCCCAGCATGGCAATGGTTACTAATGTCATGCTCCATTGTATCCACTGGATGTGCAATAAGAGAGCCAGAAACTCCAGAGGAATATGCTGTTTAGTCCCCCTGGAAATTGAGGCTTCCTGGAAAATTGTATTTTCCTCATTAGAAAGTTGAGAGTTGCAGCCTCAGTGTTACCTGGTAAACTCTGTTGTAGCCCACCTTTTCTTCATCGCACAATGGTATTTGTGAGGACAAGTGATTTTCCAAGAAAGAAACTTGGAGGTTGCCATTCTTTGGTATGTGCTCATCCTTCAGTGATCTACAGTGAATTGGCGAACCCGTTTGACCACTAGCCGCAAGGTAACGTTGCTCTTGAATCATGCCACAGGTTGGCATGCAGCTGAATCCATGTAGCCTTATTCAGTGTGGTTCTTGAGCTCTAGGAATCATTCCAGGTCTCAAAGTACTGGTGGGTCTGCACTAGGATGAGAAACGTACAAGAAGAATGGCCTGTGTGTTTGGGGATTTGTGAGCAGTGCACCATTGGGAAAAGCTCGATGCTGAGTCTTGGAAGGTGTAGGGCTTCTTTTGTTAAACCTCTAGAATCTGGTAAGTTGAAACAACTCAAGTGTCTCCCTTCTAAAGCACCTTGGAGGTACCAATCAGAGAAAGAAACAGCAGGGTCAATGCTCTGTGGTCTCTTTTGAAAATACGGCTCGAAGGAAATCTTTATTTTCTTCATTGGGATCTAGGGAGTTGCGTGCTCAATTCTTCTGAGAAACACTGTAGTTGCACATGTTCTCTTCATAGCACAATTGCCTTTGTGATGACAAGTGAGTTTCTAGGAAGGAAACTTGAGGATTGCCATTCTTTGGTAGGTACTCATTCTTCGGAAATCTTCAGTGAATTGTCGAACCCATTTGTCCACTAACCTCAAGCTAACGTTCCTCTTCTATGATGCCACAGGTTGGCATGCAGCTGAATCCAAGTAGCCTTATTATGTGTGGTCCTTGAGCTCTAGGAAGCGTTCCTGGTCTCTTAGTACTGGCTGGTCTGCACTAGAATGAGAAACGTGCAGGAAGGAAAGCGTGTGTGTTCCGGGGGTTGTGAGCAATGCACCGTTTGGAAGAGCTAGGTGCTGAGTAATGGGCAGTGTAGGGTTTCCCTGGATAAACACCTAGATTGCGACAGCTTGAAAACACCTAGCTATCAGCGTTCTGTCCAATCCTTCATGCCAAAAGTGTCTGCTTTTCTGCCTATCCGTGAGCACACAAAAAATAATATGATCCTACCCCTCCTTCTGGGAACTCACACGTGATGGAATCTACGCCCAGCAGCCAGTGGACTTTAAGTGCAGCCTGAAAAATTACAGGGTTTCCCTTGAAAGCTAGTTATTCCGGAGATACATTGTACACCCAGGCCTCACTCACCGATGACCCTGTAATACTTTGACCACATTCACGACTGCCTGTATTGCAAAGTTTACTCACAAAAGGGTTTAGTTGGTAACTTGAACGTCCAATAAGTACTCAGAAACTGCAGCATAAGAAGCTGTGCTCTCCCTTTGGAGATTGAGGCTTCATGGGAAGTTTATTTTCCACATTGGAATGTCGACACTTGCGGCCTCCGTGTTACCCGATAAACAGTGTAGTTGCCCATCGTCTCTTCACTGCAGAATTGCCTTTTCAGGCAAGTGATTTTCCATGAAACAAACGTTTCCTTTCAATTCCTGCTACGTGCTCCTCCTTCAGCAGTTGTTAGTGAATAGGCCAACCACATGCGACGACTGGCCTCAACCTAACGTTCTGTTTTTCTCGTCATAATGGTAGGCAGGCAGCAGGTTCAATGCAACGTTTGGCAAAGCAGTACTGGAAATGTAGGAGACATTTCTGGTGTCTTAGGAAAGGCGGGTGTGCACTAGGATCCATGATATTCACGAAGGGCTGCCAGTCTCTTCTGGAACTTGTGAGCAACGTTCAGTTGATGACAACTATACGCCAAGAAAGGGCAGTGAAAGGATTATTCTGTTAAACCTCTAGAATGTGGTAAGTTGAAACAACTCAAGTATCTCCCTTCTAACGAACCTTGGAGGAACAAAATAGAGGAAGAAACAGCAGGGTCAATGCTCTGTGGTCCCTTTTGAAAGCAAGGCATGAAGGGAAAGTTTATTTACCTCTTTGGGATTTGAAGAGTCGCAGGCTCAATTCTCCCTGAGAAACATTGTAGTTGCACATGTTCTCTGCATAGCACAATTCCCTTTGTGAGGACAAGGGATTTTCCAAGAAAAAAAAACTTGGAGGTTGCCATTCCTTGGTATGTGCTCATCCTTCAGTAATATACAGTGAATTGGCGACCCTATTTGACCACTAGCCTCAAGCAAACGTTCCTCTTGTCTCCTAACACACGTTGGCGTGCAGCAGAATCCATGTAGCCTTATTCAGTGTTGTTCTTGGACTCTAGGAATCATTCCAGGTCTCAATACTGGCCGGTCTGCAGTAGGATGAGAAACCTACAAGAAGAAAGGCCTGTGAGTTCGGGGAGTTGTGAGCAATGCACCGTTGGGAACAGCTAGATGACGAGTCATTGGCTGTGAAGGGCCTCTTTCTTTAAACCTCTTGAATGTGGTAAGTTGAATGAACTCAAGGATCTCCCTTCTAAAGCACATTGGAGGTACAAACCAGAGAAAGAAGGAGCAGGGGCAGTGCTCTGTGGTCCCTTTTGAAAATAAGGCATGAATGGAGACTTTATTTACCTCCTTGGGATTTAGAGAGTTGTGGGCTCAACTCTCCTGAGAAACACTGTAGTTGCACATGTTCTCTTCATAGCACATTTGCCTTTGTGATGACAAGTGAGTTTCTAGGAAAAATCTTGGAGGTTGCCATTCTTTGGTAGGTGCTCATCCTTCGGTAATCTTCAGTGAATTGGCGACGCCATTTGACCACTAGCCTCAAGCTAAGGCTCCTCTTGTATCATCCCACAGGTTGGCATGCAGCAGAATCCATGTAGCCTTATTCAGTGTGGTTCTTGGGCTCTAGGAAACATTCGAAGTCTCCTAGGACTCAGGGGTCTGCACTAGACCCGAAACGTACAAAAAGGACGGCCTGTGTGTTCAAGGATTTGTGAGTAAGGCACCGTTGGGAACAGCTAGATGCCGAGTCAGGGGCAGTGAAAGGCTTCTTTTGTTAAACCTCTAGAATGTGGTACGCTGAAACAACTCAAGTATCTCCCTTCTAAATCACTTTGCAGGTACAAAATAGAGAAAGAAACAGCAGGTTCAATGCTCTGTGGTCCCTTTTGAAAATAAGGCTGGAAGGGAAACTTTATTTACCTCCTTGAGATTTAGAGAGTTGCAGGCTCAATTCTCCCTGAGAAACACTGTACTTGCACATCTTCCCTTCATAACACAATTGCCTTTGTGATGACGTGAGTTTCTAGGATAGAACCTTGGAGGTTGCCATTCCTTGGTAGTTGCTCATCCCTCGGTAATCTTCAGGGAATGAACCAAACACATGGGACCTCTAGCCTCAAGTTATCGTTCAGGTTTTCTCATGACAGGGGCAGGCATGCCACAGATTCCATGCAGCCTTAGTCCCTGTGGTTCTTGAACTCTAGGAATCATATCAGTTCTCTTTTGACTCGCTGGTCTGCCCTAGGTTTTGAAACGTACTAAAAGGACCGCCTGTGTCTTCTCGAAGTTGTGAGCAATCTACGGTTGGGAACATCTAGATGCCAAGTGATGGGCAGTGAAGGGCTTCGTTGGTTACACCCCTAGCTTGCGATGGCTGGAAAGCAACACAGTTATCAACGTTCCGTGCCTTCCTTCATGCAAAGCGTGTCTGCATTCCTCAGGAAACCTGAGATGCACTGAAAAACACAATTAGCCTACGATTGCTTCTAGGAACTAAACCGTGAAGTCGGTATACCTCAAGCAGCAACTAGACTTCATGTCCAGTTTCAATAATTACAGGGTTTCCCTTAACTGATAGTTATTCCCGAGAAAAATTGTCACCTAAGCCTCACTAAGCCTTCACCTTGATATCCTTACACCACCATCACGACTCCCAGCATGGCAATGGTTACTAATGTCATGCTCCATTGTGTCCACTGGATGTGCAATAAGAGAGCCAGAAACTCCAGAGGAATATGCTGTTTGGTCCCCCTGGAAATTGAGACTTCCTGGAAAATTGTATTTTCCTCATTAGAAAGTTGAGAGTTGCAGCCTCAGTGTTACCTGGTAAACTCTGTTGTAGCCCACCTTTTCTTCATCGCACAATGGTATTTGTGAGGACAAGTGATTTTCCAAGAAAGAAACTTGGAGGTTGCCATTCTTTGGTATGTGCTCATCCTTCAGTGATCTACAGTGAATTGGCGAACCCGTTTGACCACTAGCCGCAAGGTAACGTTGCTCTTGAATCATGCCACAGGTTGGCATGCAGCTGAATCCATGTAGCCTTATTCAGTGTGGTTCTTGAGCTCTAGGAATCATTCCAGGTCTCAAAGTACTGGTGGGTCTGCACTAGGATGAGAAACGTACAAGAAGAATGGCCTGTGTGTTTGGGGATTTGTGAGCAGTGCACCATTGGGAAGAGCTCGATGCTGAGTCTTGGAAGGTGTAGGGCTTCTTTTGTTAAACCTCTAGAATCTGGTAAGTTGAAACAACTCAAGTGTCTCCCTTCTAAAGCACCTTGGAGGTACCAATCAGAGAAAGAAACAGCAGGGTCAATGCTCTGTGGTCTCTTTTGAAAATACGGCTCGAAGGAAATCTTTATTTTCTTCATTGGGATCTAGGGAGCTGCGTGCTCAATTCTTCTGAGAAACACTGTAGTTGCACATGTTCTCTTCATAGCACAATTGCCTTTGAGATGACAAGTGAGTTTCTAGGAAGGAAACTTGAGGATTGCCATTCTTTGGTAGGTACTCATTCTTCGGAAATCTTCAGTGAATGGGCGAACCCATTTGTCCACTAGCCTCAAGCTAACGTTCCTCTTCTATCATGCCACAGGTTGGCATGCAGCTGAATCCAAGTAGCCTTATTATGTGTGGTCCTTGAGCTCTAGGAAGCGTTCCTGGTCTCTTAGTACTGGCTGGTCTGCACTAGAATGAGAAACGTGCAGGAAGGAAAGCGTGTGTGTTCCGGGGGTTGTGAGCAATGCACCGTTTGGAAGAGCTAGGTGCTGAGTAATGGGCAGTGTAGGGTTTCCCTGGATAAACACCTAGATTGCGACAGCTTGAAAACACCTAGCTATCAGCGTTCTGTTCAATCCTTCATGCCAAAAGTGTCTGCTTTTCTGCCTATCCGTGAGCACACAAAAAATAATATGATCCTACCCCTCCTTCTGGGAACTCACACGTGATGGAATCTACGCCCAGCAGCCAGTGGACTTTAAGTGCAGCCTGAAAAATTACAGGGTTTCCCTTGAAAGCTAGTTATTCCGGAGATACATTGTACACCCAGGCCTCACTCACCGATGACCCTGTAATACTTTGACCACATTCACGACTGCCTGTATTGCAAAGTTTACTCACAAAAGGGTTTAGTTGGTAACGTGAACGTCCAATAAGTACTCAGAAACTGCAGCATAAGAAGCTGTGCTCTCCCTTTGGAGATTGAGGCTTCATGGGAAGTTTATTTTCCACATTGGAATGTCGACACTTGCGGCCTCCGTGTTACCCGATAAACAGTGTAGTTGCCCATCGTCTCTTCACTGCAGAATTGCCTTTTCAGGCAAGTGATTTTCCATGAAACAAACGTTTCCTTTCAATTCCTGCTATGTGCTACTCCTTCAGCAGTTGTTATTGAATAGGCCAACCACATGCGACGACTGGCCTCAACCTAAAGTTCTGTTTTTCTCGTCACAATGGTAAGCAGGCAGCAGGTTCAATGCAGCGTTTGGCAAAGCAGTACTGGAACTGTAGGAGACATTTCTGGTGTCTTAGGTAAGGCGGGTGTGCACTAGGATCCACGATATTCACGAGGGGCTGCCAGTCTCTTCTGGAACTTGTGAGCAACTTTAAGTTGATGACAACTATACGCAAAGAAAGGGCAGTGAAAGGCTTTTTCTGTTAAACCTCTAGAATGTGGTAAGTTGAAACAACTCAAGTATCTCCCTTCTAACGAACCTTGGAGGAACAAAATAGAGGAAGAAACAGCAGGGTCAATGCTCTGTGGTCCCTTTTGAAAGCAAGGCATGAAGGGAAAGTTTATTTACCTCTTTGGGATTTGAAGAGTCGCAGGCTCAATTCTCCCTGAGAAACATTGTAGTTGCACATGTTCTCTGCATAGCACAATTCCCTTTGTGAGGACAAGGGATTTTCCAAGAAAAAAAAAACTTGGAGGTTGCCATTCCTTGGTATGTGCTCATCCTTCAGTAATATATAGTGAATTGGCGACCCTATTTGACCACTAGCCTCAAGCAAACGTTCCTCTTGTCTCATAACACACGTTGGCGTGCAGCAGAATCCATGGAGCCTTATTCAGTGTTGTTCTTGGACTCTAGGAATCATTCCAGGTCTCAATACTGGCCGGTCTGCAGTAGGATGAGAAACCTACAAGAAGAAAGGCCTGTGAGTTCGGGGAGTTGTGAGCAATGCACCGTTGGGAACAGCTAGATGACGAGCCATGGGCTGTGAAGGGCCTCTTTCCTTAAACCTCTAGAATGTGGTAAGTTGAATGAACTCAAGGATCTCCCTTCTAAAGCACATTGGAGGTACAAACCAGAGAAAGAAAGAGCAGGGGCAGTGCTCTGTGGTCCCTTTTGAAAATAAGGCATGAAGGGAGACTTTATTTACCTCCTTGGGATTTAGAGAGTTGTGGGCTCAACTCTCCTGAGAAACACTGTAGTTGCACATGTTCTCTTCATAGCACATTTGCCTTTGTGATGACAAGTGAGTTTCTAGGAAAAATATTGGAGGTTGCCATTCTTTGGTAGGTGCTCATCCTTCGGTAATCTTCAGTGAATTGGCGACGCCATTTGACCACTAGCCTCAAGCTAAGGCTCCTCTTGTATCATCCCACAGGTTGGCATGCAGCAGAATCCATGTAGCCTTATTCAGTGTGGTTCTTGGGCACTAGGAAACATTCGAAGTCTCCTAGGACTCAGGGGTCTGCACTAGACCCGAAACGTACAAAAAGGACGGCCTGTGTGTTCAAGGATTTGTGAGTAAGGCACCGTTGGGAACAGCTAGATGCCGAGTCAGGGGCAGTGAAAGGCTTCTTTTGTTAAACCTCTAGAATGTGGTACGCTGAAACAACTCAAGTATCTCCCTTCTAAATCATCTTGCAGGTACAAAATAGAGAAAGAAACAGCAGGTACAATGCTCTGTGGTCCCTTTTGAAAATAAGGCTGGAAGGGAAACTTTATTTACCTCCTTGAGATTTAGAGAGTTGCAGGCTCAATTCTCCCTGAGAAACACTGTACTTGCACATCTTCCCTTCATAACACAATTGCCTTTGTGATGACGTGAGTTTCTAGGATAGAACCTTGGAGGTTGCCATTCCTTGGTAGTTGCTCATCCCTCGGTAATCTTCAGGGAATGAACCAAACACATGGGACCTCTAGCCTCAAGTTAACGTTCAGGTTTTCTCATGACAGGGGCAGGCATGCCACAGATTCCATGCAGCCTTAGTCCCTGTGGTTCTTGAACTCTAGGAATCATATCAGTTCTCTTTTGACTCGCTGGTCTGCCCTAGGTTTTGAAACGTACTAAAAGGACCGCCTGTGTCTTCGCGAAGTTGTGAGCAATCTACGGTTGGGAACATCTAGATGCCAAGTGATGGGCAGTGAAGGGCTTCGTTTGTTCCACCCCTAGCTTGCGATGGCTGGAAAGCAACACAGTTATCAACGTTCCGTGCCTTCCTTCATGCAAAGCGTGTCTGCATTCCTCAGGAAACCTGAGCTGCACTGAAAAACACAATTAGCCTACGATTGCTTCTAGGAACTAAACCGTGAAGTCGGTATACCTCAAGCAGCAACTAGACTTCATGTCCAGTTTCAATAATTACAGGGTTTCCCTTAACTGATAGTTATTCCCGAGAAAAATTGCCACCTAGGCCTCACTAAGCCTTCACCTTGATATCCTTACACCACCATCACGACTCCCAGCATGGCAATGGTTACTAATGTCATGCTCCATTGTGTCCACTGGATGTGCAATAAGAGAGCCAGAAACTCCAGAGGAATATGCTGTTTGGTCCCCCTGGAAATTGAGGCTTCCTGGAAAATTGTATTTTCCTCATTAGAAAGTTGAGAGTTGCAGCCTCAGTGTTACCTGGTAAACTCTGTTGTAGGCCACCTTTTCTTCATCGCACAATGGTATTTGTGAGGACAAGTGATTTTCCAAGAAAGAAACTTGGAGGTTGCCATTCTTTGGTATGTGCTCATCCTTCAGTGATCTACAGTGAATTGGCGAACCCGTTTGACCACTAGCCGCAAGGTAAAGTTGCTCTTGAATCATGCCACAGGTTGGCATGCAGCTGAATCCATGTAGCCTTATTCAGTGTGGTTCTTGAGCTCTAGGAATCATTCCAGGTCTCAAAGTACTGGTGGGTCTGCACTAGGATGAGAAACGTACAAGAAGAATGGCCTGTGTGTTTGGGGATTTGTGAGCAGTGCACCATTGGGAGGAGCTCGATACTGAGTCTTGGAAGGTGTAGGGCTTCTTTTGTTAAAGCTCTAGAATCTGGTAAGTTGAAACAACTCAAGTGTCTCCCTTCTAAAGCACCTTGGAGGTACCAATCAGAGAAAGAAACAGCAGGGTCAATGCTCTGTGGTCTCTTTTGAAAATACGGCTCGAAGGAAATCTTTATTTTCTTCATTGGGATCTAGGGAGTTGCGTGCTCAATTCTTCTGAGAAACACTGTAGTTGCACATGTTCTCTTCATAGCACAATTGCCTTTGAGATGACAAGTGAGTTTCTAGGAAGGAAACTTGAGGATTGCCATTCTTTGGTAGGTACTCATTCTTCGGAAATCTTCAGTCAATTGGCGAACCCATTTGTCCACTCGCCTCAAGCTAACGTTCCTCTTCTGTCATGCAACAGGTTGGAATGCAGCTGAATCCAAGTAGCCTTATTATGTGTGGTCCTTGAGCTCTAGGAAGCGTTCCTGGTCTCTTAGTACTGGCTGGTCTGCACTAGAATGAGAAACGTGCAGGAAGGAAAGCGTGTGTGTTCCGGGGGTTGTGAGCAATGCACCGTTTGGAAGAGCTAGGTGCTGAGTAATGGGCAGTGTAGGGTTTCCCTGGATAAACACCTAGATTGCGACAGCTTGAAAACACCTAGCTATCAGCGTTCTGTTCAATCCTTCATGCCAAAAGTGTCTGCTTTTCTGCCTATCCGTGAGCACACAAAAAATAATATGATCCTACCCCTCCTTCTGGGAACTCACACGTGATGGAATCTACGCCCAGCAGCCAGTGGACTTTAAGTGCAGCCTGAAAAATTACAGGGTTTCCCTTGAAAGCTAGTTATTCCGGAGATACATTGTACACCCAGGCCTCATTCACCGATGACCCTGTAATACTTTGACCACATTCACGACTGCCTGTATTGCAAAGTTTACTCACAAAAGGGTTTAGTTGGTAACTTGAACGTCCAATAAGTACTCAGAAACTGCAGCATAAGAAGCTGTGCTCTCCCTTTGGAGATTGAGGCTTCATGGGAAGTTTATTTTCCACATTGGAATGTCGACACTTGCGGCCTCCGTGTTACCCGATAAACAGTGTAGTTGCCCATCGTCTCTTCACTGCAGAATTGCCTTTTCAGGCAAGTGATTTTCCATGAAACAAACGTTTCCTTTCAATTCCTGCTACGTGCTCCTCCTTCAGCAGTTGTTAGTGAATAGGCCAACCACATGCGACGACTGGCCTCAACCTAACGTTCTGTTTTTCTCGTCACAATGGTAGGCAGGCAGCAGGTTCAATGCAACGTTTGGCAAAGCAGTACTGGAAATGTAGGAGACATTTCTGGTGCCTTAGGAAAGGCGGGTGTGCACTAGGATCCACGATATTCACGAGGGGCTGCCAGTCTCTTCTGGAAGTTGTGAGCAACGTTCAGTTGATGACAACTATACGCCAAGAAAGGGCAGTGAAAGGATTATTCTGTTAAACCTCTAGAATGTGGTAAGTTGAAACAACTCAAGTATCTCCCTTCTAACGAACCTTGGAGGAACAAAATAGAGGAAGAAACAGCAGGGTCAATGCTCTGTGGTCCCTTTTGAAAGCAAGGCATGAAGGGAAAGTTTATTTACCTCTTTGGGATTTGAAGAGTCGCAGGCTCAATTCTCCCTGAGAAACATTGTAGTTGCACATGTTCTCTGCATAGCACAATTCCCTTTGTGAGGACAAGGGATTTTCCAAGAAAAAAAAACTTGGAGGTTGCCATTCCTTGGTATGTGCTCATCCTTCAGTAATATACAGTGAATTGGCGACCCTATTTGACCACTAGCCTCAAGCAAACGTTCCTCTTGTCTCCTAACACACGTTGGCGTGCAGCAGAATCCATGTAGCCTTATTCAGTGTTGTTCTTGGACTCTAGGAATCATTCCAGGTCTCAATACTGGCCGGTCTGCAGTAGGATGAGAAACCTACAAGAAGAAAGGCCTGTGAGTTCGGGGAGTTGTGAGCAATGCACCGTTGGGAACAGCTAGATGACGAGCCATGGGCTGTGAAGGGCCTCTTTCCTTAAACCTCTAGAATGTGGTAAGTTGAATGAACTCAAGGATCTCCCTTCTAAAGCACATTGGAGGTACAAACCAGAGAAAGAAAGAGCAGGGGCAGTGCTCTGTGGTCCCTTTTGAAAATAAGGCATGAAGGGAGACTTTATTTACCTCCTTGGGATTTAGAGAGTTGTGGGCTCAACTCTCCTGAGAAACACTGTAGTTGCACATGTTCTCTTCATAGCACATTTGCCTTTGTGATGACAAGTGAGTTTCTAGGAAAAATCTTGGAGGTTGCCATTCTTTGGTAGGTGCTCATCCTTCGGTAATCTTCAGTGAATTGGCGACGTCCTTTGACCACTAGCCTCAAGCTAAGGCTCCTCTTGTATCATCCCACAGGTTGGCATGCAGCAGAATCCATGTAGCCTTATTCAGTGTGGTTCTTGGGCACTAGGAAACATTCGAAGTCTCCTAGGACTCAGGGGTCTGCATTAGACCCGAAACGTACAAAAAGGACGGCCTGTGTGTTCAAGGATTTGTGAGTAAGGCACCGTTGGGAACAGCTAGATGCCGAGTCAGGGGCAGTGAAAGGCTTCTTTTGTTAAACCTCTAGAATGTGGTACGCTGAAACAACTCAAGTATCTCCCTTCTAAATCACCTTGCAGGTACAAAATAGAGAAAGAAACAGCAGGTTCAATGCTCTGTGGTCCCTTTTGAAAATAAGGCTGGAAGGGAAACTTTATTTACCTCCTTGAGATTTAGAGAGTTGCAGGCTCAATTCTCCCTGAGAAACACTGTACTTGCATATCTTCCCTTCATAACACAATTGCCTTTGTGATGACGTGAGTTTCTAGGATAGAACCTTGGAGGTTGCCATTCCTTGGTAGTTGCTCATCCCTCGGTAATCTTCAGGGAATGAACCAAACACATGGGACCTCTAGCCTCAAGTTAACGTTCAGGTTTTCTCATGACAGGGGCAGGCATGCCACAGATTCCATGCAGCCTTAGTCCCTGTGGTTCTTGAACTCTAGGAATCATATCAGTTCTCTTTTGACTCGCTGGTCTGCCCTAGGTTTTGAAACGTACTAAAAGGACCGCCTGTGTCTTCGCGAAGTTGTGAGCAATCTACGGTTGGGAACATCTAGATGCCAAGTGATGGGCAGTGAAGGGCTTCGTTGGTTCCACCCCTAGCTTGCGATGGCTGGAAAGCAACACAGTTATCAACGTTCCGTGCCTTCCTTCATGCAAAGCGTGTCTGCATTCCTCAGGAAACCTGAGCTGCACTGAAAAACACAATTAGCCTACGATTGCTTCTAGGAACTAAACCGTGAAGTCGGTATACCTCAAGCAGCAACTAGACTTCATGTCCAGTTTCAATAATTACAGGGTTTCCCTTAACTGATAGTTATTCCCGAGAAAAATTGCCACCTAGGCCTCACTAAGCCTTCACCTTGATATCCTTACACCACCATCACGACTCCCAGCATGGCAATGGTTACTAATGTCATGCTCCATTGTGTCCACTGGATGTGCAATAAGAGAGCCAGAAACTCCAGAGGAATATGCTGTTTGGTCCCCCTGGAAATTGAGGCTTCCTGGAAAATTGTATTTTCCTCATTAGAAAGTTGAGAGTTGCAGCCTCAGTGTTACCTGGTAAACTCTGTTGTAGCCCACCTTTTCTTCATCGCACAATGGTATTTGTGAGGACAAGTGATTTTCCAAGAAAGAAACTTGGAGGTTGCCATTCTTTGGTATGTGCTCATCCTTCAGTGATCTACAGTGAATTGGCGAACCCGTTTGACCACTAGCCACAAGGTAAAGTTGCTCTTGAATCATGCCACAGGTTGGCATGCAGCTGAATCCATGTAGCCTTATTCAGTGTGGTTCTTGAGCTCTAGGAATCATTCCAGGTCTCAAAGTACTGGTGGGTCTGCACTAGGATGAGAAACGTACAAGAAGAATGGCCTGTGTGTTTGGGGATTTGTGAGCAGTGCACCATTGGGAAGAGCTCGATGCTGAGTCTTGGAAGGTGTAGGGCTTCTTTTGTTAAAGCTCTAGAATCTGGTAAGTTGAAACAACTCAAGTGTCTCCCTTCTAAAGCACCTTGGAGGTACCAATCAGAGAAAGAAACAGCAGGGTCAATGCTCTGTGGTCTCTTTTGAAAATACGGCTCGAAGGAAATCTTTATTTTCTTCATTGGGATCTAGGGAGTTGCGTGCTCAATTCTTCTGAGAAACACTGTAGTTGCACATGTTCTCTTCATAGCACAATTGCCTTTGTGATGACAAGTGAGTTTCTAGGAAGGAAACTTGAGGATTGCCATTCTTTGGTAGGTACTCATTCTTCGGAAATCTTCAGTGAATTGGCGAACCCATTTGTCCACTAGCCTCAAGCTAACGTTCCTCTTCTATCATGCCACAGGTTGGCATGCAGCTGAATCCAAGTAGCCTTATTATGTGTGGTCCTTGAGCTCTAGGTAGCGTTCCTGGTCTCTTAGTACTGGCTGGTCTGCACTAGAATGAGAAACGTGCAGGAAGGAAAGCGTGTGTGTTCCGGGGGTTGTGAGCAATGCACCGTTTGGAAGAGCTAGGTGCTGAGTAATGGGCAGTGTAGGGTTTCCCTGGATAAACACCTAGATTGCGACAGCTTGAAAACACCTGGCAATCAGCGTTCTGTTCAATCCTTCATGCCAAAAGTGTCTGCTTTTCTGCCTATCCGTGAGCACACAAAAAATAATATGATCCTACCCCTCCTTCTGGGAACTCACACGTGATGGAATCTACGCCCAGCAGCCAGTGGACTTTAAGTGCAGCCTGAAAAATTACAGGGTTTCCCTTGAAAGCTAGTTATTCCGGAGATACATTGTACACCCAGGCCTCACTCACCGATGACCCTGTAATACTTTGACCACATTCACGACTGCCTGTATTGCAAAATTTACTCACAAAAGGGTTTACTTGGTAACTTGAACGTCCAATAAGTACTCAGAAACTGCAGCATAAGAAGCTGTGCTCTCCCTTTGGAGATTGAGGCTTCATGGGAAGTTTATTTTCCACATTGGAATGTCGACACTTGCGGCCTCCGTGTTACCCGATAAACAGTGTAGTTGCCCATCGTCTCTTCACTGCAGAATTGCCTTTTCAGGCAAGTGATTTTCCATGAAACAAACGTTTCCTTTCAATTCCTGCTATGTGCTCCTCCTTCAGCAGTTGTTATTGAATAGGCCAACCACATGCGACGACTGGCCTCAACCTAAAGTTCTGTTTTTCTCGTCACAATGGTAGGCAGGCAGCAGGTTCAATGCAGCGTTTGGCAAAGCAGTACTGGAACTGTAGGAGACATTTCTGGTGTCTTAGGTAAGGCGGGTGTGCACTAGGATCCACGATATTCACGAGGGGCTGCCAGTCTCTTCTGGAACTTGTGAGCAACTTTAAGTTGATGACAACTATACGCCAAGAAAGGGCAGTGAAAGGCTTTTTCTGTTAAACCTCTAGAATGTGGTAAGTTGAAACAACTCAAGTATCTCCCTTCTAACGAACCTTGGAGGAACAAAATAGAGGAAGAAACAGCAGGGTCAATGCTCTGTGGTCCCTTTTGAAAGCAAGGCATGAAGGGAAAGTTTATTTACCTCTTTGGGATTTGAAGAGTCGCAGGCTCAATTCTCCCTGAGAAACATTGTAGTTGCACATTTTCTCTGCATAGCACAATTCCCTTTGTGAGGACAAGGGATTTTCCAAGAAAAAAAAAACTTGGAGGTTGCCATTCCTTGGTATGTGCTCATCCTTCAGTAATATATAGTGAATTGGCGACCCTATTTGACCACTAGCCTCAAGCAAACGTTCCTCTTGTCTCATAACACACGTTGGCGTGCAGCAGAATCCATGGAGCCTTATTCAGTGTTGTTCTTGGACTCTAGGAATCATTCCAGGTCTCAATACTGGCCGGTCTGCAGTAGGATGAGAAACCTACAAGAAGAAAGGCCTGTGAGTTCGGGGAGTTGTGAGCAATGCACCGTTGGGAACAGCTAGATGACGAGCCATGGGCTGTGAAGGGCCTCTTTCCTTAAACCTCTAGAATGTGGTAAGTTGAATGAACTCAAGGATCTCCCTTCTAAAGCACATTGGAGGTACAAACCAGAGAAAGAAAGAGCAGGGGCAGTGCTCTGTGGTCCCTTTTGAAAATAAGGCATGAAGGGAGACTTTATTTACCTCCTTGGGATTTAGAGAGTTGTGGGCTCAACTCTCCTGAGAAACACTGTAGTTGCACATGTTCTCTTCATAGCACATTTGCCTTTGTGATGACAAGTGAGTTTCTAGGAAAAATCTTGGAGGTTGCCATTCTTTGGTAGGTGCTCATCCTTCGGTAATCTTCAGTGAATTGGCGACGCCATTTGACCACTAGCCTCAAGCTAAGGCTCCTCTTGTATCATCCCACAGGTTGGCATGCAGCAGAATCCATGTAGCCTTATTCAGTGTGGTTCTTGGGCACTAGGAAACATTCGAAGTCTCCTAGGACTCAGGGGTCTGCACTAGACCCGAAACGTACAAAAAGGACGGCCTGTGTGTTCAAGGATTTGTGAGTAAGGCACCGTTGGGAACTGCTAGATGCCGAGTCAGGGGCAGTGAAAGGCTTCTTTTGTTAAACCTCTAGAATGTGGTACGCTGAAACAACTCAAGTATCTCCCTTCTAAATCATCTTGCAGGTACAAAATAGAGAAAGAAACAGCAGGTACAATGCTCTGTGGTCCCTTTTGAAAATAAGGCTGGAAGGGAAACTTTATTTACCTCCTTGAGATTTAGAGAGTTGCAGGCTCAATTCTCCCTGAGAAACACTGTACTTGCACATCTTCCCTTCATAACACAATTGCCTTTGTGATGACGTGAGTTTCTAGGATAGAACCTTGGAGGTTGCCATTCCTTGGTAGTTGCTCATCCCTCGGTAATCTTCAGGGAATGAACCAAACACATGGGACCTCTAGCCTCAAGTTAACGTTCAGGTTTTCTCATGACAGGGGCAGGCATGCCACAGATTCCATGCAGCCTTAGTCCCTGTGGTTCTTGAACTCTAGGAATCATATCAGTTCTCTTTTGACTCGCTGGTCTGCCCTAGGTTTTGAAACGTACTAAAAGGACCGCCTGTGTCTTCGCGAAGTTGTGAGCAATCTACGGTTGGGAACATCTAGATGCCAAGTGATGGGCAGTGAAGGGCTTCGTTGGTTCCACCCCTAGCTTGCGATGGCTGGAAAGCAACACAGTTATCAACGTTCCGTGCCTTCCTTCATGCAAAGCGTGTCTGCATTCCTCAGGAAACCTGAGATGCACTGAAAAACACAATTAGCCTACGATTGCTTCTAGGAACTAAACCGTGAAGTCGGTATACCTCAAGCAGCAACTAGACTTCATGTCCAGTTTCAATAATTACAGGGTTTCCCTTAACTGATAGTTATTCCCGAGAAAAATTGCCACCTAGGCCTCACTAAGCCTTCACCTTGATATCCTTACACCACCATCACGACTCCCAGCATGGCAATGGTTACTAATGTCATGCTCCATTGTGTCCACTGGATGTGCAATAAGAGAGCCAGAAACTCCAGAGGAA
The DNA here is from genome assembly GCF_965194825.1 of Balaenoptera physalus. Classification (NCBI taxonomy): domain Eukaryota; kingdom Metazoa; phylum Chordata; class Mammalia; order Artiodactyla; family Balaenopteridae; genus Balaenoptera; species Balaenoptera physalus. The sequence continues at coordinate 47,893,795 of NC_138896.1, read as the reverse complement.
TATGCTGTTTGGTCCCCCTGGAAATTGAGGCTTCCTGGAAAATTGTATTTTCCTCATTAGAAAGTTGAGAGTTGCAGCCTCAGTGTTACCTGGTAAACTCTGTTGTAGGCCACCTTTTCTTCATCGCACAATGGTATTTGTGAGGACAAGTGATTTTCCAAGAAAGAAACTTGGAGGTTGCCATTCTTTGGTATGTGCTCATCCTTCAGTGATCTACAGTGAATTGGCGAACCCGTTTGACCACTAGCCGCAAGGTAACGTTGCTCTTGAATCATGCCACAGGTTGGCATGCAGCTGAATCCATGTAGCCTTATTCAGTGTGGTTCTTGAGCTCTAGGAATCATTCCAGGTCTCAAAGTACTGGTGGGTCTGCACTAGGATGAGAAACGTACAAGAAGAATGGCCTGTGTGTTTGGGGATTTGTGAGCAGTGCACCATTGGGAGGAGCTCGATACTGCACTAGTCTTGGAAGGTGTAGGGCTTCTTTTGTTAAAGCTCTAGAATCTGGTAAGTTGAAACAACTCAAGTGTCTCCCTTCTAAAGCACCTTGGAGGTACCAATCAGAGAAAGAAACAGCAGGGTCAATGCTCTGTGGTCTCTTTTGAAAATACGGCTCGAAGGAAATCTTTATTTTCTTCATTGGGATCTAGGGAGTTGCGTGCTCAATTCTTCTGAGAAACACTGTAGTTGCACATGTTCTCTTCATAGCACAATTGCCTTTGTGATGACAAGTGAGTTTCTAGGAAGGAAACTTGAGGATTGCCATTCTTTGGTAGGTACTCATTCTTCGGAAATCTTCAGTCAATTGGCGAACCCATTTGTCCACTAGCCTCAAGCTAACGTTCCTCTTCTATCATGCCACAGGTTGGCATGCAGCTGAATCCAAGTAGCCTTATTATGTGTGGTCCTTGAGCTCTAGGAAGCGTTCCTGGTCTCTTAGTACTGGCTGGTCTGCACTAGAATGAGAAACGTGCAGGAAGGAAAGCGTGTGTGTTCCGGGGGTTGTGAGCAATGCACCGTTTGGAAGAGCTAGGTGCTGAGTAATGGGCAGTGTAGGGTTTCCCTGGATAAACACCTAGATTGCGACAGCTTGAAAACACCTAGCTATCAGCGTTCTGTTCAATCCTTCATGCCAAAAGTGTCTGCTTTTCTGCCTATCCGTGAGCACACAAAAAATAATATGATCCTACCCCTCCTTCTGGGAACTCACACGTGATGGAATCTACGCCCAGCAGCCAGTGGACTTTAAGTGCAGCCTGAAAAATTACAGGGTTTCCCTTGAAAGCTAGTTATTCCGGAGATACATTGTACACCCAGGCCTCACTCACCGATGACCCTGTAATACTTTGACCACATTCACGACTGCCTGTATTGCAAAATTTACTCACAAAAGGGTTTACTTGGTAACTTGAACGTCCAATAAGTACTCAGAAACTGCAGCATAAGAAGCTGTGCTCTCCCTTTGGAGATTGAGGCTTCATGGGAAGTTTATTTTCCACATTGGAATGTCGACACTTGCGGCCTCCGTGTTACCCGATAAACAGTGTAGTTGCCCATCGTCTCTTCACTGCAGAATTGCCTTTTCAGGCAAGTGATTTTCCATGAAACAAACGTTTCCTTTCAATTCCTGCTATGTGCTACTCCTTCAGCAGTTGTTATTGAATAGGCCAACCACATGCGACGACTGGCCTCAACCTAAAGTTTTGTTTTTCTCGTCACAATGGTAGGCAGGCAGCAGGTTCAATGCAGCGTTTGGCAAAGCAGTACTGGAACTGTAGGAGACATTTCTGGTGTCTTAGGTAAGGCGGGTGTGCACTAGGATCCACGATATTCACGAGGGGCTGCCAGTCTCTTCTGGAACTTGTGAGCAACTTTAAGTTGATGACAACTATACGCCAAGAAAGGGCAGTGAAAGGCTTTTTCTGTTAAACCTCTAGAATGTGGTAAGTTGAAACAACTCAAGTATCTCCCTTCTAACGAACCTTGGAGGAACAAAATAGAGGAAGAAACAGCAGGGTCAATGCTCTGTGGTCCCTTTTGAAAGCAAGGCATGAAGGGAAAGTTTATTTACCTCTTTGGGATTTGAAGAGTCGCAGGCTCAATTCTCCCTGAGAAACATTGTAGTTGCACATTTTCTCTGCATAGCACAATTCCCTTTGTGAGGACAAGGGATTTTCCAAGAAAAAAAAAACTTGGAGGTTGCCATTCCTTGGTATGTGCTCATCCTTCAGTAATATATAGTGAATTGGCGACCCTATTTGACCACTAGCCTCAAGCAAACGTTCCTCTTGTCTCATAACACACGTTGGCGTGCAGCAGAATCCATGGAGCCTTATTCAGTGTTGTTCTTGGACTCTAGGAATCATTCCAGGTCTCAATACTGGCCGGTCTGCAGTAGGATGAGAAACCTACAAGAAGAAAGGCCTGTGAGTTCGGGGAGTTGTGAGCAATGCACCGTTGGGAACAGCTAGATGACGAGCCATGGGCTGTGAAGGGCCTCTTTCCTTAAACCTCTAGAATGTGGTAAGTTGAATGAACTCAAGGATCTCCCTTCTAAAGCACATTGGAGGTACAAACCAGAGAAAGAAAGAGCAGGGGCAGTGCTCTGTGGTCCCTTTTGAAAATAAGGCATGAAGGGAGACTTTATTTACCTCCTTGGGATTTAGAGAGTTGTGGGCTCAACTCTCCTGAGAAACACTGTAGTTGCACATGTTCTCTTCATAGCACATTTGCCTTTGTGATGACAAGTGAGTTTCTAGGAAAAATCTTGGAGGTTGCCATTCTTTGGTAGGTGCTCATCCTTCGGTAATCTTCAGTGAATTGGCGACGCCATTTGACCACTAGCCTCAAGCTAAGGCTCCTCTTGTATCATCCCACAGGTTGGCATGCAGCAGAATCCATGTAGCCTTATTCAGTGTGGTTCTTGGGCACTAGGAAACATTCGAAGTCTCCTAGGACTCAGGGGTCTGCACTAGACCCGAAACGTACAAAAAGGACGGCCTGTGTGTTCAAGGATTTGTGAGTAAGGCACCGTTGGGAACAGCTAGATGCCGAGTCAGGGGCAGTGAAAGGCTTCTTTTGTTAAACCTCTAGAATGTGGTACGCTGAAACAACTCAAGTATCTCCCTTCTAAATCATCTTGCAGGTACAAAATAGAGAAAGAAACAGCAGGTACAATGCTCTGTGGTCCCTTTTGAAAATAAGGCTGGAAGGGAAACTTTATTTACCTCCTTGAGATTTAGAGAGTTGCAGGCTCAATTCTCCCTGAGAAACACTGTACTTGCACATCTTCCCTTCATAACACAATTGCCTTTGTGATGACGTGAGTTTCTAGGATAGAACCTTGGAGGTTGCCATTCCTTGGTAGTTGCTCATCCCTCGGTAATCTTCAGGGAATGAACCAAACACATGGGACCTCTAGCCTCAAGTTAACGTTCAGGTTTTCTCATGACAGGGGCAGGCATGCCACAGATTCCATGCAGCCTTAGTCCCTGTGGTTCTTGAACTCTAGGAATCATATCAGTTCTCTTTTGACTCGCTGGTCTGCCCTAGGTTTTGAAACGTACTAAAAGGACCGCCTGTGTCTTCGCGAAGTTGTGAGCAATCTACGGTTGGGAACATCTAGATGCCAAGTGATGGGCAGTGAAGGGCTTCGTTGGTTCCACCCCTAGCTTGCGATGGCTGGAAAGCAACACAGTTATCAACGTTCCGTGCCTTCCTTCATGCAAAGCGTGTCTGCATTCCTCAGGAAACCTGAGCTGCACTGAAAAACACAATTAGCCTACGATTTCTTCTAGGAACTAAACCGTGTAGTTGGTATACCTCAAGCAGCAACTAGACTTCATGTCCAGTTTCAATAATTACAGGGTTTCCCTTAACTGATAGTTATTCCCGAGAAAAATTGCCACCTAGGCCTCACTAAGCCTTCACCTTGATATCCTTACACCACCATCACGACTCCCAGCATGGCAATGGTTACTAATGTCATGCTCCATTGTGTCCACTGGATGTGCAATAAGAGAGCCAGAAACTCCAGAGGAATATGCTGTTTGGTCCCCCTGGAAATTGAGGCTTCCTGGAAAATTGTATTTTCCTCATTAGAAAGTTGAGAGTTGCAGCCTCAGTGTTACCTGGTAAACTCTGTTGTAGGCCACCTTTTCTTCATCGCACAATGGTATTTGTGAGGACAAGTGATTTTCCAAGAAAGAAACTTGGAGGTTGCCATTCTTTGGTATGTGCTCATCCTTCAGTGATCTACAGTGAATTGGCGAACCCGTTTGACCACTAGCCGCAAGGTAAAGTTGCTCTTGAATCATGCCACAGGTTGGCATGCAGCTGAATCCATGTAGCCTTATTCAGTGTGGTTCTTGAGCTCTAGGAATCATTCCAGGTCTCAAAGTACTGGTGGGTCTGCACTAGGATGAGAAACGTACAAGAAGAATGGCCTGTGTGTTTGGGGATTTGTGAGCAGTGCACCATTGGGAGGAGCTCGATACTGAGTCTTGGAAGGTGTAGGGCTTCTTTTGTTAAAGCTCTAGAATCTGGTAAGTTGAAACAACTCAAGTGTCTCCCTTCTAAAGCACCTTGGAGGTACCAATCAGAGAAAGAAACAGCAGGGTCAATGCTCTGTGGTCTCTTTTGAAAATACGGCTCGAAGGAAATCTTTATTTTCTTCATTGGGATCTAGGGAGTTGCGTGCTCAATTCTTCTGAGAAACACTGTAGTTGCACATGTTCTCTTCATAGCACAATTGCCTTTGTGATGACAAGTGAGTTTCTAGGAAGGAAACTTGAGGATTGCCATTCTTTGGTAGGTACTCATTCTTCGGAAATCTTCAGTCAATTGGCGAACCCATTTGTCCACTAGCCTCAAGCTAACGTTCCTCTTCTATCATGCCACAGGTTGGCATGCAGCTGAATCCAAGTAGCCTTATTATGTGTGGTCCTTGAGCTCTAGGAAGCGTTCCTGGTCTCTTAGTACTGGCTGGTCTGCACTAGAATGAGAAACGTGCAGGAAGGAAAGCGTGTGTGTTCCGGGGGTTGTGAGCAATGCACCGTTTGGAAGAGCTAGGTGCTGAGTAATGGGCAGTGTAGGGTTTCCCTGGATAAACACCTAGATTGCGACAGCTTGAAAACACCTAGCTATCAGCGTTCTGTTCAATCCTTCATGCCAAAAGTGTCTGCTTTTCTGCCTATCCGTGAGCACACAAAAAATAATATGATCCTACCCCTCCTTCTGGGAACTCACACGTGATGGAATCTACGCCCAGCAGCCAGTGGACTTTAAGTGCAGCCTGAAAAATTACAGGGTTTCCCTTGAAAGCTAGTTATTCCGGAGATACATTGTACACCCAGGCCTCACTCACCGATGACCCTGTAATACTTTGACCACATTCACGACTGCCTGTATTGCAAAGTTTACTCACAAAAGGGTTTAGTTGGTAACTTGAACGTCCAATAAGTACTCAGAAACTGCAGCATAAGAAGCTGTGCTCTCCCTTTGGAGATTGAGGCTTCATGGGAAGTTTATTTTCCACATTGGAATGTCGACACTTGCGGCCTCCGTGTTACCCGATAAACAGTGTAGTTGCCCATCGTCTCTTCACTGCAGAATTGCCTTTTCAGGCAAGTGATTTTCCATGAAACAAACGTTTCCTTTCAATTCCTGCTACGTGCTCCTCCTTCAGCCGTGGTTAGTGAATAGGCCAACCACATGCGACGACTGGCCTCAAACTAACGTTCTGTTTTTCTCGTCACAATGGTAGGCAGGCAGCAGGTTCAATGCAGCGTTTGGCAAAGCAGTACTGGAACTGTAGGAGACATTTCTGGTGTCTTAGGTAAGGCGGGTGTGCACTAGGATCCACGATATTCACGAGGGGCTGCCAGTCTCTTCTGGAACTTGTGAGCAACTTTAAGTTGATGACAACTATACGCCAAGAAAGGGCAGTGAAAGGCTTTTTCTGTTAAACCTCTAGAATGTGGTAAGTTGAAACAACTCAAGTATCTCCCTTCTAACGAACCTTGGAGGAACAAAATAGAGGAAGAAACAGCAGGGTCAATGCTCTGTGGTCCCTTTTGAAAGCAAGGCATGAAGGGAAAGTTTATTTACCTCTTTGGGATTTGAAGAGTCGCAGGCTCAATTCTCCCTGAGAAACATTGTAGTTGCACATTTTCTCTGCATAGCACAATTCCCTTTGTGAGGACAAGGGATTTTCCAAGAAAAAAAAAACTTGGAGGTTGCCATTCCTTGGTATGTGCTCATCCTTCAGTAATATATAGTGAATTGGCGACCCTATTTGACCACTAGCCTCAAGCAAACGTTCCTCTTGTCTCATAACACACGTTGGCGTGCAGCAGAATCCATGGAGCCTTATTCAGTGTTGTTCTTGGACTCTAGGAATCATTCCAGGTCTCAATACTGGCCGGTCTGCAGTAGGATGAGAAACCTACAAGAAGAAAGGCCTGTGAGTTCGGGGAGTTGTGAGCAATGCACCGTTGGGAACAGCTAGATGACGAGCCATGGGCTGTGAAGGGCCTCTTTCCTTAAACCTCTAGAATGTGGTAAGTTGAATGAACTCAAGGATCTCCCTTCTAAAGCACATTGGAGGTACAAACCAGAGAAAGAAAGAGCAGGGGCAGTGCTCTGTGGTCCCTTTTGAAAATAAGGCATGAAGGGAGACTTTATTTACCTCCTTGGGATTTAGAGAGTTGTGGGCTCAACTCTCCTGAGAAACACTGTAGTTGCACATGTTCTCTTCATAGCACATTTGCCTTTGTGATGACAAGTGAGTTTCTAGGAAAAATCTTGGAGGTTGCCATTCTTTGGTAGGTGCTCATCCTTCGGTAATCTTCAGTGAATTGGCGACGCCATTTGACCACTAGCCTCAAGCTAAGGCTCCTCTTGTATCATCCCACAGGTTGGCATGCAGCAGAATCCATGTAGCCTTATTCAGTGTGGTTCTTGGGCACTAGGAAACATTCGAAGTCTCCTAGGACTCAGGGGTCTGCACTAGACCCGAAACGTACAAAAAGGACGGCCTGTGTGTTCAAGGATTTGTGAGTAAGGCACCGTTGGGAACAGCTAGATGCCGAGTCAGGGGCAGTGAAAGGCTTCTTTTGTTAAACCTCTAGAATGTGGTACGCTGAAACAACTCAAGTATCTCCCTTCTAAATCATCTTGCAGGTACAAAATAGAGAAAGAAACAGCAGGTACAATGCTCTGTGGTCCCTTTTGAAAATAAGGCTGGAAGGGAAACTTTATTTACCTCCTTGAGATTTAGAGAGTTGCAGGCTCAATTCTCCCTGAGAAACACTGTACTTGCACATCTTCCCTTCATAACACAATTGCCTTTGTGATGACGTGAGTTTCTAGGATAGAACCTTGGAGGTTGCCATTCCTTGGTAGTTGCTCATCCCTCGGTAATCTTCAGGGAATGAACCAAACACATGGGACCTCTAGCCTCAAGTTAACGTTCAGGTTTTCTCATGACAGGGGCAGGCATGCCACAGATTCCATGCAGCCTTAGTCCCTGTGGTTCTTGAACTCTAGGAATCATATCAGTTCTCTTTTGACTCGCTGGTCTGCCCTAGGTTTTGAAACGTACTAAAAGGACCGCCTGTGTCTTCGCGAAGTTGTGAGCAATCTACGGTTGGGAACATCTAGATGCCAAGTGATGGGCAGTGAAGGGCTTCGTTGGTTCCACCCCTAGCTTGCGATGGCTGGAAAGCAACACAGTTATCAACGTTCCGTGCCTTCCTTCATGCAAAGCGTGTCTGCATTCCTCAGGAAACCTGAGCTGCACTGAAAAACACAATTAGCCTACGATTGCTTCTAGGAACTAAACCGTGAAGTCGGTATACCTCAAGCAGCAACTAGACTTCATGTCCAGTTTCAATAATTACAGGGTTTCCCTTAACTGATAGTTATTCCCGAGAAAAATTGCCACCTAGGCCTCACTAAGCCTTCACCTTGATATCCTTACACCACCATCACGACTCCCAGCATGGCAATGGTTACTAATGTCATGCTCCATTGTGTCCACTGGATGTGCAATAAGAGAGCCAGAAACTCCAGAGGAATATGCTGTTTGGTCCCCCTGGAAATTGAGGCTTCCTGGAAAATTGTATTTTCCTCATTAGAAAGTTGAGAGTTGCAGCCTCAGTGTTACCTGGTAAACTCTGTTGTAGCCCACCTTTTCTTCATCGCACAATGGTATTTGTGAGGACAAGTGATTTTCCAAGAAAGAAACTTGGAGGTTGCCATTCTTTGGTATGTGCTCATCCTTCAGTGATCTACAGTGAATTGGCGAACCCGTTTGACCACTAGCCGCAAGGTAACGTTGCTCTTGAATCATGCCACAGGTTGGCATGCAGCTGAATCCATGTAGCCTTATTCAGTGTGGTTCTTGAGCTCTAGGAATCATTCCAGGTCTCAAAGTACTGGTGGGTCTGCACTAGGATGAGAAACGTACAAGAAGAATGGCCTGTGTGTTTGGGGATTTGTGAGCAGTGCACCATTGGGAGGAGCTCGATACTGCACTAGTCTTGGAAGGTGTAGGGCTTCTTTTGTTAAAGCTCTAGAATCTGGTAAGTTGAAACAACTCAAGTGTCTCCCTTCTAAAGCACCTTGGAGGTACCAATCAGAGAAAGAAACAGCAGGGTCAATGCTCTGTGGTCTCTTTTGAAAATACGGCTCGAAGGAAATCTTTATTTTCTTCATTGGGATCTAGGGAGTTGCGTGCTCAATTCTTCTGAGAAACACTGTAGTTGCACATGTTCTCTTCATAGCACAATTGCCTTTGTGATGACAAGTGAGTTTCTAGGAAGGAAACTTGAGGATTGCCATTCTTTGGTAGGTACTCATTCTTCGGAAATCTTCAGTCAATTGGCGAACCCATTTGTCCACTAGCCTCAAGCTAACGTTCCTCTTCTATCATGCCACAGGTTGGCATGCAGCTGAATCCAAGTAGCCTTATTATGTGTGGTCCTTGAGCTCTAGGAAGCGTTCCTGGTCTCTTAGTACTGGCTGGTCTGCACTAGAATGAGAAACGTGCAGGAAGGAAAGCGTGTGTGTTCCGGGGGTTGTGAGCAATGCACCGTTTGGAAGAGCTAGGTGCTGAGTAATGGGCAGTGTAGGGTTTCCCTGGATAAACACCTAGATTGCGACAGCTTGAAAACACCTAGCTATCAGCGTTCTGTTCAATCCTTCATGCCAAAAGTGTCTGCTTTTCTGCCTATCCGTGAGCACACAAAAAATAATATGATCCTACCCCTCCTTCTGGGAACTCACACGTGATGGAATCTACGCCCAGCAGCCAGTGGACTTTAAGTGCAGCCTGAAAAATTACAGGGTTTCCCTTGAAAGCTAGTTATTCCGGAGATACATTGTACACCCAGGCCTCACTCACCGATGACCCTGTAATACTTTGACCACATTCACGACTGCCTGTATTGCAAAATTTACTCACAAAAGGGTTTACTTGGTAACTTGAACGTCCAATAAGTACTCAGAAACTGCAGCATAAGAAGCTGTGCTCTCCCTTTGGAGATTGAGGCTTCATGGGAAGTTTATTTTCCACATTGGAATGTCGACACTTGCGGCCTCCGTGTTACCCGATAAACAGTGTAGTTGCCCATCGTCTCTTCACTGCAGAATTGCCTTTTCAGGCAAGTGATTTTCCATGAAACAAACGTTTCCTTTCAATTCCTGCTATGTGCTACTCCTTCAGCAGTTGTTATTGAATAGGCCAACCACATGCGACGACTGGCCTCAACCTAAAGTTCTGTTTTTCTCGTCACAATGGTAGGCAGGCAGCAGGTTCAATGCAGCGTTTGGCAAAGCAGTACTGGAACTGTAGGAGACATTTCTGGTGTCTTAGGTAAGGCGGGTGTGCACTAGGATCCACGATATTCACGAGGGGCTGCCAGTCTCTTCTGGAACTTGTGAGCAACTTTAAGTTGATGACAACTATACGCCAAGAAAGGGCAGTGAAAGGCTTTTTCTGTTAAACCTCTAGAATGTGGTAAGTTGAAACAACTCAAGTATCTCCCTTCTAACGAACCTTGGAGGAACAAAATAGAGGAAGAAACAGCAGGGTCAATGCTCTGTGGTCCCTTTTGAAAGCAAGGCATGAAGGGAAAGTTTATTTACCTCTTTGGGATTTGAAGAGTCGCAGGCTCAATTCTCCCTGAGAAACATTGTAGTTGCACATTTTCTCTGCATAGCACAATTCCCTTTGTGAGGACAAGGGATTTTCCAAGAAAAAAAAAACTTGGAGGTTGCCATTCCTTGGTATGTGCTCATCCTTCAGTAATATATAGTGAATTGGCGACCCTATTTGACCACTAGCCTCAAGCAAACGTTCCTCTTGTCTCATAACACACGTTGGCGTGCAGCAGAATCCATGGAGCCTTATTCAGTGTTGTTCTTGGACTCTAGGAATCATTCCAGGTCTCAATACTGGCCGGTCTGCAGTAGGATGAGAAACCTACAAGAAGAAAGGCCTGTGAGTTCGGGGAGTTGTGAGCAATGCACCGTTGGGAACAGCTAGATGACGAGCCATGGGCTGTGAAGGGCCTCTTTCCTTAAACCTCTAGAATGTGGTAAGTTGAATGAACTCAAGGATCTCCCTTCTAAAGCACATTGGAGGTACAAACCAGAGAAAGAAAGAGCAGGGGCAGTGCTCTGTGGTCCCTTTTGAAAATAAGGCATGAAGGGAGACTTTATTTACCTCCTTGGGATTTAGAGAGTTGTGGGCTCAACTCTCCTGAGAAACACTGTAGTTGCACATGTTCTCTTCATAGCACATTTGCCTTTGTGATGACAAGTGAGTTTCTAGGAAAAATCTTGGAGGTTGCCATTCTTTGGTAGGTGCTCATCCTTCGGTAATCTTCAGTGAATTGGCGACGCCATTTGACCACTAGCCTCAAGCTAAGGCTCCTCTTGTATCATCCCACAGGTTGGCATGCAGCAGAATCCATGTAGCCTTATTCAGTGTGGTTCTTGGGCACTAGGAAACATTCGAAGTCTCCTAGGACTCAGGGGTCTGCACTAGACCCGAAACGTACAAAAAGGACGGCCTGTGTGTTCAAGGATTTGTGAGTAAGGCACCGTTGGGAACAGCTAGATGCCGAGTCAGGGGCAGTGAAAGGCTTCTTTTGTTAAACCTCTAGAATGTGGTACGCTGAAACAACTCAAGTATCTCCCTTCTAAATCATCTTGCAGGTACAAAATAGAGAAAGAAACAGCAGGTACAATGCTCTGTGGTCCCTTTTGAAAATAAGGCTGGAAGGGAAACTTTATTTACCTCCTTGAGATTTAGAGAGTTGCAGGCTCAATTCTCCCTGAGAAACACTGTACTTGCACATCTTCCCTTCATAACACAATTGCCTTTGTGATGACGTGAGTTTCTAGGATAGAACCTTGGAGGTTGCCATTCCTTGGTAGTTGCTCATCCTTCGGTAATCTTCAGTGAATGAACCAAACACATGGGACCTCTAGCCTCAAGTTAACGTTCAGGGTTTCTCATGACAGGGGCAGGCATGCCACAGATTCCATGCAGCCTTAGTCCCTGTGGTTCTTGAACTCTAGGAATCATATCAGTTCTCTTTTGACTCGCTGGTCTGCCCTAGGTTTTGAAACGTACTAAAAGGACCGCCTGTGTCTTCGCGAAGTTGTGAGCAATCTACGGTTGGGAACATCTAGATGCCAAGTGATGGGCAGTGAAGGGCTTCGTTGGTTCCACCCCTAGCTTGCGATGGCTGGAAAGCAACACAGTTATCAACGTTCCGTGCCTTCCTTCATGCAAAGCGTGTCTGCATTCCTCAGGAAACCTGAGCTGCACTGAAAAACACAATTAGCCTACGATTTCTTCTAGGAACTAAACCGTGTAGTTGGTATACCTCAAGCAGCAACTAGACTTCATGTCCAGTTTCAATAATTACAGGGTTTCCCTTAACTGATAGTTATTCCCGAGAAAAATTGCCACCTAGGCCTCACTAAGCCTTCACCTTGATATCCTTACACCACCATCACGACTCCCAGCATGGCAATGGTTACTAATGTCATGCTCCATTGTGTCCACTGGATGTGCAATAAGAGAGCCAGAAACTCCAGAGGAATATGCTGTTTGGTCCCCCTGGAAATTGAGGCTTCCTGGAAAATTGTATTTTCCTCATTAGAAAGTTGAGAGTTGCAGCCTCAGTGTTACCTGGTAAACTCTGTTGTAGGCCACCTTTTCTTCATCGCACAATGGTATTTGTGAGGACAAGTGATTTTCCAAGAAAGAAACTTGGAGGTTGCCATTCTTTGGTATGTGCTCATCCTTCAGTGATCTACAGTGAATTGGCGAACCCGTTTGACCACTAGCCGCAAGGTAAAGTTGCTCTTGAATCATGCCACAGGTTGGCATGCAGCTGAATCCATGTAGCCTTATTCAGTGTGGTTCTTGAGCTCTAGGAATCATTCCAGGTCTCAAAGTACTGGTGGGTCTGCACTAGGATGAGAAACGTACAAGAAGAATGGCCTGTGTGTTTGGGGATTTGTGAGCAGTGCACCATTGGGAGGAGCTCGATACTGAGTCTTGGAAGGTGTAGGGCTTCTTTTGTTAAAGCTCTAGAATCTGGTAAGTTGAAACAACTCAAGTGTCTCCCTTCTAAAGCACCTTGGAGGTACCAATCAGAGAAAGAAACAGCAGGGTCAATGCTCTGTGGTCTCTTTTGAAAATACGGCTCGAAGGAAATCTTTATTTTCTTCATTGGGATCTAGGGAGTTGCGTGCTCAATTCTTCTGAGAAACACTGTAGTTGCACATGTTCTCTTCATAGCACAATTGCCTTTGTGATGACAAGTGAGTTTCTAGGAAGGAAACTTGAGGATTGCCATTCTTTGGTAGGTACTCATTCTTCGGAAATCTTCAGTCAATTGGCGAACCCATTTGTCCACTAGCCTCAAGCTAACGTTCCTCTTCTATCATGCCACAGGTTGGCATGCAGCTGAATCCAAGTAGCCTTATTATGTGTGGTCCTTGAGCTCTAGGAAGCGTTCCTGGTCTCTTAGTACTGGCTGGTCTGCACTAGAATGAGAAACGTGCAGGAAGGAAAGCGTGTGTGTTCCGGGGGTTGTGAGCAATGCACCGTTTGGAAGAGCTAGGTGCTGAGTAATGGGCAGTGTAGGGTTTCCCTGGATAAACACCTAGATTGCGACAGCTTGAAAACACCTAGCTATCAGCGTTCTGTTCAATCCTTCATGCCAAAAGTGTCTGCTTTTCTGCCTATCCGTGAGCACACAAAAAATAATATGATCCTACCCCTCCTTCTGGGAACTCACACGTGATGGAATCTACGCCCAGCAGCCAGTGGACTTTAAGTGCAGCCTGAAAAATTACAGGGTTTCCCTTGAAAGCTAGTTATTCCATAGATACATTGTACACCCAGGCCTCACTCACCGATGACCCTGTAATACTTTGACCACATTCACGACTGCCTGTATTGCAAAATTTACTCACAAAAGGGTTTACTTGGTAACTTGAACGTCCAATAAGTACTCAGAAACTGCAGCATAAGAAGCTGTGCTCTCCCTTTGGAGATTGAGGTTTCATGGGAAGTTTATTTTCCACATTGGAATGTCGACACTTGCGGCCTCCGTGTTACCCGATAAACAGTGTAGTTGCCCATCGTCTCTTCACTGCAGAATTGCCTTTTCAGGCAAGTGATTTTCCATGAAACAAACGTTTCCTTTCAATTCCTGCTATATGCTCCTCCTTCAGCAGTTGTTATTGAATAGGCCAACCACATGCGACGACTGGCCTCAACCTAAAGTTCTGTTTTTCTCGTCACAATGGTAGGCAGGCAGCAGGTTCAATGCAGCGTTTGGCAAAGCAGTACTGGAACTGTAGGAGACATTTCTGGTGTCTTAGGTAAGGCGGGTGTGCACTAGGATCCACGATATTCACGAGGGGCTGCCAGTCTCTTCTGGAACTTGTGAGCAACTTTAAGTTGATGACAACTATACGCCAAGAAAGGGCAGTGAAAGGCTTTTTGTGTTAAACCTCTAGAATGTGGTAAGTTGAAACAACTCAAGTATCTCCCTTCTAACGAACCTTGGAGGAACAAAATAGAGGAAGAAACAGCAGGGTCAATGCTCTGTGGTCCCTTTTGAAAGCAAGGCATGAAGGGAAAGTTTATTTACCTCTTTGGGATTTGAAGAGTCGCAGGCTCAATTCTCCCTGAGAAACATTGTAGTTGCACATTTTCTCTGCATAGCACAATTCCCTTTGTGAGGACAAGGGATTTTCCAAGAAAAAAAAAACTTGGAGGTTGCCATTCCTTGGTATGTGCTCATCCTTCAGTAATATATAGTGAATTGGTGACCCTATTTGACCACTAGCCTCAAGCAAACGTTCCTCTTGTCTCATAACACACGTTGGCGTGCAGCAGAATCCATGGAGCCTTATTCAGTGTTGTTCTTGGACTCTAGGAATCATTCCAGGTCTCAATACTGGCCGGTCTGCAGTAGGATGAGAAACCTACAAGAAGAAAGGCCTGTGAGTTCGGGGAGTTGTGAGCAATGCACCGTTGGGAACAGCTAGATGACGAGCCATGGGCTGTGAAGGGCCTCTTTCCTTAAACCTCTAGAATGTGGTAAGTTGAATGAACTCAAGGATCTCCCTTCTAAAGCACATTGGAGGTACAAACCAGAGAAAGAAAGAGCAGGGGCAGTGCTCTGTGGTCCCTTTTGAAAATAAGGCATGAAGGGAGACTTTATTTACCTCCTTGGGATTTAGAGAGTTGTGGGCTCAACTCTCCTGAGAAACACTGTAGTTGCACATGTTCTCTTCATAGCACATTTGCCTTTGTGATGACAAGTGAGTTTCTAGGAAAAATCTTGGAGGTTGCCATTCTTTGGTAGGTGCTCATCCTTCGGTAATCTTCAGTGAATTGGCGACGCCATTTGACCACTAGCCTCAAGCTAAGGCTCCTCTTGTATCATCCCACAGGTTGGCATGCAGCAGAATCCATGTAGCCTTATTCAGTGTGGTTCTTGGGCACTAGGAAACATTCGAAGTCTCCTAGGACTCAGGGGTCTGCACTAGACCCGAAACGTACAAAAAGGACGGCCTGTGTGTTCAAGGATTTGTGAGTAAGGCACCGTTGGGAACAGCTAGATGCCGAGTCAGGGGCAGTGAAAGGCTTCTTTTGTTAAACCTCTAGAATGTGGTACGCTGAAACAACTCAAGTATCTCCCTTCTAAATCATCTTGCAGGTACAAAATAGAGAAAGAAACAGCAGGTACAATGCTCTGTGGTCCCTTTTGAAAATAAGGCTGGAAGGGAAACTTTATTTACCTCCTTGAGATTTAGAGAGTTGCAGGCTCAATTCTCCCTGAGAAACACTGTACTTGCACATCTTCCCTTCATAACACAATTGCCTTTGTGATGACGTGAGTTTCTAGGATAGAACCTTGGAGGTTGCCATTCCTTGGTAGTTGCTCATCCCTCGGTAATCTTCAGGGAATGAACCAAACACATGGGACCTCTAGCCTCAAGTTAACGTTCAGGTTTTCTCATGACAGGGGCAGGCATGCCACAGATTCCATGCAGCCTTAGTCCCTGTGGTTCTTGAACTCTAGGAATCATATCAGTTCTCTTTTGACTCGCTGGTCTGCCCTAGGTTTTGAAACGTACTAAAAGGACCGCCTGTGTCTTCGCGAAGTTGTGAGCAATCTACGGTTGGGAACATCTAGATGCCAAGTGATGGGCAGTGAAGGGCTTCGTTGGTTCCACCCCTAGCTTGCGATGGCTGGAAAGCAACACAGTTATCAACGTTCCGTGCCTTCCTTCATGCAAAGCGTGTCTGCATTCCTCAGGAAACCTGAGCTGCACTGAAAAACACAATTAGCCTACGATTGCTTCTAGGAACTAAACCGTGAAGTCGGTATACCTCAAGCAGCAACTAGACTTCATGTCCAGTTTCAATAATTACAGGGTTTCCCTTAACTGATAGTTATTCCCGAGAAAAATTGCCACCTAGGCCTCACTAAGCCTTCACCTTGATATCCTTACACCACCATCACGACTCCCAGCATGGCAATGGTTACTAATGTCATGCTCCATTGTGTCCACTGGATGTGCAATAAGAGAGCCAGAAACTCCAGAGGAATATGCTGTTTGGTCCCCCTGGAAATTGAGGCTTCCTGGAAAATTGTATTTTCCTCATTAGAAAGTTGAGAGTTGCAGCCTCAGTGTTACCTGGTAAACTCTGTTGTAGGCCACCTTTTCTTCATCGCACAATGGTATTTGTGAGGACAAGTGATTTTCCAAGAAAGAAACTTGGAGGTTGCCATTCTTTGGTATGTGCTCATCCTTCAGTGATCTACAGTGAATTGGCGAACCCGTTTGACCACTAGCCGCAAGGTAAAGTTGCTCTTGAATCATGCCACAGGTTGGCATGCAGCTGAATCCATGTAGCCTTATTCAGTGTGGTTCTTGAGCTCTAGGAATCATTCCAGGTCTCAAAGTACTGGTGGGTCTGCACTAGGATGAGAAACGTACAAGAAGAATGGCCTGTGTGTTTGGGGATTTGTGAGCAGTGCACCATTGGGAGGAGCTCGATACTGAGTCTTGGAAGGTGTAGGGCTTCTTTTGTTAAAGCTCTAGAATCTGGTAAGTTGAAACAACTCAAGTGTCTCCCTTCTAAAGCACCTTGGAGGTACCAATCAGAGAAAGAAACAGCAGGGTCAATGCTCTGTGGTCTCTTTTGAAAATACGGCTCGAAGGAAATCTTTATTTTCTTCATTGGGATCTAGGGAGTTGCGTGCTCAATTCTTCTGAGAAACACTGTAGTTGCACATGTTCTCTTCATAGCACAATTGCCTTTGTGATGACAAGTGAGTTTCTAGGAAGGAAACTTGAGGATTGCCATTCTTTGGTAGGTACTCATTCTTCGGAAATCTTCAGTCAATTGGCGAACCCATTTGTCCACTAGCCTCAAGCTAACGTTCCTCTTCTATCATGCCACAGGTTGGCATGCAGCTGAATCCAAGTAGCCTTATTATGTGTGGTCCTTGAGCTCTAGGAAGCGTTCCTGGTCTCTTAGTACTGGCTGGTCTGCACTAGAATGAGAAACGTGCAGGAAGGAAAGCGTGTGTGTTCCGGGGGTTGTGAGCAATGCACCGTTTGGAAGAGCTAGGTGCTGAGTAATGGGCAGTGTAGGGTTTCCCTGGATAAACACCTAGATTGCGACAGCTTGAAAACACCTAGCTATCAGCGTTCTGTTCAATCCTTCATGCCAAAAGTGTCTGCTTTTCTGCCTATCCGTGAGCACACAAAAAATAATATGATCCTACCCCTCCTTCTGGGAACTCACACGTGATGGAATCTACGCCCAGCAGCCAGTGGACTTTAAGTGCAGCCTGAAAAATTACAGGGTTTCCCTTGAAAGCTAGTTATTCCGGAGATACATTGTACACCCAGGCCTCACTCACCGATGACCCTGTAATACTTTGACCACATTCACGACTGCCTGTATTGCAAAGTTTACTCACAAAAGGGTTTAGTTGGTAACTTGAACGTCCAATAAGTACTCAGAAACTGCAGCATAAGAAGCTGTGCTCTCCCTTTGGAGATTGAGGCTTCATGGGAAGTTTATTTTCCACATTGGAATGTCGACACTTGCGGCCTCCGTGTTACCCGATAAACAGTGTAGTTGCCCATCGTCTCTTCACTGCAGAATTGCCTTTTCAGGCAAGTGATTTTCCATGAAACAAACGTTTCCTTTCAATTCCTGCTACGTGCTCCTCCTTCAGCCGTGGTTAGTGAATAGGCCAACCACATGCGACGACTGGCCTCAAACTAACGTTCTGTTTTTCTCGTCACAATGGTAGGCAGGCAGCAGGTTCAATGCAGCGTTTGGCAAAGCAGTACTGGAACTGTAGGAGACATTTCTGGTGTCTTAAGAAAGGCGGGTGTGCACTAGGATCCATGATATTCACGAAGGGCTGCCAGTCTCTTCTGGAACTTGTGAGCAACGTTCAGTTGATGACAACTATACGCCAAGAAAGGGCAGTGAAAGGATTATTCTGTTAAACCTCTAGAATGTGGTAAGTTGAAACAACTCAAGTATCTCCCTTCTAACGAATCTTGGAGGAACAAAATAGAGGAAGAAACAGCAGGGTCAATGCTCTGTGGTCCCTTTTGAAAGCAAGGCATGAAGGGAAAGTTTATTTACCTCTTTGGGATTTGAAGAGTCGCAGGCTCAATTCTCCCTGAGAAACATTGTAGTTGCACATGTTCTCTGCATAGCACAATTCCCTTTGTGAGGACAAGGGATTTTCCAAGAAAAAAAAACTTGGAGGTTGCCATTCCTTGGTATGTGCTCATCCTTCAGTAATATACAGTGAATTGGCGACCCTATTTGACCACTAGCCTCAAGCAAACGTTCCTCTTGTCTCCTAACACACGTTGGCGTGCAGCAGAATCCATGTAGCCTTATTCAGTGTTGTTCTTGGACTCTAGGAATCATTCCAGGTCTCAATACTGGCCGGTCTGCAGTAGGATGAGAAACCTACAAGAAGAAAGGCCTGTGAGTTCGGGGAGTTGTGAGCAATGCACCGTTGGGAACAGCTAGATGCCGAGTCATGGGCTGTGAAGGGCCTCTTTCCTTAAACCTCTTGAATGTGGTAAGTTGAATGAACTCAAGGATCTCCCTTCTAAAGCACATTGGAGGTACAAACCAGAGAAAGAAAGAGCAGGGGCAGTGCTCTGTGGTCCCTTTTGAAAATAAGGCATGAATGGAGACTTTATTTACCTCCTTGGGATTTAGAGAGTTGTGGGCTCAACTCTCCTGAGAAACACTGTAGTTGCACATGTTCTCTTCATAGCACATTTGCCTTTGTGATGACAAGTGAGTTTCTAGGAAAAATCTTGGAGGTTGCCATTCTTTGGTAGGTGCTCATCCTTCGGTAATCTTCAGTGAATTGGCGACGCCATTTGACCACTAGCCTCAAGCTAAGGCTCCTCTTGTATCATCCCACAGGTTGGCATGCAGCAGAATCCATGTAGCCTTATTCAGTGTGGTTCTTGGGCTCTAGGAAACATTCGAAGTCTCCTAGGACTCAGGGGTCTGCACTAGACCCGAAACGTACAAAAAGGACGGCCTGTGTGTTCAAGGATTTGTGAGTAAGGCACCGTTGGGAACAGCTAGATGCCGAGTCAGGGGCAGTGAAAGGCTTCTTTTGTTAAACCTCTAGAATGTGGTACGCTGAAACAACTCAAGTATCTCCCTTCTAAATCACCTTGCAGGTACAAAATAGAGAAAGAAACAGCAGGTACAATGCTCTGTGGTCCCTTTTGAAAATAAGGCTGGAAGGGAAACTTTATTTACCTCCTTGAGATTTAGAGAGTTGCAGGCTCAATTCTCCCTGAGAAACACTGTACTTGCACATCTTCCCTTCATAACACAATTGCCTTTGTGATGACGTGAGTTTCTAGGATAGAACCTTGGAGGTTGCCATTCCTTGGTAGTTGCTCATCCCTCGGTAATCTTCAGGGAATGAACCAAACACATGGGACCTCTAGCCTCAAGTTAACGTTCAGGTTTTCTCATGACAGGGGCAGGCATGCCACAGATTCCATGCAGCCTTAGTCCCTGTGGTTCTTGAACTCTAGGAATCATATCAGTTCTCTTTTGACTCGCTGGTCTGCCCTAGGTTTTGAAACGTACTAAAAGGACCGCCTGTGTCTTCGCGAAGTTGTGAGCAATCTACGGTTGGGAACATCTAGATGCCAAGTGATGGGCAGTGAAGGGCTTCGTTGGTTCCACCCCTAGCTTGCGATGGCTGGAAAGCAACACAGTTATCAACGTTCCGTGCCTTCCTTCATGCAAAGCGTGTCTGCATTCCTCAGGAAACCTGAGCTGCACTGAAAAACACAATTAGCCTACGATTGCTTCTAGGAACTAAACCGTGAAGTCGGTATACCTCAAGCAGCAACTAGACTTCATGTCCAGTTTCAATAATTACAGGGTTTCCCTTAACTGATAGTTATTCCCGAGAAAAATTGCCACCTAGGCCTCACTAAGCCTTCACCTTGATATCCTTACACCACCATCACGACTCCCAGCATGGCAATGGTTACTAATGTCATGCTCCATTGTGTCCACTGGATGTGCAATAAGAGAGCCAGAAACTCCAGAGGAATATGCTGTTTGGTCCCCCTGGAAATTGAGGCTTCCTGGAAAATTGTATTTTCCTCATTAGAAAGTTGAGAGTTGCAGCCTCAGTGTTACCTGGTAAACTCTGTTGTACCCCACCTTTTCTTCATCGCACAATGGTATTTGTGAGGACAAGTGATTTTCCAAGAAAGAAACTTGGAGGTTGCCATTCTTTGGTATGTGCTCATCCTTCAGTGATCTACAGTGAATTGGCGAACCCGTTTGACCACTAGCCGCAAGGTAACGTTGCTCTTGAATCATGCCACAGGTTGGCATGCAGCTGAATCCATGTAGCCTTATTCAGTGTGGTTCTTGAGCTCTAGGAATCATTCCAGGTCTCAAAGTACTGGTGGGTCTGCACTAGGATGAGAAACGTACAAGAAGAATGGCCTGTGTGTTTGGGGATTTGTGAGCAGTGCACCATTGGGAGGAGCTCGATACTGAGTCTTGGAAGGTGTAGGGCTTCTTTTGTTAAACCTCTAGAATCTGGTAAGTTGAAACAACTCAAGTGTCTCCCTTCTAAAGCACCTTGGAGGTACCAATCAGAGAAAGAAACAGCAGGGTCAATGCTCTGTGGTCTCTTTTGAAAATACGGCTCGAAGGAAATCTTTATTTTCTTCATTGGGATCTAGGGAGTTGCGTGCTCAATTCTTCTGAGAAACACTGTAGTTGCACATGTTCTCTTCATAGCACAATTGCCTTTGTGATGACAAGTGAGTTTCTAGGAAGGAAACTTGAGGATTGCCATTCTTTGGTAGGTACTCATTCTTCGGAAATCTTCAGTCAATTGGCGAACCCATTTGTCCACTAGCCTCAAGCTAACGTTCCTCTTCTATCATGCCACAGGTTGGCATGCAGCTGAATCCAAGTAGCCTTATTATGTGTGGTCCTTGAGCTCTAGGAAGCGTTCCTGGTCTCTTAGTACTGGCTGGTCTGCACTAGAATGAGAAACGTGCAGGAAGGAAAGCGTGTGTGTTCCGGGGGTTGTGAGCAATGCACCGTTTGGAAGAGCTAGGTGCTGAGTAATGGGCAGTGTAGGGTTTCCCTGGATAAACACCTAGATTGCGACAGCTTGAAAACACCTAGCTATCAGCGTTCTGTTCAATCCTTCATGCCAAAAGTGTCTGCTTTTCTGCCTATCCGTGAGCACACAAAAAATAATATGATCCTACCCCTCCTTCTGGGAACTCACACGTGATGGAATCTACGCCCAGCAGCCAGTGGACTTTAAGTGCAGCCTGAAAAATTACAGGGTTTCCCTTGAAAGCTAGTTATTCCGGAGATACATTGTACACCCAGGCCTCACTCACCGATGACCCTGTAATACTTTGACCACATTCACGACTGCCTGTATTGCAAAGTTTACTCACAAAAGGGTTTAGTTGGTAACTTGAACGTCCAATAAGTACTCAGAAACTGCAGCATAAGAAGCTGTGCTCTCCCTTTGGAGATTGAGGCTTCATGGGAAGTTTATTTTCCACATTGGAATGTCGACACTTGCGGCCTCCGTGTTACCCGATAAACAGTGTAGTTGCCCATCGTCTCTTCACTGCAGAATTGCCTTTTCAGGCAAGTGATTTTCCATGAAACAAACGTTTCCTTTCAATTCCTGCTACGTGCTCCTCCTTCAGCAGTTGTTAGTGAATAGGCCAACCACATGCGACGACTGGCCTCAACCTAACGTTCTGTTTTTCTCGTCACAATGGTAGGCAGGCAGCAGGTTCAATGCAGCGTTTTTCAAAGCAGTACTGGAACTGTAGGAGACATTTCTGGTGTCTTAGGAAAGGCGTGTGTACACTAGGATCCACGATATTCACCAGGGGCTGCCAGTCTCTTCTGGAACTTGTGAGCAACGTTCAGTTGATGACAACTATACGCCAAGAAAGGGCAGTGAAAGGCTTTTTCTGTTAAACCTCTAGAATGTGGTAAGTTGAAACAACTCAAGTATCTCCCTTCTAACGAACCTTGGAGGAACAAAATAGAGGAAGAAACAGCAGGGTCAATGTTCTGTGGTCCCTTTTGAAAGCAAGGCATGAAGGGAAAGTTTATTTACCTCTTCGGGATTTGAAGAGTCGCAGGCTCAATTCTCCCTGAGAAACATTGTAGTTGCACATGTTCTCTGCATAGCACAATTCCCTTTGTGAGGACAAGGGATTTTCCAAGAAAAAAAAACTTGGAGGTTGCCATTCCTTGGTATGTGCTCATCCTTCAGTAATATACAGTGAATTGGCGACCCTATTTGACCACTAGCCTCAAGCAAACGTTCCTCTTGTCTCCTAACACACGTTGGCGTGCAGCGGAATCCATGGAGCCTTATTCAGTGTTGTTCTTGGACTCCAGGAATCATTCCAGGTCTCAATACTGGCCGGTCTGCAGTAGGATGAGAAACCTACAAGAAGAAAGGCCTATGAGTTCGGGGAGTTGTGAGCAATGCACCGTTGGGAACAGCTAGATGACGAGTCATGGGCTGTGAAGGGCCTCTTTCCTTAAATCTCTTGAATGTGGTAAGTTGAATGAACTCAAGGATCTCCCTTCTAAAGCACATTGGAGGTACAAACCAGAGAAAGAAAGAGCAGGGGCAGTGCTCTGTGGTCCCTTTTGAAAATAAGGCATGAAGGGAGACTTTATTTACCTCCTTGGGATTTAGAGAGTTGTGGGCTCAACTCTCCTGAGAAACACTGTAGTTGCACATGTTCTCTTCATAGCACATTTGCCTTTGTGATGACAAGTGAGTTTCTAGGAAAAATCTTGGAGGTTGCCATTCTTTGGTAGGTGCTCATCCTTCAGTAATCTTCAGTGAATTGGCGACGCCATTTGACCACTAGCCTCGAGCTAAGGCTCCTCTTGTATCATCCCACAGGTTGGCATGCAGCAGAATCCATGTAGCCTTATTCAGTGTGGTTCTTGGGCTCTAGGAAACATTCGAAGTCTCCTAGGACTCAGGGGTCTGCACTAGACCCGAAATGTACAAAAAGGACGGCCTGTGTGTTCAAGGATTTGTGAGTAAGGCACCGTTGGGAACAGCTAGATGCCGAGTCAGGGGCAGTGAAAGGCTTCTTTTGTTAAACCTCTAGAATGTGGTACGCTGAAACAACTCAAGTATCTCCCTTCTAAATCACCTTGCAGGTACAAAATAGAGAAAGAAACAGCAGGTTCAATGCTCTGTGGTCCCTTTTGAAAATAAGGCTGGAAGGGAAACTTTATTTACCTCCTTGAGATTTAGAGAGTTGCAGGCTCAATTCTCCCTGGGAAACACTGTACTTGCACATCTTCCCTTCATAACACAATTGCCTTTGTGATGACGTGAGTTTCTAGGATAGAACCTTGGAGGTTGCCATTCCTTGGTAGTTGCTCATCCCTCGGTAATCTTCAGGGAATGAACCAAACACATGGGACCTCTAGCCTCAAGTTAACGTTCAGGTTTTCTCATGACAGGGGCAGGCATGCCACAGATTCCATGCAGCCTTAGTCCCTGTGGTTCTTGAACTCTAGGAATCATATCAGTTCTCTTTTGACTCGCTGGTCTGCCCTAGGTTTTGAAACGTACTAAAAGGACCGCCTGTGTCTTCGCGAAGTTGTGAGCAATCTACGGTTGGGAACATCTAGATGCCAAGTGATGGGCAGTGAAGGGCTTCGTTTGTTCCACCCCTAGCTTGCGATGGCTGGAAAGCAACACAGTTATCAACGTTCCGTGCCTTCCTTCATGCAAAGCGTGTCTGCATTCCTCAGGAAACCTGAGCTGCACTGAAAAACACAATTAGCCTACGATTGCTTCTAGGAACTAAACCGTGAAGTCGGTATACCTCAAGCAGCAACTAGACTTCATGTCCAGTTTCAATAATTACAGGGTTTCCCTTAACTGATAGTTATTCCCGAGAAAAATTGCCACCTAGGCCTCACTAAGCCTTCACCTTGATATCCTTACACCACCATCACGACTCCCAGCATGGCAATGGTTACTAATGTCATGCTCCATTGTGTCCACTGGATGTGCAATAAGAGAGTCAGAAACTCCAGAGGAATATGCTGTTTGGTCCCCCTGGAAATTGAGGCTTCCTGGAAAATTGTATTTTCCTCATTAGAAAGTTGAGAGTTGCAGCCTCAGTGTTACCTGGTAAACTCTGTTGTAGCCCACCTTTTCTTCATCGCACAATGGTATTTGTGAGGACAAGTGATTTTCCAAGAAAGAAACTTGGAGGTTGCCATTCTTTGGTATGTGCTCATCCTTCAGTGATCTACAGTGAATTGGCGAACCCGTTTGACCACTAGCCGCAAGGTAACGTTGCTCTTGAATCATGCCACAGGTTGGCATGCAGCTGAATCCATGTAGCCTTATTCAGTGTGGTTCTTGAGCTCTAGGAATCATTCCAGGTCTCAAAGTACTGGTGGGTCTGCACTAGGATGAGAAACGTACAAGAAGAATGGCCTGTGTGTTTGGGGATTTGTGAGCAGTGCACCATTGGGAGGAGCTCGATACTGAGTCTTGGAAGGTGTAGGGCTTCTTTTGTTAAAGCTCTAGAATCTGGTAAGTTGAAACAACTCAAGTGTCTCCCTTCTAAAGCACCTTGGAGGTACCAATCAGAGAAAGAAACAGCAGGGTCAATGCTCTGTGGTCTCTTTTGAAAATACGGCTCGAAGGAAATCTTTATTTTCTTCATTGGGATCTAGGGAGTTGCGTGCTCAATTCTTCTGAGAAACACTGTAGTTGCACATGTTCTCTTCATAGCACAATTGCCTTTGTGATGACAAGTGAGTTTCTAGGAAGGAAACTTGAGGATTGCCATTCTTTGGTAGGTACTCATTCTTCGGAAATCTTCAGTCAATTGGCGAACCCATTTGTCCACTAGCCTCAAGCTAACGTTCCTCTTCTATCATGCCACAGGTTGGCATGCAGCTGAATCCAAGTAGCCTTATTATGTGTGGTCCTTGAGCTCTAGGAAGCGTTCCTGGTCTCTTAGTACTGGCTGGTCTGCACTAGAATGAGAAACGTGCAGGAAGGAAAGCGTGTGTGTTCCGGGGGTTGTGAGCAATGCACCGTTTGGAAGAGCTAGGTGCTGAGTAATGGGCAGTGTAGGGTTTCCCTGGATAAACACCTAGATTGCGACAGCTTGAAAACACCTAGCTATCAGCGTTCTGTTCAATCCTTCATGCCAAAAGTGTCTGCTTTTCTGCCTATCCGTGAGCACACAAAAAATAATATGATCCTACCCCTCCTTCTGGGAACTCACACGTGATGGAATCTACGCCCAGCAGCCAGTGGACTTTAAGTGCAGCCTGAAAAATTACAGGGTTTCCCTTGAAAGCTAGTTATTCCGGAGATACATTGTACACCCAGACCTCACTCACCGATGACCCTGTAATATTTTGACCACATTCACGACGGCCTGTATTGCAAAGTTTACTCACAAAAGGGTGTAGTTGGTAACTTGAACGTCCAATAAGTACTCAGAAACTGCAGCATAAGAAGCTGTGCTCTCCCTTTGGAGATTGAGGCTTCATGGGAAGTTTATTTTCCACATTGGAATGTCGACACTTGCGGCCTCCGTGTTACCCGATAAACAGTGTAGTTGCCCATCGTCTCTTCACTGCAGAATTGCCTTTTCAGGCAAGTGATTTTCCATGAAACAAACGTTTCCTTTCAATTCCTGCTACGTGCTCCTCCTTCAGCAGTTGTTAGTGAATAGGCCAACCACATGCGACGACTGGCCTCAACTTAACGTTCTGTTTTTCTCGTCACAATGGTAGGCAGGCAGCAGGTTCAATGCAGCGTTTTTCAAAGCAGTACTGGAACTGTAGGAGACATTTCTGGTGTCTTAGGAAAGGCGGGTGTACACTAGGATCCACGATATTCACCAGGGGCTGCCAGTCTCTTCTGGAACTTGTGAGCAACGTTCAGTTGATGACAACTATACGCCAAGAAAGGGCAGTGAAAGGCTTTTTCTGTTAAACCTCTAGAATGTGGTAAGTTGAAACAACTCAAGTATCTCCCTTCTAACGAACCTTGGAGGAACAAAATAGAGGAAGAAACAGCAGTGTCAATGTTCTGTGGTCCCTTTTGAAAGCAAGGCATGAAGGGAAAGTTTATTTACCTCTTCGGGATTTGAAGAGTCGCAGGCTCAATTCTCCCTGAGAAACATTGTAGTTGCACATGTTCTCTGCATAGCACAATTCCCTTTGTGAGGACAAGGGATTTTCCAAGAAAAAAAAACTTGGAGGTTGCCATTCCTTGGTATGTGCTCATCCTTCAGTAATATACAGTGAATTGGCGACCCTATTTGACCACTAGCCTCAAGCAAACGTTCCTCTTGTCTCCTAACACACGTTGGCGTGCAGCGGAATCCATGGAGCCTTATTCAGTGTTGTTCTTGGACTCTAGGAATCATTCCAGGTCTCAATACTGGCCGGTCTGCAGTAGGATGAGAAACCTACAAGAAGAAAGGCCTGTGAGTTCGGGGAGTTGTGAGCAATGCACCGTTGGGAAGAGCTAGATGACGAGTCATGGGCTGTGAAGGGCCTCTTTCCTTAAACCTCTTGAATGTGGTAAGTTGAATGAACTCAAGGATCTCCCTTCTAAAGCACATTGGAGGTACAAACCAGAGAAAGAAACAGCAGGGGCAGTGCTCTGTGGTCCCTTTTGAAAATAAGGCATGAAGGGAGACTTTATTTACCTCCTTGGGATTTAGAGAGTTGTGGGCTCAACTCTCCTGAGAAACACTGTAGTTGCACATGTTCTCTTCATAGCACATTTGACTTTGTGATGACAAGTGAGTTTCTAGGAAAAATCTTGGAGGTTGCCATTCTTTGGTAGGTGCTCATCCTTCGGTAATCTTCAGTGAATTGGCGACGCCATTTGACCACTAGCCTCGAGCTAAGGCTCCTCTTGTATCATCCCACAGGTTGGCATGCAGCAGAATCCATGTAGCCTTATTCAGTGTGGTTCTTGGGCTCTAGGAAACATTCGAAGTCTCCTAGGACTCAGGGGTCTGCACTAGACCCGAAACGTACAAAAAGGACGGCCTGTGTGTTCAAGGATTTGTGAGTAAGGCACCGTTGGGAACAGCTAGATGCCGAGTCAGGGGCAGTGAAAGGCTTCTTTTGTTAAACCTCTAGAATGTGGTACGCTGAAACAACTCAAGTATCTCCCTTCTAAATCACCTTGCAGGTACAAAATAGAGAAAGAAACAGCAGGTTCAATGCTCTGTGGTCCCTTTTGAAAATAAGGCTGGAAGGGAAACTTTATTTACCTCCTTGAGATTTAGAGAGTTGCAGGCTCAATTCTCCCTGGGAAACACTGTACTTGCACATCTTCCCTTCATAACACAATTGCCTTTGTGATGACGTGAGTTTCTAGGATAGAACCTTGGAGGTTGCCATTCCTTGGTAGTTGCTCATCCCTCGGTAATCTTCAGGGAATGAACCAAACACATGGGACCTCTAGCCTCAAGTTAACGTTCAGGTTTTCTCATGACAGGGGCAGGCATGCCACAGATTCCATGCAGCCTTAGTCCCTGTGGTTCTTGAACTCTAGGAATCATATCAGTTCTCTTTTGACTCGCTGGTCTGCCCTAGGTTTTGAAACGTACTAAAAGGACCGCCTGTGTCTTCGCGAAGTTGTGAGCAATCTACGGTTGGGAACATCTAGATGCCAAGTGATGGGCAGTGAAGGGCTTCGTTTGTTCCACCCCTAGCTTGCGATGGCTGGAAAGCAACACAGTTATCAACGTTCCGTGCCTTCCTTCATGCAAAGCGTGTCTGCATTCCTCAGGAAACCTGAGCTGCACTGAAAAACACAATTAGCCTACGATTGCTTCTAGGAACTAAACCGTGAAGTCGGTATACCTCAAGCAGCAACTAGACTTCATGTCCAGTTTCAATAATTACAGGGTTTCCCTTAACTGATAGTTATTCCCGAGAAAAATTGCCACCTAGGCCTCACTAAGCCTTCACCTTGATATCCTTACACCACCATCACGACTCCCAGCATGGCAATGGTTACTAATGTCATGCTCCATTGTGTCCACTGGATGTGCAATAAGAGAGCCAGAAACTCCAGAGGAATATGCTGTTTGGTCCCCCTGGAAATTGAGGCTTCCTGGAAAATTGTATTTTCCTCATTAGAAAGTTGAGAGTTGCAGCCTCAGTGTTACCTGGTAAACTCTGTTGTAGCCCACCTTTTCTTCATCGCACAATGGTATTTGTGAGGACAAGTGATTTTCCAAGAAAGAAACTTGGAGGTTGCCATTCTTTGGTATGTGCTCATCCTTCAGTGATCTACAGTGAATTGGCGAACCCGTTTGACCACTAGCCGCAAGGTAACGTTGCTCTTGAATCATGCCACAGGTTGGCATGCAGCTGAATCCATGTAGCCTTATTCAGTGTGGTTCTTGAGCTCTAGGAATCATTCCAGGTCTCAAAGTACTGGTGGGTCTGCACTAGGATGAGAAACGTACAAGAAGAATGGCCTGTGTGTTTGGGGATTTGTGAGCAGTGCACCATTGGGAGGAGCTCGATACTGAGTCTTGGAAGGTGTAGGGCTTCTTTTGTTAAAGCTCTAGAATCTGGTAAGTTGAAACAACTCAAGTGTCTCCCTTCTAAAGCACCTTGGAGGTACCAATCAGAAAAAGAAACAGCAGGGTCAATGCTCTGTGGTCTCTTTTGAAAATACGGCTCGAAGGAAATCTTTATTTTCTTCATTGGGATCTAGGGAGTTGCGTGCTCAATTCTTCTGAGAAACACTGTAGTTGCACATGTTCTCTTCATAGCACAATTGCCTTTGTGATGACAAGTGAGTTTCTAGGAAGGAAACTTGAGGATTGCCATTCTTTGGTAGGTACTCATTCTTCGGAAATCTTCAGTCAATTGGCGAACCCATTTGTCCACTAGCCTCAAGCTAACGTTCCTCTTCTATCATGCCACAGGTTGGCATGCAGCTGAATCCAAGTAGCCTTATTATGTGTGGTCCTTGAGCTCTAGGAAGCGTTCCTGGTCTCTTAGTACTGGCTGGTCTGCACTAGAATGAGAAACGTGCAGGAAGGAAAGCGTGTGTGTTCCGGGGGTTGTGAGCAATGCACCGTTTGGAAGAGCTAGGTGCTGAGTAATGGGCAGTGTAGGGTTTCCCTGGATAAACACCTAGATTGCGACAGCTTGAAAACACCTAGCTATCAGCGTTCTGTTCAATCCTTCATGCCAAAAGTGTCTGCTTTTCTGCCTATCCGTGAGCACACAAAAAATAATATGATCCTACCCCTCCTTCTGGGAACTCACACGTGATGGAATCTACGCCCAGCAGCCAGTGGACTTTAAGTGCAGCCTGAAAAATTACAGGGTTTCCCTTGAAAGCTAGTTATTCCGGAGATACATTGTACACCCAGACCTCACTCACCGATGACCCTGTAATATTTTGACCACATTCACGACGGGCTGTATTGCAAAGTTTACTCACAAAAGGTGTAGTTGGTAACTTGAACGTCCAATAAGTACTCAGAAACTGCAGCATAAGAAGCTGTGCTCTCCCTTTGGAGATTGAGGCTTCATGGGAAGTTTATTTTCCACATTGGAATGTCGACACTTGCGGCCTCCGTGTTACCCGATAAACAGTGTAGTTGCCCATCGTCTCTTCACTGCAGAATTGCCTTTTCAGGCAAGTGATTTTCCATGAAACAAACGTTTCCTTTCAATTCCTGCTACGTGCTCCTCCTTCAGCAGTTGTTAGTGAATAGGCCAACCACATGCGACGACTGGCCTCAACTTAACGTTCTGTTTTTCTCGTCACAATGGTAGGAAGGCAGCAGGTTCAATGCAGCGTTTTTCAAAGCAGTACTGGAACTGTAGGAGACATTTCTGGTGTCTTAGGAAAGGCGGGTGTACACTAGGATCCACGATATTCACCAGGGGCTGCCAGTCTCTTCTGGAACTTGTGAGCAACGTTCAGTTGATGACAACTATACGCCAAGAAAGGGCAGTGAAAGGCTTTTTCTGTTAAACCTCTAGAATGTGGTAAGTTGAAACAACTCAAGTATCTCCCTTCTAACGAACCTTGGAGGAACAAAATAGAGGAAGAAACAGCAGTGTCAATGTTCTGTGGTCCCTTTTGAAAGCAAGGCATGAAGGGAAAGTTTATTTACCTCTTCGGGATTTGAAGAGTCGCAGGCTCAATTCTCCCTGAGAAACATTGTAGTTGCACATGTTCTCTGCATAGCACAATTCCCTTTGTGAGGACAAGGGATTTTCCAAGAAAAAAAAACTTGGAGGTTGCCATTCCTTGGTATGTGCTCATCCTTCAGTAATATACAGTGAATTGGCGACCCTATTTGACCACTAGCCTCAAGCAAACGTTCCTCTTGTCTCCTAACACACGTTGGCGTGCAGCGGAATCCATGGAGCCTTATTCAGTGTTGTTCTTGGACTCTAGGAATCATTCCAGGTCTCAATACTGGCCGGTCTGCAGTAGGATGAGAAACCTACAAGAAGAAAGGCCTGTGAGTTCGGGGAGTTGTGAGCAATGCACCGTTGGGAACAGCTAGATGACGAGTCATGGGCTGTGAAGGGCCTCTTTCCTTAAACCTCTTGAATGTGGTAAGTTGAATGAACTCAAGGATCTCCCTTCTAAAGCACATTGGAGGTACAAACCAGAGAAAGAAAGAGCAGGGGCAGTGCTCTGTGGTCCCTTTTGAAAATAAGGCATGAAGGGAGACTTTATTTACCTCCTTGGGATTTAGAGAGTTGTGGGCTCAACTCTCCTGAGAAACACTGTAGTTGCACATGTTCTCTTCATAGCACATTTGACTTTGTGATGACAAGTGAGTTTCTAGGAAAAATCTTGGAGGTTGCCATTCTTTGGTAGGTGCTCATCCTTCGGTAATCTTCAGTGAATTGGCGACGCCATTTGACCACTAGCCTCGAGCTAAGGCTCCTCTTGTATCATCCCACAGGTTGCCATGCAGCAGAATCCATGTAGCCTTATTCAGTGTGGTTCTTGGGCTCTAGGAAACATTCGAAGTCTCCTAGGACTCAGGGGTCTGCACTAGACCCGAAACGTACAAAAAGGACGGCCTGTGTGTTCAAGGATTTGTGAGTAAGGCACCGTTGGGAACAGCTAGATGCCGAGTCAGGGGCAGTGAAAGGCTTCTTTTGTTAAACCTCTAGAATGTGGTACGCTGAAACAACTCAAGTATCTCCCTTCTAAATCACCTTGCAGGTACAAAATAGAGAAAGAAACAGCAGGTTCAATGCTCTGTGGTCCCTTTTGAAAATAAGGCTGGAAGGGAAACTTTATTTACCTCCTTGAGATTTAGAGAGTTGCAGGCTCAATTCTCCCTGGGAAACACTGTACTTGCACATCTTCCCTTCATAACACAATTGCCTTTGTGATGACGTGAGTTTCTAGGATAGAACCTTGGAGGTTGCCATTCCTTGGTAGTTGCTCATCCCTCGGTAATCTTCAGGGAATGAACCAAATACATGGGACCTCTAGCCTCAAGTTAACGTTCAGGTTTTCTCATGACAGGGGCAGGCATGCCACAGATTCCATGCAGCCTTAGTCCCTGTGGTTCTTGAACTCTAGGAATCATATCAGTTCTCTTTTGACTCGCTGGTCTGCCCTAGGTTTTGAAACGTACTAAAAGGACCGCCTGTGTCTTCGCGAAGTTGTGAGCAATCTACGGTTGGGAACATCTAGATGCCAAGTGATGGGCAGTGAAGGGCTTCGTTTGTTCCACCCCTAGCTTGCGATGGCTGGAAAGCAACACAGTTATCAACGTTCCGTGCCTTCCTTCATGCAAAGCGTGTCTGCATTCCTCAGGAAACCTGAGCTGCACTGAAAAACACAATTAGCCTACGATTGCTTCTAGGAACTAAACCGTGAAGTCGGTATACCTCAAGCAGCAACTAGACTTCATGTCCAGTTTCAATAATTACAGGGTTTCCCTTAACTGATAGTTATTCCCGAGAAAAATTGCCACCTAGGCCTCACTAAGCCTTCACCTTGATATCCTTACACCACCATCACGACTCCCAGCATGGCAATGGTTACTAATGTCATGCTCCATTGTGTCCACTGGATGTGCAATAAGAGAGCCAGAAATTCCAGAGGAATATGCTGTTTGGTCCCCCTGGAAATTGAGGCTTCCTGGAAAATTGTATTTTCCTCATTAGAAAGTTGAGAGTTGCAGCCTCAGTGTTACCTGGTAAACTCTGTTGTAGCCCACCTTTTCTTCATCGCACAATGGTATTTGTGAGGACAAGTGATTTTCCAAGAAAGAAACTTGGAGGTTGCCATTCTTTGGTATGTGCTCATCCTTCAGTGATCTACAGTGAATTGGCGAACCCGTTTGACCACTAGCCGCAAGGTAACGTTGCTCTTGAATCATGCCACAGGTTGGCATGCAGCTGAATCCATGTAGCCTTATTCAGTGTGGTTCTTGAGCTCTAGGAATCATTCCAGGTCTCAAAGTACTGGTGGGTCTGCACTAGGATGAGAAACGTACAAGAAGAATGGCCTGTGTGTTTGGGGATTTGTGAGCAGTGCACCATTGGGAGGAGCTCGATACTGAGTCTTGGAAGGTGTAGGGCTTCTTTTGTTAAAGCTCTAGAATCTGGTAAGTTGAAACAACTCAAGTGTCTCCCTTCTAAAGCACCTTGGAGGTACCAATCAGAGAAAGAAACAGCAGGGTCAATGCTCTGTCGTCTCTTTTGAAAATACGGCTCGAAGGAAATCTTTATTTTCTTCATTGGGATCTAGGGAGTTGCGTGCTCAATTCTTCTGAGAAACACTGTAGTTGCACATGTTCTCTTCATAGCACAATTGCCTTTGTGATGACAAGTGAGTTTCTAGGAAGGAAACTTGAGGATTGCCATTCTTTGGTAGGTACTCATTCTTCGGAAATCTTCAGTCAATTGGCGAACCCATTTGTCCACTAGCCTCAAGCTAACGTTCCTCTTCTATCATGCCACAGGTTGGCATGCAGCTGAATCCAAGTAGCCTTATTATGTGTGGTCCTTGAGCTCTAGGAAGCGTTCCTGGTCTCTTAGTACTGGCTGGTCTGCACTAGAATGAGAAACGTGCAGGAAGGAAAGCGTGTGTGTTCCGGGGGTTGTGAGCAATGCACCGTTTGGAAGAGCTAGGTGCTGAGTAATGGGCAGTGTAGGGTTTCCCTGGATAAACACCTAGATTGCGACAGCTTGAAAACACCTAGCTATCAGCCTTCTGTTCAATCCTTCATGCCAAAAGTGTCTGCTTTTCTGCCTATCCGTGAGCACACAAAAAATAATATGATCCTACCCCTCCTTCTGGGAACTCACACGTGATGGAATCTACGCCCAGCAGCCAGTGGACTTTAAGTGCAGCCTGAAAAATTACAGGGTTTCCCTTGAAAGCTAGTTATTCCGGAGATACATTGTACACCCAGACCTCACTCACCGATGACCCTGTAATATTTTGACCACATTCACGACGGGCTGTATTGCAAAGTTTACTCACAAAAGGTGTAGTTGGTAACTTGAACGTCCAATAAGTACTCAGAAACTGCAGCATAAGAAGCTGTGCTCTCCCTTTGGAGATTGAGGCTTCATGGGAAGTTTATTTTCCACATTGGAATGTCGACACTTGCGGCCTCCGTGTTACCCGATAAACAGTGTAGTTGCCCATCGTCTCTTCACTGCAGAATTGCCTTTTCAGGCAAGTGATTTTCCATGAAACAAACGTTTCCTTTCAATTCCTGCTACGTGCTCCTCCTTCAGCAGTTGTTAGTGAATAGGCCAACCACATGCGACGACTGGCCTCAACTTAACGTTCTGTTTTTCTCGTCACAATGGTAGGAAGGCAGCAGGTTCAATGCAGCGTTTTTCAAAGCAGTACTGGAACTGTAGGAGACATTTCTGGTGTCTTAGGAAAGGCGGGTGTACACTAGGATCCACGATATTCACCAGGGGCTGCCAGTCTCTTCTGGAACTTGTGAGCAACGTTCAGTTGATGACAACTATACGCCAAGAAAGGGCAGTGAAAGGCTTTTTCTGTTAAACCTCTAGAATGTGGTAAGTTGAAACAACTCAAGTATCTCCCTTCTAACGAACCTTGGAGGAACAAAATAGAGGAAGAAACAGCAGTGTCAATGTTCTGTGGTCCCTTTTGAAAGCAAGGCATGAAGGGAAAGTTTATTTACCTCTTCGGGATTTGAAGAGTCGCAGGCTCAATTCTCCCTGAGAAACATTGTAGTTGCACATGTTCTCTGCATAGCACAATTCCCTTTGTGAGGACAAGGGATTTTCCAAGAAAAAAAAACTTGGAGGTTGCCATTCCTTGGTATGTGCTCATCCTTCAGTAATATACAGTGAATTGGCGACCCTATTTGACCACTAGCCTCAAGCAAACGTTCCTCTTGTCTCCTAACACACGTTGGCGTGCAGCGGAATCCATGGAGCCTTATTCAGTGTTGTTCTTGGACTCTAGGAATCATTCCAGGTCTCAATACTGGCCGGTCTGCAGTAGGATGAGAAACCTACAAGAAGAAAGGCCTGTGAGTTCGGGGAGTTGTGAGCAATGCACCGTTGGGAACAGCTAGATGACGAGTCATGGGCTGTGAAGGGCCTCTTTCCTTAAACCTCTTGAATGTGGTAAGTTGAATGAACTCAAGGATCTCCCTTCTAAAGCACATTGGAGGTACAAACCAGAGAAAGAAAGAGCAGGGGCAGTGCTCTGTGGTCCCTTTTGAAAATAAGGCATGAAGGGAGACTTTATTTACCTCCTTGGGATTTAGAGAGTTGTGGGCTCAACTCTCCTGAGAAACACTGTAGTTGCACATGTTCTCTTCATAGCACATTTGCCTTTGTGATGACAAGTGAGTTTCTAGGAAAAATCTTGGAGGTTGCCATTCTTTGGTAGGTGCTCATCCTTCGGTAATCTTCAGTGAATTGGCGACGCCATTTGACCACTAGCCTCAAGCTAAGGCTCCTCTTGTATCATCCCACAGGTTGGCATGCAGCAGAATCCATGTAGCCTTATTCAGTGTGGTTCTTGGGCTCTAGGAAACATTCGAAGTCTCCTAGGACTCAGGGGTCTGCACTAGACCCGAAACGTACAAAAAGGACGGCCTGTGTGTTCAAGGATTTGTGAGTAAGGCACCGTTGGGAACAGCTAGATGCCGAGTCAGGGGCAGTGAAAGGCTTCTTTTGTTAAACCTCTAGAATGTGGTACGCTGAAACAACTCAAGTATCTCCCTTCTAAATCACCTTGCAGGTACAAAATAGAGAAAGAAACAGCAGGTTCAATGCTCTGTGGTCCCTTTTGAAAATAAGGCTGGAAGGGAAACTTTATTTACCTCCTTGAGATTTAGAGAGTTGCAGGCTCAATTCTCCCTGGGAAACACTGTACTTGCACATCTTCCCTTCATAACACAATTGCCTTTGTGATGACGTGAGTTTCTAGGATAGAACCTTGGAGGTTGCCATTCCTTGGTAGTTGCTCATCCCTCGGTAATCTTCAGGGAATGAACCAAATACATGGGACCTCTAGCCTCAAGTTAACGTTCAGGTTTTCTCATGACAGGGGCAGGCATGCCACAGATTCCATGCAGCCTTAGTCCCTGTGGTTCTTGAACTCTAGGAATCATATCAGTTCTCTTTTGACTCGCTGGTCTGCCCTAGGTTTTGAAACGTACTAAAAGGACCGCCTGTGTCTTCGCGAAGTTGTGAGCAATCTACGGTTGGGAACATCTAGATGCCAAGTGATGGGCAGTGAAGGGCTTCGTTTGTTCCACCCCTAGCTTGCGATGGCTGGAAAGCAACACAGTTATCAACGTTCCGTGCCTTCCTTCATGCAAAGCGTGTCTGCATTCCTCAGGAAACCTGAGCTGCACTGAAAAACACAATTAGCCTACGATTGCTTCTAGGAACTAAACCGTGAAGTCGGTATACCTCAAGCAGCAACTAGACTTCATGTCCAGTTTCAATAATTACAGGGTTTCCCTTAACTGATAGTTATTCCCGAGAAAAATTGCCACCTAGGCCTCACTAAGCCTTCACCTTGATATCCTTACACCACCATCACGACTCCCAGCATGGCAATGGTTACTAATGTCATGCTCCATTGTGTCCACTGGATGTGCAATAAGAGAGCCAGAAACTCCAGAGGAATATGCTGTTTGGTCCCCCTGGAAATTGAGGCTTCCTGGAAAATTGTATTTTCCTCATTAGAAAGTTGAGAGTTGCAGCCTCAGTGTTACCTGGTAAACTCTGTTGTAGCCCACCTTTTCTTCATCGCACAATGGTATTTGTGAGGACAAGTGATTTTCCAAGAAAGAAACTTGGAGGTTGCCATTCTTTGGTATGTGCTCATCCTTCAGTGATCTACAGTGAATTGGCGAACCCGTTTGACCACTAGCCGCAAGGTAACGTTGCTCTTGAATCATGCCACAGGTTGGCATGCAGCTGAATCCATGTAGCCTTATTCAGTGTGGTTCTTGAGCTCTAGGAATCATTCCAGGTCTCAAAGTACTGGTGGGTCTGCACTAGGATGAGAAACGTACAAGAAGAATGGCCTGTGTGTTTGGGGATTTGTGAGCAGTGCACCATTGGGAGGAGCTCGATACTGAGTCTTGGAAGGTGTAGGGCTTCTTTTGTTAAAGCTCTAGAATCTGGTAAGTTGAAACAACTCAAGTGTCTCCCTTCTAAAGCACCTTGGAGGTACCAATCAGAGAAAGAAACAGCAGGGTCAATGCTCTGTGGTCTCTTTTGAAAATACGGCTCGAAGGAAATCTTTATTTTCTTCATTGGGATCTAGGGAGTTGTGTGCTCAATTCTTCTGAGAAACACTGTAGTTGCACATGTTCTCTTCATAGCACAATTGCCTTTGTGATGACAAGTGAGTTTCTAGGAAGGAAACTTGAGGATTGCCATTCTTTGGTAGGTACTCATTCTTCGGAAATCTTCAGTCAATTGGCGAACCCATTTGTCCACTAGCCTCAAGCTAACGTTCCTCTTCTATCATGCCACAGGTTGGCATGCAGCTGAATCCAAGTAGCCTTATTATGTGTGGTCCTTGAGCTCTAGGAAGCGTTCCTGGTCTCTTAGTACTGGCTGGTCTGCACTAGAATGAGAAACGTGCAGGAAGGAAAGCGTGTGTGTTCCGGGGGTTGTGAGCAATGCACCGTTTGGAAGAGCTAGGTGCTGAGTAATGGGCAGTGTAGGGTTTCCCTGGATAAACACCTAGATTGCGACAGCTTGAAAACACCTAGCTATCAGCGTTCTGTTCAATCCTTCATGCCAAAAGTGTCTGCTTTTCTGCCTATCCGTGAGCACACAAAAAATAATATGATCCTACCCCTCCTTCTGGGAACTCACACGTGATGGAATCTACGCCCAGCAGCCAGTGGACTTTAAGTGCAGCCTGAAAAATTACAGGGTTTCCCTTGAAAGCTAGTTATTCCGGAGATACATTGTACACCCAGGCCTCACTCACCGATGACCCTGTAATACTTTGACCACATTCACGACGGCCTGTATTGCAAAGTTTACTCACAAAAGGGTTTAGTTGGTAACTTGAACGTCCAATAAGTACTCAGAAACTGCAGCATAAGAAGCTGTGCTCTCCCTTTGGAGATTGAGGCTTCATGGGAAGTTTATTTTCCACATTGGAATGTCGACACTTGCGGCCTCCGTGTTACCCGATAAACAGTGTAGTTGCCCATCGTCTCTTCACTGCAGAATTGCCTTTTCAGGCAAGTGATTTTCCATGAAACAAACGTTTCCTTTCAATTCCTGCTACGTGCTCCTCCTTCAGCAGTTGTTAGTGAATAGGCCAACCACATGCGACGACTGGCCTCAACCTAACGTTCTGTTTTTCTCGTCACAATGGTAGGCAGGCAGCAGGTTCAATGCAGCGTTTGGCAAAGCAGTACTGGAACTGTAGGAGACATTTCTGGTGTCTTAGGAAAGGCGGGTGTGCACTAGGATCCACGATATTCACGAGGGGCTGCCAGTCTCTTCTGGAACTTGTGAGCAACGTTCAGTTGATGACAACTATACGCCAAGAAAGGGCAGTGAAAGGCTTTTTCTGTTAAACCTCTAGAATGTGGTAAGTTGAAACAACTCAAGTATCTCCCTTCTAACGAACCTTGGAGGAACAAAATAGAGGAAGAAACAGCAGGGTCAATGCTCTGTGGTCCCTTTTGAAAGCAAGGCATGAAGGGAAAGTTTATTTACCTCTTTGGGATTTGAAGAGTCGCAGGCTCAATTCTCCCTGAGAAACATTGTAGTTGCACATGTTCTCTGCATAGCACAATTCCCTTTGTGAGGACAAGGGATTTTCCAAGAAAAAAAAACTTGGAGGTTGCCATTCCTTGGTATGTGCTCATCCTTCAGTAATATACAGTGAATTGGCGACCCTATTTGACCACTAGCCTCAAGCAAACGTTCCTCTTGTCTCCTAACACACGTTGGCGTGCAGCAGAATCCATGTAGCCTTATTCAGTGTTGTTCTTGGACTCTAGGAATCATTCCAGGTCTCAATACTGGCCGGTCTGCAGTAGGATGAGAAACCTACAAGAAGAAAGGCCTGTGAGTTCGGGGAGTTGTGAGCAATGCACCGTTGGGAACAGCTAGATGACGAGTCATGGGCTGTGAAGGGCCTCTTTCCTTAAACCTCTAGAATGTGGTAAGTTGAATGAACTCAAGGATCTCCCTTCTAAAGCACATTGGAGGTACAAACCAGAGAAAGAAAGAGCAGGGGCAGTGCTCTGTGGTCCCTTTTGAAAATAAGGCATGAAGGGAGACTTTATTTACCTCCTTGGGATTTAGAGAGTTGTGGGCTCAACTCTCCTGAGAAACACTGTAGTTGCACATGTTCTCTTCATAGCACATTTGCCTTTGTGATGACAAGTGAGTTTCTAGGAAAAATCTTGGAGGTTGCCATTCTTTGGTAGGTGCTCATCCTTCGGTAATCTTCAGTGAATTGGCGACGCCATTTGACCACTAGCCTCGAGCTAAGGCTCCTCTTGTATCATCCCACAGGTTGGCATGCAGCAGAATCCATGTAGCCTTATTCAGTGTGGTTCTTGGGCTCAAGGAAACATTCGAAGTCTCCTAGGACTCAGGGGTCTGCACTAGACCCGAAACGTACAAAAAGGACGGCCTGTGTGTTCAAGGATTTGTGAGTAAGGCACCGTTGGGAACAGCTAGATGCCGAGTCAGGGGCAGTGAAAGGCTTCTTTTGTTAAACCTCTAGAATGTGGTACGCTGAAACAACTCAAGTATCTCCCTTCTAAATCACCTTGCAGGTACAAAATAGAGAAAGAAACAGCAGGTTCAATGCTCTGTGGTCCCTTTTGAAAATAAGGCTGGAAGGGAAACTTTATTTACCTCCTTGAGATTTAGAGAGTTGCAGGCTCAATTCTCCCTGGGAAACACTGTACTTGCACATCTTCCCTTCATAACACAATTGCCTTTGTGATGACGTGAGTTTCTAGGATAGAACCTTGGAGGTTGCCATTCCTTGGTAGTTGCTCATCCCTCGGTAATCTTCAGGGAATGAACCAAATACATGGGACCTCTAGCCTCAAGTTAACGTTCAGGTTTTCTCATGACAGGGGCAGGCATGCCACAGATTCCATGCAGCCTTAGTCCCTGTGGTTCTTGAACTCTAGGAATCATATCAGTTCTCTTTTGACTCGCTGGTCTGCCCTAGGTTTTGAAACGTACTAAAAGGACCGCCTGTGTCTTCGCGAAGTTGTGAGCAATCTACGGTTGGGAACATCTAGATGCCAAGTGATGGGCAGTGAAGGGCTTCGTTGGTTCCACCCCTAGCTTGCGATGGCTGGAAAGCAACACAGTTATCAACGTTCCGTGCCTTCCTTCATGCAAAGCGTGTCTGCATTCCTCAGGAAACCTGAGCTGCACTGAAAAACACAATTAGCCTACGATTGCTTCTAGGAACTAAACCGTGAAGTCGGTATACCTCAAGCAGCAACTAGACTTCATGTCCAGTTTCAATAATTACAGGGTTTCCCTTAACTGATAGTTATTCCCGAGAAAAATTGCCACCTAGGCCTCACTAAGCCTTCACCTTGATATCCTTACACCACCATCACGACTCCCAGCATGGCAATGGTTACTAATGTCATGCTCCATTGTGTCCACTGGATGTGCAATAAGAGAGCCAGAAACTCCAGAGGAATATGCTGTTTGGTCCCCCTGGAAATTGAGGCTTCCTGGAAAATTGTATTTTCCTCATTAGAAAGTTGAGAGTTGCAGCCTCAGTGTTACCTGGTAATCTCTGTTGTAGCCCACCTTTTCTTCATCGCACAATGGTATTTGTGAGGACAAGTGATTTTCCAAGAAAGAAACTTGGAGGTTGCCATTCTTTGGTATGTGCTCATCCTTCAGTGATCTACAGTGAATTGGCGAACCCGTTTGACCACTAGCCGCAAGGTAACGTTGCTCTTGAATCATGCCACAGGTTGGCATGCAGCTGAATCCATGTAGCCTTATTCAGTGTGGTTCTTGAGCTCTAGGAATCATTCCAGGTCTCAAAGTACTGGTGGGTCTGCACTAGGATGAGAAACGTACAAGAAGAATGGCCTGTGTGTTTGGGGATTTGTGAGCAGTGCACCATTGGGAGGAGCTCGATACTGAGTCTTGGAAGGTGTAGGGCTTCTTTTGTTAAAGCTCTAGAATCTGGTAAGTTGAAACAACTCAAGTGTCTCCCTTCTAAAGCACCTTGGAGGTACCAATCAGAGAAAGAAACAGCAGGGTCAATGCTCTGTGGTCTCTTTTGAAAATACGGCTCGAAGGAAATCTTTATTTTCTTCATTGGGATCTAGGGAGTTGCGTGCTCAATTCTTCTGAGAAACACTGTAGTTGCACATGTTCTCTTCATAGCACAATTGCCTTTGTGATGACAAGTGAGTTTCTAGGAAGGAAACTTGAGGATTGCCATTCTTTGGTAGGTACTCATTCTTCGGAAATCTTCAGTCAATTGGCGAACCCATTTGTCCACTAGCCTCAAGCTAACGTTCCTCTTCTATCATGCCACAGGTTGGCATGCAGCTGAATCCAAGTAGCCTTATTATGTGTGGTCCTTGAGCTCTAGGAAGCGTTCCTGGTCTCTTAGTACTGGCTGGTCTGCACTAGAATGAGAAACGTGCAGGAAGGAAAGCGTGTGTGTTCCGGGGGTTGTGAGCAATGCACCGTTTGGAAGAGCTAGGTGCTGAGTAATGGGCAGTGTAGGGTTTCCCTGGATAAACACCTAGATTGCGACAGCTTGAAAACACCTAGCTATCAGCCTTCTGTTCAATCCTTCATGCCAAAAGTGTCTGCTTTTCTGCCTATCCGTGAGCACACAAAAAATAATATGATCCTACCCCTCCTTCTGGGAACTCACACGTGATGGAATCTACGCCCAGCAGCCAGTGGACTTTAAGTGCAGCCTGAAAAATTACAGGGTTTCCCTTGAAAGCTAGTTATTCCGGAGATACATTGTACACCCAGACCTCACTCACCGATGACCCTGTAATATTTTGACCACATTCACGACGGCCTGTATTGCAAAGTTTACTCACAAAAGGGTGTAGTTGGTAACTTGAACGTCCAATAAGTACTCAGAAACTGCAGCATAAGAAGCTGTGCTCTCCCTTTGGAGATTGAGGCTTCATGGGAAGTTTATTTTCCACATTGGAATGTCGACACTTGCGGCCTCCGTGTTACCCGATAAACAGTGTAGTTGCCCATCGTCTCTTCACTGCAGAATTGCCTTTTCAGGCAAGTGATTTTCCATGAAACAAACGTTTCCTTTCAATTCCTGCTACGTGCTCCTCCTTCAGCAGTTGTTAGTGAATAGGCCAACCACATGCGACGACTGGCCTCAACTTAACGTTCTGTTTTTCTCGTCACAATGGTAGGCAGGCAGCAGGTTCAATGCAGCGTTTTTCAAAGCAGTACTGGAACTGTAGGAGACATTTCTGGTGTCTTAGGAAAGGCGGGTGTACACTAGGATCCACGATATTCACCAGGGGCTGCCAGTCTCTTCTGGAACTTGTGAGCAACGTTCAGTTGATGACAACTATACGCCAAGAAAGGGCAGTGAAAGGCTTTTTCTGTTAAACCTCTAGAATGTGGTAAGTTGAAACAACTCAAGTATCTCCCTTCTAACGAACCTTGGAGGAACAAAATAGAGGAAGAAACAGCAGTGTCAATGTTCTGTGGTCCCTTTTGAAAGCAAGGCATGAAGGGAAAGTTTACTTACCTCTTCGGGATTTGAAGAGTCGCAGGCTCAATTCTCCCTGAGAAACATTGTAGTTGCACATGTTCTCTGCATAGCACAATTCCCTTTGTGAGGACAAGGGATTTTCCAAGAAAAAAAAACTTGGAGGTTGCCATTCCTTGGTATGTGCTCATCCTTCAGTAATATACAGTGAATTGGCGACCCTATTTGACCACTAGCCTCAAGCAAACGTTCCTCTTGTCTCCTAACACACGTTGGCGTGCAGCGGAATCCATGGAGCCTTATTCAGTGTTGTTCTTGGACTCTAGGAATCATTCCAGGTCTCAATACTGGCCGGTCTGCAGTAGGATGAGAAACCTACAAGAAGAAAGGCCTGTGAGTTCGGGGAGTTGTGAGCAATGCACCGTTGGGAAGAGCTAGATGACGAGTCATGGGCTGTGAAGGGCCTCTTTCCTTAAACCTCTTGAATGTGGTAAGTTGAATGAACTCAAGGATCTCCCTTCTAAAGCACATTGGAGGTACAAACCAGAGAAAGAAAGAGCAGGGGCAGTGCTCTGTGGTCCCTTTTGAAAATAAGGCATGAAGGGAGACTTTATTTACCTCCTTGGGATTTAGAGAGTTGTGGGCTCAACTCTCCTGAGAAACACTGTAGTTGCACATGTTCTCTTCATAGCACATTTGACTTTGTGATGACAAGTGAGTTTCTAGGAAAAATCTTGGAGGTTGCCATTCTTTGGTAGGTGCTCATCCTTCGGTAATCTTCAGTGAATTGGCGACGCCATTTGACCACTAGCCTCGAGCTAAGGCTCCTCTTGTATCATCCCACAGGTTGGCATGCAGCAGAATCCATGTAGCCTTATTCAGTGTGGTTCTTGGGCTCTAGGAAACATTCGAAGTCTCCTAGGACTCAGGGGTCTGCACTAGACCCGAAACGTACAAAAAGGACGGCCTGTGTGTTCAAGGATTTGTGAGTAAGGCACCGTTGGGAACAGCTAGATGCCGAGTCAGGGGCAGTGAAAGGCTTCTTTTGTTAAACCTCTAGAATGTGGTACGCTGAAACAACTCAAGTATCTCCCTTCTAAATCACCTTGCAGGTACAAAATAGAGAAAGAAACAGCAGGTTCAATGCTCTGTGGTCCCTTTTGAAAATAAGGCTGGAAGGGAAACTTTATTTACCTCCTTGAGATTTAGAGAGTTGCAGGCTCAATTCTCCCTGGGAAACACTGTACTTGCACATCTTCCCTTCATAACACAATTGCCTTTGTGATGACGTGAGTTTCTAGGATAGAACCTTGGAGGTTGCCATTCCTTGGTAGTTGCTCATCCCTCGGTAATCTTCAGGGAATGAACCAAACACATGGGACCTCTAGCCTCAAGTTAACGTTCAGGTTTTCTCATGACAGGGGCAGGCATGCCACAGATTCCATGCAGCCTTAGTCCCTGTGGTTCTTGAACTCTAGGAATCATATCAGTTCTCTTTTGACTCGCTGGTCTGCCCTAGGTTTTGAAACGTACTAAAAGGACCGCCTGTGTCTTCGCGAAGTTGTGAGCAATCTACGGTTGGGAACATCTAGATGCCAAGTGATGGGCAGTGAAGGGCTTCGTTTGTTCCACCCCTAGCTTGCGATGGCTGGAAAGCAACACAGTTATCAACGTTCCGTGCCTTCCTTCATGCAAAGCGTGTCTGCATTCCTCAGGAAACCTGAGCTGCACTGAAAAACACAATTAGCCTACGATTGCTTCTAGGAACTAAACCGTGAAGTCGGTATACCTCAAGCAGCAACTAGACTTCATGTCCAGTTTCAATAATTACAGGGTTTCCCTTAACTGATAGTTATTCCCGAGAAAAATTGCCACCTAGGCCTCACTAAGCCTTCACCTTGATATCCTTACACCACCATCACGACTCCCAGCATGGCAATGGTTACTAATGTCATGCTCCATTGTGTCCACTGGATGTTCAATAAGAGAGCCAGAAACTCCAGAGGAATATGCTGTTTGGTCCCCCTGGAAATTGAGGCTTCCTGGAAAATTGTATTTTCCTCATTAGAAAGTTGAGAGTTGCAGCCTCAGTGTTACCTGGTAAACTCTGTTGTAGCCCACCTTTTCTTCATCGCACAATGGTATTTGTGAGGACAAGTGATTTTCCAAGAAA
The DNA here is from genome assembly GCF_965194825.1 of Balaenoptera physalus. Classification (NCBI taxonomy): domain Eukaryota; kingdom Metazoa; phylum Chordata; class Mammalia; order Artiodactyla; family Balaenopteridae; genus Balaenoptera; species Balaenoptera physalus. Next base: position 47,849,224 of record NC_138896.1, on the reverse strand, counting down.
GAAACTTGGAGGTTGCCATTCTTTGGTATGTGCTCATCCTTCAGTGATCTACAGTGAATTGGCGAACCCGTTTGACCACTAGCCGCAAGGTAACGTTGCTCTTGAATCATGCCACAGGTTGGCATGCAGCTGAATCCATGTAGCCTTATTCAGTGTGGTTCTTGAGCTCTAGGAATCATTCCAGGTCTCAAAGTACTGGTGGGTCTGCACTAGGATGAGAAACGTACAAGAAGAATGGCCTGTGTGTTTGGGGATTTGTGAGCAGTGCACCATTGGGAGGAGCTCGATACTGAGTCTTGGAAGGTGTAGGGCTTCTTTTGTTAAAGCTCTAGAATCTGGTAAGTTGAAACAACTCAAGTGTCTCCCTTCTAAAGCACCTTGGAGGTACCAATCAGAGAAAGAAACAGCAGGGTCAATGCTCTGTCGTCTCTTTTGAAAATACGGCTCGAAGGAAATCTTTATTTTCTTCATTGGGATCTAGGGAGTTGCGTGCTCAATTCTTCTGAGAAACACTGTAGTTGCACATGTTCTCTTCATAGCACAATTGCCTTTGTGATGACAAGTGAGTTTCTAGGAAGGAAACTTGAGGATTGCCATTCTTTGGTAGGTACTCATTCTTCGGAAATCTTCAGTCAATTGGCGAACCCATTTGTCCACTAGCCTCAAGCTAACGTTCCTCTTCTATCATGCCACAGGTTGGCATGCAGCTGAATCCAAGTAGCCTTATTATGTGTGGTCCTTGAGCTCTAGGAAGCGTTCCTGGTCTCTTAGTACTGGCTGGTCTGCACTAGAATGAGAAACGTGCAGGAAGGAAAGCGTGTGTGTTCCGGGGGTTGTGAGCAATGCACCGTTTGGAAGAGCTAGGTGCTGAGTAATGGGCAGTGTAGGGTTTCCCTGGATAAACACCTAGATTGCGACAGCTTGAAAACACCTAGCTATCAGCGTTCTGTTCAATCCTTCATGCCAAAAGTGTCTGCTTTTCTGCATATCCGTGAGCACACAAAAAATAATATGATCCTACCCCTCCTTCTGGGAACTCACACGTGATGGAATCTACGCCCAGCAGCCAGTGGACTTTAAGTGCAGCCTGAAAAATTACAGGGTTTCCCTTGAAAGCTAGTTATTCCGGAGATACATTGTACACCCAGACCTCACTCACCGATGACCCTGTAATATTTTGACCACATTCACGACGGGCTGTATTGCAAAGTTTACTCACAAAAGGTGTAGTTGGTAACTTGAACGTCCAATAAGTACTCAGAAACTGCAGCATAAGAAGCTGTGCTCTCCCTTTGGAGATTGAGGCTTCATGGGAAGTTTATTTTCCACATTGGAATGTCGACACTTGCGGCCTCCGTGTTACCCGATAAACAGTGTAGTTGCCCATCGTCTCTTCACTGCAGAATTGCCTTTTCAGGCAAGTGATTTTCCATGAAACAAACGTTTCCTTTCAATTCCTGCTACGTGCTCCTCCTTCAGCAGTTGTTAGTGAATAGGCCAACCACATGCGACGACTGGCCTCAACTTAACGTTCTGTTTTTCTCGTCACAATGGTAGGAAGGCAGCAGGTTCAATGCAGCGTTTTTCAAAGCAGTACTGGAACTGTAGGAGACATTTCTGGTGTCTTAGGAAAGGCGGGTGTACACTAGGATCCACGATATTCACCAGGGGCTGCCAGTCTCTTCTGGAACTTGTGAGCAACGTTCAGTTGATGACAACTATACGCCAAGAAAGGGCAGTGAAAGGCTTTTTCTGTTAAACCTCTAGAATGTGGTAAGTTGAAACAACTCAAGTATCTCCCTTCTAACGAACCTTGGAGGAACAAAATAGAGGAAGAAACAGCAGTGTCAATGTTCTGTGGTCCCTTTTGAAAGCAAGGCATGAAGGGAAAGTTTATTTACCTCTTCGGGATTTGAAGAGTCGCAGGCTCAATTCTCCCTGAGAAACATTGTAGTTGCACATGTTCTCTGCATAGCACAATTCCCTTTGTGAGGACAAGGGATTTTCCAAGAAAAAAAAACTTGGAGGTTGCCATTCCTTGGTATGTGCTCATCCTTCAGTAATATACAGTGAATTGGCGACCCTATTTGACCACTAGCCTCAAGCAAACGTTCCTCTTGTCTCCTAACACACGTTGGCGTGCAGCGGAATCCATGGAGCCTTATTCAGTGTTGTTCTTGGACTCTAGGAATCATTCCAGGTCTCAATACTGGCCGGTCTGCAGTAGGATGAGAAACCTACAAGAAGAAAGGCCTGTGAGTTCGGGGAGTTGTGAGCAATGCACCGTTGGGAACAGCTAGATGACGAGTCATGGGCTGTGAAGGGCCTCTTTCCTTAAACCTCTTGAATGTGGTAAGTTGAATGAACTCAAGGATCTCCCTTCTAAAGCACATTGGAGGTACAAACCAGAGAAAGAAAGAGCAGGGGCAGTGCTCTGTGGTCCCTTTTGAAAATAAGGCATGAAGGGAGACTTTATTTACCTCCTTGGGATTTAGAGAGTTGTGGGCTCAACTCTCCTGAGAAACACTGTAGTTGCACATGTTCTCTTCATAGCACATTTGACTTTGTGATGACAAGTGAGTTTCTAGGAAAAATCTTGGAGGTTGCCATTCTTTGGTAGGTGCTCATCCTTCGGTAATCTTCAGTGAATTGGCGACGCCATTTGACCACTAGCCTCGAGCTAAGGCTCCTCTTGTATCATCCCACAGGTTGCCATGCAGCAGAATCCATGTAGCCTTATTCAGTGTGGTTCTTGGGCTCTAGGAAACATTCGAAGTCTCCTAGGACTCAGGGGTCTGCACTAGACCCGAAACGTACAAAAAGGACGGCCTGTGTGTTCAAGGATTTGTGAGTAAGGCACCGTTGGGAACAGCTAGATGCCGAGTCAGGGGCAGTGAAAGGCTTCTTTTGTTAAACCTCTAGAATGTGGTACGCTGAAACAACTCAAGTATCTCCCTTCTAAATCACCTTGCAGGTACAAAATAGAGAAAGAAACAGCAGGTTCAATGCTCTGTGGTCCCTTTTGAAAATAAGGCTGGAAGGGAAACTTTATTTACCTCCTTGAGATTTAGAGAGTTGCAGGCTCAATTCTCCCTGGGAAACACTGTACTTGCACATCTTCCCTTCATAACACAATTGCCTTTGTGATGACGTGAGTTTCTAGGATAGAACCTTGGAGGTTGCCATTCCTTGGTAGTTGCTCATCCCTCGGTAATCTTCAGGGAATGAACCAAATACATGGGACCTCTAGCCTCAAGTTAACGTTCAGGTTTTCTCATGACAGGGGCAGGCATGCCACAGATTCCATGCAGCCTTAGTCCCTGTGGTTCTTGAACTCTAGGAATCATATCAGTTCTCTTTTGACTCGCTGGTCTGCCCTAGGTTTTGAAACGTACTAAAAGGACCGCCTGTGTCTTCGCGAAGTTGTGAGCAATCTACGGTTGGGAACATCTAGATGCCAAGTGATGGGCAGTGAAGGGCTTCGTTTGTTCCACCCCTAGCTTGCGATGGCTGGAAAGCAACACAGTTATCAACGTTCCGTGCCTTCCTTCATGCAAAGCGTGTCTGCATTCCTCAGGAAACCTGAGCTGCACTGAAAAACACAATTAGCCTACGATTGCTTCTAGGAACTAAACCGTGAAGTCGGTATACCTCAAGCAGCAACTAGACTTCATGTCCAGTTTCAATAATTACAGGGTTTCCCTTAACTGATAGTTATTCCCGAGAAAAATTGCCACCTAGGCCTCACTAAGCCTTCACCTTGATATCCTTACACCACCATCATGACTCCCAGCATGGCAATGGTTACTAATGTCATGCTCCATTGTGTCCACTGGATGTGCAATAAGAGAGCCAGAAACTCCAGAGGAATATGCTGTTTGGTCCCCCTGGAAATTGAGGCTTCCTGGAAAATTGTATTTTCCTCATTAGAAAGTTGAGAGTTGCAGCCTCAGTGTTACCTGGTAAACTCTGTTGTAGCCCACCTTTTCTTCATCGCACAATGGTATTTGTGAGGACAAGTGATTTTCCAAGAAAGAAACTTGGAGGTTGCCATTCTTTGGTATGTGCTCATCCTTCAGTGATCTACAGTGAATTGGCGAACCCGTTTGACCACTAGCCGCAAGGTAACGTTGCTCTTGAATCATGCCACAGGTTGGCATGCAGCTGAATCCATGTAGCCTTATTCAGTGTGGTTCTTGAGCTCTAGGAATCATTCCAGGTCTCAAAGTACTGGTGGGTCTGCACTAGGATGAGAAACGTACAAGAAGAATGGCCTGTGTGTTTGGGGATTTGTGAGCAGTGCACCATTGGGAGGAGCTCGATACTGAGTCTTGGAAGGTGTAGGGCTTCTTTTGTTAAAGCTCTAGAATCTGGTAAGTTGAAACAACTCAAGTGTCTCCCTTCTAAAGCACCTTGGAGGTACCAATCAGAGAAAGAAACAGCAGGGTCAATGCTCTGTGGTCTCTTTTGAAAATACGGCTCGAAGGAAATCTTTATTTTCTTCATTGGGATCTAGGGAGTTGTGTGCTCAATTCTTCTGAGAAACACTGTAGTTGCACATGTTCTCTTCATAGCACAATTGCCTTTGTGATGACAAGTGAGTTTCTAGGAAGGAAACTTGAGGATTGCCATTCTTTGGTAGGTACTCATTCTTCGGAAATCTTCAGTCAATTGGCGAACCCATTTGTCCACTAGCCTCAAGCTAACGTTCCTCTTCTATCATGCCACAGGTTGGCATGCAGCTGAATCCAAGTAGCCTTATTATGTGTGGTCCTTGAGCTCTAGGAAGCGTTCCTGGTCTCTTAGTACTGGCTGGTCTGCACTAGAATGAGAAACGTGCAGGAAGGAAAGCGTGTGTGTTCCGGGGGTTGTGAGCAATGCACCGTTTGGAAGAGCTAGGTGCTGAGTAATGGGCAGTGTAGGGTTTCCCTGGATAAACACCTAGATTGCGACAGCTTGAAAACACCTAGCTATCAGCGTTCTGTTCAATCCTTCATGCCAAAAGTGTCTGCTTTTCTGCCTATCCGTGAGCACACAAAAAATAATATGATCCTACCCCTCCTTCTGGGAACTCACACGTGATGGAATCTACGCCCAGCAGCCAGTGGACTTTAAGTGCAGCCTGAAAAATTACAGGGTTTCCCTTGAAAGCTAGTTATTCCGGAGATACATTGTACACCCAGGCCTCACTCACCGATGACCCTGTAATACTTTGACCACATTCACGACGGCCTGTATTGCAAAGTTTACTCACAAAAGGGTTTAGTTGGTAACTTGAACGTCCAATAAGTACTCAGAAACTGCAGCATAAGAAGCTGTGCTCTCCCTTTGGAGATTGAGGCTTCATGGGAAGTTTATTTTCCACATTGGAATGTCGACACTTGCGGCCTCCGTGTTACCCGATAAACAGTGTAGTTGCCCATCGTCTCTTCACTGCAGAATTGCCTTTTCAGGCAAGTGATTTTCCATGAAACAAACGTTTCCTTTCAATTCCTGCTACGTGCTCCTCCTTCAGCAGTTGTTAGTGAATAGGCCAACCACATGCGACGACTGGCCTCAACCTAACGTTCTGTTTTTCTCGTCACAATGGTAGGCAGGCAGCAGGTTCAATGCAGCGTTTGGCAAAGCAGTACTGGAACTGTAGGAGACATTTCTGGTGTCTTAGGAAAGGCGGGTGTGCACTAGGATCCACGATATTCACGAGGGGCTGCCAGTCTCTTCTGGAACTTGTGAGCAACGTTCAGTTGATGACAACTATACGCCAAGAAAGGGCAGTGAAAGGCTTTTTCTGTTAAACCTCTAGAATGTGGTAAGTTGAAACAACTCAAGTATCTCCCTTCTAACGAACCTTGGAGGAACAAAATAGAGGAAGAAACAGCAGGGTCAATGCTCTGTGGTCCCTTTTGAAAGCAAGGCATGAAGGGAAAGTTTATTTACCTCTTTGGGATTTGAAGAGTCGCAGGCTCAATTCTCCCTGAGAAACATTGTAGTTGCACATGTTCTCTGCATAGCACAATTCCCTTTGTGAGGACAAGGGATTTTCCAAGAAAAAAAAACTTGGAGGTTGCCATTCCTTGGTATGTGCTCATCCTTCAGTAATATACAGTGAATTGGCGACCCTATTTGACCACTAGCCTCAAGCAAACGTTCCTCTTGTCTCCTAACACACGTTGGCGTGCAGCAGAATCCATGTAGCCTTATTCAGTGTTGTTCTTGGACTCTAGGAATCATTCCAGGTCTCAATACTGGCCGGTCTGCAGTAGGATGAGAAACCTACAAGAAGAAAGGCCTGTGAGTTCGGGGAGTTGTGAGCAATGCACCGTTGGGAACAGCTAGATGACGAGTCATGGGCTGTGAAGGGCCTCTTTCCTTAAACCTCTAGAATGTGGTAAGTTGAATGAACTCAAGGATCTCCCTTCTAAAGCACATTGGAGGTACAAACCAGAGAAAGAAAGAGCAGGGGCAGTGCTCTGTGGTCCCTTTTGAAAATAAGGCATGAAGGGAGACTTTATTTACCTCCTTGGGATTTAGAGAGTTGTGGGCTCAACTCTCCTGAGAAACACTGTAGTTGCACATGTTCTCTTCATAGCACATTTGCCTTTGTGATGACAAGTGAGTTTCTAGGAAAAATCTTGGAGGTTGCCATTCTTTGGTAGGTGCTCATCCTTCGGTAATCTTCAGTGAATTGGCGACGCCATTTGACCACTAGCCTCGAGCTAAGGCTCCTCTTGTATCATCCCACAGGTTGGCATGCAGCAGAATCCATGTAGCCTTATTCAGTGTGGTTCTTGGGCTCAAGGAAACATTCGAAGTCTCCTAGGACTCAGGGGTCTGCACTAGACCCGAAACGTACAAAAAGGACGGCCTGTGTGTTCAAGGATTTGTGAGTAAGGCACCGTTGGGAACAGCTAGATGCCGAGTCAGGGGCAGTGAAAGGCTTCTTTTGTTAAACCTCTAGAATGTGGTACGCTGAAACAACTCAAGTATCTCCCTTCTAAATCACCTTGCAGGTACAAAATAGAGAAAGAAACAGCAGGTTCAATGCTCTGTGGTCCCTTTTGAAAATAAGGCTGGAAGGGAAACTTTATTTACCTCCTTGAGATTTAGAGAGTTGCAGGCTCAATTCTCCCTGGGAAACACTGTACTTGCACATCTTCCCTTCATAACACAATTGCCTTTGTGATGACGTGAGTTTCTAGGATAGAACCTTGGAGGTTGCCATTCCTTGGTAGTTGCTCATCCCTCGGTAATCTTCAGGGAATGAACCAAATACATGGGACCTCTAGCCTCAAGTTAACGTTCAGGTTTTCTCATGACAGGGGCAGGCATGCCACAGATTCCATGCAGCCTTAGTCCCTGTGGTTCTTGAACTCTAGGAATCATATCAGTTCTCTTTTGACTCGCTGGTCTGCCCTAGGTTTTGAAACGTACTAAAAGGACCGCCTGTGTCTTCGCGAAGTTGTGAGCAATCTACGGTTGGGAACATCTAGATGCCAAGTGATGGGCAGTGAAGGGCTTCGTTGGTTCCACCCCTAGCTTGCGATGGCTGGAAAGCAACACAGTTATCAACGTTCCGTGCCTTCCTTCATGCAAAGCGTGTCTGCATTCCTCAGGAAACCTGAGCTGCACTGAAAAACACAATTAGCCTACGATTGCTTCTAGGAACTAAACCGTGAAGTCGGTATACCTCAAGCAGCAACTAGACTTCATGTCCAGTTTCAATAATTACAGGGTTTCCCTTAACTGATAGTTATTCCCGAGAAAAATTGCCACCTAGGCCTCACTAAGCCTTCACCTTGATATCCTTACACCACCATCACGACTCCCAGCATGGCAATGGTTACTAATGTCATGCTCCATTGTGTCCACTGGATGTGCAATAAGAGAGCCAGAAACTCCAGAGGAATATGCTGTTTGGTCCCCCTGGAAATTGAGGCTTCCTGGAAAATTGTATTTTCCTCATTAGAAAGTTGAGAGTTGCAGCCTCAGTGTTACCTGGTAATCTCTGTTGTAGCCCACCTTTTCTTCATCGCACAATGGTATTTGTGAGGACAAGTGATTTTCCAAGAAAGAAACTTGGAGGTTGCCATTCTTTGGTATGTGCTCATCCTTCAGTGATCTACAGTGAATTGGCGAACCCGTTTGACCACTAGCCGCAAGGTAACGTTGCTCTTGAATCATGCCACAGGTTGGCATGCAGCTGAATCCATGTAGCCTTATTCAGTGTGGTTCTTGAGCTCTAGGAATCATTCCAGGTCTCAAAGTACTGGTGGGTCTGCACTAGGATGAGAAACGTACAAGAAGAATGGCCTGTGTGTTTGGGGATTTGTGAGCAGTGCACCATTGGGAGGAGCTCGATACTGAGTCTTGGAAGGTGTAGGGCTTCTTTTGTTAAAGCTCTAGAATCTGGTAAGTTGAAACAACTCAAGTGTCTCCCTTCTAAAGCACCTTGGAGGTACCAATCAGAGAAAGAAACAGCAGGGTCAATGCTCTGTGGTCTCTTTTGAAAATACGGCTCGAAGGAAATCTTTATTTTCTTCATTGGGATCTAGGGAGTTGCGTGCTCAATTCTTCTGAGAAACACTGTAGTTGCACATGTTCTCTTCATAGCACAATTGCCTTTGTGATGACAAGTGAGTTTCTAGGAAGGAAACTTGAGGATTGCCATTCTTTGGTAGGTACTCATTCTTCGGAAATCTTCAGTCAATTGGCGAACCCATTTGTCCACTAGCCTCAAGCTAACGTTCCTCTTCTATCATGCCACAGGTTGGCATGCAGCTGAATCCAAGTAGCCTTATTATGTGTGGTCCTTGAGCTCTAGGAAGCGTTCCTGGTCTCTTAGTACTGGCTGGTCTGCACTAGAATGAGAAACGTGCAGGAAGGAAAGCGTGTGTGTTCCGGGGGTTGTGAGCAATGCACCGTTTGGAAGAGCTAGGTGCTGAGTAATGGGCAGTGTAGGGTTTCCCTGGATAAACACCTAGATTGCGACAGCTTGAAAACACCTAGCTATCAGCCTTCTGTTCAATCCTTCATGCCAAAAGTGTCTGCTTTTCTGCCTATCCGTGAGCACACAAAAAATAATATGATCCTACCCCTCCTTCTGGGAACTCACACGTGATGGAATCTACGCCCAGCAGCCAGTGGACTTTAAGTGCAGCCTGAAAAATTACAGGGTTTCCCTTGAAAGCTAGTTATTCCGGAGATACATTGTACACCCAGGCCTCACTCACCGATGACCCTGTAATACTTTGACCACATTCACGACTGCCTGTATTGCAAAGTTTACTCACAAAAGGGTTTAGTTGGTAACTTGAACGTCCAATAAGTACTCAGAAACTGCAGCATAAGAAGCTGTGCTCTCCCTTTGGAGATTGAGGCTTCATGGGAAGTTTATTTTCCACATTGGAATGTCGACACTTGCGGCCTCCGTGTTACCCGATAAACAGTGTAGTTGCCCATCGTCTCTTCACTGCAGAATTGCCTTTTCAGGCAAGTGATTTTCCATGAAACAAACGTTTCCTTTCAATTCCTGCTACGTGCTCCTCCTTCAGCAGTTGTTAGTGAATAGGCCAACCACATGCGACGACTGGCCTCAACCTAACGTTCTGTTTTTCTCGTCACAATGGTAGGCAGGCAGCAGGTTCAATGCAGCGTTTTTCAAAGCAGTACTGGAACTGTAGGAGACATTTCTGGTGTCTTAGGAAAGGCGGGTGTACACTAGGATCCACGATATTCACCAGGGGCTGCCAGTCTCTTCTGGAACTTGTGAGCAACGTTCAGTTGATGACAACTCTACGCCAAGAAAGGGCAGTGAAAGGCTTTTTCTGTTAAACCTCTAGAATGTGGTAAGTTGAAACAACTCAAGTATCTCCCTTCTAACGAACCTTGGAGGAACAAAATAGAGGAAGAAACAGCAGGGTCAATGTTCTGTGGTCCCTTTTGAAAGCAAGGCATGAAGGGAAAGTTTATTTACCTCTTCGGGATTTGAAGAGTCGCAGGCTCAATTCTCCCTGAGAAACATTGTAGTTGCACATGTTCTCTGCATAGCACAATTCCCTTTGTGAGGACAAGGGATTTTCCAAGAAAAAAAAACTTGGAGGTTGCCATTCCTTGGTATGTGCTCATCCTTCAGTAATATACAGTGAATTGGCGACCCTATTTGACCACTAGCCTCAAGCAAACGTTCCTCTTGTCTCCTAACACACGTTGGCGTGCAGCGGAATCCATGGAGCCTTATTCAGTGTTGTTCTTGGACTCTAGGAATCATTCCAGGTCTCAATACTGGCCGGTCTGCAGTAGGATGAGAAACCTACAAGAAGAAAGGCCTGTGAGTTCGGGGAGTTGTGAGCAATGCACCGTTGGGAACAGCTAGATGACGAGTCATGGGCTGTGAAGGGCCTCTTTCCTTAAACCTCTTGAATGTGGTAAGTTGAATGAACTCAAGGATCTCCCTTCTAAAGCACATTGGAGGTACAAACCAGAGAAAGAAAGAGCAGGGGCAGTGCTCTGTGGTCCCTTTTGAAAATAAGGCATGAAGGGAGACTTTATTTACCTCCTTGGGATTTAGAGAGTTGTGGGCTCAACTCTCCTGAGAAACACTGTAGTTGCACATGTTCTCTTCATAGCACATTTGCCTTTGTGATGACAAGTGAGTTTCTAGGAAAAATCTTGGAGGTTGCCATTCTTTGGTAGGTGCTCATCCTTCGGTAATCTTCAGTGAATTGGCGACGCCATTTGACCACTAGCCTCAAGCTAAGGCTCCTCTTGTATCATCCCACAGGTTGGCATGCAGCAGAATCCATGTAGCCTTATTCAGTGTGGTTCTTGGGCTCTAGGAAACATTCGAAGTCTCCTAGGACTCAGGGGTCTGCACTAGACCCGAAACGTACAAAAAGGACGGCCTGTGTGTTCAAGGATTTGTGAGTAAGGCACCGTTGGGAACAGCTAGATGCCGAGTCAGGGGCAGTGAAAGGCTTCTTTTGTTAAACCTCTAGAATGTGGTACGCTGAAACAACTCAAGTATCTCCCTTCTAAATCACCTTGCAGGTACAAAATAGAGAAAGAAACAGCAGGTTCAATGCTCTGTGGTCCCTTTTGAAAATAAGGCTGGAAGGGAAACTTTATTTACCTCCTTGAGATTTAGAGAGTTGCAGGCTCAATTCTCCCTGGGAAACACTGTACTTGCACATCTTCCCTTCATAACACAATTGCCTTTGTGATGACGTGAGTTTCTAGGATAGAACCTTGGAGGTTGCCATTCCTTGGTAGTTGCTCATCCCTCGGTAATCTTCAGGGAATGAACCAAACACATGGGACCTCTAGCCTCAAGTTAACGTTCAGGTTTTCTCATGACAGGGGCAGGCATGCCACAGATTCCATGCAGCCTTAGTCCCTGTGGTTCTTGAACTCTAGGAATCATATCAGTTCTCTTTTGACTCGCTGGTCTGCCCTAGGTTTTGAAACGTACTAAAAGGACCGCCTGTGTCTTCGCGAAGTTGTGAGCAATCTACGGTTGGGAACATCTAGATGCCAAGTGATGGGCAGTGAAGGGCTTCGTTGGTTCCACCCCTAGCTTGCGATGGCTGGAAAGCAACACAGTTATCAACGTTCCGTGCCTTCCTTCATGCAAAGCGTGTCTGCATTCCTCAGGAAACCTGAGCTGCACTGAAAAACACAATTAGCCTACGATTGCTTCTAGGAACTAAACCGTGAAGTCGGTATACCTCAAGCAGCAACTAGACTTCATGTCCAGTTTCAATAATTACAGGGTTTCCCTTAACTGATAGTTATTCCCGAGAAAAATTGCCACCTAGGCCTCACTAAGCCTTCACCTTGATATCCTTACACCACCATCACGACTCCCAGCATGGCAATGGTTACTAATGTCATGCTCCATTGTGTCCACTGGATGTGCAATAAGAGAGCCAGAAACTCCAGAGGAATATGCTGTTTGGTCCCCCTGGAAATTGAGGCTTCCTGGAAAATTGAATTTTCCTCATTAGAAAGTTGAGAGTTGCAGCCTCAGTGTTACCTGGTAATCTCTGTTGTAGCCCACCTTTTCTTCATCGCACAATGGTATTTGTGAGGACAAGTGATTTTCCAAGAAAGAAACTTGGAGGTTGCCATTCTTTGGTATGTGCTCATCCTTCAGTGATCTACAGTGAATTGGCGAACCCGTTTGACCACTAGCCGCAAGGTAACGTTGCTCTTGAATCATGCCACAGGTTGGCATGCAGCTGAATCCATGTAGCCTTATTCAGTGTGGTTCTTGAGCTCTAGGAATCATTCCAGGTCTCAAAGTACTGGTGGGTCTGCACTAGGATGAGAAACGTACAAGAAGAATGGCCTGTGTGTTTGGGGATTTGTGAGCAGTGCACCATTGGGAGGAGCTCGATACTGAGTCTTGGAAGGTGTAGGGCTTCTTTTGTTAAAGCTCTAGAATCTGGTAAGTTGAAACAACTCAAGTGTCTCCCTTCTAAAGCACCTTGGAGGTACCAATCAGAGAAAGAAACAGCAGGGTCAATGCTCTGTGGTCTCTTTTGAAAATACGGCTCGAAGGAAATCTTTATTTTCTTCATTGGGATCTAGGGAGTTGCGTGCTCAATTCTTCTGAGAAACACTGTAGTTGCACATGTTCTCTTCATAGCACAATTGCCTTTGTGATGACAAGTGAGTTTCTAGGAAGGAAACTTGAGGATTGCCATTCTTTGGTAGGTACTCATTCTTCGGAAATCTTCAGTCAATTGGCGAACCCATTTGTCCACTAGCCTCAAGCTAACGTTCCTCTTCTATCATGCCACAGGTTGGCATGCAGCTGAATCCAAGTAGCCTTATTATGTGTGGTCCTTGAGCTCTAGGAAGCGTTCCTGGTCTCTTAGTACTGGCTGGTCTGCACTAGAATGAGAAACGTGCAGGAAGGAAAGCGTGTGTGTTCCGGGGGTTGTGAGCAATGCACCGTTTGGAAGAGCTAGGTGCTGAGTAATGGGCAGTGTAGGGTTTCCCTGGATAAACACCTAGATTGCGACAGCTTGAAAACACCTAGCTATCAGCCTTCTGTTCAATCCTTCATGCCAAAAGTGTCTGCTTTTCTGCCTATCCGTGAGCACACAAAAAATAATATGATCCTACCCCTCCTTCTGGGAACTCACACGTGATGGAATCTACGCCCAGCAGCCAGTGGACTTTAAGTGCAGCCTGAAAAATTACAGGGTTTCCCTTGAAAGCTAGTTATTCCGGAGATACATTGTACACCCAGGCCTCACTCACCGATGACCCTGTAATACTTTGACCACATTCACGACTGCCTGTATTGCAAAGTTTACTCACAAAAGGGTTTAGTTGGTAACTTGAACGTCCAATAAGTACTCAGAAACTGCAGCATAAGAAGCTGTGCTCTCCCTTTGGAGATTGAGGCTTCATGGGAAGTTTATTTTCCACATTGGAATGTCGACACTTGCGGCCTCCGTGTTACCCGATAAACAGTGTAGTTTCCCATCGTCTCTTCACTGCAGAATTGCCTTTTCAGGCAAGTGATTTTCCATGAAACAAACGTTTCCTTTCAATTCCTGCTACGTGCTCCTCCTTCAGCAGTTGTTAGTGAATAGGCCAACCACATGCGACGACTGGCCTCAACCTAACGTTCTGTTTTTCTCGTCACAATGGTAGGCAGGCAGCAGGTTCAATGCAGCGTTTTTCAAAGCAGTACTGGAACTGTAGGAGACATTTCTGGTGTCTTAGGAAAGGCGGGTGTACACTAGGATCCACGATATTCACCAGGGGCTGCCAGTCTCTTCTGGAACTTGTGAGCAACGTTCAGTTGATGACAACTATACGCCAAGAAAGGGCAGTGAAAGGCTTTTTCTGTTAAACCTCTAGAATGTGGTAAGTTGAAACAACTCAAGTATCTCCCTTCTAACGAACCTTGGAGGAACAAAATAGAGGAAGAAACAGCAGGGTCAATGTTCTGTGGTCCCTTTTGAAAGCAAGGCATGAAGGGAAAGTTTATTTACCTCTTCGGGATTTGAAGAGTCGCAGGCTCAATTCTCCCTGAGAAACATTGTAGTTGCACATGTTCTCTGCATAGCACAATTCCCTTTGTGAGGACAAGGGATTTTCCAAGAAAAAAAAACTTGGAGGTTGCCATTCCTTGGTATGTGCTCATCCTTCAGTAATATACAGTGAATTGGCGACCCTATTTGACCACTAGCCTCAAGCAAACGTTCCTCTTGTCTCCTAACACACGTTGGCGTGCAGCGGAATCCATGGAGCCTTATTCAGTGTTGTTCTTGGACTCTAGGAATCATTCCAGGTCTCAATACTGGCCGGTCTGCAGTAGGATGAGAAACCTACAAGAAGAAAGGCCTGTGAGTTCGGGGAGTTGTGAGCAATGCACCGTTGGGAACAGCTAGATGACGAGTCATGGGCTGTGAAGGGCCTCTTTCCTTAAACCTCTTGAATGTGGTAAGTTGAATGAACTCAAGGATCTCCCTTCTAAAGCACATTGGAGGTACAAACCAGAGAAAGAAAGAGCAGGGGCAGTGCTCTGTGGTCCCTTTTGAAAATAAGGCATGAAGGGAGACTTTATTTACCTCCTTGGGATTTAGAGAGTTGTGGGCTCAACTCTCCTGAGAAACACTGTAGTTGCACATGTTCTCTTCATAGCACATTTGCCTTTGTGATGACAAGTGAGTTTCTAGGAAAAATCTTGGAGGTTGCCATTCTTTGGTAGGTGCTCATCCTTCGGTAATCTTCAGTGAATTGGCGACGCCATTTGACCACTAGCCTCAAGCTAAGGCTCCTCTTGTATCATCCCACAGGTTGGCATGCAGCAGAATCCATGTAGCCTTATTCAGTGTGGTTCTTGGGCTCTAGGAAACATTCGAAGTCTCCTAGGACTCAGGGGTCTGCACTAGACCCGAAACGTACAAAAAGGACGGCCTGTGTGTTCAAGGATTTGTGAGTAAGGCACCGTTGGGAACAGCTAGATGCCGAGTCAGGGGCAGTGAAAGGCTTCTTTTGTTAAACCTCTAGAATGTGGTACGCTGAAACAACTCAAGTATCTCCCTTCTAAATCACCTTGCAGGTACAAAATAGAGAAAGAAACAGCAGGTTCAATGCTCTGTGGTCCCTTTTGAAAATAAGGCTGGAAGGGAAACTTTATTTACCTCCTTGAGATTTAGAGAGTTGCAGGCTCAATTCTCCCTGAGAAACACTGTACTTGCACATCTTCCCTTCATAACACAATTGCCTTTGTGATGACGTGAGTTTCTAGGATAGAACCTTGGAGGTTGCCATTCCTTGGTAGTTGCTCATCCCTCGGTAATCTTCAGGGAATGAACCAAACACATGGGACCTCTAGCCTCAAGTTAACGTTCAGGTTTTCTCATGACAGGGGCAGGCATGCCACAGATTCCATGCAGCCTTAGTCCCTGTGGTTCTTGAACTCTAGGAATCATATCAGTTCTCTTTTGACTCGCTGGTCTGCCCTAGGTTTTGAAACGTACTAAAAGGACCGCCTGTGTCTTCGCGAAGTTGTGAGCAATCTACGGTTGGGAACATCTAGATGCCAAGTGATGGGCAGTGAAGGGCTTCGTTTGTTCCACCCCTAGCTTGCGATGGCTGGAAAGCAACACAGTTATCAACGTTCCGTGCCTTCCTTCATGCAAAGCGTGTCTGCATTCCTCAGGAAACCTGAGCTGCACTGAAAAACACAATTAGCCTACGATTGCTTCTAGGAACTAAACCGTGAAGTCGGTATACCTCAAGCAGCAACTAGACTTCATGTCCAGTTTCAATAATTACAGGGTTTCCCTTAACTGATAGTTATTCCCGAGAAAAATTGCCACCTAGGCCTCACTAAGCCTTCACCTTGATATCCTTACACCACCATCACGACTCCCAGCATGGCAATGGTTACTAATGTCATGCTCCATTGTGTCCACTGGATGTTCAATAAGAGAGCCAGAAACTCCAGAGGAATATGCTGTTTGGTCCCCCTGGAAATTGAGGCTTCCTGGAAAATTGTATTTTCCTCATTAGAAAGTTGAGAGTTGCAGCCTCAGTGTTACCTGGTAAACTCTGTTGTAGGCCACCTTTTCTTCATCGCACAATGGTATTTGTGAGGACAAGTGATTTTCCAAGAAAGAAACTTGGAGGTTGCCATTCTTTGGTATGTGCTCATCCTTCAGTGATCTACAGTGAATTGGCGAACCCGTTTGACCACTAGCCGCAAGGTAACGTTGCTCTTGAATCATGCCACAGGTTGGCATGCAGCTGAATCCATATAGCCTTATTCAGTGTGGTTCTTGAGCTCTAGGAATCATTCCAGGTCTCAAAGTACTGGTGGGTCTGCACTAGGATGAGAAACGTACAAGAAGAATGGCCTGTGTGTTTGGGGATTTGTGAGCAGCGCACCATTGGGAAGAGCTCGATGCTGAGTCTTGGAAGGTGTAGGGCTTCTTTTGTTAAACCTCTAGAATCTGGTAAGTTGAAACAACTCAAGTGTCTCCCTTCTAAAGCACCTTGGAGGTACCAATCAGAGAAAGAAACAGCAGGGTCAATGCTCTGTGGTCTCTTTTGAAAATACGGCTCGAAGGAAATCTTTATTTTCTTCATTGGGATCTAGGGAGTTGCGTGCTCAATTCTTCTGAGAAACACTGTAGTTGCACATGTTCTCTTCATAGCACAATTGCCTTTGTGATGACAAGTGAGTTTCTAGGAAGGAAACTTGAGGATTGCCATTCTTTGGTAGGTACTCATTCTTCGGAAATCTTCAGTCAATTGGCGAACCCATTTGTCCACTAGCCTCAAGCTAACGTTCCTCTTCTATCATGCCACAGGTTGGCATGCAGCTGAATCCAAGTAGCCTTATTATGTGTGGTCCTTGAGCTCTAGGAAGCGTTCCTGGTCTCTTAGTACTGGCTGGTCTGCACTAGAATGAGAAACGTGCAGGAAGGAAAGCGTGTGTGTTCCGGGGGTTGTGAGCAATGCACCGTTTGGAAGAGCTAGGTGCTGAGTAATGGGCAGTGTAGGGTTTCCCTGGATAAACACCTAGATTGCGACAGCTTGAAAACACCTAGCTATCAGCGTTCTGTTCAATCCTTCATGCCAAAAGTGTCTGCTTTTCTGCCTATCCGTGAGCACACAAAAAATAATATGATCCTACCCCTCCTTCTGGGAACTCACACGTGATGGAATCTACGCCCAGCAGCCAGTGGACTTTAAGTGCAGCCTGAAAAATTACAGGGTTTCCCTTGAAAGCTAGTTATTCCGGAGATACATTGTACACCCAGGCCTCACTCACCGATGACCCTGTAATACTTTGACCACATTCACGACTGCCTGTATTGCAAAGTTTACTCACAAAAGGGTTTAGTTGGTAACTTGAACGTCCAATAAGTACTCAGAAACTGCGGCATAAGAAGCTGTGCTCTCCCTTTGGAGATTGAGGCTTCATGGGAAGTTTATTTTCCACATTGGAATGTCGACACTTGCGGCCTCCGTGTTACCCGATAAACAGTGTAGTTGCCCATCGTCTCTTCACTGCAGAATTGCCTTTTCAGGCAAGTGATTTTCCATGAAACAAACGTTTCCTTTCAATTCCTGCTACGTGCTCCTCCTTCAGCAGTTGTTAGTGAATAGGCCAACCACATGCGACGACTGGCCTCAACCTAACGTTCTGTTTTTCTCGTCATAATGGTAGGCAGGCAGCAGGTTCAATGCAACGTTTGGCAAAGCAGTACTGGAAATGTAGGAGACATTTCTGGTGTCTTAGGAAAGGCGGGTGTGCACTAGGATCCATGATATTCACGAGGGGCTGCCAGTCTCTTCTGGAACTTGTGAGCAACGTTCAGTTGATGACAACTATACGCCAAGAAAGGGCAGTGAAAGGATTATTCTGTTAAACCTCTAGAATGTGGTAAGTTGAAACAACTCAAGTGTCTCCCTTCTAACGAACCTTGGAGGAACAAAATAGAGGAAGAAACAGCAGGGTCAATGCTCTGTGGTCCCTTTTGAAAGCAAGGCATGAAGGGAAAGTTTATTTACCTCTTTGGGATTTGAAGAGTCGCAGGCTCAATTCTCCCTGAGAAACATTGTAGTTGCACATGTTCTCTGCATAGCACAATTCCCTTTGTGAGGACAAGGGATTTTCCAAGAAAAAAAAACTTGGAGGTTGCCATTCCTTGGTATGTGCTCATCCTTCAGTAATATACAGTGAATTGGCGACCCTATTTGACCACTAGCCTCAAGCAAACGTTCCTCTTGTCTCCTAACACACGTTGGCGTGCAGCAGAATCCATGTAGCCTTATTCAGTGTTGTTCTTGGACTCTAGGAATCATTCCAGGTCTCAATACTGGCCGGTCTGCAGTAGGATGAGAAACCTACAAGAAGAAAGGCCTGTGAGTTCGGGGAGTTGTGAGCAATGCACCGTTGGGAACAGCTAGATGACGAGTCATGGGCTGTGAAGGGCCTCTTTCCTTAAACCTCTTGAATGTGGTAAGTAGAATGAACTCAAGGATCTCCCTTCTAAAGCACATTGGAGGTACAAACCAGAGAAAGAAAGAGCAGGGGCAGTGCTCTGTGGTCCCTTTTGAAAATAAGGCATGAAGGGAGACTTTATTTACCTCCTTGGGATTTAGAGAGTTGTGGGCTCAACTCTCCTGAGAAACACTGTAGTTGCACATGTTCTCTTCATAGCACATTTGCCTTTGTGATGACAAGTGAGTTTCTAGGAAAAATCTTGGAGGTTGCCATTCTTTGGTAGGTGCTCATCCTTCGGTAATCTTCAGTGAATTGGCGACGCCATTTGACCACTAGCCTCAAGCTAAGGCTCCTCTTGTATCATCCCACAGGTTGGCATGCAGCAGAATCCATGTAGCCTTATTCAGTGTGGTTCTTGGGCTCTAGGAAACATTCGAAGTCTCCTAGGACTCAGGGGTCTGCACTAGACCCGAAACGTACAAAAAGGACGGCCTGTGTGTTCAAGGATTTGTGAGTAAGGCACCGTTGGGAACAGCTAGATGCCGAGTCAGGGGCAGTGAAAGGCTTCTTTTGTTAAACCTCTAGAATGTGGTACGCTGAAACAACTCAAGTATCTCCCTTCTAAATCACCTTGCAGGTACAAAATAGAGAAAGAAACAGCAGGTTCAATGCTCTGTGGTCCCTTTTGAAAATAAGGCTGGAAGGGAAACTTTATTTACCTCCTTGAGATTTAGAGAGTTGCAGGCTCAATTCTCCCTGAGAAACACTGTACTTGCACATCTTCCCTTCATAACACAATTGCCTTTGTGATGACGTGAGTTTCTAGGATAGAACCTTGGAGGTTGCCATTCCTTGGTAGTTGCTCATCCCTCGGTAATCTTCAGGGAATGAACCAAACACATGGGACCTCTAGCCTCAAGTTAACGTTCAGGTTTTCTCATGACAGGGGCAGGCATGCCACAGATTCCATGCAGCCTTAGTCCCTGTGGTTCTTGAACTCTAGGAATCATATCAGTTCTCTTTTGACTCGCTGGTCTGCCCTAGGTTTTGAAACGTACTAAAAGGACCGCCTGTGTCTTCGCGAAGTTGTGAGCAATCTACGGTTGGGAACATCTAGATGCCAAGTGATGGGCAGTGAAGGGCTTCGTTTGTTCCACCCCTAGCTTGCGATGGCTGGAAAGCAACACAGTTATCAACGTTCCGTGCCTTCCTTCATGCAAAGCGTGTCTGCATTCCTCAGGAAACCTGAGCTGCACTGAAAAACACAATTAGCCTACGATTGCTTCTAGGAACTAAACCGTGAAGTCGGTATACCTCAAGCAGCAACTAGACTTCATGTCCAGTTTCAATAATTACAGGGTTTCCCTTAACTGATAGTTATTCCCGAGAAAAATTGCCACCTAGGCCTCACTAAGCCTTCACCTTGATATCCTTACACCACCATCACGACTCCCAGCATGGCAATGGTTACTAATGTCATGCTCCATTGTGTCCACTGGATGTGCAATAAGAGAGCCAGAAACTCCAGAGGAATATGCTGTTTGGTCTCCCTGGAAATTGAGGCTTCCTGGAAAATTGTATTTTCCTCATTAGAAAGTTGAGAGTTGCAGCCTCAGTGTTACCTGGTAAACTCTGTTGTAGGCCACCTTTTCTTCATCGCACAATGGTATTTGTGAGGACAAGTGATTTTCCAAGAAAGAAACTTGGAGGTTGCCATTCTTTGGTATGTGCTCATCCTTCAGTGATCTACAGTGAATTGGCGAACCCGTTTGACCACTAGCCGCAAGGTAACGTTGCTCTTGAATCATGCCACAGGTTGGCATGCAGCTGAATCCATGTAGCCTTATTCAGTGTGGTTCTTGAGCTCTAGGAATCATTCCAGGTCTCAAAGTACTGGTGGGTCTGCACTAGGATGAGAAACGTACAAGAAGAATGGCCTGTGTGTTTGGGGATTTGTGAGCAGCGCACCATTGGGAAGAGCTCGATGCTGAGTCTTGGAAGGTGTAGGGCTTCTTTTGTTAAAGCTCTAGAATCTGGTAAGTTGAAACAACTCAAGTGTCTCCCTTCTAAAGCACCTTGGAGGTACCAATCAGAGAAAGAAACAGCAGGGTCAATGCTCTGTGGTCTCTTTTGAAAATACGGCTCGAAGGAAATCTTTATTTTCTTCATTGGGATCTAGGGAGTTGCGTGCTCAATTCTTCTGAGAAACACTGTAGTTGCACATGTTCTCTTCATAGCACAATTGCCTTTGTGATGACAAGTGAGTTTCTAGGAAGGAAACTTGAGGATTGCCATTCTTTGGTAGGTACTCATTCTTCGGAAATCTTCAGTCAATTGGCGAACCCATTTGTCCACTAGCCTCAAGCTAACGTTCCTCTTCTATCATGCCACAGGTTGGCATGCAGCTGAATCCAAGTAGCCTTATTATGTGTGGTCCTTGAGCTCTAGGAAGCGTTCCTGGTCTCTTAGTACTGGCTGGTCTGCACTAGAATGAGAAACGTGCAGGAAGGAAAGCGTGTGTGTTCCGGGGGTTGTGAGCAATGCACCGTTTGGAAGAGCTAGGTGCTGAGTAATGGGCAGTGTAGGGTTTCCCTGGATAAACACCTAGATTGCGACAGCTTGAAAACACCTAGCTATCAGCGTTCTGTTCAATCCTTCATGCCAAAAGTGTCTGCTTTTCTGCCTATCCGTGAGCACACAAAAAATAATATGATCCTACCCCTCCTTCTGGGAACTCACACGTGATGGAATCTACGCCCAGCAGCCAGTGGACTTTAAGTGCAGCCTGAAAAATTACAGGGTTTCCCTTGAAAGCTAGTTATTCCGGAGATACATTGTACACCCAGGCCTCACTCACCGATGACCCTGTAATACTTTGACCACATTCACGACTGCCTGTATTGCAAAGTTTACTCACAAAAGGGTTTAGTTGGTAACTTGAACGTCCAATAAGTACTCAGAAACTGCGGCATAAGAAGCTGTGCTCTCCCTTTGGAGATTGAGGCTTCATGGGAAGTTTATTTTCCACATTGGAATGTCGACACTTGCGGCCTCCGTGTTACCCGATAAACAGTGTAGTTGCCCATCGTCTCTTCACTGCAGAATTGCCTTTTCAGGCAAGTGATTTTCCATGAAACAAACGTTTCCTTTCAATTCCTGCTACGTGCTCCTCCTTCAGCAGTTGTTAGTGAATAGGCCAACCACATGCGACGACTGGCCTCAACCTAACGTTCTGTTTTTCTCGTCATAATGGTAGGCAGGCAGCAGGTTCAATGCAACGTTTGGCAAAGCAGTACTGGAAATGTAGGAGACATTTCTGGTGTCTTAGGAAAGGCGGGTGTGCACTAGGATCCATGATATTCACGAGGGGCTGCCAGTCTCTTCTGGAACTTGTGAGCAACGTTCAGTTGATGACAACTATACGCCAAGAAAGGGCAGTGAAAGGATTATTCTGTTAAACCTCTAGAATGTGGTAAGTTGAAACAACTCAAGTGTCTCCCTTCTAACGAACCTTGGAGGAACAAAATAGAGGAAGAAACAGCAGGGTCAATGCTCTGTGGTCCCTTTTGAAAGCAAGGCATGAAGGGAAAGTTTATTTACCTCTTTGGGATTTGAAGAGTCGCAGGCTCAATTCTCCCTGAGAAACATTGTAGTTGCACATGTTCTCTGCATAGCACAATTCCCTTTGTGAGGACAAGGGATTTTCCAAGAAAAAAAAACTTGGAGGTTGCCATTCCTTGGTATGTGCTCATCCTTCAGTAATATACAGTGAATTGGCGACCCTATTTGACCACTAGCCTCAAGCAAACGTTCCTCTTGTCTCCTAACACACGTTGGCGTGCAGCAGAATCCATGTAGCCTTATTCAGTGTTGTTCTTGGACTCTAGGAATCATTCCAGGTCTCAATACTGGCCGGTCTGCAGTAGGATGAGAAACCTACAAGAAGAAAGGCCTGTGAGTTCGGGGAGTTGTGAGCAATGCACCGTTGGGAACAGCTAGATGACGAGTCATGGGCTGTGAAGGGCCTCTTTCCTTAAACCTCTTGAATGTGGTAAGTAGAATGAACTCAAGGATCTCCCTTCTAAAGCACATTGGAGGTACAAACCAGAGAAAGAAAGAGCAGGGGCAGTGCTCTGTGGTCCCTTTTGAAAATAAGGCATGAAGGGAGACTTTATTTACCTCCTTGGGATTTAGAGAGTTGTGGGCTCAACTCTCCTGAGAAACACTGTAGTTGCACATGTTCTCTTCATAGCACATTTGCCTTTGTGATGACAAGTGAGTTTCTAGGAAAAATCTTGGAGGTTGCCATTCTTTGGTAGGTGCTCATCCTTCGGTAATCTTCAGTGAATTGGCGACGCCATTTGACCACTAGCCTCAAGCTAAGGCTCCTCTTGTATCATCCCACAGGTTGGCATGCAGCAGAATCCATGTAGCCTTATTCAGTGTGGTTCTTGGGCTCTAGGAAACATTCGAAGTCTCCTAGGACTCAGGGGTCTGCACTAGACCCGAAACGTACAAAAAGGACGGCCTGTGTGTTCAAGGATTTGTGAGTAAGGCACCGTTGGGAACAGCTAGATGCCGAGTCAGGGGCAGTGAAAGGCTTCTTTTGTTAAACCTCTAGAATGTGGTACGCTGAAACAACTCAAGTATCTCCCTTCTAAATCACCTTGCAGGTACAAAATAGAGAAAGAAACAGCAGGTTCAATGCTCTGTGGTCCCTTTTGAAAATAAGGCTGGAAGGGAAACTTTATTTACCTCCTTGAGATTTAGAGAGTTGCAGGCTCAATTCTCCCTGAGAAACACTGTACTTGCACATCTTCCCTTCATAACACAATTGCCTTTGTGATGACGTGAGTTTCTAGGATAGAACCTTGGAGGTTGCCATTCCTTGGTAGTTGCTCATCCCTCGGTAATCTTCAGGGAATGAACCAAACACATGGGACCTCTAGCCTCAAGTTAACGTTCAGGTTTTCTCATGACAGGGGCAGGCATGCCACAGATTCCATGCAGCCTTAGTCCCTGTGGTTCTTGAACTCTAGGAATCATATCAGTTCTCTTTTGACTCGCTGGTCTGCCCTAGGTTTTGAAACGTACTAAAAGGACCGCCTGTGTCTTCGCGAAGTTGTGAGCAATCTACGGTTGGGAACATCTAGATGCCAAGTGATGGGCAGTGAAGGGCTTCGTTTGTTCCACCCCTAGCTTGCGATGGCTGGAAAGCAACACAGTTATCAACGTTCCGTGCCTTCCTTCATGCAAAGCGTGTCTGCATTCCTCAGGAAACCTGAGCTGCACTGAAAAACACAATTAGCCTACGATTGCTTCTAGGAACTAAACCGTGAAGTCGGTATACCTCAAGCAGCAACTAGACTTCATGTCCAGTTTCAATAATTACAGGGTTTCCCTTAACTGATAGTTATTCCCGAGAAAAATTGCCACCTAGGCCTCACTAAGCCTTCACCTTGATATCCTTACACCACCATCACGACTCCCAGCATGGCAATGGTTACTAATGTCATGCTCCATTGTGTCCACTGGACGTGCAATAAGAGAGCCAGAAACTCCAGAGGAATATGCTGTTTGGTCCCCCTGGAAATTGAGGCTTCCTGGAAAATTGTATTTTCCTCATTAGAAAGTTGAGAGTTGCAGCCTCAGTGTTACCTGGTAAACTCTGTTGTAGGCCACCTTTTCTTCATCGCACAATGGTATTTGTGAGGACAAGTGATTTTCCAAGAAAGAAACTTGGAGGTTGCCATTCTTTGGTATGTGCTCATCCTTCAGTGATCTACAGTGAATTGGCGAACCCGTTTGACCACTAGCCGCAAGGTAACGTTGCTCTTGAATCATGCCACAGGTTGGCATGCAGCTGAATCCATGTAGCCTTATTCAGTGTGGTTCTTGAGCTCTAGGAATCATTCCAGGTCTCAAAGTACTGGTGGGTCTGCACTAGGATGAGAAACGTACAAGAAGAATGGCCTGTGTGTTTGGGGATTTGTGAGCAGCGCACCATTGGGAAGAGCTCGATGCTGAGTCTTGGAAGGTGTAGGGCTTCTTTTGTTAAAGCTCTAGAATCTGGTAAGTTGAAACAACTCAAGTGTCTCCCTTCTAAAGCACCTTGGAGGTACCAATCAGAGAAAGAAACAGCAGGGTCAATGCTCTGTGGTCTCTTTTGAAAATACGGCTCGAAGGAAATCTTTATTTTCTTCATTGGGATCTAGGGAGTTGCGTGCTCAATTCTTCTGAGAAACACTGTAGTTGCACATGTTCTCTTCATAGCACAATTGCCTTTGTGATGACAAGTGAGTTTCTAGGAAGGAAACTTGAGGATTGCCATTCTTTGGTAGGTACTCATTCTTCGGAAATCTTCAGTCAATTGGCGAACCCATTTGTCCACTAGCCTCAAGCTAACGTTCCTCTTCTATCATGCCACAGGTTGGCATGCAGCTGAATCCAAGTAGCCTTATTATGTGTGGTCCTTGAGCTCTAGGAAGCGTTCCTGGTCTCTTAGTACTGGCTGGTCTGCACTAGAATGAGAAACGTGCAGGAAGGAAAGCGTGTGTGTTCCGGGGGTTGTGAGCAATGCACCGTTTGGAAGAGCTAGGTGCTGAGTAATGGGCAGTGTAGGGTTTCCCTGGATAAACACCTAGATTGCGACAGCTTGAAAACACCTAGCTATCAGCGTTCTGTTCAATCCTTCATGCCAAAAGTGTCTGCTTTTCTGCCTATCCGTGAGCACACAAAAAATAATATGATCCTACCCCTCCTTCTGGGAACTCACACGTGATGGAATCTACGCCCAGCAGCCAGTGGACTTTAAGTGCAGCCTGAAAAATTACAGGGTTTCCCTTGAAAGCTAGTTATTCCGGAGATACATTGTACACCCAGGCCTCACTCACCGATGACCCTGTAATACTTTGACCACATTCACGACTGCCTGTATTGCAAAGTTTACTCACAAAAGGGTTTAGTTGGTAACTTGAACGTCCAATAAGTACTCAGAAACTGCGGCATAAGAAGCTGTGCTCTCCCTTTGGAGATTGAGGCTTCATGGGAAGTTTATTTTCCACATTGGAATGTCGACACTTGCGGCCTCCGTGTTACCCGATAAACAGTGTAGTTGCCCATCGTCTCTTCACTGCAGAATTGCCTTTTCAGGCAAGTGATTTTCCATGAAACAAACGTTTCCTTTCAATTCCTGCTACGTGCTCCTCCTTCAGCAGTTGTTAGTGAATAGGCCAACCACATGCGACGACTGGCCTCAACCTAACGTTCTGTTTTTCTCGTCATAATGGTAGGCAGGCAGCAGGTTCAATGCAACGTTTGGCAAAGCAGTACTGGAAATGTAGGAGACATTTCTGGTGTCTTAGGAAAGGCGGGTGTGCACTAGGATCCATGATATTCACGAGGGGCTGCCAGTCTCTTCTGGAACTTGTGAGCAACGTTCAGTTGATGACAACTATACGCCAAGAAAGGGCAGTGAAAGGATTATTCTGTTAAACCTCTAGAATGTGGTAAGTTGAAACAACTCAAGTGTCTCCCTTCTAACGAACCTTGGAGGAACAAAATAGAGGAAGAAACAGCAGGGTCAATGCTCTGTGGTCCCTTTTGAAAGCAAGGCATGAAGGGAAAGTTTATTTACCTCTTTGGGATTTGAAGAGTCGCAGGCTCAATTCTCCCTGAGAAACATTGTAGTTGCACATGTTCTCTGCATAGCACAATTCCCTTTGTGAGGACAAGGGATTTTCCAAGAAAAAAAAACTTGGAGGTTGCCATTCCTTGGTATGTGCTCATCCTTCAGTAATATACAGTGAATTGGCGACCCTATTTGACCACTAGCCTCAAGCAAACGTTCCTCTTGTCTCCTAACACACGTTGGCGTGCAGCAGAATCCATGTAGCCTTATTCAGTGTTGTTCTTGGACTCTAGGAATCATTCCAGGTCTCAATACTGGCCGGTCTGCAGTAGGATGAGAAACCTACAAGAAGAAAGGCCTGTGAGTTCGGGGAGTTGTGAGCAATGCACCGTTGGGAACAGCTAGATGACGAGTCATGGGCTGTGAAGGGCCTCTTTCCTTAAACCTCTTGAATGTTGTAAGTTGAATGAACTCAAGGATCTCCCTTCTAAAGCACATTGGAGGTACAAACCAGAGAAAGAAAGAGCAGGGGCAGTGCTCTGTGGTCCCTTTTGAAAATAAGGCATGAAGGGAGACTTTATTTACCTCCTTGGGATTTAGAGAGTTGTGGGCTCAACTCTCCTGAGAAACACTGTAGTTGCACATGTTCTCTTCATAGCACATTTGCCTTTGTGATGACAAGTGAGTTTCTAGGAAAAATCTTGGAGGTTGCCATTCTTTGGTAGGTGCTCATCCTTCGGTAATCTTCAGTGAATTGGCGACGCCATTTGACCACTAGCCTCAAGCTAAGGCTCCTCTTGTATCATCCCACAGGTTGGCATGCAGCAGAATCCATGTAGCCTTATTCAGTGTGGTTCTTGGGCTCTAGGAAACATTCGAAGTCTCCTAGGACTCAGGGGTCTGCACTAGACCCGAAACGTACAAAAAGGACGGCCTGTGTGTTCAAGGATTTGTGAGTAAGGCACCGTTGGGAACAGCTAGATGCCGAGTCAGGGGCAGTGAAAGGCTTCTTTTGTTAAACCTCTAGAATGTGGTACGCTGAAACAACTCAAGTATCTCCCTTCTAAATCACCTTGCAGGTACAAAATAGAGAAAGAAACAGCAGGTTCAATGCTCTGTGGTCCCTTTTGAAAATAAGGCTGGAAGGGAAACTTTATTTACCTCCTTGAGATTTAGAGAGTTGCAGGCTCAATTCTCCCTGAGAAACACTGTACTTGCACATCTTCCCTTCATAACACAATTGCCTTTGTGATGACGTGAGTTTCTAGGATAGAACCTTGGAGGTTGCCATTCCTTGGTAGTTGCTCATCCCTCGGTAATCTTCAGGGAATGAACCAAACACATGGGACCTCTAGCCTCAAGTTAACGTTCAGGTTTTCTCATGACAGGGGCAGGCATGCCACAGATTCCATGCAGCCTTAGTCCCTGTGGTTCTTGAACTCTAGGAATCATATCAGTTCTCTTTTGACTCGCTGGTCTGCCCTAGGTTTTGAAACGTACTAAAAGGACCGCCTGTGTCTTCGCGAAGTTGTGAGCAATCTACGGTTGGGAACATCTAGATGCCAAGTGATGGGCAGTGAAGGGCTTCGTTTGTTCCACCCCTAGCTTGCGATGGCTGGAAAGCAACACAGTTATCAACGTTCCGTGCCTTCCTTCATGCAAAGCGTGTCTGCATTCCTCAGGAAACCTGAGCTGCACTGAAAAACACAATTAGCCTACGATTGCTTCTAGGAACTAAACCGTGAAGTCGGTATACCTCAAGCAGCAACTAGACTTCATGTCCAGTTTCAATAATTACAGGGTTTCCCTTAACTGATAGTTATTCCCGAGAAAAATTGCCACCTAGGCCTCACTAAGCCTTCACCTTGATATCCTTACACCACCATCACGACTCCCAGCATGGCAATGGTTACTAATGTCATGCTCCATTGTGTCCACTGGATGTGCAATAAGAGAGCCAGAAACTCCAGAGGAATATGCTGTTTGGTCCCCCTGGAAATTGAGGCTTCCTGGAAAATTGTATTTTCCTCATTAGAAAGTTGAGAGTTGCAGCCTCAGTGTTACCTGGTAAACTCTGTTGTAGGCCACCTTTTCTTCATCGCACAATGGTATTTGTGAGGACAAGTGATTTTCCAAGAAAGAAACTTGGAGGTTGCCATTCTTTGGTATGTGCTCATCCTTCAGTGATCTACAGTGAATTGGCGAACCCGTTTGACCACTAGCCGCAAGGTAACGTTGCTCTTGAATCATGCCACAGGTTGGCATGCAGCTGAATCCATGTAGCCTTATTCAGTGTGGTTCTTGAGCTCTAGGAATCATTCCAGGTCTCAAAGTACTGGTGGGTCTGCACTAGGATGAGAAACGTACAAGAAGAATGGCCTGTGTGTTTGGGGATTTGTGAGCAGCGCACCATTGGGAAGAGCTCGATGCTGAGTCTTGGAAGGTGTAGGGCTTCTTTTGTTAAACCTCTAGAATCTGGTAAGTTGAAACAACTCAAGTGTCTCCCTTCTAAAGCACCTTGGAGGTACCAATCAGAGAAAGAAACAGCAGGGTCAATGCTCTGTGGTCTCTTTTGAAAATACGGCTCGAAGGAAATCTTTATTTTCTTCATTGGGATCTAGGGAGTTGCGTGCTCAATTCTTCTGAGAAACACTGTAGTTGCACATGTTCTCTTCATAGCACAATTGCCTTTGTGATGACAAGTGAGTTTCTAGGAAGGAAACTTGAGGATTGCCATTCTTTGGTAGGTACTCATTCTTCGGAAATCTTCAGTCAATTGGCGAACCCATTTGTCCACTAGCCTCAAGCTAACGTTCCTCTTCTATCATGCCACAGGTTGGCATGCAGCTGAATCCAAGTAGCCTTATTATGTGTGGTCCTTGAGCTCTAGGAAGCGTTCCTGGTCTCTTAGTACTGGCTGGTCTGCACTAGAATGAGAAACGTGCAGGAAGGAAAGCGTGTGTGTTCCGGGGTTGTGAGCAATGCACCGTTTGGAAGAGCTAGGTGCTGAGTAATGGGCAGTGTAGGGTTTCCCTGGATAAACACCTAGATTGCGACAGCTTGAAAACACCTAGCTATCAGCGTTCTGTTCAATCCTTCATGCCAAAAGTGTCTGCTTTTCTGCCTATCCGTGAGCACACAAAAAATAATATGATCCTACCCCTCCTTCTGGGAACTCACACGTGATGGAATCTACGCCCAGCAGCCAGTGGACTTTAAGTGCAGCCTGAAAAATTACAGGGTTTCCCTTGAAAGCTAGTTATTCCGGAGATACATTGTACACCCAGGCCTCACTCACCGATGACCCTGTAATACTTTGACCACATTCACGACTGCCTGTATTGCAAAGTTTACTCACAAAAGGGTTTAGTTGGTAACTTGAACGTCCAATAAGTACTCAGAAACTGCGGCATAAGAAGCTGTGCTCTCCCTTTGGAGATTGAGGCTTCATGGGAAGTTTATTTTCCACATTGGAATGTCGACACTTGCGGCCTCCGTGTTACCCGATAAACAGTGTAGTTGCCCATCGTCTCTTCACTGCAGAATTGCCTTTTCAGGCAAGTGATTTTCCATGAAACAAACGTTTCCTTTCAATTCCTGCTACGTGCTCCTCCTTCAGCAGTTGTTAGTGAATAGGCCAACCACATGCGACGACTGGCCTCAACCTAACGTTCTGTTTTTCTCGTCATAATGGTAGGCAGGCAGCAGGTTCAATGCAACGTTTGGCAAAGCAGTACTGGAAATGTAGGAGACATTTCTGGTGTCTTAGGAAAGGCGGGTGTGCACTAGGATCCATGATATTCACGAGGGGCTGCCAGTCTCTTCTGGAACTTGTGAGCAACGTTCAGTTGATGACAACTATACGCCAAGAAAGGGCAGTGAAAGGATTATTCTGTTAAACCTCTAGAATGTGGTAAGTTGAAACAACTCAAGTGTCTCCCTTCTAACGAACCTTGGAGGAACAAAATAGAGGAAGAAACAGCAGGGTCAATGCTCTGTGGTCCCTTTTGAAAGCAAGGCATGAAGGGAAAGTTTATTTACCTCTTTGGGATTTGAAGAGTCGCAGGCTCAATTCTCCCTGAGAAACATTGTAGTTGCACATGTTCTCTGCATAGCACAATTCCCTTTGTGAGGACAAGGGATTTTCCAAGAAAAAAAAACTTGGAGGTTGCCATTCCTTGGTATGTGCTCATCCTTCAGTAATATACAGTGAATTGGCGACCCTATTTGACCACTAGCCTCAAGCAAACGTTCCTCTTGTCTCCTAACACACGTTGGCGTGCAGCAGAATCCATGTAGCCTTATTCAGTGTTGTTCTTGGACTCTAGGAATCATTCCAGGTCTCAATACTGGCCGGTCTGCAGTAGGATGAGAAACCTACAAGAAGAAAGGCCTGTGAGTTCGGGGAGTTGTGAGCAATGCACCGTTGGGAACAGCTAGATGACGAGTCATGGGCTGTGAAGGGCCTCTTTCCTTAAACCTCTTGAATGTTGTAAGTTGAATGAACTCAAGGATCTCCCTTCTAAAGCACATTGGAGGTACAAACCAGAGAAAGAAAGAGCAGGGGCAGTGCTCTGTGGTCCCTTTTGAAAATAAGGCATGAAGGGAGACTTTATTTACCTCCTTGGGATTTAGAGAGTTGTGGGCTCAACTCTCCTGAGAAACACTGTAGTTGCACATGTTCTCTTCATAGCACATTTGCCTTTGTGATGACAAGTGAGTTTCTAGGAAAAATCTTGGAGGTTGCCATTCTTTGGTAGGTGCTCATCCTTCGGTAATCTTCAGTGAATTGGCGACGCCATTTGACCACTAGCCTCAAGCTAAGGCTCCTCTTGTATCATCCCACAGGTTGGCATGCAGCAGAATCCATGTAGCCTTATTCAGTGTGGTTCTTGGGCTCTAGGAAACATTCGAAGTCTCCTAGGACTCAGGGGTCTGCACTAGACCCGAAACGTACAAAAAGGACGGCCTGTGTGTTCAAGGATTTGTGAGTAAGGCACCGTTGGGAACAGCTAGATGCCGAGTCAGGGGCAGTGAAAGGCTTCTTTTGTTAAACCTCTAGAATGTGGTACGCTGAAACAACTCAAGTATCTCCCTTCTAAATCACCTTGCAGGTACAAAATAGAGAAAGAAACAGCAGGTTCAATGCTCTGTGGTCCCTTTTGAAAATAAGGCTGGAAGGGAAACTTTATTTACCTCCTTGAGATTTAGAGAGTTGCAGGCTCAATTCTCCCTGAGAAACACTGTACTTGCACATCTTCCCTTCATAACACAATTGCCTTTGTGATGACGTGAGTTTCTAGGATAGAACCTTGGAGGTTGCCATTCCTTGGTAGTTGCTCATCCCTCGGTAATCTTCAGGGAATGAACCAAACACATGGGACCTCTAGCCTCAAGTTAACGTTCAGGTTTTCTCATGACAGGGGCAGGCATGCCACAGATTCCATGCAGCCTTAGTCCCTGTGGTTCTTGAACTCTAGGAATCATATCAGTTCTCTTTTGACTCGCTGGTCTGCCCTAGGTTTTGAAACGTACTAAAAGGACCGCCTGTGTCTTCGCGAAGATGTGAGCAATCTACGGTTGGGAACATCTAGATGCCAAGTGATGGGCAGTGAAGGGCTTCGTTTGTTCCAACCCTAGCTTGCGATGGCTGGAAAGCAACACAGTTATCAACGTTCCGTGCCTTCCTTCATGCAAAGCGTGTCTGCATTCCTCAGGAAACCTGAGCTGCACTGAAAAACACAATTAGCCTACGATTGCTTCTAGGAACTAAACCGTGAAGTCGGTATACCTCAAGCAGCAACTAGACTTCATGTCCAGTTTCAATAATTACAGGGTTTCCCTTAACTGATAGTTATTCCCGAGAAAAATTGCCACCTAGGCCTCACTAAGCCTTCACCTTGATATCCTTACACCACCATCACGACTCCCAGCATGGCAATGGTTACTAATGTCATGCTCCATTGTGTCCACTGGATGTGCAATAAGAGAGCCAGAAACTCCAGAGGAATATGCTGTTTGGTCCCCCTGGAAATTGAGGCTTCCTGGAAAATTGTATTTTCCTCATTAGAAAGTTGAGAGTTGCAGCCTCAGTGTTACCTGGTAAACTCTGTTGTAGCCCACCTTTTCTTCATCGCACAATGGTATTTGTGAGGACAAGTGATTTTCCAAGAAAGAAACTTGGAGGTTGCCATTCTTTGGTATGTGCTCATCCTTCAGTGATCTACAGTGAATTGGCGAACCCGTTTGACCACTAGCCGCAAGGTAACGTTGCTCTTGAATCATGCCACAGGTTGGCATGCAGCTGAATCCATGTAGCCTTATTCAGTGTGGTTCTTGAGCTCTAGGAATCATTCCAGGTCTCAAAGTACTGGTGGGTCTGCACTAGGATGAGAAACGTACAAGAAGAATGGCCTGTGTGTTTGGGGATTTGTGAGCAGCGCACCATTGGGAGGAGCTCGATACTGAGTCTTGGAAGGTGTAGGGCTTCTTTTGTTAAAGCTCTAGAATCTGGTAAGTTGAAACAACTCAAGTGTCTCCCTTCTAAAGCACCTTGGAGGTACCAATCAGAAAAAGAAACAGCAGGGTCAATGCTCTGTGGTCTCTTTTGAAAATACGGCTCGAAGGAAATCTTTATTTTCTTCATTGGGATCTAGGGAGTTGCGTGCTCAATTCTTCTGAGAAACACTGTAGTTGCACATGTTCTCTTCATAGCACAATTGCCTTTGTGATGACAAGTGAGTTTCTAGGAAGGAAACTTGAGGATTGCCATTCTTTGGTAGGTACTCATTCTTCGGAAATCTTCAGTCAATTGGCGAACCCATTTGTCCACTAGCCTCAAGCTAACGTTCCTCTTCTATCATGCCACAGGTTGGCATGCAGCTGAATCCAAGTAGCCTTATTATGTGTGGTCCTTGAGCTCTAGGAAGCGTTCCTGGTCTCTTAGTACTGGCTGGTCTGCACTAGAATGAGAAACGTGCAGGAAGGAAAGCGTGTGTGTTCCGGGGGTTGTGAGCAATGCACCGTTTGGAAGAGCTAGGTGCTGAGTAATGGGCAGTGTAGGGTTTCCCTGGATAAACACCTAGATTGCGACAGCTTGAAAACACCTAGCTATCAGCGTTCTGTTCAATCCTTCATGCCAAAAGTGTCTGCTTTTCTGCCTATCCGTGAGCACACAAAAAATAATATGATCCTACCCCTCCTTCTGGGAACTCACACGTGATGGAATCTACGCCCAGCAGCCAGTGGACTTTAAGTGCAGCCTGAAAAATTACAGGGTTTCCCTTGAAAGCTAGTTATTCCGGAGATACATTGTACACCCAGGCCTCACTCACCGATGACCCTGTAATACTTTGACCACATTCACGACTGCCTGTATTGCAAAGTTTACTCACAAAAGGGTTTAGTTGGTAACTTGAACGTCCAATAAGTACTCAGAAACTGCGGCATAAGAAGCTGTGCTCTCCCTTTGGAGATTGAGGCTTCATGGGAAGTTTATTTTCCACATTGGAATGTCGACACTTGCGGCCTCCGTGTTACCCGATAAACAGTGTAGTTGCCCATCGTCTCTTCACTGCAGAATTGCCTTTTCAGGCAAGTGATTTTCCATGAAACAAACGTTTCCTTTCAATTCCTGCTACGTGCTCCTCCTTCAGCAGTTGTTAGTGAATAGGCCAACCACATGCGACGACTGGCCTCAACCTAACGTTCTGTTTTTCTCGTCATAATGGTAGGCAGGCAGCAGGTTCAATGCAACGTTTGGCAAAGCAGTACTGGAAATGTAGGAGACATTTCTGGTGTCTTAGGAAAGGCGGGTGTGCACTAGGATCCATGATATTCACGAGGGGCTGCCAGTCTCTTCTGGAACTTGTGAGCAACGTTCAGTTGATGACAACTATACGCCAAGAAAGGGCAGTGAAAGGATTATTCTGTTAAACCTCTAGAATGTGGTAAGTTGAAACAACTCAAGTGTCTCCCTTCTAACGAACCTTGGAGGAACAAAATAGAGGAAGAAACAGCAGGGTCAATGCTCTGTGGTCCCTTTTGAAAGCAAGGCATGAAGGGAAAGTTTATTTACCTCTTTGGGATTTGAAGAGTCGCAGGCTCAATTCTCCCTGAGAAACATTGTAGTTGCACATGTTCTCTGCATAGCACAATTCCCTTTGTGAGGACAAGGGATTTTCCAAGAAAAAAAAACTTGGAGGTTGCCATTCCTTGGTATGTGCTCATCCTTCAGTAATATACAGTGAATTGGCGACCCTATTTGACCACTAGCCTCAAGCAAACGTTCCTCTTGTCTCCTAACACACGTTGGCGTGCAGCAGAATCCATGTAGCCTTATTCAGTGTTGTTCTTGGACTCTAGGAATCATTCCAGGTCTCAATACTGGCCGGTCTGCAGTAGGATGAGAAACCTACAAGAAGAAAGGCCTGTGAGTTCGGGGAGTTGTGAGCAATGCACCGTTGGGAACAGCTAGATGACGAGTCATGGGCTGTGAAGGGCCTCTTTCCTTAAACCTCTTGAATGTTGTAAGTTGAATGAACTCAAGGATCTCCCTTCTAAAGCACATTGGAGGTACAAACCAGAGAAAGAAAGAGCAGGGGCAGTGCTCTGTGGTCCCTTTTGAAAATAAGGCATGAAGGGAGACTTTATTTACCTCCTTGGGATTTAGAGAGTTGTGGGCTCAACTCTCCTGAGAAACACTGTAGTTGCACATGTTCTCTTCATAGCACATTTGCCTTTGTGATGACAAGTGAGTTTCTAGGAAAAATCTTGGAGGTTGCCATTCTTTGGTAGGTGCTCATCCTTCGGTAATCTTCAGTGAATTGGCGACGCCATTTGACCACTAGCCTCAAGCTAAGGCTCCTCTTGTATCATCCCACAGGTTGGCATGCAGCAGAATCCATGTAGCCTTATTCAGTGTGGTTCTTGGGCTCTAGGAAACATTCGAAGTCTCCTAGGACTCAGGGGTCTGCACTAGACCCGAAACGTACAAAAAGGACGGCCTGTGTGTTCAAGGATTTGTGAGTAAGGCACCGTTGGGAACAGCTAGATGCCGAGTCAGGGGCAGTGAAAGGCTTCTTTTGTTAAACCTCTAGAATGTGGTACGCTGAAACAACTCAAGTATCTCCCTTCTAAATCACCTTGCAGGTACAAAATAGAGAAAGAAACAGCAGGTTCAATGCTCTGTGGTCCCTTTTGAAAATAAGGCTGGAAGGGAAACTTTATTTACCTCCTTGAGATTTAGAGAGTTGCAGGCTCAATTCTCCCTGAGAAACACTGTACTTGCACATCTTCCCTTCATAACACAATTGCCTTTGTGATGACGTGAGTTTCTAGGATAGAACCTTGGAGGTTGCCATTCCTTGGTAGTTGCTCATCCCTCAGTAATCTTCAGGGAATGAACCAAACACATGGGACCTCTAGCCTCAAGTTAACGTTCAGGTTTTCTCATGACAGGGGCAGGCATGCCACAGATTCCATGCAGCCTTAGTCCCTGTGGTTCTTGAACTCTAGGAATCATATCAGTTCTCTTTTGACTCGCTGGTCTGCCCTAGGTTTTGAAACGTACTAAAAGGACCGCCTGTGTCTTCGCGAAGATGTGAGCAATCTACGGTTGGGAACATCTAGATGCCAAGTGATGGGCAGTGAAGGGCTTCGTTTGTTCCAACCCTAGCTTGCGATGGCTGGAAAGCAACACAGTTATCAACGTTCCGTGCCTTCCTTCATGCAAAGCGTGTCTGCATTCCTCAGGAAACCTGAGCTGCACTGAAAAACACAATTAGCCTACGATTGCTTCTAGGAACTAAACCGTGAAGTCGGTATACCTCAAGCAGCAACTAGACTTCATGTCCAGTTTCAATAATTACAGGGTTTCCCTTAACTGATAGTTATTCCCGAGAAAAATTGCCACCTAGGCCTCACTAAGCCTTCACCTTGATATCCTTACACCACCATCACGACTCCCAGCATGGCAATGGTTACTAATGTCATGCTCCATTGTGTCCACTGGATGTGCAATAAGAGAGCCAGAAACTCCAGAGGAATATGCTGTTTGGTCCCCCTGGAAATTGAGGCTTCCTGGAAAATTGTATTTTCCTCATTAGAAAGTTGAGAGTTGCAGCCTCAGTGTTACCTGGTAAACTCTGTTGTAGCCCACCTTTTCTTCATCGCACAATGGTATTTGTGAGGACAAGTGATTTTCCAAGAAAGAAACTTGGAGGTTGCCATTCTTTGGTATGTGCTCATCCTTCAGTGATCTACAGTGAATTGGCGAACCCGTTTGACCACTAGCCGCAAGGTAACGTTGCTCTTGAATCATGCCACAGGTTGGCATGCAGCTGAATCCATGTAGCCTTATTCAGTGTGGTTCTTGAGCTCTAGGAATCATTCCAGGTCTCAAAGTACTGGTGGGTCTGCACTAGGATGAGAAACGTACAAGAAGAATGGCCTGTGTGTTTGGGGATTTGTGAGCAGCGCACCATTGGGAGGAGCTCGATACTGAGTCTTGGAAGGTGTAGGGCTTCTTTTGTTAAAGCTCTAGAATCTGGTAAGTTGAAACAACTCAAGTGTCTCCCTTCTAAAGCACCTTGGAGGTACCAATCAGAAAAAGAAACAGCAGGGTCAATGCTCTGTGGTCTCTTTTGAAAATACGGCTCGAAGGAAATCTTTATTTTCTTCATTGGGATCTAGGGAGTTGCGTGCTCAATTCTTCTGAGAAACACTGTAGTTGCACATGTTCTCTTCATAGCACAATTGCCTTTGTGATGACAAGTGAGTTTCTAGGAAGGAAACTTGAGGATTGCCATTCTTTGGTAGGTACTCATTCTTCGGAAATCTTCAGTCAATTGGCGAACCCATTTGTCCACTAGCCTCAAGCTAACGTTCCTCTTCTATCATGCCACAGGTTGGCATGCAGCTGAATCCAAGTAGCCTTATTATGTGTGGTCCTTGAGCTCTAGGAAGCGTTCCTGGTCTCTTAGTACTGGCTGGTCTGCACTAGAATGAGAAACGTGCAGGAAGGAAAGCGTGTGTGTTCCGGGGGTTGTGAGCAATGCACCGTTTGGAAGAGCTAGGTGCTGAGTAATGGGCAGTGTAGGGTTTCCCTGGATAAACACCTAGATTGCGACAGCTTGAAAACACCTAGCTATCAGCGTTCTGTTCAATCCTTCATGCCAAAAGTGTCTGCTTTTCTGCCTATCCGTGAGCACACAAAAAATAATATGATCCTACCCCTCCTTCTGGGAACTCACACGTGATGGAATCTACGCCCAGCAGCCAGTGGACTTTAAGTGCAGCCTGAAAAATTACAGGGTTTCCCTTGAAAGCTAGTTATTCCGGAGATACATTGTACACCCAGGCCTCACTCACCGATGACCCTGTAATACTTTGACCACATTCACGACTGCCTGTATTGCAAAGTTTACTCACAAAAGGGTTTAGTTGGTAACTTGAACGTCCAATAAGTACTCAGAAACTGCGGCATAAGAAGCTGTGCTCTCCCTTTGGAGATTGAGGCTTCATGGGAAGTTTATTTTCCACATTGGAATGTCGACACTTGCGGCCTCCGTGTTACCCGATAAACAGTGTAGTTGCCCATCGTCTCTTCACTGCAGAATTGCCTTTTCAGGCAAGTGATTTTCCATGAAACAAACGTTTCCTTTCAATTCCTGCTACGTGCTCCTCCTTCAGCAGTTGTTAGTGAATAGGCCAACCACATGCGACGACTGGCCTCAACCTAACGTTCTGTTTTTCTCGTCATAATGGTAGGCAGGCAGCAGGTTCAATGCAACGTTTGGCAAAGCAGTACTGGAAATGTAGGAGACATTTCTGGTGTCTTAGGAAAGGCGGGTGTGCACTAGGATCCATGATATTCACGAGGGGCTGCCAGTCTCTTCTGGAACTTGTGAGCAACGTTCAGTTGATGACAACTATACGCCAAGAAAGGGCAGTGAAAGGATTATTCTGTTAAACCTCTAGAATGTGGTAAGTTGAAACAACTCAAGTGTCTCCCTTCTAACGAACCTTGGAGGAACAAAATAGAGGAAGAAACAGCAGGGTCAATGCTCTGTGGTCCCTTTTGAAAGCAAGGCATGAAGGGAAAGTTTATTTACCTCTTTGGGATTTGAAGAGTCGCAGGCTCAATTCTCCCTGAGAAACATTGTAGTTGCACATGTTCTCTGCATAGCACAATTCCCTTTGTGAGGACAAGGGATTTTCCAAGAAAAAAAAACTTGGAGGTTGCCATTCCTTGGTATGTGCTCATCCTTCAGTAATATACAGTGAATTGGCGAACCTATTTGACCACTAGCCTCAAGCAAACGTTCCTCTTGTCTCCTAACACACGTTGGCGTGCAGCAGAATCCATGTAGCCTTATTCAGTGTTGTTCTTGGACTCTAGGAATCATTCCAGGTCTCAATACTGGCCGGTCTGCAGTAGGATGAGAAACCTACAAGAAGAAAGGCCTGTGAGTTCGGGGAGTTGTGAGCAACGCACCGTTGGGAACAGCTAGATGACGAGTCATGGGCTGTGAAGGGCCTCTTTCCTTAAACCTCTTGAATGTTGTAAGTTGAATGAACTCAAGGATCTCCCTTCTAAAGCACATTGGAGGTACAAACCAGAGAAAGAAAGAGCAGGGGCAGTGCTCTGTGGTCCCTTTTGAAAATAAGGCATGAAGGGAGACTTTATTTACCTCCTTGGGATTTAGAGAGTTGTGGGCTCAACTCTCCTGAGAAACACTGTAGTTGCACATGTTCTCTTCATAGCACATTTGCCTTTGTGATGACAAGTGAGTTTCTAGGAAAAATCTTGGAGGTTGCCATTCTTTGGTAGGTGCTCATCCTTCGGTAATCTTCAGTGAATTGGCGACGCCATTTGACCACTAGCCTCAAGCTAAGGCTCCTCTTGTATCATCCCACAGGTTGGCATGCAGCAGAATCCATGTAGCCTTATTCAGTGTGGTTCTTGGGCTCTAGGAAACATTCGAAGTCTCCTAGGACTCAGGGGTCTGCACTAGACCCGAAACGTACAAAAAGGACGGCCTGTGTGTTCAAGGATTTGTGAGTAAGGCACCGTTGGGAACAGCTAGATGCCGAGTCAGGGGCAGTGAAAGGCTTCTTTTGTTAAACCTCTAGAATGTGGTACGCTGAAACAACTCAAGTATCTCCCTTCTAAATCACCTTGCAGGTACAAAATAGAGAAAGAAACAGCAGGTTCAATGCTCTGTGGTCCCTTTTGAAAATAAGGCTGGAAGGGAAACTTTATTTACCTCCTTGAGATTTAGAGAGTTGCAGGCTCAATTCTCCCTGAGAAACACTGTACTTGCACATCTTCCCTTCATAACACAATTGCCTTTGTGATGACGTGAGTTTCTAGGATAGAACCTTGGAGGTTGCCATTCCTTGGTAGTTGCTCATCCCTCAGTAATCTTCAGGGAATGAACCAAACACATGGGACCTCTAGCCTCAAGTTAACGTTCAGGTTTTCTCATGACAGGGGCAGGCATGCCACAGATTCCATGCAGCCTTAGTCCCTGTGGTTCTTGAACTCTAGGAATCATATCAGTTCTCTTTTGACTCGCTGGTCTGCCCTAGGTTTTGAAACGTACTAAAAGGACCGCCTGTGTCTTCGCGAAGATGTGAGCAATCTACGGTTGGGAACATCTAGATGCCAAGTGATGGGCAGTGAAGGGCTTCGTTTGTTCCAACCCTAGCTTGCGATGGCTGGAAAGCAACACAGTTATCAACGTTCCGTGCCTTCCTTCATGCAAAGCGTGTCTGCATTCCTCAGGAAACCTGAGCTGCACTGAAAAACACAATTAGCCTACGATTGCTTCTAGGAACTAAACCGTGAAGTCGGTATACCTCAAGCAGCAACTAGACTTCATGTCCAGTTTCAATAATTACAGGGTTTCCCTTAACTGATAGTTATTCCCGAGAAAAATTGCCACCTAGGCCTCACTAAGCCTTCACCTTGATATCCTTACACCACCATCATGACTCCCAGCATGGCAATGGTTACTAATGTCATGCTCCATTGTGTCCACTGGATGTGCAATAAGAGAGCCAGAAACTCCAGAGGAATATGCTGTTTGGTCCCCCTGGAAATTGAGGCTTCCTGGAAAATTGTATTTTCCTCATTAGAAAGTTGAGAGTTGCAGCCTCAGTGTTACCTGGTAAACTCTGTTGTAGCCCACCTTTTCTTCATCGCACAATGGTATTTGTGAGGACAAGTGATTTTCCAAGAAAGAAACTTGGAGGTTGCCATTCTTTGGTATGTGCTCATCCTTCAGTGATCTACAGTGAATTGGCGAACCCGTTTGACCACTAGCCGCAAGGTAACGTTGCTCTTGAATCATGCCACAGGTTGGCATGCAGCTGAATCCATGTAGCCTTATTCAGTGTGGTTCTTGAGCTCTAGGAATCATTCCAGGTCTCAAAGTACTGGTGGGTCTGCACTAGGATGAGAAACGTACAAGAAGAATGGCCTGTGTGTTTGGGGATTTGTGAGCAGTGCACCATTGGGAGGAGCTCGATACTGAGTCTTGGAAGGTGTAGGGCTTCTTTTGTTAAAGCTCTAGAATCTGGTAAGTTGAAACAACTCAAGTGTCTCCCTTCTAAAGCACCTTGGAGGTACCAATCAGAAAAAGAAACAGCAGGGTCAATGCTCTGTGGTCTCTTTTGAAAATACGGCTCGAAGGAAATCTTTATTTTCTTCATTGGGATCTAGGGAGTTGCGTGCTCAATTCTTCTGAGAAACACTGTAGTTGCACATGTTCTCTTCATAGCACAATTGCCTTTGTGATGACAAGTGAGTTTCTAGGAAGGAAACTTGAGGATTGCCATTCTTTGGTAGGTACTCATTCTTCGGAAATCTTCAGTCAATTGGCGAACCCATTTGTCCACTAGCCTCAAGCTAACGTTCCTCTTCTATCATGCAACAGGTTGGCATGCAGCTGAATCCAAGTAGCCTCATTATGTGTGGTCCTTGAGCTCTACGAAGCACTCCTGGTCTCTTAGTACTGGCTGGTCTGCACTAGAATGAGAAACGTGCAGGAAGGAAAGCGTGTGTGTTCCGGGGGTTGTGAGCAATGCACCGTTTGGAAGAGCTAGGTGCTGAGTAATTGGCAGTGTAGGGTTTCCCTGGATAAACACCTAGATTGCGACAGCTTGAAAACACCTAGCTATCAGCCTTCTGTTCAATCCTTCATGCCAAAAGTGTCTGCTTTTCTGCCTATCCGTGAGCACACAAAAAATAATATGATCCTACCCCTCCTTCTGGGAACTCACACGTGATGGAATCTACGCCCAGCAGCCAGTGGACTTTAAGTGCAGCCTGAAAAATTACAGGGTTTCCCTTGAAAGCTAGTTATTCCGGAGATACATTGTACACCCAGGCCTCACTCACCGATGACCCTGTAATACTTTGACCACATTCACGACTGCCTGTATTGCAAAGTTTACTCACAAAAGGGTTTAGTTGGTAACTTGAACGTCCAATAAGTACTCAGAAACTGCGGCATAAGAAGCTGTGCTCTCCCTTTGGAGATTGAGGCTTCATGGGAAGTTTATTTTCCACATTGGAATGTCGACACTTGCGGCCTCCGTGTTACCCGATAAACAGTGTAGTTGCCCATCGTCTCTTCACTGCAGAATTGCCTTTTCAGGCAAGTGATTTTCCATGAAACAAACGTTTCCTTTCAATTCCTGCTACGTGCTCCTCCTTCAGCAGTTGTCAGTGAATAGGCCAACCACATGCGACGACTGGCCTCAACCTAACGTTCTGTTTTTCTCGTCACAATGGTAGGCAGGCAGCAGGTTCAATGCAGCGTTTTTCAAAGCAGTACTGGAACTGTAGGAGACATTTCT
This sequence comes from Balaenoptera physalus, assembly GCF_965194825.1. Classification (NCBI taxonomy): domain Eukaryota; kingdom Metazoa; phylum Chordata; class Mammalia; order Artiodactyla; family Balaenopteridae; genus Balaenoptera; species Balaenoptera physalus. Next base: position 47,807,246 of record NC_138896.1, on the reverse strand, counting down.
GGTGTCTTAGTAAAGGCGGGTGTACACTAGGATCCACGATATTCACGAGGGGCTGCCAGTCTCTTCTGGAACTTGTGAGCAACGTTCAGTTGATGACAACTCTACGCCAAGAAAGGGCAGTGAAAGGCTTTTTCTGTTAAACCTCTAGAATGTGGTAAGTTGAAACAACTCAAGTATCTCCCTTCTAACGAACCTTGGAGGAACAAAATAGAGGAAGAAACAACAGGGTCAATGCTCTGTGGTCCCTTTTGAAAGCAAGGCATGAAGGGAAAGTTTATTTACCTCTTCGGGATTTGAAGAGTCGCAGGCTCAATTCTCCCTGAGAAACATTGTAGTTGCACATGTTCTCTGCATAGCACAATTCCCTTTGTGAGGACAAGGGATTTTCCAAGAAAAAAAAACTTGGAGGTTGCCATTCCTTGGTATGTGCTCATCCTTCAGTAATATACAGTGAATTGGCGACCCTATTTGACCACTAGCCTCAAGCAAACGTTCCTCTTGTCTCCTAACACACGTTGGCGTGCAGCGGAATCCATGGAGCCTTATTCAGTGTTGTTCTTGGACTCTAGGAATCATTCCAGGTCTCAATACTGGCCGGTCTGCAGTAGGATGAGAAACCTACAAGAAGAAAGGCCTGTGAGTTCGGGGAGTTGTGAGCAATGCACCGTTGGGAACAGCTAGATGACGAGTCATGGGCTGTGAAGGGCCTCTTTCCTTAAACCTCTAGAATGTGGTAAGTTGAATGAACTCAAGGATCTCCCTTCTAAAGCACATTGGAGGTACAAACCAGAGAAAGAAAGAGCAGGGGCAGTGCTCTGTGGTCCCTTTTGAAAATAAGGCATGAAGGGAGACTTTATTTACCTCCTTGGGATTTAGAGAGTTGTGGGCTCAACTCTCCTGAGAAACACTGTAGTTGCACATGTTCTCTTCATAGCACATTTGACTTTGTGATGACAAGTGAGTTTCTAGGAAAAATCTTGGAGGTTGCCATTCTTTGGTAGGTGCTCATCCTTCGGTAATCTTCAGTGAATTGGCGACGCCATTTGACCACTAGCCTCGAGCTAAGGCTCCTCTTGTATCATCCCACAGGTTGGCATGCAGCAGAATCCATGTAGCCTTATTCAGTGTGGTTCTTGGGCTCTAGGAAACATTCGAAGTCTCCTAGGACTCAGGGGTCTGCACTAGACCCGAAACGTACAAAAAGGACGGCCTGTGTGTTCAAGGATTTGTGAGTAAGGCACCGTTGGGAACAGCTAGATGCCGAGTCAGGGGCAGTGAAAGGCTTCTTTTGTTAAACCTCTAGAATGTGGTACGCTGAAACAACTCAAGTATCTCCCTTCTAAATCACCTTGCAGGTACAAAATAGAGAAAGAAACAGCAGGTTCAATGCTCTGTGGTCCCTTTTGAAAATAAGGCTGGAAGGGAAACTTTATTTACCTCCTTGAGATTTAGAGAGTTGCAGGCTCAATTCTCCCTGGGAAACACTGTACTTGCACATCTTCCCTTCATAACACAATTGCCTTTGTGATGACGTGAGTTTCTAGGATAGAACCTTGGAGGTTGCCATTCCTTGGTAGTTGCTCATCCCTCGGTAATCTTCAGGGAATGAACCAAACACATGGGACCTCTAGCCTCAAGTTAACGTTCAGGTTTTCTCATGACAGGGGCAGGCATGCCACAGATTCCATGCAGCCTTAGTCCCTGTGGTTCTTGAACTCTAGGAATCATATCAGTTCTCTTTTGACTCGCTGATCTGCCCTAGGTTTTGAAACGTACTAAAAGGACCGCCTGTGTCTTCGCGAAGTTGTGAGCAATCTACGGTTGGGAACATCTAGATGCCAAGTGATGGGCAGTGAAGGGCTTCGTTTGTTCCACCCCTAGCTTGCGATGGCTGGAAAGCAACACAGTTATCAACGATCCGTGCCTTCCTTCATGCAAAGCGTGTCTGCATTCCTCAGGAAACCTGAGCTGCACTGAAAAACACAATTAGCCTACGATTGCTTCTAGGAACTAAACCGTGAAGTCGGTATACCTCAAGCAGCAACTAGACTTCATGTCCAGTTTCAATAATTACAGGGTTTCCCTTAACTGATAGTTATTCCCGAGAAAAATTGCCACCTAGGCCTCACTAAGCCTTCACCTTGATATCCTTACACCACCATCACGACTCCCAGCATGGCAATGGTTACTAATGTCATGCTCCATTGTGTCCACTGGATGTGCAATAAGAGAGCCAGAAACTCCAGAGGAATATGCTGTTTGGTCCCCCTGGAAATTGAGGCTTCCTGGAAAATTGTATTTTCCTCATTAGAAAGTTGAGAGTTGCAGCCTCAGTGTTACCTGGTAAACTCTGTTGTAGCCCACCTTTTCTTCATCGCACAATGGTATTTGTGAGGACAAGTGATTTTCCAAGAAAGAAACTTGGAGGTTGCCATTCTTTGGTATGTGCTCATCCTTCAGTGATCTACAGTGAATTGGCGAACCCGTTTGACCACTAGCCGCAAGGTAACGTTGCTCTTGAATCATGCCACAGGTTGGCATGCAGCTGAATCCATGTAGCCTTATTCAGTGTGGTTCTTGAGCTCTAGGAATCATTCCAGGTCTCAAAGTACTGGTGGGTCTGCACTAGGATGAGAAACGTACAAGAAGAATGGCCTGTGTGTTTGGGGATTTGTGAGCAGTGCACCATTGGGAGGAGCTCGATACTGAGTCTTGGAAGGTGTAGGGCTTCTTTTGTTAAAGCTCTAGAATCTGGTAAGTTGAAACAACTCAAGTGTCTCCCTTCTAAAGCACCTTGGAGGTACCAATCAGAGAAAGAAACAGCAGGGTCAATGCTCTGTGGTCTCTTTTGAAAATACGGCTCGAAGGAAATCTTTATTTTCTTCATTGGGATCTAGGGAGTTGCGTGCTCAATTCTTCTGAGAAACACTGTAGTTGCACATGTTCTCTTCATAGCACAATTGCCTTTGTGATGACAAGTGAGTTTCTAGGAAGGAAACTTGAGGATTGCCATTCTTTGGTAGGTACTCATTCTTCGGAAATCTTCAGTCAATTGGCGAACCCATTTGTCCACTAGCCTCAAGCTAACGTTCCTCTTCTATCATGCCACAGGTTGGCATGCAGCTGAATCCAAGTAGCCTTATTATGTGTGGTCCTTGAGCTCTAGGAAGCGTTCCTGGTCTCTTAGTACTGGCTGGTCTGCACTAGAATGAGAAACGTGCAGGAAGGAAAGCGTGTGTGTTCCGGGGGTTGTGAGCAATGCACCGTTTGGAAGAGCTAGGTGCTGAGTAATGGGCAGTGTAGGGTTTCCCTGGATAAACACCTAGATTGCGACAGCTTGAAAACACCTAGCTATCAGCGTTCTGTTCAATCCTTCATGCCAAAAGTGTCTGCTTTTCTGCCTATCCGTGAGCACACAAAAAATAATATGATCCTACCCCTCCTTCTGGGAACTCACACGTGATGGAATCTATGCCCAGCAGCCAGTGGACTTTAAGTGCAGCCTGAAAAATTACAGGGTTTCCCTTGAAATCTAGTTATTCCGGAGATACATTGTACACCCAGGCCTCACTCACCGATGACCCTGTAATACTTTGACCACATTCACGACTGCCTGTATTGCAAAGTTTACTCACAAAAGGGTTTAGTTGGTAACTTGAACGTCCAATAAGTACTCAGAAACTGCAGCATAAGAAGCTGTGCTCTCCCTTTGGAGATTGAGGCTTCATGGGAAGTTTATTTTCCACATTGGAATGTCGACACTTGCGGCCTCCGTGTTACCCGATAAACAGTGTAGTTGCCCATCGTCTCTTCACTGCAGAATTGCCTTTTCAGGCAAGTGATTTTCCATGAAACAAACGTTTCCTTTCAATTCCTGCTACGTGCTCCTCCTTCAGCAGTTGTCAGTGAATAGGCCAACCACATGCGACGACTGGCCTCAACCTAACGTTCTGTTTTTCTCGTCACAATGGTAGGCAGGCAGCAGGTTCAATGCAGCGTTTTTCAAAGCAGTACTGGAACTGTAGGAGACATTTCTGGTGTCTTAGGAAAGGCGGGTGTACACTAGGATCCACGATATTCACGAGGGGCTGCCAGTCTCTTCTGGAACTTGTGAGCAACGTTCAGTTGATGACAACTCTACGCCAAGAAAGGGCAGTGAAAGGCTTTTTCTGTTAAACCTCTAGAATGTGGTAAGTTGAAACAACTCAAGTATCTCCCTTCTAACGAACCTTGGAGGAACAAAATAGAGGAAGAAACAACAGGGTCAATGCTCTGTGGTCCCTTTTGAAAGCAAGGCATGAAGGGAAAGTTTATTTACCTCTTCGGGATTTGAAGAGTCGCAGGCTCAATTCTCCCTGAGAAACATTGTAGTTGCACATGTTCTCTGCATAGCACAATTCCCTTTGTGAGGACAAGGGATTTTCCAAGAAAAAAAAACTTGGAGGTTGCCATTCCTTGGTATGTGCTCATCCTTCAGTAATATACAGTGAATTGGCGAACCTATTTGACCACTAGCCTCAAGCAAACGTTCCTCTTGTCTCCTAACACACGTTGGCGTGCAGCAGAATCCATGTAGCCTTATTCAGTGTTGTTCTTGGACTCTAGGAATCATTCCAGGTCTCAATACTGGCCGGTCTGCAGTAGGATGAGAAACCTACAAGAAGAAAGGCCTGTGAGTTCGGGGAGTTGTGAGCAATGCACCGTTGGGAACAGCTAGATGACGAGTCATGGGCTGTGAAGGGCCTCTTTCCTTAAACCTCTTGAATGTTGTAAGTTGAATGAACTCAAGGATCTCCCTTCTAAAGCACATTGGAGGTACAAACCAGAGAAAGAAAGAGCAGGGGCAGTGCTCTGTGGTCCCTTTTGAAAATAAGGCATGAAGGGAGACTTTATTTACCTCCTTGGGATTTAGAGAGTTGTGGGCTCAACTCTCCTGAGAAACACTGTAGTTGCACATGTTCTCTTCATAGCACATTTGCCTTTGTGATGACAAGTGAGTTTCTAGGAAAAATCTTGGAGGTTGCCATTCTTTGGTAGGTGCTCATCCTTCGGTAATCTTCAGTGAATTGGCGACGCCATTTGACCACTAGCCTCAAGCTAAGGCTCCTCTTGTATCATCCCACAGGTTGGCATGCAGCAGAATCCATGTAGCCTTATTCAGTGTGGTTCTTGGGCTCTAGGAAACATTCGAAGTCTCCTAGGACTCAGGGGTCTGCACTAGACCCGAAACGTACAAAAAGGACGGCCTGTGTGTTCAAGGATTTGTGAGTAAGGCACCGTTGGGAACAGCTAGATGCCGAGTCAGGGGCAGTGAAAGGCTTCTTTTGTTAAACCTCTAGAATGTGGTACGCTGAAACAACTCAAGTATCTCCCTTCTAAATCACCTTGCAGGTACAAAATAGAGAAAGAAACAGCAGGTTCAATGCTCTGTGGTCCCTTTTGAAAATAAGGCTGGAAGGGAAACTTTATTTACCTCCTTGTGATTTAGAGAGTTGCAGGCTCAATTCTCCCTGAGAAACACTGTACTTGCACATCTTCCCTTCATAACACAATTGCCTTTGTGATGACGTGAGTTTCTAGGATAGAACCTTGGAGGTTGCCATTCCTTGGTAGTTGCTCATCCCTCAGTAATCTTCAGGGAATGAACCAAACACATGGGACCTCTAGCCTCAAGTTAACGTTCAGGTTTTCTCATGACAGGGGCAGGCATGCCACAGATTCCATGCAGCCTTAGTCCCTGTGGTTCTTGAACTCTAGGAATCATATCAGTTCTCTTTTGACTCGCTGGTCTGCCCTAGGTTTTGAAACGTACTAAAAGGACCGCCTGTGTCTTCGCGAAGATGTGAGCAATCTACGGTTGGGAACATCTAGATGCCAAGTGATGGGCAGTGAAGGGCTTCGTTTGTTCCAACCCTAGCTTGCGATGGCTGGAAAGCAACACAGTTATCAACGTTCCGTGCCTTCCTTCATGCAAAGCGTGTCTGCATTCCTCAGGAAACCTGAGCTGCACTGAAAAACACAATTAGCCTACGATTGCTTCTAGGAACTAAACCGTGAAGTCGGTATACCTCAAGCAGCAACTAGACTTCATGTCCAGTTTCAATAATTACAGGGTTTCCCTTAACTGATAGTTATTCCCGAGAAAAATTGCCACCTAGGCCTCACTAAGCCTTCACCTTGATATCCTTACACCACCATCATGACTCCCAGCATGGCAATGGTTACTAATGTCATGCTCCATTGTGTCCACTGGATGTGCAATAAGAGAGCCAGAAACTCCAGAGGAATATGCTGTTTGGTCCCCCTGGAAATTGAGGCTTCCTGGAAAATTGTATTTTCCTCATTAGAAAGTTGAGAGTTGCAGCCTCAGTGTTACCTGGTAAACTCTGTTGTAGCCCACCTTTTCTTCATCGCACAATGGTATTTGTGAGGACAAGTGATTTTCCAAGAAAGAAACTTGGAGGTTGCCATTCTTTGGTATGTGCTCATCCTTCAGTGATCTACAGTGAATTGGCGAACCCGTTTGACCACTAGCCGCAAGGTAACGTTGCTCTTGAATCATGCCACAGGTTGGCATGCAGCTGAATCCATGTAGCCTTATTCAGTGTGGTTCTTGAGCTCTAGGAATCATTCCAGGTCTCAAAGTACTGGTGGGTCTGCACTAGGATGAGAAACGTACAAGAAGAATGGCCTGTGTGTTTGGGGATTTGTGAGCAGTGCACCATTGGGAGGAGCTCGATACTGAGTCTTGGAAGGTGTAGGGCTTCTTTTGTTAAAGCTCTAGAATCTGGTAAGTTGAAACAACTCAAGTGTCTCCCTTCTAAAGCACCTTGGAGGTACCAATCAGAAAAAGAAACAGCAGGGTCAATGCTCTGTGGTCTCTTTTGAAAATACGGCTCGAAGGAAATCTTTATTTTCTTCATTGGGATCTAGGGAGTTGCGTGCTCAATTCTTCTGAGAAACACTGTAGTTGCACATGTTCTCTTCATAGCACAATTGCCTTTGTGATGACAAGTGAGTTTCTAGGAAGGAAACTTGAGGATTGCCATTCTTTGGTAGGTACTCATTCTTCGGAAATCTTCAGTCAATTGGCGAACCCATTTGTCCACTAGCCTCAAGCTAACGTTCCTCTTCTATCATGCAACAGGTTGGCATGCAGCTGAATCCAAGTAGCCTCATTATGTGTGGTCCTTGAGCTCTACGAAGCACTCCTGGTCTCTTAGTACTGGCTGGTCTGCACTAGAATGAGAAACGTGCAGGAAGGAAAGCGTGTGTGTTCCGGGGGTTGTGAGCAATGCACCGTTTGGAAGAGCTAGGTGCTGAGTAATTGGCAGTGTAGGGTTTCCCTGGATAAACACCTAGATTGCGACAGCTTGAAAACACCTAGCTATCAGCCTTCTGTTCAATCCTTCATGCCAAAAGTGTCTGCTTTTCTGCCTATCCGTGAGCACACAAAAAATAATATGATCCTACCCCTCCTTCTGGGAACTCACACGTGATGGAATCTACGCCCAGCAGCCAGTGGACTTTAAGTGCAGCCTGAAAAATTACAGGGTTTCCCTTGAAAGCTAGTTATTCCGGAGATACATTGTACACCCAGGCCTCACTCACCGATGACCCTGTAATACTTTGACCACATTCACGACTGCCTGTATTGCAAAGTTTACTCACAAAAGGGTTTAGTTGGTAACTTGAACGTCCAATAAGTACTCAGAAACTGCGGCATAAGAAGCTGTGCTCTCCCTTTGGAGATTGAGGCTTCATGGGAAGTTTATTTTCCACATTGGAATGTCGACACTTGCGGCCTCCGTGTTACCCGATAAACAGTGTAGTTGCCCATCGTCTCTTCACTGCAGAATTGCCTTTTCAGGCAAGTGATTTTCCATGAAACAAACGTTTCCTTTCAATTCCTGCTACGTGCTCCTCCTTCAGCAGTTGTCAGTGAATAGGCCAACCACATGCGACGACTGGCCTCAACCTAACGTTCTGTTTTTCTCGTCACAATGGTAGGCAGGCAGCAGGTTCAATGCAGCGTTTTTCAAAGCAGTACTGGAACTGTAGGAGACATTTCTGGTGTCTTAGTAAAGGCGGGTGTACACTAGGATCCACGATATTCACGAGGGGCTGCCAGTCTCTTCTGGAACTTGTGAGCAACGTTCAGTTGATGACAACTCTACGCCAAGAAAGGGCAGTGAAAGGCTTTTTCTGTTAAACCTCTAGAATGTGGTAAGTTGAAACAACTCAAGTATCTCCCTTCTAACGAACCTTGGAGGAACAAAATAGAGGAAGAAACAACAGGGTCAATGCTCTGTGGTCCCTTTTGAAAGCAAGGCATGAAGGGAAAGTTTATTTACCTCTTCGGGATTTGAAGAGTCGCAGGCTCAATTCTCCCTGAGAAACATTGTAGTTGCACATGTTCTCTGCATAGCACAATTCCCTTTGTGAGGACAAGGGATTTTCCAAGAAAAAAAAACTTGGAGGTTGCCATTCCTTGGTATGTGCTCATCCTTCAGTAATATACAGTGAATTGGCGACCCTATTTGACCACTAGCCTCAAGCAAACGTTCCTCTTGTCTCCTAACACACGTTGGCGTGCAGCGGAATCCATGGAGCCTTATTCAGTGTTGTTCTTGGACTCTAGGAATCATTCCAGGTCTCAATACTGGCCGGTCTGCAGTAGGATGAGAAACCTACAAGAAGAAAGGCCTGTGAGTTCGGGGAGTTGTGAGCAATGCACCGTTGGGAACAGCTAGATGACGAGTCATGGGCTGTGAAGGGCCTCTTTCCTTAAACCTCTAGAATGTGGTAAGTTGAATGAACTCAAGGATCTCCCTTCTAAAGCACATTGGAGGTACAAACCAGAGAAAGAAAGAGCAGGGGCAGTGCTCTGTGGTCCCTTTTGAAAATAAGGCATGAAGGGAGACTTTATTTACCTCCTTGGGATTTAGAGAGTTGTGGGCTCAACTCTCCTGAGAAACACTGTAGTTGCACATGTTCTCTTCATAGCACATTTGACTTTGTGATGACAAGTGAGTTTCTAGGAAAAATCTTGGAGGTTGCCATTCTTTGGTAGGTGCTCATCCTTCGGTAATCTTCAGTGAATTGGCGACGCCATTTGACCACTAGCCTCGAGCTAAGGCTCCTCTTGTATCATCCCACAGGTTGGCATGCAGCAGAATCCATGTAGCCTTATTCAGTGTGGTTCTTGGGCTCTAGGAAACATTCGAAGTCTCCTAGGACTCAGGGGTCTGCACTAGACCCGAAACGTACAAAAAGGACGGCCTGTGTGTTCAAGGATTTGTGAGTAAGGCACCGTTGGGAACAGCTAGATGCCGAGTCAGGGGCAGTGAAAGGCTTCTTTTGTTAAACCTCTAGAATGTGGTACGCTGAAACAACTCAAGTATCTCCCTTCTAAATCACCTTGCAGGTACAAAATAGAGAAAGAAACAGCAGGTTCAATGCTCTGTGGTCCCTTTTGAAAATAAGGCTGGAAGGGAAACTTTATTTACCTCCTTGAGATTTAGAGAGTTGCAGGCTCAATTCTCCCTGGGAAACACTGTACTTGCACATCTTCCCTTCATAACACAATTGCCTTTGTGATGACGTGAGTTTCTAGGATAGAACCTTGGAGGTTGCCATTCCTTGGTAGTTGCTCATCCCTCGGTAATCTTCAGGGAATGAACCAAACACATGGGACCTCTAGCCTCAAGTTAACGTTCAGGTTTTCTCATGACAGGGGCAGGCATGCCACAGATTCCATGCAGCCTTAGTCCCTGTGGTTCTTGAACTCTAGGAATCATATCAGTTCTCTTTTGACTCGCTGATCTGCCCTAGGTTTTGAAACGTACTAAAAGGACCGCCTGTGTCTTCGCGAAGTTGTGAGCAATCTACGGTTGGGAACATCTAGATGCCAAGTGATGGGCAGTGAAGGGCTTCGTTTGTTCCACCCCTAGCTTGCGATGGCTGGAAAGCAACACAGTTATCAACGATCCGTGCCTTCCTTCATGCAAAGCGTGTCTGCATTCCTCAGGAAACCTGAGCTGCACTGAAAAACACAATTAGCCTACGATTGCTTCTAGGAACTAAACCGTGAAGTCGGTATACCTCAAGCAGCAACTAGACTTCATGTCCAGTTTCAATAATTACAGGGTTTCCCTTAACTGATAGTTATTCCCGAGAAAAATTGCCACCTAGGCCTCACTAAGCCTTCACCTTGATATCCTTACACCACCATCACGACTCCCAGCATGGCAATGGTTACTAATGTCATGCTCCATTGTGTCCACTGGATGTGCAATAAGAGAGCCAGAAACTCCAGAGGAATATGCTGTTTGGTCCCCCTGGAAATTGAGGCTTCCTGGAAAATTGTATTTTCCTCATTAGAAAGTTGAGAGTTGCAGCCTCAGTGTTACCTGGTAAACTCTGTTGTAGCCCACCTTTTCTTCATCGCACAATGGTATTTGTGAGGACAAGTGATTTTCCAAGAAAGAAACTTGGAGGTTGCCATTCTTTGGTATGTGCTCATCCTTCAGTGATCTACAGTGAATTGGCGAACCCGTTTGACCACTAGCCGCAAGGTAACGTTGCTCTTGAATCATGCCACAGGTTGGCATGCAGCTGAATCCATGTAGCCTTATTCAGTGTGGTTCTTGAGCTCTAGGAATCATTCCAGGTCTCAAAGTACTGGTGGGTCTGCACTAGGATGAGAAACGTACAAGAAGAATGGCCTGTGTGTTTGGGGATTTGTGAGCAGTGCACCATTGGGAGGAGCTCGATACTGAGTCTTGGAAGGTGTAGGGCTTCTTTTGTTAAAGCTCTAGAATCTGGTAAGTTGAAACAACTCAAGTGTCTCCCTTCTAAAGCACCTTGGAGGTACCAATCAGAGAAAGAAACAGCAGGGTCAATGCTCTGTGGTCTCTTTTGAAAATACGGCTCGAAGGAAATCTTTATTTTCTTCATTGGGATCTAGGGAGTTGCGTGCTCAATTCTTCTGAGAAACACTGTAGTTGCACATGTTCTCTTCATAGCACAATTGCCTTTGTGATGACAAGTGAGTTTCTAGGAAGGAAACTTGAGGATTGCCATTCTTTGGTAGGTACTCATTCTTCGGAAATCTTCAGTCAATTGGCGAACCCATTTGTCCACTAGCCTCAAGCTAACGTTCCTCTTCTATCATGCCACAGGTTGGCATGCAGCTGAATCCAAGTAGCCTTATTATGTGTGGTCCTTGAGCTCTAGGAAGCGTTCCTGGTCTCTTAGTACTGGCTGGTCTGCACTAGAATGAGAAACGTGCAGGAAGGAAAGCGTGTGTGTTCCGGGGGTTGTGAGCAATGCACCGTTTGGAAGAGCTAGGTGCTGAGTAATGGGCAGTGTAGGGTTTCCCTGGATAAACACCTAGATTGCGACAGCTTGAAAACACCTAGCTATCAGCGTTCTGTTCAATCCTTCATGCCAAAAGTGTCTGCTTTTCTGCCTATCCGTGAGCACACAAAAAATAATATGATCCTACCCCTCCTTCTGGGAACTCACACGTGATGGAATCTATGCCCAGCAGCCAGTGGACTTTAAGTGCAGCCTGAAAAATTACAGGGTTTCCCTTGAAATCTAGTTATTCCGGAGATACATTGTACACCCAGGCCTCACTCACCGATGACCCTGTAATACTTTGACCACATTCACGACTGCCTGTATTGCAAAGTTTACTCACAAAAGGGTTTAGTTGGTAACTTGAACGTCCAATAAGTACTCAGAAACTGCAGCATAAGAAGCTGTGCTCTCCCTTTGGAGATTGAGGCTTCATGGGAAGTTTATTTTCCACATTGGAATGTCGACACTTGCGGCCTCCGTGTTACCCGATAAACAGTGTAGTTGCCCATCGTCTCTTCACTGCAGAATTGCCTTTTCAGGCAAGTGATTTTCCATGAAACAAACGTTTCCTTTCAATTCCTGCTACGTGCTCCTCCTTCAGCAGTTGTCAGTGAATAGGCCAACCACATGCGACGACTGGCCTCAACCTAACGTTCTGTTTTTCTCGTCACAATGGTAGGCAGGCAGCAGGTTCAATGCAGCGTTTTTCAAAGCAGTACTGGAACTGTAGGAGACATTTCTGGTGTCTTAGGAAAGGCGGGTGTACACTAGGATCCACGATATTCACGAGGGGCTGCCAGTCTCTTCTGGAACTTGTGAGCAACGTTCAGTTGATGACAACTCTACGCCAAGAAAGGGCAGTGAAAGGCTTTTTCTGTTAAACCTCTAGAATGTGGTAAGTTGAAACAACTCAAGTATCTCCCTTCTAACGAACCTTGGAGGAACAAAATAGAGGAAGAAACAACAGGGTCAATGCTCTGTGGTCCCTTTTGAAAGCAAGGCATGAAGGGAAAGTTTATTTACCTCTTCGGGATTTGAAGAGTCGCAGGCTCAATTCTCCCTGAGAAACATTGTAGTTGCACATGTTCTCTGCATAGCACAATTCCCTTTGTGAGGACAAGGGATTTTCCAAGAAAAAAAAACTTGGAGGTTGCCATTCCTTGGTATGTGCTCATCCTTCAGTAATATACAGTGAATTGGCGACCCTATTTGACCACTAGCCTCAAGCAAACGTTCCTCTTGTCTCCTAACACACGTTGGCGTGCAGCGGAATCCATGTAGCCTTATTCAGTGTTGTTCTTCGACTCTAGGAATCATTCCAGGTCTCAATACTGGCCGGTCTGCAGTAGGATGAGAAACCTACAAGAAGAAAGGCCTGTGACTTCGGGGAGTTGTGAGCAATGCACCGTTGGGAACAGCTAGATGACGAGTCATGGGCTGTGAAGGGCCTCTTTCCTTAAACCTCTAGAATGTGGTAAGTTGAATGAACTCAAGGATCTCCCTTCTAAAGCACATTGGAGGTACAAACCAGAGAAAGAAAGAGCAGGGGCAGTGCTCTGTGGTCCCTTTTGAAAATAAGGCATGAAGGGAGACTTTATTTACCTCCTTGGGATTTAGAGAGTTGTGGGCTCAACTCTCCTGAGAAACACTGTAGTTGCACATGTTCTCTTCATAGCACATTTGCCTTTGTGATGACAAGTGAGTTTCTAGGAAAAATCTTGGAGGTTGCCATTCTTTGGTAGGTGCTCATCCTTCGGTAATCTTCAGTGAATTGGCGACGCCATTTGACCACTAGCCTCGAGCTAAGGCTCCTCTTGTATCATCCCACAGGTTGGCATGCAGCAGAATCCATGTAGCCTTATTCAGTGTGGTTCTTGGGCTCTAGGAAACATTCGAAGTCTCCTAGGACTCAGGGGTCTGCACTAGACCCGAAACGTACAAAAAGGACGGCCTGTGTGTTCAAGGATTTGTGAGTAAGGCACCGTTGGGAACAGCTAGATGCCGAGTCAGGGGCAGTGAAAGGCTTCTTTTGTTAAACCTCTAGAATGTGGTACGCTGAAACAACTCAAGTATCTCCCTTCTAAATCACCTTGCAGGTACAAAATAGAGAAAGAAACAGCAGGTTCAATGCTCTGTGGTCCCTTTTGAAAATAAGGCTGGAAGGGAAACTTTATTTACCTCCTTGAGATTTAGAGAGTTGCAGGCTCAATTCTCCCTGGGAAACACTGTACTTGCACATCTTCCCTTCATAACACAATTGCCTTTGTGATGACGTGAGTTTCTAGGATAGAACCTTGGAGGTTGCCATTCCTTGGTAGTTGCTCATCCCTCGGTAATCTTCAGGGAATGAACCAAACACATGGGACCTCTAGCCTCAAGTTAACGTTCAGGTTTTCTCATGACAGGGGCAGGCATGCCACAGATTCCATGCAGCCTTAGTCCCTGTGGTTCTTGAACTCTAGGAATCATATCAGTTCTCTTTTGACTCGCTGGTCTGCCCTAGGTTTTGAAACGTACTAAAAGGACCGCCTGTGTCTTCGCGAAGTTGTGAGCAATCTACGGTTGGGAACATCTAGATGCCAAGTGATGGGCAGTGAAGGGCTTCGTTGGTTCCACCCCTAGCTTGCGATGGCTGGAAAGCAACACAGTTATCAACGTTCCGTGCCTTCCTTCATGCAAAGCGTGTCTGCATTCCTCAGGAAACCTGAGCTGCACTGAAAAACACAATTAGCCTACGATTGCTTCTAGGAACTAAACCGTGAAGTCGGTATACCTCAAGCAGCAACTAGACTTCATGTCCAGTTTCAATAATTACAGGGTTTCCCTTAACTGATAGTTATTCCCGAGAAAAATTGCCACCTAGGCCTCACTAAGCCTTCACCTTGATATCCTTACACCACCATCACGACTCCCAGCATGGCAATGGTTACTAATGTCATGCTCCATTGTGTCCACTGGATGTGCAATAAGAGAGCCAGAAACTCCAGAGGAATATGCTGTTTGGTCCCCCTGGAAATTGAGGCTTCCTGGAAAATTGTATTTTCCTCATTAGAAAGTTGAGAGTTGCAGCCTCAGTGTTACCTGGTAATCTCTGTTGTAGCCCACCTTTTCTTCATCGCACAATGGTATTTGTGAGGACAAGTGATTTTCCAAGAAAGAAACTTGGAGGTTGCCATTCTTTGGTATGTGCTCATCCTTCAGTGATCTACAGTGAATTGGCGAACCCGTTTGACCACTAGCCGCAAGGTAACGTTGCTCTTGAATCATGCCACAGGTTGGCATGCAGCTGAATCCATGTAGCCTTATTCAGTGTGGTTCTTGAGCTCTAGGAATCATTCCAGGTCTCAAAGTACTGGTGGGTCTGCACTAGGATGAGAAACGTACAAGAAGAATGGCCTGTGTGTTTGGGGATTTGTGAGCAGTGCACCATTGGGAGGAGCTCGATACTGAGTCTTGGAAGGTGTAGGGCTTCTTTTGTTAAAGCTCTAGAATCTGGTAAGTTGAAACAACTCAAGTGTCTCCCTTCTAAAGCACCTTGGAGGTACCAATCAGAGAAAGAAACAGCAGGGTCAATGCTCTGTGGTCTCTTTTGAAAATACGGCTCGAAGGAAATCTTTATTTTCTTCATTGGGATCTAGGGAGTTGCGTGCTCAATTCTTCTGAGAAACACTGTAGTTGCACATGTTCTCTTCATAGCACAATTGCCTTTGTGATGACAAGTGAGTTTCTAGGAAGGAAACTTGAGGATTGCCATTCTTTGGTAGGTACTCATTCTTCGGAAATCTTCAGTCAATTGGCGAACCCATTTGTCCACTAGCCTCAAGCTAACGTTCCTCTTCTATCATGCCACAGGTTGGCATGCAGCTGAATCCAAGTAGCCTTATTATGTGTGGTCCTTGAGCTCTAGGAAGCGTTCCTGGTCTCTTAGTACTGGCTGGTCTGCACTAGAATGAGAAACGTGCAGGAAGGAAAGCGTGTGTGTTCCGGGGGTTGTGAGCAATGCACCGTTTGGAAGAGCTAGGTGCTGAGTAATGGGCAGTGTAGGGTTTCCCTGGATAAACACCTAGATTGCGACAGCTTGAAAACACCTAGCTATCAGCCTTCGGTTCAATCCTTCATGCCAAAAGTGTCTGCTTTTCTGCCTATCCGTGAGCACACAAAAAATAATATGATCCTACCCCTCCTTCTGGGAACTCACACGTGATGGAATCTACGCCCAGCAGCCAGTGGACTTTAAGTGCAGCCTGAAAAATTACAGGGTTTCCCTTGAAAGCTAGTTATTCCGGAGATACATTGTACACCCAGGCCTCACTCACCGATGACCCTGTAATACTTTGACCACATTCACGACTGCCTGTATTGCAAAGTTTACTCACAAAAGGGTTTAGTTGGTAACTTGAACGTCCAATAAGTACTCAGAAACTGCAGCATAAGAAGCTGTGCTCTCCCTTTGGAGATTGAGGCTTCATGGGAAGTTTATTTTCCACATTGGAATGTCGACACTTGCGGCCTCCGTGTTACCCGATAAACAGTGTAGTTGCCCATCGTCTCTTCACTGCAGAATTGCCTTTTCAGGCAAGTGATTTTCCATGAAACAAACGTTTCCTTTCAATTCCTGCTACGTGCTCCTCCTTCAGCAGTTGTTAGTGAATAGGCCAACCACATGCGACGACTGGCCTCAACCTAACGTTCTGTTTTTCTCGTCACAATGGTAGGCAGGCAGCAGGTTCAATGCAGCGTTTTTCAAAGCAGTACTGGAACTGTAGGAGACATTTCTGGTGTCTTAGGAAAGGCGGGTGTACACTAGGATCCACGATATTCACCAGGGGCTGCCAGTCTCTTCTGGAACTTGTGAGCAACGTTCAGTTGATGACAACTATACGCCAAGAAAGGGCAGTGAAAGGCTTTTTCTGTTAAACCTCTAGAATGTGGTAAGTTGAAACAACTCAAGTATCTCCCTTCTAACGAACCTTGGAGGAACAAAATAGAGGAAGAAACAGCAGGGTCAATGTTCTGTGGTCCCTTTTGAAAGCAAGGCATGAAGGGAAAGTTTATTTACCTCTTCGGGATTTGAAGAGTCGCAGGCTCAATTCTCCCTGAGAAACATTGTAGTTGCACATGTTCTCTGCATAGCACAATTCCCTTTGTGAGGACAAGGGATTTTCCAAGAAAAAAAAACTTGGAGGTTGCCATTCCTTGGTATGTGCTCATCCTTCAGTAATATACAGTGAATTGGCGACCCTATTTGACCACTAGCCTCAAGCAAACGTTCCTCTTGTCTCCTAACACACGTTGGCGTGCAGCGGAATCCATGGAGCCTTATTCAGTGTTGTTCTTGGACTCTAGGAATCATTCCAGGTCTCAATACTGGCCGGTCTGCAGTAGGATGAGAAACCTACAAGAAGAAAGGCCTGTGAGTTCGGGGAGTTGTGAGCAATGCACCGTTGGGAACAGCTAGATGACGAGTCATGGGCTGTGAAGGGCCTCTTTCCTTAAACCTCTTGAATGTGGTAAGTTGAATGAACTCAAGGATCTCCCTTCTAAAGCACATTGGAGGTACAAACCAGAGAAAGAAAGAGCAGGGGCAGTGCTCTGTGGTCCCTTTTGAAAATAAGGCATGAAGGGAGACTTTATTTACCTCCTTGGGATTTAGAGAGTTGTGGGCTCAACTCTCCTGAGAAACACTGTAGTTGCACATGTTCTCTTCATAGCACATTTGCCTTTGTGATGACAAGTGAGTTTCTAGGAAAAATCTTGGAGGTTGCCATTCTTTGGTAGGTGCTCATCCTTCGGTAATCTTCAGTGAATTGGCGACGCCATTTGACCACTAGCCTCAAGCTAAGGCTCCTCTTGTATCATCCCACAGGTTGGCATGCAGCAGAATCCATGTAGCCTTATTCAGTGTGGTTCTTGGGCTCTAGGAAACATTCGAAGTCTCCTAGGACTCAGGGGTCTGCACTAGACCCGAAACGTACAAAAAGGACGGCCTGTGTGTTCAAGGATTTGTGAGTAAGGCACCGTTGGGAACAGCTAGATGCCGAGTCAGGGGCAGTGAAAGGCTTCTTTTGTTAAACCTCTAGAATGTGGTACGCTGAAACAACTCAAGTATCTCCCTTCTAAATCACCTTGCAGGTACAAAATAGAGAAAGAAACAGCAGGTTCAATGCTCTGTGGTCCCTTTTGAAAATAAGGCTGGAAGGGAAACTTTATTTACCTCCTTGAGATTTAGAGAGTTGCAGGCTCAATTCTCCCTGAGAAACACTGTACTTGCACATCTTCCCTTCATAACACAATTGCCTTTGTGATGACGTGAGTTTCTAGGATAGAACCTTGGAGGTTGCCATTCCTTGGTAGTTGCTCATCCCTCGGTAATCTTCAGGGAATGAACCAAACACATGGGACCTCTAGCCTCAAGTTAACGTTCAGGTTTTCTCATGACAGGGGCAGGCATGCCACAGATTCCATGCAGCCTTAGTCCCTGTGGTTCTTGAACTCTAGGAATCATATCAGTTCTCTTTTGACTCGCTGGTCTGCCCTAGGTTTTGAAACGTACTAAAAGGACCGCCTGTGTCTTCGCGAAGTTGTGAGCAATCTACGGTTGGGAACATCTAGATGCCAAGTGATGGGCAGTGAAGGGCTTCGTTTGTTCCACCCCTAGCTTGCGATGGCTGGAAAGCAACACAGTTATCAACGTTCCGTGCCTTCCTTCATGCAAAGCGTGTCTGCATTCCTCAGGAAACCTGAGCTGCACTGAAAAACACAATTAGCCTACGATTGCTTCTAGGAACTAAACCGTGAAGTCGGTATACCTCAAGCAGCAACTAGACTTCATGTCCAGTTTCAA
Source organism: Balaenoptera physalus (assembly GCF_965194825.1). Lineage (NCBI taxonomy): Eukaryota > Metazoa > Chordata > Mammalia > Artiodactyla > Balaenopteridae > Balaenoptera > Balaenoptera physalus. Next base: position 47,789,035 of record NC_138896.1, on the reverse strand, counting down.
TAATTACAGGGTTTCCCTTAACTGATAGTTATTCCCGAGAAAAATTGCCACCTAGGCCTCACTAAGCCTTCACCTTGATATCCTTACACCACCATCACGACTCCCAGCATGGCAATGGTTACTAATGTCATGCTCCATTGTGTCCACTGGATGTGCAATAAGAGAGCCAGAAACTCCAGAGGAATATGCTGTTTGGTCCCCCTGGAAATTGAGGCTTCCTGGAAAATTGTATTTTCCTCATTAGAAAGTTGAGAGTTGCAGCCTCAGTGTTACCTGGTAAACTCTGTTGTAGCCCACCTTTTCTTCATCGCACAATGGTATTTGTGAGGACAAGTGATTTTCCAAGAAAGAAACTTGGAGGTTGCCATTCTTTGGTATGTGCTCATCCTTCAGTGATCTACAGTGAATTGGCGAACCCGTTTGACCACTAGCCGCAAGGTAACGTTGCTCTTGAATCATGCCACAGGTTGGCATGCAGCTGAATCCATGTAGCCTTATTCAGTGTGGTTCTTGAGCTCTAGGAATCATTCCAGGTCTCAAAGTACTGGTGGGTCTGCACTAGGATGAGAAACGTACAAGAAGAATGGCCTGTGTGTTTGGGGATTTGTGAGCACTGCACCATTGGGAGGAGCTCGATACTGCGTCTTGGAAGGTGTAGGGCTTCTTTTGTTAAAGCTCTAGAATCTGGTAAGTTGAAACAACTCAAGTGTCTCCCTTCTAAAGCACCTTGGAGGTACCAATCAGAGAAAGAAACAGCAGGGTCAATGCTCTGTGGTCTCTTTTGAAAATACGGCTCGAAGGAAATCTTTATTTTCTTCATTGGGATCTAGGGAGTTGCGTGCTCAATTCTTCTGAGAAACACTGTAGTTGCACATGTTCTCTTCATAGCACAATTGCCTTTGTGATGACAAGTGAGTTTCTAGGAAGGAAACTTGAGGATTGCCATTCTTTGGTAGGTACTCATTCTTCGGAAATCTTCAGTCAATTGGCGAACCCATTTGTCCACTAGCCTCAAGCTAACGTTCCTCTTCTATCATGCCACAGGTTGGCATGCAGCTGAATCCAAGTAGCCTTATTATGTGTGGTCCTTGAGCTCTAGGAAGCGTTCCTGGTCTCTTAGTACTGGCTGGTCTGCACTAGAATGAGAAACGTGCAGGAAGGAAAGCGTGTGTGTTCCGGGGGTTGTGAGCAATGCACCGTTTGGAAGAGCTAGGTGCTGAGTAATGGGCAGTGTAGGGTTTCCCTGGATAAACACCTAGATTGCGACAGCTTGAAAACACCTAGCTATCAGCGTTCTGTTCAATCCTTCATGCCAAAAGTGTCTGCTTTTCTGCCTATCCGTGAGCACACAATAAATAATATGATCCTACCCCTCCTTCTGGGAACTCACACGTGATGGAATCTATGCCCAGCAGCCAGTGGACTTTAAGTGCAGCCTGAAAAATTACAGGGTTTCCCTTGAAATCTAGTTATTCCGGAGATACATTGTACACCCAGGCCTCACTCACCGATGACCCTGTAATACTTTGACCACATTCACGACTGCCTGTATTGCAAAGTTTACTCACAAAAGGGTTTAGTTGGTAACTTGAACGTCCAATAAGTACTCAGAAACTGCAGCATAAGAAGCTGTGCTCTCCCTTTGGAGATTGAGGCTTCATGGGAAGTTTATTTTCCACATTGGAATGTCGACACTTGCGGCCTCCGTGTTACCCGATAAACAGTGTAGTTGCCCATCGTCTCTTCACTGCAGAATTGCCTTTTCAGGCAAGTGATTTTCCATGAAACAAACGTTTCCTTTCAATTCCTGCTACGTGCTCCTCCTTCAGCAGTTGTCAGTGAATAGGCCAACCACATGCGACGACTGGCCTCAACCTAACGTTCTGTTTTTCTCGTCACAATGGTAGGCAGGCAGCAGGTTCAATGCAGCGTTTTTCAAAGCAGTACTGGAACTGTAGGAGACATTTCTGGTGTCTTAGTAAAGGCGGGTGTACACTAGGATCCACGATATTCACGAGGGGCTGCCAGTCTCTTCTGGAACTTGTGAGCAACGTTCAGTTGATGACAACTCTACGCCAAGAAAGGGCAGTGAAAGGCTTTTTCTGTTAAACCTCTAGAATGTGGTAAGTTGAAACAACTCAAGTATCTCCCTTCTAACGAACCTTGGAGGAACAAAATAGAGGAAGAAACAACAGGGTCAATTCTCTGTGGTCCCTTTTGAAAGCAAGGCATGAAGGGAAAGTTTATTTACCTCTTCGGGATTTGAAGAGTCGCAGGCTCAATTCTCCCTGTGAAACATTGTAGTTGCACATGTTCTCTGCATAGCACAATTCCCTTTGTGAGGACAAGGGATTTTCCAAGAAAAAAAAACTTGGAGGTTGCCATTCCTTGGTATGTGCTCATCCTTCAGTAATATACAGTGAATTGGCGACCCTATTTGACCACTAGCCTCAAGCAAACGTTCCTCTTGTCTCCTAACACACGTTGGCGTGCAGCGGAATCCATGGAGCCTTATTCAGTGTTGTTCTTGGACTCTAGGAATCATTCCAGGTCTCAATACTGGCCGGTCTGCAGTAGGATGAGAAACCTACAAGAAGAAAGGCCTGTGAGTTCGGGGAGTTGTGAGCAATGCACCGTTGGGAACAGCTAGATGACGAGTCATGGGCTGTGAAGGGCCTCTTTCCTTAAACCTCTTGAATGTGGTAAGTTGAATGAACTCAAGGATCTCCCTTCTAAAGCACATTGGAGGTACAAACCAGAGAAAGAAAGAGCAGGGGCAGTGCTCTGTGGTCCCTTTTGAAAATAAGGCATGAAGGGAGACTTTATTTACCTCCTTGGGATTTAGAGAGTTGTGGGCTCAACTCTCCTGAGAAACACTGTAGTTGCACAGGTTCTCTTCATAGCACATTTGCCTTTGTGATGACAAGTGAGTTTCTAGGAAAAATCTTGGAGGTTGCCATTCTTTGGTAGGTGCTCATCCTTCGGTAATCTTCAGTGAATTGGCGACGCCATTTGACCACTAGCCTCAAGCTAAGGCTCCTCTTGTATCATCCCACAGGTTGGCATGCAGCAGAATCCATGTAGCCTTATTCAGTGTGGTTCTTGGGCTCTAGGAAACATTCGAAGTCTCCTAGGACTCAGGGGTCTGCACTAGACCCGAAACGTACAAAAAGGACGGCCTGTGTGTTCAAGGATTTGTGAGTAAGGCACCGTTGGGAACAGCTAGATGCCGAGTCAGGGGCAGTGAAAGGCTTCTTTTGTTAAACCTCTAGAATGTGGTACGCTGAAACAACTCAAGTATCTCCCTTCTAAATCACCTTGCAGGTACAAAATAGAGAAAGAAACAGCAGGTTCAATGCTCTGTGGTCCCTTTTGAAAATAAGGCTGGAAGGGAAACTTTATTTACCTCCTTGAGATTTAGAGAGTTGCAGGCTCAATTCTCCCTGAGAAACACTGTACTTGCACATCTTCCCTTCATAACACAATTGCCTTTGTGATGACGTGAGTTTCTAGGATAGAACCTTGGAGGTTGCCATTCCTTGGTAGTTGCTCATCCCTCGGTAATCTTCAGGGAATGAACCAAACACATGGGACCTCTAGCCTCAAGTTAACGTTCAGGTTTTCTCATGACAGGGGCAGGCATGCCACAGATTCCATGCAGCCTTAGTCCCTGTGGTTCTTGAACTCTAGGAATCATATCAGTTCTCTTTTGACTCGCTGGTCTGCCCTAGGTTTTGAAACGTACTAAAAGGACCGCCTGTGTCTTCGCGAAGTTGTGAGCAATCTACGGTTGGGAACATCTAGATGCCAAGTGATGGGCAGTGAAGGGCTTCGTTTGTTCCACCCCTAGCTTGCGATGGCTGGAAAGCAACACAGTTATCAACGTTCCGTGCCTTCCTTCATGCAAAGCGTGTCTGCATTCCTCAGGAAACCTGAGCTGCACTGAAAAACACAATTAGCCTACGATTGCTTCTAGGAACTAAACCGTGAAGTCGGTATACCTCAAGCAGCAACTAGACTTCATGTCCAGTTTCAATAATTACAGGGTTTCCCTTAACTGATGGTTATTCCCGAGAAAAATTGCCACCTAGGCCTCACTAAGCCTTCACCTTGATATCCTTACACCACCATCACGACTCCCAGCATGGCAATGGTTACTAATGTCATGCTCCATTGTGTCCACTGGATGTGCAATAAGAGAGCCAGAAACTCCAGAGGAATATGCTGTTTGGTCCCCCTGGAAATTGAGGCTTCCTGGAAAATTGTATTTTCCTCATTAGAAAGTTGAGAGTTGCAGCCTCAGTGTTACCTGGTAAACTCTGTTGTAGCCCACCTTTTCTTCATCGCACAATGGTATTTGTGAGGACAAGTGATTTTCCAAGAAAGAAACTTGGAGGTTGCCATTCTTTGGTATGTGCTCATCCTTCAGTGATCTACAGTGAATTGGCGAACCCGTTTGACCACTAGCCGCAAGGTAACGTTGCTCTTGAATCATGCCACAGGTTGGCATGCAGCTGAATCCATGTAGCCTTATTCAGTGTGGTTCTTGAGCTCTAGGAATCATTCCAGGTCTCAAAGTACTGGTGGGTCTGCACTAGGATGAGAAACGTACAAGAAGAATGGCCTGTGTGTTTGGGGATTTGTGAGCAGTGCACCATTGGGAGGAGCTCGATACTGAGTCTTGGAAGGTGTAGGGCTTCTTTTGTTAAAGCTCTAGAATCTGGTAAGTTGAAACAACTCAAGTGTCTCCCTTCTAAAGCACCTTGGAGGTACCAATCAGAGAAAGAAACAGCAGGGTCAATGCTCTGTGGTCTCTTTTGAAAATACGGCTCGAAGGAAATCTTTATTTTCTTCATTGGGATCTAGGGAGTTGCGTGCTCAATTCTTCTGAGAAACACTGTAGTTGCACATGTTCTCTTCATAGCACAATTGCCTTTGTGATGACAAGTGAGTTTCTAGGAAGGAAACTTGAGGATTGCCATTCTTTGGTAGGTACTCATTCTTCGGAAATCTTCAGTCAATTGGCGAACCCATTTGTCCACTAGCCTCAAGCTAACGTTCCTCTTCTATCATGCCACAGGTTGGCATGCAGCTGAATCCAAGTAGCCTTATTATGTGTGGTCCTTGAGCTCTAGGAAGCGTTCCTGGTCTCTTAGTACTGGCTGGTCTGCACTAGAATGAGAAACGTGCAGGAAGGAAAGCGTGTGTGTTCCGGGGGTTGTGAGCAATGCACCGTTTGGAAGAGCTAGGTGCTGAGTAATGGGCAGTGTAGCGTTTCCCTGGATAAACACCTAGATTGCGACAGCTTGAAAACACCTAGCTATCAGCGTTCTGTTCAATCCTTCATGCCAAAAGTGTCTGCTTTTCTGCCTATCCGTGAGCACACAAAAAATAATATGATCCTACCCCTCCTTCTGGGAACTCACACGTGATGGAATCTACGCCCAGCAGCCAGTGGACTTTAAGTGCAGCCTGAAAAATTACAGGGTTTCCCTTGAAAGCTAGTTATTCCGGAGATACATTGTACACCCAGGCCTCACTCACCGATGACCCTGTAATACTTTGACCACATTCACGACTGCCTGTATTGCAAAGTTTACTCACAAAAGGGTTTAGTTGGTAACTTGAACGTCCAATAAGTACTCAGAAACTGCAGCATAAGAAGCTGTGCTCTCCCTTTGGAGATTGAGGCTTCATGGGAAGTTTATTTTCCACATTGGAATGTCGACACTTGCGGCCTCCGTGTTACCCGATAAACAGTGTAGTTGCCCATCGTCTCTTCACTCCAGAATTGCCTTTTCAGGCAAGTGATTTTCCATGAAACAAACGTTTCCTTTCAATTCCTGCTACGTGCTCCTCCTTCAGCAGTTGTCAGTGAATAGGCCAACCACATGCGACGACTGGCCTCAACCTAACGTTCTGTTTTTCTCGTCACAATGGTAGGCAGGCAGCAGGTTCAATGCAGCGTTTTTCAAAGCAGTACTGGAACTGTAGGAGACATTTCTGGTGTCTTAGGAAAGGCGGGTGTGCACTAGGATCCACGATATTCACGAGGGGCTGCCAGTCTCTTCTGGAACTTGTGAGCAACGTTCAGTTTATGACAACTATACGCCAAGAAAGGGCAGTGAAAGGCTTTTTCTGTTAAACCTCTAGAATGTGGTAAGTTGAAACAACTCAAGTATCTCCCTTCTAACGAACCTTGGAGGAACAAAATAGAGGAAGAAACAGCAGGGTCAATGCTCTGTGGTCCCTTTTGAAAGCAAGGCATGAAGGGAAAGTTTATTTACCTCTTTGGGATTTGAAGAGTCGCAGGCTCAATTCTCCCTGAGAAACATTGTAGTTGCACATGTTCTCTGCATAGCACAATTCCCTTTGTGAGGACAAGGGATTTTCCAAGAAAAAAAAAACTTGGAGGTTGCCATTCCTTGGTATGTGCTCATCCTTCAGTAATATACAGTGAATTGGCGACCCTATTTGACCACTAGCCTCAAGCAAACGTTCCTCTTGTCTCCTAACACACGTTGGCGTGCAGCGGAATCCATGGAGCCTTATTCAGTGTTGTTCTTGGACTCTAGGAATCATTCCAGGTCTCAATACTGGCCGGTCTGCAGTAGGATGAGAAACCTACAAGAAGAAAGGCCTGTGAGTTCGGGGAGTTGTGAGCAATGCACCGTTGGGAACAGCTAGATGACGAGTCATGGGCTGTGAAGGGCCTCTTTCCTTAAACCTCTTGAATGTTGTAAGTTGAATGAACTCAAGGATCTCCCTTCTAAAGCACATTGGAGGTACAAACCAGAGAAAGAAAGAGCAGGGGCAGTGCTCTGTGGTCCCTTTTGAAAATAAGGCATGAAGGGAGACTTTATTTACCTCCTTGGGATTTAGAGAGTTGTGGGCTCAACTCTCCTGAGAAACACTGTAGTTGCACAGGTTCTCTTCATAGCACATTTGCCTTTGTGATGACAAGTGAGTTTCTAGGAAAAATCTTGGAGGTTGCCATTCTTTGGTAGGTGCTCATCCTTCGGTAATCTTCAGTGAATTGGCGACGCCATTTGACCACTAGCCTCAAGCTAAGGCTCCTCTTGTATCATCCCACAGGTTGGCATGCAGCAGAATCCATGTAGCCTTATTCAGTGTGGTTCTTGGGCTCTAGGAAACATTCGAAGTCTCCTAGGACTCAGGGGTCTGCACTAGACCCGAAACGTACAAAAAGGACGGCCTGTGTGTTCAAGGATTTGTGAGTAAGGCACCGTTGGGAACAGCTAGATGCCGAGTCAGGGGCAGTGAAAGGCTTCTTTTGTTAAACCTCTAGAATGTGGTACGCTGAAACAACTCAAGTATCTCCCTTCTAAATCACCTTGCAGGTACAAAATAGAGAAAGAAACAGCAGGTTCAATGCTCTGTGGTCCCTTTTGAAAATAAGGCTGGAAGGGAAACTTTATTTACCTCCTTGAGATTTAGAGAGTTGCAGGCTCAATTCTCCCTGAGAAACACTGTACTTGCACATCTTCCCTTCATAACACAATTGCCTTTGTGATGACGTGAGTTTCTAGGATAGAACCTTGGAGGTTGCCATTCCTTGGTAGTTGCTCATCCCTCGGTAATCTTCAGGGAATGAACCAAACACATGGGACCTCTAGCCTCAAGTTAACGTTCAGGTTTTCTCATGACAGGGGCAGGCATGCCACAGATTCCATGCAGCCTTAGTCCCTGTGGTTCTTGAACTCTAGGAATCATATCAGTTCTCTTTTGACTCGCTGGTCTGCCCTAGGTTTTGAAACGTACTAAAAGGACCGCCTGTGTCTTCGCGAAGTTGTGAGCAATCTACGGTTGGGAACATCTAGATGCCAAGTGATGGGCAGTGAAGGGCTTCGTTGGTTCCACCCCTAGCTTGCGATGGCTGGAAAGCAACACAGTTATCAACGTTCCGTGCCTTCCTTCATGCAAAGCGTGTCTGCATTCCTCAGGAAACCTGAGCTGCACTGAAAAACACAATTAGCCTACGATTGCTTCTAGGAACTAAACCGTGAAGTCGGTATACCTCAAGCAGCAACTAGACTTCATGTCCAGTTTCAATAATTACAGGGTTTCCCTTAACTGATAGTTATTCCCGAGAAAAATTGCCACCTAGGCCTCACTAAGCCTTCACCTTGATATCCTTACACCACCATCACGACTCCCAGCATGGCAATGGTTACTAATGTCATGCTCCATTGTGTCCACTGGATGTGCAATAAGAGAGCCAGAAACTCCAGAGGAATATGCTGTTTGGTCCCCCTGGAAATTGAGGCTTCCTGGAAAATTGTATTTTCCTCATTAGAAAGTTGAGAGTTGCAGCCTCAGTGTTACCTGGTAAACTCTGTTGTACCCCACCTTTTCTTCATCGCACAATGGTATTTGTGAGGACAAGTGATTTTCCAAGAAAGAAACTTGGAGGTTGCCATTCTTTGGTATGTGCTCATCCTTCAGTGATCTACAGTGAATTGGCGAACCCGTTTGACCACTAGCCGCAAGGTAACGTTGCTCTTGAATCATGCCACAGGTTGGCATGCAGCTGAATCCATGTAGCCTTATTCAGTGTGGTTCTTGAGCTCTAGGAATCATTCCAGGTCTCAAAGTACTGGTGGGTCTGCACTAGGATGAGAAACGTACAAGAAGAATGGCCTGTGTGTTTGGGGATTTGTGAGCAGTGCACCATTGGGAGGAGCTCGATACTGAGTCTTGGAAGGTGTAGGGCTTCTTTTGTTAAACCTCTAGAATCTGGTAAGTTGAAACAACTCAAGTGTCTCCCTTCTAAAGCACCTTGGAGGTACCAATCAGAGAAAGAAACAGCAGGGTCAATGCTCTGTGGTCTCTTTTGAAAATACGGCTCGAAGGAAATCTTTATTTTCTTCATTGGGATCTAGGGAGTTGCGTGCTCAATTCTTCTGAGAAACACTGTAGTTGCACATGTTCTCTTCATAGCACAATTGCCTTTGTGATGACAAGTGAGTTTCTAGGAAGGAAACTTGAGGATTGCCATTCTTTGGTAGGTACTCATTCTTCGGAAATCTTCAGTCAATTGGCGAACCCATTTGTCCACTAGCCTCAAGCTAACGTTCCTCTTCTATCATGCCACAGGTTGGCATGCAGCTGAATCCAAGTAGCCTTATTATGTGTGGTCCTTGAGCTCTAGGAAGCGTTCCTGGTCTCTTAGTACTGGCTGGTCTGCACTAGAATGAGAAACGTGCAGGAAGGAAAGCGTGTGTGTTCCGGGGGTTGTGAGCAATGCACCGTTTGGAAGAGCTAGGTGCTGAGTAATGGGCAGTGTAGCGTTTCCCTGGATAAACACCTAGATTGCGACAGCTTGAAAACACCTAGCTATCAGCGTTCTGTTCAATCCTTCATGCCAAAAGTGTCTGCTTTTCTGCCTATCCGTGAGCACACAAAAAATAATATGATCCTACCCCTCCTTCTGGGAACTCACACGTGATGGAATCTACGCCCAGCAGCCAGTGGACTTTAAGTGCAGCCTGAAAAATTACAGGGTTTCCCTTGAAAGCTAGTTATTCCGGAGATACATTGTACACCCAGGCCTCACTCACCGATGACCCTGTAATACTTTGACCACATTCACGACTGCCTGTATTGCAAAGTTTACTCACAAAAGGGTTTAGTTGGTAACTTGAACGTCCAATAAGTACTCAGAAACTGCAGCATAAGAAGCTGTGCTCTCCCTTTGGAGATTGAGGCTTCATGGGAAGTTTATTTTCCACATTGGAATGTCGACACTTGCGGCCTCCGTGTTACCCGATAAACAGTGTAGTTGCCCATCGTCTCTTCACTCCAGAATTGCCTTTTCAGGCAAGTGATTTTCCATGAAACAAACGTTTCCTTTCAATTCCTGCTACGTGCTCCTCCTTCAGCAGTTGTCAGTGAATAGGCCAACCACATGCGACGACTGGCCTCAACCTAACGTTCTGTTTTTCTCGTCACAATGGTAGGCAGGCAGCAGGTTCAATGCAGCGTTTTTCAAAGCAGTACTGGAACTGTAGGAGACATTTCTGGTGTCTTAGGAAAGGCGGGTGTGCACTAGGATCCACGATATTCACGAGGGGCTGCCAGTCTCTTCTGGAACTTGTGAGCAACGTTCAGTTGATGACAACTATACGCCAAGAAAGGGCAGTGAAAGGCTTTTTCTGTTAAACCTCTAGAATGTGGTAAGTTGAAACAACTCAAGTATCTCCCTTCTAACGAACCTTGGAGGAACAAAATAGAGGAAGAAACAGCAGGGTCAATGCTCTGTGGTCCCTTTTGAAAGCAAGGCATGAAGGGAAAGTTTATTTACCTCTTTGGGATTTGAAGAGTCGCAGGCTCAATTCTCCCTGAGAAACATTGTAGTTGCACATGTTCTCTGCATAGCACAATTCCCTTTGTGAGGACAAGGGATTTTCCAAGAAAAAAAAAACTTGGAGGTTGCCATTCCTTGGTATGTGCTCATCCTTCAGTAATATACAGTGAATTGGCGACCCTATTTGACCACTAGCCTCAAGCAAACGTTCCTCTTGTCTCCTAACACACGTTGGCGTGCAGCGGAATCCATGGAGCCTTATTCAGTGTTGTTCTTGGACTCTAGGAATCATTCCAGGTCTCAATACTGGCCGGTCTGCAGTAGGATGAGAAACCTACAAGAAGAAAGGCCTGTGAGTTCGGGGAGTTGTGAGCAATGCACCGTTGGGAACAGCTAGATGACGAGTCATGGGCTGTGAAGGGCCTCTTTCCTTAAACCTCTTGAATGTTGTAAGTTGAATGAACTCAAGGATCTCCCTTCTAAAGCACATTGGAGGTACAAACCAGAGAAAGAAAGAGCAGGGGCAGTGCTCTGTGGTCCCTTTTGAAAATAAGGCATGAAGGGAGACTTTATTTACCTCCTTGGGATTTAGAGAGTTGTGGGCTCAACTCTCCTGAGAAACACTGTAGTTGCACAGGTTCTCTTCATAGCACATTTGCCTTTGTGATGACAAGTGAGTTTCTAGGAAAAATCTTGGAGGTTGCCATTCTTTGGTAGGTGCTCATCCTTCGGTAATCTTCAGTGAATTGGCGACGCCATTTGACCACTAGCCTCAAGCTAAGGCTCCTCTTGTATCATCCCACAGGTTGGCATGCAGCAGAATCCATGTAGCCTTATTCAGTGTGGTTCTTGGGCTCTAGGACACATTCGAAGTCTCCTAGGACTCAGGGGTCTGCACTAGACCCGAAACGTACAAAAAGGACGGCCTGTGTGTTCAAGGATTTGTGAGTAAGGCACCGTTGGGAACAGCTAGATGCCGAGTCAGGGGCAGTGAAAGGCTTCTTTTGTTAAACCTCTAGAATGTGGTACGCTGAAACAACTCAAGTATCTCCCTTCTAAATCACCTTGCAGGTACAAAATAGAGAAAGAAACAGCAGGTTCAATGCTCTGTGGTCCCTTTTGAAAATAAGGCTGGAAGGGAAACTTTATTTACCTCCTTGAGATTTAGAGAGTTGCAGGCTCAATTCTCCCTGAGAAACACTGTACTTGCACATCTTCCCTTCATAACACAATTGCCTTTGTGATGACGTGAGTTTCTAGGATAGAACCTTGGAGGTTGCCATTCCTTGGTAGTTGCTCATCCCTCGGTAATCTTCAGGGAATGAACCAAACACATGGGACCTCTAGCCTCAAGTTAACGTTCAGGTTTTCTCATGACAGGGGCAGGCATGCCACAGATTCCATGCAGCCTTAGTCCCTGTGGTTCTTGAACTCTAGGAATCATATCAGTTCTCTTTTGACTCGCTGGTCTGCCCTAGGTTTTGAAACGTACTAAAAGGACCGCCTGTGTCTTCGCGAAGTTGTGAGCAATCTACGGTTGGGAACATCTAGATGCCAAGTGATGGGCAGTGAAGGGCTTCGTTGGTTCCACCCCTAGCTTGCGATGGCTGGAAAGCAACACAGTTATCAACGTTCCGTGCCTTCCTTCATGCAAAGCGTGTCTGCATTCCTCAGGAAACCTGAGCTGCACTGAAAAACACAATTAGCCTACGATTGCTTCTAGGAACTAAACCGTGAAGTCGGTATACCTCAAGCAGCAACTAGACTTCATGTCCAGTTTCAATAATTACAGGGTTTCCCTTAACTGATAGTTATTCCCGAGAAAAATTGCCACCTAGGCCTCACTAAGCCTTCACCTTGATATCCTTACACCACCATCACGACTCCCAGCATGGCAATGGTTACTAATGTCATGCTCCATTGTGTCCACTGGATGTGCAATAAGAGAGCCAGAAACTCCAGAGGAATATGCTGTTTGGTCCCCCTGGAAATTGAGGCTTCCTGGAAAATTGTATTTTCCTCATTAGAAAGTTGAGAGTTGCAGCCTCAGTGTTACCTGGTAAACTCTGTTGTAGCCCACCTTTTCTTCATCGCACAATGGTATTTGTGAGGACAAGTGATTTTCCAAGAAAGAAACTTGGAGGTTGCCATTCTTTGGTATGTGCTCATCCTTCAGTGATCTACAGTGAATTGGCGAACCCGTTTGACCACTAGCCGCAAGGTAACGTTGCTCTTGAATCATGCCACAGGTTGGCATGCAGCTGAATCCATGTAGCCTTATTCAGTGTGGTTCTTGAGCTCTAGGAATCATTCCAGGTCTCAAAGTACTGGTGGGTCTGCACTAGGATGAGAAACGTACAAGAAGAATGGCCTGTGTGTTTGGGGATTTGTGAGCAGCGCACCATTGGGAAGAGCTCGATGCTGAGTCTTGGAAGGTGTAGGGCTTCTTTTGTTAAAGCTCTAGAATCTGGTAAGTTGAAACAACTCAAGTGTCTCCCTTCTAAAGCACCTTGGAGGTACCAATCAGAGAAAGAAACAGCAGGGTCAATGCTCTGTGGTCTCTTTTGAAAATACGGCTCGAAGGAAATCTTTATTTTCTTCATTGGGATCTAGGGAGTTGCGTGCTCAATTCTTCTGAGAAACACTGTAGTTGCACATGTTCTCTTCATAGCACAATTGCCTTTGTGATGACAAGTGAGTTTCTAGGAAGGAAACTTGAGGATTGCCATTCTTTGGTAGGTACTCATTCTTCGGAAATCTTCAGTCAATTGGCGAACCCATTTGTCCACTAGCCTCAAGCTAACGTTCCTCTTCTATCATGCCACAGGTTGGCATGCAGCTGAATCCAAGTAGCCTTATTATGTGTGGTCCTTGAGCTCTAGGAAGCGTTCCTGGTCTCTTAGTACTGGCTGGTCTGCACTAGAATGAGAAACGTGCAGGAAGGAAAGCGTGTGTGTTCCGGGGGTTGTGAGCAATGCACCGTTTGGAAGAGCTAGGTGCTGAGTAATGGGCAGTGTAGGGTTTCCCTGGATAAACACCTAGATTGCGACAGCTTGAAAACACCTAGCTATCAGCGTTCTGTTCAATCCTTCATGCCAAAAGTGTCTGCTTTTCTGCCTATCCGTGAGCACACAAAAAATAATATGATCCTACCCCTCCTTCTGGGAACTCACACGTGATGGAATCTACGCCCAGCAGCCAGTGGACTTTAAGTGCAGCCTGAAAAATTACAGGGTTTCCCTTGAAAGCTAGTTATTCCGGAGATACATTGTACACCCAGGCCTCACTCACCGATGACCCTGTAATACTTTGACCACATTCACGACTGCCTGTATTGCAAAGTTTACTCACAAAAGGGTTTAGTTGGTAACTTGAACGTCCAATAAGTACTCAGAAACTGCGGCATAAGAAGCTGTGCTCTCCCTTTGGAGATTGAGGCTTCATGGGAAGTTTATTTTCCACATTGGAATGTCGACACTTGCGGCCTCCGTGTTACCCGATAAACAGTGTAGTTGCCCATCGTCTCTTCACTGCAGAATTGCCTTTTCAGGCAAGTGATTTTCCATGAAACAAACGTTTCCTTTCAATTCCTGCTACGTGCTCCTCCTTCAGCAGTTGTCAGTGAATAGGCCAACCACATGCGACGACTGGCCTCAACCTAACGTTCTGTTTTTCTCATCACAATGGTAGGCAGGCAGCAGGTTCAATGCAGCGTTTTTCAAAGCAGTACTGGAACTGTAGGAGACATTTCTGGTGTCTTAGGAAAGGCGGGTGTGCACTAGGATCCACGATATTCACGAGGGGCTGCCAGTCTCTTCTGGAACTTGGGAGCAACGTTCAGTTGATGACAACTATACGCCAAGAAAGGGCAGTGAAAGGCTTTTTCTGTTAAACCTCTAGAATGTGGTAAGTTGAAACAACTCAAGTATCTCCCTTCTAACGAACCTTGGAGGAACAAAATAGAGGAAGAAACAGCAGGGTCAATGCTCTGTGGTCCCTTTTGAAAGCAAGGCATGAAGGGAAAGTTTATTTACCTCTTTGGGATTTGAAGAGTCGCAGGCTCAATTCTCCCTGAGAAACATTGTAGTTGCACATGTTCTCTGCATAGCACAATTCCCTTTGTGAGGACAAGGGATTTTCCAAGAAAAAAAAACTTGGAGGTTGCCATTCCTTGGTATGTGCTCATCCTTCAGTAATATACAGTGAATTGGCGACCCTATTTGACCACTAGCCTCAAGCAAACGTTCCTCTTGTCTCCTAACACACGTTGGCGTGCAGCGGAATCCATGGAGCCTTATTCAGTGTTGTTCTTGGACTCTAGGAATCATTCCAGGTCTCAATACTGGCCGGTCTGCAGTAGGATGAGAAACCTACAAGAAGAAAGGCCTGTGAGTTCGGGGAGTTGTGAGCAATGCACCGTTGGGAACAGCTAGATGACGAGTCATGGGCTGTGAAGGGCCTCTTTCCTTAAACCTCTAGAATGTGGTAAGTTGAATGAACTCAAGGATCTCCCTTCTAAAGCACATTGGAGGTACAAACCAGAGAAAGAAAGAGCAGGGGCAGTGCTCTGTGGTCCCTTTTGAAAATAAGGCATGAAGGGAGACTTTATTTACCTCCTTGGGATTTAGAGAGTTGTGGGCTCAACTCTCCTGAGAAACACTGTAGTTGCACATGTTCTCTTCATAGCACATTTGCCTTTGTGATGACAAGTGAGTTTCTAGGAAAAATCTTGGAGGTTGCCATTCTTTGGTAGGTGCTCATCCTTCGGTAATCTTCAGTGAATTGGCGACGCCATTTGACCACTAGCCTCAAGCTAAGGCTCCTCTTGTATCATCCCACAGGTTGGCATGCAGCAGAATCCATGTAGCCTTATTCAGTGTTGTTCTTGGGCTCTAGGAAACATTCGAAGTCTCCTAGGACTCAGGGGTCTGCACTAGACCCGAAACGTACAAAAAGGACGGCCTGTGTGTTCAAGGATTTGTGAGTAAGGCACCGTTGGGAACAGCTAGATGCCGAGTCAGGGGCAGTGAAAGGCTTCTTTTGTTAAACCTCTAGAATGTGGTACGCTGAAACAACTCAAGTATCTCCCTTCTAAATCACCTTGCAGGTACAAAATAGAGAAAGAAACAGCAGGTTCAATGCTCTGTGGTCCCTTTTGAAAATAAGGCTGGAAGGGAAACTTTATTTATCTCCTTGAGATTTAGAGAGTTGCAGGCTCAATTCTCCCTGAGAAACACTGTACTTGCACATCTTCCCTTCATAACACAATTGCCTTTGTGATGACGTGAGTTTCTAGGATAGAACCTTGGAGGTTGCCATTCCTTCGTAGTTTCTCATCCCTCGGTAATCTTCAGGGAATGAACCAAACACATGGGACCTCTAGCCTCAAGTTAAAGTTCAGGTTTTCTCATGACAGGGGCAGGCATGCCACAGATTCCATGCAGCCTTAGTCCCTGTGGTTCTTGAACTCTAGGAATCATATCAGTTCTCTTTCGACTCGCTGGTCTGCCCTAGGTTTTGAAACGTACTAAAAGGACCGCCTGTGTCTTCACGAAGTTGTGAGCAATCTACGGTTGGGAACATCTAGATGCCAAGTGATGGGCAGTGAAGGGCTTCGTTGGTTCCACCCCTAGCTTGCGATGGCTGGAAAGCAACACAGTTATCAACGTTCCGTGCCTTCCTTCATGCAAAGCGTGTCTGCATTCCTCAGGAAACCTGAGCTGCACTGAAAAACACAATTAGCCTACGATTGCTTCTAGGAACTAAACCGTGAAGTCGGTATACCTCAAGCAGCAACTAGACTTCATGTCCAGTTTCAATAATTACAGGGTTTCCCTTAACTGATGGTTATTCCCGAGAAAAATTGCCACCTAGGCCTCACTAAGCCTTCACCTTGATATCCTTACACCACCATCACGACTCCCAGCATGGCAATGGTTACCAATGTCATGCTCCATTGTGTCCACTGGATGTGCAATAAGAGAGCCAGAAACTCCAGAGGAATATGCTGTTTGGTCCCCCTGGAAATTGAGGCTTCCTGGAAAATTGTATTTTCCTCATTAGAAAGTTGAGAGTTGCAGCCTCAGTGTTACCTGGTAAACTCTGTTGTAGCCCACCTTTTCTTCATCGCACAATGGTATTTGTGAGGACAAGTGATTTTCCAAGAAAGAAACTTGGAGGTTGCCATTCTTTGGTATGTGCTCATCCTTCAGTGATCTACAGTGAATTGGCGAACCCGTTTGACCACTAGCCGCAAGGTAACGTTGCTCTTGAATCATGCCACAGGTTGGCATGCAGCTGAATCCATGTAGCCTTATTCAGTGTGGTTCTTGAGCTCTAGGAATCATTCCAGGTCTCAAAGTACTGGTGGGTCTGCACTAGGATGAGAAACGTACAAGAAGAATGGCCTGTGTGTTTGGGGATTTGTGAGCAGTGCACCATTGGGAAGAGCTCGATGCTGAGTCTTGGAAGGTGTAGGGCTTCTTTTGTTAAACCTCTAGAATCTGGTAAGTTGAAACAACTCAAGTGTCTCCCTTCTAAAGCACCTTGGAGGTACCAATCAGAGAAAGAAACAGCAGGGTCAATGCTCTGTGGTCTCTTTTGAAAATACGGCTCGAAGGAAATCTTTATTTTCTTCATTGGGATCTAGGGAGCTGCGTGCTCAATTCTTCTGAGAAACACTGTAGTTGCACATGTTCTCTTCATAGCACAATTGCCTTTGTGATGACAAGTGAGTTTCTAGGAAGGAAACTTGAGGATTGCCATTCTTTGGTAGGTACTCATTCTTCGGAAATCTTCAGTGAATTGGCGAACCCATTTGTCCACTAGCCTCAAGCTAACGTTCCTCTTCTATCATGAAACAGGTTGGCATGCAGCTGAATCCAAGTAGCCTTATTATGTGTGGTCCTTGAGCTCTAGGAAGCGTTCCTGGTCTCTTAGTACTGGCTGGTCTGCACTAGAATGAGAAACGTGCAGGAAGGAAAGCGTGTGTGTTCCGGGGGTTGTGAGCAATGCACCGTTTGGAAGAGCTAGGTGCTGAGTAATGGGCAGTGTAGGGTTTCCCTGGATAAACACCTAGATTGCGACAGCTTGAAAACACCTAGCTATCAGCGTTCTGTTCAATCCTTCATGCCAAAAGTGTCTGCTTTTCTGCCTATCCGTGAGCACACAAAAAATAATATGATCCTACCCCTCCTTCTGGGAACTCACACGTGATGGAATCTACGCCCAGCAGCCAGTGGACTTTAAGTGCAGCCTGAAAAATTACAGGGTTTCCCTTGAAAGCTAGTTATTCCGGAGATACATTGTACACCCAGGCCTCACTCACCGATGACCCTGTAATACTTTGACCACATTCACGACTGCCTGTATTGCAAAGTTTACTCACAAAAGGGTTTAGTTGGTAACTTGAACGTCCAATAAGTACTCAGAAACTGCAGCATAAGAAGCTGTGCTCTCCCTTTGGAGATTGAGGCTACATGGGAAGTTTATTTTCCACATTGGAATGTCGACACTTGCGGCCTCCATGTTACCCGATAAACAGTGTAGTTGCCCATCATCTCTTCACTGCAGAATTGCCTTTTCAGGCAAGTGATTTTCCATGAAACAAACGTTTCCTTTCAATTCCTGCTACGTGCTCCTCCTTCAGCAGTTGTCAGTGAATAGGCCAACCACATGCGACGACTGGCCTCAACCTAACGTTCTGTTTTTCTCGTCACAATGGTAGGCAGGCAGCAGGTTCAATGCAGCGTTTTTCAAAGCAGTACTGGAACTGTAGGAGACATTTCTGGTGTCTTAGGAAAGGCAGGTGTGCATTAGGATCCACGATATTCACGAGGGGCTGCCAGTCTCTTCTGGAACTTGTGAGCAACGTTCAGTTGATGACAACTATACGCCAAGAAAGGGCAGTGAAAGGCTTTTTCTGTTAAACCTCTAGAATGTGGTAAGTTGAAACAACTCAAGTATCTCCCTTCTAACGAACCTTGGAGGAACAAAATAGAGGAAGAAACAGCAGGGTCAATGCTCTGTGGTCCCTTTTGAAAGCAAGGCATGAAGGGAAAGTTTATTTACCTCTTTGGGATTTGAAGAGTCGCAGGCTCAATTCTCCCTGAGAAACATTGTAGTTGCACATGTTCTCTGCATAGCACAATTCCCTTTGTGAGGACAAAGGATTTTCCAAGAAAAAAAAAACTTGGAGGTTGCCATTCCTTGGTATGTGCTCATCCTTCAGTAATATACAGTGAATTGGCGACCCTATTTGACCACTAGCCTCAAGCAAACGTTCCTCTTGTCTCCTAACACACGTTGGCGTGCAGCGGAATCCATGGAGCCTTATTCAGTGTGGTTCTTAGACTCTAGGAAACATTCGAAGTCTCCTAGGACTCAGGGGTCTGCACTAGACCCGAAACGTACAAAAAGGACGGCCTGTGTGTTCAAGGATTTGTGAGTAAGGCACCGTTGGGAACAGCTAGATGCCGAGTCAGGGGCAGTGAAAGGCTTCTTTTGTTAAACCTCTAGAATGTGGTACGCTGAAACAACTCAAGTATCTCCCTTCTAAATCACCTTGCAGGTACAAAATAGAGAAAGAAACAGCAGGTTCAATGCTCTGTGGTCCCTTTTGAAAATAAGGCTGGAAGGGAAACTTTATTTATCTCCTTGAGATTTAGAGAGTTGCAGGCTCAATTCTCCCTGAGAAACACTGTACTTGCACATCTTCCCTTCATAACACAATTGCCTTTGTGATGACGTGAGTTTCTAGGATAGAACCTTGGAGGTTGCCATTCCTTCGTAGTTGCTCATCCCTCGGTAATCTTCAGGGAATGAACCAAACACATGGGACCTCTAGCCTCAAGTTAACGTTCAGGTTTTCTCATGACAGGGGCAGGCATGCCACAGATTCCATGCAGCCTTAGTCCCTGTGGTTCTTGAACTCTAGGAATCATATCAGTTCTCTTTCGACTCGCTGGTCTGCCCTAGGTTTTGAAACGTACTAAAAGGACCGCCTGTGTCTTCACGAAGTTGTGAGCAATCTACGGTTGGGAACATCTAGATGCCAAGTGATGGGCAGTGAAGGGCTTCGTTGGTTCCACCCCTAGCTTGCGATGGCTGGAAAGCAACACAGTTATCAACGTTCCGTGCCTTCCTTCATGCAAAGCGTGTCTGCATTCCTCAGGAAACCTGAGCTGCACTGAAAAACACAATTAGCCTACGATTGCTTCTAGGAACTAAACCGTGAAGTCGGTATACCTCAAGCAGCAACTAGACTTCATGTCCAGTTTCAATAATTACAGGGTTTCCCTTAACTGATGGTTATTCCCGAGAAAAATTGCCACCTAGGCCTCACTAAGCCTTCACCTTGATATCCTTACACCACCATCACGACTCCCAGCATGGCAATGGTTACCAATGTCATGCTCCATTGTGTCCACTGGATGTGCAATAAGAGAGCCAGAAACTCCAGAGGAATATGCTGTTTGGTCCCCCTGGAAATTGAGGCTTCCTGGAAAATTGTATTTTCCTCATTAGAAAGTTGAGAGTTGCAGCCTCAGTGTTACCTGGTAAACTCTGTTGTAGCCCACCTTTTCTTCATCGCACAATGGTATTTGTGAGGACAAGTGATTTTCCAAGAAAGAAACTTGGAGGTTGCCATTCTTTGGTATGTGCTCATCCTTCAGTGATCTACAGTGAATTGGCGAACCCGTTTGACCACTAGCCGCAAGGTAACGTTGCTCTTGAATCATGCCACAGGTTGGCATGCAGCTGAATCCATGTAGCCTTATTCAGTGTGGTTCTTGAGCTCTAGGAATCATTCCAGGTCTCAAAGTACTGGTGGGTCTGCACTAGGATGAGAAACGTACAAGAAGAATGGCCTGTGTGTTTGGGGATTTGTGAGCAGTGCACCATTGGGAAGAGCTCGATGCTGAGTCTTGGAAGGTGTAGGGCTTCTTTTGTTAAACCTCTAGAATCTGGTAAGTTGAAACAACTCAAGTGTCTCCCTTCTAAAGCACCTTGGAGGTACCAATCAGAGAAAGAAACAGCAGGGTCAATGCTCTGTGGTCTCTTTTGAAAATACGGCTCGAAGGAAATCTTTATTTTCTTCATTGGGATCTAGGGAGCTGCGTGCTCAATTCTTCTGAGAAACACTGTAGTTGCACATGTTCTCTTCATAGCACAATTGCCTTTGTGATGACAAGTGAGTTTCTAGGAAGGAAACTTGAGGATTGCCATTCTTTGGTAGGTACTCATTCTTCGGAAATCTTCAGTGAATTGGCGAACCCATTTGTCCACTAGCCTCAAGCTAACGTTCCTCTTCTATCATGAAACAGGTTGGCATGCAGCTGAATCCAAGTAGCCTTATTATGTGTGGTCCTTGAGCTCTAGGAAGCGTTCCTGGTCTCTTAGTACTGGCTGGTCTGCACTAGAATGAGAAACGTGCAGGAAGGAAAGCGTGTGTGTTCCGGGGGTTGTGAGCAATGCACCGTTTGGAAGAGCTAGGTGCTGAGTAATGGGCAGTGTAGGGTTTCCCTGGATAAACACCTAGATTGCGACAGCTTGAAAACACCTAGCTATCAGCGTTCTGTTCAATCCTTCATGCCAAAAGTGTCTGCTTTTCTGCCTATCCGTGAGCACACAAAAAATAATATGATCCTACCCCTCCTTCAGGGAACTCACACGTGATGGAATCTACGCCCAGCAGCCAGTGGACTTTAAGTGCAGCCTGAAAAATTACAGGGTTTCCCTTGAAAGCTAGTTATTCCGGAGATACATTGTACACCCAGGCCTCACTCACCGATGACCCTGTAATACTTTGACCACATTCACGACTGCCTGTATTGCAAAGTTTACTCACAAAAGGGTTTAGTTGGTAACTTGAACGTCCAATAAGTACTCAGAAACTGCAGCATAAGAAGCTGTGCTCTCCCTTTGGAGATTGAGGCTTCATGGGAAGTTTATTTTCCACATTGGAATGTCGACACTTGCGGCCTCCATGTTACCCGATAAACAGTGTAGTTGCCCATCGTCTCTTCACTGCAGAATTGCCTTTTCAGGCAAGTGATTTTCCATGAAACAAACGTTTCCTTTCAATTCCTGCTACGTGCTCCTCCTTCAGCAGTTGTCAGTGAATAGGCCAACCACATGCGACGACTGGCCTCAACCTAACGTTCTGTTTTTCTCGTCACAATGGTAGGCAGGCAGCAGGTTCAATGCAGCGTTTTTCAAAGCAGTACTGGAACTGTAGGAGACATTTCTGGTGTCTTAGGAAAGGCGGGTGTGCATTAGGATCCACGATATTCACGAGGGGCTGCCAGTCTCTTCTGGAACTTGTGAGCAACGTTCAGTTGATGACAACTATACGCCAAGAAAGGGCAGTGAAAGGCTTTTTCTGTTAAACCTCTAGAATGTGGTAAGTTGAAACAACTCAAGTATCTCCCTTCTAACGAACCTTGGAGGAACAAAATAGAGGAAGAAACAGCAGGGTCAATGCTCTGTGGTCCCTTTTGAAAGCAAGGCATGAAGGGAAAGTTTATTTACCTCTTTGGGATTTGAAGAGTCGCAGGCTCAATTCTCCCTGAGAAACATTGTAGTTGCACATGTTCTCTGCATAGCACAATTCCCTTTGTGAGGACAAGGGATTTTCCAAGAAAAAAAAAACTTGGAGGTTGCCATTCCTTGGTATGTGCTCATCCTTCAGTAATATACAGTGAATTGGCGACCCTATTTGACCACTAGCCTCAAGCAAACGTTCCTCTTGTCTCCTAACACACGTTGGCGTGCAGCGGAATCCATGGAGCCTTATTCAGTGTGGTTCTTAGACTCTAGGAAACATTCGAAGTCTCCTAGGACTCAGGGGTCTGCACTAGACCCGAAACGTACAAAAAGGACGGCCTGTGTGTTCAAGGATTTGTGAGTAAGGCACCGTTGGGAACAGCTAGATGCCGAGTCAGGGGCAGTGAAAGGCTTCTTTTGTTAAACCTCTAGAATGTGGTACGCTGAAACAACTCAAGTATCTCCCTTCTAAATCACCTTGCAGGTACAAAATAGAGAAAGAAACAGCAGGTTCAATGCTCTGTGGTCCCTTTTGAAAATAAGGCTGGAAGGGAAACTTTATTTACCTCCTTGAGATTTAGAGAGTTGCAGGCTCAATTCTCCCTGAGAAACACTGTACTTGCACATCTTCCCTTCATAACACAATTGCCTTTGTGATGACGTGAGTTTCTAGGATAGAACCTTGGAGGTTGCCATTCCTTGGTAGTTGCTCATCCCTCGGTAATCTTCAGGGAATGAACCAAACACATGGGACCTCTAGCCTCAAGTTAACGTTCAGGTTTTCTCATGACAGGGGCAGGCATGCCACAGATTCCATGCAGCCTTAGTCCCTGTGGTTCTTGAACTCTAGGAATCATATCAGTTCTCTTTCGACTCGCTGGTCTGCCCTAGGTTTTGAAACGTACTAAAAGGACCGCCTGTGTCTTCGCGAAGTTGTGAGCAATCTACGGTTGGGAACATCTAGATGCCAAGTGATGGGCAGTGAAGGGCTTCGTTGGTTCCACCCCTAGCTTGCGATGGCTGGAAAGCAACACAGTTATCAACGTTCCGTGCCTTCCTTCATGCAAAGCGTGTCTGCATTCCTCAGGAAACCTGAGCTGCACTGAAAAACACAATTAGCCTACGATTGCTTCTAGGAACTAAACCGTGAAGTCGGTATACCTCAAGCAGCAACTAGACTTCATGTCCAGTTTCAATAATTACAGGGTTTCCCTTAACTGATGGTTATTCCCGAGAAAAATTGCCACCTAGGCCTCACTAAGCCTTCACCTTGATATCCTTACACCACCATCACGACTCCCAGCATGGCAATGGTTACTAATGTCATGCTCCATTGTGTCCACTGGATGTGCAATAAGAGAGCCAGAAACTCCAGAGGAATATGCTGTTTGGTCCCCCTGGAAATTGAGGCTTCCTGGAAAATTGTATTTTCCTCATTAGAAAGTTGAGAGTTGCAGCCTCAGTGTTACCTGGTAAACTCTGTTGTAGCCCACCTTTTCTTCATCGCACAATGGTATTTGTGAGGACAAGTGATTTTCCAAGAAAGAAACTTGGAGGTTGCCATTCTTTGGTATGTGCTCATCCTTCAGTGATCTACAGTGAATTGGCGAACCCGTTTGACCACTAGCCGCAAGGTAACGTTGCTCTTGAATCATGCCACAGGTTGGCATGCAGCTGAATCCATGTAGCCTTATTCAGTGTGGTTCTTGAGCTCTAGGAATCATTCCAGGTCTCAAAGTACTGGTGGGTCTGCACTAGGATGAGAAACGTACAAGAAGAATGGCCTGTGTGTTTGGGGATTTGTGAGCAGTGCACCATTGGGAAGAGCTCGATGCTGAGTCTTGGAAGGTGTAGGGCTTCTTTTGTTAAACCTCTAGAATCTGGTAAGTTGAAACAACTCAAGTGTCTCCCTTCTAAAGCACCTTGGAGGTACCAATCAGAGAAAGAAACAGCAGGGTCAATGCTCTGTGGTCTCTCTTGAAAATACGGCTCGAAGGAAATCTTTATTTTCTTCATTGGGATCTAGGGAGTTGCGTGCTCAATTCTTCTGAGAAACACTGTAGTTGCACATGTTCTCTTCATAGCACAATTGCCTTTGTGATGACAAGTGAGTTTCTAGGAAGGAAACTTGAGGATTGCCATTCTTTGGTAGGTACTCATTCTTCGGAAATCTTCAGTGAATTGGCGAACCCATTTGTCCACTAGCCTCAAGCTAACGTTCCTCTTCTATCATGCCACAGGTTGGCATGCAGCTGAATCCAAGTAGCCTTATTATGTGTGGTCCTTGAGCTCTAGGAAGCGTTCCTGGTCTCTTAGTACTGGCTGGTCTGCACTAGAATGAGAAACGTGCAGGAAGGAAAGCGTGTGTGTTCCGGGGGTTGTGAGCAATGCACCGTTTGGAAGAGCTAGGTGCTGAGTAATGGGCAGTGTAGGGTTTCCCTGGATAAACACCTAGATTGCGACAGCTTGAAAACACCTAGCTATCAGCGTTCTGTTCAATCCTTCATGCCAAAAGTGTCTGCTTTTCTGCCTATCCGTGAGCACACAAAAAATAATATGATCCTACCCCTCCTTCTGGGAACTCACACGTGATGGAATCTACGCCCAGCAGCCAGTGGACTTTAAGTGCAGCCTGAAAAATTACAGGGTTTCCCTTGAAAGCTAGTTATTCCGGAGATACATTGTACACCCAGGCCTCACTCACCGATGACCCTGTAATACTTTGACCACATTCACGACTGCCTGTATTGCAAAGTTTACTCACAAAAGGGTTTAGTTGGTAACTTGAACGTCCAATAAGTACTCAGAAACTGCAGCATAAGAAGCTGTGCTCTCCCTTTGGAGATTGAGGCTTCATGGGAAGTTTATTTTCCACATTGGAATGTCGACACTTGCGGCCTCCGTGTTACCCGATAAACAGTGTAGTTGCCCATCGTCTCTTCACTGCAGAATTGCCTTTTCAGGCAAGTGATTTTCCATGAAACAAACGTTTCCTTTCAATTCCTGCTACGTGCTCCTCCTTCAGCAGTTGTCAGTGAATAGGCCAACCACATGCGACGACTGGCCTCAACCTAATGTTCTGTTTTTCTCGTCACAATGGTAGGCAGGCAGCAGGTTCAATGCAGCGTTTTTCAAAGCAGTACTGGAACTGTAGGAGACATTTCTGGTGTCTTAGGAAAGGCGGGTGTGCACTAGGATCCACGATATTCACGAGGGGCTGCCAGTCTCTTCTGGAACTTGTGAGCAACGTTCAGTTGATGACAACTATACGCCAAGAAAGGGCAGTGAAAGGCTTTTTCTGTTAAACCTCTAGAATGTGGTAAGTTGAAACAACTCAAGTATCTCCCTTCTAACGAACCTTGGAGGAACAAAATAGAGGAAGAAACAGCAGGGTCAATGCTCTGTGGTCCCTTTTGAAAGCAAGGCATGAAGGGAAAGTTTATTTACCTCTTTGGGATTTGAAGAGTCGCAGGCTCAATTCTCCCTGAGAAACATTGTAGTTGCACATGTTCTCTGCATAGCACAATTCCCTTTGTGAGGACAAGGGATTTTCCAAGAAAAAAAAACTTGGAGGTTGCCATTCCTTGGTATGTGCTCATCCTTCAGTAATATACAGTGAATTGGCGACCCTATTTGACCACTAGCCTCAAGCAAACGTTCCTCTTGTCTCCTAACACACGTTGGCGTGCAGCGGAATCCATGGAGCCTTATTCAGTGTTGTTCTTGGACTCTAGGAATCATTCCAGGTCTCAATACTGGCCGGTCTGCAGTAGGATGAGAAACCTACAAGAAGAAAGGCCTGTGAGTTCGGGGAGTTGTGAGCAATGCACCGTTGGGAACAGCTAGATGACGAGTCATGGGCTGTGAAGGGCCTCTTTCCTTAAACCTCTAGAATGTGGTAAGTTGAATGAACTCAAGGATCTCCCTTCTAAAGCACATTGGAGGTACAAACCAGAGAAAGAAAGAGCAGGGGCAGTGCTCTGTGGTCCCTTTTGAAAATAAGGCATGAAGGGAGACGTTATTTACCTCCTTGGGATTTAGAGAGTTGTGGGCTCAACTCTCCTGAGAAACACTGTAGTTGCACATGTTCTCTTCATAGCACATTTGCCTTTGTGATGACAAGTGAGTTTCTAGGAAAAATCTTGGAGGTTGCCACTCTTTGGTAGGTGCTCATCCTTCGGTAATCTTCAGTGAATTGGCGACGCCATTTGACCACTAGCCTCAAGCTAAGGCTCCTCTTGTATCATCCCACAGGTTGGCATGCAGCAGAATCCATGTAGCCTTATTCAGTGTGGTTCTTGGGCTCTAGGAAACATTCGAAGTCTCCTAGGACTCAGGGGTCTGCACTAGACCCGAAACGTACAAAAAGGACGGCCTGTGTGTTCAAGGATTTGTGAGTAAGGCACCGTTGGGAACAGCTAGATGCCGAGTCAGGGGCAGTGAAAGGCTTCTTTTGTTAAACCTCTAGAATGTGGTACGCTGAAACAACTCAAGTATCTCCCTTCTAAATCACCTTGCAGGTACAAAATAGAGAAAGAAACAGCAGGTTCAATGCTCTGTGGTCCCTTTTGAAAATAAGGCTGGAAGGGAAACTTTATTTACCTCCTTGAGATTTAGAGAGTTGCAGGCTCAATTCTCCCTGAGAAACACTGTACTTGCACATCTTCCCTTCATAACACAATTGCCTTTGTGATGACGTGAGTTTCTAGGATAGAACCTTGGAGGTTGCCATTCCTTGGTAGTTGCTCATCCCTCGGTAATCTTCAGGGAATGAACCAAACACATGGGACCTCTAGCCTCAAGTTAACGTTCAGGTTTTCTCATGACAGGGGCAGGCATGCCACAGATTCCATGCAGCCTTAGTCCCTGTGGTTCTTGAACTCTAGGAATCATATCAGTTCTCTTTCGACTCGCTGGTCTGCCCTAGGTTTTGAAACGTACTAAAAGGACCGCCTGTGTCTTCGCGAAGTTGTGAGCAATCTACGGTTGGGAACATCTAGATGCCAAGTGATGGGCAGTGAAGGGCTTCGTTGGTTCCACCCCTAGCTTGCGATGGCTGGAAAGCAACACAGTTATCAACGTTCCGTGCCTTCCTTCATGCAAAGCGTGTCTGCATTCCTCAGGAAACCTGAGCTGCACTGAAAAACACAATTAGCCTACGATTGCTTCTAGGAACTAAACCGTGAAGTCGGTATACCTCAAGCAGCAACTAGACTTCATGTCCAGTTTCAATAATTACAGGGTTTCCCTTAACTGATGGTTATTCCCGAGAAAAATTGCCACCTAGGCCTCACTAAGCCTTCACCTTGATATCCTTACACCACCATCACGACTCCCAGCATGGCAATGGTTACTAATGTCATGTTCCATTGTGTCCACTGGATGTGCAATAAGAGAGCCAGAAACTCCAGAGGAATATGCTGTTTGGTCCCCCTGGAAATTGAGGCTTCCTGGAAAATTGTATTTTCCTCATTAGAAAGTTGAGAGTTGCAGCCTCAGTGTTACCTGGTAAACTCTGTTGTAGCCCACCTTTTCTTCATCGCACAATGGTATTTGTGAGGACAAGTGATTTTCCAAGAAAGAAACTTGGAGGTTGCCATTCTTTGGTATGTGCTCATCCTTCAGTGATCTACAGTGAATTGGCGAACCCGTTTGACCACTAGCCGCAAGGTAACGTTGCTCTTGAATCATGCCACAGGTTGGCATGCAGCTGAATCCATGTAGCCTTATTCAGTGTGGTTCTTGAGCTCTAGGAATCATTCCAGGTCTCAAAGTACTGGTGGGTCTGCACTAGGATGAGAAACGTACAAGAAGAATGGCCTGTGTGTTTGGGGATTTGTGAGCAGTGCACCATTGGGAAGAGCTCGATGCTGAGTCTTGGAAGGTGTAGGGCTTCTTTTGTTAAAGCTCTAGAATCTGGTAAGTTGAAACAACTCAAGTGTCTCCCTTCTAAAGCACCTTGGAGGTACCAATCAGAGAAAGAAACAGCAGGGTCAATGCTCTGTGGTCTCTTTTGAAAATACGGCTCGAAGGAAATCTTTATTTTCTTCATTGGGATCTAGGGAGCTGCGTGCTCAATTCTTCTGAGAAACACTGTAGTTGCACATGTTCTCTTCATAGCACAATTGCCTTTGTGATGACAAGTGAGTTTCTAGGAAGGAAACTTGAGGATTGCCATTCTTTGGTAGGTACTCATTCTTCGGAAATCTTCAGTGAATTGGCGAACCCATTTGTCCACTAGCCTCAAGCTAACGTTCCTCTTCTATCATGAAACAGGTTGGCATGCAGCTGAATCCAAGTAGCCTTATTATGTGTGGTCCTTGAGCTCTAGGAAGCGTTCCTGGTCTCTTAGTACTGGCTGGTCTGCACTAGAATGAGAAACGTGCAGGAAGGAAAGCGTGTGTGTTCCAGGGGTTGTGAGCAATGCACCGTTTGGAAGAGCTAGGTGCTGAGTAATGGGCAGTGTAGGGTTTCCCTGGATAAACACCTAGATTGCGACAGCTTGAAAACACCTAGCTATCAGCGTTCTGTTCAATCCTTCATGCCAAAAGTGTCTGCTTTTCTGCCTATCCGTGAGCACACAAAAAATAATATGATCCTACCCCTCCTTCTGGGAACTCACACGTGATGGAATCTAAAGTCCAGCAGCCAGTGGACTTTAAGTGCAGCCTGAAAAATTACAGGGTTTCCCTTGAAAGCTAGTTATTCCGGAGATACATTGTACACCCAGGCCTCACTCACCGATGACCCTGTAATACTTTGACCACATTCACGACTGCCTGTATTGCAAAGTTTACTCACAAAAGGGTTTAGTTTGTAACTTGAACGTCCAATAAGTACTCAGAAACTGCAGCATAAGAAGCTGTGCTCTCCCTTTGGAGATTGAGGCTTCATGGGAAGTTTATTTTCCACATTGGAATGTCGACACTTGCGGCCTCCGTGTTACCCGATAAACAGTGTAGTTGCCCATCGTCTCTTCACTGCAGAATTGCCTTTTCAGGCAAGTGATTTTCCATGAAACAAACGTTTCCTTTCAATTCCTGCTACGTGCTCCTCCTTCAGCAGTTGTCAGTGAATAGGCCAACCACATGCGACGACTGGCCTCAACCTAACGTTCTGTTTTTCTCGTCACAATGGTAGGCAGGCAGCAGGTTCAATGCAGCGTTTTTCAAAGCAGTACTGGAACTGTAGGAGACATTTCTGGTGTCTTAGGAAAGGCGGGTGTGCACTAGGATCCACGATATTCACGAGGGGCTGCCAGTCTCTTCTGGAACTTGTGAGCAACGTTCAGTTGATGACAACTCTACGCCAAGAAAGGGCAGTGAAAGGCTTTTTCTGTTAAACCTCTAGAATGTGGTAAGTTGAAACAACTCAAGTATCTCCCTTCTAACGAACCTTGGAGGAACAAAATAGAGGAAGAAACAGCAGGGTCAATGCTCTGTGGTCCCTTTTGAAAGCAAGGCATGAAGGGAAAGTTTATTTACCTCTTTGGGATTTGAAGAGTCGCAGGCTCAATTCTCCCTGAGAAACATTGTAGTTGCACATGTTCTCTGCATAGCACAATTCCCTTTGTGAGGACAAGGGATTTTCCAAGAAAAAAAAACTTGGAGGTTGCCATTCCTTGGTATGTGCTCATCCTTCAGTAATATACAGTGAATTGGCGACCCTATTTGACCACTAGCCTCAAGCAAACGTTCCTCTTGTCTCCTAACACACGTTGGCGTGCAGCGGAATCCATGGAGCCTTATTCAGTGTTGTTCTTGGACTCTAGGAATCATTCCAGGTCTCAATACTGGCCGGTCTGCAGTAGGATGAGAAACCTACAAGAAGAAAGGCCTGTGAGTTCGGGGAGTTGTGAGCAATGCACCGTTGGGAACAGCTAGATGACGAGTCATGGGCTGTGAAGGGCCTCTTTCCTTAAACCTCTAGAATGTGGTAAGTTGAATGAACTCAAGGATCTCCCTTCTAAAGCACATTGGAGGTACAAACCAGAGAAAGAAAGAGCAGGGGCAGTGCTCTGTGGTCCCTTTTGAAAATAAGGCATGAAGGGAGACTTTATTTACCTCCTTGGGATTTAGAGAGTTGTGGGCTCAACTCTCCTGAGAAACACTGTAGTTGCACATGTTCTCTTCATAGCACATTTGCCTTTGTGATGACAAGTGAGTTTCTAGGAAAAATCTTGGAGGTTGCCATTCTTTGGTAGGTGCTCATCCTTCGGTAATCTTCAGTGAATTGGCGACGCCATTTGACCACTAGCCTCAAGCTAAGGCTCCTCTTGTATCATCCCACAGGTTGGCATGCAGCAGAATCCATGTAGCCTTATTCAGTGTGGTTCTTGGGCTCTAGGAAACATTCGAAGTCTCCTAGGACTCAGGGGTCTGCACTAGACCCGAAACGTACAAAAAGGACGGCCTGTGTGTTCAAGGATTTGTGAGTAAGGCACCGTTGGGAACAGCTAGATGCCGAGTCAGGGGCAGTGAAAGGCTTCTTTTGTTAAACCTCTAGAATGTGGTACGCTGAAACAACTCAAGTATCTCCCTTCTAAATCACCTTGCAGGTACAAAATAGAGAAAGAAACAGCAGGTTCAATGCTCTGTGGTCCCTTTTGAAAATAAAGCTGGAAGGGAAACTTTATTTACCTCCTTGAGATTTAGAGAGTTGCAGGCTCAATTCTCCCTGAGAAACACTGTACTTGCACATCTTCCCTTCATAACACAATTGCCTTTGTGATGACGTGAGTTTCTAGGATAGAACCTTGGAGGTTGCCATTCCTTGGTAGTTGCTCATCCCTCGGTAATCTTCAGGGAATGAACCAAACACATGGGACCTCTAGCCTCAAGTTAACGTTCAGGTTTTCTCATGACAGGGGCAGGCATGCCACAGATTCCATGCAGCCTTAGTCCCTGTGGTTCTTGAACTCTAGGAATCATATCAGTTCTCTTTCGACTCGCTGGTCTGCCCTAGGTTTTGAAACGTACTAAAAGGACCGCCTGTGTCTTCGCGAAGTTGTGAGCAATCTACGGTTGGGAACATCTAGATGCCAAGTGATGGGCAGTGAAGGGCTTCGTTGGTTCCACCCCTAGCTTGCGATGGCTGGAAAGCAACACAGTTATCAACGTTCCGTGCCTTCCTTCATGCAAAGCGTGTCTGCATTCCTCAGGAAACCTGAGCTGCACTGAAAAACACAATTAGCCTACGATTGCTTCTAGGAACTAAACCGTGAAGTCGGTATACCTCAAGCAGCAACTAGACTTCATGTCCAGTTTCAATAATTACAGGGTTTCCCTTAACTGATAGTTATTCCCAAGAAAAATTGCCACCTAGGCCTCACTAAGCCTTCACCTTGATATCCTTACACCACCATCACGACTCCCAGCATGGCAATGGTTACTAATGTCATGCTCCATTGTGTCCACTGGATGTGCAATAAGAGAGCCAGAAACTCCAGAGGAATATGCTGTTTGGTCCCCCTGGAAATTGAGGCTTCCTGAAAAATTGTATTTTCCTCATTAGAAAGTTGAGAGTTGCAGCCTCAGTGTTACCTGGTAAACTCTGTTGTAGCCCACCTTTTCTTCATCGCACAATGGTATTTGTGAGGACAAGTGATTTTCCAAGAAAGAAACTTGGAGGTTGCCATTCTTTGGTATGTGCTCATCCTTCAGTGATCTACAGTGAATTGGCGAACCCGTTTGACCACTAGCCGCAAGGTAACGTTGCTCTTGAATCATGCCACAGGTTGGCATGCAGCTGAATCCATGTAGCCTTATTCAGTGTGGTTCTTGAGCTCTAGGAATCATTCCAGGTCTCAAAGTACTGGTGGGTCTGCACTAGGATGAGAAACGTACAAGAAGAATGGCCTGTGTGTTTGGGGATTTGTGAGCAGTGCACCATTGGGAAGAGCTCGATGCTGAGTCTTGGAAGGTGTAGGGCTTCTTTTGTTAAACCTCTAGAATCTGGTAAGTTGAAACAACTCAAGTGTCTCCCTTCTAAAGCACCTTGGAGGTACCAATCAGAGAAAGAAACAGCAGGGTCAATGCTCTGTGGTCTCTCTTGAAAATATGGCTCGAAGGAAATCTTTATTTTCTTCATTGGGATCTAGGGAGTTGCGTGCTCAATTCTTCTGAGAAACACTGTAGTTGCACATGTTCTCTTCATAGCACAATTGCCTTTGTGATGACAAGTGAGTTTCTAGGAAGGAAACTTGAGGATTGCCATTCTTTGGTAGGTACTCATTCTTCGGAAATCTTCAGTGAATTGGCGAACCCATTTGTCCACTAGCCTCAAGCTAACGTTCCTCTTCTATCATGCCACAGGTTGGCATGCAGCTGAATCCAAGTAGCCTTATTATGTGTGGTCCTTGAGCTCTAGGAAGCGTTCCTGGTCTCTTAGTACTGGCTGGTCTGCACTAGAATGAGAAACGTGCAGGAAGGAAAGCGTGTGTGTTCCGGGGGTTGTGAGCAATGCACCGTTTGGAAGAGCTAGGTGCTGAGTAATGGGCAGTGTAGGGTTTCCCTGGATAAACACCTAGATTGCGACAGCTTGAAAACACCTAGCTATCAGCGTTCTGTTCAATCCTTCATGCCAAAAGTGTCTGCTTTTCTGCCTATCCGTGAGCACACAAAAAATAATATGATCCTACCCCTCCTTCTGGGAACTCACACGTGATGGAATCTACGCCCAGCAGCCAGTGGACTTTAAGTGCAGCCTGAAAAATTACAGGGTTTCCCTTGAAAGCTAGTTATTCCGGAGATACATTGTACACCCAGGCCTCACTCACCGATGACCCTGTAATACTTTGACGACATTCACGACTGCCTGTATTGCAAAGTTTACTCACAAAAGGGTTTAGTTGGTAACTTGAACGTCCAATAAGTACTCAGAAACTGAAGCATAAGAAGCTGTGCTCTCCCTTTGGAGATTGAGGCTTCATGGGAAGTTTATTTTCCACATTGGAATGTCGACACTTGCGGCCTCCGTGTTACCCGATAAACAGTGTAGTTGCCCATCGTCTCTTCACTGCAGAATTGCCTTTTCAGGCAAGTGATTTTCCATGAAACAAACGTTTCCTTTCAATTCCTGCTACGTGCTCCTCCTTCAGCAGTTGTCAGTGAATAGGCCAACCACATGCGACGACTGGCCTCAACCTAACGTTCTGTTTTTCTCGTCACAATGGTAGGCAGGCAGCAGGTTCAATGCAGCGTTTTTCAAAGCAGTACTGGAACTGTAGGAGACATTTCTGGTGTCTTAGGAAAGGCGGGTGTGCACTAGGATCCACGATATTCACGAGGGGCTGCCAGTCTCTTCTGGAACTTGTGAGCAACGTTCAGTTGATGACAACTATACGCCAAGAAAGGGCAGTGAAAGGCTTTTTCTGTTAAACCTCTAGAATGTGGTAAGTTGAAACAACTCAAGTATCTCCCTTCTAACGAACCTTGGAGGAACAAAATAGAGGAAGAAACAGCAGGGTCAATGCTCTGTGGTCCCTTTTGAAAGCAAGGCATGAAGGGAAAGTTTATTTACCTCTTTGGGATTTGAAGAGTCACATGCTCAATTCTCCCTGAGAAACATTGTAGTTGCACATGTTCTCTGCATAGCACAATTCTCTTTGTGAGGACAAGGGATTTTCCAAGAAAAAAAAACTTGGAGGTTGCCATTCCTTGGTATGTGCTCATCCTTCAGTAATATACAGTGAATTGGCGACCCTATTTGACCACTAGCCTCAAGCAAACGTTCCTCTTGTCTCCTAACACACGTTGGCGTGCAGCGGAATCCATGGAGCCTTATTCAGTGTTGTTCTTGGACTCTAGGAATCATTCCAGGTCTCAATACTGGCCGGTCTGCAGTAGGATGAGAAACCTACAAGAAGAAAGGCCTGTGAGTTCGGGGAGTTGTGAGCAATGCACCGTTGGGAACAGCTAGATGACGAGTCACGGGCTGTGAAGGGCCTCTTTCCTTAAACCTCTTGAATGTGGTAAGTTGAATGAACTCAAGGATCTCCCTTCTAAAGCACATTGGAGGTACAAACCAGAGAAAGAAAGAGCAGGGGCAGTGCTCTGTGGTCCCTTTTGAAAATAAGGCATGAAGGGAGACTTTATTTACCTCCTTGGGATTTAGAGAGTTGTGGGCTCAACTCTCCTGAGAAACACTGTAGTTGCACATGTTCTCTTCATAGCACATTTGCCTTTGTGATGACAAGTGAGTTTCTAGGAAAAATCTTGGAGGTTGCCATTCTTTGGTAGGTGCTCATCCTTCGGTAATCTTCAGTGAATTGGCGACGCCATTTGACCACTAGCCTCAAGCTAAGGCTCCTCTTGTATCATCCCACAGGTTGGCATGCAGCAGAATCCATGTAGCCTTATTCAGTGTGGTTCTTGGGCTCTAGGAAACATTCGAAGTCTCCTAGGACTCAGGGGTCTGCACTAGACCCGAAACGTACAAAAAGGACGGCCTGTGTGTTCAAGGATTTGTGAGTAAGGCACCGTTGGGAACAGCTAGATGCCGAGTCAGGGGCAGTGAAAGGCTTCTTTTGTTAAACCTCTAGAATGTGGTACGCTGAAACAACTCAAGTATCTCCCTTCTAAATCACCTTGCAGGTACAAAATAGAGAAAGAAACAGCAGGTTCAATGCTCTGTGGTCCCTTTTGAAAATAAGGCTGGAAGGGAAACTTTATTTACCTCCTTGAGATTTAGAGAGTTGCAGGCTCAATTCTCCCTGAGAAACACTGTACTTGCACATCTTCCCTTCGTAACACAATTGCCTTTGTGATGACGTGAGTTTCTAGGATAGAACCTTGGAGGTTGCCATTCCTTGGTAGTTGCTCATCCCTCGGTAATCTTCAGGGAATGAACCAAACACATGGGACCTCTAGCCTCAAGTTAACGTTCAGGTTTTCTCATGACAGGGGCAGGCATGCCACAGATTCCATGCAGCCTTAGTCCCTGTGGTTCTTGAACTCTAGGAATCATATCAGTTCTCTTTTGACTCGCTGGTCTGCCCTAGGTTTTGAAACGTACTAAAAGGACCGCCTGTGTCTTCGCGAAGTTGTGAGCAATCTACGGTTGGGAACATCTAGATGCCAAGTGATGGGCAGTGAAGGGCTTCGTTGGTTCCACCCCTAGCTTGCGATGGCTGGAAAGCAACACAGTTATCAACGTTCCGTGCCTTCCTTCATGCAAAGCGTGTCTGCATTCCTCAGGAAACCTGAGCTGCACTGAAAAACACAATTAGCCTACGATTGCTTCTGGAACTAAACCGTGAAGTCGGTATACCTCAAGCAGCAACTAGACTTCATGTCCAGTTTCAATAATTACAGGGTTTCCCTTAACTGATAGTTATTCCCGAGAAAAATTGCCACCTAGGCCTCACTAAGCCTTCACCTTGATATCCTTACACCACCATCACGACTCCCAGCATGGCAATGGTTACTAATGTCATGCTCCATTGTGTCCACTGGATGTGCAATAAGAGAGCCAGAAACTCCAGAGGAATATGCTGTTTGGTCCCCCTGGAAATTGAGGCTTCCTGGAAAATTGTATTTTCCTCATTAGAAAGTTGAGAGTTGCAGCCTCAGTGTTACCTGGTAAACTCTGTTGTAGCTCACCTTTTCTTCATCGCACAATGGTATTTGTGAGGACAAGTGATTTTCCAAGAAAGAAACTTGGAGGTTGCCATTCTTTGGTATGTGCTCATCCTTCAGTGATCTACAGTGAATTGGCGAACCCGTTTGACCACTAGCCGCAAGGTAACGTTGCTCTTGAATCATGCCACAGGTTGGCATGCAGCTGAATCCATGTAGCCTTATTCAGTGTGGTTCTTGAGCTCTAGGAATCATTCCAGGTCTCAAAGTACTGGTGGGTCTGCACTAGGATGAGAAACGTACAAGAAGAATGGCCTGTGTGTTTGGGGATTTGTGAGCAGTGCACCATTGGGAAGAGCTCGATGCTGAGTCTTGGAAGGTGTAGGGCTTCTTTTGTTAAACCTCTAGAATCTGGTAAGTTGAAACAACTCAAGTGTCTCCCTTCTAAAGCACCTTGGAGGTACCAATCAGAGAAAGAAACAGCAGGGTCAATGCTCTGTGGTCTCTTTTGAAAATACGGCTCGAAGGAAATCTTTATTTTCTTCATTGGGATCTAGGGAGCTGCGTGCTCAATTCTACTGAGAAACACTGTAGTTGCACATGTTCTCTTCATAGCACAATTGCCTTTGTGATGACAAGTGAGTTTCTAGGAAGGAAACTTGAGGATTGCCATTCTTTGGTAGGTACTCATTCTTCGGAAATCTTCAGTGAATTGGCGAACCCATTTGTCCACTAGCCTCAAGCTAACGTTCCTCTTCTATCATGCCACAGGTTGGCATGCAGCTGAATCCAAGTAGCCTTATTATGTGTGGTCCTTGAGCTCTAGGAAGCGTTCCTGGTCTCTTAGTACTGGCTGGTCTGCACTAGAATGAGAAACGTGCAGGAAGGAAAGCGTGTGTGTTCCGGGGGTTGTGAGCAATGCACCGTTTGGAAGAGCTAGGTGCTGAGTAATGGGCAGTGTAGGGTTTCCCTGGATAAACACCTAGATTGCGACAGCTTGAAAACACCTAGCTATCAGCGTTCTGTTCAATCCTTCATGCCAAAAGTGTCTGCTTTTCTGCCTATCCGTGAGCACACAAAAAATAATATGATCCTACCCCTCCTTCTGGGAACTCACACGTGATGGAATCTACGCCCAGCAGCCAGTGGACTTTAAGTGCAGCCTGAAAAATTACAGGGTTTCCCTTGTAAGCTAGTTATTCCGGAGATACATTGTACACCCAGGCCTCACTCACCGATGACCCTGTAATACTTTGACCACATTCACGACTGCCTGTATTGCAAAGTTTACTCACAAAAGGGTTTAGTTGGTAACTTGAACGTCCAATAAGTACTCAGAAACTGCAGCATAAGAAGCTGTGCTCTCCCTTTGGAGATTGAGGCTTCATGGGAAGTTTATTTTCCACATTGGAATGTCGACACTTGCGGCCTCCGTGTTACCCGATAAACAGTGTAGTTGCCCATCGTCTCTTCACTGCAGAATTGCCTTTTCAGGCAAGTGATTTTCCATGAAACAAACGTTTCCTTTCAATTCCTGCTACGTGCTCCTCCTTCAGCAGTTGTCAGTGAATAGGCCAACCACATGCGACGACTGGCCTCAACCTAACGTTCTGTTTTTCTCGTCACAATGGTAGGCAGGCAGCAGGTTCAATGCAGCGTTTTTCAAAGCAGTACTGGAACTGTAGGAGACATTTCTGGTGTCTTAGGAAAGGCGGGTGTGCACTAGAATCCACGATATTCACGAGGGGCTGCCAGTCTCTTCTGGAACTTGTGAGCAACGTTCAGTTGATGACAACTATACGCCAAGAAAGGGCAGTGAAAGGCTTTTTCTGTTAAACCTCTAGAATGTGGTAAGTTGAAACAACTCAAGTATCTCCCTTCTAACGAACCTTGGAGGAACAAAATAGAGGAAGAAACAGCAGGGTCAATGCTCTGTGGTCCCTTTTGAAAGCAAGGCATGAAGGGAAAGTTTATTTACCTCTTTGGGATTTGAAGAGTCGCAGGCTCAATTCTCCCTGAGAAACATTGTAGTTGCACATGTTCTCTGCATAGCACAATTCCCTTTGTGAGGACAAGGGATTTTCCAAGAAAAAAAAACTTGGAGGTTGCCATTCCTTGGTATGTGCTCATCCTTCAGTAATATACAGTGAATTGGCGACCCTATTTGACCACTAGCCTCAAGCAAACGTTCCTCTTGTCTCCTAACACACGTTGGCGTGCAGCGGAATCCATGGAGCCTTATTCAGTGTTGTTCTTGGACTCTAGGAATCATTCCAGGTCTCAATACTGGCCGGTCTGCAGTAGGATGAGAAACCTACAAGAAGAAAGGCCTGTGAGTTCGGGGAGTTGTGAGCAATGCACCGTTGGGAACAGCTAGATGACGAGTCATGGGCTGTGAAGGGCCTCTTTCCTTAAACCTCTAGAATGTGGTAAGTTGAATGAACTCAAGGATCTCCCTTCTAAAGCACATTGGAGGTACAAACCAGAGAAAGAAAGAGCAGGGGCAGTGCTCTGTGGTCCCTTTTGAAAATAAGGCATGAAGGGAGACTTTATTTACCTCCTTGGGATTTAGAGAGTTGTGGGCTCAACTCTCCTGAGAAACACTGTAGTTGCACATGTTCTCTTCATAGCACATTTGCCTTTGTGATGACAAGTGAGTTTCTAGGAAAAATCTTGGAGGTTGCCATTCTTTGGTAGGTGCTCATCCTTCGGTAATCTTCAGTGAATTGGCGACGCCATTTGACCACTAGCCTCAAGCTAAGGCTCCTCTTGTATCATCCCACAGGTTGGCATGCAGCAGAATCCATGTAGCCTTATTCAGTGTGGTTCTTGGGCTCTAGGAAACATTCGAAGTCTCCTAGGACTCAGGGGTCTGCACTAGACCCGAAACGTACAAAAAGGACGGCCTGTGTGTTCAAGGATTTGTGAGTAAGGCACCGTTGGGAACAGCTAGATGCCGAGTCAGGGGCAGTGAAAGGCTTCTTTTGTTAAACCTCTAGAATGTGGTACGCTGAAACAACTCAAGTATCTCCCTTCTAAATCACCTTGCAGGTACAAAATAGAGAAAGAAACAGCAGGTTCAATGCTCTGTGGTCCCTTTTGAAAATAAGGCTGGAAGGGAAACTTTATTTACCTCCTTGAGATTTAGAGAGTTGCAGGCTCAATTCTCCCTGAGAAACACTGTACTTGCACATCTTCCCTTCATAACACAATTGCCTTTGTGATGACGTGAGTTTCTAGGATAGAACCTTGGAGGTTGCCATTCCTTGGTAGTTGCTCATCCCTCGGTAATCTTCAGGGAATGAACCAAACACATGGGACCTCTAGCCTCAAGTTAACGTTCAGGTTTTCTCATGACAGGGGCAGGCATGCCACAGATTCCATGCAGCCTTAGTCCCTGTGGTTCTTGAACTCTAGGAATCATATCAGTTCTCTTTTGACTCGCTGGTCTGCCCTAGGTTTTGAAACGTACTAAAAGGACCGCCTGTGTCTTCGCGAAGTTGTGAGCAATCTACGGTTGGGAACATCTAGATGCCAAGTGATGGGCAGTGAAGGGCTTCGTTGGTTCCACCCCTAGCTTGCGATGGCTGGAAAGCAACACAGTTATCAACGTTCCGTGCCTTCCTTCATGCAAAGCGTGTCTGCATTCCTCAGGAAACCTGAGCTGCACTGAAAAACACAATTAGCCTACGATTGCTTCTAGGAACTAAACCGTGAAGTCGGTATACCTCAAGCAGCAACTAGACTTCATGTCCAGTTTCAATAATTACAGGGTTTCCCTTAACTGATAGTTATTCCCGAGAAAAATTGCCACCTAGGCCTCACTAAGCCTTCACCTTGATATCCTTACACCACCATCACGACTCCCAGCATGGCAATGGTTACTAATGTCATGCTCCATTGTGTCCACTGGATGTGCAATAAGAGAGCCAGAAACTCCAGAGGAATATGCTGTTTGGTCCCCCTGGAAATTGAGGCTTCCTGGAAAATTGTATTTTCCTCATTAGAAAGTTGAGAGTTGCAGCCTCAGTGTTACCTGGTAAACTCTGTTGTAGCTCACCTTTTCTTCATCGCACAATGGTATTTGTGAGGACAAGTGATTTTCCAAGAAAGAAACTTGGAGGTTGCCATTCTTTGGTATGTGCTCATCCTTCAGTGATCTACAGTGAATTGGCGAACCCGTTTGACCACTAGCCGCAAGGTAACGTTGCTCTTGAATCATGCCACAGGTTGGCATGCAGCTGAATCCATGTAGCCTTATTCAGTGTGGTTCTTGAGCTCTAGGAATCATTCCAGGTCTCAAAGTACTGGTGGGTCTGCACTAGGATGAGAAACGTACAAGAAGAATGGCCTGTGTGTTTGGGGATTTGTGAGCAGTGCACCATTGGGAAGAGCTCGATGCTGAGTCTTGGAAGGTGTAGGGCTTCTTTTGTTAAACCTCTAGAATCTGGTAAGTTGAAACAACTCAAGTGTCTCCCTTCTAAAGCACCTTGGAGGTACCAATCAGAGAAAGAAACAGCAGGGTCAATGCTCTGTGGTCTCTTTTGAAAATACGGCTCGAAGGAAATCTTTATTTTCTTCACTGGGATCTAGGGAGTTGCGTGCTCAATTCTTCTGAGAAACACTGTAGTTGCACATGTTCTCTTCATAGCACAATTGCCTTTGTGATGACAAGTGAGTTTCTAGGAAGGAAACTTGAGGATTGCCATTCTTTGGTAGGTACTCATTCTTCGGAAATCTTCAGTGAATTGGCGAACGAATTTGTCCACTAGCCTCAAGCTAACGTTCCTCTTCTATCATGCCACAGGTTGGCATGCAGCTGAATCCAAGTAGCCTTATTATGTGTGGTCCTTGAGCTCTAGGAAGCGTTCCTGGTCTCTTAGTACTGGCTGGTCTGCACTAGAATGAGAAACGTGCAGGAAGGAAAGCGTGTGTGTTCCGGGGGTTGTGAGCAATGCACCGTTTGGAAGAGCTAGGTGCTGAGTAATGGGCAGTGTAGGGTTTCCCTGGATAAACACCTAGATTGCGACAGCTTGAAAACACCCGGCTATCAGCGTTCTGTTCAATCCTTCATGCCAAAAGTGTCTGCTTTTCTGCCTATCCGTGAGCACACAAAAAATAATATGATCCTACCCCTCCTTCTGGGAACTCACACGTGATGGAATCTACGCCCAGCAGCCAGTGGACTTTAAGTGCAGCCTGAAAAATTACAGGGTTTCCCTTGAAAGCTAGTTATTCCGGAGATACATTGTACACCCAGGCCTCACTCACCGATGACCCTGTAATACTTTGACCACATTCACGACTGCCTGTATTGCAAAGTTTACTCACAATAGGGTTTAGTTGGTAACTTGAACGTCCAATAAGTACTCAGAAACTGCAGCATAAGAAGCTGTGCTCTCCCTTTGGAGATTGAGGCTTCATGGGAAGTTTATTTTCCACATTGGAATGTCGACACTTGCGGCCTCCGTGTTACCCGATAAACAGTGTAGTTGCCCATCGTCTCTTCACTGCAGAATTGCCTTTTCAGGCAAGTGATTTTCCATGAAACAAACGTTTCCTTTCAATTCCTGCTACGTGCTCCTCCTTCAGCAGTTGTCAGTGAATAGGCCAACCACATGCGACGACTGGCCTCAACCTAACGTTCTGTTTTTCTCGTCACAATGGTAGGCAGGCAGCAGGTTCAATGCAGCGTTTTTCAAAGCAGTACTGGAACTGTAGGAGACATTTCTGGTGTCTTAGGAAAGGCGGGTGTGCACTAGGATCCACGATATTCACGAGGGGCTGCCAGTCTCTTCTGGAACTTGTGAGCAACGTTCAGTTGATGACAACTATACGCCAAGAAAGGGCAGTGAAAGGCTTTTTCTGTTAAACCTCTAGAATGTGGTAAGTTGAAACAACTCAAGTATCTCCCTTCTAACGAACCTTGGAGGAACAAAATAGAGGAAGAAACAGCAGGGTCAATGCTCTGTGGTCCCTTTTGAAAGCAAGGCATGAAGGGAAAGTTTATTTACCTCTTTGGGATTTGAAGAGTCGCAGGCTCAATTCTCCCTGAGAAACATTGTAGTTGCACATGTTCTCTGCATAGCACAATTCTCTTTGTGAGGACAAGGGATTTTCCAAGAAAAAAAAACTTGGAGGTTGCCATTCCTTGGTATGTGCTCATCCTTCAGTAATATACAGTGAATTGGCGACCCTATTTGACCACTAGCCTCAAGCAAACGTTCCTCTTGTCTCCTAACACACGTTGGCGTGCAGCGGAATCCATGGAGCCTTATTCAGTGTTGTTCTTGGACTCTAGGAATCATTCCAGGTCTCAATACTGGCCGGTCTGCAGTAGGATGAGAAACCTACAAGAAGAAAGGCCTGTGAGTTCGGGGAGTTGTGAGCAATGCACCGTTGGGAACAGCTAGATGACGAGTCATGGGCTGTGAAGGGCCTCTTTCCTTAAACCTCTAGAATGTGGTAAGTTGAATGAACTCAAGGATCTCCCTTCTAAAGCACATTGGAGGTACAAACCAGAGAAAGAAAGAGCAGGGGCAGTGCTCTGTGGTCCCTTTTGAAAATAAGGCATGAAGGGAGACTTTATTTACCTCCTTGGGATTTAGAGAGTTGTGGGCTCAACTCTCCTGAGAAACACTGTAGTTGCACATGTTCTCTTCATAGCACATTTGCCTTTGTGATGACAAGTGAGTTTCTAGGAAAAATCTTGGAGGTTGCCATTCTTTGGTAGGTGCTCATCCTTCGGTAATCTTCAGTGAATTGGCGACGCCATTTGACCACTAGCCTCAAGCTAAGGCTCCTCTTGTATCATCCCACAGGTTGGCATGCAGCAGAATCCATGTAGCCTTATTCAGTGTGGTTCTTGGGCTCTAGGAAACATTCGAAGTCTCCTAGGACTCAGGGGTCTGCACTAGACCCGAAACGTACAAAAAGGACGGCCTGTGTGTTCAAGGATTTGTGAGTAAGGCACCGTTGGGAACAGCTAGATGCCGAGTCAGGGGCAGTGAAAGGCTTCTTTTGTTAAACCTCTAGAATGTGGTACGCTGAAACAACTCAAGTATCTCCCTTCTAAATCACCTTGCAGGTACAAAATAGAGAAAGAAACAGCAGGTTCAATGCTCTGTGGTCCCTTTTGAAAATAAGGCTGGAAGGGAAACTTTATTTACCTCCTTGAGATTTAGAGAGTTGCAGGCTCAATTCTCCCTGAGAAACACTGTACTTGCACATCTTCCCTTCATAACACAATTGCCTTTGTGATGACGTGAGTTTCTAGGATAGAACCTTGGAGGTTGCCATTCCTTGGTAGTTGCTCATCCCTCGGTAATCTTCAGGGAATGAACCAAACACATGGGACCTCTAGCCTCAAGTTAACGTTCAGGTTTTCTCATGACAGGGGCAGGCATGCCACAGATTCCATGCAGCCTTAGTCCCTGTGGTTCTTGAACTCTAGGAATCATATCAGTTCTCTTTTGACTCGCTGGTCTGCCCTAGGTTTTGAAACGTACTAAAAGGACCGCCTGTGTCTTCGCGAAGTTGTGAGCAATCTACGGTTGGGAACATCTAGATGCCAAGTGATGGGCAGTGAAGGGCTTCGTTGGTTCCACCCCTAGCTTGCGATGGCTGGAAAGCAACACAGTTATCAACGTTCCGTGCCTTCCTTCATGCAAAGCGTGTCTGCATTCCTCAGGAAACCTGAGCTGCACTGAAAAACACAATTAGCCTACGATTGCTTCTGGAACTAAACCGTGAAGTCGGTATACCTCAAGCAGCAACTAGACTTCATGTCCAGTTTCAATAATTACAGGGTTTCCCTTAACTGATAGTTATTCCCGAGAAAAATTGCCACCTAGGCCTCACTAAGCCTTCACCTTGATATCCTTACACCACCATCACGACTCCCAGCATGGCAATGGTTACTAATGTCATGCTCCATTGTGTCCACTGGATGTGCAATAAGAGAGCCAGAAACTCCAGAGGAATATGCTGTTTGGTCCCCCTGGAAATTGAGGCTTCCTGGAAAATTGTATTTTCCTCATTAGAAAGTTGAGAGTTGCAGCCTCAGTGTTACCTGGTAAACTCTGTTGTAGCTCACCTTTTCTTCATCGCACAATGGTATTTGTGAGAACAAGTGATTTTCCAAGAAAGAAACTTGGAGGTTGCCATTCTTTGGTATGTGCTCATCCTTCAGTGATCTACAGTGAATTGGCGAACCCGTTTGACCACTAGCCGCAAGGTAACGTTGCTCTTGAATCATGCCACAGGTTGGCATGCAGCTGAATCCATGTAGCCTTATTCAGTGTGGTTCTTGAGCTCTAGGAATCATTCCAGGTCTCAAAGTACTGGTGGGTCTGCACTAGGATGAGAAACGTACAAGAAGAATGGCCTGTGTGTTTGGGGATTTGTGAGCAGTGCACCATTGGGAAGAGCTCGATGCTGAGTCTTGGAAGGTGTAGGGCTTCTTTTGTTAAACCTCTAGAATCTGGTAAATTGAAACAACTCAAGTGTCTCCCTTCTAAAGCACCTTGGAGGTACCAATCAGAGAAAGAAACAGCAGGGTCAATGCTCTGTGGTCTCTTTTGAAAATACGGCTCGAAGGAAATCTTTATTTTCTTCATTGGGATCTAGGGAGCTGCGTGCTCAATTCTACTGAGAAACACTGTAGTTGCACATGTTCTCTTCATAGCACAATTGCCTTTGTGATGACAAGTGAGTTTCTAGGAAGGAAACTTGAGGATTGCCATTCTTTGGTAGGTACTCATTCTTCGGAAATCTTCAGTGAATTGGCGAACCCATTTGTCCACTAGCCTCAAGCTAACGTTCCTCTTCTATCATGCCACAGGTTGGCATGCAGCTGAATCCAAGTAGCCTTATTATGTGTGGTCCTTGAGCTCTAGGAAGCGTTCCTGGTCTCTTAGTACTGGCTGGTCTGCACTAGAATGAGAAACGTGCAGGAAGGAAAGCGTGTGTGTTCCGGGGGTTGTGAGCAATGCACCGTTTGGAAGAGCTAGGTGCTGAGTAATGGGCAGTGTAGGGTTTCCCTGGATAAACACCTAGATTGCGACAGCTTGAAAACACCCAGCTATCAGCGTTCTGTTCAAT
Source organism: Balaenoptera physalus (assembly GCF_965194825.1). NCBI lineage: Eukaryota > Metazoa > Chordata > Mammalia > Artiodactyla > Balaenopteridae > Balaenoptera > Balaenoptera physalus. The sequence goes on along the minus strand of NC_138896.1, from coordinate 47,744,482 downwards.
CCTTCATGCCAAAAGTGTCTGCTTTTCTGCCTATCCGTGAGCACACAAAAAATAATATGATCCTACCCCTCCTTCTGGGAACTCACACGTGATGGAATCTACGCCCAGCAGCCAGTGGACTTTAAGTGCAGCCTGAAAAATTACAGGGTTTCCCTTGAAAGCTAGTTATTGCGGAGATACATTGTACACCCAGGCCTCACTCAACGATGACCCTGTAATACTTTGACCACATTCACGACTGCCTGTATTGCAAAGTTTACTCACAAAAGGGTTTAGTTGGTAACTTGAACGTCCAATAAGTACTCAGAAACTGCAGCATAAGAAGCTGTGCTCTCCCTTTGGAGATTGAGGCTTCATGGGAAGTTTATTTTCCACATTGGAATGTCGACACTTGCGGCCTCCGTGTTACCCGATAAACAGTGTAGTTGCCCATCGTCTCTTCACTGCAGAATTGCCTTTTCAGGCAAGTGATTTTCCATGAAACAAACGTTTCCTTTCAATTCCTGCTACGTGCTCCTCCTTCAGCAGTTGTCAGTGAATAGGCCAACCACATGCGACGACTGGCCTCAACCTAACGTTCTGTTTTTCTCGTCACAATGGTAGGCAGGCAGCAGGTTCAATGCAGCGTTTTTCAAAGCAGTACTGGAACTGTAGGAGACATTTCTGGTGTCTTAGGAAAGGCGGGTGTGCACTAGGATCCACGATATTCACGAGGGGCTGCCAGTCTCTTCTGGAACTTGTGAGCAACGTTCAGTTGATGACAACTATACGCCAAGAAAGGGCAGTGAAAGGCTTTTTCTGTTAAACCTCTAGAATGTGGTAAGTTGAAACAACTCAAGTATCTCCCTTCTAACGAACCTTGGAGGAACAAAATAGAGGAAGAAACAGCAGGGTCAATGCTCTGTGGTCCCTTTTGAAAGCAAGGCATGAAGGGAAAGTTTATTTACCTCTTTGGGATTTGAAGAGTCGCAGGCTCAATTCTCCCTGAGAAACATTGTAGTTGCACATGTTCTCTGCATAGCACAATTCTCTTTGTGAGGACAAGGGATTTTCCAAGAAAAAAAAACTTGGAGGTTGCCATTCCTTGGTATGTGCTCATCCTTCAGTAATATACAGTGAATTGGCGACCCTATTTGACCACTAGCCTCAAGCAAACGTTCCTCTTGTCTCCTAACACACGTTGGCGTGCAGCGGAATCCATGGAGCCTTATTCAGTGTTGTTCTTGGACTCTAGGAATCATTCCAGGTCTCAATACTGGCCGGTCTGCAGTAGGATGAGAAACCTACAAGAAGAAAGGCCTGTGAGTTCGGGGAGTTGTGAGCAATGCACCGTTGGGAACAGCTAGATGACGAGTCATGGGCTGTGAAGGGCCTCTTTCCTTAAACCTCTAGAATGTGGTAAGTTGAATGAACTCAAGGATCTCCCTTCTAAAGCACATTGGAGGTACAAACCAGAGAAAGAAAGAGCAGGGGCAGTGCTCTGTGGTCCCTTTTGAAAATAAGGCATGAAGGGAGACTTTATTTACCTCCTTGGGATTTAGAGAGTTGTGGGCTCAACTCTCCTGAGAAACACTGTAGTTGCACATGTTCTCTTCATAGCACATTTGCCTTTGTGATGACAAGTGAGTTTCTAGGAAAAATCTTGGAGGTTGCCATTCTTTGGTAGGTGCTCATCCTTCGGTAATCTTCAGTGAATTGGCGACGCCATTTGACCACTAGCCTCAAGCTAAGGCTCCTCTTGTATCATCCCACAGGTTGGCATGCAGCAGAATCCATGTAGCCTTATTCAGTGTGGTTCTTGGGCTCTAGGAAACATTCGAAGTCTCCTAGGACTCAGGGGTCTGCACTAGACCCGAAATGTACAAAAAGGACGGCCTGTGTGTTCAAGGATTTGTGAGTAAGGCACCGTTGGGAACAGCTAGATGCCGAGTCAGGGGCAGTGAAAGGCTTCTTTTGTTAAACCTCTAGAATGTGGTACGCTGAAACAACTCAAGTATCTCCCTTCTAAATCACCTTGCAGGTACAAAATAGAGAAAGAAACAGCAGGTTCAATGCTCTGTGGTCCCTTTTGAAAATAAGGCTGGAAGGGAAACTTTATTTACCTCCTTGAGATTTAGAGAGTTGCAGGCTCAATTCTCCCTGAGAAACACTGTACTTGCACATCTTCCCTTCGTAACACAATTGCCTTTGTGATGACGTGAGTTTCTAGGATAGAACCTTGGAGGTTGCCATTCCTTGGTAGTTGCTCATCCCTCGGTAATCTTCAGGGAATGAACCAAACACATGGGACCTCTAGCCTCAAGTTAACGTTCAGGTTTTCTCATGACAGGGGCAGGCATGCCACAGATTCCATGCAGCCTTAGTCCCTGTGGTTCTTGAACTCTAGGAATCATATCAGTTCTCTTTTGACTCGCTGGTCTGCCCTAGGTTTTGAAACGTACTAAAAGGACCGCCTGTGTCTTCGCGAAGTTGTGAGCAATCTACGGTTGGGAACATCTAGATGCCAAGTGATGGGCAGTTAAGGGCTTCGTTGGTTCCACCCCTAGCTTGCAATGGCTGGAAAGCAACACAGTTATCAACGTTCCGTGCCTTCCTTCATGCAAAGCGTGTCTGCATTCCTCAGGAAACCTGAGCTGCACTGAAAAACACAATTAGCCTACGATTGCTTCTGGAACTAAACCGTGAAGTCGGTATACCTCAAGCAGCTACTAGACTTCATGTCCAGTTTCAATAATTACAGGGTTTCCCTTAACTGATAGTTATTCCCGAGAAAAATTGCCACCTAGGCCTCACTAAGCCTTCACCTTGATATCCTTACACCACCATCACGACTCCCAGCATGGCAATGGTTACTAATGTCATGCTCCATTGTGTCCACTGGATGTGCAATAAGAGAGCCAGAAACTCCAGAGGAATATGCTGTTTGGTCCCCCTGGAAATTGAGGCTTCCTGGAAAATTGTATTTTCCTCATTAGAAAGTTGAGAGTTGCAGCCTCAGTGTTACCTGGTAAACTCTGTTGTAGCTCACCTTTTCTTCATCGCACAATGGTATTTGTGAGGACAAGTGATTTTCCAAGAAAGAAACTTGGAGGTTGCCATTCTTTGGTATGTGCTCATCCTTCAGTGATCTACAGTGAATTGGCGAACCCGTTTGACCACTAGCCGCAAGGTAACGTTGCTCTTGAATCATGCCACAGGTTGGCATGCAGCTGAATCCATGTAGCCTTATTCAGTGTGGTTCTTGAGCTCTAGGAATCATTCCAGGTCTCAAAGTACTGGTGGGTCTGCACTAGGATGAGAAACGTACAAGAAGAATGGCCTGTGTGTTTGGGGATTTGTGAGCAGTGCACCATTGGGAAGAGCTCGATGCTGAGTCTTGGAAGGTGTAGGGCTTCTTTTGTTAAACCTCTAGAATCTGGTAAGTTGAAACAACTCAAGTGTCTCCCTTCTAAAGCACCTTGGAGGTACCAATCAGAGAAAGAAACAGCAGGGTCAATGCTCTGTGGTCTCTTTTGAAAATACGGCTCGAAGGAAATCTTTATTTTCTTCATTGGGATCTAGGGAGCTGCGTGCTCAATTCTACTGAGAAACACTGTAGTTGCACATGTTCTCTTCATAGCACAATTGCCTTTGTGATGACAAGTGAGTTTCTAGGAAGGAAACTTGAGGATTGCCATTCTTTGGTAGGTACTCATTCTTCGGAAATCTTCAGTCAATTGGCGAACCCATTTGTCCACTAGCCTCAAGCTAACGTTCCTCTTCTATCATGCCACAGGTTGGCATGCAGCTGAATCCAAGTAGCCTTATTATGTGTGGTCCTTGAGCTCTAGGAAGCGTTCCTGGTCTCTTAGTACTGGCTGGTCTGCACTAGAATGAGAAACGTGCAGGAAGGAAAGCGTGTGTGTTCCGGGGGTTGTGAGCAATGCACCGTTTGGAAGAGCTAGGTGCTGAGTAATGGGCAGTGTAGGGTTTCCCTGGATAAACACCTAGATTGCGACAGCTTGAAAACACCTAGCTATCAGCGTTCTGTTCAATCCTTCATGCCAAAAGTGTCTGCTTTTCTGCCTATCCGTGAGCACACAAAAAATAATATGATCCTACCCCTCCTTCTGGGAACTCACACGTGATGGAATCTACGCCCAGCAGCCAGTGGACTTTAAGTGCAGCCTGAAAAATTACAGGGTTTCCCTTGTAAGCTAGTTATTCCAGAGATACATTGTACACCCAGGCCTCACTCACCGATGACCCTGTAATACTTTGACCACATTCACGACTGCCTGTATTGCAAAGTTACTCACAAAAGGGTTTAGTTGGTAACTTGAACGTCCAATAAGTACTCAGAAACTGCAGCATAAGAAGCTGTGCTCTCCCTTTGGAGATTGAGGCTTCATGGGAAGTTTATTTTCCACATTGGAATGTCGACACTTGCGGCCTCCGTGTTACCCGATAAACAGTGTAGTTGCCCATCGTCTCTTCACTGCAGAATTGCCTTTTCAGGCAAGTGATTTTCCATGAAACAAACGTTTCCTTTCAATTCCTGCTACGTGCTCCTCCTTCAGCAGTTGTCAGTGAATAGGCCAACCACATGCGACGACTGGCCTCAACCTAACGTTCTGTTTTTCTCGTCACAATGGTAGGCAGGCAGCAGGTTCAATGCAGCGTTTTTCAAAGCAGTACTGGAACTGTAGGAGACATTTCTGGTGTCTTAGGAAAGGCGGGTGTGCACTAGGATCCACGATATTCACGAGGGGCTGCCAGTCTCTTCTGGAACTTGTGAGCAACGTTCAGTTGATGACAACTATACGCCAAGAAAGGGCAGTGAAAGGCTTTTTCTGTTAAACCTCTAGAATGTGGTAAGTTGAAACAACTCAAGTATCTCCCTTCTAACGAACCTTGGAGGAACAAAATAGAGGAAGAAAGAGCAGGGTCAATGCTCTGTGGTCCCTTTTGAAAGCAAGGCATGAAGGGAAAGTTTATTTACCTCTTTGGGATTTGAAGAGTCGCAGGCTCAATTCTCCCTGAGAAACATTGTAGTTGCACATGTTCTCTGCATAGCACAATTCTCTTTGTGAGGACAAGGGATTTTCCAAGAAAAAAAAACTTGGAGGTTGCCATTCCTTGGTATGTGCTCATCCTTCAGTAATATACAGTGAATTGGCGACCCTATTTGACCACTAGCCTCAAGCAAACGTTCCTCTTGTCTCCTAACACACGTTGGCGTGCAGCGGAATCCATGGAGCCTTATTCAGTGTTGTTCTTGGACTCTAGGAATCATTCCAGGTCTCAATACTGGCCGGTCTGCAGTAGGATGAGAAACCTACAAGAAGAAAGGCCTGTGAGTTCGGGGAGTTGTGAGCAATGCACCGTTGGGAACAGCTAGATGACGAGTCATGGGCTGTGAAGGGCCTCTTTCCTTAAACCTCTAGAATGTGGTAAGTTGAATGAACTCAAGGATCTCCCTTCTAAAGCACATTGGAGGTACAAACCAGAGAAAGAAAGAGCAGGGGCAGTGCTCTGTGGTCCCTTTTGAAAATAAGGCATGAAGGGAGACTTTATTTACCTCCTTGGGATTTAGAGAGTTGTGGGCTCAACTCTCCTGAGAAACACTGTAGTTGCACATGTTCTCTTCATAGCACATTTGCCTTTGTGATGACAAGTGAGTTTCTAGGAAAAATCTTGGAGGTTGCCATTCTTTGGTAGGTGCTCATCCTTCGGTAATCTTCAGTGAATTGGCGACGCCATTTGACCACTAGCCTCAAGCTAAGGCTCCTCTTGTATCATCCCACAGGTTGGCATGCAGCAGAATCCATGTAGCCTTATTCAGTGTGGTTCTTGGGCTCTAGGAAACATTCGAAGTCTCCTAGGACTCAGGGGTCTGCACTAGACCCGAAACGTACAAAAAGGACGGCCTGTGTGTTCAAGGATTTGTGAGTAAGGCACCGTTGGGAACAGCTAGATGCCGAGTCAGGGGCAGTGAAAGGCTTCTTTTGTTAAACCTCTAGAATGTGGTACGCTGAAACAACTCAAGTATCTCCCTTCTAAATCACCTTGCAGGTACAAAATAGAGAAAGAAACAGCAGGTTCAATGCTCTGTGGTCCCTTTTGAAAATAAGGCTGGAAGGGAAACTTTATTTACCTCCTTGAGATTTAGAGAGTTGCAGGCTCAATTCTCCCTGAGAAACACTGTACTTGCACATCTTCCCTTCATAACACAATTGCCTTTGTGATGACGTGAGTTTCTAGGATAGAACCTTGGAGGTTGCCATTCCTTGGTAGTTGCTCATCCCTCGGTAATCTTCAGGGAATGAACCAAACACATGGGACCTCTAGCCTCAAGTTAACGTTCAGGTTTTCTCATGACAGGGGCAGGCATGCCACAGATTCCATGCAGCCTTAGTCCCTGTGGTTCTTGAACTCTAGGAATCATATCAGTTCTCTTTTGACTCGCTGGTCTGCCCTAGGTTTTGAAACGTACTAAAAGGACCGCCTGTGTCTTCGGGAAGTTGTGAGCAATCTACGGTTGGGAACATCTAGATGCCAAGTGATGGGCAGTGAAGGGCTTCGTTGGTTCCACCCCTAGCTTGCGATGGCTGGAAAGCAACACAGTTATCAACGTTCCGTGCCTTCCTTCATGCAAAGCGTGTCTGCATTCCTCAGGAAACCTGAGCTGCACTGAAAAACACAATTAGCCTACGATTGCTTCTAGGAACTAAACCGTGAAGTCGGTATACCTCAAGCAGCAACTAGACTTCATGTCCAGTTTCAATAATTACAGGGTTTCCCTTAACTGATAGTTATTCCCGAGAAAAATTGCCACCTAGGCCTCACTAAGCCTTCACCTTGATATCCTTACACCACCATCACGACTCCCAGCATGGCAATGGTTACTAATGTCATGCTCCATTGTGTCCACTGGATGTGCAATAAGAGAGCCAGAAACTCCAGAGGAATATGCTGTTTGGTCCCCCTGGAAATTGAGGCTTCCTGGAAAATTGTATTTTCCTCATTAGAAAGTTGAGAGTTGCAGCCTCAGTGTTACCTGGTAAACTCTGTTGTAGCTCACCTTTTCTTCATCGCACAATGGTATTTGTGAGGACAAGTGATTTTCCAAGAAAGAAACTTGGAGGTTGCCATTCTTTGGTATGTGCTCATCCTTCAGTGATCTACAGTGAATTGGCGAACCCGTTTGACCACTAGCCGCAAGGTAACGTTGCTCTTGAATCATGCCACAGGTTGGCATGCAGCTGAATCCATGTAGCCTTATTCAGTGTGGTTCTTGAGCTCTAGGAATCATTCCAGGTCTCAAAGTACTGGTGGGTCTGCACTAGGATGAGAAACGTACAAGAAGAATGGCCTGTGTGTTTGGGGATTTGTGAGCAGTGCACCATTGGGAAGAGCTCGATGCTGAGTCTTGGAAGGTGTAGGGCTTCTTTTGTTAAACCTCTAGAATCTGGTAAGTTGAAACAACTCAAGTGTCTCCCTTCTAAAGCACCTTGGAGGTACCAATCAGAGAAAGAAACAGCAGGGTCAATGCTCTGTGGTCTCTTTTGAAAATACGGCTCGAAGGAAATCTTTATTTTCTTCACTGGGATCTAGGGAGTTGCGTGCTCAATTCTTCTGAGAAACACTGTAGTTGCACATGTTCTCTTCATAGCACAATTGCCTTTGTGATGACAAGTGAGTTTCTAGGAAGGAAACTTGAGGATTGCCATTCTTTGGTAGGTACTCATTCTTCGGAAATCTTCAGTGAATTGGCGAACGAATTTGTCCACTAGCCTCAAGCTAACGTTCCTCTTCTATCATGCCACAGGTTGGCATGCAGCTGAATCCAAGTAGCCTTATTATGTGTGGTCCTTGAGCTCTAGGAAGCGTTCCTGGTCTCTTAGTACTGGCTGGTCTGCACTAGAATGAGAAACGTGCAGGAAGGAAAGCGTGTGTGTTCCGGGGGTTGTGAGCAATGCACCGTTTGGAAGAGCTAGGTGCTGAGTAATGGGCAGTGTAGGGTTTCCCTGGATAAACACCTAGATTGCGACAGCTTGAAAACACCCGGCTATCAGCGTTCTGTTCAATCCTTCATGCCAAAAGTGTCTGCTTTTCTGCCTATCCGTGAGCACACAAAAAATAATATGATCCTACCCCTCCTTCTGGGAACTCACACGTGATGGAATCTACGCCCAGCAGCCAGTGGACTTTAAGTGCAGCCTGAAAAATTACAGGGTTTCCCTTGAAAGCTAGTTATTCCGGAGATACATTGTACACCCAGGCCTCACTCACCGATGACCCTGTAATACTTTGACCACATTCACGACTGCCTGTATTGCAAAGTTTACTCACAATAGGGTTTAGTTGGTAACTTGAACGTCCAATAAGTACTCAGAAACTGCAGCATAAGAAGCTGTGCTCTCCCTTTGGAGATTGAGGCTTCATGGGAAGTTTATTTTCCACATTGGAATGTCGACACTTGCGGCCTCCGTGTTACCCGATAAACAGTGTAGTTGCCCATCGTCTCTTCACTGCAGAATTGCCTTTTCAGGCAAGTGATTTTCCATGAAACAAACGTTTCCTTTCAATTCCTGCTACGTGCTCCTCCTTCAGCAGTTGTCAGTGAATAGGCCAACCACATGCGACGACTGGCCTCAACCTAACGTTCTGTTTTTCTCGTCACAATGGTAGGCAGGCAGCAGGTTCAATGCAGCGTTTTTCAAAGCAGTACTGGAACTGTAGGAGACATTTCTGGTGTCTTAGGAAAGGCGGGTGTGCACTAGGATCCACGATATTCACGAGGGGCTGCCAGTCTCTTCTGGAACTTGTGAGCAACGTTCAGTTGATGACAACTATACGCCAAGAAAGGGCAGTGAAAGGCTTTTTCTGTTAAACCTCTAGAATGTGGTAAGTTGAAACAACTCAAGTATCTCCCTTCTAACGAACCTTGGAGGAACAAAATAGAGGAAGAAACAGCAGGGTCAATGCTCTGTGGTCCCTTTTGAAAGCAAGGCATGAAGGGAAAGTTTATTTACCTCTTTGGGATTTGAAGAGTCGCAGGCTCAATTCTCCCTGAGAAACATTGTAGTTGCACATGTTCTCTGCATAGCACAATTCTCTTTGTGAGGACAAGGGATTTTCCAAGAAAAAAAAACTTGGAGGTTGCCATTCCTTGGTATGTGCTCATCCTTCAGTAATATACAGTGAATTGGCGACCCTATTTGACCACTAGCCTCAAGCAAACGTTCCTCTTGTCTCCTAACACACGTTGGCGTGCAGCGGAATCCATGGAGCCTTATTCAGTGTTGTTCTTGGACTCTAGGAATCATTCCAGGTCTCAATACTGGCCGGTCTGCAGTAGGATGAGAAACCTACAAGAAGAAAGGCCTGTGAGTTCGGGGAGTTGTGAGCAATGCACCGTTGGGAACAGCTAGATGACGAGTCATGGGCTGTGAAGGGCCTCTTTCCTTAAACCTCTAGAATGTGGTAAGTTGAATGAACTCAAGGATCTCCCTTCTAAAGCACATTGGAGGTACAAACCAGAGAAAGAAAGAGCAGGGGCAGTGCTCTGTGGTCCCTTTTGAAAATAAGGCATGAAGGGAGACTTTATTTACCTCCTTGGGATTTAGAGAGTTGTGGGCTCAACTCTCCTGAGAAACACTGTAGTTGCACATGTTCTCTTCATAGCACATTTGCCTTTGTGATGACAAGTGAGTTTCTAGGAAAAATCTTGGAGGTTGCCATTCTTTGGTAGGTGCTCATCCTTCGGTAATCTTCAGTGAATTGGCGACGCCATTTGACCACTAGCCTCAAGCTAAGGCTCCTCTTGTATCATCCCACAGGTTGGCATGCAGCAGAATCCATGTAGCCTTATTCAGTGTGGTTCTTGGGCTCTAGGAAACATTCGAAGTCTCCTAGGACTCAGGGGTCTGCACTAGACCCGAAACGTACAAAAAGGACGGCCTGTGTGTTCAAGGATTTGTGAGTAAGGCACCGTTGGGAACAGCTAGATGCCGAGTCAGGGGCAGTGAAAGGCTTCTTTTGTTAAACCTCTAGAATGTGGTACGCTGAAACAACTCAAGTATCTCCCTTCTAAATCACCTTGCAGGTACAAAATAGAGAAAGAAACAGCAGGTTCAATGCTCTGTGGTCCCTTTTGAAAATAAGGCTGGAAGGGAAACTTTATTTACCTCCTTGAGATTTAGAGAGTTGCAGGCTCAATTCTCCCTGAGAAACACTGTACTTGCACATCTTCCCTTCATAACACAATTGCCTTTGTGATGACGTGAGTTTCTAGGATAGAACCTTGGAGGTTGCCATTCCTTGGTAGTTGCTCATCCCTCGGTAATCTTCAGGGAATGAACCAAACACATGGGACCTCTAGCCTCAAGTTAACGTTCAGGTTTTCTCATGACAGGGGCAGGCATGCCACAGATTCCATGCAGCCTTAGTCCCTGTGGTTCTTGAACTCTAGGAATCATATCAGTTCTCTTTTGACTCGCTGGTCTGCCCTAGGTTTTGAAACGTACTAAAAGGACCGCCTGTGTCTTCGCGAAGTTGTGAGCAATCTACGGTTGGGAACATCTAGATGCCAAGTGATGGGCAGTGAAGGGCTTCGTTGGTTCCACCCCTAGCTTGCGATGGCTGGAAAGCAACACAGTTATCAACGTTCCGTGCCTTCCTTCATGCAAAGCGTGTCTGCATTCCTCAGGAAACCTGAGCTGCACTGAAAAACACAATTAGCCTACGATTGCTTCTGGAACTAAACCGTGAAGTCGGTATACCTCAAGCAGCAACTAGACTTCATGTCCAGTTTCAATAATTACAGGGTTTCCCTTAACTGATAGTTATTCCCGAGAAAAATTGCCACCTAGGCCTCACTAAGCCTTCACCTTGATATCCTTACACCACCATCACGACTCCCAGCATGGCAATGGTTACTAATGTCATGCTCCATTGTGTCCACTGGATGTGCAATAAGAGAGCCAGAAACTCCAGAGGAATATGCTGTTTGGTCCCCCTGGAAATTGAGGCTTCCTGGAAAATTGTATTTTCCTCATTAGAAAGTTGAGAGTTGCAGCCTCAGTGTTACCTGGTAAACTCTGTTGTAGCTCACCTTTTCTTCATCGCACAATGGTATTTGTGAGAACAAGTGATTTTCCAAGAAAGAAACTTGGAGGTTGCCATTCTTTGGTATGTGCTCATCCTTCAGTGATCTACAGTGAATTGGCGAACCCGTTTGACCACTAGCCGCAAGGTAACGTTGCTCTTGAATCATGCCACAGGTTGGCATGCAGCTGAATCCATGTAGCCTTATTCAGTGTGGTTCTTGAGCTCTAGGAATCATTCCAGGTCTCAAAGTACTGGTGGGTCTGCACTAGGATGAGAAACGTACAAGAAGAATGGCCTGTGTGTTTGGGGATTTGTGAGCAGTGCACCATTGGGAAGAGCTCGATGCTGAGTCTTGGAAGGTGTAGGGCTTCTTTTGTTAAACCTCTAGAATCTGGTAAATTGAAACAACTCAAGTGTCTCCCTTCTAAAGCACCTTGGAGGTACCAATCAGAGAAAGAAACAGCAGGGTCAATGCTCTGTGGTCTCTTTTGAAAATACGGCTCGAAGGAAATCTTTATTTTCTTCATTGGGATCTAGGGAGCTGCGTGCTCAATTCTACTGAGAAACACTGTAGTTGCACATGTTCTCTTCATAGCACAATTGCCTTTGTGATGACAAGTGAGTTTCTAGGAAGGAAACTTGAGGATTGCCATTCTTTGGTAGGTACTCATTCTTCGGAAATCTTCAGTGAATTGGCGAACCCATTTGTCCACTAGCCTCAAGCTAACGTTCCTCTTCTATCATGCCACAGGTTGGCATGCAGCTGAATCCAAGTAGCCTTATTATGTGTGGTCCTTGAGCTCTAGGAAGCGTTCCTGGTCTCTTAGTACTGGCTGGTCTGCACTAGAATGAGAAACGTGCAGGAAGGAAAGCGTGTGTGTTCCGGGGGTTGTGAGCAATGCACCGTTTGGAAGAGCTAGGTGCTGAGTAATGGGCAGTGTAGGGTTTCCCTGGATAAACACCTAGATTGCGACAGCTTGAAAACACCCAGCTATCAGCGTTCTGTTCAATCCTTCATGCCAAAAGTGTCTGCTTTTCTGCCTATCCGTGAGCACACAAAAAATAATATGATCCTACCCCTCCTTCTGGGAACTCACACGTGATGGAATCTACGCCCAGCAGCCAGTGGACTTTAAGTGCAGCCTGAAAAATTACAGGGTTTCCCTTGAAAGCTAGTTATTGCGGAGATACATTGTACACCCAGGCCTCACTCAACGATGACCCTGTAATACTTTGACCACATTCACGACTGCCTGTATTGCAAAGTTTACTCACAAAAGGGTTTAGTTGGTAACTTGAACGTCCAATAAGTACTCAGAAACTGCAGCATAAGAAGCTGTGCTCTCCCTTTGGAGATTGAGGCTTCATGGGAAGTTTATTTTCCACATTGGAATGTCGACACTTGCGGCCTCCGTGTTACCCGATAAACAGTGTAGTTGCCCATCGTCTCTTCACTGCAGAATTGCCTTTTCAGGCAAGTGATTTTCCATGAAACAAACGTTTCCTTTCAATTCCTGCTACGTGCTCCTCCTTCAGCAGTTGTCAGTGAATAGGCCAACCACATGCGACGACTGGCCTCAACCTAACGTTCTGTTTTTCTCGTCACAATGGTAGGCAGGCAGCAGGTTCAATGCAGCGTTTTTCAAAGCAGTACTGGAACTGTAGGAGACATTTCTGGTGTCTTAGGAAAGGCGGGTGTGCACTAGGATCCACGATATTCACGAGGGGCTGCCAGTCTCTTCTGGAACTTGTGAGCAACGTTCAGTTGATGACAACTATACGCCAAGAAAGGGCAGTGAAAGGCTTTTTCTGTTAAACCTCTAGAATGTGGTAAGTTGAAACAACTCAAGTATCTCCCTTCTAACGAACCTTGGAGGAACAAAATAGAGGAAGAAAGAGCAGGGTCAATGCTCTGTGGTCCCTTTTGAAAGCAAGGCATGAAGGGAAAGTTTATTTACCTCTTTGGGATTTGAAGAGTCGCAGGCTCAATTCTCCCTGAGAAACATTGTAGTTGCACATGTTCTCTGCATAGCACAATTCTCTTTGTGAGGACAAGGGATTTTCCAAGAAAAAAAAACTTGGAGGTTGCCATTCCTTGGTATGTGCTCATCCTTCAGTAATATACAGTGAATTGGCGACCCTATTTGACCACTAGCCTCAAGCAAACGTTCCTCTTGTCTCCTAACACACGTTGGCGTGCAGCGGAATCCATGGAGCCTTATTCAGTGTTGTTCTTGGACTCTAGGAATCATTCCAGGTCTCAATACTGGCCGGTCTGCAGTAGGATGAGAAACCTACAAGAAGAAAGGCCTGTGAGTTCGGGGAGTTGTGAGCAATGCACCGTTGGGAACAGCTAGATGACGAGTCATGGGCTGTGAAGGGCCTCTTTCCTTAAACCTCTAGAATGTGGTAAGTTGAATGAACTCAAGGATCTCCCTTCTAAAGCACATTGGAGGTACAAACCAGAGAAAGAAAGAGCAGGGGCAGTGCTCTGTGGTCCCTTTTGAAAATAAGGCATGAAGGGAGACTTTATTTACCTCCTTGGGATTTAGAGAGTTGTGGGCTCAACTCTCCTGAGAAACACTGTAGTTGCACATGTTCTCTTCATAGCACATTTGCCTTTGTGATGACAAGTGAGTTTCTAGGAAAAATCTTGGAGGTTGCCATTCTTTGGTAGGTGCTCATCCTTCGGTAATCTTCAGTGAATTGGCGACGCCATTTGACCACTAGCCTCAAGCTAAGGCTCCTCTTGTATCATCCCACAGGTTGGCATGCAGCAGAATCCATGTAGCCTTATTCAGTGTGGTTCTTGGGCTCTAGGAAACATTCGAAGTCTCCTAGGACTCAGGGGTCTGCACTAGACCCGAAACGTACAAAAAGGACGGCCTGTGTGTTCAAGGATTTGTGAGTAAGGCACCGTTGGGAACAGCTAGATGCCGAGTCAGGGGCAGTGAAAGGCTTCTTTTGTTAAACCTCTAGAATGTGGTACGCTGAAACAACTCAAGTATCTCCCTTCTAAATCACCTTGCAGGTACAAAATAGAGAAAGAAACAGCAGGTTCAATGCTCTGTGGTCCCTTTTGAAAATAAGGCTGGAAGGGAAACTTTATTTACCTCCTTGAGATTTAGAGAGTTGCAGGCTCAATTCTCCCTGAGAAACACTGTACTTGCACATCTTCCCTTCGTAACACAATTGCCTTTGTGATGACGTGAGTTTCTAGGATAGAACCTTGGAGGTTGCCATTCCTTGGTAGTTGCTCATCCCTCGGTAATCTTCAGGGAATGAACCAAACACATGGGACCTCTAGCCTCAAGTTAACGTTCAGGTTTTCTCATGACAGGGGCAGGCATGCCACAGATTCCATGCAGCCTTAGTCCCTGTGGTTCTTGAACTCTAGGAATCATATCAGTTCTCTTTTGACTCGCTGGTCTGCCCTAGGTTTTGAAACGTACTAAAAGGACCGCCTGTGTCTTCGCGAAGTTGTGAGCAATCTACGGTTGGGAACATCTAGATGCCAAGTGATGGGCAGTGAAGGGCTTCGTTGGTTCCACCCCTAGCTTGCAATGGCTGGAAAGCAACACAGTTATCAACGTTCCGTGCCTTCCTTCATGCAAAGCGTGTCTGCATTCCTCAGGAAACCTGAGCTGCACTGAAAAACACAATTAGCCTACGATTGCTTCTGGAACTAAACCGTGAAGTCGGTATACCTCAAGCAGCTACTAGACTTCATGTCCAGTTTCAATAATTACAGGGTTTCCCTTAACTGATAGTTATTCCCGAGAAAAATTGCCACCTAGGCCTCACTAAGCCTTCACCTTGATATCCTTACACCACCATCACGACTCCCAGCATGGCAATGGTTACTAATGTCATGCTCCATTGTGTCCACTGGATGTGCAATAAGAGAGCCAGAAACTCCAGAGGAATATGCTGTTTGGTCCCCCTGGAAATTGAGGCTTCCTGGAAAATTGTATTTTCCTCATTAGAAAGTTGAGAGTTGCAGCCTCAGTGTTACCTGGTAAACTCTGTTGTAGCTCACCTTTTCTTCATCGCACAATGGTATTTGTGAGGACAAGTGATTTTCCAAGAAAGAAACTTGGAGGTTGCCATTCTTTGGTATGTGCTCATCCTTCAGTGATCTACAGTGAATTGGCGAACCCGTTTGACCACTAGCCGCAAGGTAACGTTGCTCTTGAATCATGCCACAGGTTGGCATGCAGCTGAATCCATGTAGCCTTATTCAGTGTGGTTCTTGAGCTCTAGGAATCATTCCAGGTCTCAAAGTACTGGTGGGTCTGCACTAGGATGAGAAACGTACAAGAAGAATGGCCTGTGTGTTTGGGGATTTGTGAGCAGTGCACCATTGGGAAGAGCTCGATGCTGAGTCTTGGAAGGTGTAGGGCTTCTTTTGTTAAACCTCTAGAATCTGGTAAGTTGAAACAACTCAAGTGTCTCCCTTCTAAAGCACCTTGGAGGTACCAATCAGAGAAAGAAACAGCAGGGTCAATGCTCTGTGGTCTCTTTTGAAAATACGGCTCGAAGGAAATCTTTATTTTCTTCATTGGGATCTAGGGAGCTGCGTGCTCAATTCTACTGAGAAACACTGTAGTTGCACATGTTCTCTTCATAGCACAATTGCCTTTGTGATGACAAGTGAGTTTCTAGGAAGGAAACTTGAGGATTGCCATTCTTTGGTAGGTACTCATTCTTCGGAAATCTTCAGTCAATTGGCGAACCCATTTGTCCACTAGCCTCAAGCTAACGTTCCTCTTCTATCATGCCACAGGTTGGCATGCAGCTGAATCCAAGTAGCCTTATTATGTGTGGTCCTTGAGCTCTAGGAAGCGTTCCTGGTCTCTTAGTACTGGCTGGTCTGCACTAGAATGAGAAACGTGCAGGAAGGAAAGCGTGTGTGTTCCGGGGGTTGTGAGCAATGCACCGTTTGGAAGAGCTAGGTGCTGAGTAATGGGCAGTGTAGGGTTTCCCTGGATAAACACCTAGATTGCGACAGCTTGAAAACACCTAGCTATCAGCGTTCTGTTCAATCCTTCATGCCAAAAGTGTCTGCTTTTCTGCCTATCCGTGAGCACACAAAAAATAATATGATCCTACCCCTCCTTCTGGGAACTCACACGTGATGGAATCTACGCCCAGCAGCCAGTGGACTTTAAGTGCAGCCTGAAAAATTACAGGGTTTCCCTTGTAAGCTAGTTATTCCAGAGATACATTGTACACCCAGGCCTCACTCACCGATGACCCTGTAATACTTTGACCACATTCACGACTGCCTGTATTGCAAAGTTACTCACAAAAGGGTTTAGTTGGTAACTTGAACGTCCAATAAGTACTCAGAAACTGCAGCATAAGAAGCTGTGCTCTCCCTTTGGAGATTGAGGCTTCATGGGAAGTTTATTTTCCACATTGGAATGTCGACACTTGCGGCCTCCGTGTTACCCGATAAACAGTGTAGTTGCCCATCGTCTCTTCACTGCAGAATTGCCTTTTCAGGCAAGTGATTTTCCATGAAACAAACGTTTCCTTTCAATTCCTGCTACGTGCTCCTCCTTCAGCAGTTGTCAGTGAATAGGCCAACCACATGCGACGACTGGCCTCAACCTAACGTTCTGTTTTTCTCGTCACAATGGTAGGCAGGCAGCAGGTTCAATGCAGCGTTTTTCAAAGCAGTACTGGAACTGTAGGAGACATTTCTGGTGTCTTAGGAAAGGCGGGTGTGCACTAGGATCCACGATATTCACGAGGGGCTGCCAGTCTCTTCTGGAACTTGTGAGCAACGTTCAGTTGATGACAACTATACGCCAAGAAAGGGCAGTGAAAGGCTTTTTCTGTTAAACCTCTAGAATGTGGTAAGTTGAAACAACTCAAGTATCTCCCTTCTAACGAACCTTGGAGGAACAAAATAGAGGAAGAAAGAGCAGGGTCAATGCTCTGTGGTCCCTTTTGAAAGCAAGGCATGAAGGGAAAGTTTATTTACCTCTTTGGGATTTGAAGAGTCGCAGGCTCAATTCTCCCTGAGAAACATTGTAGTTGCACATGTTCTCTGCATAGCACAATTCTCTTTGTGAGGACAAGGGATTTTCCAAGAAAAAAAAACTTGGAGGTTGCCATTCCTTGGTATGTGCTCATCCTTCAGTAATATACAGTGAATTGGCGACCCTATTTGACCACTAGCCTCAAGCAAACGTTCCTCTTGTCTCCTAACACACGTTGGCGTGCAGCGGAATCCATGGAGCCTTATTCAGTGTTGTTCTTGGACTCTAGGAATCATTCCAGGTCTCAATACTGGCCGGTCTGCAGTAGGATGAGAAACCTACAAGAAGAAAGGCCTGTGAGTTCGGGGAGTTGTGAGCAATGCACCGTTGGGAACAGCTAGATGACGAGTCATGGGCTGTGAAGGGCCTCTTTCCTTAAACCTCTAGAATGTGGTAAGTTGAATGAACTCAAGGATCTCCCTTCTAAAGCACATTGGAGGTACAAACCAGAGAAAGAAAGAGCAGGGGCAGTGCTCTGTGGTCCCTTTTGAAAATAAGGCATGAAGGGAGACTTTATTTACCTCCTTGGGATTTAGAGAGTTGTGGGCTCAACTCTCCTGAGAAACACTGTAGTTGCACATGTTCTCTTCATAGCACATTTGCCTTTGTGATGACAAGTGAGTTTCTAGGAAAAATCTTGGAGGTTGCCATTCTTTGGTAGGTGCTCATCCTTCGGTAATCTTCAGTGAATTGGCGACGCCATTTGACCACTAGCCTCAAGCTAAGGCTCCTCTTGTATCATCCCACAGGTTGGCATGCAGCAGAATCCATGTAGCCTTATTCAGTGTGGTTCTTGGGCTCTAGGAAACATTCGAAGTCTCCTAGGACTCAGGGGTCTGCACTAGACCCGAAACGTACAAAAAGGACGGCCTGTGTGTTCAAGGATTTGTGAGTAAGGCACCGTTGGGAACAGCTAGATGCCGAGTCAGGGGCAGTGAAAGGCTTCTTTTGTTAAACCTCTAGAATGTGGTACGCTGAAACAACTCAAGTATCTCCCTTCTAAATCACCTTGCAGGTACAAAATAGAGAAAGAAACAGCAGGTTCAATGCTCTGTGGTCCCTTTTGAAAATAAGGCTGGAAGGGAAACTTTATTTACCTCCTTGAGATTTAGAGAGTTGCAGGCTCAATTCTCCCTGAGAAACACTGTACTTGCACATCTTCCCTTCATAACACAATTGCCTTTGTGATGACGTGAGTTTCTAGGATAGAACCTTGGAGGTTGCCATTCCTTGGTAGTTGCTCATCCCTCGGTAATCTTCAGGGAATGAACCAAACACATGGGACCTCTAGCCTCAAGTTAACGTTCAGGTTTTCTCATGACAGGGGCAGGCATGCCACAGATTCCATGCAGCCTTAGTCCCTGTGGTTCTTGAACTCTAGGAATCATATCAGTTCTCTTTTGACTCGCTGGTCTGCCCTAGGTTTTGAAACGTACTAAAAGGACCGCCTGTGTCTTCGCGAAGTTGTGAGCAATCTACGGTTGGGAACATCTAGATGCCAAGTGATGGGCAGTGAAGGGCTTCGTTGGTTCCACCCCTAGCTTGCGATGGCTGGAAAGCAACACAGTTATCAACGTTCCGTGCCTTCCTTCATGCAAAGCGTGTCTGCATTCCTCAGGAAACCTGAGCTGCACTGAAAAACACAATTAGCCTACGATTGCTTCTAGGAACTAAACCGTGAAGTCGGTATACCTCAAGCAGCAACTAGACTTCATGTCCAGTTTCAATAATTACAGGGTTTCCCTTAACTGATAGTTATTCCCGAGAAAAATTGCCACCTAGGCCTCACTAAGCCTTCACCTTGATATCCTTACACCACCATCACGACTCCCAGCATGGCAATGGTTACTAATGTCATGCTCCATTGTGTCCACTGGATGTGCAATAAGAGAGCCAGAAACTCCAGAGGAATATGCTGTTTGGTCCCCCTGGAAATTGAGGCTTCCTGGAAAATTGTATTTTCCTCATTAGAAAGTTGAGAGTTGCAGCCTCAGTGTTACCTGGTAAACTCTGTTGTAGCCCACCTTTTCTTCATCGCACAATGGAATTTGTGAGAACAAGTGATTTTCCAAGAAAGAAACTTGGAGGTTGCCATTCTTTGGTATGTGCTCATCCTTCAGTGATCTACAGTGAATTGGCGAACCCGTTTGACCACTAGCCGCAAGGTAACGTTGCTCTTGAATCATGCCACAGGTTGGCATGCAGCTGAATCCATGTAGCCTTATTCAGTGTGGTTCTTGAGCTCTAGGAATCATTCCAGGTCTCAAAGTACTGGTGGGTCTGCACTAGGATGAGAAACGTACAAGAAGAATGGCCTGTGTGTTTGGGGATTTGTGAGCAGTGCACCATTGGGAAGAGCTCGATGCTGAGTCTTGGAAGGTGTAGGGCTTCTTTTGTTAAACCTCTAGAATCTGGTAAGTTGAAACAACTCAAGTGTCTCCCTTCTAAAGCACCTTGGAGGTACCAATCAGAGAAAGAAACAGCAGGGTCAATGCTCTGTGGTCTCTCTTGAAAATACGGCTCGAAGGAAATCTTTATTTTCTTCATTGGGATCTAGGGAGTTGCGTGCTCAATTCTTCTGAGAAACACTGTAGTTGCACATGTTCTCTTCATAGCACAATTGCCTTTGTGATGACAAGTGAGTTTCTAGGAAGGAAACTTGAGGATTGCCATTCTTTGGTAGGTACTCATTCTTCGGAAATCTTCAGTGAATTGGCGAACCCATTTGTCCACTAGCCTCAAGCTAACGTTCCTCTTCTATCATGCCACAGGTTGGCATGCAGCTGAATCCAAGTAGCCTTATTATGTGTGGTCCTTGAGCTCTAGGAAGCGTTCCTGGTCTCTTAGTACTGGCTGGTCTGCACTAGAATGAGAAACGTGCAGGAAGGAAAGCGTGTGTGTTCCGGGGGTTGTGAGCAATGCACCGTTTGGAAGAGCTAGGTGCTGAGTAATGGGCAGTGTAGGGTTTCCCTGGATAAACACCTAGATTGCGACAGCTTGAAAACACCTAGCTATCAGCGTTCTGTTCAATCCTTCATGCCAAAAGTGTCTGCTTTTCTGCCTATCCGTGAGCACACAAAAAATAATATGATCCTACCCCTCCTTCTGGGAACTCACACGTGATGGAATCTACGCCCAGCAGCCAGTGGACTTTAAGTGCAGCCTGAAAAATTACAGGGTTTCCCTTGAAAGCTAGTTATTCCGGAGATACATTGTACACCCAGGCCTCACTCACCGATGACCCTGTAATACTTTGACCACATTCACGACTGCCTGTATTGCAAAGTTTACTCACAAAAGGGTTTAGTTGGTAACTTGAACGTCCAATAAGTACTCAGAAACTGCAGCATAAGAAGCTGTGCTCTCCCTTTAGAGATTGAGGCTTCATGGGAAGTTTATTTTCCACATTGGAATGTCGACACTTGCGGCCTCCGTGTTACCCGATAAACAGTGTAGTTGCCCATCGTCTCTTCACTGCAGAATTGCCTTTTCAGGCAAGTGATTTTCCATGAAACAAACGTTTCCTTTCAATTCCTGCTACGTGCTCCTCCTTCAGCAGTTGTCAGTGAATAGGCCAACCACATGCGACGACTGGCCTCAACCTAACGTTCTGTTTTTCTCGTCACAATGGTAGGCAGGCAGCAGGTTCAATGCAGCGTTTTTCAAAGCAGTACTGGAACTGTAGGAGACATTTCTGGTGTCTTAGGAAAGGCGGGTGTGCACTAGGATCCACGATATTCACGAGGGGCTGCCAGTCTCTTCTGGAACTTGTGAGCAACGTTCAGTTGATGACAACTATACGCCAAGAAAGGGCAGTGAAAGGCTTTTTCTGTTAAACCTCTAGAATGTGGTAAGTTGAAACAACTCAAGTATCTCCCTTCTAACGAACCTTGGAGGAACAAAATAGAGGAAGAAACAGCAGGGTCAATGCTCTGTGGTCCCTTTTGAAAGCAAGGCATGAAGGGAAAGTTTATTTACCTCTTTGGGATTTGAAGAGTCGCAGGCTCAATTCTCCCTGAGAAACATTGTAGTTGCACATGTTCTCTGCATAGCACAATTCCCTTTGTGAGGACAAGGGATTTTCCAAGAAAAAAAAACTTGGAGGTTGCCATTCCTTGGTATGTGCTCATCCTTCAGTAATATACAGTGAATTGGCGACCCTATTTGACCACTAGCCTCAAGCAAACGTTCCTCTTGTCTCCTAACACACGTTGGCGTGCAGCGGAATCCATGGAGCCTTATTCAGTGTTGTTCTTGGACTCTAGGAATCATTCCAGGTCTCAATACTGGCCGGTCTGCAGTAGGATGAGAAACCTACAAGAAGAAAGGCCTGTGAGTTCGGGGAGTTGTGAGCAATGCACCGTTGGGAACAGCTAGATGACGAGTCATGGGCTGTGAAGGGCCTCTTTCCTTAAACCTCTAGAATGTGGTAAGTTGAATGAACTCAAGGATCTCCCTTCTAAAGCACATTGGAGGTACAAACCAGAGAAAGAAAGAGCAGGGGCAGTGCTCTGTGGTCCCTTTTGAAAATAAGGCATGAAGGGAGACTTTATTTACCTCCTTGGGATTTAGAGAGTTGTGGGCTCAACTCTCCTGAGAAACACTGTAGTTGCACATGTTCTCTTCATAGCACATTTGCCTTTGTGATGACAAGTGAGTTTCTAGGAAAAATCTTGGAGGTTGCCATTCTTTGGTAGGTGCTCATCCTTCGGTAATCTTCAGTGAATTGGCGACGCCATTTGACCACTAGCCTCAAGCTAAGGCTCCTCTTGTATCATCCCACAGGTTGGCATGCAGCAGAATCCATGTAGCCTTATTCAGTGTGGTTCTTGGGCTCTAGGAAACATTCGAAGTCTCCTAGGACTCAGGGGTCTGCACTAGACCCGAAACGTACAAAAAGGACGGCCTGTGTGTTCAAGGATTTGTGAGTAAGGCACCGTTGGGAACAGCTAGATGCCGAGTCAGGGGCAGTGAAAGGCTTCTTTTGTTAAACCTCTAGAATGTGGTACGCTGAAACAACTCAAGTATCTCCCTTCTAAATCACCTTGCAGGTACAAAATAGAGAAAGAAACAGCAGGTTCAATGCTCTGTGGTCCCTTTTGAAAATAAGGCTGGAAGGGAAACTTTATTTACCTCCTTGAGATTTAGAGAGTTGCAGGCTCAATTCTCCCTGAGAAACACTGTACTTGCACATCTTCCCTTCATAACACAATTGCCTTTGTGATGACGTGAGTTTCTAGGATAGAACCTTGGAGGTTGCCATTCCTTGGTAGTTGCTCATCCCTCGGTAATCTTCAGGGAATGAACCAAACACATGGGACCTCTAGCCTCAAGTTAACGTTCAGGTTTTCTCATGACAGGGGCAGGCATGCCACAGATTCCATGCAGCCTTAGTCCCTGTGGTTCTTGAACTCTAGGAATCATATCAGTTCTCTTTTGACTCGCTGGTCTGCCCTAGGTTTTGAAACGTACTAAAAGGACCGCCTGTGTCTTCGCGAAGTTGTGAGCAATCTACGGTTGGGAACATCTAGATGCCAAGTGATGGGCAGTGAAGGGCTTCGTTGGTTCCACCCCTAGCTTGCGATGGCTGGAAAGCAACACAGTTATCAACGTTCCGTGCCTTCCTTCATGCAAAGCGTGTCTGCATTCCTCAGGAAACCTGAGCTGCACTGAAAAACACAATTAGCCTACGATTGCTTCTGGAACTAAACCGTGAAGTCGGTATACCTCAAGCAGCAACTAGACTTCATGTCCAGTTTCAATAATTACAGGGTTTCCCTTAACTGATAGTTATTCCCGAGAAAAATTGCCACCTAGGCCTCACTAAGCCTTCACCTTGATATCCTTACACCACCATCACGACTCCCAGCATGGCAATGGTTACTAATGTCATGCTCCATTGTGTCCACTGGATGTGCAATAAGAGAGCCAGAAACTCCAGAGGAATATGCTGTTTGGTCCCCCTGGAAATTGAGGCTTCCTGGAAAATTGTATTTTCCTCATTAGAAAGTTGAGAGTTGCAGCCTCAGTGTTACCTGGTAAACTCTGTTGTAGCTCACCTTTTCTTCATCGCACAATGGTATTTGTGAGAACAAGTGATTTTCCAAGAAAGAAACTTGGAGGTTGCCATTCTTTGGTATGTGCTCATCCTTCAGTGATCTACAGTGAATTGGCGAACCCGTTTGACCACTAGCCGCAAGGTAACGTTGCTCTTGAATCATGCCACAGGTTGGCATGCAGCTGAATCCATGTAGCCTTATTCAGTGTGGTTCTTGAGCTCTAGGAATCATTCCAGGTCTCAAAGTACTGGTGGGTCTGCACTAGGATGAGAAACGTACAAGAAGAATGGCCTGTGTGTTTGGGGATTTGTGAGCAGTGCACCATTGGGAAGAGCTCGATGCTGAGTCTTGGAAGGTGTAGGGCTTCTTTTGTTAAACCTCTAGAATCTGGTAAATTGAAACAACTCAAGTGTCTCCCTTCTAAAGC
This sequence comes from Balaenoptera physalus, assembly GCF_965194825.1. Taxonomy (NCBI): domain Eukaryota; kingdom Metazoa; phylum Chordata; class Mammalia; order Artiodactyla; family Balaenopteridae; genus Balaenoptera; species Balaenoptera physalus. The sequence goes on along the minus strand of NC_138896.1, from coordinate 47,720,852 downwards.
ACCTTGGAGGTACCAATCAGAGAAAGAAACAGCAGGGTCAATGCTCTGTGGTCTCTTTTGAAAATACGGCTCGAAGGAAATCTTTATTTTCTTCATTGGGATCTAGGGAGCTGCGTGCTCAATTCTACTGAGAAACACTGTAGTTGCACATGTTCTCTTCATAGCACAATTGCCTTTGTGATGACAAGTGAGTTTCTAGGAAGGAAACTTGAGGATTGCCATTCTTTGGTAGGTACTCATTCTTCGGAAATCTTCAGTGAATTGGCGAACCCATTTGTCCACTAGCCTCAAGCTAACGTTCCTCTTCTATCATGCCACAGGTTGGCATGCAGCTGAATCCAAGTAGCCTTATTATGTGTGGTCCTTGAGCTCTAGGAAGCGTTCCTGGTCTCTTAGTACTGGCTGGTCTGCACTAGAATGAGAAACGTGCAGGAAGGAAAGCGTGTGTGTTCCGGGGGTTGTGAGCAATGCACCGTTTGGAAGAGCTAGGTGCTGAGTAATGGGCAGTGTAGGGTTTCCCTGGATAAACACCTAGATTGCGACAGCTTGAAAACACCCAGCTATCAGCGTTCTGTTCAATCCTTCATGCCAAAAGTGTCTGCTTTTCTGCCTATCCGTGAGCACACAAAAAATAATATGATCCTACCCCTCCTTCTGGGAACTCACACGTGATGGAATCTACGCCCAGCAGCCAGTGGACTTTAAGTGCAGCCTGAAAAATTACAGGGTTTCCCTTGAAAGCTAGTTATTGCGGAGATACATTGTACACCCAGGCCTCACTCAACGATGACCCTGTAATACTTTGACCACATTCACGACTGCCTGTATTGCAAAGTTTACTCACAAAAGGGTTTAGTTGGTAACTTGAACGTCCAATAAGTACTCAGAAACTGCAGCATAAGAAGCTGTGCTCTCCCTTTGGAGATTGAGGCTTCATGGGAAGTTTATTTTCCACATTGGAATGTCGACACTTGCGGCCTCCGTGTTACCCGATAAACAGTGTAGTTGCCCATCGTCTCTTCACTGCAGAATTGCCTTTTCAGGCAAGTGATTTTCCATGAAACAAACGTTTCCTTTCAATTCCTGCTACGTGCTCCTCCTTCAGCAGTTGTCAGTGAATAGGCCAACCACATGCGACGACTGGCCTCAACCTAACGTTCTGTTTTTCTCGTCACAATGGTAGGCAGGCAGCAGGTTCAATGCAGCGTTTTTCAAAGCAGTACTGGAACTGTAGGAGACATTTCTGGTGTCTTAGGAAAGGCGGGTGTGCACTAGGATCCACGATATTCACGAGGGGCTGCCAGTCTCTTCTGGAACTTGTGAGCAACGTTCAGTTGATGACAACTATACGCCAAGAAAGGGCAGTGAAAGGCTTTTTCTGTTAAACCTCTAGAATGTGGTAAGTTGAAACAACTCAAGTATCTCCCTTCTAACGAACCTTGGAGGAACAAAATAGAGGAAGAAACAGCAGGGTCAATGCTCTGTGGTCCCTTTTGAAAGCAAGGCATGAAGGGAAAGTTTATTTACCTCTTTGGGATTTGAAGAGTCGCAGGCTCAATTCTCCCTGAGAAACATTGTAGTTGCACATGTTCTCTGCATAGCACAATTCTCTTTGTGAGGACAAGGGATTTTCCAAGAAAAAAAAACTTGGAGGTTGCCATTCCTTGGTATGTGCTCATCCTTCAGTAATATACAGTGAATTGGCGACCCTATTTGACCACTAGCCTCAAGCAAACGTTCCTCTTGTCTCCTAACACACGTTGGCGTGCAGCGGAATCCATGGAGCCTTATTCAGTGTTGTTCTTGGACTCTAGGAATCATTCCAGGTCTCAATACTGGCCGGTCTGCAGTAGGATGAGAAACCTACAAGAAGAAAGGCCTGTGAGTTCGGGGAGTTGTGAGCAATGCACCGTTGGGAACAGCTAGATGACGAGTCATGGGCTGTGAAGGGCCTCTTTCCTTAAACCTCTAGAATGTGGTAAGTTGAATGAACTCAAGGATCTCCCTTCTAAAGCACATTGGAGGTACAAACCAGAGAAAGAAAGAGCAGGGGCAGTGCTCTGTGGTCCCTTTTGAAAATAAGGCATGAAGGGAGACTTTATTTACCTCCTTGGGATTTAGAGAGTTGTGGGCTCAACTCTCCTGAGAAACACTGTAGTTGCACATGTTCTCTTCATAGCACATTTGCCTTTGTGATGACAAGTGAGTTTCTAGGAAAAATCTTGGAGGTTGCCATTCTTTGGTAGGTGCTCATCCTTCGGTAATCTTCAGTGAATTGGCGACGCCATTTGACCACTAGCCTCAAGCTAAGGCTCCTCTTGTATCATCCCACAGGTTGGCATGCAGCAGAATCCATGTAGCCTTATTCAGTGTGGTTCTTGGGCTCTAGGAAACATTCGAAGTCTCCTAGGACTCAGGGGTCTGCACTAGACCCGAAATGTACAAAAAGGACGGCCTGTGTGTTCAAGGATTTGTGAGTAAGGCACCGTTGGGAACAGCTAGATGCCGAGTCAGGGGCAGTGAAAGGCTTCTTTTGTTAAACCTCTAGAATGTGGTACGCTGAAACAACTCAAGTATCTCCCTTCTAAATCACCTTGCAGGTACAAAATAGAGAAAGAAACAGCAGGTTCAATGCTCTGTGGTCCCTTTTGAAAATAAGGCTGGAAGGGAAACTTTATTTACCTCCTTGAGATTTAGAGAGTTGCAGGCTCAATTCTCCCTGAGAAACACTGTACTTGCACATCTTCCCTTCGTAACACAATTGCCTTTGTGATGACGTGAGTTTCTAGGATAGAACCTTGGAGGTTGCCATTCCTTGGTAGTTGCTCATCCCTCGGTAATCTTCAGGGAATGAACCAAACACATGGGACCTCTAGCCTCAAGTTAACGTTCAGGTTTTCTCATGACAGGGGCAGGCATGCCACAGATTCCATGCAGCCTTAGTCCCTGTGGTTCTTGAACTCTAGGAATCATATCAGTTCTCTTTTGACTCGCTGGTCTGCCCTAGGTTTTGAAACGTACTAAAAGGACCGCCTGTGTCTTCGCGAAGTTGTGAGCAATCTACGGTTGGGAACATCTAGATGCCAAGTGATGGGCAGTTAAGGGCTTCGTTGGTTCCACCCCTAGCTTGCAATGGCTGGAAAGCAACACAGTTATCAACGTTCCGTGCCTTCCTTCATGCAAAGCGTGTCTGCATTCCTCAGGAAACCTGAGCTGCACTGAAAAACACAATTAGCCTACGATTGCTTCTGGAACTAAACCGTGAAGTCGGTATACCTCAAGCAGCTACTAGACTTCATGTCCAGTTTCAATAATTACAGGGTTTCCCTTAACTGATAGTTATTCCCGAGAAAAATTGCCACCTAGGCCTCACTAAGCCTTCACCTTGATATCCTTACACCACCATCACGACTCCCAGCATGGCAATGGTTACTAATGTCATGCTCCATTGTGTCCACTGGATGTGCAATAAGAGAGCCAGAAACTCCAGAGGAATATGCTGTTTGGTCCCCCTGGAAATTGAGGCTTCCTGGAAAATTGTATTTTCCTCATTAGAAAGTTGAGAGTTGCAGCCTCAGTGTTACCTGGTAAACTCTGTTGTAGCTCACCTTTTCTTCATCGCACAATGGTATTTGTGAGGACAAGTGATTTTCCAAGAAAGAAACTTGGAGGTTGCCATTCTTTGGTATGTGCTCATCCTTCAGTGATCTACAGTGAATTGGCGAACCCGTTTGACCACTAGCCGCAAGGTAACGTTGCTCTTGAATCATGCCACAGGTTGGCATGCAGCTGAATCCATGTAGCCTTATTCAGTGTGGTTCTTGAGCTCTAGGAATCATTCCAGGTCTCAAAGTACTGGTGGGTCTGCACTAGGATGAGAAACGTACAAGAAGAATGGCCTGTGTGTTTGGGGATTTGTGAGCAGTGCACCATTGGGAAGAGCTCGATGCTGAGTCTTGGAAGGTGTAGGGCTTCTTTTGTTAAACCTCTAGAATCTGGTAAGTTGAAACAACTCAAGTGTCTCCCTTCTAAAGCACCTTGGAGGTACCAATCAGAGAAAGAAACAGCAGGGTCAATGCTCTGTGGTCTCTTTTGAAAATACGGCTCGAAGGAAATCTTTATTTTCTTCATTGGGATCTAGGGAGCTGCGTGCTCAATTCTACTGAGAAACACTGTAGTTGCACATGTTCTCTTCATAGCACAATTGCCTTTGTGATGACAAGTGAGTTTCTAGGAAGGAAACTTGAGGATTGCCATTCTTTGGTAGGTACTCATTCTTCGGAAATCTTCAGTCAATTGGCGAACCCATTTGTCCACTAGCCTCAAGCTAACGTTCCTCTTCTATCATGCCACAGGTTGGCATGCAGCTGAATCCAAGTAGCCTTATTATGTGTGGTCCTTGAGCTCTAGGAAGCGTTCCTGGTCTCTTAGTACTGGCTGGTCTGCACTAGAATGAGAAACGTGCAGGAAGGAAAGCGTGTGTGTTCCGGGGGTTGTGAGCAATGCACCGTTTGGAAGAGCTAGGTGCTGAGTAATGGGCAGTGTAGGGTTTCCCTGGATAAACACCTAGATTGCGACAGCTTGAAAACACCTAGCTATCAGCGTTCTGTTCAATCCTTCATGCCAAAAGTGTCTGCTTTTCTGCCTATCCGTGAGCACACAAAAAATAATATGATCCTACCCCTCCTTCTGGGAACTCACACGTGATGGAATCTACGCCCAGCAGCCAGTGGACTTTAAGTGCAGCCTGAAAAATTACAGGGTTTCCCTTGTAAGCTAGTTATTCCAGAGATACATTGTACACCCAGGCCTCACTCACCGATGACCCTGTAATACTTTGACCACATTCACGACTGCCTGTATTGCAAAGTTACTCACAAAAGGGTTTAGTTGGTAACTTGAACGTCCAATAAGTACTCAGAAACTGCAGCATAAGAAGCTGTGCTCTCCCTTTGGAGATTGAGGCTTCATGGGAAGTTTATTTTCCACATTGGAATGTCGACACTTGCGGCCTCCGTGTTACCCGATAAACAGTGTAGTTGCCCATCGTCTCTTCACTGCAGAATTGCCTTTTCAGGCAAGTGATTTTCCATGAAACAAACGTTTCCTTTCAATTCCTGCTACGTGCTCCTCCTTCAGCAGTTGTCAGTGAATAGGCCAACCACATGCGACGACTGGCCTCAACCTAACGTTCTGTTTTTCTCGTCACAATGGTAGGCAGGCAGCAGGTTCAATGCAGCGTTTTTCAAAGCAGTACTGGAACTGTAGGAGACATTTCTGGTGTCTTAGGAAAGGCGGGTGTGCACTAGGATCCACGATATTCACGAGGGGCTGCCAGTCTCTTCTGGAACTTGTGAGCAACGTTCAGTTGATGACAACTATACGCCAAGAAAGGGCAGTGAAAGGCTTTTTCTGTTAAACCTCTAGAATGTGGTAAGTTGAAACAACTCAAGTATCTCCCTTCTAACGAACCTTGGAGGAACAAAATAGAGGAAGAAAGAGCAGGGTCAATGCTCTGTGGTCCCTTTTGAAAGCAAGGCATGAAGGGAAAGTTTATTTACCTCTTTGGGATTTGAAGAGTCGCAGGCTCAATTCTCCCTGAGAAACATTGTAGTTGCACATGTTCTCTGCATAGCACAATTCTCTTTGTGAGGACAAGGGATTTTCCAAGAAAAAAAAACTTGGAGGTTGCCATTCCTTGGTATGTGCTCATCCTTCAGTAATATACAGTGAATTGGCGACCCTATTTGACCACTAGCCTCAAGCAAACGTTCCTCTTGTCTCCTAACACACGTTGGCGTGCAGCGGAATCCATGGAGCCTTATTCAGTGTTGTTCTTGGACTCTAGGAATCATTCCAGGTCTCAATACTGGCCGGTCTGCAGTAGGATGAGAAACCTACAAGAAGAAAGGCCTGTGAGTTCGGGGAGTTGTGAGCAATGCACCGTTGGGAACAGCTAGATGACGAGTCATGGGCTGTGAAGGGCCTCTTTCCTTAAACCTTTAGAATGTGGTAAGTTGAATGAACTCAAGGATCTCCCTTCTAAAGCACATTGGAGGTACAAACCAGAGAAAGAAAGAGCAGGGGCAGTGCTCTGTGGTCCCTTTTGAAAATAAGGCATGAAGGGAGACTTTATTTACCTCCTTGGGATTTAGAGAGTTGTGGGCTCAACTCTCCTGAGAAACACTGTAGTTGCACATGTTCTCTTCATAGCACATTTGCCTTTGTGATGACAAGTGAGTTTCTAGGAAAAATCTTGGAGGTTGCCATTCTTTGGTAGGTGCTCATCCTTCGGTAATCTTCAGTGAATTGGCGACGCCATTTGACCACTAGCCTCAAGCTAAGGCTCCTCTTGTATCATCCCACAGGTTGGCATGCAGCAGAATCCATGTAGCCTTATTCAGTGTGGTTCTTGGGCTCTAGGAAACATTCGAAGTCTCCTAGGACTCAGGGGTCTGCACTAGACCCGAAACGTACAAAAAGGACGGCCTGTGTGTTCAAGGATTTGTGAGTAAGGCACCGTTGGGAACAGCTAGATGCCGAGTCAGGGGCAGTGAAAGGCTTCTTTTGTTAAACCTCTAGAATGTGGTACGCTGAAACAACTCAAGTATCTCCCTTCTAAATCACCTTGCAGGTACAAAATAGAGAAAGAAACAGCAGGTTCAATGCTCTGTGGTCCCTTTTGAAAATAAGGCTGGAAGGGAAACTTTATTTACCTCCTTGAGATTTAGAGAGTTGCAGGCTCAATTCTCCCTGAGAAACACTGTACTTGCACATCTTCCCTTCATAACACAATTGCCTTTGTGATGACGTGAGTTTCTAGGATAGAACCTTGGAGGTTGCCATTCCTTGGTAGTTGCTCATCCCTCGGTAATCTTCAGGGAATGAACCAAACACATGGGACCTCTAGCCTCAAGTTAACGTTCAGGTTTTCTCATGACAGGGGCAGGCATGCCACAGATTCCATGCAGCCTTAGTCCCTGTGGTTCTTGAACTCTAGGAATCATATCAGTTCTCTTTTGACTCGCTGGTCTGCCCTAGGTTTTGAAACGTACTAAAAGGACCGCCTGTGTCTTCGGGAAGTTGTGAGCAATCTACGGTTGGGAACATCTAGATGCCAAGTGATGGGCAGTGAAGGGCTTCGTTGGTTCCACCCCTAGCTTGCGATGGCTGGAAAGCAACACAGTTATCAACGTTCCGTGCCTTCCTTCATGCAAAGCGTGTCTGCATTCCTCAGGAAACCTGAGCTGCACTGAAAAACACAATTAGCCTACGATTGCTTCTAGGAACTAAACCGTGAAGTCGGTATACCTCAAGCAGCAACTAGACTTCATGTCCAGTTTCAATAATTACAGGGTTTCCCTTAACTGATAGTTATTCCCGAGAAAAATTGCCACCTAGGCCTCACTAAGCCTTCACCTTGATATCCTTACACCACCATCACGACTCCCAGCATGGCAATGGTTACTAATGTCATGCTCCATTGTGTCCACTGGATGTGCAATAAGAGAGCCAGAAACTCCAGAGGAATATGCTGTTTGGTCCCCCTGGAAATTGAGGCTTCCTGGAAAATTGTATTTTCCTCATTAGAAAGTTGAGAGTTGCAGCCTCAGTGTTACCTGGTAAACTCTGTTGTAGCTCACCTTTTCTTCATCGCACAATGGTATTTGTGAGGACAAGTGATTTTCCAAGAAAGAAACTTGGAGGTTGCCATTCTTTGGTATGTGCTCATCCTTCAGTGATCTACAGTGAATTGGCGAACCCGTTTGACCACTAGCCGCAAGGTAACGTTGCTCTTGAATCATGCCACAGGTTGGCATGCAGCTGAATCCATGTAGCCTTATTCAGTGTGGTTCTTGAGCTCTAGGAATCATTCCAGGTCTCAAAGTACTGGTGGGTCTGCACTAGGATGAGAAACGTACAAGAAGAATGGCCTGTGTGTTTGGGGATTTGTGAGCAGTGCACCATTGGGAAGAGCTCGATGCTGAGTCTTGGAAGGTGTAGGGCTTCTTTTGTTAAACCTCTAGAATCTGGTAAGTTGAAACAACTCAAGTGTCTCCCTTCTAAAGCACCTTGGAGGTACCAATCAGAGAAAGAAACAGCAGGGTCAATGCTCTGTGGTCTCTTTTGAAAATACGGCTCGAAGGAAATCTTTATTTTCTTCACTGGGATCTAGGGAGTTGCGTGCTCAATTCTTCTGAGAAACACTGTAGTTGCACATGTTCTCTTCATAGCACAATTGCCTTTGTGATGACAAGTGAGTTTCTAGGAAGGAAACTTGAGGATTGCCATTCTTTGGTAGGTACTCATTCTTCGGAAATCTTCAGTGAATTGGCGAACGAATTTGTCCACTAGCCTCAAGCTAACGTTCCTCTTCTATCATGCCACAGGTTGGCATGCAGCTGAATCCAAGTAGCCTTATTATGTGTGGTCCTTGAGCTCTAGGAAGCGTTCCTGGTCTCTTAGTACTGGCTGGTCTGCACTAGAATGAGAAACGTGCAGGAAGGAAAGCGTGTGTGTTCCGGGGGTTGTGAGCAATGCACCGTTTGGAAGAGCTAGGTGCTGAGTAATGGGCAGTGTAGGGTTTCCCTGGATAAACACCTAGATTGCGACAGCTTGAAAACACCCGGCTATCAGCGTTCTGTTCAATCCTTCATGCCAAAAGTGTCTGCTTTTCTGCCTATCCGTGAGCACACAAAAAATAATATGATCCTACCCCTCCTTCTGGGAACTCACACGTGATGGAATCTACGCCCAGCAGCCAGTGGACTTTAAGTGCAGCCTGAAAAATTACAGGGTTTCCCTTGAAAGCTAGTTATTCCGGAGATACATTGTACACCCAGGCCTCACTCACCGATGACCCTGTAATACTTTGACCACATTCACGACTGCCTGTATTGCAAAGTTTACTCACAATAGGGTTTAGTTGGTAACTTGAACGTCCAATAAGTACTCAGAAACTGCAGCATAAGAAGCTGTGCTCTCCCTTTGGAGATTGAGGCTTCATGGGAAGTTTATTTTCCACATTGGAATGTCGACACTTGCGGCCTCCGTGTTACCCGATAAACAGTGTAGTTGCCCATCGTCTCTTCACTGCAGAATTGCCTTTTCAGGCAAGTGATTTTCCATGAAACAAACGTTTCCTTTCAATTCCTGCTACGTGCTCCTCCTTCAGCAGTTGTCAGTGAATAGGCCAACCACATGCGACGACTGGCCTCAACCTAACGTTCTGTTTTTCTCGTCACAATGGTAGGCAGGCAGCAGGTTCAATGCAGCGTTTTTCAAAGCAGTACTGGAACTGTAGGAGACATTTCTGGTGTCTTAGGAAAGGCGGGTGTGCACTAGGATCCACGATATTCACGAGGGGCTGCCAGTCTCTTCTGGAACTTGTGAGCAACGTTCAGTTGATGACAACTATACGCCAAGAAAGGGCAGTGAAAGGCTTTTTCTGTTAAACCTCTAGAATGTGGTAAGTTGAAACAACTCAAGTATCTCCCTTCTAACGAACCTTGGAGGAACAAAATAGAGGAAGAAACAGCAGGGTCAATGCTCTGTGGTCCCTTTTGAAAGCAAGGCATGAAGGGAAAGTTTATTTACCTCTTTGGGATTTGAAGAGTCGCAGGCTCAATTCTCCCTGAGAAACATTGTAGTTGCACATGTTCTCTGCATAGCACAATTCTCTTTGTGAGGACAAGGGATTTTCCAAGAAAAAAAAACTTGGAGGTTGCCATTCCTTGGTATGTGCTCATCCTTCAGTAATATACAGTGAATTGGCGACCCTATTTGACCACTAGCCTCAAGCAAACGTTCCTCTTGTCTCCTAACACACGTTGGCGTGCAGCGGAATCCATGGAGCCTTATTCAGTGTTGTTCTTGGACTCTAGGAATCATTCCAGGTCTCAATACTGGCCGGTCTGCAGTAGGATGAGAAACCTACAAGAAGAAAGGCCTGTGAGTTCGGGGAGTTGTGAGCAATGCACCGTTGGGAACAGCTAGATGACGAGTCATGGGCTGTGAAGGGCCTCTTTCCTTAAACCTCTAGAATGTGGTAAGTTGAATGAACTCAAGGATCTCCCTTCTAAAGCACATTGGAGGTACAAACCAGAGAAAGAAAGAGCAGGGGCAGTGCTCTGTGGTCCCTTTTGAAAATAAGGCATGAAGGGAGACTTTATTTACCTCCTTGGGATTTAGAGAGTTGTGGGCTCAACTCTCCTGAGAAACACTGTAGTTGCACATGTTCTCTTCATAGCACATTTGCCTTTGTGATGACAAGTGAGTTTCTAGGAAAAATCTTGGAGGTTGCCATTCTTTGGTAGGTGCTCATCCTTCGGTAATCTTCAGTGAATTGGCGACGCCATTTGACCACTAGCCTCAAGCTAAGGCTCCTCTTGTATCATCCCACAGGTTGGCATGCAGCAGAATCCATGTAGCCTTATTCAGTGTGGTTCTTGGGCTCTAGGAAACATTCGAAGTCTCCTAGGACTCAGGGGTCTGCACTAGACCCGAAACGTACAAAAAGGACGGCCTGTGTGTTCAAGGATTTGTGAGTAAGGCACCGTTGGGAACAGCTAGATGCCGAGTCAGGGGCAGTGAAAGGCTTCTTTTGTTAAACCTCTAGAATGTGGTACGCTGAAACAACTCAAGTATCTCCCTTCTAAATCACCTTGCAGGTACAAAATAGAGAAAGAAACAGCAGGTTCAATGCTCTGTGGTCCCTTTTGAAAATAAGGCTGGAAGGGAAACTTTATTTACCTCCTTGAGATTTAGAGAGTTGCAGGCTCAATTCTCCCTGAGAAACACTGTACTTGCACATCTTCCCTTCATAACACAATTGCCTTTGTGATGACGTGAGTTTCTAGGATAGAACCTTGGAGGTTGCCATTCCTTGGTAGTTGCTCATCCCTCGGTAATCTTCAGGGAATGAACCAAACACATGGGACCTCTAGCCTCAAGTTAACGTTCAGGTTTTCTCATGACAGGGGCAGGCATGCCACAGATTCCATGCAGCCTTAGTCCCTGTGGTTCTTGAACTCTAGGAATCATATCAGTTCTCTTTTGACTCGCTGGTCTGCCCTAGGTTTTGAAACGTACTAAAAGGACCGCCTGTGTCTTCGCGAAGTTGTGAGCAATCTACGGTTGGGAACATCTAGATGCCAAGTGATGGGCAGTGAAGGGCTTCGTTGGTTCCACCCCTAGCTTGCGATGGCTGGAAAGCAACACAGTTATCAACGTTCCGTGCCTTCCTTCATGCAAAGCGTGTCTGCATTCCTCAGGAAACCTGAGCTGCACTGAAAAACACAATTAGCCTACGATTGCTTCTGGAACTAAACCGTGAAGTCGGTATACCTCAAGCAGCAACTAGACTTCATGTCCAGTTTCAATAATTACAGGGTTTCCCTTAACTGATAGTTATTCCCGAGAAAAATTGCCACCTAGGCCTCACTAAGCCTTCACCTTGATATCCTTACACCACCATCACGACTCCCAGCATGGCAATGGTTACTAATGTCATGCTCCATTGTGTCCACTGGATGTGCAATAAGAGAGCCAGAAACTCCAGAGGAATATGCTGTTTGGTCCCCCTGGAAATTGAGGCTTCCTGGAAAATTGTATTTTCCTCATTAGAAAGTTGAGAGTTGCAGCCTCAGTGTTACCTGGTAAACTCTGTTGTAGCTCACCTTTTCTTCATCGCACAATGGTATTTGTGAGAACAAGTGATTTTCCAAGAAAGAAACTTGGAGGTTGCCATTCTTTGGTATGTGCTCATCCTTCAGTGATCTACAGTGAATTGGCGAACCCGTTTGACCACTAGCCGCAAGGTAACGTTGCTCTTGAATCATGCCACAGGTTGGCATGCAGCTGAATCCATGTAGCCTTATTCAGTGTGGTTCTTGAGCTCTAGGAATCATTCCAGGTCTCAAAGTACTGGTGGGTCTGCACTAGGATGAGAAACGTACAAGAAGAATGGCCTGTGTGTTTGGGGATTTGTGAGCAGTGCACCATTGGGAAGAGCTCGATGCTGAGTCTTGGAAGGTGTAGGGCTTCTTTTGTTAAACCTCTAGAATCTGGTAAATTGAAACAACTCAAGTGTCTCCCTTCTAAAGCACCTTGGAGGTACCAATCAGAGAAAGAAACAGCAGGGTCAATGCTCTGTGGTCTCTTTTGAAAATACGGCTCGAAGGAAATCTTTATTTTCTTCATTGGGATCTAGGGAGCTGCGTGCTCAATTCTACTGAGAAACACTGTAGTTGCACATGTTCTCTTCATAGCACAATTGCCTTTGTGATGACAAGTGAGTTTCTAGGAAGGAAACTTGAGGATTGCCATTCTTTGGTAGGTACTCATTCTTCGGAAATCTTCAGTGAATTGGCGAACCCATTTGTCCACTAGCCTCAAGCTAACGTTCCTCTTCTATCATGCCACAGGTTGGCATGCAGCTGAATCCAAGTAGCCTTATTATGTGTGGTCCTTGAGCTCTAGGAAGCGTTCCTGGTCTCTTAGTACTGGCTGGTCTGCACTAGAATGAGAAACGTGCAGGAAGGAAAGCGTGTGTGTTCCGGGGGTTGTGAGCAATGCACCGTTTGGAAGAGCTAGGTGCTGAGTAATGGGCAGTGTAGGGTTTCCCTGGATAAACACCTAGATTGCGACAGCTTGAAAACACCCAGCTATCAGCGTTCTGTTCAATCCTTCATGCCAAAAGTGTCTGCTTTTCTGCCTATCCGTGAGCACACAAAAAATAATATGATCCTACCCCTCCTTCTGGGAACTCACACGTGATGGAATCTACGCCCAGCAGCCAGTGGACTTTAAGTGCAGCCTGAAAAATTACAGGGTTTCCCTTGAAAGCTAGTTATTGCGGAGATACATTGTACACCCAGGCCTCACTCAACGATGACCCTGTAATACTTTGACCACATTCACGACTGCCTGTATTGCAAAGTTTACTCACAAAAGGGTTTAGTTGGTAACTTGAACGTCCAATAAGTACTCAGAAACTGCAGCATAAGAAGCTGTGCTCTCCCTTTGGAGATTGAGGCTTCATGGGAAGTTTATTTTCCACATTGGAATGTCGACACTTGCGGCCTCCGTGTTACCCGATAAACAGTGTAGTTGCCCATCGTCTCTTCACTGCAGAATTGCCTTTTCAGGCAAGTGATTTTCCATGAAACAAACGTTTCCTTTCAATTCCTGCTACGTGCTCCTCCTTCAGCAGTTGTCAGTGAATAGGCCAACCACATGCGACGACTGGCCTCAACCTAACGTTCTGTTTTTCTCGTCACAATGGTAGGCAGGCAGCAGGTTCAATGCAGCGTTTTTCAAAGCAGTACTGGAACTGTAGGAGACATTTCTGGTGTCTTAGGAAAGGCGGGTGTGCACTAGGATCCACGATATTCACGAGGGGCTGCCAGTCTCTTCTGGAACTTGTGAGCAACGTTCAGTTGATGACAACTATACGCCAAGAAAGGGCAGTGAAAGGCTTTTTCTGTTAAACCTCTAGAATGTGGTAAGTTGAAACAACTCAAGTATCTCCCTTCTAACGAACCTTGGAGGAACAAAATAGAGGAAGAAACAGCAGGGTCAATGCTCTGTGGTCCCTTTTGAAAGCAAGGCATGAAGGGAAAGTTTATTTACCTCTTTGGGATTTGAAGAGTCGCAGGCTCAATTCTCCCTGAGAAACATTGTAGTTGCACATGTTCTCTGCATAGCACAATTCTCTTTGTGAGGACAAGGGATTTTCCAAGAAAAAAAAACTTGGAGGTTGCCATTCCTTGGTATGTGCTCATCCTTCAGTAATATACAGTGAATTGGCGACCCTATTTGACCACTAGCCTCAAGCAAACGTTCCTCTTGTCTCCTAACACACGTTGGCGTGCAGCGGAATCCATGGAGCCTTATTCAGTGTTGTTCTTGGACTCTAGGAATCATTCCAGGTCTCAATACTGGCCGGTCTGCAGTAGGATGAGAAACCTACAAGAAGAAAGGCCTGTGAGTTCGGGGAGTTGTGAGCAATGCACCGTTGGGAACAGCTAGATGACGAGTCATGGGCTGTGAAGGGCCTCTTTCCTTAAACCTCTAGAATGTGGTAAGTTGAATGAACTCAAGGATCTCCCTTCTAAAGCACATTGGAGGTACAAACCAGAGAAAGAAAGAGCAGGGGCAGTGCTCTGTGGTCCCTTTTGAAAATAAGGCATGAAGGGAGACTTTATTTACCTCCTTGGGATTTAGAGAGTTGTGGGCTCAACTCTCCTGAGAAACACTGTAGTTGCACATGTTCTCTTCATAGCACATTTGCCTTTGTGATGACAAGTGAGTTTCTAGGAAAAATCTTGGAGGTTGCCATTCTTTGGTAGGTGCTCATCCTTCGGTAATCTTCAGTGAATTGGCGACGCCATTTGACCACTAGCCTCAAGCTAAGGCTCCTCTTGTATCATCCCACAGGTTGGCATGCAGCAGAATCCATGTAGCCTTATTCAGTGTGGTTCTTGGGCTCTAGGAAACATTCGAAGTCTCCTAGGACTCAGGGGTCTGCACTAGACCCGAAACGTACAAAAAGGACGGCCTGTGTGTTCAAGGATTTGTGAGTAAGGCACCGTTGGGAACAGCTAGATGCCGAGTCAGGGGCAGTGAAAGGCTTCTTTTGTTAAACCTCTAGAATGTGGTACGCTGAAACAACTCAAGTATCTCCCTTCTAAATCACCTTGCAGGTACAAAATAGAGAAAGAAACAGCAGGTTCAATGCTCTGTGGTCCCTTTTGAAAATAAGGCTGGAAGGGAAACTTTATTTACCTCCTTGAGATTTAGAGAGTTGCAGGCTCAATTCTCCCTGAGAAACACTGTACTTGCACATCTTCCCTTCATAACACAATTGCCTTTGTGATGACGTGAGTTTCTAGGATAGAACCTTGGAGGTTGCCATTCCTTGGTAGTTGCTCATCCCTCGGTAATCTTCAGGGAATGAACCAAACACATGGGACCTCTAGCCTCAAGTTAACGTTCAGGTTTTCTCATGACAGGGGCAGGCATGCCACAGATTCCATGCAGCCTTAGTCCCTGTGGTTCTTGAACTCTAGGAATCATATCAGTTCTCTTTTGACTCGCTGGTCTGCCCTAGGTTTTGAAACGTACTAAAAGGACCGCCTGTGTCTTCGCGAAGTTGTGAGCAATCTACGGTTGGGAACATCTAGATGCCAAGTGATGGGCAGTGAAGGGCTTCGTTGGTTCCACCCCTAGCTTGCGATGGCTGGAAAGCAACACAGTTATCAACGTTCCGTGCCTTCCTTCATGCAAAGCGTGTCTGCATTCCTCAGGAAACCTGAGCTGCACTGAAAAACACAATTAGCCTACGATTGCTTCTGGAACTAAACCGTGAAGTCGGTATACCTCAAGCAGCAACTAGACTTCATGTCCAGTTTCAATAATTACAGGGTTTCCCTTAACTGATAGTTATTCCCGAGAAAAATTGCCACCTAGGCCTCACTAAGCCTTCACCTTGATATCCTTACACCACCATCACGACTCCCAGCATGGCAATGGTTACTAATGTCATGCTCCATTGTGTCCACTGGATGTGCAATAAGAGAGCCAGAAACTCCAGAGGAATATGCTGTTTGGTCCCCCTGGAAATTGAGGCTTCCTGGAAAATTGTATTTTCCTCATTAGAAAGTTGAGAGTTGCAGCCTCAGTGTTACCTGGTAAACTCTGTTGTAGCTCACCTTTTCTTCATCGCACAATGGTATTTGTGAGAACAAGTGATTTTCCAAGAAAGAAACTTGGAGGTTGCCATTCTTTGGTATGTGCTCATCCTTCAGTGATCTACAGTGAATTGGCGAACCCGTTTGACCACTAGCCGCAAGGTAACGTTGCTCTTGAATCATGCCACAGGTTGGCATGCAGCTGAATCCATGTAGCCTTATTCAGTGTGGTTCTTGAGCTCTAGGAATCATTCCAGGTCTCAAAGTACTGGTGGGTCTGCACTAGGATGAGAAACGTACAAGAAGAATGGCCTGTGTGTTTGGGGATTTGTGAGCAGTGCACCATTGGGAAGAGCTCGATGCTGAGTCTTGGAAGGTGTAGGGCTTCTTTTGTTAAACCTCTAGAATCTGGTAAATTGAAACAACTCAAGTGTCTCCCTTCTAAAGCACCTTGGAGGTACCAATCAGAGAAAGAAACAGCAGGGTCAATGCTCTGTGGTCTCTTTTGAAAATACGGCTCGAAGGAAATCTTTATTTTCTTCATTGGGATCTAGGGAGCTGCGTGCTCAATTCTACTGAGAAACACTGTAGTTGCACATGTTCTCTTCATAGCACAATTGCCTTTGTGATGACAAGTGAGTTTCTAGGAAGGAAACTTGAGGATTGCCATTCTTTGGTAGGTACTCATTCTTCGGAAATCTTCAGTGAATTGGCGAACCCATTTGTCCACTAGCCTCAAGCTAACGTTCCTCTTCTATCATGCCACAGGTTGGCATGCAGCTGAATCCAAGTAGCCTTATTATGTGTGGTCCTTGAGCTCTAGGAAGCGTTCCTGGTCTCTTAGTACTGGCTGGTCTGCACTAGAATGAGAAACGTGCAGGAAGGAAAGCGTGTGTGTTCCGGGGGTTGTGAGCAATGCACCGTTTGGAAGAGCTAGGTGCTGAGTAATGGGCAGTGTAGGGTTTCCCTGGATAAACACCTAGATTGCGACAGCTTGAAAACACCCAGCTATCAGCGTTCTGTTCAATCCTTCATGCCAAAAGTGTCTGCTTTTCTGCCTATCCGTGAGCACACAAAAAATAATATGATCCTACCCCTCCTTCTGGGAACTCACACGTGATGGAATCTACGCCCAGCAGCCAGTGGACTTTAAGTGCAGCCTGAAAAATTACAGGGTTTCCCTTGAAAGCTAGTTATTGCGGAGATACATTGTACACCCAGGCCTCACTCAACGATGACCCTGTAATACTTTGACCACATTCACGACTGCCTGTATTGCAAAGTTTACTCACAAAAGGGTTTAGTTGGTAACTTGAACGTCCAATAAGTACTCAGAAACTGCAGCATAAGAAGCTGTGCTCTCCCTTTGGAGATTGAGGCTTCATGGGAAGTTTATTTTCCACATTGGAATGTCGACACTTGCGGCCTCCGTGTTACCCGATAAACAGTGTAGTTGCCCATCGTCTCTTCACTGCAGAATTGCCTTTTCAGGCAAGTGATTTTCCATGAAACAAACGTTTCCTTTCAATTCCTGCTACGTGCTCCTCCTTCAGCAGTTGTCAGTGAATAGGCCAACCACATGCGACGACTGGCCTCAACCTAACGTTCTGTTTTTCTCGTCACAATGGTAGGCAGGCAGCAGGTTCAATGCAGCGTTTTTCAAAGCAGTACTGGAACTGTAGGAGACATTTCTGGTGTCTTAGGAAAGGCGGGTGTGCACTAGGATCCACGATATTCACGAGGGGCTGCCAGTCTCTTCTGGAACTTGTGAGCAACGTTCAGTTGATGACAACTATACGCCAAGAAAGGGCAGTGAAAGGCTTTTTCTGTTAAACCTCTAGAATGTGGTAAGTTGAAACAACTCAAGTATCTCCCTTCTAACGAACCTTGGAGGAACAAAATAGAGGAAGAAACAGCAGGGTCAATGCTCTGTGGTCCCTTTTGAAAGCAAGGCATGAAGGGAAAGTTTATTTACCTCTTTGGGATTTGAAGAGTCGCAGGCTCAATTCTCCCTGAGAAACATTGTAGTTGCACATGTTCTCTGCATAGCACAATTCTCTTTGTGAGGACAAGGGATTTTCCAAGAAAAAAAAACTTGGAGGTTGCCATTCCTTGGTATGTGCTCATCCTTCAGTAATATACAGTGAATTGGCGACCCTATTTGACCACTAGCCTCAAGCAAACGTTCCTCTTGTCTCCTAACACACGTTGGCGTGCAGCGGAATCCATGGAGCCTTATTCAGTGTTGTTCTTGGACTCTAGGAATCATTCCAGGTCTCAATACTGGCCGGTCTGCAGTAGGATGAGAAACCTACAAGAAGAAAGGCCTGTGAGTTCGGGGAGTTGTGAGCAATGCACCGTTGGGAACAGCTAGATGACGAGTCATGGGCTGTGAAGGGCCTCTTTCCTTAAACCTCTAGAATGTGGTAAGTTGAATGAACTCAAGGATCTCCCTTCTAAAGCACATTGGAGGTACAAACCAGAGAAAGAAAGAGCAGGGGCAGTGCTCTGTGGTCCCTTTTGAAAATAAGGCATGAAGGGAGACTTTATTTACCTCCTTGGGATTTAGAGAGTTGTGGGCTCAACTCTCCTGAGAAACACTGTAGTTGCACATGTTCTCTTCATAGCACATTTGCCTTTGTGATGACAAGTGAGTTTCTAGGAAAAATCTTGGAGGTTGCCATTCTTTGGTAGGTGCTCATCCTTCGGTAATCTTCAGTGAATTGGCGACGCCATTTGACCACTAGCCTCAAGCTAAGGCTCCTCTTGTATCATCCCACAGGTTGGCATGCAGCAGAATCCATGTAGCCTTATTCAGTGTGGTTCTTGGGCTCTAGGAAACATTCGAAGTCTCCTAGGACTCAGGGGTCTGCACTAGACCCGAAATGTACAAAAAGGACGGCCTGTGTGTTCAAGGATTTGTGAGTAAGGCACCGTTGGGAACAGCTAGATGCCGAGTCAGGGGCAGTGAAAGGCTTCTTTTGTTAAACCTCTAGAATGTGGTACGCTGAAACAACTCAAGTATCTCCCTTCTAAATCACCTTGCAGGTACAAAATAGAGAAAGAAACAGCAGGTTCAATGCTCTGTGGTCCCTTTTGAAAATAAGGCTGGAAGGGAAACTTTATTTACCTCCTTGAGATTTAGAGAGTTGCAGGCTCAATTCTCCCTGAGAAACACTGTACTTGCACATCTTCCCTTCGTAACACAATTGCCTTTGTGATGACGTGAGTTTCTAGGATAGAACCTTGGAGGTTGCCATTCCTTGGTAGTTGCTCATCCCTCGGTAATCTTCAGGGAATGAACCAAACACATGGGACCTCTAGCCTCAAGTTAACGTTCAGGTTTTCTCATGACAGGGGCAGGCATGCCACAGATTCCATGCAGCCTTAGTCCCTGTGGTTCTTGAACTCTAGGAATCATATCAGTTCTCTTTTGACTCGCTGGTCTGCCCTAGGTTTTGAAACGTACTAAAAGGACCGCCTGTGTCTTCGCGAAGTTGTGAGCAATCTACGGTTGGGAACATCTAGATGCCAAGTGATGGGCAGTGAAGGGCTTCGTTGGTTCCACCCCTAGCTTGCAATGGCTGGAAAGCAACACAGTTATCAACGTTCCGTGCCTTCCTTCATGCAAAGCGTGTCTGCATTCCTCAGGAAACCTGAGCTGCACTGAAAAACACAATTAGCCTACGATTGCTTCTGGAACTAAACCGTGAAGTCGGTATACCTCAAGCAGCTACTAGACTTCATGTCCAGTTTCAATAATTACAGGGTTTCCCTTAACTGATAGTTATTCCCGAGAAAAATTGCCACCTAGGCCTCACTAAGCCTTCACCTTGATATCCTTACACCACCATCACGACTCCCAGCATGGCAATGGTTACTAATGTCATGCTCCATTGTGTCCACTGGATGTGCAATAAGAGAGCCAGAAACTCCAGAGGAATATGCTGTTTGGTCCCCCTGGAAATTGAGGCTTCCTGGAAAATTGTATTTTCCTCATTAGAAAGTTGAGAGTTGCAGCCTCAGTGTTACCTGGTAAACTCTGTTGTAGCTCACCTTTTCTTCATCGCACAATGGTATTTGTGAGGACAAGTGATTTTCCAAGAAAGAAACTTGGAGGTTGCCATTCTTTGGTATGTGCTCATCCTTCAGTGATCTACAGTGAATTGGCGAACCCGTTTGACCACTAGCCGCAAGGTAACGTTGCTCTTGAATCATGCCACAGGTTGGCATGCAGCTGAATCCATGTAGCCTTATTCAGTGTGGTTCTTGAGCTCTAGGAATCATTCCAGGTCTCAAAGTACTGGTGGGTCTGCACTAGGATGAGAAACGTACAAGAAGAATGGCCTGTGTGTTTGGGGATTTGTGAGCAGTGCACCATTGGGAAGAGCTCGATGCTGAGTCTTGGAAGGTGTAGGGCTTCTTTTGTTAAACCTCTAGAATCTGGTAAGTTGAAACAACTCAAGTGTCTCCCTTCTAAAGCACCTTGGAGGTACCAATCAGAGAAAGAAACAGCAGGGTCAATGCTCTGTGGTCTCTTTTGAAAATACGGCTCGAAGGAAATCTTTATTTTCTTCATTGGGATCTAGGGAGCTGCGTGCTCAATTCTACTGAGAAACACTGTAGTTGCACATGTTCTCTTCATAGCACAATTGCCTTTGTGATGACAAGTGAGTTTCTAGGAAGGAAACTTGAGGATTGCCATTCTTTGGTAGGTACTCATTCTTCGGAAATCTTCAGTCAATTGGCGAACCCATTTGTCCACTAGCCTCAAGCTAACGTTCCTCTTCTATCATGCCACAGGTTGGCATGCAGCTGAATCCAAGTAGCCTTATTATGTGTGGTCCTTGAGCTCTAGGAAGCGTTCCTGGTCTCTTAGTACTGGCTGGTCTGCACTAGAATGAGAAACGTGCAGGAAGGAAAGCGTGTGTGTTCCGGGGGTTGTGAGCAATGCACCGTTTGGAAGAGCTAGGTGCTGAGTAATGGGCAGTGTAGGGTTTCCCTGGATAAACACCTAGATTGCGACAGCTTGAAAACACCTAGCTATCAGCGTTCTGTTCAATCCTTCATGCCAAAAGTGTCTGCTTTTCTGCCTATCCGTGAGCACACAAAAAATAATATGATCCTACCCCTCCTTCTGGGAACTCACACGTGATGGAATCTACGCCCAGCAGCCAGTGGACTTTAAGTGCAGCCTGAAAAATTACAGGGTTTCCCTTGTAAGCTAGTTATTCCAGAGATACATTGTACACCCAGGCCTCACTCACCGATGACCCTGTAATACTTTGACCACATTCACGACTGCCTGTATTGCAAAGTTACTCACAAAAGGGTTTAGTTGGTAACTTGAACGTCCAATAAGTACTCAGAAACTGCAGCATAAGAAGCTGTGCTCTCCCTTTGGAGATTGAGGCTTCATGGGAAGTTTATTTTCCACATTGGAATGTCGACACTTGCGGCCTCCGTGTTACCCGATAAACAGTGTAGTTGCCCATCGTCTCTTCACTGCAGAATTGCCTTTTCAGGCAAGTGATTTTCCATGAAACAAACGTTTCCTTTCAATTCCTGCTACGTGCTCCTCCTTCAGCAGTTGTCAGTGAATAGGCCAACCACATGCGACGACTGGCCTCAACCTAACGTTCTGTTTTTCTCGTCACAATGGTAGGCAGGCAGCAGGTTCAATGCAGCGTTTTTCAAAGCAGTACTGGAACTGTAGGAGACATTTCTGGTGTCTTAGGAAAGGCGGGTGTGCACTAGGATCCACGATATTCACGAGGGGCTGCCAGTCTCTTCTGGAACTTGTGAGCAACGTTCAGTTGATGACAACTATACGCCAAGAAAGGGCAGTGAAAGGCTTTTTCTGTTAAACCTCTAGAATGTGGTAAGTTGAAACAACTCAAGTATCTCCCTTCTAACGAACCTTGGAGGAACAAAATAGAGGAAGAAAGAGCAGGGTCAATGCTCTGTGGTCCCTTTTGAAAGCAAGGCATGAAGGGAAAGTTTATTTACCTCTTTGGGATTTGAAGAGTCGCAGGCTCAATTCTCCCTGAGAAACATTGTAGTTGCACATGTTCTCTGCATAGCACAATTCTCTTTGTGAGGACAAGGGATTTTCCAAGAAAAAAAAACTTGGAGGTTGCCATTCCTTGGTATGTGCTCATCCTTCAGTAATATACAGTGAATTGGCGACCCTATTTGACCACTAGCCTCAAGCAAACGTTCCTCTTGTCTCCTAACACACGTTGGCGTGCAGCGGAATCCATGGAGCCTTATTCAGTGTTGTTCTTGGACTCTAGGAATCATTCCAGGTCTCAATACTGGCCGGTCTGCAGTAGGATGAGAAACCTACAAGAAGAAAGGCCTGTGAGTTCGGGGAGTTGTGAGCAATGCACCGTTGGGAACAGCTAGATGACGAGTCATGGGCTGTGAAGGGCCTCTTTCCTTAAACCTCTAGAATGTGGTAAGTTGAATGAACTCAAGGATCTCCCTTCTAAAGCACATTGGAGGTACAAACCAGAGAAAGAAAGAGCAGGGGCAGTGCTCTGTGGTCCCTTTTGAAAATAAGGCATGAAGGGAGACTTTATTTACCTCCTTGGGATTTAGAGAGTTGTGGGCTCAACTCTCCTGAGAAACACTGTAGTTGCACATGTTCTCTTCATAGCACATTTGCCTTTGTGATGACAAGTGAGTTTCTAGGAAAAATCTTGGAGGTTGCCATTCTTTGGTAGGTGCTCATCCTTCGGTAATCTTCAGTGAATTGGCGACGCCATTTGACCACTAGCCTCAAGCTAAGGCTCCTCTTGTATCATCCCACAGGTTGGCATGCAGCAGAATCCATGTAGCCTTATTCAGTGTGGTTCTTGGGCTCTAGGAAACATTCGAAGTCTCCTAGGACTCAGGGGTCTGCACTAGACCCGAAACGTACAAAAAGGACGGCCTGTGTGTTCAAGGATTTGTGAGTAAGGCACCGTTGGGAACAGCTAGATGCCGAGTCAGGGGCAGTGAAAGGCTTCTTTTGTTAAACCTCTAGAATGTGGTACGCTGAAACAACTCAAGTATCTCCCTTCTAAATCACCTTGCAGGTACAAAATAGAGAAAGAAACAGCAGGTTCAATGCTCTGTGGTCCCTTTTGAAAATAAGGCTGGAAGGGAAACTTTATTTACCTCCTTGAGATTTAGAGAGTTGCAGGCTCAATTCTCCCTGAGAAACACTGTACTTGCACATCTTCCCTTCATAACACAATTGCCTTTGTGATGACGTGAGTTTCTAGGATAGAACCTTGGAGGTTGCCATTCCTTGGTAGTTGCTCATCCCTCGGTAATCTTCAGGGAATGAACCAAACACATGGGACCTCTAGCCTCAAGTTAACGTTCAGGTTTTCTCATGACAGGGGCAGGCATGCCACAGATTCCATGCAGCCTTAGTCCCTGTGGTTCTTGAACTCTAGGAATCATATCAGTTCTCTTTTGACTCGCTGGTCTGCCCTAGGTTTTGAAACGTACTAAAAGGACCGCCTGTGTCTTCGCGAAGTTGTGAGCAATCTACGGTTGGGAACATCTAGATGCCAAGTGATGGGCAGTGAAGGGCTTCGTTGGTTCCACCCCTAGCTTGCGATGGCTGGAAAGCAACACAGTTATCAACGTTCCGTGCCTTCCTTCATGCAAAGCGTGTCTGCATTCCTCAGGAAACCTGAGCTGCACTGAAAAACACAATTAGCCTACGATTGCTTCTAGGAACTAAACCGTGAAGTCGGTATACCTCAAGCAGCAACTAGACTTCATGTCCAGTTTCAATAATTACAGGGTTTCCCTTAACTGATAGTTATTCCCGAGAAAAATTGCCACCTAGGCCTCACTAAGCCTTCACCTTGATATCCTTACACCACCATCACGACTCCCAGCATGGCAATGGTTACTAATGTCATGCTCCATTGTGTCCACTGGATGTGCAATAAGAGAGCCAGAAACTCCAGAGGAATATGCTGTTTGGTCCCCCTGGAAATTGAGGCTTCCTGGAAAATTGTATTTTCCTCATTAGAAAGTTGAGAGTTGCAGCCTCAGTGTTACCTGGTAAACTCTGTTGTAGCCCACCTTTTCTTCATCGCACAATGGAATTTGTGAGAACAAGTGATTTTCCAAGAAAGAAACTTGGAGGTTGCCATTCTTTGGTATGTGCTCATCCTTCAGTGATCTACAGTGAATTGGCGAACCCGTTTGACCACTAGCCGCAAGGTAACGTTGCTCTTGAATCATGCCACAGGTTGGCATGCAGCTGAATCCATGTAGCCTTATTCAGTGTGGTTCTTGAGCTCTAGGAATCATTCCAGGTCTCAAAGTACTGGTGGGTCTGCACTAGGATGAGAAACGTACAAGAAGAATGGCCTGTGTGTTTGGGGATTTGTGAGCAGTGCACCATTGGGAAGAGCTCGATGCTGAGTCTTGGAAGGTGTAGGGCTTCTTTTGTTAAACCTCTAGAATCTGGTAAGTTGAAACAACTCAAGTGTCTCCCTTCTAAAGCACCTTGGAGGTACCAATCAGAGAAAGAAACAGCAGGGTCAATGCTCTGTGGTCTCTCTTGAAAATACGGCTCGAAGGAAATCTTTATTTTCTTCATTGGGATCTAGGGAGTTGCGTGCTCAATTCTTCTGAGAAACACTGTAGTTGCACATGTTCTCTTCATAGCACAATTGCCTTTGTGATGACAAGTGAGTTTCTAGGAAGGAAACTTGAGGATTGCCATTCTTTGGTAGGTACTCATTCTTCGGAAATCTTCAGTGAATTGGCGAACCCATTTGTCCACTAGCCTCAAGCTAACGTTCCTCTTCTATCATGCCACAGGTTGGCATGCAGCTGAATCCAAGTAGCCTTATTATGTGTGGTCCTTGAGCTCTAGGAAGCGTTCCTGGTCTCTTAGTACTGGCTGGTCTGCACTAGAATGAGAAACGTGCAGGAAGGAAAGCGTGTGTGTTCCGGGGGTTGTGAGCAATGCACCGTTTGGAAGAGCTAGGTGCTGAGTAATGGGCAGTGTAGGGTTTCCCTGGATAAACACCTAGATTGCGACAGCTTGAAAACACCTAGCTATCAGCGTTCTGTTCAATCCTTCATGCCAAAAGTGTCTGCTTTTCTGCCTATCCGTGAGCACACAAAAAATAATATGATCCTACCCCTCCTTCTGGGAACTCACACGTGATGGAATCTACGCCCAGCAGCCAGTGGACTTTAAGTGCAGCCTGAAAAATTACAGGGTTTCCCTTGAAAGCTAGTTATTCCGGAGATACATTGTACACCCAGGCCTCACTCACCGATGACCCTGTAATACTTTGACCACATTCACGACTGCCTGTATTGCAAAGTTTACTCACAAAAGGGTTTAGTTGGTAACTTGAACGTCCAATAAGTACTCAGAAACTGCAGCATAAGAAGCTGTGCTCTCCCTTTAGAGATTGAGGCTTCATGGGAAGTTTATTTTCCACATTGGAATGTCGACACTTGCGGCCTCCGTGTTACCCGATAAACAGTGTAGTTGCCCATCGTCTCTTCACTGCAGAATTGCCTTTTCAGGCAAGTGATTTTCCATGAAACAAACGTTTCCTTTCAATTCCTGCTACGTGCTCCTCCTTCAGCAGTTGTCAGTGAATAGGCCAACCACATGCGACGACTGGCCTCAACCTAACGTTCTGTTTTTCTCGTCACAATGGTAGGCAGGCAGCAGGTTCAATGCAGCGTTTTTCAAAGCAGTACTGGAACTGTAGGAGACATTTCTGGTGTCTTAGGAAAGGCGGGTGTGCACTAGGATCCACGATATTCACGAGGGGCTGCCAGTCTCTTCTGGAACTTGTGAGCAACGTTCAGTTGATGACAACTATACGCCAAGAAAGGGCAGTGAAAGGCTTTTTCTGTTAAACCTCTAGAATGTGGTAAGTTGAAACAACTCAAGTATCTCCCTTCTAATGAACCTTGGAGGAACAAAATAGAGGAAGAAACAGCAGGGTCAATGCTCTGTGGTCCCTTTTGAAAGCAAGGCATGAAGGGAAAGTTTATTTACCTCTTTGGGATTTGAAGAGTCGCAGGCTCAATTCTCCCTGAGAAACATTGTAGTTGCACATGTTCTCTGCATAGCACAATTCCCTTTGTGAGGACAAGGGATTTTCCAAGAAAAAAAAACTTGGAGGTTGCCATTCCTTGGTATGTGCTCATCCTTCAGTAATATACAGTGAATTGGCGACCCTATTTGACCACTAGCCTCAAGCAAACGTTCCTCTTGTCTCCTAACACACGTTGGCGTGCAGCGGAATCCATGGAGCCTTATTCAGTGTTGTTCTTGGACTCTAGGAATCATTCCAGGTCTCAATACTGGCCGGTCTGCAGTAGGATGAGAAACCTACAAGAAGAAAGGCCTGTGAGTTCGGGGAGTTGTGAGCAATGCACCGTTGGGAACAGCTAGATGACGAGTCATGGGCTGTGAAGGGCCTCTTTCCTTAAACCTCTAGAATGTGGTAAGTTGAATGAACTCAAGGATCTCCCTTCTAAAGCACATTGGAGGTACAAACCAGAGAAAGAAAGAGCAGGGGCAGTGCTCTGTGGTCCCTTTTGAAAATAAGGCATGAAGGGAGACTTTATTTACCTCCTTGGGATTTAGAGAGTTGTGGGCTCAACTCTCCTGAGAAACACTGTAGTTGCACATGTTCTCTTCATAGCACATTTGCCTTTGTGATGACAAGTGAGTTTCTAGGAAAAATCTTGGAGGTTGCCATTCTTTGGTAGGTGCTCATCCTTCGGTAATCTTCAGTGAATTGGCGACGCCATTTGACCACTAGCCTCAAGCTAAGGCTCCTCTTGTATCATCCCACAGGTTGGCATGCAGCAGAATCCATGTACCCTTATTCAGTGTGGTTCTTGGGCTCTAGGAAACATTCGAAGTCTCCTAGGACTCAGGGGTCTGCACTAGACCCGAAACGTACAAAAAGGACGGCCTGTGTGTTCAAGGATTTGTGAGTAAGGCACCGTTGGGAACAGCTAGATGCCGAGTCAGGGGCAGTGAAAGGCTTCTTTTGTTAAACCTCTAGAATGTGGTACGCTGAAACAACTCAAGTATCTCCCTTCTAAATCACCTTGCAGGTACAAAATAGAGAAAGAAACAGCAGGTTCAATGCTCTGTGGTCCCTTTTGAAAATAAGGCTGGAAGGGAAACTTTATTTACCTCCTTGAGATTTAGAGAGTTGCAGGCTCAATTCTCCCTGAGAAACACTGTACTTGCACATCTTCCCTTCATAACACAATTGCCTTTGTGATGACGTGAGTTTCTAGGATAGAACCTTGGAGGTTGCCATTCCTTGGTAGTTGCTCATCCCTCGGTAATCTTCAGGGAATGAACCAAACACATGGGACCTCTAGCCTCAAGTTAACGTTCAGGTTTTCTCATGACAGGGGCAGGCATGCCACAGATTCCATGCAGCCTTAGTCCCTGTGGTTCTTGAACTCTAGGAATCATATCAGTTCTCTTTTGACTCGCTGGTCTGCCCTAGGTTTTGAAACGTACTAAAAGGACCGCCTGTGTCTTCGCGAAGTTGTGAGCAATCTACGGTTGGGAACATCTAGATGCCAAGTGATGGGCAGTGAAGGGCTTCGTTGGTTCCACCCCTAGCTTGCGATGGCTGGAAAGCAACACAGTTATCAACGTTCCGTGCCTTCCTTCATGCAAAGCGTGTCTGCATTCCTCAGGAAACCTGAGCTGCACTGAAAAACACAATTAGCCTACGATTGCTTCTAGGAACTAAACCGTGAAGTCGGTATACCTCAAGCAGCAACTAGACTTCATGTCCAGTTTCAATAATTACAGGGTTTCCCTTAACTGATAGTTATTCCCGAGAAAAATTGCCACCTAGGCCTCACTAAGCCTTCACCTTGATATCCTTACACCACCATCACGACTCCCAGCATGGCAATGGTTACTAATGTCATGCTCCATTGTGTCCACTGGATGTGCAATAAGAGAGCCAGAAACTCCAGAGGAATATGCTGTTTGGTCCCCCTGGAAATTGAGGCTTCCTGGAAAATTGTATTTTCCTCATTAGAAAGTTGAGAGTTGCAGCCTCAGTGTTACCTGGTAAACTCTGTTGTAGCCCACCTTTTCTTCATCGCACAATGGAATTTGTGAGAACAAGTGATTTTCCAAGAAAGAAACTTGGAGATTGCCATTCTTTGGTATGTGCTCATCCTTCAGTGATCTACAGTGAATTGGCGAACCCGTTTGACCACTAGCTGCAAGGTAACGTTGCTCTTGAATCATGCCACAGGTTGGCATGCAGCTGAATCCATGTAGCCTTATTCAGTGTGGTTCTTGAGCTCTAGGAATCATTCCAGGTCTCAAAGTACTGGTGGGTCTGCACTAGGATGAGAAACGTACAAGAAGAATGGCCTGTGTGTTTGGGGATTTGTGAGCAGTGCACCATTGGGAAGAGCTCGATGCTGAGTCTTGGAAGGTGTAGGGCTTCTTTTGTTAAACCTCTAGAATCTGGTAAGTTGAAACAACTCAAGTGTCTCCCTTCTAAAGCACTTGGAGGTACCAATCAGAGAAAGAAACAGCAGGGTCAATGCTCTGTGGTCTCTTTTGAAAATACGGCTCGAAGGAAATCTTTATTTTCTTCACTGGGATCTAGGGAGCTGCGTGCTCAATTCTTCTGAGAAACACTGTAGTTGCACATGTTCTCTTCATAGCACAATTGCCTTTGTGATGACAAGTGAGTTTCTAGGAAGGAAACTTGAGGATTGCCATTCTTTGGTAGGTACTCATTCTTCGGAAATCTTCAGTGAATTGGCGAACCCATTTGTCCACTAGCCTCAAGCTAACGTTCCTCTTCTATCATGCCACAGGTTGGCATGCAGCTGAATCCAAGTAGCCTTATTATGTGTGGTCCTTGAGCTCTAGGAAGCGTTCCTGGTCTCTTAGTACTGGCTGGTCTGCACTAGAATGAGAAACGTGCAGGAAGGAAAGCGTGTGTGTTCCGGGGGTTGTGAGCAATGCACCGTTTGGAAGAGCTAGGTGCTGAGTGTTGGGCAGTGTAGGGTTTCCCTGGATAAACACCTAGATTGCGACAGCTTGAAAACACCTAGCTATCAGCGTTCTGTTCAATCCTTCATGCCAAAAGTGTCTGCTTTTCTGCCTATCCGTGAGCACACAAAAAATAATATGATCCTACCCCTCCTTCTGGGAACTCACACGTGATGGAATCTACGCCCAGCAGCCAGTGGACTTTAAGTGCAGCCTGAAAAATTACAGGGTTTCCCTTGAAAGCTAGTTATTCCGGAGATACATTGTACACCCAGGCCTCACTCACCGATGACCCTGTAATACTTTGACCACATTCACGACTGCCTGTATTGCAAAGTTTACTCACAAAAGGGTTTAGTTGGTAACTTGAACGTCCAATAAGTACTCAGAAACTGCAGCATAAGAAGCTGTGCTCTCCCTTTAGAGATTGAGGCTTCATGGGAAGTTTATTTTCCACATTGGAATGTCGACACTTGCGGCCTCCGTGTTACCCGATAAACAGTGTAGTTGCCCATCGTCTCTTCACTGCAGAATTGCCTTTTCAGGCAAGTGATTTTCCATGAAACAAACGTTTCCTTTCAATTCCTGCTACGTGCTCCTCCTTCAGCAGTTGTCAGTGAATAGGCCAACCACATGCGACGACTGGCCTCAACCTAACGTTCTGTTTTTCTCGTCACAATGGTAGGCAGGCAGCAGGTTCAATGCAGCGTTTTTCAAAGCAGTACTGGAACTGTAGGAGACATTTCTGGTGTCTTAGGAAAGGCGGGTGTGCACTAGGATCCACGATATTCACGAGGGGCTGCCAGTCTCTTCTGGAACTTGTGAGCAACGTTCAGTTGATGACAACTATACGCCAAGAAAGGGCAGTGAAAGGCTTTTTCTGTTAAACCTCTAGAATGTGGTAAGTTGAAACAACTCAAGTATCTCCCTTCTAACGAACCTTGGAGGAACAAAATAGAGGAAGAAACAGCAGGGTCAATGCTCTGTGGTCCCTTTTGAAAGCAAGGCATGAAGGGAAAGTTTATTTACCTCTTTGGGATTTGAAGAGTCGCAGGCTCAATTCTCCCTGAGAAACATTGTAGTTGCACATGTTCTCTGCATAGCACAATTCCCTTTGTGAGGACAAGGGATTTTCCAAGAAAAAAAAACTTGGAGGTTGCCATTCCTTGGTATGTGCTCATCCTTCAGTAATATACAGTGAATTGGCGACCCTATTTGACCACTAGCCTCAAGCAAACGTTCCTCTTGTCTCCTAACACACGTTGGCGTGCAGCGGAATCCATGGAGCCTTATTCAGTGTTGTTCTTGGACTCTAGGAATCATTCCAGGTCTCAATACTGGCCGGTCTGCAGTAGGATGAGAAACCTACAAGAAGAAAGGCCTGTGAGTTCGGGGAGTTGTGAGCAATGCACCGTTGGGAACAGCTAGATGACGAGTCATGGGCTGTGAAGGGCCTCTTTCCTTAAACCTCTAGAATGTGGTAAGTTGAATGAACTCAAGGATCTCCCTTCTAAAGCACATTGGAGGTACAAACCAGAGAAAGAAAGAGCAGGGGCAGTGCTCTGTGGTCCCTTTTGAAAATAAGGCATGAAGGGAGACTTTATTTACCTCCTTGGGATTTAGAGAGTTGTGGGCTCAACTCTCCTGAGAAACACTGTAGTTGCACATGTTCTCTTCATAGCACATTTGCCTTTGTGATGACAAGTGAGTTTCTAGGAAAAATCTTGGAGGTTGCCATTCTTTGGTAGGTGCTCATCCTTCGGTAATCTTCAGTGAATTGGCGACGCCATTTGACCACTAGCCTCAAGCTAAGGCTCCTCTTGTATCATCCCACAGGTTGGCATGCAGCAGAATCCATGTACCCTTATTCAGTGTGGTTCTTGGGCTCTAGGAAACATTCGAAGTCTCCTAGGACTCAGGGGTCTGCACTAGACCCGAAACGTACAAAAAGGACGGCCTGTGTGTTCAAGGATTTGTGAGTAAGGCACCGTTGGGAACAGCTAGATGCCGAGTCAGGGGCAGTGAAAGGCTTCTTTTGTTAAACCTCTAGAATGTGGTACGCTGAAACAACTCAAGTATCTCCCTTCTAAATCACCTTGCAGGTACAAAATAGAGAAAGAAACAGCAGGTTCAATGCTCTGTGGTCCCTTTTGAAAATAAGGCTGGAAGGGAAACTTTATTTACCTCCTTGAGATTTAGAGAGTTGCAGGCTCAATTCTCCCTGAGAAACACTGTACTTGCACATCTTCCCTTCATAACACAATTGCCTTTGTGATGACGTGAGTTTCTAGGATAGAACCTTGGAGGTTGCCATTCCTTGGTAGTTGCTCATCCCTCGGTAATCTTCAGGGAATGAACCAAACACATGGGACCTCTAGCCTCAAGTTAACGTTCAGGTTTTCTCATGACAGGGGCAGGCATGCCACAGATTCCATGCAGCCTTAGTCCCTGTGGTTCTTGAACTCTAGGAATCATATCAGTTCTCTTTTGACTCGCTGGTCTGCCCTAGGTTTTGAAACGTACTAAAAGGACCGCCTGTGTCTTCGCGAAGTTGTGAGCAATCTACGGTTGGGAACATCTAGATGCCAAGTGATGGGCAGTGAAGGGCTTCGTTGGTTCCACCCCTAGCTTGCGATGGCTGGAAAGCAACACAGTTATCAACGTTCCGTGCCTTCCTTCATGCAAAGCGTGTCTGCATTCCTCAGGAAACCTGAGCTGCACTGAAAAACACAATTAGCCTACGATTGCTTCTAGGAACTAAACCGTGAAGTCGGTATACCTCAAGCAGCAACTAGACTTCATGTCCAGTTTCAATAATTACAGGGTTTCCCTTAACTGATAGTTATTCCCGAGAAAAATTGCCACCTAGGCCTCACTAAGCCTTCACCTTGATATCCTTACACCACCATCACGACTCCCAGCATGGCAATGGTTACTAATGTCATGCTCCATTGTGTCCACTGGATGTGCAATAAGAGAGCCAGAAACTCCAGAGGAATATGCTGTTTGGTCCCCCTGGAAATTGAGGCTTCCTGGAAAATTGTATTTTCCTCATTAGAAAGTTGAGAGTTGCAGCCTCAGTGTTACCTGGTAAACTCTGTTGTAGCCCACCTTTTCTTCATCGCACAATGGAATTTGTGAGAACAAGTGATTTTCCAAGAAAGAAACTTGGAGATTGCCATTCTTTGGTATGTGCTCATCCTTCAGTGATCTACAGTGAATTGGCGAACCCGTTTGACCACTAGCTGCAAGGTAACGTTGCTCTTGAATCATGCCACAGGTTGGCATGCAGCTGAATCCATGTAGCCTTATTCAGTGTGGTTCTTGAGCTCTAGGAATCATTCCAGGTCTCAAAGTACTGGTGGGTCTGCACTAGGATGAGAAACGTACAAGAAGAATGGCCTGTGTGTTTGGGGATTTGTGAGCAGTGCACCATTGGGAAGAGCTCGATGCTGAGTCTTGGAAGGTGTAGGGCTTCTTTTGTTAAACCTCTAGAATCTGGTAAGTTGAAACAACTCAAGTGTCTCCCTTCTAAAGCACTTGGAGGTACCAATCAGAGAAAGAAACAGCAGGGTCAATGCTCTGTGGTCTCTTTTGAAAATACGGCTCGAAGGAAATCTTTATTTTCTTCACTGGGATCTAGGGAGCTGCGTGCTCAATTCTTCTGAGAAACACTGTAGTTGCACATGTTCTCTTCATAGCACAATTGCCTTTGTGATGACAAGTGAGTTTCTAGGAAGGAAACTTGAGGATTGCCATTCTTTGGTAGGTACTCATTCTTCGGAAATCTTCAGTGAATTGGCGAACGAATTTGTCCACTAGCCTCAAGCTAACGTTCCTCTTCTATCATGCCACAGGTTGGCATGCAGCTGAATCCAAGTAGCCTTATTATGTGTGGTCCTTGAGCTCTAGGAAGCGTTCCTGGTCTCTTAGTACTGGCTGGTCTGCACTAGAATGAGAAACGTGCAGGAAGGAAAGCGTGTGTGTTCCGGGGGTTGTGAGCAATGCACCGTTTGGAAGAGCTAGGTGCTGAGTAATGGGCAGTGTAGGGTTTCCCTGGATAAACACCTAGATTGCGACAGCTTGAAAACACCCGGCTATCAGCGTTCTGTTCAATCCTTCATGCCAAAAGTGTCTGCTTTTCTGCCTATCCGTGAGCACACAAAAAATAATATGATCCTACCCCTCCTTCTGGGAACTCACACGTGATGGAATCTACGCCCAGCAGCCAGTGGACTTTAAGTGCAGCCTGAAAAATTACAGGGTTTCCCTTGAAAGCTAGTTATTCCGGAGATACATTGTACACCCAGGCCTCACTCACCGATGACCCTGTAATACTTTGACCACATTCACGACTGCCTGTATTGCAAAGTTTACTCACAAAAGGGTTTAGTTGGTAACTTGAACGTCCAATAAGTACTCAGAAACTGCAGCATAAGAAGCTGTGCTCTCCCTTTGGAGATTGAGGCTTCATGGGAAGTTTATTTTCCACATTGGAATGTCGACACTTGCGGCCTCCGTGTTACCCGATAAACAGTGTAGTTGCCCATCGTCTCTTCACTGCAGAATTGCCTTTTCAGGCAAGTGATTTTCCATGAAACAAACGTTTCCTTTCAATTCCTGCTACGTGCTCCTCCTTCAGCAGTTGTCAGTGAATAGGCCAACCACATGCGACGACTGGCCTCAACCTAACGTTCTGTTTTTCTCGTCACAATGGTAGGCAGGCAGCAGGTTCAATGCAGCGTTTTTCAAAGCAGTACTGGAACTGTAGGAGACATTTCTGGTGTCTTAGGAAAGGCGGGTGTGCACTAGGATCCACGATATTCACGAGGGGCTGCCAGTCTCTTCTGGAACTTGGGAGCAACGTTCAGTTGATGACAACTCTACGCCAAGAAAGGGCAGTGAAAGGCTTTTTCTGTTAAACCTCTAGAATGTGGTAAGTTGAAACAACTCAAGTATCTCCCTTCTAACGAACCTTGGAGGAACAAAATAGAGGAAGAAACAGCAGGGTCAATGCTCTGTGGTCCCTTTTGAAAGCAAGGCATGAAGGGAAAGTTTATTTACCTCTTTGGGATTTGAAGAGTCGCAGGCTCAATTCTCCCTGAGAAACATTGTAGTTGCACATGTTCTCTGCATAGCACAATTCCCTTTGTGAGGACAAGGGATTTTCCAAGAAAAAAAAACTTGGAGGTTGCCATTCCTTGGTATGTGCTCATCCTTCAGTAATATACAGTGAATTGGCGACCCTATTTGACCACTAGCCTCAAGCAAACGTTCCTCTTGTCTCCTAACACACGTTGGCGTGCAGCGGAATCCATGGAGCCTTATTCAGTGTTGTTCTTGGACTCTAGGAATCATTCCAGGTCTCAATACTGGCCGGTCTGCAGTAGGATGAGAAACCTACAAGAAGAAAGGCCTGTGAGTTCGGGGAGTTGTGAGCAATGCACCGTTGGGAACAGCTAGATGACGAGTCATGGGCTGTGAAGGGCCTCTTTCCTTAAACCTCTAGAATGTGGTAAGTTGAATGAACTCAAGGATCTCCCTTCTAAAGCACATTGGAGGTACAAACCAGAGAAAGAAAGAGCAGGGGCAGTGCTCTGTGGTCCCTTTTGAAAATAAGGCATGAAGGGAGACTTTATTTACCTCCTTGGGATTTAGAGAGTTGTGGGCTCAACTCTCCTGAGAAACACTGTAGTTGCACATGTTCTCTTCATAGCACATTTGCCTTTGTGATGACAAGTGAGTTTCTAGGAAAAATCTTGGAGGTTGCCATTCTTTGGTAGGTGCTCATCCTTCGGTAATCTTCAGTGAATTGGCGACGCCATTTGACCACTAGCCTCAAGCTAAGGCTCCTCTTGTATCATCCCACAGGTTGGCATGCAGCAGAATCCATGTAGCCTTATTCAGTGTGGTTCTTGGGCTCTAGGACACATTCGAAGTCTCCTAGGACTCAGGGGTCTGCACTAGACCCGAAACGTACAAAAAGGACGGCCTGTGTGTTCAAGGATTTGTGAGTAAGGCACCGTTGGGAACAGCTAGATGCCGAGTCAGGGGCAGTGAAAGGCTTCTTTTGTTAAACCTCTAGAATGTGGTACGCTGAAACAACTCAAGTATCTCCCTTCTAAATCACCTTGCAGGTACAAAATAGAGAAAGAAACAGCAGGTTCAATGCTCTGTGGTCCCTTTTGAAAATAAGGCTGGAAGGGAAACTTTATTTACCTCCTTGAGATTTAGAGAGTTGCAGGCTCAATTCTCCCTGAGAAACACTGTACTTGCACATTTTCCCTTCATAACACAATTGCCTTTGTGATGACGTGAGTTTCTAGGATAGAACCTTGGAGGTTGCCATTCCTTGGTAGTTGCTCATCCCTCGGTAATCTTCAGGGAATGAACCAAACACATGGGACCTCTAGCCTCAAGTTAACGTTCAGGTTTTCTCATGACAGGGGCAGGCATGCCACAGATTCCATGCAGCCTTAGTCCCTGTGGTTCTTGAACTCTAGGAATCATATCAGTTCTCTTTTGACTCGCTGGTCTGCCCTAGGTTTTGAAACGTACTAAAAGGACCGCCTGTGTCTTCGCGAAGTTGTGAGCAATCTACGGTTGGGAACATCTAGATGCCAAGTGATGGGCAGTGAAGGGCTTCGTTGGTTCCACCCCTAGCTTGTGATGGCTGGAAAGCAACACAGTTATCAACGTTCCGTGCCTTCCTTCATGCAAAGCGTGTCTGCATTCCTCAGGAAACCTGAGCTGCACTGAAAAACACAATTAGCCTACGATTGCTTCTAGGAACTAAACCGTGAAGTCGGTATACCTCAAGCAGCAACTAGACTTCATGTCCAGTTTCAATAATTACAGGGTTTCCCTTAACTGATAGTTATTCCCAAGAAAAATTGCCACCTAGGCCTCACTAAGCCTTCACCTTGATATCCTTACACCACCATCACGACTCCCAGCATGGCAATGGTTACTAATGTCATGCTCCATTGTGTCCACTGGATGTGCAATAAGAGAGCCAGAAACTCCAGAGGAATATGCTGTTTGGTCCCCCTGGAAATTGAGGCTTCCTGGAAAATTGTATTTTCCTCATTAGAAAGTTGAGAGTTGCAGCCTCAGTGTTACCTGGTAAACTCTGTTGTAGCCCACCTTTTCTTCATCGCACAATGGTATTTGTGAGGACAAGTGATTTTCCAAGAAAGAAACTTGGAGGTTGCCATTCTTTGGTATGTGCTCATCCTTCAGTGATCTACAGTGAATTGGCGAACCCGTTTGACCACTAGCCGCAAGGTAACGTTGCTCTTGAATCATGCCACAGGTTGGCATGCAGCTGAATCCATGTAGCCTTATTCAGTGTGGTTCTTGAGCTCTAGGAATCATTCCAGGTCTCAAAGTACTGGTGGGTCTGCACTAGGATGAGAAACGTACAAGAAGAATGGCCTGTGTGTTTGGGGATTTGTGAGCAGTGCACCATTGGGAAGAGCTCGATGCTGAGTCTTGGAAGGTGTAGGGCTTCTTTTGTTAAACCTCTAGAATCTGGTAAGTTGAAACAACTCAAGTGTCTCCCTTCTAAAGCACCTTGGAGGTACCAATCAGAGAAAGAAACAGCAGGGTCAATGCTCTGTGGTCTCTTTTGAAAATACGGCTCGAAGGAAATCTTTATTTTCTTCATTGGGATCTAGGGAGCTGCGTGCTCAGTTCTTCTGAGAAACACTGTAGTTGCACATGTTCTCTTCATAGCACAATTGCCTTTGTGATGACAAGTGAGTTTCTAGGAAGGAAACTTGAGGATTGCCATTCTTTGGTAGGTACTCATTCTTCGGAAATCTTCAGTGAATTGGCGAACCCATTTGTCCACTAGCCTCAAGCTAACGTTCCTCTTCTATCATGCCACAGGTTGACATGCAGCTGAATCCAAGTAGCCTTATTATGTGTGGTCCTTGAGCTCTAGGAAGCGTTCCTGGTCTCTTAGTACTGGCTGGTCTGCACTAGAATGAGAAACGTGCAGGAAGGTAAGCGTGTGTGTTCCGGAGGTTGTGAGCAATGCACCGTTTGGAAGAGCTAGGTGCTGAGTAATGGGCAGTGTAGGGTTTCCCTGGATAAACACCTAGATTGCGACAGCTTGAAAACACCCGGCTATCAGCGTTCTGTTCAATCCTTCATGCCAAAAGTGTCTGCTTTTCTGCCTATCCGTGAGCACACAAAAAATAATATGATCCTACCCCTCCTTCTGGGAACTCACACGTGATGAAATCTACGCCCAGCAGCCAGTGGACTTTAAGTGCAGCCTGAAAAATTACAGGGTTTCCCTTGAAAGCTAGTTATTCCAGAGATACATTCTACACCCAGGCCTCACTCACCGATGACCCTGTAATACTTTGACCACATTCACGACGGCCTGTATTGCAAAGTTTACTCACAAAAGGGTTTAGTTGGTAACTTGAACGTCCAATAAGTACTCAGAAACTGCAGCATAAGAAGCTGTGCTCTCCCTTTGGAGATTGAGGCTTCATGGGAAGTTTATTTTCCACATTGGAATGTCGACACTTGCGGCCTCCGTGTTACCCGATAAACAGTGTAGTTGCCCATCGTCTCTTCACTGCAGAATTGCCTTTTCAGGCAAGTGATTTTCCATGAAACAAACGTTTCCTTTCAATTCCTGCTACGTGCTCCTCCTTCAGCAGTTGTCAGTGAATAGGCCAACCACATGCGACGACTGGCCTCAACCTAACGTTCTGTTTTTCTCGTCACAATGGTAGGCAGGCAGCAGGTTCAATGCAGCGTTTTTCAAAGCAGTACTGGAACTGTAGGAGACATTTCTGGTGTCTTAGGAAAGGCGGGTGTGCACTAGGATCCACGATATTCACGAGGGGCTGCCAGTCTCTTCTGGAACTTGTGAGCAACGTTCAGTTGATGACAACTATACGCCAAGAAAGGGCAGTGAAAGGCTTTTTCTGTTAAACCTCTAGAATGTGGTAAGTTGAAACAACTCAAGTATCTCCCTTCTAACGAACCTTGGAGGAACAAAATAGAGGAAGAAACAGCAGGGTCAATGCTCTGTGGTCCCTTTTGAAAGCAAGGCATGAAGGGAAAGTTTATTTACCTCTTTGGGATTTGAAGAGTCGCAGGCTCAATTCTCCCTGAGAAACATTGTAGTTGCACATGTTCTCTGCATAGCACAATTCCCTTTGTGAGGACAAGGGATTTTCCAAGAAAAAAAAACTTGGAGGTTGCCATTCCTTGGTATGTGCTCATCCTTCAGTAATATACAGTGAATTGGCGAGCCTATTTGACCACTAGCCTCAAGCAAACGTTCCTCTTGTCTCCTAACACACGTTGGCGTGCAGCGGAATCCATGGAGCCTTATTCAGTGTTGTTCTTGGACTCTAGGAATCATTCCAGGTCTCAGTACTGGCCGGTCTGCAGTAGGATGAGAAACCTACAAGAAGAAAGGCCTGTGAGTTCGGGGAGTTGTGAGCAATGCACCGTTGGGAACAGCTAGATGACGAGTCATGGGCTGTGAAGGGCCTCTTTCCTTAAACCTCTAGAATGTGGTAAGTTGAATGAACTCAAGGATCTCCCTTCTAAAGCACATTGGAGGTACAAACCAGAGAAAGAAAGAGCAGGGGCAGTGCTCTGTGGTCCCTTTTGAAAATAAGGCATGAAGGGAGACTTTATTTACCTCCTTGGGATTTAGAGAGTTGTGGGCTCAACTCTCCTGAGAAACACTGTAGTTGCACATGTTCTCTTCATAGCACATTTGCCTTTGTGATGAAAAGTGAGTTTCTAGGAAAAATCTTGGAGGTTGCCATTCTTTGGTAGGTGCTCATCCTTCGGTAATCTTCAGTGAATTGACGACGCCATTTGACCACTAGCCTCAAGCAAACGTTCCTCTTGTCTCCTAACACACGTTGGCGTGCAGCGGAATCCATGGAGCCTTATTCAGTGTTGTTCTTGGACTCTAGGAATCATTCCAGGTCTCAATACTGGCCGGTCTGCAGTAGGATGAGAAACCTACAAGAAGAAAGGCCTGTGAGTTCGGGGAGTTGTGAGCAATGCACCGTTGGGAACAGCTAGATGACGAGTCATGGGCTGTGAAGGGCCTCTTTCCTTAAACCTCTAGAATGTGGTAAGTTGAATGAACTCAAGGATCTCCCTTCTAAAGCACATTGGAGGTACAAACCAGAGAAAGAAAGAGCAGGGGCTGTGCTCTGTGGTCCCTTTTGAAAATAAGGCATGAAGGGAGACTTTATTTACCTCCTTGGGATTTAGAGAGTTGTGGGCTCAACTCTCCTGAGAAACACTGTAGTTGCACATGTTCTCTTCATAGCACATTTGCCTTTGTGATGACAAGTGAGTTTCTAGGAAAAATCTTGGAGGTTGCCATTCTTTGGTAGGTGCTCATCCTTCGGTAATCTTCAGTGAATTGGCGACGCCATTTGACCACTAGCCTCAAGCTAAGGCTCCTCTTGTATCATCCCACAGGTTGGCATGCAGCAGAATCCATGTAGCCTTATTCAGTGTGGTTCTTGGGCTCTAGGAAACATTCGAAGTCTCCTAGGACTCAGGGGTCTGCACTAGACCCGAAACGTACAAAAAGGACGGCCTGTGTGTTCAAGGATTTGTGAGTAAGGCACCGTTGGGAACAGCTAGATGCCGAGTCAGGGGCAGTGAAAGGCTTCTTTTGTTAAACCTCTAGAATGTGGTACGCTGAAACAACTCAAGTATCTCCCTTCTAAATCACCTTGCAGGTACAAAATAGAGAAAGAAACAGCAGGTTCAATGCTCTGTGGTCCCTTTTGAAAATAAGGCTGGAAGGGAAACTTTATTTACCTCCTTGAGATTTAGAGAGTTGCAGGCTCAATTCTCCCTGAGAAACACTGTACTTGCACATCTTCCCTTCATAACACAATTGCCTTTGTGATGACGTGAGTTTCTAGGATAGAACCTTGGAGGTTGCCATTCCTTGGTAGTTGCTCATCCCTCGGTAATCTTCAGGGAATGAACCAAACACATGGGACCTCTAGCCTCAAGTTAACGTTCAGGTTTTCTCATGACAGGGGCAGGCATGCCACAGATTCCATGCAGCCTTAGTCCCTGTGGTTCTTGAACTCTAGGAATCATATCAGTTCTCTTTTGACTCGCTGGTCTGCCCTAGGTTTTGAAACGTACTAAAAGGACCGCCTGTGTCTTCGCGAAGTTGTGAGCAATCTACGGTTGGGAACATCTAGATGCCAAGTGATGGGCAGTGAAGGGCTTCGTTGGTTCCACCCCTAGCTTGCGATGGCTGGAAAGCAACACAGTTATCAACGTTCCGTGCCTTCCTTCATGCAAAGCGTGTCTGCATTCCTCAGGAAACCTGAGCTGCACTGAAAAACACAATTAGCCTACGATTGCTTCTAGGAACTAAACCGTGAAGTCGGTATACCTCAAGCAGCAACTAGACTTCATGTCCAGTTTCAATAATTACAGGGTTTCCCTTAACTAATAGTTATTCCCAAGAAAAATTGCCACCTAGGCCTCACTAAGCCTTCACCTTGATATCCTTACACCACCATCACGACTCCCAGCATGGCAATGGTTACTAATGTCATGCTCCATTGTGTCCACTGGATGTGCAATAAGAGAGCCAGAAACTCCAGAGGAATATGCTGTTTGGTCCCCCTGGAAATTGAGGCTTCCTGAAAAATTGTATTTTCCTCATTAGAAAGTTGAGAGTTGCAGCCTCAGTGTTACCTGGTAAACTCTGTTGTAGCCCACCTTTTCTTCATCGCACAATGGTATTTGTGAGGACAAGTGATTTTCCAAGAAAGAAACTTGGAGGTTGCCATTCTTTGGTATGTGCTCATCCTTCAGTGATCTACAGTGAATTGGCGAACCCGTTTGACCACTAGCCGCAAGGTAACGTTGCTCTTGAATCATGCCACAGGTTGGCATGCAGCTGAATCCATGTAGCCTTATTCAGTGTGGTTCTTGAGCTCTAGGAATCATTCCAGGTCTCAAAGTACTGGTGGGTCTGCACTAGGATGAGAAACGTACAAGAAGAATGGCCTGTGTGTTTGGGGATTTGTGAGCAGTGCACCATTGGGAAGAGCTCGATGCTGAGTCTTGGAAGGTGTAGGGCTTCTTTTGTTAAACCTCTAGAATCTGGTAAGTTGAAACAACTCAAGTGTCTCCCTTCTAAAGCACCTTGGAGGTACCAATCAGAGAAAGAAACAGCAGGGTCAATGCTCTGTGGTCTCTTTTGAAAATACGGCTCGAAGGAAATCTTTATTTTCTTCATTGGGATCTAGGGAGTTGCGTGCTCAATTCTTCTGAGAAACACTGTAGTTGCACATGTTCTCTTCATAGCACAATTGCCTTTGTGATGACAAGTGAGTTTCTAGGAAGGAAACTTGAGGATTGCCATTCTTTGGTAGGTACTCATTCTTCGGAAATCTTCAGTGAATTGGCGAACCCATTTGTCCACTAGCCTCAAGCTAACGTTCCTCTTCTATCATGCCACAGGTTGGCATGCAGCTGAATCCAAGTAGCCTTATTATGTGTGGTCCTTGAGCTCTAGGAAGCGTTCCTGGTCTCTTAGTACTGGCTGGTCTGCACTAGAATGAGAAACGTGCAGGAAGGAAAGCGTGTGTGTTCCGGGGGTTGTGAGCAATGCACCGTTTGGAAGAGCTAGGTGCTGAGTAATGGGCAGTGTAGGGTTTCCCTGGATAAACACCTAGATTGCGACAGCTTGAAAACACCTAGCTATCAGCGTTCTGTTCAATCCTTCATGCCAAAAGTGTCTGCTTTTCTGCCTATCCGTGAGCACACAAAAAATAATATGATCCTACCCCTCCTTCTGGGAACTCACACGTGATGGAATCTACGCCCAGCAGCCAGTGGACTTTAAGTGCAGCCTGAAAAATTACAGGGTTTCCCTTGAAAGCTAGTTATTCCGGAGATACATTGTACACCCAGGCCTCACTCTCCGATGACTCTGTAATACTTTGACCACATTCACGACGGCCTGTATTGCAAAGTTTACTCACAAAAGGGTTTAGTTGGTAACTTGAACGTCCAATAAGTACTCAGAAACTGCAGCATAAGAAGCTGTGCTCTCCCTTTGGAGATTGAGGCTTCATGGGAAGTTTATTTTCCACATTGGAATGTCGACACTTGCGGCCTCCGTGTTACCCGATAAACAGTGTAGTTGCCCATCGTCTCTTCACTGCAGAATTGCCTTTTCAGGCAAGTGATTTTCCATGAAACAAACGTTTCCTTTCAATTCCTGCTACGTGCTCCTCCTTCAGCAGTTGTCAGTGAATAGGCCAACCACATGCGACGACTGGCCTCAACCTAACGTTCTGTTTTTCTCGTCACAATGGTAGGCAGGCAGCAGGTTCAATGCAGCGTTTTTCAAAGCAGTACTGGAACTGTAGGAGACATTTCTGGTGTCTTAGGAAAGGCGGGTGTGCACTAGGATCCACGATATTCACGAGGGGCTGCCAGTCTCTTCTGGAACTTGTGAGCAACGTTCAGTTGATGACAACTCTACGCCAAGAAAGGGCAGTGAAAGGCTTTTTCTGTTAAACCTCTAGAATGTGGTAAGTTGAAACAACTCAAGTATCTCCCTTCTAACGAACCTTGGAGGAACAAAATAGAGGAAGAAACAGCAGGGTCAATGCTCTGTGGTCCCTTTTGAAAGCAAGGCATGAAGGGAAAGTTTATTTACCTCTTTGGGATTTGAAGAGTCGCAGGCTCAATTCTCCCTGAGAAACATTGTAGTTGCACATGTTCTCTGCATAGCACAATTCCCTTTGTGAGGACAAGGGATTTTCCAAGAAAAAAAAACTTGGAGGTTGCCATTCCTTGGTATGTGCTCATCCTTCAGTAATATACAGTGAATTGGCGAGCCTATTTGACCACTAGCCTCAAGCAAACGTTCCTCTTGTCTCCTAACACACGTTGGCGTGCAGCGGAATCCATGGAGCCTTATTCAGTGTTGTTCTTGGACTCTAGGAATCATTCCAGGTCTCAATACTGGCCGGTCTGCAGTAGGATGAGAAACCTACAAGAAGAAAGGCCTGTGAGTTCGGGGAGTTGTGAGCAATGCACCGTTGGGAACAGCTAGATGACGAGTCATGGGCTGTGAAGGGCCTCTTTCCTTAAACCTCTAGAATGTGGTAAGTTGAATGAACTCAAGGATCTCCCTTCTAAAGCACATTGGAGGTACAAACCAGAGAAAGAAAGAGCAGGGGCAGTGCTCTGTGGTCCCTTTTGAAAATAAGGCATGAAGGGAGACTTTATTTACCTCCTTGGGATTTAGAGAGTTGTGGGCTCAACTCTCCTGAGAAACACTGTAGTTGCACATGTTCTCTTCATAGCACATTTGCCTTTGTGATGACAAGTGAGTTTCTAGGAAAAATCTTGGAGGTTGCCATTCTTTGGTAGGTGCTCATCCTTCGGTAATCTTCAGTGAATTGGCGACGCCATTTGACCACTAGCCTCAAGCAAACGTTCCTCTTGTCTCCTAACACACGTTGCGTGCAGCGGAATCCATGGAGCCTTATTCAGTGTTGTTCTTGGACTCTAGGAATCATTCCAGGTCTCAATACTGGCCGGTCTGCAGTAGGATGAGAAACCTACAAGAAGAAAGGCCTGTGAGTTCGGGGAGTTGTGAGCAATGCACCGTTGGGAACAGCTAGATGACGAGTCATGGGCTGTGAAGGGCCTCTTTCCTTAAACCTCTAGAATGTGGTAAGTTGAATGAACTCAAGGATCTCCCTTCTAAAGCACATTGGAGGTACAAACCAGAGAAAGAAAGAGCAGGGGCAGTGCTCTGTGGTCCCTTTTGAAAATAAGGCATGAAGGGAGACTTTATTTACCTCCTTGGGATTTAGAGAGTTGTGGGCTCAACTCTCCTGAGAAACACTGTAGTTGCACATGTTCTCTTCATAGCACATTTGCCTTTGTGATGACAAGTGAGTTTCTAGGAAAAATCTTGGAGGTTGCCATTCTTTGGTAGGTGCTCATCCTTCGGTAATCTTCAGTGA
Source organism: Balaenoptera physalus (assembly GCF_965194825.1). NCBI lineage: Eukaryota > Metazoa > Chordata > Mammalia > Artiodactyla > Balaenopteridae > Balaenoptera > Balaenoptera physalus. The sequence goes on along the minus strand of NC_138896.1, from coordinate 47,677,077 downwards.
ATTGGCGACGCCATTTGACCACTAGCCTCAAGCTAAGGCTCCTCTTGTATCATCCCACAGGTTGGCATGCAGCAGAATCCATGTAGCCTTATTCAGTGTGGTTCTTGGGCTCTAGGAAACATTCAAAGTCTCCTAGGACTCAGGGGTCTGCACTAGACCCGAAACGTACAAAAAGGACGGCCTGTGTGTTCAAGGATTTGTGAGTAAGGCACCGTTGGGAACAGCTAGATGCCGAGTCAGGGGCAGTGAAAGGCTTCTTTTGTTAAACCTCTAGAATGTGGTACGCTGAAACAACTCAAGTATCTCCCTTCTAAATCACCTTGCAGGTACAAAATAGAGAAAGAAACAGCAGGTTCAATGCTCTGTGGTCCCTTTTGAAAATAAGGCTGGAAGGGAAACTTTATTTACCTCCTTGAGATTTAGAGAGTTGCAGGCTCAATTCTCCCTGAGAAACACTGTAATTGCACATCTTCCCTTCATAACACAATTGCCTTTGTGATGACGTGAGTTTCTAGGATAGAACCTTGGAGGTTGCCATTCCTTGGTAGTTGCTCATCCCTCGGTAATCTTCAGGGAATGAACCAAACACATGGGACCTCTAGCCTCAAGTTAACGTTCAGGTTTTCTCATGACAGGGGCAGGCATGCCACAGATTCCATGCAGCCTTAGTCCCTGTGGTTCTTGAACTCTAGGAATCATATCAGTTCTCTTTTGACTCGCTGGTCTGCCCTAGGTTTTGAAACGTACTAAAAGGACCGCCTGTGTCTTCGCGAAGTTGTGAGCAATCTACGGTTGGGAACATCTAGATGCCAAGTGATGGGCAGTGAAGGGCTTCGTTGGTTCCACCCCTAGCTTGCGATGGCTGGAAAGCAACACAGTTATCAACGTTCCGTGCCTTCCTTCATGCAAAGCGTGTCTGCATTCCTCAGGAAACCTGAGCTGCACTGAAAAACACAATTAGCCTACGATTGCTTCTAGGAACTAAACCGTGAAGTCGGTATACCTCAAGCAGCAACTAGACTTCATGTCCAGTTTCAATAATTACAGGGTTTCCCTTAACTGATAGTTATTCCCGAGAAAAATTGCCACCTAGGCCTCACTAAGCCTTCACCTTGATATCCTTACACCACCATCACGACTCCCAGCATGGCAATGGTTACTAATGTCATGCTCCATTGTGTCCACTGGATGTGCAATAAGAGAGCCAGAAACTCCAGAGGAATATGCTGTTTGGTCCCCCTGGAAATTGAGGCTTCCTGGAAAATTGTATTTTCCTCATTAGAAAGTTGAGAGTTGCAGCCTCAGTGTTACCTGGTAAACTCTGTTGTAGCCCACCTTTTCTTCATCGCACAATGGTATTTGTGAGGACAAGTGATTTTCCAAGAAAGAAACTTGGAGGTTGCCATTCTTTGGTATGTGCTCATCCTTCAGTGATCTACAGTGAATTGGCGAACCCGTTTGACCACTAGCCGCAAGGTAACGTTGCTCTTGAATCATGCCACAGGTTGGCATGCAGCTGAATCCATGTAGCCTTATTCAGTGTGGTTCTTGAGCTCTAGGAATCATTCCAGGTCTCAAAGTACTGGTGGGTCTGCACTAGGATGAGAAACGTACAAGAAGAATGGCCTGTGTGTTTGGGGATTTGTGAGCAGTGCACCATTGGGAAGAGCTCGATGCTGAGTCTTGGAAGGTGTAGGGCTTCTTTTGTTAAACCTCTAGAATCTGGTAAGTTGAAACAACTCAAGTGTCTCCCTTCTAAAGCACCTTGGAGGTACCAATCAGAGAAAGAAACAGCAGGGTCAATGCTCTGTGGTCTCTTTTGAAAATACGGCTCGAAGGAAATCTTTATTTTCTTCATTGGGATCTAGGGAGCTGCGTGCTCAGTTCTTCTGAGAAACACTGTAGTTGCACATGTTCTCTTCATAGCACAATTGCCTTTGTGATGACAAGTGAGTTTCTAGGAAGGAAACTTGAGGATTGCCATTCTTTGGTAGGTACTCATTCTTCGGAAATCTTCAGTGAATTGGCGAACCCATTTGTCCACTAGCCTCAAGCTAACGTTCCTCTTCTATCATGCCACAGGTTGGCATGCAGCTGAATCCAAGTAGCCTTATTATGTGTGGTCCTTGAGCTCTAGGAAGCGTTCCTGGTCTCTTAGTACTGGCTGGTCTGCACTAGAATGAGAAACGTGCAGGAAGGAAAGCGTGTGTGTTCCGGGGGTTGTGAGCAATGCACCGTTTGGAAGAGCTAGGTGCTGAGTAATGGGCAGTGTAGGGTTTCCCTGGATAAACACCTAGATTGCGACAGCTTGAAAACACCCGGCTATCAGCGTTCTGTTCAATCCTTCATGCCAAAAGTGTCTGCTTTTCTGCCTATCCGTGAGCACACAAAAAATAATATGATCCTACCCCTCCTTCTGGGAACTCACACGTGATGGAATCTACGCCCAGCAGCCAGTGGACTTTAAGTGCAGCCTGAAAAATTACAGGGTTTCCCTTGAAAGCTAGTTATTCCGGAGATACATTGTACACCCAGGCCTCACTCACCGATGACCCTGTAATACTTTGACCACATTCACGACGGCCTGTATTGCAAAGTTTACTCACAAAAGGGTTTAGTTGGTAACTTGAACGTCCAATAAGTACTCAGAAACTGCAGCATAAGAAGCTGTGCTCTCCCTTTGGAGATTGAGGCTTCATGGGAAGTTTATTTTCCACATTGGAATGTCGACACTTGCGGCCTCCGTGTTACCCGATAAACAGTGTAGTTGCCCATCGTCTCTTCACTGCAGAATTGCCTTTTCAGGCAAGTGATTTTCCATGAAACAAACGTTTCCTTTCAATTCCTGCTACGTGCTCCTCCTTCAGCAGTTGTCAGTGAATAGGCCAACCACATGCGACGACTGGCCTCAACCTAACGTTCTGTTTTTCTCGTCACAATGGTAGGCAGGCAGCAGGTTCAATGCAGCGTTTTTCAAAGCAGTACTGGAACTGTAGGAGACATTTCTGGTGTCTTAGGAAAGGCGGGTGTGCACTAGGATCCACGATATTCACGAGGGGCTGCCAGTCTCTTCTGGAACTTGTGAGCAACGTTCAGTTGATGACAACTCTACGCCAAGAAAGGGCAGTGAAAGGCTTTTTCTGTTAAACCTCTAGAATGTGGTAAGTTGAAACAACTCAAGTATCTCCCTTCTAACGAACCTTGGAGGAACAAAATAGAGGAAGAAACAGCAGGGTCAATGCTCTGTGGTCCCTTTTGAAAGCAAGGCATGAAGGGAAAGTTTATTTACCTCTTTGGGATTTGAAGAGTCGCAGGCTCAATTCTCCCTGAGAAACATTGTAGTTGCACATGTTCTCTGCATAGCACAATTCCCTTTGTGAGGACAAGGGATTTTCCAAGAAAAAAAAACTTGGAGGTTGCCATTCCTTGGTATGTGCTCATCCTTCAGTAATATACAGTGAATTGGCGACCCTATTTGACCACTAGCCTCAAGCAAACGTTCCTCTTGTCTCCTAACACACGTTGGCGTGCAGCGGAATCCATGGAGCCTTATTCAGTGTTGTTCTTGGACTCTAGGAATCATTCCAGGTCTCAATACTGGCCGGTCTGCAGTAGGATGAGAAACCTACAAGAAGAAAGGCCTGTGAGTTCGGGGAGTTGTGAGCAATGCACCGTTGGGAACAGCTAGATGACGAGTCATGGGCTGTGAAGGGCCTCTTTCCTTAAACCTCTAGAATGTGGTAAGTTGAATGAACTCAAGGATCTCCCTTCTAAAGCACATTGGAGGTACAAACCAGAGAAAGAAAGAGCAGGGGCAGTGCTCTGTGGTCCCTTTTGAAAATAAGGCATGAAGGGAGACTTTATTTACCTCCTTGGGATTTAGAGAGTTGTGGGCTCAACTCTCCTGAGAAACACTGTAGTTGCACATGTTCTCTTCATAGCACATTTGCCTTTGTGATGACAAGTGAGTTTCTAGGAAAAATCTTGGAGGTTGCCATTCTTTGGTAGGTGCTCATCCTTCGGTAATCTTCAGTGAATTGGCGACGCCATTTGACCACTAGCCTCAAGCTAAGGCTCCTCTTGTATCATCCCACAGGTTGGCATGCAGCAGAATCCATGTAGCCTTATTCAGTGTGTGTCTTGGGCTCTAGGACACATTCGAAGTCTCCTAGGACTCAGGGGTCTGCACTAGACCCGAAACGTACAAAAAGGACGGCCTGTGTGTTCAAGGATTTGTGAGTAAGGCACCGTTGGGAACAGCTAGATGCCGAGTCAGGGGCAGTGAAAGGCTTCTTTTGTTAAACCTCTAGAATGTGGTACGCTGAAACAACTCAAGTATCTCCCTTCTAAATCACCTTGCAGGTACAAAATAGAGAAAGAAACAGCAGGTTCAATGCTCTGTGGTCCCTTTTGAAAATAAGGCTGGAAGGGAAACTTTATTTACCTCCTTGAGATTTAGAGAGTTGCAGGCTCAATTCTCCCTGAGAAACACTGTAATTGCACATCTTCCCTTCATAACACAATTGCCTTTGTGATGACGTGAGTTTCTAGGATAGAACCTTGGAGGTTGCCATTCCTTGGTAGTTGCTCATCCCTCGGTAATCTTCAGGGAATGAACCAAACACATGGGACCTCTAGCCTCAAGTTAACGTTCAGGTTTTCTCATGACAGGGGCAGGCATGCCACAGATTCCATGCAGCCTTAGTCCCTGTGGTTCTTGAACTCTAGGAATCATATCAGTTCTCTTTTGACTCGCTGGTCTGCCCTAGGTTTTGAAACGTACTAAAAGGACCGCCTGTGTCTTCGCGAAGTTGTGAGCAATCTACGGTTGGGAACATCTAGATGCCAAGTGATGGGCAGTGAAGGGCTTCGTTGGTTCCACCCCTAGCTTGCGATGGCTGGAAAGCAACACAGTTATCAACGTTCCATGCCTTCCTTCATGCAAAGCGTGTCTGCATTCCTCAGGAAACCTGAGCTGCACTGAAAAACACAATTAGCCTACGATTGCTTCTAGGAACTAAACCGTGAAGTCGGTATACCTCAAGCAGCAACTAGACTTCATGTCCAGTTTCAATAATTACAGGGTTTCCCTTAACTGATAGTTATTCCCGAGAAAAATTGCCACCTAGGCCTCACTAAGCCTTCACCTTGATATCCTTACACCACCATCACGACTCCCAGCATGGCAATGGTTACTAATGTCATGCTCCATTGTGTCCACTGGATGTGCAATAAGAGAGCCAGAAACTCCAGAGGAATATGCTGTTTGGTCCCCCTGGAAATTGAGGCTTCCTGGAAAATTGTATTTTCCTCATTAGAAAGTTGAGAGTTGCAGCCTCAGTGTTACCTGGTAAACTCTGTTGTAGCCCACCTTTTCTTCATCGCACAATGGTATTTGTGAGGACAAGTGATTTTCCAAGAAAGAAACTTGGAGGTTGCCATTCTTTGGTATGTGCTCATCCTTCAGTGATCTACAGTGAATTGGCGAACCCGTTTGACCACTAGCCGCAAGGTAACGTTGCTCTTGAATCATGCCACAGGTTGGCATGCAGCTGAATCCATGTAGCCTTATTCAGTGTGGTTCTTGAGCTCTAGGAATCATTCCAGGTCTCAAAGTACTGGTGGGTCTGCACTAGGATGAGAAACGTACAAGAAGAATGGCCTGTGTGTTTGGGGATTTGTGAGCAGTGCACCATTGGGAAGAGCTCGATGCTGAGTCTTGGAAGGTGTAGGGCTTCTTTTGTTAAACCTCTAGAATCTGGTAAGTTGAAACAACTCAAGTGTCTCCCTTCTAAAGCACCTTGGAGGTACCAATCAGAGAAAGAAACAGCAGGGTCAATGCTCTGTGGTCTCTTTTGAAAATACGGCTCGAAGGAAATCTTTATTTTCTTCATTGGGATCTAGGGAGCTGCGTGCTCAGTTCTTCTGAGAAACACTGTAGTTGCACATGTTCTCTTCATAGCACAATTGCCTTTGTGATGACAAGTGAGTTTCTAGGAAGGAAACTTGAGGATTGCCATTCTTTGGTAGGTACTCATTCTTCGGAAATCTTCAGTGAATTGGCGAACCCATTTGTCCACTAGCCTCAAGCTAACGTTCCTCTTCTATCATGCCACAGGTTGGCATGCAGCTGAATCCAAGTAGCCTTATTATGTGTGGTCCTTGAGCTCTAGGAAGCGTTCCTGGTCTCTTAGTACTGGCTGGTCTGCACTAGAATGAGAAACGTGCAGGAAGGAAAGCGTGTGTGTTCCGGGGGTTGTGAGCAATGCACCGTTTGGAAGAGCTAGGTGCTGAGTAATGGGCAGTGTAGGGTTTCCCTGGATAAACACCTAGATTGCGACAGCTTGAAAACACCCGGCTATCAGCGTTCTGTTCAATCCTTCATGCCAAAAGTGTCTGCTTTTCTGCCTATCCGTGAGCACACAAAAAATAATATGATCCTACCCCTCCTTCTGGGAACTCACACGTGATGGAATCTACGCCCAGCAGCCAGTGGACTTTAAGTGCAGCCTGAAAAATTACAGGGTTTCCCTTGAAAGCTAGTTATTCCGGAGATACATTGTACACCCAGGCCTCACTCACCGATGACCCTGTAATACTTTGACCACATTCACGACGGCCTGTATTGCAAAGTTTACTCACAAAAGGGTTTAGTTGGTAACTTGAACGTCCAATAAGTACTCAGAAACTGCAGCATAAGAAGCTGTGCTCTCCCTTTGGAGATTGAGGCTTCATGGAAAGTTTATTTTCCACATTGGAATGTCGACACTTGCGGCCTCCGTGTTACCCGATAAACAGTGTAGTTGCCCATCGTCTCTTCACTGCAGAATTGCCTTTTCAGGCAAGTGATTTTCCATGAAACAAACGTTTCCTTTCAATTCCTGCTACGTGCTCCTCCTTCAGCAGTTGTCAGTGAATAGGCCAACCACATGCGACGACTGGCCTCAACCTAACGTTCTGTTTTTCTCGTCACAATGGTAGGCAGGCAGCAGGTTCAATGCAGCGTTTTTCAAAGCAGTACTGGAACTGTAGGAGACATTTCTGGTGTCTTAGGAAAGGCGGGTGTGCACTAGGATCCACGATATTCACGAGGGGCTGCCAGTCTCTTCTGGAACTTGTGAGCAACGTTCAGTTGATGACAACTCTACGCCAAGAAAGGGCAGTGAAAGGCTTTTTCTGTTAAACCTCTAGAATGTGGTAAGTTGAAACAACTCAAGTATCTCCCTTCTAACGAACCTTGGAGGAACAAAATAGAGGAAGAAACAGCAGGGTCAATGCTCTGTGGTCCCTTTTGAAAGCAAGGCATGAAGGGAAAGTTTATTTACCTCTTTGGGATTTGAAGAGTCGCAGGCTCAATTCTCCCTGAGAAACATTGTAGTTGCACATGTTCTCTGCATAGCACAATTCCCTTTGTGAGGACAAGGGATTTTCCAAGAAAAAAAAACTTGGAGGTTGCCATTCCTTGGTATGTGCTCATCCTTCAGTAATATACAGTGAATTGGCGACCCTATTTGACCACTAGCCTCAAGCAAACGTTCCTCTTGTCTCCTAACACACGTTGGCGTGCAGCGGAATCCATGGAGCCTTATTCAGTGTTGTTCTTGGACTCTAGGAATCATTCCAGGTCTCAATACTGGCCGGTCTGCAGTAGGATGAGAAACCTACAAGAAGAAAGGCCTGTGAGTTCGGGGAGTTGTGAGCAATGCACCGTTGGGAACAGCTAGATGACGAGTCATGGGCTGTGAAGGGCCTCTTTCCTTAAACCTCTAGAATGTGGTAAGTTGAATGAACTCAAGGATCTCCCTTCTAAAGCACATTGGAGGTACAAACCAGAGAAAGAAAGAGCAGGGGCAGTGCTCTGTGGTCCCTTTTGAAAATAAGGCATGAAGGGAGACTTTATTTACCTCCTTGGGATTTAGAGAGTTGTGGGCTCAACTCTCCTGAGAAACACTGTAGTTGCACATGTTCTCTTCATAGCACATTTGCCTTTGTGATGACAAGTGAGTTTCTAGGAAAAATCTTGGAGGTTGCCATTCTTTGGTAGGTGCTCATCCTTCGGTAATCTTCAGTGAATTGGCGACGCCATTTGACCACTAGCCTCAAGCTAAGGCTCCTCTTGTATCATCCCACAGGTTGGCATGCAGCAGAATCCATGTAGCCTTATTCAGTGTGGGTCTTGGGCTCTAGGACACATTCGAAGTCTCCTAGGACTCAGGGGTCTGCACTAGACCCGAAACGTACAAAAAGGACGGCCTGTGTGTTCAAGGATTTGTGAGTAAGGCACCGTTGGGAACAGCTAGATGCCGAGTCAGGGGCAGTGAAAGGCTTCTTTTGTTAAACCTCTAGAATGTGGTACGCTGAAACAACTCAAGTATCTCCCTTCTAAATCACCTTGCAGGTACAAAATAGAGAAAGAAACAGCAGGTTCAATGCTCTGTGGTCCCTTTTGAAAATTAAGCTGGAAGCGAAACTTTATTTACCTCCTTGAGATTTAGAGAGTTGCAGGCTCAATTCTCCCTGAGAAACACTGTACTTGCACATCTTCCCTTCATAACACAATTGCCTTTGTGATGACGTGAGTTTCTAGGATAGAACCTTGGAGGTTGCCATTCCTTGGTAGTTGCTCATCCCTCGGTAATCTTCAGGGAATGAACCAAACACATGGGACCTCTAGCCTCAAGTTAACGTTCAGGTTTTCTCATGACAGGGGCAGGCATGCCACAGATTCCATGCAGCCTTAGTCCCTGTGGTTCTTGAACTCTAGGAATCATATCAGTTCTCTTTTGACTCGCTGGTCTGCCCTAGGTTTTGAAACGTACTAAAAGGACCGCCTGTGTCTTCGCGAAGTTGTGAGCAATCTACGGTTGGGAACATCTAGATGCCAAGTGATGGGCAGTGAAGGGCTTCGTTGGTTCCACCCCTAGCTTGCGATGGCTGGAAAGCAACACAGTTATCAACGTTCCGTGCCTTCCTTCATGCAAAGCGTGTCTGCATTCCTCAGGAAACCTGAGCTGCACTGAAAAACACAATTAGCCTACGATTGCTTCTAGGAACTAAACCGTGAAGTCGGTATACCTCAAGCAGCAACTAGACTTCATGTCCAGTTTCAATAATTACAGGGTTTCCCTTAACTGATAGTTATTCCCGAGAAAAATTGCCACCTAGGCCTCACTAAGCCTTCACCTTGATATCCTTACACCACCATCACGACTCCCAGCATGGCAATGGTTACTAATGTCATGCTCCATTGTGTCCACTGGATGTGCAATAAGAGAGCCAGAAACTCCAGAGGAATATGCTGTTTGGTCCCCCTGGAAATTGAGGCTTCCTGGAAAATTGTATTTTCCTCATTAGAAAGTTGAGAGTTGCAGCCTCAGTGTTACCTGGTAAACTCTGTTGTAGCCCACCTTTTCTTCATCGCACAATGGTATTTGTGAGGACAAGTGATTTTCCAAGAAAGAAACTTGGAGGTTGCCATTCTTTGGTATGTGCTCATCCTTCAGTGATCTACAGTGAATTGGCGAACCCGTTTGACCACTAGCCGCAAGGTAACGTTGCTCTTGAATCATGCCACAGGTTGGCATGCAGCTGAATCCATGTAGCCTTATTCAGTGTGGTTCTTGAGCTCTAGGAATCATTCCAGGTCTCAAAGTACTGGTGGGTCTGCACTAGGATGAGAAACGTACAAGAAGAATGGCCTGTGTGTTTGGGGATTTGTGAGCAGTGCACCATTGGGAAGAGCTCGATGCTGAGTCTTGGAAGGTGTAGGGCTTCTTTTGTTAAACCTCTAGAATCTGGTAAGTTGAAACAACTCAAGTGTCTCCCTTCTAAAGCACCTTGGAGGTACCAATCAGAGAAAGAAACAGCAGGGTCAATGCTCTGTGGTCTCTTTTGAAAATACGGCTCGAAGGAAATCTTTATTTTCTTCATTGGGATCTAGGGAGCTGCGTGCTCAGTTCTTCTGAGAAACACTGTAGTTGCACATGTTCTCTTCATAGCACAATTGCCTTTGTGATGACAAGTGAGTTTCTAGGAAGGAAACTTGAGGATTGCCATTCTTTGGTAGGTACTCATTCTTCGGAAATCTTCAGTGAATTGGCGAACCCATTTGTCCACTAGCCTCAAGCTAACGTTCCTCTTCTATCATGCCACAGGTTGGCATGCAGCTGAATCCAAGTAGCCTTATTATGTGTGGTCCTTGAGCTCTAGGAAGCGTTCCTGGTCTCTTAGTACTGGCTGGTCTGCACTAGAATGAGAAACGTGCAGGAAGGAAAGCGTGTGTGTTCCGGGGGTTGTGAGCAATGCACCGTTTGGAAGAGCTAGGTGCTGAGTAATGGGCAGTGTAGGGTTTCCCTGGATAAACACCTAGATTGCGACAGCTTGAAAACACCCGGCTATCAGCGTTCTGTTCAATCCTTCATGCCAAAAGTGTCTGCTTTTCTGCCTATCCGTGAGCACACAAAAAATAATATGATCCTACCCCTCCTTCTGGGAACTCACACGTGATGGAATCTACGCCCAGCAGCCAGTGGACTTTAAGTGCAGCCTGAAAAATTACAGGGTTTCCCTTGAAAGCTAGTTATTCCGGAGATACATTGTACACCCAGGCCTCACTCACCGATGACCCTGTAATACTTTGACCACATTCACGACGGCCTGTATTGCAAAGTTTACTCACAAAAGGGTTTAGTTGGTAACTTGAACGTCCAATAAGTACTCAGAAACTGCAGCATAAGAAGCTGTGCTCTCCCTTTGGAGATTGAGGCTTCATGGGAAGTTTATTTTCCACATTGGAATGTCGACACTTGCGGCCTCCGTGTTACCCGATAAACAGTGTAGTTGCCCATCGTCTCTTCACTGCAGAATTGCCTTTTCAGGCAAGTGATTTTCCATGAAACAAACGTTTCCTTTCAATTCCTGCTACGTGCTCCTCCTTCAGCAGTTGTCAGTGAATAGGCCAACCACATGCGACGACTGGCCTCAACCTAACGTTCTGTTTTTCTCGTCACAATGGTAGGCAGGCAGCAGGTTCAATGCAGCGTTTTTCAAAGCAGTACTGGAACTGTAGGAGACATTTCTGGTGTCTTAGGAAAGGCGGGTGTGCACTAGGATCCACGATATTCACGAGGGGCTGCCAGTCTCTTCTGGAACTTGTGAGCAACGTTCAGTTGATGACAACTCTACGCCAAGAAAGGGCAGTGAAAGGCTTTTTCTGTTAAACCTCTAGAATGTGGTAAGTTGAAACAACTCAAGTATCTCCCTTCTAACGAACCTTGGAGGAACAAAATAGAGGAAGAAACAGCAGGGTCAATGCTCTGTGGTCCCTTTTGAAAGCAAGGCATGAAGGGAAAGTTTATTTACCTCTTTGGGATTTGAAGAGTCGCAGGCTCAATTCTCCCTGAGAAACATTGTAGTTGCACATGTTCTCTGCATAGCACAATTCCCTTTGTGAGGACAAGGGATTTTCCAAGAAAAAAAAACTTGGAGGTTGCCATTCCTTGGTATGTGCTCATCCTTCAGTAATATACAGTGAATTGGCGACCCTATTTGACCACTAGCCTCAAGCAAACGTTCCTCTTGTCTCCTAACACACGTTGGCGTGCAGCGGAATCCATGGAGCCTTATTCAGTGTTGTTCTTGGACTCTAGGAATCATTCCAGGTCTCAATACTGGCCGGTCTGCAGTAGGATGAGAAACCTACAAGAAGAAAGGCCTGTGAGTTCGGGGAGTTGTGAGCAATGCACCGTTGGGAACAGCTAGATGACGAGTCATGGGCTGTGAAGGGCCTCTTTCCTTAAACCTCTAGAATGTGGTAAGTTGAATGAACTCAAGGATCTCCCTTCTAAAGCACATTGGAGGTACAAACCAGAGAAAGAAAGAGCAGGGGCAGTGCTCTGTGGTCCCTTTTGAAAATAAGGCATGAAGGGAGACTTTATTTACCTCCTTGGGATTTAGAGAGTTGTGGGCTCAACTCTCCTGAGAAACACTGTAGTTGCACATGTTCTCTTCATAGCACATTTGCCTTTGTGATGACAAGTGAGTTTCTAGGAAAAATCTTGGAGGTTGCCATTCTTTGGTAGGTGCTCATCCTTCGGTAATCTTCAGTGAATTGGCGACGCCATTTGACCACTAGCCTCAAGCTAAGGCTCCTCTTGTATCATCCCACAGGTTGGCATGCAGCAGAATCCATGTAGCCTTATTCAGTGTGTGTCTTGGGCTCTAGGACACATTCGAAGTCTCCTAGGACTCAGGGGTCTGCACTAGACCCGAAACGTACAAAAAGGACGGCCTGTGTGTTCAAGGATTTGTGAGTAAGGCACCGTTGGGAACAGCTAGATGCCGAGTCAGGGGCAGTGAAAGGCTTCTTTTGTTAAACCTCTAGAATGTGGTACGCTGAAACAACTCAAGTATCTCCCTTCTAAATCACCTTGCAGGTACAAAATAGAGAAAGAAACAGCAGGTTCAATGCTCTGTGGTCCCTTTTGAAAATAAGGCTGGAAGGGAAACTTTATTTACCTCCTTGAGATTTAGAGAGTTGCAGGCTCAATTCTCCCTGAGAAACACTGTAATTGCACATCTTCCCTTCATAACACAATTGCCTTTGTGATGACGTGAGTTTCTAGGATAGAACCTTGGAGGTTGCCATTCCTTGGTAGTTGCTCATCCCTCGGTAATCTTCAGGGAATGAACCAAACACATGGGACCTCTAGCCTCAAGTTAACGTTCAGGTTTTCTCATGACAGGGGCAGGCATGCCACAGATTCCATGCAGCCTTAGTCCCTGTGGTTCTTGAACTCTAGGAATCATATCAGTTCTCTTTTGACTCGCTGGTCTGCCCTAGGTTTTGAAACGTACTAAAAGGACCGCCTGTGTCTTCGCGAAGTTGTGAGCAATCTACGGTTGGGAACATCTAGATGCCAAGTGATGGGCAGTGAAGGGCTTCGTTGGTTCCACCCCTAGCTTGCGATGGCTGGAAAGCAACACAGTTATCAACGTTCCATGCCTTCCTTCATGCAAAGCGTGTCTGCATTCCTCAGGAAACCTGAGCTGCACTGAAAAACACAATTAGCCTACGATTGCTTCTAGGAACTAAACCGTGAAGTCGGTATACCTCAAGCAGCAACTAGACTTCATGTCCAGTTTCAATAATTACAGGGTTTCCCTTAACTGATAGTTATTCCCGAGAAAAATTGCCACCTAGGCCTCACTAAGCCTTCACCTTGATATCCTTACACCACCATCACGACTCCCAGCATGGCAATGGTTACTAATGTCATGCTCCATTGTGTCCACTGGATGTGCAATAAGAGAGCCAGAAACTCCAGAGGAATATGCTGTTTGGTCCCCCTGGAAATTGAGGCTTCCTGGAAAATTGTATTTTCCTCATTAGAAAGTTGAGAGTTGCAGCCTCAGTGTTACCTGGTAAACTCTGTTGTAGCCCACCTTTTCTTCATCGCACAATGGTATTTGTGAGGACAAGTGATTTTCCAAGAAAGAAACTTGGAGGTTGCCATTCTTTGGTATGTGCTCATCCTTCAGTGATCTACAGTGAATTGGCGAACCCGTTTGACCACTAGCCGCAAGGTAACGTTGCTCTTGAATCATGCCACAGGTTGGCATGCAGCTGAATCCATGTAGCCTTATTCAGTGTGGTTCTTGAGCTCTAGGAATCATTCCAGGTCTCAAAGTACTGGTGGGTCTGCACTAGGATGAGAAACGTACAAGAAGAATGGCCTGTGTGTTTGGGGATTTGTGAGCAGTGCACCATTGGGAAGAGCTCGATGCTGAGTCTTGGAAGGTGTAGGGCTTCTTTTGTTAAACCTCTAGAATCTGGTAAGTTGAAACAACTCAAGTGTCTCCCTTCTAAAGCACCTTGGAGGTACCAATCAGAGAAAGAAACAGCAGGGTCAATGCTCTGTGGTCTCTTTTGAAAATACGGCTCGAAGGAAATCTTTATTTTCTTCATTGGGATCTAGGGAGCTGCGTGCTCAGTTCTTCTGAGAAACACTGTAGTTGCACATGTTCTCTTCATAGCACAATTGCCTTTGTGATGACAAGTGAGTTTCTAGGAAGGAAACTTGAGGATTGCCATTCTTTGGTAGGTACTCATTCTTCGGAAATCTTCAGTGAATTGGCGAACCCATTTGTCCACTAGCCTCAAGCTAACGTTCCTCTTCTATCATGCCACAGGTTGGCATGCAGCTGAATCCAAGTAGCCTTATTATGTGTGGTCCTTGAGCTCTAGGAAGCGTTCCTGGTCTCTTAGTACTGGCTGGTCTGCACTAGAATGAGAAACGTGCAGGAAGGAAAGCGTGTGTGTTCCGGGGGTTGTGAGCAATGCACCGTTTGGAAGAGCTAGGTGCTGAGTAATGGGCAGTGTAGGGTTTCCCTGGATAAACACCTAGATTGCGACAGCTTGAAAACACCCGGCTATCAGCGTTCTGTTCAATCCTTCATGCCAAAAGTGTCTGCTTTTCTGCCTATCCGTGAGCACACAAAAAATAATATGATCCTACCCCTCCTTCTGGGAACTCACACGTGATGGAATCTATGCCCAGCAGCCAGTGGACTTTAAGTGCAGCCTGAAAAATTACAGGGTTCCCCTTGAAAGCTAGTTATTCCGGAGATACATTGTACACCCAGGCCTCACTCACCGATGACCCTGTAATACTTTGACCACATTCACGACGGCCTGTATTGCAAAGTTTACTCACAAAAGGGTTTAGTTGGTAACTTGAACGTCCAATAAGTACTCAGAAACTGCAGCATAAGAAGCTGTGCTCTCCCTTTGGAGATTGAGGCTTCATGGAAAGTTTATTTTCCACATTGGAATGTCGACACTTGCGGCCTCCGTGTTACCCGATAAACAGTGTAGTTGCCCATCGTCTCTTCACTGCAGAATTGCCTTTTCAGGCAAGTGATTTTCCATGAAACAAACGTTTCCTTTCAATTCCTGCTACGTGCTCCTCCTTCAGCAGTTGTCAGTGAATAGGCCAACCACATGCGACGACTGGCCTCAACCTAACGTTCTGTTTTTCTCGTCACAATGGTAGGCAGGCAGCAGGTTCAATGCAGCGTTTTTCAAAGCAGTACTGGAACTGTAGGAGACATTTCTGGTGTCTTAGGAAAGGCGGGTGTGCACTAGGATCCACGATATTCACGAGGGGCTGCCAGTCTCTTCTGGAACTTGTGAGCAACGTTCAGTTGATGACAACTCTACGCCAAGAAAGGGCAGTGAAAGGCTTTTTCTGTTAAACCTCTAGAATGTGGTAAGTTGAAACAACTCAAGTATCTCCCTTCTAACGAACCTTGGAGGAACAAAATAGAGGAAGAAACAGCAGGGTCAATGCTCTGTGGTCCCTTTTGAAAGCAAGGCATGAAGGGAAAGTTTATTTACCTCTTTGGGATTTGAAGAGTCGCAGGCTCAATTCTCCCTGAGAAACATTGTAGTTGCACATGTTCTCTGCATAGCACAATTCCCTTTGCGAGGACAAGGGATTTTCCAAGAAAAAAAAACTTGGAGGTTGCCATTCCTTGGTATGTGCTCATCCTTCAGTAATATACAGTGAATTGGCGACCCTATTTGACCACTAGCCTCAAGCAAACGTTCCTCTTGTCTCCTAACACACGTTGGCGTGCAGCGGAATCCATGGAGCCTTATTCAGTGTTGTTCTTGGACTCTAGGAATCATTCCAGGTCTCAATACTGGCCGGTCTGCAGTAGGATGAGAAACCTACAAGAAGAAAGGCCTGTGAGTTCGGGGAGTTGTGAGCAATGCACCGTTGGGAACAGCTAGATGACGAGTCATGGGCTGTGAAGGGCCTCTTTCCTTAAACCTCTAGAATGTGGTAAGTTGAATGAACTCACGGATCTCCCTTCTAAAGCACATTGGAGGTACAAACCAGAGAAAGAAAGAGCAGGGGCAGTGCTCTGTGGTCCCTTTTGAAAATAAGGCATGAAGGGAGACTTTATTTACCTCCTTGGGATTTAGAGAGTTGTGGGCTCAACTCTCCTGAGAAACACTGTAGTTGCACATGTTCTCTTCATAGCACATTTGCCTTTGTGATGACAAGTGAGTTTCTAGGAAAAATCTTGGAGGTTGCCATTCTTTGGTAGGTGCTCATCCTTCGGTAATCTTCAGTGAATTGGCGACGCCATTTGACCACTAGCCTCAAGCTAAGGCTCCTCTTGTATCATCCCACAGGTTGGCATGCAGCAGAATCCATGTAGCCTTATTCAGTGTGGGTCTTGGGCTCTAGGACACATTCGAAGTCTCCTAGGACTCAGGGGTCTGCACTAGACCCGAAACGTACAAAAAGGACGGCCTGTGTGTTCAAGGATTTGTGAGTAAGGCACCGTTGGGAACAGCTAGATGCCGAGTCAGGGGCAGTGAAAGGCTTCTTTTGTTAAACCTCTAGAATGTGGTACGCTGAAACAACTCAAGTATCTCCCTTCTAAATCACCTTGCAGGTACAAAATAGAGAAAGAAACAGCAGGTTCAATGCTCTGTGGTCCCTTTTGAAAATTAAGCTGGAAGCGAAACTTTATTTACCTCCTTGAGATTTAGAGAGTTGCAGGCTCAATTCTCCCTGAGAAACACTGTACTTGCACATCTTCCCTTCATAACACAATTGCCTTTGTGATGACGTGAGTTTCTAGGATAGAACCTTGGAGGTTGCCATTCCTTGGTAGTTGCTCATCCCTCGGTAATCTTCAGGGAATGAACCAAACACATGGGACCTCTAGCCTCAAGTTAACGTTCAGGTTTTCTCATGACAGGGGCAGGCATGCCACAGATTCCATGCAGCCTTAGTCCCTGTGGTTCTTGAACTCTAGGAATCATATCAGTTCTCTTTTGACTCGCTGGTCTGCCCTAGGTTTTGAAACGTACTAAAAGGACCGCCTGTGTCTTCGCGAAGTTGTGAGCAATCTACGGTTGGGAACATCTAGATGCCAAGTGATGGGCAGTGAAGGGCTTCGTTGGTTCCACCCCTAGCTTGCGATGGCTGGAAAGCAACACAGTTATCAACGTTCCGTGCCTTCCTTCATGCAAAGCGTGTCTGCATTCCTCAGGAAACCTGAGCTGCACTGAAAAACACAATTAGCCTACGATTGCTTCTAGGAACTAAACCGTGAAGTCGGTATACCTCAAGCAGCAACTAGACTTCATGTCCAGTTTCAATAATTACAGGGTTTCCCTTAACTGATAGTTATTCCCGAGAAAAATTGCCACCTAGGCCTCACTAAGCCTTCACCTTGATATCCTTACACCACCATCACGACTCCCAGCATGGCAATGGTTACTAATGTCATGCTCCATTGTGTCCACTGGATGTGCAATAAGAGAGCCAGAAACTCCAGAGGAATATGCTGTTTGGTCCCCCTGGAAATTGAGGCTTCCTGGAAAATTGTATTTTCCTCATTAGAAAGTTGAGAGTTGCAGCCTCAGTGTTACCTGGTAAACTCTGTTGTAGCCCACCTTTTCTTCATCGCACAATGGTATTTGTGAGGACAAGTGATTTTCCAAGAAAGAAACTTGGAGGTTGCCATTCTTTGGTATGTGCTCATCCTTCAGTGATCTACAGTGAATTGGCGAACCCGTTTGACCACTAGCCGCAAGGTAACGTTGCTCTTGAATCATGCCACAGGTTGGCATGCAGCTGAATCCATGTAGCCTTATTCAGTGTGGTTCTTGAGCTCTAGGAATCATTCCAGGTCTCAAAGTACTGGTGGGTCTGCACTAGGATGAGAAACGTACAAGAAGAATGGCCTGTGTGTTTGGGGATTTGTGAGCAGTGCACCATTGGGAAGAGCTCGATGCTGAGTCTTGGAAGGTGTAGGGCTTCTTTTGTTAAACCTCTAGAATCTGGTAAGTTGAAACAACTCAAGTGTCTCCCTTCTAAAGCACCTTGGAGGTACCAATCAGAGAAAGAAACAGCAGGGTCAATGCTCTGTGGTCTCTTTTGAAAATACGGCTCGAAGGAAATCTTTATTTTCTTCATTGGGATCTAGGGAGCTGCGTGCTCAATTCTTCTGAGAAACACTGTAGTTGCACATGTTCTCTTCATAGCACAATTGCCTTTGTGATGACAAGTGAGTTTCTAGGAAGGAAACTTGAGGATTGCCATTCTTTGGTAGGTACTCATTCTTCGGAAATCTTCAGTGAATTGGCGAACCCATTTGTCCACTAGCCTCAAGCTAACATTCCTCTTCTATCATGCCACAGGTTGGCATGCAGCTGAATCCAAGTAGCCTTATTATGTGTGGTCCTTGAGCTCTAGGAAGCGTTCCTGGTCTCTTAGTACTGGCTGGTCTGCACTAGAATGAGAAACGTGCAGGAAGGAAAGCGTGTGTGTTCCGGGGGTTGTGAGCAATGCACCGTTTGGAAGAGCTAGGTGCTGAGTAATGGGCAGTGTAGGGTTTCCCTGGATAAACACCTAGATTGCGACAGCTTGAAAACACCTAGCTATCAGCGTTCTGTTCAATCCTTCATGCCAAAAGTGTCTGCTTTTCTGCCTATCCGTGAGCACACAAAAAATAATATGATCCTACCCCTCCTTCTGGGAACTCACACGTGATGGAATCTACGCCCAGCAGCCAGTGGACTTTAAGTGCAGCCTGAAAAATTACAGGGTTTCCCTTGAAAGCTAGTTATTCCGGAGATACATTGTACACCCAGGCCTCACTCACCGATGACCCTGTAATACTTTGACCACATTCACGACTGCCTGTATTGCAAAGTTTACTCACAAAAGGGTTTAGTTGGTAACTTGAACGTCCAATAAGTACTCAGAAACTGCAGCATAAGAAGCTGTGCTCTCCCTTTGGAGATTGAGGCTTCATGGGAAGTTTATTTTCCACATTGGAATGTCGACACTTGCGGCCTCCGTGTTACCCGATAAACAGTGTAGTTGCCCATCGTCTCTTAACTGCAGAATTGCCTTTTCAGGCAAGTGATTTTCCATGAAACAAACGTTTCCTTTCAATTCCTGCTACGTGCTCCTCCTTCACCCGTTGTTAGTGAATAGGCCAACCACATGCGACGACTGGCCTCAACCTAACGTTCTGTTTTTCTAGTCACAATGGTAGGCAGGCAGCAGGTTCAATGCAGCGTTTGGCAAAGCAGTACTGGAACTGTAGGAGACATTTCTGGTGTCTTAGGAAAGGCGGGTGTGCACTAGGATCCACGATATTCACGAGGGGCTGCCAGTCTCTTCTGGAACTTGTGAGCAACGTTCAGTTGATGACAACTATACGCCAAGAAAGGGCAGTGAAAGGCTTTTTCTGTTAAACCTCTAGAATGTGGTAAGTTGAAACAACTCAAGTATCTCCCTTCTAACGAACCTTGCAGGAACAAAATAGAGGAAGAAACAGCAGGGTCAATGCTCTGTGGTCCCTTTTGAAAGCAAGGCATGAAGGGAAAGTTTATTTACCTCTTTGGGATTTGAAGAGTCGCAGGCTCAATTCTCCCTGAGAAACATTGTAGTTGCACATGTTCTCTGCATAGCACAATTCCCTTTGCGAGGACAAGGGATTTTCCAAGAAAAAAAAACTTGGAGGTTGCCATTCCTTGGTATGTGCTCATCCTTCAGTAATATACAGTGAATTGGCGACCCTATTTGACCACTAGCCTCAAGCAAACGTTCCTCTTGTCTCCTAACACACGTTGGCGTGCAGCGGAATCCATGGAGCCTTATTCAGTGTTGTTCTTGGACTCTAGGAATCATTCCAGGTCTCAACACTGGCCGGTCTGCAGTAGGATGAGAAACCTACAAGAAGAAAGGCCTGTGAGTTCGGGGAGTTGTGAGCAATGCACCGTTGGGAACAGCTAGATGACGAGTCATGGGCTGTGAAGGGCCTCTTTCCTTAAACCTCTAGAATGTGGTAAGTTGAATGAACTCACGGATCTCCCTTCTAAAGCACATTGGAGGTACAAACCAGAGAAAGAAAGAGCAGGGGCAGTGCTCTGTGGTCCCTTTTGAAAATAAGGCATGAAGGGAGACTTTATTTACCTCCTTGGGATTTAGAGAGTTGTGGGCTCAACTCTCCTGAGAAACACTGTAGTTGCACATGTTCTCTTCATAGCACATTTGCCTTTGTGATGACAAGTGAGTTTCTAGGAAAAATCTTGGAGGTTGCCATTCTTTGGTAGGTGCTCATCCTTCGGTAATCTTCAGTGAATTGGCGACGCCATTTGACCACTAGCCTCAAGCTAAGGCTCCTCTTGTATCATCCCACAGGTTGGCATGCAGCAGAATCCATGTAGCCTTATTCAGTGTGGGTCTTGGGCTCTAGGACACATTCGAAGTCTCCTAGGACTCAGGGGTCTGCACTAGACCCGAAACGTACAAAAAGGACGGCCTGTGTGTTCAAGGATTTGTGAGTAAGGCACCGTTGGGAACAGCTAGATGCCGAGTCAGGGGCAGTGAAAGGCTTCTTTTGTTAAACCTCTAGAATGTGGTACGCTGAAACAACTCAAGTATCTCCCTTCTAAATCACCTTGCAGGTACAAAATAGAGAAAGAAACAGCAGGTTCAATGCTCTGTGGTCCCTTTTGAAAATTAAGCTGGAAGCGAAACTTTATTTACCTCCTTGAGATTTAGAGAGTTGCAGGCTCAATTCTCCCTGAGAAACACTGTACTTGCACATCTTCCCTTCATAACACAATTGCCTTTGTGATGACGTGAGTTTCTAGGATAGAACCTTGGAGGTTGCCATTCCTTGGTAGTTGCTCATCCCTCGGTAATCTTCAGGGAATGAACCAAACACATGGGACCTCTAGCCTCAAGTTAACGTTCAGGTTTTCTCATGACAGGGGCAGGCATGCCACAGATTCCATGCAGCCTTAGTCCCTGTGGTTCTTGAACTCTAGGAATCATATCAGTTCTCTTTTGACTCGCTGGTCTGCCCTAGGTTTTGAAACGTACTAAAAGGACCGCCTGTGTCTTCGCGAAGTTGTGAGCAATCTACGGTTGGGAACATCTAGATGCCAAGTGATGGGCAGTGAAGGGCTTCGTTGGTTCCACCCCTAGCTTGCGATGGCTGGAAAGCAACACAGTTATCAACGTTCCGTGCCTTCCTTCATGCAAAGCGTGTCTGCATTCCTCAGGAAACCTGAGCTGCACTGAAAAACACAATTAGCCTACGATTGCTTCTAGGAACTAAACCGTGAAGTCGGTATACCTCAAGCAGCAACTAGACTTCATGTCCAGTTTCAATAATTACAGGGTTTCCCTTAACTGATAGTTATTCCCGAGAAAAATTGCCACCTAGGCCTCACTAAGCCTTCACCTTGATATCCTTACACCACCATCACGACTCCCAGCATGGCAATGGTTACTAATGTCATGCTCCATTGTGTCCACTGGATGTGCAATAAGAGAGCCAGAAACTCCAGAGGAATATGCTGTTTGGTCCCCCTGGAAATTGAGGCTTCCTGGAAAATTGTATTTTCCTCATTAGAAAGTTGAGAGTTGCAGCCTCAGTGTTACCTGGTAAACTCTGCTGTAGCCCACCTTTTCTTCATCGCACAATGGTATTTGTGAGGACAAGTGATTTTCCAAGAAAGAAACTTGGAGGTTGCCATTCTTTGGTATGTGCTCATCCTTCAGTGATCTACAGTGAATTGGCGAACCCGTTTGACCACTAGCCGCAAGGTAACGTTGCTCTTGAATCATGCCACAGGTTGGCATGCAGCTGAATCCATGTAGCCTTATTCAGTGTGGTTCTTGAGCTCTAGGAATCATTCCAGGTCTCAAAGTACTGGTGGGTCTGCACTAGGATGAGAAACGTACAAGAAGAATGGCCTGTGTGTTTGGGGATTTGTGAGCAGTGCACCATTGGGAAGAGCTCGATGCTGAGTCTTGGAAGGTGTAGGGCTTCTTTTGTTAAACCTCTAGAATCTGGTAAGTTGAAACAACTCAAGTGTCTCCCTTCTAAAGCACCTTGGAGGTACCAATCAGAGAAAGAAACAGCAGGGTCAATGCTCTGTGGTCTCTTTTGAAAATACGGCTCGAAGGAAATCTTTATTTTCTTCATTGGGATCTAGGGAGCTGCGTGCTCAATTCTTCTGAGAAACACTGTAGTTGCACATGTTCTCTTCATAGCACAATTGCCTTTGTGATGACAAGTGAGTTTCTAGGAAGGAAACTTGAGGATTGCCATTCTTTGGTAGGTACTCATTCTTCGGAAATCTTCAGTGAATTGGCGAACCCATTTGTCCACTAGCCTCAAGCTAACATTCCTCTTCTATCATGCCACAGGTTGGCATGCAGCTGAATCCAAGTAGCCTTATTATGTGTGGTCCTTGAGCTCTAGGAAGCGTTCCTGGTCTCTTAGTACTGGCTGGTCTGCACTAGAATGAGAAACGTGCAGGAAGGAAAGCGTGTGTGTTCCGGGGGTTGTGAGCAATGCACCGTTTGGAAGAGCTAGGTGCTGAGTAATGGGCAGTGTAGGGTTTCCCTGGATAAACACCTAGATTGCGACAGCTTGAAAACACCTAGCTATCAGCGTTCTGTTCAATCCTTCATGCCAAAAGTGTCTGCTTTTCTGCCTATCCGTGAGCACACAAAAAATAATATGATCCTACCCCTCCTTCTGGGAACTCACACGTGATGGAATCTACGCCCAGCAGCCAGTGGACTTTAAGTGCAGCCTGAAAAATTACAGGGTTTCCCTTGAAAGCTAGTTATTCCGGAGATACATTGTACACCCAGGCCTCACTCACCGATGACCCTGTAATACTTTGACCACATTCACGACTGCCTGTATTGCAAAGTTTACTCACAAAAGGGTTTAGTTGGTAACTTGAACGTCCAATAAGTACTCAGAAACTGCAGCATAAGAAGCTGTGCTCTCCCTTTGGAGACTGAGGCTTCATGGGAAGTTTATTTTCCACATTGGAATGTCGACACTTGCGGCCTCCGTGTTACCCGATAAACAGTGTAGTTGCCCATCGTCTCTTAACTGCAGAATTGCCTTTTCAGGCAAGTGATTTTCCATGAAACAAACGTTTCCTTTCAATTCCTGCTACGTGCTCCTCCTTCACCCGTTGTTAGTGAATAGGCCAACCACATGCGACGACTGGCCTCAACCTAACGTTCTGTTTTTCTAGTCACAATGGTAGGCAGGCAGCAGGTTCAATGCAGCGTTTGGCAAAGCAGTACTGGAACTGTAGGAGACATTTCTGGTGTCTTAGGAAAGGCGGGTGTGCACTAGGATCCACGATATTCACGAGGGGCTGCCAGTCTCTTCTGGAACTTGTGAGCAACGTTCAGTTGATGACAACTATACGCCAAGAAAGGGCAGTGAAAGGCTTTTTCTGTTAAACCTCTAGAATGTGGTAAGTTGAAACAACTCAAGTATCTCCCTTCTAACGAACCTTGCAGGAACAAAATAGAGGAAGAAACAGCAGGGTCAATGCTCTGTGGTCCCTTTTGAAAGCAAGGCATGAAGGGAAAGTTTATTTACCTCTTTGGGATTTGAAGAGTCGCAGGCTCAATTCTCCCTGAGAAACATTGTAGTTGCACATGTTCTCTGCATAGCACAATTCCCTTTGCGAGGACAAGGGATTTTCCAAGAAAAAAAAACTTGGAGGTTGCCATTCCTTGGTATGTGCTCATCCTTCAGTAATATACAGTGAATTGGCGACCCTATTTGACCACTAGCCTCAAGCAAACGTTCCTCTTGTCTCCTAACACACGTTGGCGTGCAGCGGAATCCATGGAGCCTTATTCAGTGTTGTTCTTGGACTCTAGGAATCATTCCAGGTCTCAACACTGGCCGGTCTGCAGTAGGATGAGAAACCTACAAGAAGAAAGGCCTGTGAGTTCGGGGAGTTGTGAGCAATGCACCGTTGGGAACAGCTAGATGACGAGTCATGGGCTGTGAAGGGCCTCTTTCCTTAAACCTCTAGAATGTGGTAAGTTGAATGAACTCACGGATCTCCCTTCTAAAGCACATTGGAGGTACAAACCAGAGAAAGAAAGAGCAGGGGCAGTGCTCTGTGGTCCCTTTTGAAAATAAGGCATGAAGGGAGACTTTATTTACCTCCTTGGGATTTAGAGAGTTGTGGGCTCAACTCTCCTGAGAAACACTGTAGTTGCACATGTTCTCTTCATAGCACATTTGCCTTTGTGATGACAAGTGAGTTTCTAGGAAAAATCTTGGAGGTTGCCATTCTTTGGTAGGTGCTCATCCTTCGGTAATCTTCAGTGAATTGGCGACGCCATTTGACCACTAGCCTCAAGCTAAGGCTCCTCTTGTATCATCCCACAGGTTGGCATGCAGCAGAATCCATGTAGCCTTATTCAGTGTGGGTCTTGGGCTCTAGGACACATTCGAAGTCTCCTAGGACTCAGGGGTCTGCACTAGACCCGAAACGTACAAAAAGGACGGCCTGTGTGTTCAAGGATTTGTGAGTAAGGCACCGTTGGGAACAGCTAGATGCCGAGTCAGGGGCAGTGAAAGGCTTCTTTTGTTAAACCTCTAGAATGTGGTACGCTGAAACAACTCAAGTATCTCCCTTCTAAATCACCTTGCAGGTACAAAATAGAGAAAGAAACAGCAGGTTCAATGCTCTGTGGTCCCTTTTGAAAATAAGGCTGGAAGGGAAACTTTATTTACCTCCTTGAGATTTAGAGAGTTGCAGGCTCAATTCTCCCTGAGAAACACTGTACTTGCACATCTTCCCTTCATAACACAATTGCCTTTGTGATGACGTGAGTTTCTAGGATAGAACCTTGGAGGTTGCCATTCCTTGGTAGTTGCTCATCCCTCGGTAATCTTCAGGGAATGAACCAAACACATGGGACCTCTAGCCTCAAGTTAACGTTCAGGTTTTCTCATGACAGGGGCAGGCATGCCACAGATTCCATGCAGCCTTAGTCCCTGTGGTTCTTGAACTCTAGGAATCATATCAGTTCTCTTTTGACTCGCTGGTCTGCCCTAGGTTTTGAAACGTACTAAAAGGACCGCCTGTGTCTTCGCGAAGTTGTGAGCAATCTACGGTTGGGAACATCTAGATGCCAAGTGATGGGCAGTGAAGGGCTTCGTTGGTTCCACCCCTAGCTTGCGATGGCTGGAAAGCAACACAGTTATCAACGTTCCGTGCCTTCCTTCATGCAAAGCGTGTCTGCATTCCTCAGGAAACCTGAGCTGCACTGAAAAACACAATTAGCCTACGATTGCTTCTAGGAACTAAACCGTGAAGTCGGTATACCTCAAGCAGCAACTAGACTTCATGTCCAGTTTCAATAATTACAGGGTTTCCCTTAACTGATAGTTATTCCCGAGAAAAATTGCCACCTAGGCCTCACTAAGCCTTCACCTTGATATCCTTACACCACCATCACGACTCCCAGCATGGCAATGGTTACTAATGTCATGCTCCATTGTGTCCACTGGATGTGCAATAAGAGAGCCAGAAACTCCAGAGGAATATGCTGTTTGGTCCCCCTGGAAATTGAGGCTTCCTGGAAAATTGTATTTTCCTCATTAGAAAGTTGAGAGTTGCAGCCTCAGTGTTACCTGGTAAACTCTGTTGTAGCCCACCTTTTCTTCAACGCACAATGGTATTTGTGAGGACAAGTGATTTTCCAAGAAAGAAACTTGGAGGTTGCCATTCTTTGGTATGTGCTCATCCTTCAGTGATCTACAGTGAATTGGCGAACCCGTTTGACCACTAGCTGCAAGGTAACGTTGCTCTTGAATCATGCCACAGGTTGGCATGCAGCTGAATCCATGTAGCCTTATTCAGTGTGGTTCTTGAGCTCTAGGAATCATTCCAGGTCTCAAAGTACTGGTGGGTCTGCACTAGGATGAGAAACGTACAAGAAGAATGGCCTGTGTGTTTGGGGATTTGTGAGCAGTGCACCATTGGGAAGAGCTCGATGCTGAGTCTTGGAAGGTGTAGGGCTTCTTTTGTTAAAGCTCTAGAATCTGGTAAGTTGAAACAACTCAAGTGTCTCCCTTCTAAAGCACCTTGGAGGTACCAATCAGAGAAAGAAACAGCAGGGTCAATGCTCTGTGGTCTCTTTTGAAAATACGGCTCGAAGGAAATCTTTATTTTCTTCATTGGGATCTAGGGAGCTGCGTGCTCAATTCTTCTGAGAAACACTGTAGTTGCACATGTTCTCTTCATAGCACAATTGCCTTTGTGATGACAAGTGAGTTTCTAGGAAGGAAACTTGAGGATTGCCATTCTTTGGTAGGTACTCATTCTTCGGAAATCTTCAGTGAATTGGCGAACCCATTTGTCCACTAGCCTCAAGCTAACGTTCCTCTTCTATCATGCCACAGGTTGGCATGCAGCTGAATCCAAGTAGCCTTATTATGTGTGGTCCTTGAGCTCTAGGAAGCGTTCCTGGTCTCTTAGTACTGGCTGGTCTGCACTAGAATGAGAAACGTGCAGGAAGGAAAGCGTGTGTGTTCCGGGGGTTGTGAGCAATGCACCGTTTGGAAGAGCTAGGTGCTGAGTAATGGGCAGTGTAGGGTTTCCCTGGATAAACACCTAGATTGCGACAGCTTGAAAACACCTAGCTATCAGCGTTCTGTTCAATCCTTCATGCCAAAAGTGTCTGCTTTTCTGCCTATCCGTGAGCACACAAAAAATAATATGATCCTACCCCTCCTTCTGGGAACTCACACGTGATGGAATCTACGCCCAGCAGCCAGTGGACTTTAAGTGTAGCCTGAAGAATTAAAGGGTTTCCCTTGAAAGCTAGTTATTCCGGAGATACATTGTACACCCAGGCCTCACTCACCGATGACCCTGTAATACTTTGACCACATTCACGACTGCCTGTATTGCAAACTTTACTCACAAAAGGGTTTAGTTGGTAACTTGAACGTCCAATAAGTACTCAGAAACTGCAGCATAAGAAGCTGTGCTCTCCCTTTGGAGATTGAGGCTTCATGGGAAGTTTATTTCCACATTGGAATGTCGACACTTGCGGCCTCCGTGTTACCCGATAAACAGTGTAGTTGCCCATCGTCTCTTCACTGCAGAATTGCCTTTTCAGGCAAGTGATTTTCCATGAAACAAACGTTTCCTTTCAATTCCTGCTACGTGCTCCTCCTTCAGCCGTTGTTAGTGAATAGGCCAACCACATGCGACGACTCGCCTCAACCTAACGTTCTGTTTTTCTCGTCACAATGGTAGGCAGGCAGCAGGTTCAATGCAGCGTTTTTCAAAGCAGTACTGGAACTGTAGGAGACATTTCTGGTGTCTTAGGAAAGGCGGGTGTGCACTAGGATCCACGATATTCACGAGGGGCTGCCAGTCTCTTCTGGAACTTGTGAGCAACGTTCAGTTGATGACAACTATACGCCAAGAAAGGGCAGTGAAAGGTTTTTTCTGTTAAACCTCTAGAATGTGGTAAGTTGAAACAACTCAAGTATCTCCCTTCTAACGAACCTTGGAGGAACAAAGTAGAGGAAGAAACAGCAGGGTCAATGCTCTGTGGTCCCTTTTGAAAGCAAGGCATGAAGGGAAAGTTTATTTACCTCTTTGGGATTTGAAGAGTCGCAGGCTCAATTCTCCCTGAGAAACATTGTAGTTGCACATGTTCTCTGCATAGCACAATTCCCTTTGCGAGGACAAGGGATTTTCCAAGAAAAAAAAACTTGGAGGTTGCCATTCCTTGGTATGTGCTCATCCTTCAGTAATATACAGTGAATTGGCGAGCCTATTTGACCACTAGCCTCAAGCAAACGTTCCTCTTGTCTCCTAACACACGTTGGCGTGCAGCGGAATCCATGGAGCCTTATTCAGTGTTGTTCTTGGACTCTAGGAATCATTCCAGGTCTCAACACTGGCCGGTCTGCAGTAGGATGAGAAACCTACAAGAAGAAAGGCCTGTGAGTTCGGGGAGTTGTGAGCAATGCACCGTTGGGAACAGCTAGATGACGAGTCACGGGCTGTGAAGGGCCTCTTTCCTTAAACCTCTAGAATGTGGTAAGTTGAATGAACTCAAGGATCTCCCTTCTAAAGCACATTGGAGGTACAAACCAGAGAAAGAAAGAGCAGGGGCAGTGCTCTGTGGTCCCTTTTGAAAATAAGGCATGAAGGGAGACTTTATTTACCTCCTTGGGATTTAGAGAGTTGTGGGCTCAACTCTCCTGAGAAACACTGTAGTTGCACATGTTCTCTTCATAGCACATTTGCCTTTGTGATGACAAGTGAGTTTCTAGGAAAAGTCTTGGAGGTTGCCATTCTTTGGTAGGTGCTCATCCTTCGGTAATCTTCAGTGAATTGGCGACGCCATTTGACCACTAGCCTCAAGCTAAGGCTCCTCTTGTATCATCTCACAGGTTGGCATGCAGCAGAATCCATGTAGCCTTATTCAGTGTGGGTCTTGGGCTCTAGGACACATTCGAAGTCTCCTAGGACTCAGGGGTCTGCACTAGACCCGAAACGTACAAAAAGGACGGCCTGTGTGTTCAAGGATTTGTGAGTAAGGCACCGTTGGGAACAGCTAGATGCCAAGTCAGGGGCAGTGAAAGGCTTCTTTTGTTAAACCTCTAGAATGTGGTACGCTGAAACAACTCAAGTATCTCCCTTCTAAATCACCTTGCAGGTACAAAATAGAGAAAGAAACAGCAGGTTCAATGCTCTGTGGTCCCTTTTGAAAATAAGGCTGGAAGGGAAACTTTATTTACCTCCTTGAGATTTAGAGAGTTGCTGGCTCAATTCTCCCTGAGAAACACTGTACTTGCACATCTTCCCTTCATAACACAATTGCCTTTGTGATGACGTGAGTTTCTAGGATAGAACCTTGGAGGTTGCCATTCCTTGGTAGTTGCTCATCCCTCGGTAATCTTCAGGGAATGAACCAAACACATGGGACCTCTAGCCTCAAGTTAACGTTCAGGTTTTCTCATGACAGGGGCAGGCATGCCACAGATTCCATGCAGCCTTAGTCCCTGTGGTTCTTGAACTCTAGGAATCATATCAGTTCTCTTTTGACTCGCTGGTCTGCCCTAGGTTTTGAAACGTACTAAAAGGACCGCCTGTGTCTTCGCGAAGTTGTGAGCAATCTACGGTTGGGAACATCTAGATGCCAAGTGATGGGCAGTGAAGGGCTTCGTTGGTTCCACCCCTAGCTTGCGATGGCTGGAAAGCAACACAGTTATCAACGTTCCGTGCCTTCCTTCATGCAAAGCGTGTCTGCATTCCTCAGGAAACCTGAGCTGCACTGAAAAACACAATTAGCCTACGATTGCTTCTAGGAACTAAACCGTGAAGTCGGTATACCTCAAGCAGCAACTAGACTTCATGTCCAGTTTCAATAATTACAGGGTTTCCCTTAACTGATAGTTATTCCCGAGAAAAATTGCCACCTAGGCCTCACTAAGCCTTCACCTTGATATCCTTACACCACCATCACGACTCCCAGCATGGCAATGGTTACTAATGTCATGCTCCATTGTGTCCACTGGATGTGCAATAAGAGAGCCAGAAACTCCAGAGGAATATGCTGTTTGGTCCCCCTGGAAATTGAGGCTTCCTGGAAAATTGTATTTTCCTCATTAGAAAGTTGAGAGTTGCAGCCTCAGTGTTACCTGGTAAACTCTGTTGTAGCCCACCTTTTCTTCATCGCACAATGGTATTTGTGAGGACAAGTGATTTTCCAAGAAAGAAACTTGGAGGTTGCCATTCTTTGGTATGTGCTCATCCTTCAGTGATCTACAGTGAATTGGCGAACCCGTTTGACCACTAGCCGCAAGGTAACGTTGCTCTTGAATCATGCCACAGGTTGGCATGCAGCTGAATCCATGTAGCCTTATTCAGTGTGGTTCTTGAGCTCTAGGAATCATTCCAGGTCTCAAAGTACTGGTGGGTCTGCACTAGGATGAGAAACGTACAAGAAGAATGGCCTGTGTGTTTGGGGATTTGTGAGCAGTGCACCATTGGGAAGAGCTCGATGCTGAGTCTTGGAAGGTGTAGGGCTTCTTTTGTTAAACCTCTAGAATCTGGTAAGTTGAAACAACTCAAGTGTCTCCCTTCTAAAGCACCTTGGAGGTACCAATCAGAGAAAGAAACAGCAGGGTCAATGCTCTGTGGTCTCTTTTGAAAATACGGCTCGAAGGAAATCTTTATTTTCTTCATTGGGATCTAGGGAGCTGCGTGCTCAATTCTTCTGAGAAACACTGTAGTTGCACATGTTCTCTTCATAGCACAATTGCCTTTGTGATGACAAGTGAGTTTCTAGGAAGGAAACTTGAGGATTGCCATTCTTTGGTAGGTACTCATTCTTCGGAAATCTTCAGTGAATTGGCGAACCCATTTGTCCACTAGCCTCAAGCTAACATTCCTCTTCTATCATGCCACAGGTTGGCATGCAGCTGAATCCAAGTAGCCTTATTATGTGTGGTCCTTGAGCTCTAGGAAGCGTTCCTGGTCTCTTAGTACTGGCTGGTCTGCACTAGAATGAGAAACGTGCAGGAAGGAAAGCGTGTGTGTTCCGGGGGTTGTGAGCAATGCACCGTTTGGAAGAGCTAGGTGCTGAGTAATGGGCAGTGTAGGGTTTCCCTGGATAAACACCTAGATTGCGACAGCTTGAAAACACCTAGCTATCAGCGTTCTGTTCAATCCTTCATGCCAAAAGTGTCTGCTTTTCTGCCTATCCGTGAGCACACAAAAAATAATATGATCCTACCCCTCCTTCTGGGAACTCACACGTGATGGAATCTACGCCCAGCAGCCAGTGGACTTTAAGTGCAGCCTGAAAAATTACAGGGTTTCCCTTGAAAGCTAGTTATTCCGGAGATACATTGTACACCCAGGCCTCACTCACCGATGACCCTGTAATACTTTGACCACATTCACGACTGCCTGTATTGCAAAGTTTACTCACAAAAGGGTTTAGTTGGTAACTTGAACGTCCAATAAGTACTCAGAAACTGCAGCATAAGAAGCTGTGCTCTCCCTTTGGAGATTGAGGCTTCATGGGAAGTTTATTTTCCACATTGGAATGTCGACACTTGCGGCCTCCGTGTTACCCGATAAACAGTGTAGTTGCCCATCGTCTCTTAACTGCAGAATTGCCTTTTCAGGCAAGTGATTTTCCATGAAACAAACGTTTCCTTTCAATTCCTGCTACGTGCTCCTCCTTCACCCGTTGTTAGTGAATAGGCCAACCACATGCGACGACTGGCCTCAACCTAACGTTCTGTTTTTCTAGTCACAATGGTAGGCAGGCAGCAGGTTCAATGCAGCGTTTGGCAAAGCAGTACTGGAACTGTAGGAGACATTTCTGGTGTCTTAGGAAAGGCGGGTGTGCACTAGGATCCACGATATTCACGAGGGGCTGCCAGTCTCTTCTGGAACTTGTGAGCAACGTTCAGTTGATGACAACTATACGCCAAGAAAGGGCAGTGAAAGGCTTTTTCTGTTAAACCTCTAGAATGTGGTAAGTTGAAACAACTCAAGTATCTCCCTTCTAACGAACCTTGCAGGAACAAAATAGAGGAAGAAACAGCAGGGTCAATGCTCTGTGGTCCCTTTTGAAAGCAAGGCATGAAGGGAAAGTTTATTTACCTCTTTGGGATTTGAAGAGTCGCAGGCTCAATTCTCCCTGAGAAACATTGTAGTTGCACATGTTCTCTGCATAGCACAATTCCCTTTGCGAGGACAAGGGATTTTCCAAGAAAAAAAAACTTGGAGGTTGCCATTCCTTGGTATGTGCTCATCCTTCAGTAATATACAGTGAATTGGCGACCCTATTTGACCACTAGCCTCAAGCAAACGTTCCTCTTGTCTCCTAACACACGTTGGCGTGCAGCGGAATCCATGGAGCCTTATTCAGTGTTGTTCTTGGACTCTAGGAATCATTCCAGGTCTCAACACTGGCCGGTCTGCAGTAGGATGAGAAACCTACAAGAAGAAAGGCCTGTGAGTTCGGGGAGTTGTGAGCAATGCACCGTTGGGAACAGCTAGATGACGAGTCATGGGCTGTGAAGGGCCTCTTTCCTTAAACCTCTAGAATGTGGTAAGTTGAATGAACTCACGGATCTCCCTTCTAAAGCACATTGGAGGTACAAACCAGAGAAAGAAAGAGCAGGGGCAGTGCTCTGTGGTCCCTTTTGAAAATAAGGCATGAAGGGAGACTTTATTTACCTCCTTGGGATTTAGAGAGTTGTGGGCTCAACTCTCCTGAGAAACACTGTAGTTGCACATGTTCTCTTCATAGCACATTTGCCTTTGTGATGACAAGTGAGTTTCTAGGAAAAATCTTGGAGGTTGCCATTCTTTGGTAGGTGCTCATCCTTCGGTAATCTTCAGTGAATTGGCGACGCCATTTGACCACTAGCCTCAAGCTAAGGCTCCTCTTGTATCATCCCACAGGTTGGCATGCAGCAGAATCCATGTAGCCTTATTCAGTGTGGGTCTTGGGCTCTAGGACACATTCGAAGTCTCCTAGGACTCAGGGGTCTGCACTAGACCCGAAACGTACAAAAAGGACGGCCTGTGTGTTCAAGGATTTGTGAGTAAGGCACCGTTGGGAACAGCTAGATGCCGAGTCAGGGGCAGTGAAAGGCTTCTTTTGTTAAACCTCTAGAATGTGGTACGCTGAAACAACTCAAGTATCTCCCTTCTAAATCACCTTGCAGGTACAAAATAGAGAAAGAAACAGCAGGTTCAATGCTCTGTGGTCCCTTTTGAAAATTAAGCTGGAAGCGAAACTTTATTTACCTCCTTGAGATTTAGAGAGTTGCAGGCTCAATTCTCCCTGAGAAACACTGTACTTGCACATCTTCCCTTCATAACACAATTGCCTTTGTGATGACGTGAGTTTCTAGGATAGAACCTTGGAGGTTGCCATTCCTTGGTAGTTGCTCATCCCTCGGTAATCTTCAGGGAATGAACCAAACACATGGGACCTCTAGCCTCAAGTTAACGTTCAGGTTTTCTCATGACAGGGGCAGGCATGCCACAGATTCCATGCAGCCTTAGTCCCTGTGGTTCTTGAACTCTAGGAATCATATCAGTTCTCTTTTGACTCGCTGGTCTGCCCTAGGTTTTGAAACGTACTAAAAGGACCGCCTGTGTCTTCGCGAAGTTGTGAGCAATCTACGGTTGGGAACATCTAGATGCCAAGTGATGGGCAGTGAAGGGCTTCGTTGGTTCCACCCCTAGCTTGCGATGGCTGGAAAGCAACACAGTTATCAACGTTCCGTGCCTTCCTTCATGCAAAGCGTGTCTGCATTCCTCAGGAAACCTGAGCTGCACTGAAAAACACAATTAGCCTACGATTGCTTCTAGGAACTAAACCGTGAAGTCGGTATACCTCAAGCAGCAACTAGACTTCATGTCCAGTTTCAATAATTACAGGGTTTCCCTTAACTGATAGTTATTCCCGAGAAAAATTGCCACCTAGGCCTCACTAAGCCTTCACCTTGATATCCTTACACCACCATCACGACTCCCAGCATGGCAATGGTTACTAATGTCATGCTCCATTGTGTCCACTGGATGTGCAATAAGAGAGCCAGAAACTCCAGAGGAATATGCTGTTTGGTCCCCCTGGAAATTGAGGCTTCCTGGAAAATTGTATTTTCCTCATTAGAAAGTTGAGAGTTGCAGCCTCAGTGTTACCTGGTAAACTCTGCTGTAGCCCACCTTTTCTTCATCGCACAATGGTATTTGTGAGGACAAGTGATTTTCCAAGAAAGAAACTT
Organism: Balaenoptera physalus; assembly: GCF_965194825.1. Classification (NCBI taxonomy): domain Eukaryota; kingdom Metazoa; phylum Chordata; class Mammalia; order Artiodactyla; family Balaenopteridae; genus Balaenoptera; species Balaenoptera physalus. The sequence continues at coordinate 47,643,396 of NC_138896.1, read as the reverse complement.
GGAGGTTGCCATTCTTTGGTATGTGCTCATCCTTCAGTGATCTACAGTGAATTGGCGAACCCGTTTGACCACTAGCCGCAAGGTAACGTTGCTCTTGAATCATGCCACAGGTTGGCATGCAGCTGAATCCATGTAGCCTTATTCAGTGTGGTTCTTGAGCTCTAGGAATCATTCCAGGTCTCAAAGTACTGGTGGGTCTGCACTAGGATGAGAAACGTACAAGAAGAATGGCCTGTGTGTTTGGGGATTTGTGAGCAGTGCACCATTGGGAAGAGCTCGATGCTGAGTCTTGGAAGGTGTAGGGCTTCTTTTGTTAAACCTCTAGAATCTGGTAAGTTGAAACAACTCAAGTGTCTCCCTTCTAAAGCACCTTGGAGGTACCAATCAGAGAAAGAAACAGCAGGGTCAATGCTCTGTGGTCTCTTTTGAAAATACGGCTCGAAGGAAATCTTTATTTTCTTCATTGGGATCTAGGGAGCTGCGTGCTCAATTCTTCTGAGAAACACTGTAGTTGCACATGTTCTCTTCATAGCACAATTGCCTTTGTGATGACAAGTGAGTTTCTAGGAAGGAAACTTGAGGATTGCCATTCTTTGGTAGGTACTCATTCTTCGGAAATCTTCAGTGAATTGGCGAACCCATTTGTCCACTAGCCTCAAGCTAACATTCCTCTTCTATCATGCCACAGGTTGGCATGCAGCTGAATCCAAGTAGCCTTATTATGTGTGGTCCTTGAGCTCTAGGAAGCGTTCCTGGTCTCTTAGTACTGGCTGGTCTGCACTAGAATGAGAAACGTGCAGGAAGGAAAGCGTGTGTGTTCCGGGGGTTGTGAGCAATGCACCGTTTGGAAGAGCTAGGTGCTGAGTAATGGGCAGTGTAGGGTTTCCCTGGATAAACACCTAGATTGCGACAGCTTGAAAACACCTAGCTATCAGCGTTCTGTTCAATCCTTCATGCCAAAAGTGTCTGCTTTTCTGCCTATCCGTGAGCACACAAAAAATAATATGATCCTACCCCTCCTTCTGGGAACTCACACGTGATGGAATCTACGCCCAGCAGCCAGTGGACTTTAAGTGCAGCCTGAAAAATTACAGGGTTTCCCTTGAAAGCTAGTTATTCCGGAGATACATTGTACACCCAGGCCTCACTCACCGATGACCCTGTAATACTTTGACCACATTCACGACTGCCTGTATTGCAAAGTTTACTCACAAAAGGGTTTAGTTGGTAACTTGAACGTCCAATAAGTACTCAGAAACTGCAGCATAAGAAGCTGTGCTCTCCCTTTGGAGACTGAGGCTTCATGGGAAGTTTATTTTCCACATTGGAATGTCGACACTTGCGGCCTCCGTGTTACCCGATAAACAGTGTAGTTGCCCATCGTCTCTTAACTGCAGAATTGCCTTTTCAGGCAAGTGATTTTCCATGAAACAAACGTTTCCTTTCAATTCCTGCTACGTGCTCCTCCTTCACCCGTTGTTAGTGAATAGGCCAACCACATGCGACGACTGGCCTCAACCTAACGTTCTGTTTTTCTAGTCACAATGGTAGGCAGGCAGCAGGTTCAATGCAGCGTTTGGCAAAGCAGTACTGGAACTGTAGGAGACATTTCTGGTGTCTTAGGAAAGGCGGGTGTGCACTAGGATCCACGATATTCACGAGGGGCTGCCAGTCTCTTCTGGAACTTGTGAGCAACGTTCAGTTGATGACAACTATACGCCAAGAAAGGGCAGTGAAAGGCTTTTTCTGTTAAACCTCTAGAATGTGGTAAGTTGAAACAACTCAAGTATCTCCCTTCTAACGAACCTTGCAGGAACAAAATAGAGGAAGAAACAGCAGGGTCAATGCTCTGTGGTCCCTTTTGAAAGCAAGGCATGAAGGGAAAGTTTATTTACCTCTTTGGGATTTGAAGAGTCGCAGGCTCAATTCTCCCTGAGAAACATTGTAGTTGCACATGTTCTCTGCATAGCACAATTCCCTTTGCGAGGACAAGGGATTTTCCAAGAAAAAAAAACTTGGAGGTTGCCATTCCTTGGTATGTGCTCATCCTTCAGTAATATACAGTGAATTGGCGACCCTATTTGACCACTAGCCTCAAGCAAACGTTCCTCTTGTCTCCTAACACACGTTGGCGTGCAGCGGAATCCATGGAGCCTTATTCAGTGTTGTTCTTGGACTCTAGGAATCATTCCAGGTCTCAACACTGGCCGGTCTGCAGTAGGATGAGAAACCTACAAGAAGAAAGGCCTGTGAGTTCGGGGAGTTGTGAGCAATGCACCGTTGGGAACAGCTAGATGACGAGTCATGGGCTGTGAAGGGCCTCTTTCCTTAAACCTCTAGAATGTGGTAAGTTGAATGAACTCACGGATCTCCCTTCTAAAGCACATTGGAGGTACAAACCAGAGAAAGAAAGAGCAGGGGCAGTGCTCTGTGGTCCCTTTTGAAAATAAGGCATGAAGGGAGACTTTATTTACCTCCTTGGGATTTAGAGAGTTGTGGGCTCAACTCTCCTGAGAAACACTGTAGTTGCACATGTTCTCTTCATAGCACATTTGCCTTTGTGATGACAAGTGAGTTTCTAGGAAAAATCTTGGAGGTTGCCATTCTTTGGTAGGTGCTCATCCTTCGGTAATCTTCAGTGAATTGGCGACGCCATTTGACCACTAGCCTCAAGCTAAGGCTCCTCTTGTATCATCCCACAGGTTGGCATGCAGCAGAATCCATGTAGCCTTATTCAGTGTGGGTCTTGGGCTCTAGGACACATTCGAAGTCTCCTAGGACTCAGGGGTCTGCACTAGACCCGAAACGTACAAAAAGGACGGCCTGTGTGTTCAAGGATTTGTGAGTAAGGCACCGTTGGGAACAGCTAGATGCCGAGTCAGGGGCAGTGAAAGGCTTCTTTTGTTAAACCTCTAGAATGTGGTACGCTGAAACAACTCAAGTATCTCCCTTCTAAATCACCTTGCAGGTACAAAATAGAGAAAGAAACAGCAGGTTCAATGCTCTGTGGTCCCTTTTGAAAATAAGGCTGGAAGGGAAACTTTATTTACCTCCTTGAGATTTAGAGAGTTGCAGGCTCAATTCTCCCTGAGAAACACTGTACTTGCACATCTTCCCTTCATAACACAATTGCCTTTGTGATGACGTGAGTTTCTAGGATAGAACCTTGGAGGTTGCCATTCCTTGGTAGTTGCTCATCCCTCGGTAATCTTCAGGGAATGAACCAAACACATGGGACCTCTAGCCTCAAGTTAACGTTCAGGTTTTCTCATGACAGGGGCAGGCATGCCACAGATTCCATGCAGCCTTAGTCCCTGTGGTTCTTGAACTCTAGGAATCATATCAGTTCTCTTTTGACTCGCTGGTCTGCCCTAGGTTTTGAAACGTACTAAAAGGACCGCCTGTGTCTTCGCGAAGTTGTGAGCAATCTACGGTTGGGAACATCTAGATGCCAAGTGATGGGCAGTGAAGGGCTTCGTTGGTTCCACCCCTAGCTTGCGATGGCTGGAAAGCAACACAGTTATCAACGTTCCGTGCCTTCCTTCATGCAAAGCGTGTCTGCATTCCTCAGGAAACCTGAGCTGCACTGAAAAACACAATTAGCCTACGATTGCTTCTAGGAACTAAACCGTGAAGTCGGTATACCTCAAGCAGCAACTAGACTTCATGTCCAGTTTCAATAATTACAGGGTTTCCCTTAACTGATAGTTATTCCCGAGAAAAATTGCCACCTAGGCCTCACTAAGCCTTCACCTTGATATCCTTACACCACCATCACGACTCCCAGCATGGCAATGGTTACTAATGTCATGCTCCATTGTGTCCACTGGATGTGCAATAAGAGAGCCAGAAACTCCAGAGGAATATGCTGTTTGGTCCCCCTGGAAATTGAGGCTTCCTGGAAAATTGTATTTTCCTCATTAGAAAGTTGAGAGTTGCAGCCTCAGTGTTACCTGGTAAACTCTGTTGTAGCCCACCTTTTCTTCAACGCACAATGGTATTTGTGAGGACAAGTGATTTTCCAAGAAAGAAACTTGGAGGTTGCCATTCTTTGGTATGTGCTCATCCTTCAGTGATCTACAGTGAATTGGCGAACCCGTTTGACCACTAGCTGCAAGGTAACGTTGCTCTTGAATCATGCCACAGGTTGGCATGCAGCTGAATCCATGTAGCCTTATTCAGTGTGGTTCTTGAGCTCTAGGAATCATTCCAGGTCTCAAAGTACTGGTGGGTCTGCACTAGGATGAGAAACGTACAAGAAGAATGGCCTGTGTGTTTGGGGATTTGTGAGCAGTGCACCATTGGGAAGAGCTCGATGCTGAGTCTTGGAAGGTGTAGGGCTTCTTTTGTTAAAGCTCTAGAATCTGGTAAGTTGAAACAACTCAAGTGTCTCCCTTCTAAAGCACCTTGGAGGTACCAATCAGAGAAAGAAACAGCAGGGTCAATGCTCTGTGGTCTCTTTTGAAAATACGGCTCGAAGGAAATCTTTATTTTCTTCATTGGGATCTAGGGAGCTGCGTGCTCAATTCTTCTGAGAAACACTGTAGTTGCACATGTTCTCTTCATAGCACAATTGCCTTTGTGATGACAAGTGAGTTTCTAGGAAGGAAACTTGAGGATTGCCATTCTTTGGTAGGTACTCATTCTTCGGAAATCTTCAGTGAATTGGCGAACCCATTTGTCCACTAGCCTCAAGCTAACGTTCCTCTTCTATCATGCCACAGGTTGGCATGCAGCTGAATCCAAGTAGCCTTATTATGTGTGGTCCTTGAGCTCTAGGAAGCGTTCCTGGTCTCTTAGTACTGGCTGGTCTGCACTAGAATGAGAAACGTGCAGGAAGGAAAGCGTGTGTGTTCCGGGGGTTGTGAGCAATGCACCGTTTGGAAGAGCTAGGTGCTGAGTAATGGGCAGTGTAGGGTTTCCCTGGATAAACACCTAGATTGCGACAGCTTGAAAACACCTAGCTATCAGCGTTCTGTTCAATCCTTCATGCCAAAAGTGTCTGCTTTTCTGCCTATCCGTGAGCACACAAAAAATAATATGATCCTACCCCTCCTTCTGGGAACTCACACGTGATGGAATCTACGCCCAGCAGCCAGTGGACTTTAAGTGTAGCCTGAAGAATTAAAGGGTTTCCCTTGAAAGCTAGTTATTCCGGAGATACATTGTACACCCAGGCCTCACTCACCGATGACCCTGTAATACTTTGACCACATTCACGACTGCCTGTATTGCAAACTTTACTCACAAAAGGGTTTAGTTGGTAACTTGAACGTCCAATAAGTACTCAGAAACTGCAGCATAAGAAGCTGTGCTCTCCCTTTGGAGATTGAGGCTTCATGGGAAGTTTATTTCCACATTGGAATGTCGACACTTGCGGCCTCCGTGTTACCCGATAAACAGTGTAGTTGCCCATCGTCTCTTCACTGCAGAATTGCCTTTTCAGGCAAGTGATTTTCCATGAAACAAACGTTTCCTTTCAATTCCTGCTACGTGCTCCTCCTTCAGCCGTTGTTAGTGAATAGGCCAACCACATGCGACGACTCGCCTCAACCTAACGTTCTGTTTTTCTCGTCACAATGGTAGGCAGGCAGCAGGTTCAATGCAGCGTTTTTCAAAGCAGTACTGGAACTGTAGGAGACATTTCTGGTGTCTTAGGAAAGGCGGGTGTGCACTAGGATCCACGATATTCACGAGGGGCTGCCAGTCTCTTCTGGAACTTGTGAGCAACGTTCAGTTGATGACAACTATACGCCAAGAAAGGGCAGTGAAAGGCTTTTTCTGTTAAACCTCTAGAATGTGGTAAGTTGAAACAACTCAAGTATCTCCCTTCTAACGAACCTTGGAGGAACAAAGTAGAGGAAGAAACAGCAGGGTCAATGCTCTGTGGTCCCTTTTGAAAGCAAGGCATGAAGGGAAAGTTTATTTACCTCTTTGGGATTTGAAGAGTCGCAGGCTCAATTCTCCCTGAGAAACATTGTAGTTGCACATGTTCTCTGCATAGCACAATTCCCTTTGCGAGGACAAGGGATTTTCCAAGAAAAAAAAACTTGGAGGTTGCCATTCCTTGGTATGTGCTCATCCTTCAGTAATATACAGTGAATTGGCGAGCCTATTTGACCACTAGCCTCAAGCAAACGTTCCTCTTGTCTCCTAACACACGTTGGCGTGCAGCGGAATCCATGGAGCCTTATTCAGTGTTGTTCTTGGACTCTAGGAATCATTCCAGGTCTCAACACTGGCCGGTCTGCAGTAGGATGAGAAACCTACAAGAAGAAAGGCCTGTGAGTTCGGGGAGTTGTGAGCAATGCACCGTTGGGAACAGCTAGATGACGAGTCACGGGCTGTGAAGGGCCTCTTTCCTTAAACCTCTAGAATGTGGTAAGTTGAATGAACTCAAGGATCTCCCTTCTAAAGCACATTGGAGGTACAAACCAGAGAAAGAAAGAGCAGGGGCAGTGCTCTGTGGTCCCTTTTGAAAATAAGGCATGAAGGGAGACTTTATTTACCTCCTTGGGATTTAGAGAGTTGTGGGCTCAACTCTCCTGAGAAACACTGTAGTTGCACATGTTCTCTTCATAGCACATTTGCCTTTGTGATGACAAGTGAGTTTCTAGGAAAAGTCTTGGAGGTTGCCATTCTTTGGTAGGTGCTCATCCTTCGGTAATCTTCAGTGAATTGGCGACGCCATTTGACCACTAGCCTCAAGCTAAGGCTCCTCTTGTATCATCTCACAGGTTGGCATGCAGCAGAATCCATGTAGCCTTATTCAGTGTGGGTCTTGGGCTCTAGGACACATTCGAAGTCTCCTAGGACTCAGGGGTCTGCACTAGACCCGAAACGTACAAAAAGGACGGCCTGTGTGTTCAAGGATTTGTGAGTAAGGCACCGTTGGGAACAGCTAGATGCCAAGTCAGGGGCAGTGAAAGGCTTCTTTTGTTAAACCTCTAGAATGTGGTACGCTGAAACAACTCAAGTATCTCCCTTCTAAATCACCTTGCAGGTACAAAATAGAGAAAGAAACAGCAGGTTCAATGCTCTGTGGTCCCTTTTGAAAATAAGGCTGGAAGGGAAACTTTATTTACCTCCTTGAGATTTAGAGAGTTGCTGGCTCAATTCTCCCTGAGAAACACTGTACTTGCACATCTTCCCTTCATAACACAATTGCCTTTGTGATGACGTGAGTTTCTAGGATAGAACCTTGGAGGTTGCCATTCCTTGGTAGTTGCTCATCCCTCGGTAATCTTCAGGGAATGAACCAAACACATGGGACCTCTAGCCTCAAGTTAACGTTCAGGTTTTCTCATGACAGGGGCAGGCATGCCACAGATTCCATGCAGCCTTAGTCCCTGTGGTTCTTGAACTCTAGGAATCATATCAGTTCTCTTTTGACTCGCTGGTCTGCCCTAGGTTTTGAAACGTACTAAAAGGACCGCCTGTGTCTTCGGGAAGTTGTGAGCAATCTACGGTTGGGAACATCTAGATGCCAAGTGATGGGCAGTGAAGGGCTTCGTTGGTTCCACCCCTAGCTTGCGATGGCTGGAAAGCAACACATTTATCAACGTTCCGTGCCTTCCTTCATGAAAAGCGTGTCTGCATTCCTCAGGAAACCTGAGCTGCACTGAAAAACACAATTAGCCTACGATTGCTTCTAGGAACTAAACCGTGAAGTCGGTATACCTCAAGCAGCAACTAGACTTCATGTCCAGTTTCAATAATTACAGGGTTTCCCTTAACTGATAGTTATTCCCGAGAAAAATTGCCACCTAGGCCTCACTAAGCCTTCACCTTGATATCCTTACACCACCATCACGACTCCCAGCATGGCAATGGTTACTAATGTCATGCTCCATTGTGTCCACTGGATGTGCAATAAGAGAGCCAGAAACTCCAGAGAAGTATGCTGTTTGGTCCCCCTGGAAATTGAGGCTTCCTGGAAAATTGTATTTTCCTCATTAGAAAGTTGAGAGTTGCAGCCTCAGTGTTACCTGGTAAACTCTGCTGTAGCCCACCTTTTCTTCATCGCACAATGGTATTTGTGAGGACAAGTGATTTTCCAAGAAAGAAACTTGGAGGTTGCCATTCTTTGGTATGTGCTCATCCTTCAGTGATCTACAGTGAATTGGCGAACCCGTTTGACCACTAGCCGCAAGGTAACGTTGCTCTTGAATCATGCCACAGTTTGGCATGCAGCTGAACCCATGTAGCCTTATTCAGTGTGGTTCTTGAGCTCTAGGAATCATTCCAGGTCTCAAAGTACTGGTGGGTCTGCACTAGGATGAGAAACGTACAAGAAGAATGGCCTGTGTGTTTGGGGATTTGTGAGCAGTGCACCATTGGGAAGAGCTCGATGCTGAGTCTTGGAAGGTGTAGGGCTTCTTTTGTTAAACCTCTAGAATCTGGTAAGTTGAAACAACTCAAGTGTCTCCCTTCTAAAGCACCTTGGAGGTACCAATCAGAGAAAGAAACAGCAGGGTCAATGCTCTGTGGTCTCTTTTGAAAATACGGCTCGAAGGAAATCTTTATTTTCTTCATTGGGATCTAGGGAGCTGCGTGCTCAATTCTTCTGAGAAACACTGTAGTTGCACATGTTCTCTTCATAGCACAATTGCCTTTGTGATGACAAGTGAGTTTCTAGGAAGGAAACTTGAGGATTGCCATTCTTTGGTAGGTACTCATTCTTCGGAAATCTTCAGTGAATTGGCGAACCCATTTGTCCACTAGCCTCAAGCTAACGTTCCTCTTCTATCATGCCACAGGTTGGCATGCAGCTGAATCCAAGTAGCCTTATTATGTGTGGTCCTTGAGCTCTAGGAAGCGTTCCTGGTCTCTTAGTACTGGCTGGTCTGCACTAGAATGAGAAACGTGCAGGAAGGAAAGCGTGTGTGTTCCGGGGGTTGTGAGCAATGCACCGTTTGGAAGAGCTAGGTGCTGAGTAATGGGCAGTGTAGGGTTTCCCTGGATAAACACCTAGATTGCGACAGCTTGAAAACACCTAGCTATCAGCGTTCTGTTCAATCCTTCATGCCAAAAGTGTCTGCTTTTCTGCCTATCCGTGAGCACACAAAAAATAATATGATCCTACCCCTCCTTCTGGGAACTCACACGTGATGGAATCTACGCCCAGCAGCCAGTGGACTTTAAGTGCAGCCTGAAAAATTACAGGGTTTCCCTTGAAAGCTAGTTATTCCGGAGATACATTGTACACCCAGGCCTCACTCACCGATGACCCTGTAATACTTTGACCACATTCACGACTGCCTGTATTGCAAAGTTTACTCACAAAAGGGTTTAGTTGGTAACTTGAACGTCCAATAAGTACTCAGAAACTGCAGCATAAGAAGCTGTGCTCTCCCTTTGGAGATTGAGGCTTCATGGGAAGTTTATTTTCCACATTGGAATGTCGACACTTGCGGCCTCCGTGTTACCCGATAAACAGTGTAGTTGCCCATCGTCTCTTCACTGCAGAATTGCCTTTTCAGGCAAGTGATTTTCCATGAAACAAACGTTTCCTTTCAATTCCTGCTACGTGCTCCTCCTTCAGCCGTTGTTAGTGAATAGGCCAACCACATGCGACGACTGGCCTCAACCTAACGTTCTGTTTTCCACGTCACAATGGTAGGCAGGCAGCAGGTTCAATGCAGCGTTTGGTAAAGCAGTACTGGAACTGTAGGAGACATTTCTGGTGTCTTAGGAAAGGCGGGTGTGCACTAGGATCCACGATATTCACGAGGGGCTGCCAGTCTCTTCTGGAACTTGTGAGCAACGTTCAGTTGATGACAACTATACGCCAAGAAAGGGCAGTGAAAGGCTTTTTCTGTTAAACCTCTAGAATGTGGTAAGTTGAAACAACTCAAGTATCTCCCTTCTAACGAACCTTGGAGGAACAAAATAGAGGAAGAAACAGCAGGGTCAATGCTCTGTGGTCCCTTTTGAAAGCAAGGCATGAAGGGAAAGTTTATTTACCTCTTTGGGATTTGAAGAGTCGCAGGCTCAATTCTCCCTGAGAAACATTGTAGTTGCACATGTTCTCTGCATAGCACAATTCCCTTTGTGAGGACAAGGGATTTTCCAAGAAAAAAAAAACTTGGAGGTTGCCATTCCTTGGTATGTGCTCATCCTTCAGTAATATACAGTGAATTGGCGACCCTATTTGACCACTAGCCTCAAGCAAACGTTCCTCTTGTCTCCTAACACACGTTGGCGTGCAGCGGAATCCATGGAGCCTTATTCAGTGTGGTTCTTAGACTCTAGGAAACATTCGAAGTCTCCTAGGACTCAGGGGTCTGCACTAGACCCGAAACGTACAAAAAGGACGGCCTGTGTGTTCAAGGATTTGTGAGTAAGGCACCGTTGGGAACAGCTAGATGCCGAGTCAGGGGCAGTGAAAGGCTTCTTTTGTTAAACCTCTAGAATGTGGTACGCTGAAACAACTCAAGTATCTCCCTTCTAAATCACCTTGCAGGTACAAAATAGAGAAAGAAACAGCAGGTTCAATGCTCTGTGGTCCCTTTTGAAAATAAGGCTGGAAGGGAAACTTTATTTACCTCCTTGAGATTTAGAGAGTTGCAGGCTCAATTCTCCCTGGGAAACACTGTACTTGCACATCTTCCCTTCATAACACAATTGCCTTTGTGATGACGTGAGTTTCTAGGATAGAACCTTGGAGGTTGCCATTCCTTGGTAGTTGCTCATCCCTCGGTAATCTTCAGGGAATGAACCAAACACATGGGACCTCTAGCCTCAAGTTAACGTTCAGGTTTTCTCATGACAGGGGCAGGCATGCCACAGATTCCATGCAGCCTTAGTCCCTGTGGTTCTTGAACTCTAGGAATCATATCAGTTCTCTTTTGACTCGCTGGTCTGCCCTAGGTTTTGAAACGTACTAAAAGGACCGCCTGTGTCTTCGGGAAGTTGTGAGCAATCTACGGTTGGGAACATCTAGATGCCAAGTGATGGGCAGTGAAGGGCTTCGTTGGTTCCACCCCTAGCTTGCGATGGCTGGAAAGCAACACATTTATCAACGTTCCGTGCCTTCCTTCATGAAAAGCGTGTCTGCATTCCTCAGGAAACCTGAGCTGCACTGAAAAACACAATTAGCCTACGATTGCTTCTAGGAACTAAACCGTGAAGTCGGTATACCTCAAGCAGCAACTAGACTTCATGTCCAGTTTCAATAATTACAGGGTTTCCCTTAACTGATAGTTATTCCCGAGAAAAATTGCCACCTAGGCCTCACTAAGCCTTCACCTTGATATCCTTACACCACCATCACGACTCCCAGCATGGCAATGGTTACTAATGTCATGCTCCATTGTGTCCACTGGATGTGCAATAAGAGAGCCAGAAACTCCAGAGGAGTATGCTGTTTGGTCCCCCTGGAAATTGAGGCTTCCTGGAAAATTGTATTTTCCTCATTAGAAAGTTGAGAGTTGCAGCCTCAGTGTTACCTGGTAAACTCTGCTGTAGCCCACCTTTTCTTCATCGCACAATGGTATTTGTGAGGACAAGTGATTTTCCAAGAAAGAAACTTGGAGGTTGCCATTCTTTGGTATGTGCTCATCCTTCAGTGATCTACAGTGAATTGGCGAACCCGTTTGACCACTAGCCGCAAGGTAACGTTGCTCTTGAATCATGCCACAGGTTGGCATGCAGCTGAACCCATGTAGCCTTATTCAGTGTGGTTCTTGAGCTCTAGGAATCATTCCAGGTCTCAAAGTACTGGTGGGTCTGCACTAGGATGAGAAACGTACAAGAAGAATGGCCTGTGTGTTTGGGGATTTGTGAGCAGTGCACCATTGGGAAGAGCTTGATGCTGAGTCTTGGAAGGTGTAGGGCTTCTTTTGTTAAACCTCTAGAATCTGGTAAGTTGAAACAACTCAAGTGTCTCCCTTCTAAAGCACCTTGGAGGTACCAATCAGAGAAAGAAACAGCAGGGTCAATGCTCTGTGGTCTCTTTTGAAAATACGGCTCGAAGGAAATCTTTATTTTCTTCATTGGGATCTAGGGAGCTGCGTGCTCAATTCTTCTGAGAAACACTGTAGTTGCACATGTTCTCTTCATAGCACAATTGCCTTTGTGATGACAAGTGAGTTTCTAGGAAGGAAACTTGAGGATTGCCATTCTTTGGTAGGTACTCATTCTTCGGAAATCTTCAGTGAATTGGCGAACCCATTTGTCCACTAGCCTCAAGCTAACGTTCCTCTTCTATCATGCCACAGGTTGGCATGCAGCTGAATCCAAGTAACCTTATTATGTGTGGTCCTTGAGCTCTAGGAAGCGTTCCTGGTCTCTTAGTACTGGCTGGTCTGCACTAGAATGAGAAACGTGCAGGAAGGAAAGCGTGTGTGTTCCGGGGGTTGTGAGCAATGCACCGTTTGGAAGAGCTAGGTGCTGAGTAATGGGCAGTGTAGGGTTTCCCTGGATAAACACCTAGATTGCGACAGCTTGAAAACACCTAGCTATCAGCGTTCTGTTCAATCCTTCATGCCAAAAGTGTCTGCTTTTCTGCCTATCCGTGAGCACACAAAAAATAATATGATCCTACCCCTCCTTCTGGGAACTCACACGTGATGGAATCTACGCCCAGCAGCCAGTGGACTTTAAGTGCAGCCTGAAAAATTACAGGGTTTCCCTTGAAAGCTAGTTATTCCGGAGATACATTGTACACCCAGGCCTCACTCACCGATGACCCTGTAATACTTTGACCACATTCACGACTGCCTGTATTGCAAAGTTTACTCACAAAAGGGTTTAGTTGGTAACTTGAACGTCCAATAAGTACTCAGAAACTGCAGCATAAGAAGCTGTGCTCTCCCTTTGGAGATTGAGGCTTCATGGGAAGTTTATTTTCCACATTGGAATGTCGACACTTGCGGCCTCCGTGTTACCTGATAAACAGTGTAGTTGCCCATCGTCTCTTCACTGCAGAATTGCCTTTTCAGGCAAGTGATTTTCCATGAAACAAACGTTTCCTTTCAATTCCTGCTACGTGCTCCTCCTTCAGCCGTTGTTAGTGAATAGGCCAACCACATGCGACGACTGGCCTCAACCTAACGTTCTGTTTTCCACGTCACAATGGTAGGCAGGCAGCAGGTTCAATGCAGCGTTTGGTAAAGCAGTACTGGAACTGTAGGAGACATTTCTGGTGTCTTAGGAAAGGCGGGTGTGCACTAGGATCCACGATATTCACGAGGGGCTGCCAGTCTCTTCTGGAACTTGTGAGCAACGTTCAGTTGATGACAACTATACGCCAAGAAAGGGCAGTGAAAGGCTTTTTCTGTTAAACCTCTAGAATGTGGTAAGTTGAAACAACTCAAGTATCTCCCTTCTAACGAACCTTGGAGGAACAAAGTAGAGGAAGAAACAGCAGGGTCAATGCTCTGTGGTCCCTTTTGAAAGCAAGGCATGAAGGGAAAGTTTATTTACCTCTTTGGGATTTGAAGAGTCGCAGGCTCAATTCTCCCTGAGAAACATTGTAGTTGCACATGTTCTCTGCATAGCACAATTCCCTTTGCGAGGACAAGGGATTTTCCAAGAAAAAAAAACTTGGAGGTTGCCATTCCTTGGTATGTGCTCATCCTTCAGTAATATACAGTGAATTGGCGACCCTATTTGACCACTAGCCTCAAGCAAACGTTCCTCTTGTCTCCTAACACACGTTGGCGTGCAGCAGAATCCATGGAGCCTTATTCAGTGTTGTTCTTGGACTCTAGGAATCATTCCAGGTCTCAATACTGGCCGGTCTGCAGTAGGATGAGAAACCTACAAGAAGAAAGGCCTGTGAGTTCGGGGAGTTGTGAGCAATGCACCGTTGGGAACAGCTAGATGACGAGTCATGGGCTGTGAAGGGCCTCTTTCCTTAAACCTCTAGAATGTGGTAAGTTGAATGAACTCAAGGATCTCCCTTCTAAAGCACATTGGAGGTACAAACCAGAGAAAGAAAGAGCAGGGGCAGTGCTCTGTGGTCCCTTTTGAAAATAAGGCATGAAGGGAGACTTTATTTACCTCCTTGGGATTTAGAGAGTTGTGGGCTCAACTCTCCTGAGAAACACTGTAGTTGCACATGTTCTCTTCATAGCACATTTGCCTTTGTGATGACAAGTGAGTTTCTAGGAAAAATCTTGGAGGTTGCCATTCTTTGGTAGGTGCTCATCCTTCGGTAATCTTCAGTGAATTGGCGACGCCATTTGACCACTAGCCTCAAGCTAAGGCTCCTCTTGTATCATCCCACAGGTTGGCATGCAGCAGAATCCATGTAGCCTTATTCAGTGTGGTTCTTGGGCTCTAGGAAACATTTAAAGTCTCCTAGGACTCAGGGGTCTGCACTAGACCCGGAACGTACAAAAAGGACGGCCTGTGTGTTCAAGGATTTGTGAGTAAGGCACCGTTGGGAACAGCTAGATGCCGAGTCAGGGGCAGTGAAAGGCTTCTTTTGTTAAACCTCTAGAATGTGGTACGCTGAAACAACTCAAGTATCTCCCTTCTAAATCACCTTGCAGGTACAAAATAGAGAAAGAAACAGCAGGTTCAATGCTCTGTGGTCCCTTTTGAAAATAAGGCTGGAAGGGAAACTTTATTTACCTCCTTGAGATTTAGAGAGTTGCAGGCTCAATTCTCCCTGAGAAACACTGTACTTGCACATCTTCCCTTCATAACACAATTGCCTTTGTGATGACGTGAGTTTCTAGGATAGAACCTTGGAGGTTGCCATTCCTTGGTAGTTGCTCATCCCTCGGTAATCTTCAGGGAATGAACCAAACACATGGGACCTCTAGCCTCAAGTTAACGTTCAGGTTTTCTCATGACAGGGGCAGGCATGCCACAGATTCCATGCAGCCTTAGTCCCTGTGGTTCTTGAACTCTAGGAATCATATCAGTTCTCTTTTGACTCGCTGGTCTGCCCTAGGTTTTGAAACGTACTAAAAGGACCGCCTGTGTCTTCGGGAAGTTGTGAGCAATCTACGGTTGGGAACATCTAGATGCCAAGTGATGGGCAGTGAAGGGCTTCGTTGGTTCCACCCCTAGCTTGCGATGGCTGGAAAGCAACACATTTATCAACGTTCCGTGCCTTCCTTCATGAAAAGCGTGTCTGCATTCCTCAGGAAACCTGAGCTGCACTGAAAAACACAATTAGCCTACGATTGCTTCTAGGAACTAAACCGTGAAGTCGGTATACCTCAAGCAGCAACTAGACTTCATGTCCAGTTTCAATAATTACAGGGTTTCCCTTAACTGATAGTTATTCCCGAGAAAAATTGCCACCTAGGCCTCACTAAGCCTTCACCTTGATATCCTTACACCACCATCACGACTCCCAGCATGGCAATGGTTACTAATGTCATGCTCCATTGTGTCCACTGGATGTGCAATAAGAGAGCCAGAAACTCCAGAGGAGTATGCTGTTTGGTCCCCCTGGAAATTGAGGCTTCCTGGAAAATTGTATTTTCCTCATTAGAAAGTTGAGAGTTGCAGCCTCAGTGTTACCTGGTAAACTCTGCTGTAGCCCACCTTTTCTTCATCGCACAATGGTATTTGTGAGGACAAGTGATTTTCCAAGAAAGAAACTTGGAGGTTGCCATTCTTTGGTATGTGCTCATCCTTCAGTGATCTACAGTGAATTGGCGAACCCGTTTGACCACTAGCCGCAAGGTAACGTTGCTCTTGAATCATGCCACAGGTTGGCATGCAGCTGAACCCATGTAGCCTTATTCAGTGTGGTTCTTGAGCTCTAGGAATCATTCCAGGTCTCAAAGTACTGGTGGGTCTGCACTAGGATGAGAAACGTACAAGAAGAATGGCCTGTGTGTTTGGGGATTTGTGAGCAGTGCACCATTGGGAAGAGCTCGATGCTGAGTCTTGGAAGGTGTAGGGCTTCTTTTGTTAAACCTCTAGAATCTGGTAAGTTGAAACAACTCAAGTGTCTCCCTTCTAAAGCACCTTGGAGGTACCAATCAGAGAAAGAAACAGCAGGGTCAATGCTCTGTGGTCTCTTTTGAAAATACGGCTCGAAGGAAATCTTTATTTTCTTCATTGGGATCTAGGGAGCTGCGTGCTCAATTCTTCTGAGAAACACTGTAGTTGCACATGTTCTCTTCATAGCACAATTGCCTTTGTGATGACAAGTGAGTTTCTAGGAAGGAAACTTGAGGATTGCCATTCTTTGGTAGGTACTCATTCTTCGGAAATCTTCAGTGAATTGGCGAACCCATTTGTCCACTAGCCTCAAGCTAACGTTCCTCTTCTATCATGCCACAGGTTGGCATGCAGCTGAATCCAAGTAGCCTTATTATGTGTGGTCCTTGAGCTCTAGGAAGCGTTCCTGGTCTCTTAGTACTGGCTGCTCTGCAATAGAATGAGAAACGTGCAGGAAGGAAAGCGTGTGTGTTCCGGGGGTTGTGAGCAATGCACCGTTTGGAAGAGCTAGGTGCTGAGTAATGGGCAGTGTAGGGTTTCCCTGGATAAACACCTAGATTGCGACAGCTTGAAAACACCTAGCTATCAGCGTTCTGTTCAATCCTTCATGCCAAAAGTGTCTGCTTTTCTGCCTATCCGTGAGCACACAAAAAATAATATGATCCTACCCCTCCTTCTGGGAACTCACACGTGATGGAATCTACGCCCAGCAGCCAGTGGACTTTAAGTGCAGCCTGAAAAATTACAGGGTTTCCCTTGAAAGCTAGTTATTCCGGAGATACATTGTACACCCAGGCCTCACTCACCGATGACCCTGTAATACTTTGACCACATTCACGACTGCCTGTATTGCAAAGTTTACTCACAAAAGGGTTTAGTTGGTAACTTGAACGTCCAATAAGTACTCAGAAACTGCAGCATAAGAAGCTGTGCTCTCCCTTTGGAGATTGAGGCTTCATGGGAAGTTTATTTTCCACATTGGAATGTCGACACTTGCGGCCTCCGTGTTACCCGATAAACAGTGTAGTTGCCCATCGTCTCTTCACTGCAGAATTGCCTTTTCAGGCAAGTGATTTTCCATGAAACAAACGTTTCCTTTCAATTCCTGCTACGTGCTCCTCCTTCAGCCGTTGTTAGTGAATAGGCCAACCACATGCGACGACTGGCCTCAACCTAACGTTCTGTTTTCCACGTCACAATGGTAGGCAGGCAGCAGGTTCAATGCAGCGTTTGGTAAAGCAGTACTGGAACTGTAGGAGACATTTCTGGTGTCTTAGGAAAGGCGGGTGTGCACTAGGATCCACGATATTCACGAGGGGCTGCCAGTCTCTTCTGGAACTTGTGAGCAACGTTCAGTTGATGACAACTATACGCCAAGAAAGGGCAGTGAAAGGCTTTTTCTGTTAAACCTCTAGAATGTGGTAAGTTGAAACAACTCAAGTATCTCCCTTCTAACGAACCTTGGAGGAACAAAGTAGAGGAAGAAACAGCAGGGTCAATGCTCTGTGGTCCCTTTTGAAAGCAAGGCATGAAGGGAAAGTTTATTTACCTCTTTGGGATTTGAAGAGTCGCAGGCTCAATTCTCCCTGAGAAACATTGTAGTTGCACATGTTCTCTGCATAGCACAATTCCCTTTGCGAGGACAAGGGATTTTCCAAGAAAAAGAAACTTGGAGGTTGCCATTCCTTGGTATGTGCTCATCCTTCAGTAATATACAGTGAATTGGCGACCCTATTTGACCACTAGCCTCAAGCAAACGTTCCTCTTGTCTCCTAACACACGTTGGCGTGCAGCAGAATCCATGGAGCCTTATTCAGTGTTGTTCTTGGACTCTAGGAATCATTCCAGGTCTCAATACTGGCCGGTCTGCAGTAGGATGAGAAACCTACAAGAAGAAAGGCCTGTGAGTTCGGGGAGTTGTGAGCAATGCACCGTTGGGAACAGCTAGATGACGAGTCATGGGCTGTGAAGGGCCTCTTTCCTTAAACCTCTAGAATGTGGTAAGTTGAATGAACTCAAGGATCTCCCTTCTAAAGCACATTGGAGGTACAAACCAGAGAAAGAAAGAGCAGGGGCAGTGCTCTGTGGTCCCTTTTGAAAATAAGGCATGAAGGGAGACTTTATTTACCTCCTTGGGATTTAGAGAGTTGTGGGCTCAACTCTCCTGAGAAACACTGTAGTTGCACATGTTCTCTTCATAGCACATTTGCCTTTGTGATGACAAGTGAGTTTCTAGGAAAAATCTTGGAGGTTGCCATTCTTTGGTAGGTGCTCATCCTTCGGTAATCTTCAGTGAATTGGCGACGCCATTTGACCACTAGCCTCAAGCTAAGGCTCCTCTTGTATCATCCCACAGGTTGGCATGCAGCAGAATCCATGTAGCCTTATTCAGTGTGGTTCTTGGGCTCTAGGAAACATTTAAAGTCTCCTAGGACTCAGGGGTCTGCACTAGACCCGGAACGTACAAAAAGGACGGCCTGTGTGTTCAAGGATTTGTGAGTAAGGCACCGTTGGGAACAGCTAGATGCCGAGTCAGGGGCAGTGAAAGGCTTCTTTTGTTAAACCTCTAGAATGTGGTACGCTGAAACAACTCAAGTATCTCCCTTCTAAATCACCTTGCAGGTACAAAATAGAGAAAGAAACAGCAGGTTCAATGCTCTGTGGTCCCTTTTGAAAATAAGGCTGGAAGGGAAACTTTATTTACCTCCTTGAGATTTAGAGAGTTGCAGGCTCAATTCTCCCTGAGAAACACTGTACTTGCACATCTTCCCTTCATAACACAATTGCCTTTGTGATGACGTGAGTTTCTAGGATAGAACCTTGGAGGTTGCCATTCCTTGGTAGTTGCTCATCCCTCGGTAATCTTCAGGGAATGAACCAAACACATGGGACCTCTAGCCTCAAGTTAACGTTCAGGTTTTCTCATGACAGGGGCAGGCATGCCACAGATTCCATGCAGCCTTAGTCCCTGTGGTTCTTGAACTCTAGGAATCATATCAGTTCTCTTTTGACTCGCTGGTCTGCCCTAGGTTTTGAAACGTACTAAAAGGACCGCCTGTGTCTTCGGGAAGTTGTGAGCAATCTACGGTTGGGAACATCTAGATGCCAAGTGATGGGCAGTGAAGGGCTTCGTTGGTTCCACCCCTAGCTTGCGATGGCTGGAAAGCAACACATTTATCAACGTTCCGTGCCTTCCTTCATGAAAAGCGTGTCTGCATTCCTCAGGAAACCTGAGCTGCACTGAAAAACACAATTAGCCTACGATTGCTTCTAGGAACTAAACCGTGAAGTCGGTATACCTCAAGCAGCAACTAGACTTCATGTCCAGTTTCAATAATTACAGGGTTTCCCTTAACTGATAGTTATTCCCGAGAAAAATTGCCACCTAGGCCTCACTAAGCCTTCACCTTGATATCCTTACACCACCATCACGACTCCCAGCATGGCAATGGTTACTAATGTCATGCTCCATTGTGTCCACTGGATGTGCAATAAGAGAGCCAGAAACTCCAGAGGAGTATGCTGTTTGGTCCCCCTGGAAATTGAGGCTTCCTGGAAAATTGTATTTTCCTCATTAGAAAGTTGAGAGTTGCAGCCTCAGTGTTACCTGGTAAACTCTGCTGTAGCCCACCTTTTCTTCATCGCACAATGGTATTTGTGAGGACAAGTGATTTTCCAAGAAAGAAACTTGGAGGTTGCCATTCTTTGGTATGTGCTCATCCTTCAGTGATCTACAGTGAATTGGCGAACCCGTTTGACCACTAGCCGCAAGGTAACGTTGCTCTTGAATCATGCCACAGGTTGGCATGCAGCTGAACCCATGTAGCCTTATTCAGTGTGGTTCTTGAGCTCTAGGAATCATTCCAGGTCTCAAAGTACTGGTGGGTCTGCACTAGGATGAGAAACGTACAAGAAGAATGGCCTGTGTGTTTGGGGATTTGTGAGCAGTGCACCATTGGGAAGAGCTCGATGCTGAGTCTTGGAAGGTGTAGGGCTTCTTTTGTTAAACCTCTAGAATCTGGTAAGTTGAAACAACTCAAGTGTCTCCCTTCTAAAGCACCTTGGAGGTACCAATCAGAGAAAGAAACAGCAGGGTCAATGCTCTGTGGTCTCTTTTGAAAATACGGCTCGAAGGAAATCTTTATTTTCTTCATTGGGATCTAGGGAGCTGCGTGCTCAATTCTTCTGAGAAACACTGTAGTTGCACATGTTCTCTTCATAGCACAATTGCCTTTGTGATGACAAGTGAGTTTCTAGGAAGGAAACTTGAGGATTGCCATTCTTTGGTAGGTACTCATTCTTCGGAAATCTTCAGTGAATTGGCGAACCCATTTGTCCACTAGCCTCAAGCTAACGTTCCTCTTCTATCATGCCACAGGTTGGCATGCAGCTGAATCCAAGTAGCCTTATTATGTGTGGTCCTTGAGCTCTAGGAAGCGTTCCTGGTCTCTTAGTACTGGCTGGTCTGCACTAGAATGAGAAACGTGCAGGAAGGAAAGCGTGTGTGTTCCGGGGGTTGTGAGCAATGCACCGTTTGGAAGAGCTAGGTGCTGAGTAATGGGCAGTGTAGGGTTTCCCTGGATAAACACCTAGATTGCGACAGCTTGAAAACACCTAGCTATCAGCGTTCTGTTCAATCCTTCATGCCAAAAGTGTCTGCTTTTCTGCCTATCCGTGAGCACACAAAAAATAATATGATCCTACCCCTCCTTCTGGGAACTCACACGTGATGGAATCTACGCCCAGCAGCCAGTGGACTTTAAGTGCAGCCTGAAAAATTACAGGGTTTCCCTTGAAAGCTAGTTATTCCGGAGATACATTGTACACCCAGGCCTCACTCACCGATGACCCTGTAATACTTTGACCACATTCACGACTGCCTGTATTGCAAAGTTTACTCACAAAAGGGTTTAGTTGGTAACTTGAACGTCCAATAAGTACTCAGAAACTGCAGCATAAGAAGCTGTGCTCTCCCTTTGGAGATTGAGGCTTCATGGGAAGTTTATTTTCCACATTGGAATGTCGACACTTGCGGCCTCCGTGTTACCCGATAAACAGTGTAGTTGCCCATCGTCTCTTCACTGCAGAATTGCCTTTTCAGGCAAGTGATTTTCCATGAAACAAACGTTTCCTTTCAATTCCTGCTACGTGCTCCTCCTTCAGCAGTTGTTAGTGAATAGGCCAACCACATGCGACGACTGGCCTCAACCTAACGTTCTGTTTTTCTCGTCACAATGGTAGGCAGGCAGCAGGTTCAATGCAGCGTTTTTCAAAGCAGTACTGGAACTGTAGGAGACATTTCTGGTGTCTTAGGAAAGGCGGGTGTGCACTAGGATCCACGATATTCACGAGGGGCTGCCAGTCTCTTCTGGAACTTGTGAGCAACGTTCAGTTGATGACAACTATACGCCAAGAAAGGGCAGTGAAGGCTTTTTCTGTTAAACCTCTAGAATGTGGTAAGTTGAAACAACTCAAGTATCTCCCTTCTAACGAACCTTGGAGGAACAAAATAGAGGAAGAAACAGCAGGGTCAATGCTCTGTGGTCCCTTTTGAAAGCAAGGCATGAAGGGAAAGTTTATTTACCTCTTTGGGATTTGAAGAGTCGCAGGCTCAATTCTCCCTGAGAAACATTGTAGTTGCACATGTTCTCTGCATAGCACAATTCCCTTTGTGAGGACAAGGGATTTTCCAAGAAAAAAAAACTTGGAGGTTGTCATTCCTTGGTATGTGCTCATCCTTCAGTAATATAGAGTGAATTGGCGACCCTATTTGACCACTAGCCTCAAGCAAACGTTCCTCTTG
Organism: Balaenoptera physalus; assembly: GCF_965194825.1. Classification (NCBI taxonomy): domain Eukaryota; kingdom Metazoa; phylum Chordata; class Mammalia; order Artiodactyla; family Balaenopteridae; genus Balaenoptera; species Balaenoptera physalus. Next base: position 47,621,678 of record NC_138896.1, on the reverse strand, counting down.
TCTCATAACACACGTTGGCGTGCAGCAGAATCCATGTAGCCTTATTCAGTGTTGTTCTTGGACTCTAGGAATCATTCCAGGTCTCAATACTGGCCGGTCTGCAGTAGGATGAGAAACCTACAAGAAGAAAGGCCTGTGAGTTCAGGGAGTTGTGAGCAATGCACCGTTGGGAACAGCTAGATGACGAGTCATGGGCTGTGAAGGGCCTCTTTCCTTAAACCTCTAGAATGTGGTAAGTTGAATGAACTCAAGGATCTCCCTTCTAAAGCACATTGGAGGTACAAACCAGAGAAAGAAAGAGCAGGGGCAGTGCTCTGTGGTCCCTTTTGAAAATAAGGCATGAAGGGAGACTTTATTTACCTCCTTGGGATTTAGAGAGTTGTGGGCTCAACTCTCCTGAGAAACACTGTAGTTGCACATGTTCTCTTCATAGCACATTTGCCTTTGTGATGACAAGTGAGTTTCTAGGAAAAATCTTGGAGGTTGCCATTCTTTGGTAGGTGCTCATCCTTCGGTAATCTTCAGTGAATTGGCGACGCCATTTGACCACTAGCCTCAAGCTAAGGCTCTTCTTGTATCATCCCACAGGTTGGCATGCAACAGAATCCATGTAGCCTTATTCAGTGTGGTTCTTGGGCTCTAGGAAACATTCGAAGTCTCCTAGGACTCAGGGGTCTGCACTAGACCCGAAACGTACAAACAGGACGGCCTCTGTGTTCAAGGATTTGTGAGTAAGGCACCGTTGGGAACAGCTAGATGCCGAGTCAGGGGCAGTGAAAGGCTTCTTTTGTTAAACCTCTAGAATGTGGTACGCTGAAACAACTCAAGTATCTCCTTTCTAAATCACCTTGCAGGTACAAAATAGAGAAAGAAACAGCAGGTTCAATGCTCTGTGGTCCCTTTTGAAAATAAGGCTGGAAGGGAAACTTTTTTTACCTCCTTGAGATTTAGACAGTTGCAGGCTCAATTCTCCCTGAGAAACACTGTACTTGCACATCTTCCCTTCATAACACAATTGCCTTTGTGATGACGTGAGTTTCTAGGATAGAACCTTGGAGGTTGCCATTCCTTGGTAGTTGCTCATCCCTCGGTAATCTTCAGGGAATGAACCAAACACATGGGACCTCTAGCCTCAAGTTAACGTTCAGGTTTTCTCATGACAGGGGCAGGCATGCCACAGATTCCATGCAGCCTTAGTCCCTGTGGTTCTTGAACTCTAGGAATCATATCAGTTCTCTTTTGACTCGCTGGTTTGCCCTAGGTTTTGAAACGTACTGAAAGGACCGCCTGTTTCTTCGGGAAGTTGTGAGCAATCTACGGTTGGGAACAACTAGATGCCAAGTGATGGACAGTGAAGGGCTTCGTTGGTTACACCCCTAGCTTGCGATGGCTGGAAAGCAACACAGTTATCAACGTTCCGTGCCTTCCTTCATGCAAAGCGTGTCTGCATTCCTCAGGAAACCTGAGCTGCACTGAAAAACACAATTAGCCTACGATTGCTTCTAGGAACTAAACCGTGAAGTCGGTATACCTCAAGCAGCAACTAGACTTCATGTCCAGTTTCAATAATTACAGGGTTTCCCTTAACTGATAGTTATTCCTGAGAAAAATTGCCACCTAGGCCTCACTAAGCCTTCACCTTGATATCCTTACACCACCATCACGACTCCCAGCATGGCAATGGTTACTAATGTCATGCTCCATTGTGTCCACTGGATGTGCAATAAGAGAGCCAGAAACTCCAGAGGAATATGCTGTTTGGTCCCCCTGGAAATTGAGGCTTCCTGGAAAATTGTATTTTCCTCATTAGAAAGTTGAGAGTTGCAGCCTCAGTGTTACGTGGTAAACTCTGTTGTAGCCCACCTTTTCTTCATCGCACAATGGTATTTGTGAGGACAAGTGATTTTCCAAGAAAGAAACTTGGTGGTTGCCATTCTTTGGTATGTGCTCATCCTTCAGTGATCTACAGTGAATTGGCGAACCCGTTTGACCACTAGCCGCAAGGTAACGTTGCTCTTGAATCATGCCACAGGTTGGCATGCAGCTGAATCCATGTAGCCTTATTCAGTGTGGTTCTTGAGCTCTAGGAATCATTCCAGGTCTCAAAGTACTGGTGGGTCTGCACTAGGATGAGAAACGTACAAGAAGAATGGCCTGTGTGTTTGGGGATTTGTGAGCAGTGCACCATTGGGAAGAGCTCGATGCTGAGTCTTGGAAGGTGTAGGGCTTCTTTTGTTAAACCTCTAGAATCTGGTAAGTTGAAACAACTCAAGTGTCTCCCTTCTAAAGCACCTTGGAGGTACCAATCAGAGAAAGAAACAGCAGGGTCAATGCTCTGTGGTCTCTTTTGAAAATACGGCTCGAAGGAAATCTTTATTTTCTTCATTGGGATCTAGGGAGTTGCGTGCTCAATTCTTCTGAGAAACACTGTAGTTGCACATGTTCTCTTCATAGCACAATTGCCTTTGTGATGACAAGTGAGTTTCTAGGAAGGAAACTTGAGGATTGCCATTCTTTGGTAGGTACTCATTCTTCGGAAATCTTCAGTGAATTGGCGAACCCATTTGTCCACTAGCCTCAAGCTAACGTTCCTCTTCTATCATGCCACAGGTTGGCATGCAGCTGAATCCAAGTAGCCTTATTATGTGTGGTCCTTGAGCTCTAGGAAGCGTTCCTGGTCTCTTAGTACTGGCTGGTCTGCACTAGAATGAGAAACGTGCAGGAAGGAAAGCGTGTGTGTTCCGGGGGTTGTGAGCAATGCACCGTTTGGAAGAGCTAGGTGCTGAGTAATGGGCAGTGTAGGGTTTCCCTGGATAAACACCTAGATTGCGACAGCTTGAAAACACCTAGCTATCAGCGTTCTGTTCAATCCTTCATGCCAAAAGTGTCTGCTTTTCTGCCTATCCGTGAGCACACAAAAAATAATATGATCCTACCCCTCCTTCTGGGAACTCACACGTGATGGAATCTACGCCCAGCAGCCAGTGGACTTTAAGTGCAGCCTGAAAAATTACAGGGTTTCCCTTGAAAGCTAGTTATTCCGGAGATACATTGTACACCCAGGCCTCACTCACCGATGACCCTGTAATACTTTGACCACATTCACGACTGCCTGTATTGCAAAGTTTACTCACAAAAGGGTTTAGTTGGTAACTTGAACGTCCAATAAGTACTCAGAAACTGCAGCATAAGAAGCTGTGCTCTCCCTTTGGAGATTGAGGCTTCATGGGAAGTTTATTTTCCACATTGGAATGTCGACACTTGCGGCCTCCGTGTTACCCGATAAACAGTGTAGTTGCCCATCGTCTCTTCACTGCAGAATTGCCTTTTCAGGCAAGTGATTTTCCATGAAACAAACGTTTCCTTTCAATTCCTGCTACGTGCTCCTCCTTCAGCAGTTGTTAGTGAATAGGCCAACCACATGCGACGACTGGCCTCAACCTAACGTTCTGTTTTTCTCGTCACAATGGTAGGCAGGCAGCAGGTTCAATGCAGCGTTTTTCAAAGCAGTACTGGAACTGTAGGAGACATTTCTGGTGTCTTAGGAAAGGCGGGTGTGCACTAGGATCCACGATATTCACGAGGGGCTGCCAGTCTCTTCTGGAACTTGTGAGCAACGTTCAGTTGATGACAACTCTACGCCAAGAAAGGGCAGTGAAAGGCTTTTTCTGTTAAACCTCTAGAATGTGGTAAGTTGAAACAACTCAAGTATCTCCCTTCTAACGAACCTTGGAGGAACAAAATAGAGGAAGAAAGAGCAGGGTCAATGCTCTGTGGTCCCTTTTGAAAGCAAGGCATGAAGGGAAAGTTTATTTACCTCTTTGGGATTTGAAGAGTCGCAGGCTCAATTCTCCCTGAGAAACATTGTAGTTGCACATGTTCTCTGCATAGCACAATTCCCTTTGTGAGGACAAGGGATTTTCCAAGAAAAAAAAACTTGGAGGTTGTCATTCCTTGGTATGTGCTCATCCTTCAGTAATATAGAGTGAATTGGCGACCCTATTTGACCACTAGCCTCAAGCAAACGTTCCTCTTGTCTCATAACACACGTTGGCGTGCAGCAGAATCCATGTAGCCTTATTCAGTGTTGTTCTTGGACTCTAGGAATCATTCCAGGTCTCAATACTGGCCGGTCTGCAGTAGGATGAGAAACCTACAAGAAGAAAGGCCTGTGAGTTCAGGGAGTTGTGAGCAATGCACCGTTGGGAACAGCTAGATGACGAGTCATGGGCTGTGAAGGGCCTCTTTCCTTAAACCTCTAGAATGTGGTAAGTTGAATGAACTCAAGGATCTCCCTTCTAAAGCACATTGGAGGTACAAACCAGAGAAAGAAAGAGCAGGGGCAGTGCTCTGTGGTCCCTTTTGAAAATAAGGCATGAAGGGAGACTTTATTTACCTCCTTGGGATTTAGAGAGTTGTGGGCTCAACTCTCCTGAGAAACACTGTAGTTGCACATGTTCTCTTCATAGCACATTTGCCTTTGTGATGACAAGTGAGTTTCTAGGAAAAATCTTGGAGGTTGCCATTCTTTGGTAGGTGCTCATCCTTCGGTAATCTTCAGTGAATTGGCGACGCCATTTGACCACTAGCCTCAAGCTAAGGCTCTTCTTGTATCATCCCACAGGTTGGCATGCAACAGAATCCATGTAGCCTTATTCAGTGTGGTTCTTGGGCTCTAGGAAACATTCGAAGTCTCCTAGGACTCAGGGGTCTGCACTAGACCCGAAACGTACAAACAGGACGGCCTCTGTGTTCAAGGATTTGTGAGTAAGGCACCGTTGGGAACAGCTAGATGCCGAGTCAGGGGCAGTGAAAGGCTTCTTTTGTTAAACCTCTAGAATGTGGTACGCTGAAACAACTCAAGTATCTCCTTTCTAAATCACCTTGCAGGTACAAAATAGAGAAAGAAACAGCAGGTTCAATGCTCTGTGGTCCCTTTTGAAAATAAGGCTGGAAGGGAAACTTTTTTTACCTCCTTGAGATTTAGACAGTTGCAGGCTCAATTCTCCCTGAGAAACACTGTACTTGCACATCTTCCCTTCATAACACAATTGCCTTTGTGATGACGTGAGTTTCTAGGATAGAACCTTGGAGGTTGCCATTCCTTGGTAGTTGCTCATCCCTCGGTAATCTTCAGGGAATGAACCAAACACATGGGACCTCTAGCCTCAAGTTAACGTTCAGGTTTTCTCATGACAGGGGCAGGCATGCCACAGATTCCATGCAGCCTTAGTCCCTGTGGTTCTTGAACTCTAGGAATCATATCAGTTCTCTTTTGACTCGCTGGTTTGCCCTAGGTTTTGAAACGTACTGAAAGGACCGCCTGTTTCTTCGGGAAGTTGTGAGCAATCTACGGTTGGGAACAACTAGATGCCAAGTGATGGACAGTGAAGGGCTTCGTTGGTTACACCCCTAGCTTGCGATGGCTGGAAAGCAACACAGTTATCAACGTTCCGTGCCTTCCTTCATGCAAAGCGTGTCTGCATTCCTCAGGAAACCTGAGCTGCACTGAAAAACACAATTAGCCTACGATTGCTTCTAGGAACTAAACCGTGAAGTCGGTATACCTCAAGCAGCAACTAGACTTCATGTCCAGTTTCAATAATTACAGGGTTTCCCTTAACTGATAGTTATTCCTGAGAAAAATTGCCACCTAGGCCTCACTAAGCCTTCACCTTGATATCCTTACACCACCATCACGACTCCCAGCATGGCAATGGTTACTAATGTCATGCTCCATTGTGTCCACTGGATGTGCAATAAGAGAGCCAGAAACTCCAGAGGAATATGCTGTTTGGTCCCCCTGGAAATTGAGGCTTCCTGGAAAATTGTATTTTCCTCATTAGAAAGTTGAGAGTTGCAGCCTCAGTGTTACGTGGTAAACTCTGTTGTAGCCCACCTTTTCTTCATCGCACAATGGTATTTGTGAGGACAAGTGATTTTCCAAGAAAGAAACTTGGTGGTTGCCATTCTTTGGTATGTGCTCATCCTTCAGTGATCTACAGTGAATTGGCGAACCCGTTTGACCACTAGCCGCAAGGTAACGTTGCTCTTGAATCATGCCACAGGTTGGCATGCAGCTGAATCCATGTAGCCTTATTCAGTGTGGTTCTTGAGCTCTAGGAATCATTCCAGGTCTCAAAGTACTGGTGGGTCTGCACTAGGATGAGAAACGTACAAGAAGAATGGCCTGTGTGTTTGGGGATTTGTGAGCAGTGCACCATTGGGAAGAGCTCGATGCTGAGTCTTGGAAGGTGTAGGGCTTCTTTTGTTAAACCTCTAGAATCTGGTAAGTTGAAACAACTCAAGTGTCTCCCTTCTAAAGCACCTTGGAGGTACCAATCAGAGAAAGAAACAGCAGGGTCAATGCTCTGTGGTCTCTTTTGAAAATACGGCTCGAAGGAAATCTTTATTTTCTTCATTGGGATCTAGGGAGTTGCGTGCTCAATTCTTCTGAGAAACACTGTAGTTGCACATGTTCTCTTCATAGCACAATTGCCTTTGTGATGACAAGTGAGTTTCTAGGAAGGAAACTTGAGGATTGCCATTCTTTGGTAGGTACTCATTCTTCGGAAATCTTCAGTGAATTGGCGAACCCATTTGTCCACTAGCCTCAAGCTAACGTTCCTCTTCTATCATGCCACAGGTTGGCATGCAGCTGAATCCAAGTAGCCTTATTATGTGTGGTCCTTGAGCTCTAGGAAGCGTTCCTGGTCTCTTAGTACTGGCTGGTCTGCACTAGAATGAGAAACGTGCAGGAAGGAAAGCGTGTGTGTTCCGGGGGTTGTGAGCAATGCACCGTTTGGAAGAGCTAGGTGCTGAGTAATGGGCAGTGTAGGGTTTCCCTGGATAAACACCTAGATTGCGACAGCTTGAAAACACCTAGCTATCAGCGTTCTGTTCAATCCTTCATGCCAAAAGTGTCTGCTTTTCTGCCTATCCGTGAGCACACAAAAAATAATATGATCCTACCCCTCCTTCTGGGAACTCACACGTGATGGAATCTACGCCCAGCAGCCAGTGGACTTTAAGTGCAGCCTGAAAAATTACAGGGTTTCCCTTGAAAGCTAGTTATTCCGGAGATACATTGTACACCCAGGCCTCACTCACCGATGACCCTGTAATACTTTGACCACATTCACGACTGCCTGTATTGCAAAGTTTACTCACAAAAGGGTTTAGTTGGTAACTTGAACGTCCAATAAGTACTCAGAAACTGCAGCATAAGAAGCTGTGCTCTCCCTTTGGAGATTGAGGCTTCATGGGAAGTTTATTTTCCACATTGGAATGTCGACACTTGCGGCCTCCGTGTTACCCGATAAACAGTGTAGTTGCCCATCGTCTCTTCACTGCAGAATTGCCTTTTCAGGCAAGTGATTTTCCATGAAACAAACGTTTCCTTTCAATTCCTGCTACGTGCTCCTCCTTCAGCAGTTGTTAGTGAATAGGCCAACCACATGCGACGACTGGCCTCAACCTAACGTTCTGTTTTTCTCGTCACAATGGTAGGCAGGCAGCAGGTTCAATGCAGCGTTTTTCAAAGCAGTACTGGAACTGTAGGAGACATTTCTGGTGTCTTAGGAAAGGCGGGTGTGCACTAGGATCCACGATATTCACGAGGGGCTGCCAGTCTCTTCTGGAACTTGTGAGCAACGTTCAGTTGATGACAACTCTACGCCAAGAAAGGGCAGTGAAAGGCTTTTTCTGTTAAACCTCTAGAATGTGGTAAGTTGAAACAACTCAAGTATCTCCCTTCTAACGAACCTTGGAGGAACAAAATAGAGGAAGAAAGAGCAGGGTCAATGCTCTGTGGTCCCTTTTGAAAGCAAGGCATGAAGGGAAAGTTTATTTACCTCTTTGGGATTTGAAGAGTCGCAGGCTCAATTCTCCCTGAGAAACATTGTAGTTGCACATGTTCTCTGCATAGCACAATTCCCTTTGTGAGGACAAGGGATTTTCCAAGAAAAAAAAACTTGGAGGTTGTCATTCCTTGGTATGTGCTCATCCTTCAGTAATATAGAGTGAATTGGCGACCCTATTTGACCACTAGCCTCAAGCAAACGTTCCTCTTGTCTCATAACACACGTTGGCGTGCAGCAGAATCCATGTAGCCTTATTCAGTGTTGTGCTTGGACTCTAGGAATCATTCCAGGTCTCAATACTGGCCGGTCTGCAGTAGGATGAGAAACCTACAAGAAGAAAGGCCTGTGAGTTCGGGGAGTTGTGAGCAATGCACCGTTGGGAACAGCTAGATGACGAGTCATGGGCTGTGAAGGGCCTCTTTCCTTAAACCTCTAGAATGTGGTAAGTTGAATGAACTCAAGGATCTCCCTTCTAAAGCACATTGGAGGTACAAACCAGAGAAAGAAAGAGCAGGGGCAGTGCTCTGTGGTCCCTTTTGAAAATAAGGCATGAAGGGAGACTTTATTTACCTCCTTGGGATTTAGAGAGTTGTGGGCTCAACTCTCCTGAGAAACACTGTAGTTGCACATGTTCTCTTCATAGCACATTTGCCTTTGTGATGACAAGTGAGTTTCTAGGAAAAATCTTGGAGGTTGCCATTCTTTGGTAGGTGCTCATCCTTCGGTAATCTTCAGTGAATTGGCGACGCCATTTGACCACTAGCCTCAAGCTAAGGCTCCTCTTGTATCATCCCACAGGTTGGCATGCAGCAGAATCCATGTAGCCTTATTCAGTGTGGTTCTTGGGCTCTAGGAAACATTCAAAGTCTCCTAGGACTCAGGGGTCTGCACTAGACCCGGAACGTACAAAAAGGACGGCCTGTGTGTTCAAGGATTTGTGAGTAAGGCACCGTTGGGAACAGCTAGATGCCGAGTCAGGGGCAGTGAAAGGCTTCTTTTGTTAAACCTCTAGAATGTGGTACGCTGAAACAACTCAAGTATCTCCCTTCTAAATCACCTTGCAGGTACAAAATAGAGAAAGAAACAGCAGGTTCAATGCTCTGTGGTCCCTTTTGAAAATAAGGCTGGAAGGGAAACTTTACTTACCTCCTTGAGATTTAGAGAGTTGCAGGCTCAATTCTCCCTGAGAAACACTGTACTTGCACATCTTCCCTTCATAACACAATTGCCTTTGTGATGACGTGAGTTTCTAGGATAGAACCTTGGAGGTTGCCATTCCTTGGTAGTTGCTCATCCCTCGGTAATCTTCAGGGAATGAACCAAACACATGGGACCTCTAGCCTCAAGTTAACGTTCAGGTTTTCTCATGACAGGGGCAGGCATGCCACAGATTCCATGCAGCCTTAGTCCCTGTGGTTCTTGAACTCTAGGAATCATATCAGTTCTCTTTTGACTCGCTGGTCTGCCCTAGGTTTTGAAACGTACTAAAAGAACCGCCTGTGTCTTCGGGAAGTTGTGAGCAATCTACGGTTGGGAACAACTAGATGCCAAGTGATGGGCAGTGAAGGGCTTCGTTGGTTACACCCCTAGCTTGCGATGGCTGGAAAGCAACACAGTTATCAACGTTCCGTGCCTTCCTTCATGCAAAGCGTGTCTGCATTCCTCAGGAAACCTGAGCTGCACTGAAAAACACAATTAGCCTACGATTGCTTCTAGGAACTAAACCGTGAAGTCGGTATACCTCAAGCAGCAACTAGACTTCATGTCCAGTTTCAATAATTACAGGGTTTCCCTTAACTGATAGTTATTCCTGAGAAAAATTGCCACCTAGGCCTCACTAAGCCTTCACCTTGATATCCTTACACCACCATCACGACTCCCAGCATGGCAATGGTTACTAATGTCATGCTCCATTGTGTCCACTGGATGTGCAATAAGAGAGCCAGAAACTCCAGAGGAATATGCTGTTTGGTCCCCCTGGAAATTGAGGCTTCCTGGAAAATTGTATTTTCCTCATTAGAAAGTTGAGAGTTGCAGCCTCAGTGTTACCTGGTAAACTCTGTTGTAGCCCACCTTTTCTTCATCGCACAATGGTATTTGTGAGGACAAGTGATTTTCCAAGAAAGAAACTTGGAGGTTGCCATTCTTTGGTATGTGCTCATCCTTCAGTGATCTACAGTGAATTGGCGAACCCGTTTGACCACTAGCCGCAAGGTAACGTTGCTCTTGAATCATGCCACAGGTTGGCATGCAGCTGAATCCATGTAGCCTTATTCAGTGTGGTTCTTGAGCTCTAGGAATCATTCCAGGTCTCAAAGTACTGGTGGGTCTGCACTAGGATGAGAAACGTACAAGAAGAATGGCCTGTGTGTTTGGGGATTTGTGAGCAGTGCACCATTGGGAAGAGCTCGATGCTGAGTCTTGGAAGGTGTAGGGCTTCTTTTGTTAAAGCTCTAGAATCTGGTAAGTTGAAACAACTCAAGTGTCTCCCTTCTAAAGCACCTTGGAGGTACCAATCAGAGAAAGAAACAGCAGGGTCAATGCTCTGTGGTCTCTTTTGAAAATACGGCTCGAAGGAAATCTTTATTTTCTTCATTGGGATCTAGGGAGTTGCGTGCTCAATTCTTCTGAGAAACACTGTAGTTGCACATGTTCTCTTCATAGCACAATTGCCTTTGTGATGACAAGTGAGTTTCTAGGAAGGAAACTTGAGGATTGCCATTCTTTGGTAGGTACTCATTCTTCGGAAATCTTCAGTCAATTGGCGAACCCATTTGTCCACTAGCCTCAAGCTAACGTTCCTCTTCTATCATGCCACAGGTTGGCATGCAGCTGAATCCAAGTAGCCTTATTATGTGTGGTCCTTGAGCTCTAGGAAGCGTTCCTGGTCTCTTAGTACTGGCTGGTCTGCACTAGAATGAGAAACGTGCAGGAAGGAAAGCGTGTGTGTTCCGGGGGTTGTGAGCAATGCACCGTTTGGAAGAGCTAGGTGCTGAGTAATGGGCAGTGTAGGGTTTCCCTGGATAAACACCTAGATTGCGACAGCTTGAAAACACCTAGCTATCAGCGTTCTGTTCAATCCTTCATGCCAAAAGTGTCTGCTTTTCTGCCTATCCGTGAGCACACAAAAAATATTATGATCCTACCCCTCCTTCTGGGAACTCACACGTGATGGAATCTACACCCAGCCGCCAGTGGACTTTAAGTGAAGCCTGAAAAATTACAGGGTTTCCCTTGAAAGCTAGTTATTCCGGAGATACATTGTACACCCAGGCCTCACTCACCGATGACCCTGTAATACTTTGACCACATTCACGACTGCCTGTATTGCAAAGTTTACTCACAAAAGGGTTTAGTTGGTAACTTGAACGTCCAATAAGTACTCAGAAACTGCAGCATAAGAAGCTGTGCTCTCCCTTTGGAGATTGAGGCTTCATGGGAAGTTTATTTTCCACATTGGAATGTCGACACTTGCGGCCTCCGTGTTACCCGATAAACAGTGTAGTTGCCCATCGTCTCTTCACTGCAGAATTGCCTTTTCAGGCAAGTGATTTTCCATGAAACAAACGTTTCCTTTCAATTCCTGCTACGTGCTCCTCCTTCAGCAGTTGTTAGTGAATAGGCCAACCACATGCGACGACTGGCCTCAACCTAACGTTCTGTTTTTCTCGTCACAATGGTAGGCAGGCAGCAGGTTCAATGCAGCGTTTTTCAAAGCAGTACTGGAACTGTAGGAGACATTTCTGGTGTCTTAGGAAAGGCGGGTGTGCACTAGGATCCACGATATTCACGAGGGGCTGCCAGTCTCTTCTGGAACTTGTGAGCAACGTTCAGTTGATGACAACTATACGCCAAGAAAGGGCAGTGAAAGGCTTTTTCTGTTAAACCTCTAGAATGTGGTAAGTTGAAACAACTCAAGTATCTCCCTTCTAACGAACCTTGGAGGAACAAAATAGAGGAAGAAAGAGCAGGGTCAATGCTCTGTGGTCCCTTTTGAAAGCAAGGCATGAAGGGAAAGTTTATTTACCTCTTTGGGATTTGAAGAGTCGCAGGCTCAATTCTCCCTGAGAAACATTGTAGTTGCACATGTTCTCTGCATAGCACAATTCCCTTTGTGAGGACAAGGGATTTTCCAAGAAAAAAAAACTTGGAGGTTGTCATTCCTTGGTATGTGCTCATCCTTCAGTAATATAGAGTGAATTGGCGACCCTATTTGACCACTAGCCTCAAGCAAACGTTCCTCTTGTCTCATAACACACGTTGGCGTGCAGCAGAATCCATGTAGCCTTATTCAGTGTTGTGCTTGGACTCTAGGAATCATTCCAGGTCTCAATACTGGCCGGTCTGCAGTAGGATGAGAAACCTACAAGAAGAAAGGCCTGTGAGTTCGGGGAGTTGTGAGCAATGCACCGTTGGGAACAGCTAGATGACGAGTCATGGGCTGTGAAGGGCCTCTTTCCTTAAACCTCTAGAATGTGGTAAGTTGAATGAACTCAAGGATCTCCCTTCTAAAGCACATTGGAGGTACAAACCAGAGAAAGAAAGAGCAGGGGCAGTGCTCTGTGGTCCCTTTTGAAAATAAGGCATGAAGGGAGACTTTATTTACCTCCTTGGGATTTAGAGAGTTGTGGGCTCAACTCTCCTGAGAAACACTGTAGTTGCACATGTTCTCTTCATAGCACATTTGCCTTTGTGATGACAAGTGAGTTTCTAGGAAAAATCTTGGAGGTTGCCATTCTTTGGTAGGTGCTCATCCTTCGGTAATCTTCAGTGAATTGGCGACGCCATTTGACCACTAGCCTCAAGCTAAGGCTCCTCTTGTATCATCCCACAGGTTGGCATGCAGCAGAATCCATGTAGCCTTATTCAGTGTGGTTCTTGGGCTCTAGGAAACATTCAAAGTCTCCTAGGACTCAGGGGTCTGCACTAGACCCGGAACGTACAAAAAGGACGGCCTGTGTGTTCAAGGATTTGTGAGTAAGGCACCGTTGGGAACAGCTAGATGCCGAGTCAGGGGCAGTGAAAGGCTTCTTTTGTTAAACCTCTAGAATGTGGTACGCTGAAACAACTCAAGTATCTCCCTTCTAAATCACCTTGCAGGTACAAAATAGAGAAAGAAACAGCAGGTTCAATGCTCTGTGGTCCCTTTTGAAAATAAGGCTGGAAGGGAAACTTTATTTACCTCCTTGAGATTTAGAGAGTTGCAGGCTCAATTCTCCCTGAGAAACACGGTACTTGCACATCTTCCCTTCATAACACAATTGCCTTTGTGATGACGTGAGTTTCTAGGATAGAACCTTGGAGGTTGCCATTCCTTGGTAGTTGCTCATCCCTCGGTAATCTTCAGGGAATGAACCAAACACATGGGACCTCTAGCCTCAAGTTAACGTTCAGGTTTTCTCATGACAGGGGCAGGCATGCCACAGATTCCATGCAGCCTTAGTCCCTGTGGTTCTTGAACTCTAGGAATCATATCAGTTCTCTTTTGACTCGCTGGTCTGCCCTAGGTTTTGAAACGTACTGAAAGGACCGCCTGTGTCTTCGGGAAGTTGTGAGCAATCTACGGTTGGGAACAACTAGATGCCAAGTGATGGGCAGTGAAGGGCTTCGTTGGTTACACCCCTAGCTTGCGATGGCTGGAAAGCAACACAGTTATCAACGTTCCGTGCCTTCCTTCATGCAAAGCGTGTCTGCATTCCTCAGGAAACCTGAGCTGCACTGAAAAACACAATTAGCCTACGATTGCTTCTAGGAACTAAACCGTGAAGTCGGTATACCTCAAGCAGCAACTAGACTTCATGTCCAGTTTCAATAATTACAGGGTTTCCCTTAACTGATAGTTATTCCTGAGAAAAATTGCCACCTAGGCCTCACTAAGCCTTCACCTTGATATCCTTACACCACCATCACGACTCCCAGCATGGCAATGGTTACTAATGTCATGCTCCATTGTGTCCACTGGATGTGCAATAAGAGAGCCAGAAACTCCAGAGGAATATGCTGTTTGGTCCCCCTGGAAATTGAGGCTTCCTGGAAAATTGTATTTTCCTCATTAGAAAGTTGAGAGTTGCAGCCTCAGTGTTACCTGGTAAACTCTGTTGTAGCCCACCTTTTCTTCATCGCACAATGGTATTTGTGAGGACAAGTGATTTTCCAAGAAAGAAACTTGGAGGTTGCCATTCTTTGGTATGTGCTCATCCTTCAGTGATCTACAGTGAATTGGCGAACCCGTTTGACCACTAGCCGCAAGGTAACGTTGCTCTTGAATCATGCCACAGGTTGGCATGCAGCTGAATCCATGTAGCCTTATTCAGTGTGGTTCTTGAGCTCTAGGAATCATTCCAGGTCTCAAAGTACTGGTGGGTCTGCACTAGGATGAGAAACGTACAAGAAGAATGGCCTGTGTGTTTGGGGATTTGTGAGCAGTGCACCATTGGGAAGAGCTCGATGCTGAGTCTTGGAAGGTGTAGGGCTTCTTTTGTTAAACCTCTAGAATCTGGTAAGTTGAAACAACTCAAGTGTCTCCCTTCTAAAGCACCTTGGAGGTACCAATCAGAGAAAGAAACAGCAGGGTCAATGCTCTGTGGTCTCTTTTGAAAATACGGCTCGAAGGAAATCTTTATTTTCTTCATTGGGATCTAGGGAGTTGCGTGCTCAATTCTTCTGAGAAACACTGTAGTTGCACATGTTCTCTTCATAGCACAATTGCCTTTGTGATGACAAGTGAGTTTCTAGGAAGGAAACTTGAGGATTGCCATTCTTTGGTAGGTACTCATTCTTCGGAAATCTTCAGTGAATTGGCGAACCCATTTGTCCACTAGCCTCAAGCTAACGTTCCTCTTCTATCATGCCACAGGTTGGCATGCAGCTGAATCCAAGTAGCCTTATTATGTGTGGTCCTTGAGCTCTAGGAAGCGTTCCTGGTCTCTTAGTACTGGCTGGTCTGCACTAGAATGAGAAACGTGCAGGAAGGAAAGCGTGTGTGTTCCGGGGGTTGTGAGCAATGCACCGTTTGGAAGAGCTAGGTGCTGAGTAATGGGCAGTGTAGGGTTTCCCTGGATAAACACCTAGATTGCGACAGCTTGAAAACACCTAGCTATCAGCGTTCTGTTCAATCCTTCATGCCAAAAGTGTCTGCTTTTCTGCCTATCCGTGAGCACACAAAAAATAATATGATCCTACCCCTCCTTCTGGGAACTCACACGTGATGGAATCTACGCCCAGCAGCCAGTGGACTTTAAGTGCAGCCTGAAAAATTACAGGGTTTCCCTTGAAAGCTAGTTATTCCGGAGATACATTGTACACCCAGGCCTCACTCACCGATGACCCTGTAATACTTTGACCACATTCACGACTGCCTGTATTGCAAAGTTTACTCACAAAAGAGTTTAGTTGGTAACTTGAACGTCCAATAAGTACTCAGAAACTGCAGCATAAGAAGCTGTGCTCTCCCTTTGGAGATTGAGGCTTCATGGGAAGTTTATTTTCCACATTGGAATGTCGACACTTGCGGCCTCCGTGTTACCCGATAAACAGTGTAGTTGCCCATCGTCTCTTCACTGCAGAATTGCCTTTTCAGGCAAGTGATTTTCCATGAAACAAACGTTTCCTTTCAATTCCTGCTACGTGCTCCTCCTTCAGCAGTTGTTAGTGAATAGGCCAACCACATGCGACGACTGGCCTCAACCTAACGTTCTGTTTTTCTCGTCACAATGGTAGGCAGGCAGCAGGTTCAATGCAGCGTTTTTCAAAGCAGTACTGGAACTGTAGGAGACATTTCTGGTGTCTTAGGAAAGGCGGGTGTGCACTAGGATCCACGATATTCACGAGGGGCTGCCAGTCTCTTCTGGAACTTGTGAGCAACGTTCAGTTGATGACAACTATACGCCAAGAAAGGGCAGTGAAAGGCTTTTTCTGTTAAACCTCTAGAATGTGGTAAGTTGAAACAACTCAAGTATCTCCCTTCTAACGAACCTTGGAGGAACAAAATAGAGGAAGAAACAGCAGGGTCAATGCTCTGTGGTCCCTTTTGAAAGCAAGGCATGAAGGGAAAGTTTATTTACCTCTTTGGGATTTGAAGAGTCGCAGGCTCAATTCTCCCTGAGAAACATTGTAGTTGCACATGTTCTCTGCATAGCACAATTCCCTTTGTGAGGACAAGGGATTTTCCAAGAAAAAAAAACTTGGAGGTTGTCATTCCTTGGTATGTGCTCATCCTTCAGTAATATAGAGTGAATTGGCGACCCTATTTGACCACTAGCCTCAAGCAAACGTTCCTCTTGTCTCATAACACACGTTGGCGTGCAGCAGAATCCATGTAGCCTTATTCAGTGTTGTTCTTGGACTCTAGGAATCATTCCAGGTCTCAATACTGGCCGGTCTGCAGTAGGATGAGAAACCTACAAGAAGAAAGGCCTGTGAGTTCGGGGAGTTGTGAGCAATGCACCGTTGGGAACAGCTAGATGACGAGTCATGGGCTGTGAAGGGCCTCTTTCCTTAAACCTCTAGAATGTGGTAAGTTGAATGAACTCAAGGATCTCCCTTCTAAAGCACATTGGAGGTACAAACCAGAGAAAGAAAGAGCAGGGGCAGTGCTCTGTGGTCCCTTTTGAAAATAAGGCATGAAGGGAGACTTTATTTACCTCCTTGGGATTTAGAGAGTTGTGGGCTCAACTCTCCTGAGAAACACTGTAGTTGCACATGTTCTCTTCATAGCACATTTGCCTTTGTGATGACAAGTGAGTTTCTAGGAAAAATCTTGGAGGTTGCCATTCTTTGGTAGGTGCTCATCCTTCGGTAATCTTCAGTGAATTGGCGACGCCATTTGACCACTAGCCTCAAGCTAAGGCTCTTCTTGTATCATCCCACAGGTTGGCATGCAACAGAATCCATGTAGCCTTATTCAGTGTGGTTCTTGGGCTCTAGGAAACATTCGAAGTCTCCTAGGACTCAGGGGTCTGCACTAGACCCGAAACGTACAAACAGGACGGCCTCTGTGTTCAAGGATTTGTGAGTAAGGCACCGTTGGGAACAGCTAGATGCCGAGTCAGGGGCAGTGAAAGGCTTCTTTTGTTAAACCTCTAGAATGTGGTACGCTGAAACAACTCAAGTATCTCCTTTCTAAATCACCTTGCAGGTACAAAATAGAGAAAGAAACAGCAGGTTCAATGCTCTGTGGTCCCTTTTGAAAATAAGGCTGGAAGGGAAACTTTTTTTACCTCCTTGAGATTTAGACAGTTGCAGGCTCAATTCTCCCTGAGAAACACTGTACTTGCACATCTTCCCTTCATAACACAATTGCCTTTGTGATGACGTGAGTTTCTAGGATAGAACCTTGGAGGTTGCCATTCCTTGGTAGTTGCTCATCCCTCGGTAATCTTCAGGGAATGAACCAAACACATGGGACCTCTAGCCTCAAGTTAACGTTCAGGTTTTCTCATGACAGGGGCAGGCATGCCACAGATTCCATGCAGCCTTAGTCCCTGTGGTTCTTGAACTCTAGGAATCATATCAGTTCTCTTTTGACTCGCTGGTTTGCCCTAGGTTTTGAAACGTACTGAAAGGACCGCCTGTTTCTTCGGGAAGTTGTGAGCAATCTACGGTTGGGAACAACTAGATGCCAAGTGATGGACAGTGAAGGGCTTCGTTGGTTACACCCCTAGCTTGCGATGGCTGGAAAGCAACACAGTTATCAACGTTCCGTGCCTTCCTTCATGCAAAGCGTGTCTGCATTCCTCAGGAAACCTGAGCTGCACTGAAAAACACAATTAGCCTACGATTGCTTCTAGGAACTAAACCGTGAAGTCGGTATACCTCAAGCAGCAACTAGACTTCATGTCCAGTTTCAATAATTACAGGGTTTCCCTTAACTGATAGTTATTCCTGAGAAAAATTGCCACCTAGGCCTCACTAAGCCTTCACCTTGATATCCTTACACCACCATCAC
Source organism: Balaenoptera physalus (assembly GCF_965194825.1). Lineage (NCBI taxonomy): Eukaryota > Metazoa > Chordata > Mammalia > Artiodactyla > Balaenopteridae > Balaenoptera > Balaenoptera physalus. The sequence goes on along the minus strand of NC_138896.1, from coordinate 47,603,870 downwards.
GACTCCCAGCATGGCAATGGTTACTAATGTCATGCTCCATTGTGTCCACTGGATGTGCAATAAGAGAGCCAGAAACTCCAGAGGAATATGCTGTTTGGTCCCCCTGGAAATTGAGGCTTCCTGGAAAATTGTATTTTCCTCATTAGAAAGTTGAGAGTTGCAGCCTCAGTGTTACGTGGTAAACTCTGTTGTAGCCCACCTTTTCTTCATCGCACAATGGTATTTGTGAGGACAAGTGATTTTCCAAGAAAGAAACTTGGTGGTTGCCATTCTTTGGTATGTGCTCATCCTTCAGTGATCTACAGTGAATTGGCGAACCCGTTTGACCACTAGCCGCAAGGTAACGTTGCTCTTGAATCATGCCACAGGTTGGCATGCAGCTGAATCCATGTAGCCTTATTCAGTGTGGTTCTTGAGCTCTAGGAATCATTCCAGGTCTCAAAGTACTGGTGGGTCTGCACTAGGATGAGAAACGTACAAGAAGAATGGCCTGTGTGTTTGGGGATTTGTGAGCAGTGCACCATTGGGAAGAGCTCGATGCTGAGTCTTGGAAGGTGTAGGGCTTCTTTTGTTAAACCTCTAGAATCTGGTAAGTTGAAACAACTCAAGTGTCTCCCTTCTAAAGCACCTTGGAGGTACCAATCAGAGAAAGAAACAGCAGGGTCAATGCTCTGTGGTCTCTTTTGAAAATACGGCTCGAAGGAAATCTTTATTTTCTTCATTGGGATCTAGGGAGTTGCGTGCTCAATTCTTCTGAGAAACACTGTAGTTGCACATGTTCTCTTCATAGCACAATTGCCTTTGTGATGACAAGTGAGTTTCTAGGAAGGAAACTTGAGGATTGCCATTCTTTGGTAGGTACTCATTCTTCGGAAATCTTCAGTGAATTGGCGAACCCATTTGTCCACTAGCCTCAAGCTAACGTTCCTCTTCTATCATGCCACAGGTTGGCATGCAGCTGAATCCAAGTAGCCTTATTATGTGTGGTCCTTGAGCTCTAGGAAGCGTTCCTGGTCTCTTAGTACTGGCTGGTCTGCACTAGAATGAGAAACGTGCAGGAAGGAAAGCGTGTGTGTTCCGGGGGTTGTGAGCAATGCACCGTTTGGAAGAGCTAGGTGCTGAGTAATGGGCAGTGTAGGGTTTCCCTGGATAAACACCTAGATTGCGACAGCTTGAAAACACCTAGCTATCAGCGTTCTGTTCAATCCTTCATGCCAAAAGTGTCTGCTTTTCTGCCTATCCGTGAGCACACAAAAAATAATATGATCCTACCCCTCCTTCTGGGAACTCACACGTGATGGAATCTACGCCCAGCAGCCAGTGGACTTTAAGTGCAGCCTGAAAAATTACAGGGTTTCCCTTGAAAGCTAGTTATTCCGGAGATACATTGTACACCCAGGCCTCACTCACCGATGACCCTGTAATACTTTGACCACATTCACGACTGCCTGTATTGCAAAGTTTACTCACAAAAGGGTTTAGTTGGTAACTTGAACGTCCAATAAGTACTCAGAAACTGCAGCATAAGAAGCTGTGCTCTCCCTTTGGAGATTGAGGCTTCATGGGAAGTTTATTTTCCACATTGGAATGTCGACACTTGCGGCCTCCGTGTTACCCGATAAACAGTGTAGTTGCCCATCGTCTCTTCACTGCAGAATTGCCTTTTCAGGCAAGTGATTTTCCATGAAACAAACGTTTCCTTTCAATTCCTGCTACGTGCTCCTCCTTCAGCAGTTGTTAGTGAATAGGCCAACCACATGCGACGACTGGCCTCAACCTAACGTTCTGTTTTTCTCGTCACAATGGTAGGCAGGCAGCAGGTTCAATGCAGCGTTTTTCAAAGCAGTACTGGAACTGTAGGAGACATTTCTGGTGTCTTAGGAAAGGCGGGTGTGCACTAGGATCCACGATATTCACGAGGGGCTGCCAGTCTCTTCTGGAACTTGTGAGCAACGTTCAGTTGATGACAACTATACGCCAAGAAAGGGCAGTGAAAGGTTTTTTCTGTTAAACCTCTAGAATGTGGTAAGTTGAAACAACTCAAGTATCTCCCTTCTAACGAACCTTGGAGGAACAAAATAGAGGAAGAAAGAGCAGGGTCAATGCTCTGTGGTCCCTTTTGAAAGCAAGGCATGAAGGGAAAGTTTATTTACCTCTTTGGGATTTGAAGAGTCGCAGGCTCAATTCTCCCTGAGAAACATTGTAGTTGCACATGTTCTCTGCATAGCACAATTCCCTTTGTGAGGACAAGGGATTTTCCAAGAAAAAAAAACTTGGAGGTTGTCATTCCTTGGTATGTGCTCATCCTTCAGTAATATAGAGTGAATTGGCGACCCTATTTGACCACTAGCCTCAAGCAAACGTTCCTCTTGTCTCATAACACACGTTGGCGTGCAGCAGAATCCATGTAGCCTTATTCAGTGTTGTGCTTGGACTCTAGGAATCATTCCAGGTCTCAATACTGGCCGGTCTGCAGTAGGATGAGAAACCTACAAGAAGAAAGGCCTGTGAGTTCGGGGAGTTGTGAGCAATGCACCGTTGGGAACAGCTAGATGACGAGTCATGGGCTGTGAAGGGCCTCTTTCCTTAAACCTCTAGAATGTGGTAAGTTGAATGAACTCAAGGATCTCCCTTCTAAAGCACATTGGAGGTACAAACCAGAGAAAGAAAGAGCAGGGGCAGTGCTCTGTGGTCCCTTTTGAAAATAAGGCATGAAGGGAGACTTTATTTACCTCCTTGGGATTTAGAGAGTTGTGGGCTCAACTCTCCTGAGAAACACTGTAGTTGCACATGTTCTCTTCATAGCACATTTGCCTTTGTGATGACAAGTGAGTTTCTAGGAAAAATCTTGGAGGTTGCCATTCTTTGGTAGGTGCTCATCCTTCGGTAATCTTCAGTGAATTGGCGACGCCATTTGACCACTAGCCTCAAGCTAAGGCTCCTCTTGTATCATCCCACAGGTTGGCATGCAGCAGAATCCATGTAGCCTTATTCAGTGTGGTTCTTGGGCTCTAGGAAACATTCAAAGTCTCCTAGGACTCAGGGGTCTGCACTAGACCCGGAACGTACAAAAAGGACGGCCTGTGTGTTCAAGGATTTGTGAGTAAGGCACCGTTGGGAACAGCTAGATGCCGAGTCAGGGGCAGTGAAAGGCTTCTTTTGTTAAACCTCTAGAATGTGGTACGCTGAAACAACTCAAGTATCTCCCTTCTAAATCACCTTGCAGGTACAAAATAGAGAAAGAAACAGCAGGTTCAATGCTCTGTGGTCCCTTTTGAAAATAAGGCTGGAAGGGAAACTTTATTTACCTCCTTGAGATTTAGAGAGTTGCAGGCTCAATTCTCCCTGGGAAACACTGTACTTGCACATCTTACCTTCATAACACAATTGCCTTTGTGATGACGTGAGTTTCTAGGATAGAACCTTGGAGGTTGCCATTCCTTGGTAGTTGCTCATCCCTCAGTAATCTTCAGGGAATGAACCAAACACATGGGACCTCTAGCCTCAAGTTAACGTTCAGGTTTTCTCATGACAGGGGCAGGCATGCCACAGATTCCATGCAGCCTTAGTCCCTGTGGTTCTTGAACTCTAGGAATCATATCAGTTCTCTTTTGACTCGCTGGTCTGCCCTAGGTTTTGAAACGTACTAAAAGGACCGCCTGTGTCTTCGCGAAGTTGTGAGCAATCTACGGTTGGGAACATCTAGATGCCAAGTGATGGGCAGTGAAGGGCTTCGTTTGTTCCACCCCTAGCTTGCGATGGCTGGAAAGCAACACAGTTATCAACGTTCCGTGCCTTCCTTCATGCAAAGCGTGTCTGCATTCCTCAGGAAACCTGAGCTGCACTGAAAAACACAATTAGCCTACGATTGCTTCTAGGAACTAAACCGTGAAGTCGGTATACCTCAAGCAGCAACTAGACTTCATGTCCAGTTTCAATAATTACAGGGTTTCCCTTAACTGATAGTTATTCCTGAGAAAAATTGCCACCTAGGCCTCACTAAGCCTTCACCTTGATATCCTTACACCACCATCACGACTCCCAGCATGGCAATGGTTACTAATGTCATGCTCCATTGTGTCCACTGGATGTGCAATAAGAGAGCCAGAAACTCCAGAGGAATATGCTGTTTGGTCCCCCTGGAAATTGAGGCTTCCTGGAAAATTGTATTTTCCTCATTAGAAAGTTGAGAGTTGCAGCCTCAGTGTTACCTGGTAAACTCTGTTGTAGCCCACCTTTTCTTCATCGCACAATGGTATTTGTGAGGACAAGTGATTTTCCAAGAAAGAAACTTGGAGGTTGCCATTCTTTGGTATGTGCTCATCCTTCAGTGATCTACAGTGAATTGGCGAACCCGTTTGACCACTAGCCGCAAGGTAACGTTGCTCTTGAATCATGCCACAGGTTGGCATGCAGCTGAATCCATGTAGCCTTATTCAGTGTGGTTCTTGAGCTCTAGGAATCATTCCAGGTCTCAAAGTACTGGTGGGTCTGCACTAGGATGAGAAACGTACAAGAAGAATGGCCTGTGTGTTTGGGGATTTGTGAGCAGTGCACCATTGGGAAGAGCTCGATGCTGAGTCTTGGAAGGTGTAGGGCTTCTTTTGTTAAAGCTCTAGAATCTGGTAAGTTGAAACAACTCAAGTGTCTCCCTTCTAAAGCACCTTGGAGGTACCAATCAGAGAAAGAAACAGCAGGGTCAATGCTCTGTGGTCTCTTTTGAAAATACGGCTCGAAGGAAATCTTTATTTTCTTCATTGGGATCTAGGGAGTTGCGTGCTCAATTCTTCTGAGAAACACTGTAGTTGCACATGTTCTCTTCATAGCACAATTGCCTTTGTGATGACAAGTGAGTTTCTAGGAAGGAAACTTGAGGATTGCCATTCTTTGGTAGGTACTCATTCTTCGGAAATCTTCAGTGAATTGGCGAACCCATTTGTCCACTAGCCTCAAGCTAACGTTCCTCTTCTATCATGCCACAGGTTGGCATGCAGCTGAATCCAAGTAGCCTTATTATGTGTGGTCCTTGAGCTCTAGGAAGCGTTCCTGGTCTCTTAGTACTGGCTGGTCTGCACTAGAATGAGAAACGTGCAGGAAGGAAAGCGTGTGTGTTCCGGGGGTTGTGAGCAATGCACCGTTTGGAAGAGCTAGGTGCTGAGTAATGGGCAGTGTAGGGTTTCCCTGGATAAACACCTAGATTGCGACAGCTTGAAAACACATAGCTATCAGCGTTCTGTTCAATCCTTCATGCCAAAAGTGTCTGCTTTTCTGCCTATCCGTGAGCACACAAAAAATAATATGATCCTACCCCTCCTTCTGGGAACTCACACGTGATGGAATCTACGCCCAGCAGCCAGTGGACTTTAAGTGCAGCCTGAAAAATTACAGGGTTTCCCTTGAAAGCTAGTTATTCCGGAGATACATTGTACACCCAGGCCTCACTCACCGATGACCCTGTAATACTTTGACCACATTCACGACTGCCTGTATTGCAAAGTTTACTCACAAAAGGGTTTAGTTGGTAACTTGAACGTCCAATAAGTACTCAGAAACTGCAGCATAAGAAGCTGTGCTCTCCCTTTGGAGATTGAGGCTTCATGGGAAGTTTATTTTCCACATTGGAATGTCGACACTTGCGGCCTCCGTGTTACCCGATAAACAGTGTAGTTGCCCATCGTCTCTTCACTGCAGAATTGCCTTTTCAGGCAAGTGATTTTCCATGAAACAAACGTTTCCTTTCAATTCCTGCTACGTGCTCCTCCTTCAGCAGTTGTTAGTGAATAGGCCAACCACATGCGACGACTGGCCTCAACCTAACGTTCTGTTTTTCTCGTCACAATGGTAGGCAGGCAGCAGGTTCAATGCAGCGTTTTTCAAAGCAGTACTGGAACTGTAGGAGACATTTCTGGTGTCTTAGGAAAGGCGGGTGTGCACTAGGATCCACGATATTCACGAGGGGCTGCCAGTCTCTTCTGGAACTTGTGAGCAACGTTCAGTTGATGACAACTATACGCCAAGAAAGGGCAGTGAAAGGTTTTTTCTGTTAAACCTCTAGAATGTGGTAAGTTGAAACAACTCAAGTATCTCCCTTCTAACGAACCTTGGAGGAACAAAATAGAGGAAGAAAGAGCAGGGTCAATGCTCTGTGGTCCCTTTTGAAAGCAAGGCATGAAGGGAAAGTTTATTTACCTCTTTGGGATTTGAAGAGTCGCAGGCTCAATTCTCCCTGAGAAACATTGTAGTTGCACATGTTCTCTGCATAGCACAATTCCCTTTGTGAGGACAAGGGATTTTCCAAGAAAAAAAAACTTGGAGGTTGTCATTCCTTGGTGTGTGCTCATCCTTCAGTAATATAGAGTGAATTGGCGACCCTATTTGACCACTAGCCTCAAGCAAACGTTCCTCTTGTCTCATAACACACGTTGGCGTGCAGCAGAATCCATGTAGCCTTATTCAGTGTTGTGCTTGGACTCTAGGAATCATTCCAGGTCTCAATACTGGCCGGTCTGCAGTAGGATGAGAAACCTACAAGAAGAAAGGCCTGTGAGTTCGGGGAGTTGTGAGCAATGCACCGTTGGGAACAGCTAGATGACGAGTCATGGGCTGTGAAGGGCCTCTTTCCTTAAACCTCTAGAATGTGGTAAGTTGAATGAACTCAAGGATCTCCCTTCTAAAGCACATTGGAGGTACAAACCAGAGAAAGAAAGAGCAGGGGCAGTGCTCTGTGGTCCCTTTTGAAAATAAGGCATGAAGGGAGACTTTATTTACCTCCTTGGGATTTAGAGAGTTGTGGGCTCAACTCTCCTGAGAAACACTGTAGTTGCACATGTTCTCTTCATAGCACATTTGCCTTTGTGATGACAAGTGAGTTTCTAGGAAAAATCTTGGAGGTTGCCATTCTTTGGTAGGTGCTCATCCTTCGGTAATCTTCAGTGAATTGGCGACGCCATTTGACCACTAGCCTCAAGCTAAGGCTCCTCTTGTATCATCCCACAGGTTGGCATGCAGCAGAATCCATGTAGCCTTATTCAGTGTGGTTCTTGGGCTCTAGGAAACATTCAAAGTCTCCTAGGACTCAGGGGTCTGCACTAGACCCGGAACGTACAAAAAGGACGGCCTGTGTGTTCAAGGATTTGTGAGTAAGGCACCGTTGGGAACAGCTAGATGCCGAGTCAGGGGCAGTGAAAGGCTTCTTTTGTTAAACCTCTAGAATGTGGTACGCTGAAACAACTCAAGTATCTCCCTTCTAAATCACCTTGCAGGTACAAAATAGAGAAAGAAACAGCAGGTTCAATGCTCTGTGGTCCCTTTTGAAAATAAGGCTGGAAGGGAAACTTTACTTACCTCCTTGAGATTTAGAGAGTTGCAGGCTCAATTCTCCCTGAGAAACACTGTACTTGCACATCTTCCCTTCATAACACAATTGCCTTTGTGATGACGTGAGTTTCTAGGATAGAACCTTGGAGGTTGCCATTCCTTGGTAGTTGCTCATCCCTCGGTAATCTTCAGGGAATGAACCAAACACATGGGACCTCTAGCCTCAAGTTAACGTTCAGGTTTTCTCATGACAGCGGCAGGCATGCCACAGATTCCATGCAGCCTTAGTCCCTGTGGTTCTTGAACTCTAGGAATCATATCAGTTCTCTTTTGACTCGCTGGTCTGCCCTAGGTTTTGAAACGTACTAAAAGAACCGCCTGTGTCTTCGGGAAGTTGTGAGCAATCTACGGTTGGGAACAACTAGATGCCAAGTGATGGGCAGTGAAGGGCTTCGTTGGTTACACCCCTAGCTTGCGATGGCTGGAAAGCAACACAGTTATCAACGTTCCGTGCCTTCCTTCATGCAAAGCGTGTCTGCATTCCTCAGGAAACCTGAGCTGCACTGAAAAACACAATTAGCCTACGATTGCTTCTAGGAACTAAACCGTGAAGTCGGTATACCTCAAGCAGCAACTAGACTTCATGTCCAGTTTCAATAATTACAGGGTTTCCCTTAACTGATAGTTATTCCTGAGAAAAATTGCCACCTAGGCCTCACTAAGCCTTCACCTTGATATCCTTACACCACCATCACGACTCCCAGCATGGCAATGGTTACTAATGTCATGCTCCATTGTGTCCACTGGATGTGCAATAAGAGAGCCAGAAACTCCAGAGGAATATGCTGTTTGGTCCCCCTGGAAATTGAGGCTTCCTGGAAAATTGTATTTTCCTCATTAGAAAGTTGAGAGTTGCAGCCTCAGTGTTACCTGGTAAACTCTGTTGTAGCCCACCTTTTCTTCATCGCACAATGGTATTTGTGAGGACAAGTGATTTTCCAAGAAAGAAACTTGGAGGTTGCCATTCTTTGGTATGTGCTCATCCTTCAGTGATCTACAGTGAATTGGCGAACCCGTTTGACCACTAGCCGCAAGGTAACGTTGCTCTTGAATCATGCCACAGGTTGGCATGCAGCTGAATCCATGTAGCCTTATTCAGTGTGGTTCTTGAGCTCTAGGAATCATTCCAGGTCTCAAAGTACTGGTGGGTCTGCACTAGGATGAGAAACGTACAAGAAGAATGGCCTGTGTGTTTGGGGATTTGTGAGCAGTGCACCATTGGGAAGAGCTCGATGCTGAGTCTTGGAAGGTGTAGGGCTTCTTTTGTTAAAGCTCTAGAATCTGGTAAGTTGAAACAACTCAAGTGTCTCCCTTCTAAAGCACCTTGGAGGTACCAATCAGAGAAAGAAACAGCAGGGTCAATGCTCTGTGGTCTCTTTTGAAAATACGGCTCGAAGGAAATCTTTATTTTCTTCATTGGGATCTAGGGAGTTGCGTGCTCAATTCTTCTGAGAAACACTGTAGTTGCACATGTTCTCTTCATAGCACAATTGCCTTTGTGATGACAAGTGAGTTTCTAGGAAGGAAACTTGAGGATTGCCATTCTTTGGTAGGTACTCATTCTTCGGAAATCTTCAGTGAATTGGCGAACCCATTTGTCCACTAGCCTCAAGCTAACGTTCCTCTTCTATCATGCCACAGGTTGGCATGCAGCTGAATCCAAGTAGCCTTATTATGTGTGGTCCTTGAGCTCTAGGAAGCGTTCCTGGTCTCTTAGTACTGGCTGGTCTGCACTAGAATGAGAAACGTGCAGGAAGGAAAGCGTGTGTGTTCCGGGGGTTGTGAGCAATGCACCGTTTGGAAGAGCTAGGTGCTGAGTAATGGGCAGTGTAGGGTTTCCCTGGATAAACACCTAGATTGCGACAGCTTGAAAACACCTAGCTATCAGCGTTCTGTTCAATCCTTCATGCCAAAAGTGTCTGCTTTTCTGCCTATCCGTGAGCACACAAAAAATAATATGATCCTACCCCTCCTTCTGGGAACTCACACGTGATGGAATCTACGCCCAGCAGCCAGTGGACTTTAAGTGCAGCCTGAAAAATTACAGGGTTTCCCTTGAAAGCTAGTTATTCCGGAGATACATTGTACACCCAGGCCTCACTCACCGATGACCCTGTAATACTTTGACCACATTCACGACTGCCTGTATTGCAAAGTTTACTCACAAAAGAGTTTAGTTGGTAACTTGAACGTCCAATAAGTACTCAGAAACTGCAGCATAAGAAGCTGTGCTCTCCCTTTGGAGATTGAGGCTTCATGGGAAGTTTATTTTCCACATTGGAATGTCGACACTTGCGGCCTCCGTGTTACCCGATAAACAGTGTAGTTGCCCATCGTCTCTTCACTGCAGAATTGCCTTTTCAGGCAAGTGATTTTCCATGAAACAAACGTTTCCTTTCAATTCCTGCTACGTGCTCCTCCTTCAGCAGTTGTTAGTGAATAGGCCAACCACATGCGACGACTGGCCTCAACCTAACGTTCTGTTTTTCTCGTCACAATGGTAGGCAGGCAGCAGGTTCAATGCAGCGTTTTTCAAAGCAGTACTGGAACTGTAGGAGACATTTCTGGTGTCTTAGGAAAGGCGGGTGTGCACTAGGATCCACGATATTCACGAGGGGCTGCCAGTCTCTTCTGGAACTTGTGAGCAACGTTCAGTTGATGACAACTATACGCCAAGAAAGGGCAGTGAAAGGCTTTTTCTGTTAAACCTCTAGAATGTGGTAAGTTGAAACAACTCAAGTATCTCCCTTCTAACGAACCTTGGAGGAACAAAATAGAGGAAGAAACAGCAGGGTCAATGCTCTGTGGTCCCTTTTGAAAGCAAGGCATGAAGGGAAAGTTTATTTACCTCTTTGGGATTTGAAGAGTCGCAGGCTCAATTCTCCCTGAGAAACATTGTAGTTGCACATGTTCTCTGCATAGCACAATTCCCTTTGTGAGGACAAGGGATTTTCCAAGAAAAAAAAACTTGGAGGTTGTCATTCCTTGGTATGTGCTCATCCTTCAGTAATATAGAGTGAATTGGCGACCCTATTTGACCACTAGCCTCAAGCAAACGTTCCTCTTGTCTCATAACACACGTTGGCGTGCAGCAGAATCCATGTAGCCTTATTCAGTGTTGTGCTTGGACTCTAGGAATCATTCCAGGTCTCAATACTGGCCGGTCTGCAGTAGGATGAGAAACCTACAAGAAGAAAGGCCTGTGAGTTCGGGGAGTTGTGAGCAATGCACCGTTGGGAACAGCTAGATGACGAGTCATGGGCTGTGAAGGGCCTCTTTCCTTAAACCTCTAGAATGTGGTAAGTTGAATGAACTCAAGGATCTCCCTTCTAAAGCACATTGGAGGTACAAACCAGAGAAAGAAAGAGCAGGGGCAGTGCTCTGTGGTCCCTTTTGAAAATAAGGCATGAAGGGAGACTTTATTTACCTCCTTGGGATTTAGAGAGTTGTGGGCTCAACTCTCCTGAGAAACACTGTAGTTGCACATGTTCTCTTCATAGCACATTTGCCTTTGTGATGACAAGTGAGTTTCTAGGAAAAATCTTGGAGGTTGCCATTCTTTGGTAGGTGCTCATCCTTCGGTAATCTTCAGTGAATTGGCGACGCCATTTGACCACTAGCCTCAAGCTAAGGCTCCTCTTGTATCATCCCACAGGTTGGTATGCAACAGAATCCATGTAGCCTTATTCAGTGTGGTTCTTGGGCTCTAGGAAACATTCGAAGTCTCCTAGGACTCAGGGGTCTGCACTAGACCCGAAACGTACAAACAGGACGGCCTCTGTGTTCAAGGATTTGTGAGTAAGGCACCGTTGGGAACAGCTAGATGCCGAGTCAGGGGCAGTGAAAGGCTTCTTTTGTTAAACCTCTAGAATGTGGTACGCTGAAACAACTCACGTATCTCCTTTCTAAATCACCTTGCAGGTACAAAATAGAGAAAGAAACAGCAGGTTCAATGCTCTGTGGTCCCTTTTGAAAATAAGGCTGGAAGGGAAACTTTATTTACCTCCTTGAGATTTAGACAGTTGCAGGCTCAATTCTCCCTGAGAAACACTGTACTTGCACATCTTCCCTTCATAACACAATTGCCTTTGTGATGACGTGAGTTTCTAGGATAGAACCTTGGAGGTTGCCATTCCTTGGTAGTTGCTCATCCCTCGGTAATCTTCAGGGAATGAACCAAACACATGGGACCTCTAGCCTCAAGTTAACGTTCAGGTTTTCTCATGACAGGGGCAGGCATGCCACAGATTCCATGCAGCCTTAGTCCCTGTGGTTCTTGAACTCTAGGAATCATATCAGTTCTCTTTTGACTCGCTGGTCTGCCCTAGGTTTTGAAACGTACTGAAAGGACCGCCTGTGTCTTCGGGAAGTTGTGAGCAATCTACGGTTGGGAACAACTAGATGCCAAGTGATGGGCAGTGAAGGGCTTCGTTGGTTACACCCCTAGCTTGCGATGGCTGGAAAGCAACACAGTTATCAACGTTCCGTGCCTTCCTTCATGCAAAGCGTGTCTGCATTCCTCAGGAAACCTGAGCTGCACTGAAAAACACAATTAGCCTACGATTGCTTCTAGGAACTAAACCGTGAAGTCGGTATACCTCAAGCAGCAACTAGACTTCATGTCCAGTTTCAATAATTACAGGGTTTCCCTTAACTGATAGTTATTCCTGAGAAAAATTGCCACCTAGGCCTCACTAAGCCTTCACCTTGATATCCTTACACCACCATCACGACTCCCAGCATGGCAATGGTTACTAATGTCATGCTCCATTGTGTCCACTGGATGTGCAATAAGAGAGCCAGAAACTCCAGAGGAATATGCTGTTTGGTCCCCCTGGAAATTGAGGCTTCCTGGAAAATTGTATTTTCCTCATTAGAAAGTTGAGAGTTGCAGCCTCAGTGTTACCTGGTAAACTCTGTTGTAGCCCACCTTTTCTTCATCGCACAATGGTATTTGTGAGGACAAGTGATTTTCCAAGAAAGAAACTTGGAGGTTGCCATTCTTTGGTATGTGCTCATCCTTCAGTGATCTACAGTGAATTGGCGAACCCGTTTGACCACTAGCCGCAAGGTAACGTTGCTCTTGAATCATGCCACAGGTTGGCATGCAGCTGAATCCATGTAGCCTTATTCAGTGTGGTTCTTGAGCTCTAGGAATCATTCCAGGTCTCAAAGTACTGGTGGGTCTGCACTAGGATGAGAAACGTACAAGAAGAATGGCCTGTGTGTTTGGGGATTTGTGAGCAGTGCACCATTGGGAAGAGCTCGATGCTGAGTCTTGGAAGGTGTAGGGCTTCTTTTGTTAAAGCTCTAGAATCTGGTAAGTTGAAACAACTCAAGTGTCTCCCTTCTAAAGCACCTTGGAGGTACCAATCAGAGAAAGAAACAGCAGGGTCAATGCTCTGTGGTCTCTTTTGAAAATACGGCTCGAAGGAAATCTTTATTTTCTTCATTGGGATCTAGGGAGTTGCGTGCTCAATTCTTCTGAGAAACACTGTAGTTGCACATGTTCTCTTCATAGCACAATTGCCTTTGTGATGACAAGTGAGTTTCTAGGAAGGAAACTTGAGGATTGCCATTCTTTGGTAGGTACTCATTCTTCGGAAATCTTCAGTCAATTGGCGAACCCATTTGTCCACTAGCCTCAAGCTAACGTTCCTCTTCTATCATGCCACAGGTTGGCATGCAGCTGAATCCAAGTAGCCTTATTATGTGTGGTCCTTGAGCTCTAGGAAGCGTTCCTGGTCTCTTAGTACTGGCTGGTCTGCACTAGAATGAGAAACGTGCAGGAAGGAAAGCGTGTGTGTTCCGGGGGTTGTGAGCAATGCACCGTTTGGAAGAGCTAGGTGCTGAGTAATGGGCAGTGTAGGGTTTCCCTGGATAAACACCTAGATTGCGACAGCTTGAAAACACCTAGCTATCAGCGTTCTGTTCAATCCTTCATGCCAAAAGTGTCTGCTTTTCTGCCTATCCGTGAGCACACAAAAAATATTATGATCCTACCCCTCCTTCTGGGAACTCACACGTGATGGAATCTACACCCAGCCGCCAGTGGACTTTAAGTGAAGCCTGAAAAATTACAGGGTTTCCCTTGAAAGCTAGTTATTCCGGAGATACATTGTACACCCAGGCCTCACTCACCGATGACCCTGTAATACTTTGACCACATTCACGACTGCCTGTATTGCAAAGTTTACTCACAAAAGGGTTTAGTTGGTAACTTGAACGTCCAATAAGTACTCAGAAACTGCAGCATAAGAAGCTGTGCTCTCCCTTTGGAGATTGAGGCTTCATGGGAAGTTTATTTTCCACATTGGAATGTCGACACTTGCGGCCTCCGTGTTACCCGATAAACAGTGTAGTTGCCCATCGTCTCTTCACTGCAGAATTGCCTTTTCAGGCAAGTGATTTTCCATGAAACAAACGTTTCCTTTCAATTCCTGCTACGTGCTCCTCCTTCAGCAGTTGTTAGTGAATAGGCCAACCACATGCGACGACTGGCCTCAACCTAACGTTCTGTTTTTCTCGTCACAATGGTAGGCAGGCAGCAGGTTCAATGCAGCGTTTTTCAAAGCAGTACTGGAACTGTAGGAGACATTTCTGGTGTCTTAGGAAAGGCGGGTGTGCACTAGGATCCACGATATTCACGAGGGGCTGCCAGTCTCTTCTGGAACTTGTGAGCAACGTTCAGTTGATGACAACTATACGCCAAGAAAGGGCAGTGAAAGGCTTTTTCTGTTAAACCTCTAGAATGTGGTAAGTTGAAACAACTCAAGTATCTCCCTTCTAACGAACCTTGGAGGAACAAAATAGAGGAAGAAACAGCAGGGTCAATGCTCTGTGGTCCCTTTTGAAAGCAAGGCATGAAGGGAAAGTTTATTTACCTCTTTGGGATTTGAAGAGTCGCAGGCTCAATTCTCCCTGAGAAACATTGTAGTTGCACATGTTCTCTGCATAGCACAATTCCCTTTGTGAGGACAAGGGATTTTCCAAGAAAAAAAAACTTGGAGGTTGTCATTCCTTGGTATGTGCTCATCCTTCAGTAATATAGAGTGAATTGGCGACCCTATTTGACCACTAGCCTCAAGCAAACGTTCCTCTTGTCTCATAACACACGTTGGCGTGCAGCAGAATCCATGTAGCCTTATTCAGTGTTGTTCTTGGACTCTAGGAATCATTCCAGGTCTCAATACTGGCCGGTCTGCAGTAGGATGAGAAACCTACAAGAAGAAAGGCCTGTGAGTTCAGGGAGTTGTGAGCAATGCACCGTTGGGAACAGCTAGATGACGAGTCATGGGCTGTGAAGGGCCTCTTTCCTTAAACCTCTAGAATGTGGTAAGTTGAATGAACTCAAGGATCTCCCTTCTAAAGCACATTGGAGGTACAAACCAGAGAAAGAAAGAGCAGGGGCAGTGCTCTGTGGTCCCTTTTGAAAATAAGGCATGAAGGGAGACTTTATTTACCTCCTTGGGATTTAGAGAGTTGTGGGCTCAACTCTCCTGAGAAACACTGTAGTTGCACATGTTCTCTTCATAGCACATTTGCCTTTGTGATGACAAGTGAGTTTCTAGGAAAAATCTTGGAGGTTGCCATTCTTTGGTAGGTGCTCATCCTTCGGTAATCTTCAGTGAATTGGCGACGCCATTTGACCACTAGCCTCAAGCTAAGGCTCCTCTTGTATCATCCCACAGGTTGGCATGCAACAGAATCCATGTAGCCTTATTCAGTGTGGTTCTTGGGCTCTAGGAAACATTCGAAGTCTCCTAGGACTCAGGGGTCTGCACTAGACCCGAAACGTACAAACAGGACGGCCTCTGTGTTCAAGGATTTGTGAGTAAGGCACCGTTGGGAACAGCTAGATGCCGAGTCAGGGGCAGTGAAAGGCTTCTTTTGTTAAACCTCTAGAATGTGGTACGCTGAAACAACTCAAGTATCTCCCTTCTAAATCACCTTGCAGGTACAAAATAGAGAAAGAAACAGCAGGTTCAATGCTCTGTGGTCCCTTTTGAAAATAAGGCTGGAAGGGAAACTTTATTTACCTCCTTGAGATTTAGAGAGTTGCAGGCTCAGTTCTCCCTGAGAAACACTGTACTTGCACATCTTCCCTTCATAACACAATTGCCTTTGTGATGACGTGAGTTTCTAGGATAGAACCTTGGAGGTTGCCATTCCTTGGTAGTTGCTCATCCCTCGGTAATCTTCAGGGAATGAACCAAACACATGGGACCTCTAGCCTCAAGTTAACGTTCAGGTTTTCTCATGACAGGGGCAGGCATGCCACAGATTCCATGCAGCCTTAGTCCCTGTGGTTCTTGAACTCTAGGAATCATATCAGTTCTCTTTTGACTCGCTGGTCTGCCCTAGGTTTTGAAACGTACTAAAAGGACCGCCTGTGTCTTCGGGAAGTTGTGAGCAATCTACGGTTGGGAACAACTAGATGCCAAGTGATGGGCAGTGAAGGGCTTCGTTGGTTACACCCCTAGCTTGCGATGGCTGGAAAGCAACACAGTTATCAACGTTCCGTGCCTTCCTTCATGCAAAGCGTGTCTGCATTCCTCAGGAAACCTGAGCTGCACTGAAAAACACAATTAGCCTACGATTGCTTCTAGGAACTAAACCGTGAAGTCGGTATACCTCAAGCAGCAACTAGACTTCATGTCCAGTTTCAATAATTACAGGGTTTCCCTTAACTGATAGTTATTCCTGAGAAAAATTGCCACCTAGGCCTCACTAAGCCTTCACCTTGATATCCTTACACCACCATCACGACTCCCAGCATGGCAATGGTTACTAATGTCATGCTCCATTGTGTCCACTGGATGTGCAATAAGAGAGCCAGAAACTCCAGAGGAATATGCTGTTTGGTCCCCCTGGAAATTGAGGCTTCCTGGAAAATTGTATTTTCCTCATTAGAAAGTTGAGAGTTGCAGCCTCAGTGTTACCTGGTAAACTCTGTTGTAGCCCACCTTTTCTTCATCGCACAATGGTATTTGTGAGGACAAGTGATTTTCCAAGAAAGAAACTTGGAGGTTGCCATTCTTTGGTATGTGCTCATCCTTCAGTGATCTACAGTGAATTGGCGAACCCGTTTGACCACTAGCCGCAAGGTAACGTTGCTCTTGAATCATGCCACAGGTTGGCATGCAGCTGAATCCATGTAGCCTTATTCAGTGTGGTTCTTGAGCTCTAGGAATCATTCCAGGTCTCAAAGTACTGGTGGGTCTGCACTAGGATGAGAAACGTACAAGAAGAATGGCCTGTGTGTTTGGGGATTTGTGAGCAGTGCACCATTGGGAAGAGCTCGATGCTGAGTCTTGGAAGGTGTAGGGCTTCTTTTGTTAAACCTCTAGAATCTGGTAAGTTGAAACAACTCAAGTGTCTCCCTTCTAAAGCACCTTGGAGGTACCAATCAGAGAAAGAAACAGCAGGGTCAATGCTCTGTGGTCTCTTTTGAAAATACGGCTCGAAGGAAATCTTTATTTTCTTCATTGGGATCTAGGGAGTTGCGTGCTCAATTCTTCTGAGAAACACTGTAGTTGCACATGTTCTCTTCATAGCACAATTGCCTTTGTGATGACAAGTGAGTTTCTAGGAAGGAAACTTGAGGATTGCCATTCTTTGGTAGGTACTCATTCTTCGGAAATCTTCAGTGAATTGGCGAACCCATTTGTCCACTAGCCTCAAGCTAACGTTCCTCTTCTATCATGCCACAGGTTGGCATGCAGCTGAATCCAAGTAGCCTTATTATGTGTGGTCCTTGAGCTCTAGGAAGCGTTCCTGGTCTCTTAGTACTGGCTGGTCTGCACTAGAATGAGAAACGTGCAGGAAGGAAAGCGTGTGTGTTCCGGGGGTTGTGAGCAATGCACCGTTTGGAAGAGCTAGGTGCTGAGTAATGGGCAGTGTAGGGTTTCCCTGGATAAACACCTAGATTGCGACAGCTTGAAAACACCTAGCTATCAGCGTTCTGTTCAATCCTTCATGCCAAAAGTGTCTGCTTTTCTGCCTATCCGTGAGCACACAAAAAATAATATGATCCTACCCCTCCTTCTGGGAACTCACACGTGATGGAATCTACGCCCAGCCGCCAGTGGACTTTAAGTGAAGCCTGAAAAATTACAGGGTTTCCCTTGAAAGCTAGTTATTCCGGAGATACATTGTACACCCAGGCCTCACTCACCGATGACCCTGTAATACTTTGACCACATTCACGACTGCCTGTATTGCAAAGTTTACTCACAAAAGGGTTTAGTTGGTAACTTGAACGTCCAATAAGTACTCAGAAACTGCAGCATAAGAAGCTGTGCTCTCCCTTTGGAGATTGAGGCTTCATGGGAAGTTTATTTTCCACATTGGAATGTCGACACTTGCGGCCTCCGTGTTACCCGATAAACAGTGTAGTTGCCCATCGTCTCTTCACTGCAGAATTGCCTTTTCAGGCAAGTGATTTTCCATGAAACAAACGTTTCCTTTCAATTCCTGCTACGTGCTCCTCCTTCAGCAGTTGTTAGTGAATAGGCCAACCACATGCGACGACTGGCCTCAACCTAACGTTCTGTTTTTCTCGTCACAATGGTAGGCAGGCAGCAGGTTCAATGCAGCGTTTTTCAAAGCAGTACTGGAACTGTAGGAGACATTTCTGGTGTCTTAGGAAAGGCGGGTGTGCACTAGGATCCACGATATTCACGAGGGGCTGCCAGTCTCTTCTGGAACTTGTGAGCAACGTTCAGTTGATGACAACTATACGCCAAGAAAGGGCAGTGAAAGGCTTTTTCTGTTAAACCTCTAGAATGTGGTAAGTTGAAACAACTCAAGTATCTCCCTTCTAACGAACCTTGGAGGAACAAAATAGAGGAAGAAAGAGCAGGGTCAATGCTCTGTGGTCCCTTTTGAAAGCAAGGCATGAAGGGAAAGTTTATTTACCTCTTTGGGATTTGAAGAGTCGCAGGCTCAATTCTCCCTGAGAAACATTGTAGTTGCACATGTTCTCTGCATAGCACAATTCCCTTTGTGAGGACAAGGGATTTTCCAAGAAAAAAAAACTTGGAGGTTGTCATTCCTTGGTATGTGCTCATCCTTCAGTAATATAGAGTGAATTGGCGACCCTATTTGACCACTAGCCTCAAGCAAACGTTCCTCTTGTCTCATAACACACGTTGGCGTGCAGCAGAATCCATGTAGCCTTATTCAGTGTTGTGCTTGGACTCTAGGAATCATTCCAGGTCTCAATACTGGCCGGTCTGCAGTAGGATGAGAAACCTACAAGAAGAAAGGCCTGTGAGTTCGGGGAGTTGTGAGCAATGCACCGTTGGGAACAGCTAGATGACGAGTCATGGGCTGTGAAGGGCCTCTTTCCTTAAACCTCTAGAATGTGGTAAGTTGAATGAACTCAAGGATCTCCCTTCTAAAGCACATTGGAGGTACAAACCAGAGAAAGAAAGAGCAGGGGCAGTGCTCTGTGGTCCCTTTTGAAAATAAGGCATGAAGGGAGACTTTATTTACCTCCTTGGGATTTAGAGAGTTGTGGGCTCAACTCTCCTGAGAAACACTGTAGTTGCACATGTTCTCTTCATAGCACATTTGCCTTTGTGATGACAAGTGAGTTTCTAGGAAAAATCTTGGAGGTTGCCATTCTTTGGTAGGTGCTCATCCTTCGGTAATCTTCAGTGAATTGGCGACGCCATTTGACCACTAGCCTCAAGCTAAGGCTCCTCTTGTATCATCCCACAGGTTGGCATGCAGCAGAATCCATGTAGCCTTATTCAGTGTGGTTCTTGGGCTCTAGGAAACATTCGAAGTCTCCTAGGACTCAGGGGTCTGCACTAGACCCGAAACGTACAAACAGGACGGCCTCTGTGTTCAAGGATTTGTGAGTAAGGCACCGTTGGGAACAGCTAGATGCCGAGTCAGGGGCAGTGAAAGGCTTCTTTTGTTAAACCTCTAGAATGTGGTACGCTGAAACAACTCAAGTATCTCCCTTCTAAATCACCTTGCAGGTACAAAATAGAGAAAGAAACAGCAGGTTCAATGCTCTGTGGTCCCTTTTGAAAATAAGGCTGGAAGGGAAACTTTATTTACCTCCTTGAGATTTAGAGAGTTGCAGGCTCAGTTCTCCCTGAGAAACACTGTACTTGCACATCTTCCCTTCATAACACAATTGCCTTTGTGATGACGTGAGTTTCTAGGATAGAACCTTGGAGGTTGCCATTCCTTGGTAGTTGCTCATCCCTCGGTAATCTTCAGGGAATGAACCAAACACATGGGACCTCTAGCCTCAAGTTAACGTTCAGGTTTTCTCATGACAGGGGCAGGCATGCCACAGATTCCATGCAGCCTTAGTCCCTGTGGTTCTTGAACTCTAGGAATCATATCAGTTCTCTTTTGACTCGCTGGTCTGCCCTAGGTTTTGAAACGTACTAAAAGGACCGCCTGTGTCTTCGGGAAGTTGTGAGCAATCTACGGTTGGGAACAACTAGATGCCAAGTGATGGGCAGTGAAGGGCTTCGTTGGTTACACCCCTAGCTTGCGATGGCTGGAAAGCAACACAGTTATCAACGTTCCGTGCCTTCCTTCATGCAAAGCGTGTCTGCATTCCTCAGGAAACCTGAGCTGCACTGAAAAACACAATTAGCCTACGATTGCTTCTAGGAACTAAACCGTGAAGTCGGTATACCTCAAGCAGCAACTAGACTTCATGTCCAGTTTCAATAATTACAGGGTTTCCCTTAACTGATAGTTATTCCTGAGAAAAATTGCCACCTAGGCCTCACTAAGCCTTCACCTTGATATCCTTACACCACCATCACGACTCCCAGCATGGCAATGGTTACTAATGTCATGCTCCATTGTGTCCACTGGATGTGCAATAAGAGAGCCAGAAACTCCAGAGGAATATGCTGTTTGGTCCCCCTGGAAATTGAGGCTTCCTGGAAAATTGTATTTTCCTCATTAGAAAGTTGAGAGTTGCAGCCTCAGTGTTACCTGGTAAACTCTGTTGTAGCCCACCTTTTCTTCATCGCACAATGGTATTTGTGAGGACAAGTGATTTTCCAAGAAAGAAACTTGGAGGTTGCCATTCTTTGGTATGTGCTCATCCTTCAGTGATCTACAGTGAATTGGCGAACCCGTTTGACCACTAGCCGCAAGGTAACGTTGCTCTTGAATCATGCCACAGGTTGGCATGCAGCTGAATCCATGTAGCCTTATTCAGTGTGGTTCTTGAGCTCTAGGAATCATTCCAGGTCTCAAAGTACTGGTGGGTCTGCACTAGGATGAGAAACGTACAAGAAGAATGGCCTGTGTGTTTGGGGATTTGTGAGCAGTGCACCATTGGGAAGAGCTCGATGCTGAGTCTTGGAAGGTGTAGGGCTTCTTTTGTTAAAGCTCTAGAATCTGGTAAGTTGAAACAACTCAAGTGTCTCCCTTCTAAAGCACCTTGGAGGTACCAATCAGAGAAAGAAACAGCAGGGTCAATGCTCTGTGGTCTCTTTTGAAAATACG
The DNA here is from genome assembly GCF_965194825.1 of Balaenoptera physalus. Classification (NCBI taxonomy): domain Eukaryota; kingdom Metazoa; phylum Chordata; class Mammalia; order Artiodactyla; family Balaenopteridae; genus Balaenoptera; species Balaenoptera physalus. The sequence goes on along the minus strand of NC_138896.1, from coordinate 47,582,996 downwards.
GCTCGAAGGAAATCTTTATTTTCTTCATTGGGATCTAGGGAGTTGCGTGCTCAATTCTTCTGAGAAACACTGTAGTTGCACATGTTCTCTTCATAGCACAATTGCCTTTGTGATGACAAGTGAGTTTCTAGGAAGGAAACTTGAGGATTGCCATTCTTTGGTAGGTACTCATTCTTCGGAAATCTTCAGTGAATTGGCGAACCCATTTGTCCACTAGCCTCAAGCTAACGTTCCTCTTCTATCATGCCACAGGTTGGCATGCAGCTGAATCCAAGTAGCCTTATTATGTGTGGTCCTTGAGCTCTAGGAAGCGTTCCTGGTCTCTTAGTACTGGCTGGTCTGCACTAGAATGAGAAACGTGCAGGAAGGAAAGCGTGTGTGTTCCGGGGGTTGTGAGCAATGCACCGTTTGGAAGAGCTAGGTGCTGAGTAATGGGCAGTGTAGGGTTTCCCTGGATAAACACCTAGATTGCGACAGCTTGAAAACACCTAGCTATCAGCGTTCTGTTCAATCCTTCATGCCAAAAGTGTCTGCTTTTCTGCCTATCCGTGAGCACACAAAAAATAATATGATCCTACCCCTCCTTCTGGGAACTCACACGTGATGGAATCTACGCCCAGCCGCCAGTGGACTTTAAGTGAAGCCTGAAAAATTACAGGGTTTCCCTTGAAAGCTAGTTATTCCGGAGATACGTTGTACACCCAGGCCTCACTCACCGATGACCCTGTAATACTTTGACCACATTCACGACTGCCTGTATTGCAAAGTTTACTCACAAAAGGGTTTAGTTGGTAACTTGAACGTCCAATAAGTACTCAGAAACTGCAGCATAAGAAGCTGTGCTCTCCCTTTGGAGATTGAGGCTTCATGGGAAGTTTATTTTCCACATTGGAATGTCGACACTTGCGGCCTCCGTGTTACCCGATAAACAGTGTAGTTGCCCATCGTCTCTTCACTGCAGAATTGCCTTTTCAGGCAAGTGATTTTCCATGAAACAAACGTTTCCTTTCAATTCCTGCTACGTGCTCCTCCTTCAGCAGTTGTTAGTGAATAGGCCAACCACATGCGACGACTGGCCTCAACCTAACGTTCTGTTTTTCTCGTCACAATGGTAGGCAGGCAGCAGGTTCAATGCAGCGTTTTTCAAAGCAGTACTGGAACTGTAGGAGACATTTCTGGTGTCTTAGGAAAGGCGGGTGTGCACTAGGATCCACGATATTCACGAGGGGCTGCCAGTCTCTTCTGGAACTTGTGAGCAACGTTCAGTTGATGACAACTATACGCCAAGAAAGGGCAGTGAAAGGCTTTTTCTGTTAAACCTCTAGAATGTGGTAAGTTGAAACAACTCAAGTATCTCCCTTCTAACGAACCTTGGAGGAACAAAATAGAGGAAGAAAGAGCAGGGTCAATGCTCTGTGGTCCCTTTTGAAAGCAAGGCATGAAGGGAAAGTTTATTTACCTCTTTGGGATTTGAAGAGTCGCAGGCTCAATTCTCCCTGAGAAACATTGTAGTTGCACATGTTCTCTGCATAGCACAATTCCCTTTGTGAGGACAAGGGATTTTCCAAGAAAAAAAAACTTGGAGGTTGTCATTCCTTGGTATGTGCTCATCCTTCAGTAATATAGAGTGAATTGGCGACCCTATTTGACCACTAGCCTCAAGCAAACGTTCCTCTTGTCTCATAACACACGTTGGCGTGCAGCAGAATCCATGTAGCCTTATTCAGTGTTGTGCTTGGACTCTAGGAATCATTCCAGGTCTCAATACTGGCCGGTCTGCAGTAGGATGAGAAACCTACAAGAAGAAAGGCCTGTGAGTTCAGGGAGTTGTGAGCAATGCACCGTTGGGAACAGCTAGATGACGAGTCATGGGCTGTGAAGGGCCTCTTTCCTTAAACCTCTAGAATGTGGTAAGTTGAATGAACTCAAGGATCTCCCTTCTAAAGCACATTGGAGGTACAAACCAGAGAAAGAAAGAGCAGGGGCAGTGCTCTGTGGTCCCTTTTGAAAATAAGGCATGAAGGGAGACTTTATTTACCTCCTTGGGATTTAGAGAGTTGTGGGCTCAACTCTCCTGAGAAACACTGTAGTTGCACATGTTCTCTTCATAGCACATTTGCCTTTGTGATGACAAGTGAGTTTCTAGGAAAAATCTTGGAGGTTGCCATTCTTTGGTAGGTGCTCATCCTTCGGTAATCTTCAGTGAATTGGCGACGCCATTTGACCACTAGCCTCAAGCTAAGGCTCCTCTTGTATCATCCCACAGGTTGGCATGCAACAGAATCCATGTAGCCTTATTCAGTGTGGTTCTTGGGCTCTAGGAAACATTCGAAGTCTCCTAGGACTCAGGGGTCTGCACTAGACCCGAAACGTACAAACAGGACGGCCTCTGTGTTCAAGGATTTGTGAGTAAGGCACCGTTGGGAACAGCTAGATGCCGAGTCAGGGGCAGTGAAAGGCTTCTTTTGTTAAACCTCTAGAATGTGGTACGCTGAAACAACTCAAGTATCTCCTTTCTAAATCACCTTGCAGGTACAAAATAGAGAAAGAAACAGCAGGTTCAATGCTCTGTGGTCCCTTTTGAAAATAAGGCTGGAAGGGAAACTTTATTTACCTCCTTGAGATTTAGAGAGTTGCAGGCTCAATTCTCCCTGAGAAACACTGTACTTGCACATCTTCCCTTCATAACACAATTGCCTTTGTGATGACGTGAGTTTCTAGGATAGAACCTTGGAGGTTGCCATTCCTTGGTAGTTGCTCATCCCTCGGTAATCTTCAGGGAATGAACCAAACACATGGGACCTCTAGCCTCAAGTTAACGTTCAGGTTTTCTCATGACAGGGGCAGGCATGCCACAGATTCCATGCAGCCTTAGTCCCTGTGGTTCTTGAACTCTAGGAATCATATCAGTTCTCTTTTGACTCGCTGGTCTGCCCTAGGTTTTGAAACGTACTAAAAGGACCGCCTGTGTCTTCGGGAAGTTGTGAGCAATCTACGGTTGGGAACAACTAGATGCCAAGTGATGGGCAGTGAAGGGCTTCGTTGGTTACACCCCTAGCTTGCGATGGCTGGAAAGCAACACAGTTATCAACGTTCCGTGCCTTCCTTCATGCAAAGCGTGTCTGCATTCCTCAGGAAACCTGAGCTGCACTGAAAAACACAATTAGCCTACGATTGCTTCTAGGAACTAAACCGTGAAGTCGGTATACCTCAAGCAGCAACTAGACTTCATGTCCAGTTTCAATAATTACAGGGTTTCCCTTAACTGATAGTTATTCCTGAGAAAAATTGCCACCTAGGCCTCACTAAGCCTTCACCTTGATATCCTTACACCACCATCACGACTCCCAGCATGGCAATGGTTACTAATGTCATGCTCCATTGTGTCCACTGGATGTGCAATAAGAGAGCCAGAAACTCCAGAGGAATATGCTGTTTGGTCCCCCTGGAAATTGAGGCTTCCTGGAAAATTGTATTTTCCTCATTAGAAAGTTGAGAGTTGCAGCCTCAGTGTTACCTGGTAAACTCTGTTGTAGCCCACCTTTTCTTCATCGCACAATGGTATTTGTGAGGACAAGTGATTTTCCAAGAAAGAAACTTGGAGGTTGCCATTCTTTGGTATGTGCTCATCCTTCAGTGATCTACAGTGAATTGGCGAACCCGTTTGACCACTAGCCGCAAGGTAACGTTGCTCTTGAATCATGCCACAGTTTGGCATGCAGCTGAATCCATGTAGCCTTATTCAGTGTGGTTCTTGAGCTCTAGGAATCATTCCAGGTCTCAAAGTACTGGTGGGTCTGCACTAGGATGAGAAACGTACAAGAAGAATGGCCTGTGTGTTTGGGGATTTGTGAGCAGTGCACCATTGGGAAGAGCTCGATGCTGAGTCTTGGAAGGTGTAGGGCTTCTTTTGTTAAACCTCTAGAATCTGGTAAGTTGAAACAACTCAAGTGTCTCCCTTCTAAAGCACCTTGGAGGTACCAATCAGAGAAAGAAACAGCAGGGTCAATGCTCTGTGGTCTCTTTTGAAAATACGGCTCGAAGGAAATCTTTATTTTCTTCATTGGGATCTAGGGAGTTGCGTGCTCAATTCTTCTGAGAAACACTGTAGTTGCACATGTTCTCTTCATAGCACAATTGCCTTTGTGATGACAAGTGAGTTTCTAGGAAGGAAACTTGAGGATTGCCATTCTTTGGTAGGTACTCATTCTTCGGAAATCTTCAGTGAATTGGCGAACCCATTTGTCCACTAGCCTCAAGCTAACGTTCCTCTTCTATCATGCCACAGGTTGGCATGCAGCTGAATCCAAGTAGCCTTATTATGTGTGGTCCTTGAGCTCTAGGAAGCGTTCCTGGTCTCTTAGTACTGGCTGGTCTGCACTAGAATGAGAAACGTGCAGGAAGGAAAGCGTGTGTGTTCCGGGGGTTGTGAGCAATGCACCGTTTGGAAGAGCTAGGTGCTGAGTAATGGGCAGTGTAGGGTTTCCCTGGATAAACACCTAGATTGCGACAGCTTGAAAACACCTAGCTATCAGCGTTCTGTTCAATCCTTCATGCCCAAAGTGTCTGCTTTTCTGCCTATCCGTGAGCACACAAAAAATAATATGATCCTACCCCTCCTTCTGGGAACTCACACGTGATGGAATCTACGCCCAGCAGCCAGTGGACTTTAAGTGCAGCCTGAAAAATTACAGGGTTTCCCTTGAAAGCTAGTTATTCCGGAGATACATTGTACACCCAGGCCTCACTCACCGATGACCCTGTAATACTTTGACCACATTCACGACTGCCTGTATTGCAAAGTTTACTCACAAAAGGGTTTAGTTGGTAACTTGAACGTCCAATAAGTACTCAGAAACTGCAGCATAAGAAGCTGTGCTCTCCCTTTGGAGATTGAGGCTTCATGGGAAGTTTATTTTCCACATTGGAATGTCGACACTTGCGGCCTCCGTGTTACCCGATAAACAGTGTAGTTGCCCATCGTCTCTTCACTGCAGAATTGCCTTTTCAGGCAAGTGATTTTCCATGAAACAAACGTTTCCTTTCAATTCCTGCTACGTGCTCCTCCTTCAGCAGTTGTTAGTGAATAGGCCAACCACATGCGACGACTGGCCTCAACCTAACGTTCTGTTTTTCTCGTCACAATGGTAGGCAGGCAGCAGGTTCAATGCAGCGTTTTTCAAAGCAGTACTGGAACTGTAGGAGACATTTCTGGTGTCTTAGGAAAGGCGGGTGTGCACTAGGATCCACGATATTCACGAGGGGCTGCCAGTCTCTTCTGGAACTTGTGAGCAACGTTCAGTTGATGACAACTATACGCCAAGAAAGGGCAGTGAAAGGCTTTTTCTGTTAAACCTCTAGAATGTGGTAAGTTGAAACAACTCAAGTATCTCCCTTCTAACGAACCTTGGAGGAACAAAATAGAGGAAGAAACAGCAGGGTCAATGCTCTGTGGTCCCTTTTGAAAGCAAGGCATGAAGGGAAAGTTTATTTACCTCTTTGGGATTTGAAGAGTCACAGGCTCAATTCTCCCTGAGAAACATTGTAGTTGCACATGTTCTCTGCATAGCACAATTCCCTTTGTGAGGACAAGGGATTTTCCAAGAAAAAAAAACTTGGAGGTTGTCATTCCTTGGTATGTGCTCATCCTTCAGTAATATAGAGTGAATTGGCGACCCTATTTGACCACTAGCCTCAAGCAAACGTTCCTCTTGTCTCATAACACACGTTGGCGTGCAGCAGAATCCATGTAGCCTTATTCAGTGTTGTTCTTGGACTCTAGGAATCATTCCAGGTCTCAATACTGGCCGGTCTGCAGTAGGATGAGAAAACTACAAGAAGAAAGGCCTGTGAGTTCGGGGAGTTGTGAGCAATGCACCGTTGGGAACAGCTAGATGACGAGTCATGGGCTGTGAAGGGCCTCTTTCCTTAAACCTCTAGAATGTGGTAAGTTGAATGAACTCAAGGATCTCCCTTCTAAAGCACATTGGAGGTACAAACCAGAGAAAGAAAGAGCAGGGGCAGTGCTCTGTGGTCCCTTTTGAAAATAAGGCATGAAGGGAGACTTTATTTACCTCCTTGGGATTTAGAGAGTTGTGGGCTCAACTCTCCTGAGAAACACTGTAGTTGCACATGTTCTCTTCATAGCACATTTGCCTTTGTGATGACAAGTGAGTTTCTAGGAAAAATCTTGGAGGTTGCCATTCTTTGGTAGGTGCTCATCCTTCGGTAATCTTCAGTGAATTGGCGACGCCATTTGACCACTAGCCTCAAGCTAAGGCTCCTCTTGTATCATCCCACAGGTTGGCATGCAGCAGAATCCATGTAGCATTATTCAGTGTGGTTCTTGGGCTCTAGGAAACATTCAAAGTCTCCTAGGACTCAGGGGTCTGCACTAGACCCGGAACGTACAAAAAGGACGGCCTGTGTGTTCAAGGATTTGTGAGTAAGGCACCGTTGGGAACAGCTAGATGCCGAGTCAGGGGCAGTGAAAGGCTTCTTTTGTTAAACCTCTAGAATGTGGTACGCTGAAACAACTCAAGTATCTCCCTTCTAAATCACCTTGCAGGTACAAAATAGAGAAAGAAACAGCAGGTTCAATGCTCTGTGGTCCCTTTTGAAAATAAGGCTGGAAGGGAAACTTTATTTACCTCCTTGAGATTTAGAGAGTTGCAGGCTCAATTCTCCCTGAGAAACACTGTACTTGCACATCTTCCCTTCATAACACAATTGCCTTTGTGATGACGTGAGTTTCTAGGATAGAACCTTGGAGGTTGCCATTCCTTGGTAGTTGCTCAATCCTCGGTAATCTTCAGGGAATGAACCAAACACATGGGACCTCTAGCCTCAAGTTAACGTTCAGGTTTTCTCATGACAGGGGCAGGCATGCCACAGATTCCATGCAGCCTTAGTCCCTGTGGTTCTTGAACTCTAGGAATCATATCAGTTCTCTTTTGACTCGCTGGTCTGCCCTAGGTTTTGAAACGTACTAAAAGGACCGCCTGTGTCTTCGGGAAGTTGTGAGCAATCTACGGTTGGGAACAACTAGATGCCAAGTGATGGGCAGTGAAGGGCTTCGTTGGTTACACCCCTAGCTTGCGATGGCTGGAAAGCAACACAGTTATCAACGTTCCGTGCCTTCCTTCATGCAAAGCGTGTCTGCATTCCTCAGGAAACCTGAGCTGCACTGAAAAACACAATTAGCCTACGATTGCTTCTAGGAACTAAACCGTGAAGTCGGTATACCTCAAGCAGCAACTAGACTTCATGTCCAGTTTCAATAATTACAGGGTTTCCCTTAACTGATAGTTATTCCTGAGAAAAATTGCCACCTAGGCCTCACTAAGCCTTCACCTTGATATCCTTACACCACCATCACGACTCCCAGCATGGCAATGGTTACTAATGTCATGCTCCATTGTGTCCACTGGATGTGCAATAAGAGAGCCAGAAACTCCAGAGGAATATGCTGTTTGGTCCCCCTGGAAATTGAGGCTTCCTGGAAAATTGTATTTTCCTCATTAGAAAGTTGAGAGTTGCAGCCTCAGTGTTACCTGGTAAACTCTGTTGTAGCCCACCTTTTCTTCATCGCACAATGGTATTTGTGAGGACAAGTGATTTTCCAAGAAAGAAACTTGGAGGTTGCCATTCTTTGGTATGTGCTCATCCTTCAGTGATCTACAGTGAATTGGCGAACCCGTTTGACCACTAGCCGCAAGGTAACGTTGCTCTTGAATCATGCCACAGGTTGGCATGCAGCTGAATCCATGTAGCCTTATTCAGTGTGGTTCTTGAGCTCTAGGAATCATTCCAGGTCTCAAAGTACTGGTGGGTCTGCACTAGGATGAGAAACGTACAAGAAGAATGGCCTGTGTGTTTGGGGATTTGTGAGCAGTGCACCATTGGGAAGAGCTCGATGCTGAGTCTTGGAAGGTGTAGGGCTTCTTTTGTTAAACCTCTAGAATCTGGTAAGTTGAAACAACTCAAGTGTCTCCCTTCTAAAGCACCTTGGAGGTACCAATCAGAGAAAGAAACAGCAGGGTCAATGCTCTGTGGTCTCTTTTGAAAATACGGCTCGAAGGAAATCTTTATTTTCTTCATTGGGATCTAGGGAGTTGCGTGCTCAATTCTTCTGAGAAACACTGTAGTTGCACATGTTCTCTTCATAGCACAATTGCCTTTGTGATGACAAGTGAGTTTCTAGGAAGGAAACTTGAGGATTGCCATTCTTTGGTAGGTACTCATTCTTCGGAAATCTTCAGTGAATTGGCGAACCCATTTGTCCACTAGCCTCAAGCTAACGTTCCTCTTCTATCATGCCACAGGTTGGCATGCAGCTGAATCCAAGTAGCCTTATTATGTGTGGTCCTTGAGCTCTAGGAAGCGTTCCTGGTCTCTTAGTACTGGCTGGTCTGCACTAGAATGAGAAACGTGCAGGAAGGAAAGCGTGTGTGTTCCGGGGGTTGTGAGCAATGCACCGTTTGGAAGAGCTAGGTGCTGAGTAATGGGCAGTGTAGGGTTTCCCTGGATAAACACCTAGATTGCGACAGCTTGAAAACACCTAGCTATCAGCGTTCTGTTCAATCCTTCATGCCAAAAGTGTCTGCTTTTCTGCCTATCCGTGAGCACACAAAAAATAATATGATCCTACCCCTCCTTCTGGGAACTCACACGTGATGGAATCTACGCCCAGCAGCCAGTGGACTTTAAGTGAAGCCTGAAAAATTACAGGGTTTCCCTTGAAAGCTAGTTATTCCGGAGATACATTGTACACCCAGGCCTCACTCACCGATGACCCTGTAATACTTTGACCACATTCACGACTGCCTGTATTGCAAAGTTTACTCACAAAAGGGTTTAGTTGGTAACTTGAACGTCCAATAAGTACTCAGAAACTGCAGCATAAGAAGCTGTGCTCTCCCTTTGGAGATTGAGGCTTCATGGGAAGTTTATTTTCCACATTGGAATGTCGACACTTGCGGCCTCCGTGTTACCCGATAAACAGTGTAGTTGCCCATCGTCTCTTCACTGCAGAATTGCCTTTTCAGGCAAGTGATTTTCCATGAAACAAACGTTTCCTTTCAATTCCTGCTACGTGCTCCTCCTTCAGCAGTTGTTAGTGAATAGGCCAACCACATGCGACGACTGGCCTCAACCCAACGTTCTGTTTTTCTCGTCACAATGGTAGGCAGGCAGCAGGTTCAATGCAGCGTTTTTCAAAGCAGTACTGGAACTGTAGGAGACATTTCTGGTGTCTTAGGAAAGGCGGGTGTGCACTAGGATCCACGATATTCACGAGGGGCTGCCAGTCTCTTCTGGAACTTGTGAGCAACGTTCAGTTGATGACAACTATACGCCAAGAAAGGGCAGTGAAAGGCTTTTTCTGTTAAACCTCTAGAATGTGGTAAGTTGAAACAACTCAAGTATCTCCCTTCTAACGAACCTTGGAGGAACAAAATAGAGGAAGAAAGAGCAGGGTCAATGCTCTGTGGTCCCTTTTGAAAGCAAGGCATGAAGGGAAAGTTTATTTACCTCTTTGGGATTTGAAGAGTCGCAGGCTCAATTCTCCCTGAGAAACATTGTAGTTGCACATGTTCTCTGCATAGCACAATTCCCTTTGTGAGGACAAGGGATTTTCCAAGAAAAAAAAACTTGGAGGTTGTCATTCCTTGGTATGTGCTCATCCTTCAGTAATATAGAGTGAATTGGCGACCCTATTTGACCACTAGCCTCAAGCAAACGTTCCTCTTGTCTCATAACACACGTTGGCGTGCAGCAGAATCCATGTAGCCTTATTCAGTGTTGTTCTTGGACTCTAGGAATCATTCCAGGTCTCAATACTGGCCGGTCTGCAGTAGGATGAGAAACCTACAAGAAGAAAGGCCTGTGAGTTCGGGGAGTTGTGAGCAATGCACCGTTGGGAACAGCTAGATGACGAGTCATGGGCTGTGAAGGGCCTCTTTCCTTAAACCTCTAGAATGTGGTAAGTTGAATGAACTCAAGGATCTCCCTTCTAAAGCACATTGGAGGTACAAACCAGAGAAAGAAAGAGCAGGGGCAGTGCTCTGTGGTCCCTTTTGAAAATAAGGCATGAAGGGAGACTTTATTTACCTCCTTGGGATTTAGAGAGTTGTGGGCTCAACTCTCCTGAGAAACACTGTAGTTGCACATGTTCTCTTCATAGCACATTTGCCTTTGTGATGACAAGTGAGTTTCTAGGAAAAATCTTGGAGGTTGCCATTCTTTGGTAGGTGCTCATCCTTCGGTAATCTTCAGTGAATTGGCGACGCCATTTGACCACTAGCCTCAAGCTAAGGCTCCTCTTGTATCATCCCACAGGTTGGCATGCAGCAGAATCCATGTAGCATTATTCAGTGTGGTTCTTGGGCTCTAGGAAACATTCAAAGTCTCCTAGGACTCAGGGGTCTGCACTAGACCCGGAACGTACAAAAAGGACGGCCTGTGTGTTCAAGGATTTGTGAGTAAGGCACCGTTGGGAACAGCTAGATGCCGAGTCAGGGGCAGTGAAAGGCTTCTTTTGTTAAACCTCTAGAATGTGGTACGCTGAAACAACTCAAGTATCTCCCTTCTAAATCACCTTGCAGGTACAAAATAGAGAAAGAAACAGCAGGTTCAATGCTCTGTGGTCCCTTTTGAAAATAAGGCTGGAAGGGAAACTTTATTTACCTCCTTGAGATTTAGAGAGTTGCAGGCTCAATTCTCCCTGAGAAACACTGTACTTGCACATCTTCCCTTCATAACACAATTGCCTTTGTGATGACGTGAGTTTCTAGGATAGAACCTTGGAGGTTGCCATTCCTTGGTAGTTGCTCATCCCTCGGTAATCTTCAGGGAATGAACCAAACACATGGGACCTCTAGCCTCAAGTTAACGTTCAGGTTTTCTCATGACAGGGGCAGGCATGCCACAGATTCCATGCAGCCTTAGTCCCTGTGGTTCTTGAACTCTAGGAATCATATCAGTTCTCTTTTGACTCGCTGGTCTGCCCTAGGTTTTGAAACGTACTAAAAGGACCGCCTGTGTCTTCGGGAAGTTGTGAGCAATCTACGGTTGGGAACAACTAGATGCCAAGTGATGGGCAGTGAAGGGCTTCGTTGGTTACACCCCTAGCTTGCGATGGCTGGAAAGCAACACAGTTATCAACGTTCCGTGCCTTCCTTCATGCAAAGCGTGTCTGCATTCCTCAGGAAACCTGAGCTGCACTGAAAAACACAATTAGCCTACGATTGCTTCTAGGAACTAAACCGTGAAGTCGGTATACCTCAAGCAGCAACTAGACTTCATGTCCAGTTTCAATAATTACAGGGTTTCCCTTAACTGATAGTTATTCCTGAGAAAAATTGCCACCTAGGCCTCACTAAGCCTTCACCTTGATATCCTTACACCACCATCACGACTCCCAGCATGGCAATGGTTACTAATGTCATGCTCCATTGTGTCCACTGGATGTGCAATAAGAGAGCCAGAAACTCCAGAGGAATATGCTGTTTGGTCCCCCTGGAAATTGAGGCTTCCTGGAAAATTGTATTTTCCTCATTAGAAAGTTGAGAGTTGCAGCCTCAGTGTTACCTGGTAAACTCTGTTGTAGCCCACCTTTTCTTCATCGCACAATGGTATTTGTGAGGACAAGTGATTTTCCAAGAAAGAAACTTGGAGGTTGCCATTCTTTGGTATGTGCTCATCCTTCAGTGATCTACAGTGAATTGGCGAACCCGTTTGACCACTAGCCGCAAGGTAACGTTGCTCTTGAATCATGCCACAGGTTGGCATGCAGCTGAATCCATGTAGCCTTATTCAGTGTGGTTCTTGAGCTCTAGGAATCATTCCAGGTCTCAAAGTACTGGTGGGTCTGCACTAGGATGAGAAACGTACAAGAAGAATGGCCTGTGTGTTTGGGGATTTGTGAGCAGTGCACCATTGGGAAGAGCTCGATGCTGAGTCTTGGAAGGTGTAGGGCTTCTTTTGTTAAACCTCTAGAATCTGGTAAGTTGAAACAACTCAAGTGTCTCCCTTCTAAAGCACCTTGGAGGTACCAATCAGAGAAAGAAACAGCAGGGTCAATGCTCTGTGGTCTCTTTTGAAAATACGGCTCGAAGGAAATCTTTATTTTCTTCATTGGGATCTAGGGAGTTGCGTGCTCAATTCTTCTGAGAAACACTGTAGTTGCACATGTTCTCTTCATAGCACAATTGCCTTTGTGATGACAAGTGAGTTTCTAGGAAGGAAACTTGAGGATTGCCATTCTTTGGTAGGTACTCATTCTTCGGAAATCTTCAGTGAATTGGCGAACCCATTTGTCCACTAGCCTCAAGCTAACGTTCCTCTTCTATCATGCCACAGGTTGGCATGCAGCTGAATCCAAGTAGCCTTATTATGTGTGGTCCTTGAGCTCTAGGAAGCGTTCCTGGTCTCTTAGTACTGGCTGGTCTGCACTAGAATGAGAAACGTGCAGGAAGGAAAGCGTGTGTGTTCCGGGGGTTGTGAGCAATGCACCGTTTGGAAGAGCTAGGTGCTGAGTAATGGGCAGTGTAGGGTTTCCCTGGATAAACACCTAGATTGCGACAGCTTGAAAACACCTAGCTATCAGCGTTCTGTTCAATCCTTCATGCCAAAAGTGTCTGCTTTTCTGCCTATCCGTGAGCACACAAAAAATAATATGATCCTACCCCTCCTTCTGGGAACTCACACGTGATGGAATCTACGCCCAGCAGCCAGTGGACTTTAAGTGAAGCCTGAAAAATTACAGGGTTTCCCTTGAAAGCTAGTTATTCCGGAGATACATTGTACACCCAGGTCTCACTCACCGATGACCCTGTAATACTTTGACCACATTCACGACTGCCTGTATTGCAAAGTTTACTCACAAAAGGGTTTAGTTGGTAACTTGAACGTCCAATAAGTACTCAGAAACTGCAGCATAAGAAGCTGTGCTCTCCCTTTGGAGATTGAGGCTTCATGGGAAGTTTATTTTCCACATTGGAATGTCGACACTTGCGGCCTCCGTGTTACCCGATAAACAGTGTAGTTGCCCATCGTCTCTTCACTGCAGAATTGCCTTTTCAGGCAAGTGATTTTCCATGAAACAAACGTTTCCTTTCAATTCCTGCTACGTGCTCCTCCTTCAGCAGTTGTTAGTGAATAGGCCAACCACATGCGACGACTGGCCTCAACCCAACGTTCTGTTTTTCTCGTCACAATGGTAGGCAGGCAGCAGGTTCAATGCAGCGTTTTTCAAAGCAGTACTGGAACTGTAGGAGACATTTCTGGTGTCTTAGGAAAGGCGGGTGTGCACTAGGATCCACGATATTCACGAGGGGCTGCCAGTCTCTTCTGGAACTTGTGAGCAACGTTCAGTTGATGACAACTATACGCCAAGAAAGGGCAGTGAAAGGCTTTTTCTGTTAAACCTCTAGAATGTGGTAAGTTGAAACAACTCAAGTATCTCCCTTCTAACGAACCTTGGAGGAACAAAATAGAGGAAGAAAGAGCAGGGTCAATGCTCTGTGGTCCCTTTTGAAAGCAAGGCATGAAGGGAAAGTTTATTTACCTCTTTGGGATTTGAAGAGTCGCAGGCTCAATTCTCCCTGAGAAACATTGTAGTTGCACATGTTCTCTGCATAGCACAATTCCCTTTGTGAGGACAAGGGATTTTCCAAGAAAAAAAAACTTGGAGGTTGTCATTCCTTGGTATGTGCTCATCCTTCAGTAATATAGAGTGAATTGGCGACCCTATTTGACCACTAGCCTCAAGCAAACGTTCCTCTTGTCTCATAACACACGTTGGCGTGCAGCAGAATCCATGTAGCCTTATTCAGTGTTGTTCTTGGACTCTAGGAATCATTCCAGGTCTCAATACTGGCCGGTCTGCAGTAGGATGAGAAACCTACAAGAAGAAAGGCCTGTGAGTTCGGGGAGTTGTGAGCAATGCACCGTTGGGAACAGCTAGATGACGAGTCATGGGCTGTGAAGGGCCTCTTTCCTTAAACCTCTAGAATGTGGTAAGTTGAATGAACTCAAGGATCTCCCTTCTAAAGCACATTGGAGGTACAAACCAGAGAAAGAAAGAGCAGGGGCAGTGCTCTGTGGTCCCTTTTGAAAATAAGGCATGAAGGGAGACTTTATTTACCTCCTTGGGATTTAGAGAGTTGTGGGCTCAACTCTCCTGAGAAACACTGTAGTTGCACATGTTCTCTTCATAGCACATTTGCCTTTGTGATGACAAGTGAGTTTCTAGGAAAAATCTTGGAGGTTGCCATTCTTTGGTAGGTGCTCATCCTTCGGTAATCTTCAGTGAATTGGCGACGCCATTTGACCACTAGCCTCAAGCTAAGGCTCCTCTTGTATCATCCCACAGGTTGGCATGCAGCAGAATCCATGTAGCATTATTCAGTGTGGTTCTTGGGCTCTAGGAAACATTCAAAGTCTCCTAGGACTCAGGGGTCTGCACTAGACCCGGAACGTACAAAAAGGACGGCCTGTGTGTTCAAGGATTTGTGAGTAAGGCACCGTTGGGAACAGCTAGATGCCGAGTCAGGGGCAGTGAAAGGCTTCTTTTGTTAAACCTCTAGAATGTGGTACGCTGAAACAACTCAAGTATCTCCCTTCTAAATCACCTTGCAGGTACAAAATAGAGAAAGAAACAGCAGGTTCAATGCTCTGTGGTCCCTTTTGAAAATAAGGCTGGAAGGGAAACTTTATTTACCTCCTTGAGATTTAGAGAGTTGCAGGCTCAATTCTCCCTGAGAAACACTGTACTTGCACATCTTCCCTTCATAACACAATTGCCTTTGTGATGACGTGAGTTTCTAGGATAGAACCTTGGAGGTTGCCATTCCTTGGTAGTTGCTCATCCCTCGGTAATCTTCAGGGAATGAACCAAACACATGGGACCTCTAGCCTCAAGTTAACGTTCAGGTTTTCTCATGACAGGGGCAGGCATGCCACAGATTCCATGCAGCCTTAGTCCCTGTGGTTCTTGAACTCTAGGAATCATATCAGTTCTCTTTTGACTCGCTGGTCTGCCCTAGGTTTTGAAACGTACTAAAAGGACCGCCTGTGTCTTCGGGAAGTTGTGAGCAATCTACGGTTGGGAACAACTAGATGCCAAGTGATGGGCAGTGAAGGGCTTCGTTGGTTACACCCCTAGCTTGCGATGGCTGGAAAGCAACACAGTTATCAACGTTCCGTGCCTTCCTTCATGCAAAGCGTGTCTGCATTCCTCAGGAAACCTGAGCTGCACTGAAAAACACAATTAGCCTACGATTGCTTCTAGGAACTAAACCGTGAAGTCGGTATACCTCAAGCAGCAACTAGACTTCATGTCCAGTTTCAATAATTACAGGGTTTCCCTTAACTGATAGTTATTCCTGAGAAAAATTGCCACCTAGGCCTCACTAAGCCTTCACCTTGATATCCTTACACCACCATCACGACTCCCAGCATGGCAATGGTTACTAATGTCATGCTCCATTGTGTCCACTGGATGTGCAATAAGAGAGCCAGAAACTCCAGAGGAATATGCTGTTTGGTCCCCCTGGAAATTGAGGCTTCCTGGAAAATTGTATTTTCCTCATTAGAAAGTTGAGAGTTGCAGCCTCAGTGTTACCTGGTAAACTCTGTTGTAGCCCACCTTTTCTTCATCGCACAATGGTATTTGTGAGGACAAGTGATTTTCCAAGAAAGAAACTTGGAGGTTGCCATTCTTTGGTATGTGCTCATCCTTCAGTGATCTACAGTGAATTGGCGAACCCGTTTGACCACTAGCCGCAAGGTAACGTTGCTCTTGAATCATGCCACAGGTTGGCATGCAGCTGAATCCATGTAGCCTTATTCAGTGTGGTTCTTGAGCTCTAGGAATCATTCCAGGTCTCAAAGTACTGGTGGGTCTGCACTAGGATGAGAAACGTACAAGAAGAATGGCCTGTGTGTTTGGGGATTTGTGAGCAGTGCACCATTGGGAAGAGCTCGATGCTGAGTCTTGGAAGGTGTAGGGCTTCTTTTGTTAAACCTCTAGAATCTGGTAAGTTGAAACAACTCAAGTGTCTCCCTTCTAAAGCACCTTGGAGGTACCAATCAGAGAAAGAAACAGCAGGGTCAATGCTCTGTGGTCTCTTTTGAAAATACGGCTCGAAGGAAATCTTTATTTTCTTCATTGGGATCTAGGGAGTTGCGTGCTCAATTCTTCTGAGAAACACTGTAGTTGCACATGTTCTCTTCATAGCACAATTGCCTTTGTGATGACAAGTGAGTTTCTAGGAAGGAAACTTGAGGATTGCCATTCTTTGGTAGGTACTCATTCTTCGGAAATCTTCAGTGAATTGGCGAACCCATTTGTCCACTAGCCTCAAGCTAACGTTCCTCTTCTATCATGCCACAGGTTGGCATGCAGCTGAATCCAAGTAGCCTTATTATGTGTGGTCCTTGAGCTCTAGGAAGCGTTCCTGGTCTCTTAGTACTGGCTGGTCTGCACTAGAATGAGAAACGTGCAGGAAGGAAAGCGTGTGTGTTCCGGGGGTTGTGAGCAATGCACCGTTTGGAAGAGCTAGGTGCTGAGTAATGGGCAGTGTAGGGTTTCCCTGGATAAACACCTAGATTGCGACAGCTTGAAAACACCTAGCTATCAGCGTTCTGTTCAATCCTTCATGCCCAAAGTGTCTGCTTTTCTGCCTATCCGTGAGCACACAAAAAATAATATGATCCTACCCCTCCTTCTGGGAACTCACACGTGATGGAATCTACGCCCAGCAGCCAGTGGACTTTAAGTGCAGCCTGAAAAATTACAGGGTTTCCCTTGAAAGCTAGTTATTCCGGAGATACATTGTACACCCAGGCCTCACTCACCGATGACCCTGTAATACTTTGACCACATTCACGACTGCCTGTATTGCAAAGTTTACTCACAAAAGGGTTTAGTTGGTAACTTGAACGTCCAATAAGTACTCAGAAACTGCAGCATAAGAAGCTGTGCTCTCCCTTTGGAGATTGAGGCTTCATGGGAAGTTTATTTTCCACATTGGAATGTCGACACTTGCGGCCTCCGTGTTACCCGATAAACAGTGTAGTTGCCCATCGTCTCTTCACTGCAGAATTGCCTTTTCAGGCAAGTGATTTTCCATGAAACAAACGTTTCCTTTCAATTCCTGCTACGTGCTCCTCCTTCAGCAGTTGTTAGTGAATAGGCCAACCACATGCGACGACTGGCCTCAACCTAACGTTCTGTTTTTCTCGTCACAATGGTAGGCAGGCAGCAGGTTCAATGCAGCGTTTTTCAAAGCAGTACTGGAACTGTAGGAGACATTTCTGGTGTCTTAGGAAAGGCGGGTGTGCACTAGGATCCACGATATTCACGAGGGGCTGCCAGTCTCTTCTGGAACTTGTGAGCAACGTTCAGTTGATGACAACTATACGCCAAGAAAGGGCAGTGAAAGGCTTTTTCTGTTAAACCTCTAGAATGTGGTAAGTTGAAACAACTCAAGTATCTCCCTTCTAACGAACCTTGGAGGAACAAAATAGAGGAAGAAACAGCAGGGTCAATGCTCTGTGGTCCCTTTTGAAAGCAAGGCATGAAGGGAAAGTTTATTTACCTCTTTGGGATTTGAAGAGTCGCAGGCTCAATTCTCCCTGAGAAACATTGTAGTTGCACATGTTCTCTGCATAGCACAATTCCCTTTGTGAGGACAAGGGATTTTCCAAGAAAAAAAAACTTGGAGGTTGTCATTCCTTGGTATGTGCTCATCCTTCAGTAATATAGAGTGAATTGGCGACCCTATTTGACCACTAGCCTCAAGCAAACGTTCCTCTTGTCTCATAACACACGTTGGCGTGCAGCAGAATCCATGTAGCCTTATTCAGTGTTGTTCTTGGACTCTAGGAATCATTCCAGGTCTCAATACTGGCCGGTCTGCAGTAGGATGAGAAAACTACAAGAAGAAAGGCCTGTGAGTTCGGGGAGTTGTGAGCAATGCACCGTTGGGAACAGCTAGATGACGAGTCATGGGCTGTGAAGGGCCTCTTTCCTTAAACCTCTAGAATGTGGTAAGTTGAATGAACTCAAGGATCTCCCTTCTAAAGCACATTGGAGGTACAAACCAGAGAAAGAAAGAGCAGGGGCAGTGCTCTGTGGTCCCTTTTGAAAATAAGGCATGAAGGGAGACTTTATTTACCTCCTTGGGATTTAGAGAGTTGTGGGCTCAACTCTCCTGAGAAACACTGTAGTTGCACATGTTCTCTTCATAGCACATTTGCCTTTGTGATGACAAGTGAGTTTCTAGGAAAAATCTTGGAGGTTGCCATTCTTTGGTAGGTGCTCATCCTTCGGTAATCTTCAGTGAATTGGCGACGCCATTTGACCACTAGCCTCAAGCTAAGGCTCCTCTTGTATCATCCCACAGGTTGGCATGCAGCAGAATCCATGTAGCATTATTCAGTGTGGTTCTTGGGCTCTAGGAAACATTCAAAGTCTCCTAGGACTCAGGGGTCTGCACTAGACCCAGAACGTACAAAAAGGACGGCCTGTGTGTTCAAGGATTTGTGAGTAAGGCACCGTTGGGAACAGCTAGATGCCGAGTCAGGGGCAGTGAAAGGCTTCTTTTGTTAAACCTCTAGAATGTGGTACGCTGAAACAACTCAAGTATCTCCCTTCTAAATCACCTTGCAGGTACAAAATAGAGAAAGAAACAGCAGGTTCAATGCTCTGTGGTCCCTTTTGAAAATAAGGCTGGAAGGGAAACTTTATTTACCTCCTTGAGATTTAGAGAGTTGCAGGCTCAATTCTCCCTGAGAAACACTGTACTTGCACATCTTCCCTTCATAACACAATTGCCTTTGTGATGACGTGAGTTTCTAGGATAGAACCTTGGAGGTTGCCATTCCTTGGTAGTTGCTCAATCCTCGGTAATCTTCAGGGAATGAACCAAACACATGGGACCTCTAGCCTCAAGTTAACGTTCAGGTTTTCTCATGACAGGGGCAGGCATGCCACAGATTCCATGCAGCCTTAGTCCCTGTGGTTCTTGAACTCTAGGAATCATATCAGTTCTCTTTTGACTCGCTGGTCTGCCCTAGGTTTTGAAACGTACTAAAAGGACCGCCTGTGTCTTCGGGAAGTTGTGAGCAATCTACGGTTGGGAACAACTAGATGCCAAGTGATGGGCAGTGAAGGGCTTCGTTGGTTACACCCCTAGCTTGCGATGGCTGGAAAGCAACACAGTTATCAACGTTCCGTGCCTTCCTTCATGCAAAGCGTGTCTGCATTCCTCAGGAAACCTGAGCTGCACTGAAAAACACAATTAGCCTACGATTGCTTCTAGGAACTAAACCGTGAAGTCGGTATACCTCAAGCAGCAACTAGACTTCATGTCCAGTTTCAATAATTACAGGGTTTCCCTTAACTGATAGTTATTCCTGAGAAAAATTGCCACGTAGGCCTCACTAAGCCTTCACCTTGATATCCTTACACCACCATCACGACTCCCAGCATGGCAATGGTTACTAATGTCATGCTCCATTGTGTCCACTGGATGTGCAATAAGAGAGCCAGAAACTCCAGAGGAATATGCTGTTTGGTCCCCCTGGAAATTGAGGCTTCCTGGAAAATTGTATTTTCCTCATTAGAAAGTTGAGAGTTGCAGCCTCAGTGTTACCTGGTAAACTCTGTTGTAGCCCACCTTTTCTTCATCGCACAATGGTATTTGTGAGGACAAGTGATTTTCCAAGAAAGAAACTTGGAGGTTGCCATTCTTTGGTATGTGCTCATCCTTCAGTGATCTACAGTGAATTGGCGAACCCGTTTGACCACTAGCCGCAAGGTAACGTTGCTCTTGAATCATGCCACAGGTTGGCATGCAGCTGAATCCATGTAGCCTTATTCAGTGTGGTTCTTGAGC
Organism: Balaenoptera physalus; assembly: GCF_965194825.1. Taxonomy (NCBI): domain Eukaryota; kingdom Metazoa; phylum Chordata; class Mammalia; order Artiodactyla; family Balaenopteridae; genus Balaenoptera; species Balaenoptera physalus. Next base: position 47,563,092 of record NC_138896.1, on the reverse strand, counting down.
TCTAGGAATCATTCCAGGTCTCAAAGTACTGGTGGGTCTGCACTAGGATGAGAAACGTACAAGAAGAATGGCCTGTGTGTTTGGGGATTTGTGAGCAGTGCACCATTGGGAAGAGTTCGATGCTGAGTCTTGGAAGGTGTAGGGCTTCTTTTGTTAAACCTCTAGAATCTGGTAAGTTGAAACAACTCAAGTGTCTCCCTTCTAAAGCACCTTGGAGGTACCAATCAGAGAAAGAAACAGCAGGGTCAATGCTCTGTGGTCTCTTTTGAAAATACGGCTCGAAGGAAATCTTTATTTTCTTCATTGGGATCTAGGGAGTTGCGTGCTCAATTCTTCTGAGAAACACTGTAGTTGCACATGTTCTCTTCATAGCACAATTGCCTTTGTGATGACAAGTGAGTTTCTAGGAAGGAAACTTGAGGATTGCCATTCTTTGGTAGGTACTCATTCTTCGGAAATCTTCAGTCAATTGGCGAACCCATTTGTCCACTAGCCTCAAGCTAACGTTCCTCTTCTATCATGCCACAGGTTGGCATGCAGCTGAATCCAAGTAGCCTTATTATGTGTGGTCCTTGAGCTCTAGGAAGCGTTCCTGGTCTCTTAGTACTGGCTGCTCTGCACTAGAATGAGAAACGTGCAGGAAGGAAAGCGTGTGTGTTCCGGGGGTTGTGAGCAATGCACCGTTTGGAAGAGCTAGGTGCTGAGTAATGGGCAGTGTAGGGTTTCCCTGGATAAACACCTAGATTGCGACAGCTTGAAAACACCTAGCTATCAGCGTTCTGTTCAATCCTTCATGCCAAAAGTGTCTGCTTTTCTGCCTATCCGTGAGCACACAAAAAATAATATGATCCTACCCCTCCTTCTGGGAACTCACACGTGATGGAATCTACGCCCAGCAGCCAGTGGACTTTAAGTGCAGCCTGAAAAATTACAGGGTTTCCCTTGAAAGCTAGTTATTCCGGAGATACATTGTACACCCAGGCCTCACTCACCGATGACCCTGTAATACTTTGACCACATTCACGACTGCCTGTATTGCAAAGTTTACTCACAAAAGGGTTTAGTTGGTAACTTGAACGTCCAATAAGTACTCAGAAACTGCAGCATAAGAAGCTGTGCTCTCCCTTTGGAGATTGAGGCTTCATGGGAAGTTTATTTTCCACATTGGAATGTCGACACTTGCGGCCTCCGTGTTACCCGATAAACAGTGTAGTTGCCCATCGTCTCTTCACTGCAGAATTGCCTTTTCAGGCAAGTGATTTTCCATGAAACAAACGTTTCCTTTCAATTCCTGCTACGTGCTCCTCCTTCAGCAGTTGTTAGTGAATAGGCCAACCACATGCGACGACTGGCCTCAACCCAACGTTCTGTTTTTCTCGTCACAATGGTAGGCAGGCAGCAGGTTCAATGCAGCGTTTTTCAAAGCAGTACTGGAACTGTAGGAGACATTTCTGGTGTCTTAGGAAAGGCGGGTGTGCACTAGGATCCACGATATTCACGAGGGGCTGCCAGTCTCTTCTGGAACTTGTGAGCAACGTTCAGTTGATGACAACTATACGCCAAGAAAGGGCAGTGAAAGGCTTTTTCTGTTAAACCTCTAGAATGTGGTAAGTTGAAACAACTCAAGTATCTCCCTTCTAACGAACCTTGGAGGAACAAAATAGAGGAAGAAACAGCAGGGTCAATGCTCTGTGGTCCCTTTTGAAAGCAAGGCATGAAGGGAAAGTTTATTTACCTCTTTGGGATTTGAAGAGTCGCAGGCTCAATTCTCCCTGAGAAACATTGTAGTTGCACATGTTCTCTGCATAGCACAATTCCCTTTGTGAGGACAAGGGATTTTCCAAGAAAAAAAAACTTGGAGGTTGTCATTCCTTGGTATGTGCTCATCCTTCAGTAATATAGAGTGAATTGGCGACCCTATTTGACCACTAGCCTCAAGCAAACGTTCCTCTTGTCTCATAACACACGTTGGCGTGCAGCAGAATCCATGTAGCCTTATTCAGTGTTGTGCTTGGACTCTAGGAATCATTCCAGGTCTCAATACTGGCCGGTCTGCAGTAGGATGAGAAACCTACAAGAAGAAAGGCCTGTGAGTTCGGGGAGTTGTGAGCAATGCACCGTTGGGAACAGCTAGATGACGAGTCATGGGCTGTGAAGGGCCTCTTTCCTTAAACCTCTAGAATGTGGTAAGTTGAATGAACTCAAGGATCTCCCTTCTAAAGCACATTGGAGGTACAAACCAGAGAAAGAAAGAGCAGGGGCAGTGCTCTGTGGTCCCTTTTGAAAATAAGGCATGAAGGGAGACTTTATTTACCTCCTTGGGATTTAGAGAGTTGTGGGCTCAACTCTCCTGAGAAACACTGTAGTTGCACATGTTCTCTTCATAGCACATTTGCCTTTGTGATGACAAGTGAGTTTCTAGGAAAAATCTTGGAGGTTGCCATTCTTTGGTAGGTGCTCATCCTTCGGTAATCTTCAGTGAATTGGCGACGCCATTTGACCACTAGCCTCAAGCTAAGGCTCCTCTTGTATCATCCCACAGGTTGGCATGCAGCAGAATCCATGTAGCCTTATTCAGTGTGGTTCTTGGGCTCTAGGAAACATTCAAAGTCTCCTAGGACTCAGGGGTCTGCACTAGACCCGGAACGTACAAAAAGGACGGCCTGTGTGTTCAAGGATTTGTGAGTAAGGCACCGTTGGGAACAGCTAGATGCCGAGTCAGGGGCAGTGAAAGGCTTCTTTTGTTAAACCTCTAGAATGTGGTACGCTGAAACAACTCAAGTATCTCCCTTCTAAATCACCTTGCAGGTACAAAATAGAGAAAGAAACAGCAGGTTCAATGCTCTGTGGTCCCTTTTGAAAATAAGGCTGGAAGGGAAACTTTACTTACCTCCTTGAGATTTAGAGAGTTGCAGGCTCAATTCTCCCTGAGAAACACTGTACTTGCACATCTTCCCTTCATAACACAATTGCCTTTGTGATGACGTGAGTTTCTAGGATAGAACCTTGGAGGTTGCCATTCCTTGGTAGTTGCTCATCCCTCGGTAATCTTCAGGGAATGAACCAAACACATGGGACCTCTAGCCTCAAGTTAACGTTCAGGTTTTCTCATGACAGGGGCAGGCATGCCACAGATTCCATGCAGCCTTAGTCCCTGTGGTTCTTGAACTCTAGGAATCATATCAGTTCTCTTTTGACTCGCTGGTCTGCCCTAGGTTTTGAAACGTACTAAAAGAACCGCCTGTGTCTTCGGGAAGTTGTGAGCAATCTACGGTTGGGAACAACTAGATGCCAAGTGATGGGCAGTGAAGGGCTTCGTTGGTTACACCCCTAGCTTGCGATGGCTGGAAAGCAACACAGTTATCAACGTTCCGTGCCTTCCTTCATGCAAAGCGTGTCTGCATTCCTCAGGAAACCTGAGCTGCACTGAAAAACACAATTAGCCTACGATTGCTTCTAGGAACTAAACCGTGAAGTCGGTATACCTCAAGCAGCAACTAGACTTCATGTCCAGTTTCAATAATTACAGGGTTTCCCTTAACTGATAGTTATTCCTGAGAAAAATTGCCACCTAGGCCTCACTAAGCCTTCACCTTGATATCCTTACACCACCATCACGACTCCCAGCATGGCAATGGTTACTAATGTCATGCTCCATTGTGTCCACTGGATGTGCAATAAGAGAGCCAGAAACTCCAGAGGAATATGCTGTTTGGTCCCCCTGGAAATTGAGGCTTCCTGGAAAATTGTATTTTCCTCATTAGAAAGTTGAGAGTTGCAGCCTCAGTGTTACCTGGTAAACTCTGTTGTAGCCCACCTTTTCTTCATCGCACAATGGTATTTGTGAGGACAAGTGATTTTCCAAGAAAGAAACTTGGAGGTTGCCATTCTTTGGTATGTGCTCATCCTTCAGTGATCTACAGTGAATTGGCGAACCCGTTTGACCACTAGCCGCAAGGTAACGTTGCTCTTGAATCATGCCACAGGTTGGCATGCAGCTGAATCCATGTAGCCTTATTCAGTGTGGTTCTTGAGCTCTAGGAATCATTCCAGGTCTCAAAGTACTGGTGGGTCTGCACTAGGATGAGAAACGTACAAGAAGAATGGCCTGTGTGTTTGGGGATTTGTGAGCAGTGCACCATTGGGAAGAGCTCGATGCTGAGTCTTGGAAGGTGTAGGGCTTCTTTTGTTAAACCTCTAGAATCTGGTAAGTTGAAACAACTCAAGTGTCTCCCTTCTAAAGCACCTTGGAGGTACCAATCAGAGAAAGAAACAGCAGGGTCAATGCTCTGTGGTCTCTTTTGAAAATACGGCTCGAAGGAAATCTTTATTTTCTTCATTGGGATCTAGGGAGTTGCGTGCTCAATTCTTCTGAGAAACACTGTAGTTGCACATGTTCTCTTCATAGCACAATTGCCTTTGTGATGACAAGTGAGTTTCTAGGAAGGAAACTTGAGGATTGCCATTCTTTGGTAGGTACTCATTCTTCGGAAATCTTCAGTGAATTGGCGAACCCATTTGTCCACTAGCCTCAAGCTAACGTTCCTCTTCTATCATGCCACAGGTTGGCATGCAGCTGAATCCAAGTAGCCTTATTATGTGTGGTCCTTGAGCTCTAGGAAGCGTTCCTGGTCTCTTAGTACTGGCTGGTCTGCACTAGAATGAGAAACGTGCAGGAAGGAAAGCGTGTGTGTTCCGGGGGTTGTGAGCAATGCACCGTTTGGAAGAGCTAGGTGCTGAGTAATGGGCAGTGTAGGGTTTCCCTGGATAAACACCTAGATTGCGACAGCTTGAAAACACCTAGCTATCAGCGTTCTGTTCAATCCTTCATGCCAAAAGTGTCTGCTTTTCTGCCTATCCGTGAGCACACAAAAAATATTATGATCCTACCCCTCCTTCTGGGAACTCACACGTGATGGAATCTACGCCCAGCCGCCAGTGGACTTTAAGTGAAGCCTGAAAAATTACAGGGTTTCCCTTGAAAGCTAGTTATTCCGGAGATACATTGTACACCCAGGCCTCACTCACCGATGACCCTGTAATACTTTGACCACATTCACGACTGCCTGTATTGCAAAGTTTACTCACAAAAGGGTTTAGTTGGTAACTTGAACGTCCAATAAGTACTCAGAAACTGCAGCATAAGAAGCTGTGCTCTCCCTTTGGAGATTGAGGCTTCATGGGAAGTTTATTTTCCACATTGGAATGTCGACACTTGCGGCCTCCGTGTTACCCGATAAACAGTGTAGTTGCCCATCGTCTCTTCACTGCAGAATTGCCTTTTCAGGCAAGTGATTTTCCATGAAACAAACGTTTCCTTTCAATTCCTGCTACGTGCTCCTCCTTCAGCAGTTGTTAGTGAATAGGCCAACCACATGCGACGACTGGCCTCAACCTAACGTTCTGTTTTTCTCGTCACAATGGTAGGCAGGCAGCAGGTTCAATGCAGCGTTTTTCAAAGCAGTACTGGAACTGTAGGAGACATTTCTGGTGTCTTAGGAAAGGCGGGTGTGCACTAGGATCCACGATATTCACGAGGGGCTGCCAGTCTCTTCTGGAACTTGTGAGCAACGTTCAGTTGATGACAACTATACGCCAAGAAAGGGCAGTGAAAGGCTTTTTCTGTTAAACCTCTAGAATGTGGTAAGTTGAAACAACTCAAGTATCTCCCTTCTAACGAACCTTGGAGGAACAAAATAGAGGAAGAAAGAGCAGGGTCAATGCTCTGTGGTCCCTTTTGAAAGCAAGGCATGAAGGGAAAGTTTATTTACCTCTTTGGGATTTGAAGAGTCGCAGGCTCAATTCTCCCTGAGAAACATTGTAGTTGCACATGTTCTCTGCATAGCACAATTCCCTTTGTGAGGACAAGGGATTTTCCAAGAAAAAAAAACTTGGAGGTTGTCATTCCTTGGTATGTGCTCATCCTTCAGTAATATAGAGTGAATTGGCGACCCTATTTGACCACTAGCCTCAAGCAAACGTTCCTCTTGTCTCATAACACACGTTGGCGTGCAGCAGAATCCATGTAGCCTTATTCAGTGTTGTTCTTGGACTCTAGGAATCATTCCAGGTCTCAATACTGGCCGGTCTGCAGTAGGATGAGAAACCTACAAGAAGAAAGGCCTGTGAGTTCGGGGAGTTGTGAGCAATGCACCGTTGGGAACAGCTAGATGACGAGTCATGGGCTGTGAAGGGCCTCTTTCCTTAAACCTCTAGAATGTGGTAAGTTGAATGAACTCAAGGATCTCCCTTCTAAAGCACATTGGAGGTACAAACCAGAGAAAGAAAGAGCAGGGGCAGTGCTCTGTGGTCCCTTTTGAAAATAAGGCATGAAGGGAGACTTTATTTACCTCCTTGGGATTTAGAGAGTTGTGGGCTCAACTCTCCTGAGAAACACTGTAGTTGCACATGTTCTCTTCATAGCACATTTGCCTTTGTGATGACAAGTGAGTTTCTAGGAAAAATCTTGGAGGTTGCCATTCTTTGGTAGGTGCTCATCCTTCGGTAATCTTCAGTGAATTGGCGACGCCATTTGACCACTAGCCTCAAGCTAAGGCTCCTCTTGTATCATCCCACAGGTTGGCATGCAGCAGAATCCATGTAGCCTTATTCAGTGTGGTTCTTGGGCTCTAGGAAACATTCAAAGTCTCCTAGGACTCAGGGGTCTGCACTAGACCCGGAACGTACAAAAAGGACGGCCTGTGTGTTCAAGGATTTGTGAGTAAGGCACCGTTGGGAACAGCTAGATGCCGAGTCAGGGGCAGTGAAAGGCTTCTTTTGTTAAACCTCTAGAATGTGGTACGCTGAAACAACTCAAGTATCTCCCTTCTAAATCACCTTGCAGGTACAAAATAGAGAAAGAAACAGCAGGTTCAATGCTCTGTGGTCCCTTTTGAAAATAAGGCTGGAAGGGAAACTTTATTTACCTCCTTGAGATTTAGAGAGTTGCAGGCTCAATTCTCCCTGAGAAACACTGTACTTGCACATCTTCCCTTCATAACACAATTGCCTTTGTGATGACGTGAGTTTCTAGGATAGAACCTTGGAGGTTGCCATTCCTTGGTAGTTGCTCATCCCTCGGTAATCTTCAGGGAATGAACCAAACACATGGGACCTCTAGCCTCAAGTTAACGTTCAGGTTTTCTCATGACAGGGGCAGGCATGCCACAGATTCCATGCAGCCTTAGTCCCTGTGGTTCTTGAACTCTAGGAATCATATCAGTTCTCTTTTGACTCGCTGGTCTGCCCTAGGTTTTGAAACGTACTGAAAGGACCGCCTGTGTCTTCGGGAAGTTGTGAGCAATCTACGGTTGGGAACAACTAGATGCCAAGTGATGGGCAGTGAAGGGCTTCGTTGGTTACACCCCTAGCTTGCGATGGCTGGAAAGCAACACAGTTATCAACGTTCCGTGCCTTCCTTCATGCAAAGCGTGTCTGCATTCCTCAGGAAACCTGAGCTGCACTGAAAAACACAATTAGCCTACGATTGCTTCTAGGAACTAAACCGTGAAGTCGGTATACCTCAAGCAGCAACTAGACTTCATGTCCAGTTTCAATAATTACAGGGTTTCCCTTAACTGATAGTTATTCCTGAGAAAAATTGCCACCTAGGCCTCACTAAGCCTTCACCTTGATATCCTTACACCACCATCACGACTCCCAGCATGGCAATGGTTACTAATGTCATGCTCCATTGTGTCCACTGGATGTGCAATAAGAGAGCCAGAAACTCCAGAGGAATATGCTGTTTGGTCCCCCTGGAAATTGAGGCTTCCTGGAAAATTGTATTTTCCTCATTAGAAAGTTGAGAGTTGCAGCCTCAGTGTTACCTGGTAAACTCTGTTGTAGCCCACCTTTTCTTCATCGCACAATGGTATTTGTGAGGACAAGTGATTTTCCAAGAAAGAAACTTGGAGGTTGCCATTCTTTGGTATGTGCTCATCCTTCAGTGATCTACAGTGAATTGGCGAACCCGTTTGACCACTAGCCGCAAGGTAACGTTGCTCTTGAATCATGCCACAGGTTGGCATGCAGCTGAATCCATGTAGCCTTATTCAGTGTGGTTCTTGAGCTCTAGGAATCATTCCAGGTCTCAAAGTACTGGTGGGTCTGCACTAGGATGAGAAACGTACAAGAAGAATGGCCTGTGTGTTTGGGGATTTGTGAGCAGTGCACCATTGGGAAGAGCTCGATGCTGAGTCTTGGAAGGTGTAGGGCTTCTTTTGTTAAACCTCTAGAATCTGGTAAGTTGAAACAACTCAAGTGTCTCCCTTCTAAAGCACCTTGGAGGTACCAATCAGAGAAAGAAACAGCAGGGTCAATGCTCTGTGGTCTCTTTTGAAAATACGGCTCGAAGGAAATCTTTATTTTCTTCATTGGGATCTAGGGAGTTGCGTGCTCAATTCTTCTGAGAAACACTGTAGTTGCACATGTTCTCTTCATAGCACAATTGCCTTTGTGATGACAAGTGAGTTTCTAGGAAGGAAACTTGAGGATTGCCATTCTTTGGTAGGTACTCATTCTTCGGAAATCTTCAGTGAATTGGCGAACCCATTTGTCCACTAGCCTCAAGCTAACGTTCCTCTTCTATCATGCCACAGGTTGGCATGCAGCTGAATCCAAGTAGCCTTATTATGTGTGGTCCTTGAGCTCTAGGAAGCGTTCCTGGTCTCTTAGTACTGGCTGGTCTGCACTAGAATGAGAAACGTGCAGGAAGGAAAGCGTGTGTGTTCCGGGGGTTGTGAGCAATGCACCGTTTGGAAGAGCTAGGTGCTGAGTAATGGGCAGTGTAGGGTTTCCCTGGATAAACACCTAGATTGCGACAGCTTGAAAACACCTAGCTATCAGCGTTCTGTTCAATCCTTCATGCCAAAAGTGTCTGCTTTTCTGCCTATCCGTGAGCACACAAAAAATAATATGATCCTACCCCTCCTTCTGGGAACTCACACGTGATGGAATCTACGCCCAGCAGCCAGTGGACTTTAAGTGCAGCCTGAAAAATTACAGGGTTTCCCTTGAAAGCTAGTTATTCCGGAGATACATTGTACACCCAGGCCTCACTCACCGATGACCCTGTAATACTTTGACCACATTCACGACTGCCTGTATTGCAAAGTTTACTCACAAAAGAGTTTAGTTGGTAACTTGAACGTCCAATAAGTACTCAGAAACTGCAGCATAAGAAGCTGTGCTCTCCCTTTGGAGATTGAGGCTTCATGGGAAGTTTATTTTCCACATTGGAATGTCGACACTTGCGGCCTCCGTGTTACCCGATAAACAGTGTAGTTGCCCATCGTCTCTTCACTGCAGAATTGCCTTTTCAGGCAAGTGATTTTCCATGAAACAAACGTTTCCTTTCAATTCCTGCTACGTGCTCCTCCTTCAGCAGTTGTTAGTGAATAGGCCAACCACATGCGACGACTGGCCTCAACCTAACGTTCTGTTTTTCTCGTCACAATGGTAGGCAGGCAGCAGGTTCAATGCAGCGTTTTTCAAAGCAGTACTGGAACTGTAGGAGACATTTCTGGTGTCTTAGGAAAGGCGGGTGTGCACTAGGATCCACGATATTCACGAGGGGCTGCCAGTCTCTTCTGGAACTTGTGAGCAACGTTCAGTTGATGACAACTATACGCCAAGAAAGGGCAGTGAAAGGCTTTTTCTGTTAAACCTCTAGAATGTGGTAAGTTGAAACAACTCAAGTATCTCCCTTCTAACGAACCTTGGAGGAACAAAATAGAGGAAGAAACAGCAGGGTCAATGCTCTGTGGTCCCTTTTGAAAGCAAGGCATGAAGGGAAAGTTTATTTACCTCTTTGGGATTTGAAGAGTCGCAGGCTCAATTCTCCCTGAGAAACATTGTAGTTGCACATGTTCTCTGCATAGCACAATTCCCTTTGTGAGGACAAGGGATTTTCCAAGAAAAAAAAACTTGGAGGTTGTCATTCCTTGGTATGTGCTCATCCTTCAGTAATATAGAGTGAATTGGCGACCCTATTTGACCACTAGCCTCAAGCAAACGTTCCTCTTGTCTCATAACACACGTTGGCGTGCAGCAGAATCCATGTAGCCTTATTCAGTGTTGTTCTTGGACTCTAGGAATCATTCCAGGTCTCAATACTGGCCGGTCTGCAGTAGGATGAGAAACCTACAAGAAGAAAGGCCTGTGAGTTCGGGGAGTTGTGAGCAATGCACCGTTGGGAACAGCTAGATGACGAGTCATGGGCTGTGAAGGGCCTCTTTCCTTAAACCTCTAGAATGTGGTAAGTTGAATGAACTCAAGGATCTCCCTTCTAAAGCACATTGGAGGTACAAACCAGAGAAAGAAAGAGCAGGGGCAGTGCTCTGTGGTCCCTTTTGAAAATAAGGCATGAAGGGAGACTTTATTTACCTCCTTGGGATTTAGAGAGTTGTGGGCTCAACTCTCCTGAGAAACACTGTAGTTGCACATGTTCTCTTCATAGCACATTTGCCTTTGTGATGACAAGTGAGTTTCTAGGAAAAATCTTGGAGGTTGCCATTCTTTGGTAGGTGCTCATCCTTCGGTAATCTTCAGTGAATTGGCGACGCCATTTGACCACTAGCCTCAAGCTAAGGCTCCTCTTGTATCATCCCACAGGTTGGCATGCAACAGAATCCATGTAGCCTTATTCAGTGTGGTTCTTGGGCTCTAGGAAACATTCGAAGTCTCCTAGGACTCAGGGGTCTGCACTAGACCCGAAACGTACAAACAGGACGGCCTCTGTGTTCAAGGATTTGTGAGTAAGGCACCGTTGGGAACAGCTAGATGCCGAGTCAGGGGCAGTGAAAGGCTTCTTTTGTTAAACCTCTAGAATGTGGTACGCTGAAACAACTCAAGTATCTCCTTTCTAAATCACCTTGCAGGTACAAAATAGAGAAAGAAACAGCAGGTTCAATGCTCTGTGGTCCCTTTTGAAAATAAGGCTGGAAGGGAAACTTTATTTACCTCCTTGAGATTTAGACAGTTGCAGGCTCAATTCTCCCTGAGAAACACTGTACTTGCACATCTTCCCTTCATAACACAATTGCCTTTGTGATGACGTGAGTTTCTAGGATAGAACCTTGGAGGTTGCCATTCCTTGGTAGTTGCTCATCCCTCGGTAATCTTCAGGGAATGAACCAAACACATGGGACCTCTAGCCTCAAGTTAACGTTCAGGTTTTCTCATGACAGGGGCAGGCATGCCACAGATTCCATGCAGCCTTAGTCCCTGTGGTTCTTGAACTCTAGGAATCATATCAGTTCTCTTTTGACTCGCTGGTCTGCCCTAGGTTTTGAAACGTACTGAAAGGACCGCCTGTGTCTTCGGGAAGTTGTGAGCAATCTACGGTTGGGAACAACTAGATGCCAAGTGATGGGCAGTGAAGGGCTTCGTTGGTTACACCCCTAGCTTGCGATGGCTGGAAAGCAACACAGTTATCAACGTTCCGTGCCTTCCTTCATGCAAAGCGTGTCTGCATTCCTCAGGAAACCTGAGCTGCACTGAAAAACACAATTAGCCTACGATTGCTTCTAGGAACTAAACCGTGAAGTCGGTATACCTCAAGCAGCAACTAGACTTCATGTCCAGTTTCAATAATTACAGGGTTTCCCTTAACTGATAGTTATTCCTGAGAAAAATTGCCACCTAGGCCTCACTAAGCCTTCACCTTGATATCCTTACACCACCATCACGACTCCCAGCATGGCAATGGTTACTAATGTCATGCTCCATTGTGTCCACTGGATGTGCAATAAGAGAGCCAGAAACTCCAGAGGAATATGCTGTTTGGTCCCCCTGGAAATTGAGGCTTCCTGGAAAATTGTATTTTCCTCATTAGAAAGTTGAGAGTTGCAGCCTCAGTGTTACCTGGTAAACTCTGTTGTAGCCCACCTTTTCTTCATCGCACAATGGTATTTGTGAGGACAAGTGATTTTCCAAGAAAGAAACTTGGAGGTTGCCATTCTTTGGTATGTGCTCATCCTTCAGTGATCTACAGTGAATTGGCGAACCCGTTTGACCACTAGCCGCAAGGTAACGTTGCTCTTGAATCATGCCACAGGTTGGCATGCAGCTGAATCCATGTAGCCTTATTCAGTGTGGTTCTTGAGCTCTAGGAATCATTCCAGGTCTCAAAGTACTGGTGGGTCTGCACTAGGATGAGAAACGTACAAGAAGAATGGCCTGTGTGTTTGGGGATTTGTGAGCAGTGCACCATTGGGAAGAGCTCGATGCTGAGTCTTGGAAGGTGTAGGGCTTCTTTTGTTAAACCTCTAGAATCTGGTAAGTTGAAACAACTCAAGTGTCTCCCTTCTAAAGCACCTTGGAGGTACCAATCAGAGAAAGAAACAGCAGGGTCAATGCTCTGTGGTCTCTTTTGAAAATACGGCTCGAAGGAAATCTTTATTTTCTTCATTGGGATCTAGGGAGTTGCGTGCTCAATTCTTCTGAGAAACACTGTAGTTGCACATGTTCTCTTCATAGCACAATTGCCTTTGTGATGACAAGTGAGTTTCTAGGAAGGAAACTTGAGGATTGCCATTCTTTGGTAGGTACTCATTCTTCGGAAATCTTCAGTGAATTGGCGAACCCATTTGTCCACTAGCCTCAAGCTAACGTTCCTCTTCTATCATGCCACAGGTTGGCATGCAGCTGAATCCAAGTAGCCTTATTATGTGTGGTCCTTGAGCTCTAGGAAGCGTTCCTGGTCTCTTAGTACTGGCTGGTCTGCACTAGAATGAGAAACGTGCAGGAAGGAAAGCGTGTGTGTTCCGGGGGTTGTGAGCAATGCACCGTTTGGAAGAGCTAGGTGCTGAGTAATGGGCAGTGTAGGGTTTCCCTGGATAAACACCTAGATTGCGACAGCTTGAAAACACCTAGCTATCAGCGTTCTGTTCAATCCTTCATGCCAAAAGTGTCTGCTTTTCTGCCTATCCGTGAGCACACAAAAAATATTATGATCCTACCCCTCCTTCTGGGAACTCACACGTGATGGAATCTACGCCCAGCCGCCAGTGGACTTTAAGTGAAGCCTGAAAAATTACAGGGTTTCCCTTGAAAGCTAGTTATTCCGGAGATACATTGTACACCCAGGCCTCACTCACCGATGACCCTGTAATACTTTGACCACATTCACGACTGCCTGTATTGCAAAGTTTACTCACAAAAGGGTTTAGTTGGTAACTTGAACGTCCAATAAGTACTCAGAAACTGCAGCATAAGAAGCTGTGCTCTCCCTTTGGAGATTGAGGCTTCATGGGAAGTTTATTTTCCACATTGGAATGTCGACACTTGCGGCCTCCGTGTTACCCGATAAACAGTGTAGTTGCCCATCGTCTCTTCACTGCAGAATTGCCTTTTCAGGCAAGTGATTTTCCATGAAACAAACGTTTCCTTTCAATTCCTGCTACGTGCTCCTCCTTCAGCAGTTGTTAGTGAATAGGCCAACCACATGCGACGACTGGCCTCAACCTAACGTTCTGTTTTTCTCGTCACAATGGTAGGCAGGCAGCAGGTTCAATGCAGCGTTTTTCAAAGCAGTACTGGAACTGTAGGAGACATTTCTGGTGTCTTAGGAAAGGCGGGTGTGCACTAGGATCCACGATATTCACGAGGGGCTGCCAGTCTCTTCTGGAACTTGTGAGCAACGTTCAGTTGATGACAACTATACGCCAAGAAAGGGCAGTGAAAGGCTTTTTCTGTTAAACCTCTAGAATGTGGTAAGTTGAAACAACTCAAGTATCTCCCTTCTAACGAACCTTGGAGGAACAAAATAGAGGAAGAAAGAGCAGGGTCAATGCTCTGTGGTCCCTTTTGAAAGCAAGGCATGAAGGGAAAGTTTATTTACCTCTTTGGGATTTGAAGAGTCGCAGGCTCAATTCTCCCTGAGAAACATTGTAGTTGCACATGTTCTCTGCATAGCACAATTCCCTTTGTGAGGACAAGGGATTTTCCAAGAAAAAAAAACTTGGAGGTTGTCATTCCTTGGTATGTGCTCATCCTTCAGTAATATAGAGTGAATTGGCGACCCTATTTGACCACTAGCCTCAAGCAAACATTCCTCTTGTCTCATAACACACGTTGGCGTGCAGCAGAATCCATGTAGCCTTATTCAGTGTTGTTCTTGGACTCTAGGAATCATTCCAGGTCTCAATACTGGCCGGTCTGCAGTAGGATGAGAAACCTACAAGAAGAAAGGCCTGTGAGTTCGGGGAGTTGTGAGCAATGCACCGTTGGGAACAGCTAGATGACGAGTCATGGGCTGTGAAGGGCCTCTTTCCTTAAACCTCTAGAATGTGGTAAGTTGAATGAACTCAAGGATCTCCCTTCTAAAGCACATTGGAGGTACAAACCAGAGAAAGAAAGAGCAGGGGCAGTGCTCTGTGGTCCCTTTTGAAAATAAGGCATGAAGGGAGACTTTATTTACCTCCTTGGGATTTAGAGAGTTGTGGGCTCAACTCTCCTGAGAAACACTGTAGTTGCACATGTTCTCTTCATAGCACATTTGCCTTTGTGATGACAAGTGAGTTTCTAGGAAAAATCTTGGAGGTTGCCATTCTTTGGTAGGTGCTCATCCTTCGGTAATCTTCAGTGAATTGGCGACGCCATTTGACCACTAGCCTCAAGCTAAGGCTCCTCTTGTATCATCCCACAGGTTGGCATGCAGCAGAATCCATGTAGCCTTATTCAGTGTGGTTCTTGGGCTCTAGGAAACATTCAAAGTCTCCTAGGACTCAGGGGTCTGCACTAGACCCGGAACGTACAAAAAGGACGGCCTGTGTGTTCAAGGATTTGTGAGTAAGGCACCGTTGGGAACAGCTAGATGCCGAGTCAGGGGCAGTGAAAGGCTTCTTTTGTTAAACCTCTAGAATGTGGTACGCTGAAACAACTCAAGTATCTCCCTTCTAAATCACCTTGCAGGTACAAAATAGAGAAAGAAACAGCAGGTTCAATGCTCTGTGGTCCCTTTTGAAAATAAGGCTGGAAGGGAAACTTTATTTACCTCCTTGAGATTTAGAGAGTTGCAGGCTCAATTCTCCCTGAGAAACACTGTACTTGCACATCTTCCCTTCATAACACAATTGCCTTTGTGATGACGTGAGTTTCTAGGATAGAACCTTGGAGGTTGCCATTCCTTGGTAGTTGCTCATCCCTCGGTAATCTTCAGGGAATGAACCAAACACATGGGACCTCTAGCCTCAAGTTAACGTTCAGGTTTTCTCATGACAGGGGCAGGCATGCCACAGATTCCATGCAGCCTTAGTCCCTGTGGTTCTTGAACTCTAGGAATCATATCAGTTCTCTTTTGACTCGCTGGTCTGCCCTAGGTTTTGAAACGTACTGAAAGGACCGCCTGTGTCTTCGGGAAGTTGTGAGCAATCTACGGTTGGGAACAACTAGATGCCAAGTGATGGGCAGTGAAGGGCTTCGTTGGTTACACCCCTAGCTTGCGATGGCTGGAAAGCAACACAGTTATCAACGTTCCGTGCCTTCCTTCATGCAAAGCGTGTCTGCATTCCTCAGGAAACCTGAGCTGCACTGAAAAACACAATTAGCCTACGATTGCTTCTAGGAACTAAACCGTGAAGTCGGTATACCTCAAGCAGCAACTAGACTTCATGTCCAGTTTCAATAATTACAGGGTTTCCCTTAACTGATAGTTATTCCTGAGAAAAATTGCCACCTAGGCCTCACTAAGCCTTCACCTTGATATCCTTACACCACCATCACGACTCCCAGCATGGCAATGGTTACTAATGTCATGCTCCATTGTGTCCACTGGATGTGCAATAAGAGAGCCAGAAACTCCAGAGGAATATGCTGTTTGGTCCCCCTGGAAATTGAGGCTTCCTGGAAAATTGTATTTTCCTCATTAGAAAGTTGAGAGTTGCAGCCTCAGTGTTACCTGGTAAACTCTGTTGTAGCCCACCTTTTCTTCATCGCACAATGGTATTTGTGAGGACAAGTGATTTTCCAAGAAAGAAACTTGGAGGTTGCCATTCTTTGGTATGTGCTCATCCTTCAGTGATCTACAGTGAATTGGCGAACCCGTTTGACCACTAGCCGCAAGGTAACGTTGCTCTTGAATCATGCCACAGGTTGGCATGCAGCTGAATCCATGTAGCCTTATTCAGTGTGGTTCTTGAGCTCTAGGAATCATTCCAGGTCTCAAAGTACTGGTGGGTCTGCACTAGGATGAGAAACGTACAAGAAGAATGGCCTGTGTGTTTGGGGATTTGTGAGCAGTGCACCATTGGGAAGAGCTCGATGCTGAGTCTTGGAAGGTGTAGGGCTTCTTTTGTTAAAGCTCTAGAATCTGGTAAGTTGAAACAACTCAAGTGTCTCCCTTCTAAAGCACCTTGGAGGTACCAATCAGAGAAAGAAACAGCAGGGTCAATGCTCTGTGGTCTCTTTTGAAAATACGGCTCGAAGGAAATCTTTATTTTCTTCATTGGGATCTAGGGAGTTGCGTGCTCAATTCTTCTGAGAAACACTGTAGTTGCACATGTTCTCTTCATAGCACAATTGCCTTTGTGATGACAAGTGAGTTTCTAGGAAGGAAACTTGAGGATTGCCATTCTTTGGTAGGTACTCATTCTTCGGAAATCTTCAGTGAATTGGCGAACCCATTTGTCCACTAGCCTCAAGCTAACGTTCCTCTTCTATCATGCCACAGGTTGGCATGCAGCTGAATCCAAGTAGCCTTATTATGTGTGGTCCTTGAGCTCTAGGAAGCGTTCCTGGTCTCTTAGTACTGGCTGGTCTGCACTAGAATGAGAAACGTGCAGGAAGGAAAGCGTGTGTGTTCCGGGGGTTGTGAGCAATGCACCGTTTGGAAGAGCTAGGTGCTGAGTAATGGGCAGTGTAGGGTTTCCCTGGATAAACACCTAGATTGCGACAGCTTGAAAACACCTAGCTATCAGCGTTCTGTTCAATCCTTCATGCCAAAAGTGTCTGCTTTTCTGCCTATCCGTGAGCACACAAAAAATAATATGATCCTACCCCTCCTTCTGGGAACTCACACGTGATGGAATCTACGCCCAGCAGCCAGTGGACTTTAAGTGCAGCCTGAAAAATTACAGGGTTTCCCTTGAAAGCTAGTTATTCCGGAGATACATTGTACACCCAGGCCTCACTCACCGATGACCCTGTAATACTTTGACCACATTCACGACTGCCTGTATTGCAAAGTTTACTCACAAAAGGGTTTAGTTGGTAACTTGAACGTCCAATAAGTACTCAGAAACTGCAGCATAAGAAGCTGTGCTCTCCCTTTGGAGATTGAGGCTTCATGGGAAGTTTATTTTCCACATTGGAATGTCGACACTTGCGGCCTCCGTGTTACCCGATAAACAGTGTAGTTGCCCATCGTCTCTTCACTGCAGAATTGCCTTTTCAGGCAAGTGATTTTCCATGAAACAAACGTTTCCTTTCAATTCCTGCTACGTGCTCCTCCTTCAGCAGTTGTTAGTGAATAGGCCAACCACATGCGACGACTGGCCTCAACCTAACGTTCTGTTTTTCTCGTCACAATGGTAGGCAGGCAGCAGGTTCAATGCAGCGTTTTTCAAAGCAGTACTGGAACTGTAGGAGACATTTCTGGTGTCTTAGGAAAGGCGGGTGTGCACTAGGATCCACGATATTCACGAGGGGCTGCCAGTCTCTTCTGGAACTTGTGAGCAACGTTCAGTTGATGACAACTATACGCCAAGAAAGGGCAGTGAAAGGCTTTTTCTGTTAAACCTCTAGAATGTGGTAAGTTGAAACAACTCAAGTATCTCCCTTCTAACGAACCTTGGAGGAACAAAATAGAGGAAGAAACAGCAGGGTCAATGCTCTGTGGTCCCTTTTGAAAGCAAGGCATGAAGGGAAAGTTTATTTACCTCTTTGGGATTTGAAGAGTCGCAGGCTCAATTCTCCCTGAGAAACATTGTAGTTGCACATGTTCTCTGTATAGCACAATTCCCTTTGTGAGGACAAGGGATTTTCCAAGAAAAAAAAACTTGGAGGTTGTCATTCCTTGGTATGTGCTCATCCTTCAGTAATATAGAGTGAATTGTCGACCCTATTTGACCACTAGCCTCAAGCAAACGTTCCTATTGTCTCATAAGACACGTTGGCGTGCAGCAGAATCCATGTAGCCTTATTCAGTGTTGTTCTTGGACTCTAGGAATCATTCCAGGTCTCAATACTGGCCGGTCTGCAGTAGGATGAGAAACCTACAAGAAGAAAGGCCTGTGAGTTCAGGGAGTTGTGAGCAATGCACCGTTGGGAACAGCTAGATGACGAGTCATGGGCTGTGAAGGGCCTCTTTCCTTAAACCTCTAGAATGTGGTAAGTTGAATGAACTCAAGGATCTCCCTTCTAAAGCACATTGGAGGTACAAACCAGAGAAAGAAAGAGCAGGGGCAGTGCTCTGTGGTCCCTTTTGAAAATAAGGCATGAAGGGAGACTTTATTTACCTCCTTGGGATTTAGAGAGTTGTGGGCTCAACTCTCCTGAGAAACACTGTAGTTGCACATGTTCTCTTCATAGCACATTTGCCTTTGTGATGACAAGTGAGTTTCTAGGAAAAATCTTGGAGGTTGCCATTCTTTGGTAGGTGCTCATCCTTCGGTAATCTTCAGTGAATTGGCGACGCCATTTGACCACTAGCCTCAAGCTAAGGCTCCTCTTGTATCATCCCACAGGTTGGCATGCAGCAGAATCCATGTAGCCTTATTCAGTGTGGTTCTTGGGCTCTAGGAAACATTCGAAGTCTCCTAGGACTCAGGGGTCTGCACTAGACCCGAAACGTACAAACAGGACGGCCTCTGTGTTCAAGGATTTGTGAGTAAGGCACCGTTGGGAACAGCTAGATGCCGAGTCAGGGGCAGTGAAAGGCTTCTTTTGTTAAACCTCTAGAATGTGGTACGCTGAAACAACTCAAGTATCTCCTTTCTAAATCACCTTGCAGGTACAAAATAGAGAAAGAAACAGCAGGTTCAATGCTCTGTGGTCCCTTTTGAAAATAAGGCTGGAAGGGAAACTTTATTTACCTCCTTGAGATTTAGACAGTTGCAGGCTCAATTCTCCCTGAGAAACACTGTACTTGCACATCTTCCCTTCATAACACAATTGCCTTTGTGATGACGTGAGTTTCTAGGATAGAACCTTGGAGGTTGCCATTCCTTGGTAGTTGCTCATCCCTCGGTAATCTTCAGGGAATGAACCAAACACATGGGACCTCTAGCCTCAAGTTAACGTTCAGGTTTTCTCATGACAGGGGTAGGCATGCCACAGATTCCATGCAGCCTTAGTCCCTGTGGTTCTTGAACTCTCGGAACCATATCAGTTCTCTTTTGACTCGCTGGTCTGCCCTAGGTTTTGAAACGTACTAAAAGGACCGCCTGTGTCTTCGGGAAGTTGTGAGCAATCTACGGTTGGGAACATCTAGATGCCAAGTGATGGGCAGTGAAGGGCTTCGTTGGTTACACCCTTAGCTTGCGATGGCTGGAAAGCAACACAGTAATCAACGTTCCGTGCCTTCCTTCATGCAAAGCATGACTGCATTCCTCAGGAAGCCTGAGCTGCACTGAAAAACACAATTAGCCTATGATTGCTTCTAGGAACTAAACCGTGAAGTCGGTATACCTCAAGCAGCAACTAGACTTCATGTCCAGTTTCAATAATTACAGGGTTTCCCTTAACTGATAGTTATTCCTGAGAAAAATTGCCACCTAGGCCTCACTAAGCCTTCACCTTGATATCCTTACACCACCATCACGACTCCCAGCATGGCAATGGTTACTAATGTCATGCTCCTTTGTGACCACTGGATGTGCAATAAGAGAGCCAGAAACTCCAGAGGAATATGCTGTTTGGTCCCCCTGGAAATTGAGGCTTCCTGGAAAATTGTATTTTCCTCATTAGAAAGTTGAGAGTTGCAGCCTCAGTGTTACCTGGTAAACTCTGTTGTAGCCCACCTTTTCTTCATCGCACAATGGTATTTGTGAGGACAAGTGATTTTCCAAGAAAGAAACTTGGAGGTTGCCATTCTTTGGTATGTGCTCATCCTTCAGTGATCTACAGTGAATTGGCGAACCCGTTTGACCACTAGCCGCAAGGTAACGTTGCTCTTGAATCATGCCACAGGTTGGCATGCAGCTGAATCCATGTAGCCTTATTCAGTGTGGTTCTTGAGCTCTAGGAATCATTCCAGGTCTCAAAGTACTGGTGGGTCTGCACTAGGATGAGAAACGTACAAGAAGATTGGCCTGTGTGTTTGGGGATTTGTGAGCAGTGCACCATTGGGAAGAGCTCGATGCTGAGTCTTGGAAGGTGTAGGGCTTCTTTTGTTAAACCTCTAGAATCTGGTAGGTTGAAACAACTCAAGTGTCTCCCTTCTAAAGCACCTTGGAGGTACCAATCAGAGAAAGAAACAGCAGGGTCAATGCTCTGTGGTCTCTTTTGAAAATACGGCTCGAAGGAAATCTTTATTTTCTTCATTGGGATCTAAGGAGTTGCGTGCTCAATTCTTCTGAGAAACACTGTAGTTGCACATGTTCTCTTCATAGCACAATTGCCTTTGTGATGACAAGTGAGTTTCTAGGAAGGAAACTTGAGGATTGCCATTCTTTGGTAGGTACTCATTCTTCGGAAATCTTCAGTCAATTGGCGAACCCATTTGTCCACTAGCCTCAAGCTAACGTTCCTCTTCTATCATGCCACAGGTTGGCATGCAGCTGAATCCAAGTAGCCTTATTATGTGTGGTCCTTGAGCTCTACGAAGCGTTCCTGGTCTCTTAGTACTGGCTGGTCTGCACTAGAATGAGAAACGTGCAGGAAGGAAAGCGTGTGTGTTCCGGGGGTTGTGAGCAATGCACCGTTTGGAAGAGCTAGGTGCTGAGTAATGGGCAGTGTAGGGTTTCCCTGGATAAACACCTAGATTGCGACAGCTTGAAAACACCTGGCTATCAGCGTTCTGTTCAATCCTTCATGCCAAAAGTGTCTACTTTTCTGCCTATCCGTGAGCACACAAAAAATAATATGATCCTACCCCTCCTTCTGGGAACTCACACGTGATGGAATCTACGCCCAGCTGCCAGTGGACTTTAAGTGCAGCCTGAAAAATTACAGGGTTTCCCTTGAAAGCTAGTTATTCCGGAGATACATTGTACACCCAGGCCTCACTCACCGATGACCCTGTAATACTTTGATCACTTTCACGACTGCCTGTATTGCAAAGTTTACTCACAAAAGGGTTTAGTTGGTAACTTGAACGTCCAATAAGTACTCAGAAACTGCAGCATAAGAAGCTGTGCTCTCCCTTTGGAGATTGAGGCTTCATGGGAAGTTTATTTTCCACATTGGAATGTCGACACTTGCGGCCTCCGTGTTACCCGATAAACAGTGTAGTTGCCCATCGTCTCTTCACTGCAGAATTGCCTTTTCAGGCAAGTGATTTTCCATGAAACAAACGTTTCCTTTCAATTCCTGCTACGTGCTCCTCCTTCAGCAGTTGTTAGTGAATAGGCCAACCACATGCGACGACTGGCCTCAACCTAACGTTCTCTTTTTCTCGTCACAATGGTAGGCAGGCAGCAGGTTCAATGCAGCGTTTGGCAAAGCAGTACTGGAACTGTAGGAGACATTTCTGGTGTCTTAGGAAAGGCGGGTGTGCACTAGGATCCACGATATTCACGAGGGGCTGCCAGTCTCTTCTGGAACTTGTGAGCAACGTTCAGTTGATGACAACTCTACGCCAAGAAAGGGCAGTGAAAGGCTTTTTCTGTTAAACCTCTAGAATGTGGTAAGTTGAAACAACTCAAGTATCTCCCTTCTAACGAACCTTGGAGGAACAAAATAGAGGAAGAAACAGCAGGGTCAATGCTCTGTGGTCCCTTTTGAAAGCAAGGCATGAAGGGAAAGTTTATTTACCTCTTTGGGATTTGAAGAGTCGCAGGCTCAATTCTCCCTGAGAAACATTGTAGTTGCTCATGTTCTCTGCATAGCACAATTCCCTTTGTGAAGACAAGGGATTTTCCAAGAAAAAAAAACTTGAAGGTTGCCATTCCTTGGTATGTGCTCATCCTTCAGTAATATACAGTGAATTGGTGACCCTATTTGTCCACTAGCCTCAAGCAAACGTTCCTCTTGTCTCATAACACACGTTGGCGTGCAGCAGAATCCATGTAGCCTTATTCAGTGTTGTTCTTGGACTCTAGGAATCATTCCAGGTCTCAATACTGGCCGGTCTGCAGTAGGATGAGAAACCTACAAGAAGAAAGGCCTGTGAGTTCGGGGAGTTGTGAGCAATGCACCGTTGGGAACAGCTAGATGACGAGTCATGGGCTGTGAAGGGCCTCTTTCCTTAAACCTCTAGAATGTGGTAAGTTGAATGAACTCAAGGATCTCCCTTCTAAAGCACATTGGAGTTACAAACCAGAGAAAGAAAGAGCAGGGGCAGTGCTCTGTGGTCCCTATTGAAAATAAGGCATGAAGGGAGACTTTATTTACCTCCTTGGTATTTAGAGAGTTGTGGGCTCAACTCTCCTGAGAAACACTGTAGTTGCACATGTTCTCTTCATAGCACATTTGCCTTTGTGATGACAAGTGAGTTTCTAGGAAAAATCTTGGAGGTTGCCATTCTTTGGTAGGGGCTCGTCCTTCGGTAATCTTCAGTGAATTGGCGACGCCATTTGACCACTAGCCTCAAGCTAAGGTTCCTCTTGTATCATCCCACAGGTTGGCATGCAGCAGAATCCATGTAGCCTTATTCAGTGTGGTTCTTGAGCTCTAGGAAACATTCGAAGTCTCCTAGGACTCAGGGGTCTGCACTAGACCCGAAACGTACAAAAAGGACGGCCTGTGTGTTCAAGGATTTGTGAGTAATGCACCGTTGGGAACAGCTAGATGCCGAGTCAGGGGAAGTGAAAGGCTTCTTTTGTTAAAACTCTAGAATGTGGTACGCTGAAACAACTCAAGTATCTCCCTTCTAAATCACCTTGCAGGTACAAACTAGAGAAAGAAACAGCAGGTTCAATGCTCTGTGGTCCCTTTTGAAAATAAGGCTGGAAGGGAAACTTTATTTACCTCCTTGAGATTTAGACAGTTGCAGGCTCAATTCTCCCTGAGAAACACTGTACTTGCACATCTTCCCTTCATAACACAATTGCCTTTGTGATGACGTGAGTTTCTAGGATAGAACCTTGGAGGTTGCCATTCCTTGGTAGTTGCTCATCCCTCGGTAATCTTCTGGGAATGAACCAAACACATGGGACCTCTAGCCTCAAGTTAACGTTCAGGTTTTCTCATGACAGGGGTAGGCATGCAACAGATTCCATGCAGCCTTAGTCCCTGTGGTTCTTGAACTCTAGAAAGCATATCGGGTCACTTTAGACTCGCAGGTCTGCACTACATTAGGAAACGTACTAAAAGGAACGCCTGTGCCTTTGGGGAGTTGCGAGGAATCTACCATTGGGAACAACTAGATGCCAAG
The DNA here is from genome assembly GCF_965194825.1 of Balaenoptera physalus. NCBI lineage: Eukaryota > Metazoa > Chordata > Mammalia > Artiodactyla > Balaenopteridae > Balaenoptera > Balaenoptera physalus. The sequence goes on along the minus strand of NC_138896.1, from coordinate 47,539,616 downwards.
TAATGGGCAGTGAAGGGCTTCGTTGGTTCCACCTCTAGCTTGCGATGGCTGGAAAGCAACACAGTTATCAACGTTCCGTGCCTTCCTTCATGCAAAGCTTGTCTGCATTCCTCAGGAAACCTGAGCTGCACTGAAAAACACAATTAGCCTACGATTGCTTCTAGGAACTAAACCGTGAAGTCGGTATACCTCAAGCAGCAACTAGACTTCATGTCCAGTTTCAATAATTACAGGGTTTCCCTTAACTGATAGTTATTCCCGGGAAACATTGCCACCTAGGCCTCACTAAGCCTTCACCTTGATATCCTTACACCACCATCACGACTCCCAGCATGGCAATGGTTACTAATGTCATGCTCCATTGTGTCCACTGGATGTGCAATAAGAGAGCCAGAAACTCCAGAGGAATATGCTGTTTGGTCCCCCTGGAAATTGAGGCTTCCTGGAAAATTGTATTTTCCTCATTAGAAAGTTGAGAGTTGCAGCCTCAGTGTTACCTGGTAAACTCTGTTGTAGCCCACCTTTTCTTCATCGCACAATGGTATTTGTGAGGACAAGTGATTTTCCAAGAAAGAAACTTGGAGGTTGCCATTGTTTGGTATGTGCTCATCCTTCAGTGATCTACAGTGAATTGGCGAACCCGTTTGACCACTAGCCGCAAGGTAACGTTGCTCTTGAATCATGCCACAGGTTGGCATGCAGCTGAATCCATGTAGCCTTATTCAGTGTGGTTCTTGAGCTCTAGGAATCATTCCAGGTCTCAAAGTACTGATGGGTCTGCACTAGGATGAGAAACGTACAAGAAGAATGGCCTGTGTGTTTGGGGATTTGTGAGCAGTGCACCATTGGGAAGAGCTCGATGCTGAGTCTTGGAAGGTGTAGGGCTTCTTTTGTTAAAGCTCTAGAATCTGGTAAGTTGAAACAACTCAAGTGTCTCCCTTCTAAAGCACCTTGGAGGTACCAATCAGAGAAAGAAACAACAGGGTCAATGCTCTGTGGTCTCTTTTGAAAATACGGCTCGAAGGAAATCTTTATTTTCTTCATTGGGATCTAGGGAGTTGCGTGCTCAATTCTTCTGAGAAACACTGTAGTTGCACATGTTCTCTTCATAGCACAATTGCCTTTGTGATGACAAGTGAGTTTCTGGGAAGGAAACTTGAGGATTGCCATTCTTTGGTAGGTACTCATTCTTCGGAAATCTTCAGTGAATTGGCGAACCCATTTGTCCACTAGCCTCAAGCTAACGTTCCTCTTCTATCATGCCACAGGTTGGCATGCAGCTGAATCCAAGTAGCCTTATTCTGTGTGGTCCTTGAGCTCTAGGAAGCGTTCCCGGTCTCTTAGTACTGGCTGGTCTGCACTAGAATGAGAAACGTGCAGGAAGGAAAGCGTGTGTGTTCCGGGGGTTGTGAGCAATGCACCGTTTGGAAGAGCTAGGTGCTGAGTAATGGGCAGTGTAGGGTTTCCCTGGATAAACACCTAGATTGCGACAGCTTGAAAACACCTAGTTATCAGCGTTCTGTTCAATCCTTCATGCCAAAAGTGTCTGCTTTTCTGCCTATCCGTGAGCACACAAAAAATAATATGATCCTACGCCTCCTTCTGGGAACTCACACGTCATGGAATCTACCCCAAGCAGCCAATGGAATTTAAGTGCAGCCTGAAAAATTACAGGGTTTCCCTTGAAAGCTATGTATTCCAGAGTTACATTGTACACCCAGGCCTCACTCACCGATGACCCTGTAATACTTTGACCACATTCACGACTCCCTGTATTGCAAAGTTTACTCACAAAACGGTTTAGTTGGTAACCTGAACGTCCAATAAGTACTCAGAAACTGCAGCATAAGAGGCTGTGCTCTACCTTTGGAGATTGAGGCTTCATGGGAAGTTTATTTTCCACATTGGAATATCGACACTTGCCACCTCAGTTTACCTAATAAATATTGTAGTTACCCAACTTCTCTTCACTGAAGAATTACCTTTTCAGGACAAGTGATTTTCTGTGAAACAAACGTTACCTTTCAATTCCTGCTAGGTGCTCCTCCTTCAGCAGTTTTTAGTGAATAGGACAACAACATGGGATGACTGGCCTCAAGCTAATGTCCTGGTTTTCTCATCTCAGTGGTTAGGCAGGGAGCAGGTTCAATGCAGCGTTTGTCAAAGCAATTCTTTAACTCTAATAAGCATTTCTGGTTTCTTAGGACACGCGGGTGTGCACTAGGATCCATGATGTACACGAGGGACTGCCAGTCTCTTCTGGAACTTGTGAGCAACGTTCAGTTAAGAACAACTATATGCCAAAATAGGTCAGTGAAAGTGTTCTTTTGTTAACCTCTAGAATGTGGTAAGTTGAAACAACTCAAGTATCTCCCTTCTAACACACCTTGGAGGTACAAAATAGAGAAGGAAAGAGCAGGGTTAATGCTCTGTGGTCACTTTTGAAAATAAGGCATGAAGGGAAACTTTATTTACCTCCTTGGGAGTTAGCGAATTGCAGGCTCAATTCTCCTGAGAAACCCTGTACTTGCACCTCTTCTTTTCATAGCACAATTGCCATTGTGATGACATGATTTTCTAGGAAAGAAACTTGGAGGTTGCCATTCCTTGGTAGTTGCTCATCCCTCGGTAATCTTCAGGGAATGGGCCAACCACATGGGACCTCTAGCCTTGAGCTTACGTTCAGATTTTCTCATGACACAGGTAGGCATGCAACAGATTCCATGCAGCCTTAGTCCCTGTGGTTCTTGAACTCTAGGAAGCATATCAGGTCTATTTTGACACGCGGGTCTTCACAAGGTTTTGAAATGCACTAAAAGGACCGCCTTTGTCTTTGGGCAGTTGTGAGCAATCTTCCTTTGGAAACAAGTAGATACCAAGTGATCGTCAGTGAAGGGCTTCCTTGTTTAGACACCTATACTTTGATAGCTTGAAAGCAACACAGTTATCAACGTTGCATGCCTTCCTTCTTGCAAAGCATATCTTCATTCTTGAGGAAACCTGATCTGCACTGAAAAACACAATTACCCTACCATTGCTTCTGGGAACTAATCCGGGAAGTCTGTCTACCTCAAGCAGCAACTACACTTCAGGTCCAGCTTCGAAAATTACATGGTTTCCCTTTACTGATAGATATTCTGGAGAAACAGTGCCACCTAGGCCTCACTAAGCCATCATCTTGATATCCTTACACCAGCATCACGACTCCCAGCATGACAATGGTTACTAATGTCATGCTCCATTGTGTCCACTGGATGTGCAATAAGAGAGTCAGAAACACCAGGGGAATATGCTCCTTAGTCCCCCTGGAAATTGAGCCTTACAGGGAAAGTTTATTTTCCTCATTGGATATTGGAGAGTTGCGGCCTCAGTGTTACCTGGTAAACACTGTTGTTGCCCATCTTCTCTTCATGGCACAATGCTCTTTGTGAGGACAAGTGATTTTCCAAGAAAGAAACTTGGAGGTTGCCATTCCTTGGTATGTGCTCATCCTTCGGTAATCTACAGTGAATTGGTGACCCCATTTAACCAATAGCCTCAAGCTAAAGTTCATGTCGTCTCATGCCACAGGTTGGCATGCCACAGAATCCATGTAGCCTTATTCAGTGTGGTTCTTGAGTTCTAGGAAGCATTCTAGTTCTCTTAGTACTAGGGGGTCTGCACTAGGATGAGACACATACAAGAAGGACGGCCTCTGTGTTCGGGAAGTTGTGAGCAATGCACCGTTGGGAAAAGCTAGATGCCGACACATGGGCAGTGAAAGCCTTCTTTATTTAAACGTCTAGAATGTGGTAAGTTGAAAAAACTCAACTATTTCCCTTCTAAAGCACCTTGGAGGTACAAAATAGAGAAAGAATCAGCAGGGTCAATGCTCTCTGGTCTCTTTTGAAAATACAGCTTGAAGGGAAACTTAATTTTCCTCATTGGGGTTTCGAGATTTGCGGGCTTAATCTCCTGAGAAACACTGTAGTTGCACATATTCTCTTCATAGCACAATTGCCTTTGTCATGACAAGTGAATTTCTAGGAAAGAAACTTGGAGGTTGCCATTCTTTGGTATGTGCTCATCCTTCGGTAATCTTCAGTGAGTTGGCGACCCCATTTGACCCCTATCCTTAAGCTAACGTTCGCCTTCTATCATAACACTGGTTGGCATGCAGCAGAATCCATGTAGCCTCATTAAGTGTGGTTCTTGAGCTCTAGGAAGCATTCCAGGTCTCTTAGGACTCGGGGGTCTGCACTAGGATCTGAAACGTACAAAAATTATGACCTGTGTTGTCGGGGAGTTGTGAGCAGTGCACCATTGTGAACAGCTAAATGCCAAGTCATGGGCAGTGAAGGGGTTCATTGGATAAACATTTAGATTGTGACAGCTGGAAAACACCCAGCTCTCAGCGTTCTATGCATTCCTACGTCCAAAACTTGTCTGCTTTTCTGCCTATACCTGAGCATGCAAAACATACCATGATCCTACCCCTCCTTTTGGGAACTCACTCGTGATGGAATCTACTCCAAGCAGCCAGTTGACTTTAAGTGCAGCCTGAAAAATTATAGGGATTCCCTTGAAATCTAGGTACTCTGGAGATACATTGTACACCCAGGCCTCACTAACCCATGACCTTCTAATCCTTTCACCACAATCACGATTCCCTATAGCACAAAGTTGAGTAACCTAAGGGTCTAGTTGGTCACCTGAATTTCCAATAGCTACTAAAAACTGCAGAATAAGATGCTGTGCCTTCCCCTTGGAAATTGAGGCTTGATGGGAAGCTCCATATTGGAATGTCAACACTTGCAGGCTCAGTGTTACCTGATAAAGAGTGTAGTTGCCCACCGTCTCTTCATTGCAGAATTGCCTTTGTCAGGACAAGTGATTATCCATGAAACAAACGTTGTCTTTCAATTCCTGCTAGGTGCTCCTCCCTCAGCAGTTGTTATTGAATAGGCCAACCTCATGGGACGACTGGCCTCAAGCTACCGTTCTGTTTTTCTCGTCCCAATGGTAGGAAGGCAGCAGGATCAATGCAGCTTTTGTCAAAGCAGTGCTTTAACTCTAGGAAGCATTTCTGGTGTCTTAGGACACGCGGGTGTGCACTAGGGTCCAAGATATACACGAGGGACTGCCAGTCTCTTCTGGGACTTGTGAGCAAAGATCAGCTGAGCACAATTATATGCCAAAAGAAGGGCAGTGAACGGCTTCTTTTGATAAACTTCTAGAGTGTGGTAAGTTGAAACAACTCAAGTATATCCCTTCTAACGCACCTTGGAGGTACAAAATAGAGAAAGAAACAGCAGGGTCAATGTCCTCTGGCCACTTTTGAAAATAAGGCATGAAGGGAAACTTTATTTACGTACTTGGAATTTAGAGAGTTGCAGGCTCAATTCTCCCTGAGAAACACTGTACTTGCACATCTTCTCTGCATAGCACAATTGCCATTGTGATGTCGTGAGTTTCTAGGAAAGAAACTTGGAGGTTGCCATTCCTTGGTAGTTGCTCATCCCTCGGTAATCTTCAGGGAATGGGCCATCCACATGGGACGTCTAGTCTCAAGCTAACTTTCAGGTTTTTTCTCATGACAGAGGTAGGCATGCAACAGATTCCATGCAGCTTCATTCCCTGTGATTCTTGAACTCTAGGAAGCCTATCAGTTCTCTTTTGACTCGCGTGTCTGCACTCGGTTCCAAAACGTACTAAAAGGACTGCCTCTGTATTCGGGGAGTTGTGAGCAAAGTATCATTGGGAACAACTATATACCGAGTGATGGGCAGTGAAGAGCTTCATTCGTTAGACACCTAGATTACGATAGCTTGAAAGCCACACATTTATCAACGTTCCATGCTTCCTTTCATGCAAAGTGTATTTGAATTCTTGAGGAAACCTAAGCTGCACTGAAAAATACAATTAGCCTACCATTTCCTATGGGAACTAATCCGTGAAATCTGTCTACCTCAAGCTTCAACAATACATCAGGGCCAGCTTGAAAAATTACAGTGTTTCTTTTAACTGATAGGTATTCTGGAGATATTTTGTCACCTAAGTCTCACTAAGCCATCACCTTGATATCCTTACAGCACAGTCATGACTACCATCATGGCAATGTTTACTAATGTCATGGTCCATTGGGTCCACTGAATGTGCAAAGGAGAGTCAGAAACGACTGGGTAATATGCTGCATGGCCTCACTGGAAATTGAAGCTTCCTGGGAAAGTTTATTTTCCTCATTGGAAAGTGGAGAGTTGCGGCCTCAGTGTTGCCTAGTAAACACTGCTGCTGCCCATTTTGTCTTCATTGCACAATGGTCTTTGTGAGGACAAGTTATTTTCCATAAAACAAAACTTGGCTTTCAATTCCTGCTAGGTGCTCATCCCTCAGCAATTTTTATTGAATGGGCAAACCACATGTTAAGACTGGGTTCAAGCTAACATTCTTTTTTTCTCGTCACAGAGAAGGGCAGGCAGTAGGTTCAATGCAGCATTTGTCAAAGAGGTGCTTTAAATCTAGGAAGAATTTCTGGTGCCTTAGGACACGGGCCTTCTGTGTTGGGATTCAAAATGTTAACGAGGGACTGCCAGTCTTTTCTGGGACTTGTGAGCAACGTTCAGTTGAGGACAACTATAAGATGAAAGAAGGGCAGTGAAGGGCTTCTATTGTTAAACCTCTAGAATGTGGTAAGTTGAAACAACTCAAGTATCTCCCTTCTAATGCACTTTGGAGGTACAAAACAGAAAAAGAAACAGCAGGGTAAATTCTCTGTGGTCCCTTTTGAAAATAAGGCTTGAAGGGAAACTTTATTTTCCTCATTGGTGTTTAGAGAGTTGCAGGCTCAATTCTCCCTGAGAAACAGTGTAGTTGCACATTTTCTCTTCATAGCACAATTGCCATTGTGATGACGTGGGTTTCTAGGAAAGAAACTTGGAGTTTGCCATTTCATGGTAGTTGCTCATTCCTCGGTAATCTTCAGGGAATGGGTCAACCACTTGGGACCTCAAGCCTCAAGCTAAAATTCAGGTTTTCTCATGACAGAGGTAAGTATGCAACAGATTCCATGCAGCATTAGTCCATGTGGTTCTTGAATTCTAGGAAGCATATCAGGTCTCTTTTGACTCGCAGGTCTGGATTAGGTTCCAAAACGTACTAAAAGGGGCGCCTCTATCTTCGGGGAGTTGTGAGCAATATACCGATGGGAAAAACTAGATGCCGTATGGTGTTCAGTGAAGGGCTTCGTTGGTTAGACACCTAGATTGTGATAGCTTGAAAGCAACACAGTTATCAACGTTCCATGCCTTCCTTCATGCAAAGCATGTCTGCATTCTTGAGGAAATGTGAGCTGCACTGAAAAATACAATTAACCTACTATTGCTTCTGGGAACTAATCCGTGAAGTGTGTCTACCTCAAGCAGCAACTAGAATTCAGGTCCAGCTTCAAAAATTACAGGGTTTCCCTTAGCTGATAGGTATTCTGGAGAAACATTTTCACCTAGGCCTCACTAAGCCATCACCTTGATATCCTTACACAACAATGACGACTCCCAGCATGGCAATGCTTACTAATATCGTTGTCCATTGTGTCCACTGGATGTGCAATAGAGTCAGACACGACAGGGGAATATGCTGCTTGGTCCCGCTGGTAATTGAGGCTTCCTGGGAAAGTTTATTTTCCTCATTGGAAAGTGGAGAGTTGCGACCTCAGTGTTACCTGGTAAACACTGTTGTTGCCCATCTTCTCTTATTTGCACAATGGTCTTTGTGAGGACAAGTGATTTTCCAAGGAAGAAGCTTGGAGGTGGCCATTCCTTTGGTAAGTGCTTATCCTTCAGTAATCTTCAATGTATTGGCGGCCCCATTTGACCACTAACCTCAAGCTAACGTTCCTCTTGTATCATGCCACAGGTTAGCATGCAACTGAATCCATGTAGCCTTATTCAGTGAGGTTTTTGAGCTCTAGGAAGCATTCCAGGTCTCTTAATACTCGTGGGTCTGCACTAGTATCTGAAAAGTACAAGAAGGACGGCCTGTGTTGACGGGGAGTTTTGAGTAACACACCATTGGGAACAGCTAGATGCCAAGTCATGGGCGGTGAAGGGCTTAGTTGGATAAGCACGTAGATTGCAACAGCTTGAAAACACCCATCTATCAGCGTTCTGTTCATTCCTTCGTGCAAAACGTTTCTGCTTTTCTACCGATCCCTGAGCATGCAAGAAATACAATGACCCTACCCCTCATTCTGGGAACTCACACGTGATGGAGTCTACCCCAAGCGGCTATCAAACGTTAGGTGCAGCCTCAAAAATTACAGGGTTTCCCTTAACAGCTAGGTATTCCAGAGATTCGTGGTACACTCACGACTCACTACACCATGACCTTGTAATCCTTTCACCACAATCACGAATGCCTGTATCGCAAAGTTTATTCACTAAAGGGTCTAGTTGGTCACGTGAATGTCCAATATGTAGTCAGAAACTGCAGTATGAGATGCTTTGTCCTCCCCTTGGAAATTGAGCCTTGATGGGAAGTTTATTTTCCACAATGGAATGTCGAAACTTGCAGCATCAATGTTACCTGATAAACAGTGTAGTTGCCCATCTTCTCTTCATTGCAGAATTGCCTTTGTCAGGACACGTGATTTTCCATGAAACAGACGTTGCCTTTCAATTCCTGCTAGGTGCTCATCGCTCAGCAATTGTTAGTGAACAGTCCAACGACATGGGACGACTGGTCTCAACGTAAAGTTCTGTTTCTCTCGTCACAGAGGTAAGCAGGCAGCAGGTTCAATGCAGCGTTTGTCAAAGCAGTGCTTTAAGTCTAGGAGGCATTTCTGGTGTCTTATGACATGCGGGTGGTGCACTAGTCTCCAAGATGTACACGAGGGACTACCAAGGTCTTCTGGGACTTCTGAGCAATGTTCAGTTGTGGACAACTATACGCCGAAAGAAGGGCTGTGAAGGGCTTCTTTTGTTAAACCGCTGGATTATGACAAGGTGAAACAACTCAAGTACCTCCATTCTATTCACACCTTAGAATTGCCTTACAGATACAGAAACTGCAGGATAAATTCTCTGTGGTCCCTTTTGAAAATAAGAAGTGAAGGGAAACTTTATTTTCCTCATTGACATTTATAGAGTTGTGCGCTCAATTCTCCCTGAGAAACACTGTTGTTGCACATCTTCTCTTCATAGCACAATTGCCTTTGTGATGACAAGTTAGTTTCTAAGAAACAAACTTGGAGGTTGCCACTCCTGAGTAGGTGCTCATCTTCCCGTAATCTTCAGGGAATGGGCCAACCACATGGGACCTCTAACCTCAAGCTAATGTTCATATTTTCTCATGACAGGGGTAGGCATGCAACAGATTCCTTGCAGCCTTAGTCCCTGTGGTTCTTGAACTCTAGAAAGCATATCGGGTCACTTTAGACTCGCAGGTCTGCACTACATTAGGAAACGTACTAAAAGGAACGCCTGTGCCTTTGGGGAGTTGTGAGCAATCTACCATTGGGAACAATTAGATGCCAAGTGATGGGCAGTGAAGGGCTTCGTTGGTTACACCCCTAGCTTGCGATGGCTTGAAAGCAACACAGTTATCAACGTTCTATGCCTTCCTTCATGCAACACCTGTCTGCATTCTTGAGGCAACCTGAGCTGCACTGAAAAATACAATTAGCCTACCATTGCTTCTGGGAACGAATCCGTGAAATCTGTCTTCCTTAAGTGGCAACAACACTTCAGTTCCAGCTTCAAAAATTACAGGGTTTCCCTTAACTGCTAGGTATTGGGGAGATACATTGTCACCTAGGCCTCACTCAGCCATCACCTAGATATCCTTACACCACAATCACGACCCCCAAGATGGCAATAGTTACTACTGACATGGTCTATTGTGTCCACTGGATGTGCAACAGAAAGTCAGAAAGGACAAGGAAATATGCTGCGTGGTCCCGCTGGAAATTGAGCCTTCCTGGGAAAGTTTATTTTCTTCATTGGAAAGTGCAGAGTTGTGGTGTCAGTGTTAACTGGTAAACACTGTTATTGCCAATCTTCTCTTCATTGCACAATGGGCTTTGTAAGGAAAAGTGATTTTCCAGGAAAGAAAACTCGAGGTTTCAATTCCTTGGTAGTTGCTCATTCTTCAGCAATCTTCAGTGAATTGGCGACCCCATTTGACCCCTAGCTTCAAGCTAACGTTCATGTTGTCTCATGACACAGGTAGGCATTCAACAGATTCCATGCAGCCTTAGTCACTGTGGTTCCTGAACTCTAGGAAGCTTTTCAGATCTCTTAGGACTCAGGGGTCTGCACTAGGATCTGAAACATAGAAAAAGGATGGCCTGTGTCTTCGGGGAGTTGTGAGCATTGCACCATTGGGAACGAAGAGATGTCAAGTGATGGGCAGTGAAGGGCTTCGTTGGATAAACACCTAGATTGTGACAGCTTGAAACACTCAGCTTTCAGTGTTCTGTGCATTCCTTCATGCAAAACGTGTCTGCTTTTCTGCCTATCGCTGAGCACGCAAAAAATACAATGATCCTACCCCTCCTTCTGGGAACTCACACGTGATTGAATCTACCCCAAGCAGCTATCAGACTTTTGTTGCAGCCTCAAAAATTACAGGGTTTCCCTTAACAGCTAGGTATTCCGGAGATACATTGTACACACAGGCTTCACTAAGCCATGACCTTGTAATCCTTTCACCACAATCACGACTGCCTGTACGTCAAAGTGTACTCACTAAAGGGTCTATTTGGTCATGTGAATGTCCAATACGGAGTCAGAAATTGCAGCATAAGATGCTGTGCCCTCCCCATGAAAATTTTAGGCTTGATGCGAAGTTTATTTTCCACATTGGAATGTTGACACTTGCGGCCTCAATTTTAGCTGATAAACAGTGCAGTTGCCCATCTTCTCTTCATTGCAGAATTGCCTTTGTGAGGACAAAAGATTTTCCATGAAACAAACGTTGGCTTTCAATTCCTGCTAGGTGCTCCTCCCTCAGAAATTTTTTTTAACATCTTTATTGGAATATAATTGCTTTACAATGGTGTGTTAGTTTCTGCTTTATAACAAAGTGAATCAGTTATACATATACATATTTTCCCATATCTCTTCCCTCTTGTGTCTCCCTCACTCCCACCCTCCCTATCCCACCCCTCTAGGTGGTCACAAAGCACCGAGCTGACCTCCCTGTGCTATGCGGCTGCTTCCCACTAGCTATCTATTTTACATTTGGTAGTGTATATATGTCCATGCCACTCTCTCACCCTGTCACATCTTACCCCTCCCACTCCCCATATCCTCAAGTTCGTTCTCTAGTAGGTCTGTGTCTTTATTCCCGTCTTGCCACTAGGTTCTTCATGACTTTTTTTCCCCCTTAGATTCCATATATATGTGTTAGCATACTGTATTTGTTTTTCTCTTTCTGACTTACTTCACTCTGTATGACAGACTCTATTTTTAGTGAGTGGGCCAACCACATGGGATGACTGGCCTCAAGCTAACATTCTGTTTTTCTCTTCACAGAACTGGGAAGGCAGCAGGTTCAATGCAGTGTTTGTCAGAGCAGTGCTTTAAGTCTAGGAAGAACTTCTGTCGTCTTACGACACGCGGGTCCACAGTAGGATCCAAGATTTACACCAGGGACTGCCAGTCTCTTCTGGGACTTGTGAGCAATATTCAGTTGAGGGCAACTATATGCCAAAAGGTGGACAGTGAAGAGCTTCTTTTGTTAAACCGCTAGAATGCGGCAAGTTGAAACAACTCAAGTACCTCCGTTCTATTCGCTCCTTCATCAAAGTGCGTCTGCTTCCCTGAGGAAACCTCAGCTACACTCAAAAAACCCTGACCTGCCATATTTTGACGTACTCACACATGACGTCTCCCTACCTCAAATGGCAAGTAGTTTTTAGGTGAAGCCTCTAAACATACACAGATTCCCATAACTGCCAGGTTTTTGGAAGTAACAGAGTCACCTAGGCCTCACTAGGCCATGACTTTAATAATCATTTCTCTGCAATCACGAGGCCCTGCAACACAATGTTTACTCATCATAGAGTCCAGTGTGTCCCTTCGAGGTGCAATAGAGAGACAGAAACAGCAGGGTAAATTCTATGTGGTCCCTTTTGAAAATAAGGCTTAAGGGGAAACTTTATTTTCCTCATTGGGATTTAGAGAGTTGTGGGCTCAGTTCTCTCTGATAAACACTGTTGTTGCACATCTTCTCTTCATAGAACAATTGCCTTTGTGATGATAAGTGAGTTTCTAGGGAAGAAATTTGGAGGTTGCAATTCTTTGGTAGATGTTCATCCTTCAGTAATGTTCAGTGGATGAGACAACCACATGGGACCACTAGTCTCATGCTAATGTTCAGATTTTCTCATGACAGAGGTAGGCATGCAACAGCTTCCATGGAGCCTTCGTCAATGTGGTTTTTGAACTCTAGGACACATTTTGGATCTCTTAGGACCTGTGCGTCTGCACTAGGATTTGAAATTTACGAAAGGGACAGCCTGTGTACTGTGGGAGTTGTGAGCAATGGACCGTTGAGAACAACTATATACCGAGTGATGGGCACTGAAGGGCTTTGTTGTTTAGACACCCAGATTGTGATACCTTGAAAGCAACACACTTACCCACGTTCCAAGCCTTCCTTCATGCAAAGCATGTCTGCATTCTTGAGGAATTCTGAGCTGCACTGAAAAATACAATTGGCCTACCATGCTTCTGGGAACTCATACGTGAAGTCTGTCTACCTCAAGCTGCAACTACTCTTCAGGTCGGGCTATAGAAGTAACCGGGTTTCACTTAACTGCTAGTTATTGGAGAGATACATTGTCACCTACGCCTCACTATGCCATGACCTTGATATCCTTTCACCACAATCACGACTCCCACACGGCAACGGTTACTAATGTCATGGTCCAGTGGGTCCAAAGGATGTGCAATAGAGAGTCAGAAATGACAGGGGTATATGCTGCATGGTCACAGTGGAAATTGAGACCCTGCGGAAGTTTATTTTGCTCATTACAAAGTGGAGCTTAGCGGCCTCAATGTTCCCTGCTAAACACTGTTGTTGCCCATCTTCTCTTCCTTGTCCAATGGACTTTGTGAGGACAAGTGATTTTCCAAGAAAGAACCTTCGAGGTTGCAATTCCTTGGTAGTTGCTCATCCTTCACTAATCTTCAGAAAATGGGCCAACCACATTTGAGCCCTAGCCTAAAGCTAATGTTTAGGTTTTCTCATGACAGAGGTAGGCATGCAACAGATTCCATGCATACTTAGTCCCTGTGGTTCTTGAACTCTAGGAAACATATCAGGTCTCTTAGGACTCGCGGGTCTGCACTAGTTTCCGAAATGTACTAAAAAGACCACCTGTGTCTTCGGGGACTTGTGAGCAATCTACCATTGGGAAAGCCTATATGCCGAGTGATGGGCAGTGAAGGGTTTCGTCGGTTAGACACCAGATTGCGATAGCTTGAAAGCAACCTAGTTGTCAACGTTCCATGCCTTTCTTCATGCAAAGCATGTCTTCATTCTTGTAGAAACCTGAGCTGCACTGAAAAATACAATTAGCCTATCACTGCTTCTGGGAACTAATCCGTGAAGTTTATCTACCTCAAGCAGCAGCTACACTTCATGTCCAGCTTCAACAATTACAGGGCTTTCCTTAACTGATAGGAATTGGGGAGATACATTGTCACCTAGGACTCACTCAGCCATGACCTTGATAACCTTCCACTACAATCATGACTCCCAGCATGGCAATGGTTACTAATGTCCTGGTCCAGTGGGTCCACTGGATGTGCAATAGAGAGTCAGAAACGACAGGGGTATATGCTGCGCGGTCACGCTGGAAATTGAGGTTCCTGGGGAAGTTTATTTTGCTCATTAGAAAGTGGAGGGTTTCGGTCTCAATGTTACCTGCAAAACACTGGTGTTGCCCATCTTCTCTTCATTGCCCAAAAGTCTTTGTGAGGGCAAGTTATTTTCCATGAAACAAAACTTGGCTTTCAATTCCTGCTAGGTGTTCCTCCCTCAGCAATTGTTAGTGAATAGGCCAATCACATGGGATGACTGGTCTCAAGCTAACGTGCGGTTTTTATCATCACAGAGGTAGGGAGGCAGCAGGTTCAATGCAGCATTTGTCAAAGCAGTGCTTTAAGTCTAGGAAGCATTTCTGGTGTCTTAGGACATGCGGGTCCACATTGGATCCAAGATATACATGACAGACTGCCAGTCTCTTCTGGGACTTGTGAGTAATATTCAGTTGAGACTACTATATGCCGAAAGAAGGACAGTGAAGGGCTTCTTTTGTTAAACCGATAGAATGCGGCAAGTTGAAACAACTCAAGTATCTCCGTTCAATGTGCTCCTTCATCAAAGTGAATGTGCTTCCCTGAGGAAACCTCACCTGCACTGAAAACACCCCGGCCCAGCATATTTTGGAGTACTCACACGTGATGTCTTGCTACCTCAAATGGCAAGTATTTTTTAGTCCAAGCCTCTAAAAATACACAGTTTCCCATAACTGCAGGTATTCGGGAGTAACAGAGTCACCTAGGCCTCAGTAGGCCATGGCTTTAGTAATCCTTTCTCCGCAATCATGAGGCCCTGCAGCGCAATGTTTATTCATCCTACCATCCACTGTGTCCTTTGGAGGTGCAAGAGAGAGACTGAAACAGCAGGGTAAATGCTCTGTGGTCCCCTTTTGAAAATAAGGCTTGAAGGGAAACTTTATTTTCATCATTGGGATTTAGAGTTCCGGGCTCAATTCTCCCTGATAAACACTGTTGTTGCACATCTTCTCTTCATAGCACAATGGCCATTGTGATGACAAGTGAGTTTCTAGGAAAGAACCTTGGAGGTTGCTATTCCTTGGGAGGTGCGCATAGTTCAGTAATCTTCAGTGAATGAGGCAAACACATGAGACCACTAGCACTGAGCTAATGTTCAGATTTTCTCATGACACCGGTAGGCATGAAACAGCTTCCATGGAGTTTTTGTCATTGTGGTTTTTGAACTCTAGGAAGCAGTTCAGGTCTCTTAGGAACGGCAGGTCTGCACTAGGATCCAAAACGTACAAACAGGACCACCTGTGTCTTCTGGGAGTTGTGAGCAATGGACCATTGAGAGCAACTATATACTGCGTAATGGACGCTGAAGGGCTTTGTTGGTTAGACACCCAGATTGCGATAGCTTGAGCAAACACAGTTATCAACGTTCCAAGCCTTCCTTCATGCAAAGCGTATCTGAATTCTTGAGGAAACCTGAGCTGCACTGAAAAATACAATGAGCTTGCCATTGCTTCTGGGAACTAATCCGTGAAGTCTGTCTACCTCACGCGGCAACTACACTTCAGGTCCAGCTTCAAAAATTACAGGGTTTCCCTGAACTGATAGGTATTGGGGAGATACATTGTCACCTAGGCCTCACTAAGCCATTACCTTGATATCTTTTCACCACAATCACGACTCCCAGCATGGCAATGGTTGCTAATGTCATGGTCCAGTGGGTCCACTGGATGTGCAATAGAGAGTCAGAAAGGAGAGGGGTATATGCTGCATGGTCATGCTGGAAATTGAGGCTTCCTGGGAAAGTTTATTTTCCTCATTGGTAAGTGGAGAGTTGCGGCCTCAGTGTTACCTGGTAAACACTGATGTTGCCCATCTTCTCGTCATTGCCCAATGGTCTTGTGAGGACAAGAAATTTTCCAAGAAAGAAACTTCGAGGTTGCAGTTCCTTGGTAGTTGCTCATCCTTCAGAAATCTTCAGTGAATGGGCCAACCACATTTGACACCTAGCCTCACGTTAACTTTCAGGTTTTCTCATGAAAGGGATAGGCATGCAACAGATTCCATGCAGCCATAGTCCATTTGTTTCTTCAACTCTAGGAAGCAATCATGTCTTTTAGGCCTTGTGGGTCTGCCCTAGGTTCCAAAACATACTGAAAGGAACGCCTGTGTCTTCGGAGAGTTGTGAGCAATCTACGGTTGGGAACAACTGTATGCCGAGTGATGGGCAGTGACCGGCATCGTTGGTTAGACACCTAGATTGCGATAGCTAGAAAGCAGTACAGTTATCAACGTTCCATGCCTTCCTTCATGCAAAGCATGTCTGCATTCTTGAGGAAACCTGAGCGTCACTGAAAAATACAATTAGCCAGCCATTGCTTCTGGGAACTAATCCGTGAAGTCTGTCTACCTCAAGCAGCAACTACACTTCATGTCCAGCTTCAATAATTACAGGGTTTCCCTTAACTGATAGTTATTCCCGAGAAAAATTGCCACCTAGGCCTCACTAAGCCTTCACCTTGATATCCTTACACCACCATCACGACTCCCAGCATGACAATGGTTACTAATGTCATGCTCCATTGTGTTCACTGGATGTGCAGTAAGAGAGTCAGAAACGCCAGGGGAATATGTTGCATGATCCCACTGGAAATTGAAGCTTCCTGGGAATGTTTATTTTCCTCATTGGAAAGTGGAGCATTGTGGCATCAGTGTTAACTGATAAACACTGTTATTGCCCATCTTCTCTTCATTGCACAATGGTCTTTGTGAGGACAAGTTATTTTCCATGAAACAAAACTTGGCTTCCAATTCCTGCCAGATGCTCATCCCTCAGCAATTGTTAGTGAATAGGTCAACCACATGGGATGACTAGCCTTAAGGTAACGTTCTGTTTTTCTCTTCACAGAGGTAGGCAGGCAGCAGGTTCAATGCAGCATTTTTCAAAGCTGTGCTTTAAGTGTAGGAAGAATTTCTGGTGTCTTAGGATATGCAGGTCCGCACTAGGATCCAAGATGTACACGAGGGATTGCTAGGCTCCTCTGGGACTTGTGAGCAATGTTCAAGTGAGGACAACAATATGTCAAAAGAAGGGCTTCTTTTGTTAAACCGCTAGAATGCGGCAAGTTAAAACAACTCAAGTATCTCTGTTCTATGCGCTCCTTCATCAAAGCGCGTCTGCTTCGCTGAGGAAACCTCAGCTACCTTCAGAAAACAATGGCCCGCCATATTTTGGTGTACTCACACATGACATTTCGGTACCTCAAACGGCAAATAGTTTTTAGGTGAAGCCTCTAAAAATACACAGAGTCCCATAACTGCCAGGTATTCGGGAGTAACAGAGACACCTAGCCCTCACTAGGCCATGAGTTTAGTAATCATTTCTCTGCAATCACGAAGCCCTGCAACGCAATGTTTACTCATCATAGAGTCCAGTGTGTCCCTTGGAGGTGCAATAGAGAGACAGAAACAGCAGAGTCAATGCCCTGTGTTCCCTTTTGAAAATAAGTCTTGAGGGGAAACTTTATTTTCCTCATTAGGATTTAGAGAGTGGCGGGCTCAATTCTCCCTGAGAAACACTGTTGTTGCACATCTTCTCGTCATAGCACAATTGCCTTTGTGATGGCAAGTGAGTTTCTAGGAAAGAAATTTGGAGGTTGCAATTCCTTGGTAGGTGCTCATCCTTCAGTAATCTTCAGGTAGTGGGCCAACCACATGGGACCACTAGCCGCAAGCTAACGTTCAGATTTTCCATAACAGAGGTAGGCATGCAACAGCTTCCATGGAGCCTTTGTCAACGTGGTTTTTGAACTCTATGAAACATGTCAGATCTCTTAGGACCTGCGCGTCTGCACTAGGATCCAAAACGTACAAAAACGACCGCCTGTGTCTTCTGGGAATGTGAGCAATGGACCGTTGAGAACAATAATATAAAGAGTGATGGGCACTGAAGGGCTTTGTTGATTAGAAGCCTAGATTGCGATAGCTTGAGAAAACACAGTTATCCACGTTCCAAGCCTTCCTTCATGCAAAGCATGTCTGCATTGTTGAGGAACCAGAGATGCACTGAAAAATACAATTGGCCTACCATGCTTCTGGGAACTCATACGTGATGTCTGTCTATCTCCAGCGGCAACTATTCTTCAGTTCCAGCTTCAGAAATGACCGGGTTTCCCTTAACTGCTAGTTATTGGGGAGATACATTGTCACCTAGGCCTCACTCACCCATGACCTTGGTATCCTTTCACCACAATCACGACTCCCACATGGCAACGGTTAATAATGTCATGGTCCAGTGGGTCCACCAGATGTGCAATAGAGAGTCAGAAAAGACAGGGGTATATGCTGCATGGTCACGCTGGAAATTGAGGCCCCGGGGAAGTTTATTTTGCTCATTAGATAGTAGAGCTTAGCGGCCCCAAAGTTCCCCACTAAACACTGTTGTTCCCCATCTTCTCTTCATTATCTAATGGCCTTTGTGAGGACAAGTGGTTTTCCAAGACAGAAACTTCAAGGTTGCAATTTCTTGGTAGTTGCTCATCCATCAGAAATCTTCAGTGAATTGGCCAACCACGTTGGACCCCTAGCCACAGCTAACATTCAGGTTTTCTCATGACAGAGGTAGGCATGCAACAGATTCCATGCAGCCTTAGTCCTTGTGGTTCTTGAAATCTAGGAAGCATATCAGGTCTCTTAGGACTCATGGGTCGGCACTAGGTTCCAAAACATACTAAAAGGACTGCCTGTGTCTTCGGGGACTTGTGAGCAATCTACCGTTGGGAACAACTATATGCCAAGTGATAGACAGTGAATGGCTTCGTCGGTTAGACACCAGATTGTGATACCTTGAAAGCAACACACTTATCAACGTTCCATGCCTTCCTTCATGAAAAGCATGTCTGCATTCTTGCAGAAACCTGAGATGCACTGAAAAATACAGTTAACCTACCATTGCTTCTGGGAACTAATCTGTGAAGTTTGCCTACCTCATGCGGCAACTACACTTCAGGTCCAGCTTCAAATATTACAGGGCTTTTCTTACCTGATAGGTATTCGGGAGATACATTGTCACCTAGGCCTCACTAAGCCCTCACCTTGATATCCTTACACCACAATCACGACTCCCAGCATGGCAATGGTTACTAATGTCATGGTCCAGTGGGTCCACTGGATGTGCAATAGAGAGTCAGAAGCGAGAGGGGTATATGCTGCATGGTCACGACTGGAAATTGAGGCTCCTGGGGAAGTTTATTTTGCTCATTAGGGAATGGAGGTTTGTGGCCTCAATGTTACCTACAAAACACTGATGTTGCCCATCTTCTCTTCATTGCACAATGGTCTATGTGAAGACAAGTGATTTTCCAAGAAAGAAACCTCAAGGTTGCAATTCCTTGGTAGTTGTTCATCCTTCAGAAATCTTCAATGAATGGGCAAAGCACATTTGACCCCTACCCTTACGCTAAAGTTTCGGTTTTCTCATGACAGAGGTAGGCATGCAAGAGATTCCATGCAGCTTTAGTCCCTGTGGTTCTTCAACTCTAGGAAGCAATCAGGTCTCTTAGGCCTCGTAGGTCTGCACTAGGTTCTGAAACGTATTCAAAGGACCGCCTGTGACTTCGGGGAGTTGTGAGCAATCTACCTTTGGGAAAAACTATATGCCGAGTGATGGGCAGTGACGGGCTTTGTCGGTTAGACACCTAGATTGCGATAGCTTGAAAGCAACACAGTTATCAATGTTCCATGCTGTCCATCATGCAAAGGGGGTCTGCTTCTTGTGAAAACCTGAGCTGCACTGAAAAATACAATGAGCTTACCATTGCTTCTGAGAACTAATCCGTGAAGTCTGTCTACCTCACGTGGCAACTACACTTCAGGTCCAGCATCAAAAATTACAGGGTTTCCCTTAACTGATAGGTATTGGGGAGATACATTGTCACCTATGCCTCACTAAGCCATGACCTTGATATCCTTACACCACACTCATGACTCCCAGCATGGCAATTGTTACTAATGTCATGGTCCATTGTGTCCACTGGATCTGCAATAGAGAGTCACAAACGACAGGGGAATATGCTGCGTGGTCCCACTGGAAACTGAAGCTTCCTGGGATTGTTTATTTTCCACATTGGAAAGTTGAGAGTTGTGGCCTCAGTGTTACCTGGCAAAAGCTGTTGCTGCCCATCTTCTCTTCATTGCACAATGGTATTTTTGAGGACAAGTTATTTTTCATGAAACAAAACTTGGCTTTCAATTCCTGCTAGGTGCTCCTCCCTCAAACTTGATAGTGAATAGGCCAACCATGTGGAATGACTGCCCTCACGCTAGCGTTCTCTTTTTCTTGTCACAGAGGTAAGTAGGCAGCAGGTTCAATGCTGTGTTTGTCAAAGTGGTGCTTTAAATCTAGGAAACATTTCTGGTGTTTTAGGACATGCAGGTCCACAGTAAGATCCAAGATGTACACGAGGGACTGCTAGTCTCTTCCGGGACTTGTGAGCAATGTTCCGTGGAGGACAAATATATGCCAAATGAAGGGCAGTGAAAGGCTTCTTTTGTTAAACCTCTAGAATGCGGCAAGTTGAAACAACTCAAGTGTCTCCGTTCTATGTGCTCCCTCGTCACAGTGCATGTGCTTCCCTGAGGAAACCTCAGCTGCACTCAAAAAACCCTGGCCTCCCATATTTTGGCATACTTACACGTGACGTCTCCCTACCTCAAACGGCAAGTAGTTTTTAGGTGAAGCCTCTAAAAGTACACAGATTCCCATAGCTACCTGGTATTCGGGAGTAACAGAGTCACCTACACCTCACTAGGCCATGACTTTAGTAATCCTTTCTCTGCAATCACGAGGCCCTGCAACACAATGTTTACTCATCATAGAGTCCAGTGTGTCCCTTGAAGGTGCAATAGAGAGACAGAAACAGCAGGGTAAATGCTCTGTGGTCCCATTTAAAAATAAGGTTTGAAGGGGAACTTTATTTTCCTCATTGGGATTTAGAGAGTGGCGGGCTCAATTTTCCCTGAGAAACACTGTTGTTGCACTTCTCTTCATAGCACAATTGCCCTTGTGATTACAAGTTAGTTTCTAGGAAAGAAACGTGGAGGTTGCCATTCCTTTGTAGGTGCTCATCCGTCAGTAATCTTCAGGGAATGGGCCAACCACATGTTAACACTAGCTTCAAGCTAACGTTCTGATTTTCTCATGATCTAGATAGGCATGCAACAGCTTCCATGGAGCCTTTGTCAACGTGGTTTTTGAACTCTAGGAAGCAATCAGGGCTCTTAGGCCTTGCGGGTCTGCACTAGGTTCTGAAATGAACTAAAAGGACCGCCTGTGTCTTTGGGGACTTGTGAGCAATCTACCATTGGGAACAACTATATGCCAACTGATGGGCAGTGAAGGGCTTCATCGGTTCGACACCAGATTGCGATAGCTTGAAAGCAACACACTTATCAATGTTCCATGCCTTCCTTCATGAAAAGCGTGTGTGCATTCTTGTGGAAACCTGAGCTGCACTGAAAAATATAATTAGCCTACCATTGTTTCTGGGAACTAATCCATGAAGTTTGTCTACCTCAAACGGCAACTACACTTCAGGTCCAGCTTCAAAAATTACAGGGCTTCCCTTAACTGCTAGGTATTGGGGAGATACATTGTCACCTAGGCCTCACTAAGCCCTCACCTTGATATCCTTACAACACAATCACGACTCCCAGCATGACAATGGTTACTAATGTCATGGTCCAGTGGGTCCACTGGATGTGCAATAGAGAGTCAGAAAGGAGAGGGGTATATGCTGCATGGTCATGCTGGAAATTGAGGCTCCTGGGGAAGTTTAGTTTGCTCATTAGAGAGTGGAGTGTTGCAGCCTCAATGTTACCTGCTAAACACTGTTGTTTCCCATCTTGTCTTCATTGCCCAATCGTCTTTGTGAGGGCAAGTGATTTTCCAAGAAAGAAACTTCAAGATTGCAATTCATTGGTAGTTGCTCATCCTTCAGCCATCTTCAGTGAATGGGCCAACCACATTTGACCCCTAGCCTCAAGCTAACGTTCAGGTTGTCTCATGACAGAGGTGGGTGTGCAACAGAATACATACAGCCTTAGTCAATGTGCTTCTTGAACTCTAGGAAGCATTTCAGGTCTCTTAGGACTCACGGGTCTGCACTAGGGTCTGAAACATAAAAAAGGACCGCCTGTGTCTTCTGGAATTTGTGTGCAACAGACCTTTGGGTACAACTAAATGCCAACTGATGGGAAGTGAAGAGCTTCGTTGTTTAAACACCTAGATTGCGACAGCATAAAAACAACACAGTTATCACTGTTCTATGCATTCCTCATGCAAAGCGTGTCTGCTTTTCTGAGGAAACCTCAGCTGAACTGAAAAATACGATTGGCCTACCCTTGTTTCTGGAAACTCATACATGATATCTGTGTACCTCAAGCAGCCAGTAGACTTTAGGTCCAGCTTCAAAAATTACGGGGTTTTCTTTAAGTGCAATGTATTTGGGAGATACATTGTCACCTAGGCCTCACTGAGCCATGACCTTGCAATCCTTTCACTACAGTCCCGGCACCCTTCATTGCAAAAGTCACTCACTAAGGGGTCCAGTGTTCTAGAGAATGTCTAATAGGTAGTCAGAACCTGAAGGGTAATATGCTGTGCAGTCACAATGGAAATTGAGTTTATTTTCCTCATTGGAATGTAGAGAGTTGCGGCCTTAATATTACCTGATTAACACTGTAGTTGCCCATCTTTTCTTCATTGTCGATTAGCCTTTGTGAGGACAAGTGAGTATAGATGAAAGAAACCTTGGATTGCAATTCCTTGCTAGGTGCTCATCCTTCAGCATTCGTTAGTGAATTGGCCAAACACATGTGACCACCAACCTCATTATAACGTCCTGTTTTTCTCGTCACAGAGGTAGGCATGCAGCAGGTTCAATGCAGCCTTTGTCAGAGTGGTGCTTTAACTCTAGGAAGCATTTCTGGTCTCTTAGGATGCTTGGGTCTGCATTAGGATTCGAGACGTAGACAATGGACCGGCAGTCTCTTTTGGGACTTGTTAGCAATAGACGGTTGGGAATAAGTATATACCGACTGAAGGGCAGTGAACGATCTCGTTTGTTAAACAGCTAGAATGCAGCAACTTGAAACAACTATTTCCGTTCTATACGCTCCTTCTTCCAAAGTGGGTCTCCTTCCCTGAGGAAACCTCAGCTGCACTGGAAAACTCCCTGGCCTTCCATTCCTTGGGGGATGCCTACGTGACATCACTCTACCTCAAGCAGTAACTAGTTTTTATGTCAAGCCTCAAAAGTACAGGGATTCCCTTATCTGCCAGGTATATGGGAGACACAGAGTCACCTAAGGCTCAGTAGGCCATGACCTAGTAATCCTTTCACCGTAATCACGACTACCTGCATCACAATGTTAACTCATCTTAGAGTACAGTGTGTCCCATGGATGTCCAATAGAGAGTCAGACATGGCAGGAAAATATGCTGTGTGGTCACTTTTGAAACAGAATTGATGGGAAATTTTACTTTCCTCATTGGGATGTAGAGAGTGCGGGCTCATTTCTACCTGATAAACACTGTTGTTGCACATCTTCTCTTCATAGCACAATTGCCTTTGTGAGGACAAGTGAGTTTCTATGAAAGAAACCTCAAAGTTGCCATTCCTTGGCAGGTGCTCATCCTTCAGCAATCTTCAGTGAATGGGCCAAGCACATGTGACCACTAGCCGCAAGCTAACGTTCAGGTTTTCTCATGACAGGGGTAGGCATACAACAGGATCCATGCAGCCTTAGTCATTGTAGTTCTTTAACTCTAGGAAGCAGTTTGGTCTCTTAGGACTAGCGGGACTGCATGAGGATCTGAGACTCACACAATGTACTGCCAGTCTCTTGGTGGACTTGTGAGCTATGGACCATTGGGAACAACTATATTCCGACTGAAGGGCAGTGAAGTGTTCATTGATTAAACACCTAGATTGTGACAGCTTGAAAACAACACAGTTATCACTGTTCTATGCATTCCTTCATACAGACCGTGTGTGCTTTTCTTAGGAAACCTAAGCAGAACATAAACTACAATGGGCCTACCACTTCTTCTGGGAACAGATAAGTGACATCTGATTACCTCAAGCGGCTACCAGAATTTAGGTCCAGACTCAAAAATTGCAGGGTTTCCCTTAACTGCTTGGTATTCGAGAGACACATTGTCACTTAGGTCTCACTAGGCCATGAAACTGTAATATTTTCTCCACAATCACAACTCCCTGCATGGCAAAGTTTACTCACTAAAGGGTCTAGTATGTTCCGTAAATGTCCAATCGGTACTCAGAGACTGCAGCATAATATGCTGTGTGGTAATGATGTATATTGAGGCTTGATGGAAAAGTTTACTTTCCTCATTGGAATGTAGAGTGTTGCAGCCTCAGTGCTATCTGATAAACACTGTAGTTGCACATCTTCTCTTCATTGCAGAATTTCCTTTGTGAGTGCAAGTGAGTTTCCATGAAAGAAACCTCGGGTTGCAATACCTTGTTTGACACTCATCCCTCAGCAATTGTGAGTGAACGGGCCTACCTCATGTGACCACTAGCTTCAAGCTAAAGTACAGTTTTTCTCATCACAGAGGTAGGCATGCAGCAGGTTCCATGCCACTTTTGTCAAAGTGGTGCTTTAACTCTAGGAAACGTGTCAGGTCTCCTAGGAAGCCAGGGTCTGCCCTAGGATCCAAGATGTACATCATGGACCAGAAGTCTCTTCTGGGTTTTGTGAGCAATGCACCACTGGAACAACTATATTCCGAGTGATGGTCAGTGAAGGACTTTGTTGGTTAAACACCTAGATTACAACAGCTTGAAAATGACACAGTTATCACCATTCTATGCAATCCTTCGTTGAAACCGGGTTTGCTTCTGAGGAAAACTGAGTGGCATGAAAAATAGAATGGACCTTCCACTTCTTCTGGGAACACATATGTGACGTCTATCTACCTCAATTGGCTAGTAGGCTTTAGGTCCAAACTCAAAAATTACAGGGTTTCCCTTAACTGCTAGGTATTCAGGAGATACATTGTCCCCTAGGCCATATTAGGCCATGACCTTGGTAATCATTTCATCAAAATCACGATTCCCTGCATTGCAAAGTTTACTCACTAAATGGTGTAGGGGGGTCCTGTGAATGTCCAATAGGTAGTTAGAAACTGCAGGGTAATATGCTGTGTGGACACGTTGGAAATTGAGGCTTGATGGGAAATTTTACATTCCTCATTGGCATGTAGAGTGTTGCAGCCTCAATGCTACCTGACAAACGCTGTTGTTGCCCATCTTCTCTTCATTGCAGAATTGCCTTTGTGAATGCAAGTGAGTTTCTATGAAAGAAACCTTGGGTTGCAATTCCTTGCTAGGTGCTCATCCCTCAGCAATCGTTAGTGAATGGGCCAACCACATGTGACCACTACCATGAAGAAAATGTTCTTTTTTTCTCGTCACAGAGGTAGGCATGCAGCAGGTTCAGTGCAGCCTTTGTCAAAGTGGTGCTTTAATTCTAAGAAGCATTTTTAGTCTGTTAGGAATCGCAGGTCTGTGCTAGGACTTGAGACATACACAATGGACCGGTAATCTCTTCTGGGAAATGTGCACAATGGACCTTTGGGAACAAGTATGTGCTGAGTGAAGGGCAGTGAAGGGCTTCGTTCGTTAAACAGCTAGAATGCGACAGCTTGAAACAACTCAGTTATCACCATTCTTTGCAGTCCTTCATCCAAAAAGGGTATGCTTCCCTGAGGAAACTTCAGCTGCACTGAAAAAACACTCACCGGCCATATTTTGGGTTACTCATACGTGACGTCTCTCTACCTCAAGCGGCAAGTAGTCTTTAGGTCAAGACTCACAAAATACAGGGATTCCCTTAACTGCCAGGTATTCGGGAGATACAGAGTCACCTGGCCTCACCAGGCCATGAACTTAGTAATCCTTTTACCACAATCACGACCCCCTGCATGGCAATGTTTACTGATTAAAGAATCCATTGTATCCAGTGGATGTCCAATAGAGAGTCAGAAACGGCAGGGAAATATGCTATGTGGTCACGTTGGAAATTGAGTCTTCATTGGAAAGTTTATTTTCCTCATTGGGATGTAGAGAGTTTTGGCCAAATTCTACCTGATAAACACTGTTGTTGCCCTTTTCTTCATTGCACTTTTTTTTTTTTTTTTTGGTGAGGATAAGTGAGTTTCCATGAAAGAAACCACGAGGTTGCAATTCCTTGCTAGGTGCTCATTCTTCAGCAATATTCAGTGAATGGGCCAACTTCATGGGATGACTAAGCACAAGCTAACATTCAGCTTTTCTCATGACCGAGGTAGGCATACAACCAGTTCCATTCAGCCTTAGAAAATGTGGTCTTGACCTCTAGGAAGCATTTCAGGTCTCTTATGTCTCGTGGGTCTGCCCTAGGATCCGAAACGTACAGAAAGGACTGCCAGTATTTTCTGGTAGTTGTGAACAATGGACAGTTGGGAACTATATGCCAAGTGAATGGCAGTGAAGGGCTTCGTTCATTAAACAGGTAGAATGCGACAAATTGAAACAACTCAGCTACTCTGTGCTATACGCTCCTTTGTCCAAAGTGTGTCTGCTTACCTGAGGAAACTGCTGCTGCACTAAAAAAACTCTAGCCTGCCATTTTATGTGTTACTCATACGTGATGTCTCTCTATCTCAAGCAACAACTAGTTTTTAGGTCAAGCCTGAAAAATACAGGGATTCCCTTAACTGCCAAGTATTCAGGAGATACAAACTCACATAGGCCTCACTAACCATCACCTTAGTAATCCTTTCACCACAATCACGACTCCCTGCATCGCAATGTTTACTCATCATAGAGTCCAGTGGGTCCCCTGGATGTCCAATAGAGAGTCAGAAACGGCAGGGAAATATGCTGTGTGGTCACACTGGAAACTGAGGCTTGATGGGAAATTTTATTTTCCTCATTGGGATGTAGAGGGTTGCAGGCTCCACTCTATGTGATAAACACTGTTGTTGCACATCTTCTTTTCATACCACAATTGCCTTTGTGAAGACAAGTGAGTTTCCAAAAAGGAATCTGGAGGTTGCAATTCCTTGGTCAGTGCTCATCCTTCAGCAATCTTCAGTGAATGGGCCAACCACATGTGACCTCAAACTAACGTTTAGGTTTTCTCATGACAGAGGTAGGCATGCAACAGGTTCATTGCAGCCTTAGTCAATGTGGTTCTTGAACTCTAGGAAGCATTTCATATCTCTTAGGACTTGAGGGTCTGCACTAGGATCCAAAACTTACAAAAGGACCACCTGTGTCTTCTGGGAGTTGTGAGCAATGGACCGTATGGAACAACTATATGCCAAGTGATGTGCAATGAAGGGCTTCGTGGTTAAACACCTAGATTGTGACAGCTTGAAAACAACACTGTTTTCACGGTTCTATGCATTCCTTCATGCAAAGTGTATCTGCTTTTCTGTGGAAACCCTCAGAAATCGTTAGTGAACAGGCCAACCACATGTGACCACTAGGCACAAGCTAACTTTCAGTTTTTCTCGTCACAGAGGTAGGCATGCAGCAGGTTCTTTTCAGCCTTTGTCAGAGTGGTGCTTTAACTCTAGGAAGCATTTCTGGTCTCTTAGGACTCGCGGGTCTGCACTAGGATCCGAGACGTACACAGTGGACCACCTGTCTCTTCTGGGACTTGTAAACATGGACCGTTGGGAACAACTATATGCCTATGAAGGGTATTGAAGGACTTCATTGGTTAAACAGCTAGAATTCAACAGCTTGAAACAACTCAGTTATCACCGATCTATGTGTTGCTTTGTCAAAAGCTGGTCTGCTTCCCTGTATAAACCTGAGCTGCACTGAAAAAACCCTGGTCTGCTATTCCTTCTGAGATTCATACCTGACGTCTCTCTACCTCAAGCGGCAACTAGTCGTTAGGTCAAGCCTCAAAAATTACAGGGATTCCCTTAACTGCCAGGTATTCCAGAGATATAGAGTCACCTAGGCCATGACATTTGTAATCCTTTCACTGCAATCATGACTCCCTGCACCACAATGTTTACTCAGTATAGAGTCCAGTGTAGTCCCATTGATCTCCAATAGAGAGTCAGAAATGGCGGGGAAATATGCTGTGTGGTCACGTTGGAAATAGAGGCTTAATGGGAAATTTTATTTTCTTCACTGGGATGTAGAGAGTTGCGGGCCAAATGCTACATGATAAACACTGTTGTTGCACATCTTCTCTTCATTGGAAAATTGGTTCTGTGAGCACAGTGAGTTTCCATGAAAGAAATCTCAATGTTGCATTCCCTTGCAAGGTGCTCATCCCTCAGCAATCATTAGAGAATGGCCCAACCACATGTGACCATTGGCCTTAAGCAAACTTCAGTTTTTCTCATCACAGATGTAGGCATGCAGCAGGTTCCATGGAGCCTTAGTCAATGTGGTGCTTTAACTCTAGGAAGCATTTCAATCGCTTAGGATTAGTGAGTCTGCATTAGGATCTGAGATGTACCCAATGGACCGCCAGTCTCTTCTGGGACTTGTGAGCAATGGACCATTGGGAACAACTATATTCCGAGTGAAGGGTACTTAAGGGCTTCATTGGTTAAACACCTAGATTGTGACAGCTTGAAAACAACAGAGTATCACGTTCTATGCATTCCTTCATGCAAAGCGTGTCTGCTTTTTGTGGAAACCTGAGCGGCACGAAAAATACAGTGGTCTATCTCTGCCTCTGCGAACTCATACATGACATCTATCTACCTCAAGTGGCTACTAGGCTTTAGATCCAGACTCAAAAATTACAGGATTTCCCTTAACTGCTAGGTATTAGGGAGATACATTGTCACCTAGGCCTCATTAGGTCATGACCTTGTAATCATTGCACCACAATCACGACTCCCTGCATTGAAAAGTTTACTCATTTAAGGGTCTAGTGGGTCCTGTGAATACCTAATAGGTAGTCAGAAAGTGCAGGGTAATATGCTGTGTGGTCATGTTGGATAATGAGGCTTGAAGGGAAATTTTACGTTCCTCATTCGCATGTAAAGTGTTGCGGCCTCAATGCTACCTGTTAAATACTGTAGTTGCCCATCTTCTCTTCATTGCAGAATTGCCTTTGTGAGGACAAGTGAGTTTCCATGAAAGAAATCTCGTGTTTCTTTGCTAGGTACTCCTTGCTAGGTGCTCATTCTTCAGCAATCTTCAGTGAACAGGTCAACCACATGTGACCACTAGCTTCAAGCCAACATTCAGTTTTCTTGTCACAGAGGAAGTTATGCAGCAGGTTCAATGCAGCCTTTGTCAATATGGTGCTTTAACTGTAGGAAGCATTTTTGGTCTCTTAGGACTCGTGGGTCTGCACTAGGATCCAAGATGTACACAATAGACCTCCAGTCTCTTCTGGGACTTGTGAACAATGGACATTTGGGAACAACTATATGCCAATGAAGGGCAGGAAGGGCTTCGTTCATTAAACAGCTGGAATGTTTCAGCATGAAACAACTCAGTTATCTCCATCTATGTCCTCCTTCATCCAAAGAGGGTGTGCTTCCCTGAGGAAACATGAGCTGCACTGAAAAAACACTGGCCTGCCATTCTTTGGGGGACTCATACATGACATCACTCAACCTCAAGCGGAAACTACTCTTTAGGTCAATTCTCAAAAATTTCAGGGATTCCCTTAACTGCCAGGTATTCCGGACATACAGAGTCACTTAGGCCTCACTAGGCCATGACCTTAGTAACACTTTCACTGAAATCACGACTCCCTGCATCGCAATGTTTACTAATTAAAGGGTCCAGTGGATATGCAATAAAGAGTCAGAAATGGCAGGGAAATATGCTGTGTGGGCACATTGGAAATTGAAGCTTCATGGGAAAGTTTATTTTCCACATTGGAATGAAGACAGTTGAGGGTTCAATTCTACCTGATAAACACTGTTATTGCAATCTTCTCTTCCATAGCACAATTGTCTTAGTGAGCACAAGTGAGTTTCAATGAAAAAAATCTCAAGGTTGCAATTCCTTAGTAGGTGCTCATTCTTCAGCAATCTTCAGTGAATGGGCCAACCACATATGACCACTAGCCTCAAGCTAACGTTCAGGTTTTCTCATGAGAGAGGTAGGCATGCAACAGGTTCCATGCAGCCTTAGTCAATGTGGTTCTTGAACTCTAGGAAGCATTTCAGGTCTCTTAGAAGTCAGGGATCTACACTAGGATCCGAAACGTACTAAAGAACTGCCTGTATCTTCTGGGAGTAGTGAAAAATGGACTGTTGCAACCACTATAGGCCAAGGGATGAGCAATGAAGGACTTCGTTGGTTAAACACCTAGAATGTGACAGCTTGAAATCAACTCAGTTATCACCGTTCTATGCATTCCTACATGCAAATGATGTCTGCTTTTCTGAGGAAACCTGAGCTGCACTGAATAATACAATTGGCCTACCACTGCTTCTGGGAATTCATACGTGAAGTCTGTCTACCTCAAGTGGCAACTAGACTTTAGGTCCAGCTTCAAAAATTACAGGGTTTCCCTTAACTGATAGGTATTTGGGAGATACATTGTCACCTAAACCTCACTAAACCATGACCTTGTAATCCTTTTACCAAAATCATGACTCCCTGCATCACAAGTTTACTCACTAAAGGGTCTATTGGGTCCCATGAATGTCCAATAGGTAGTCAGAAACTGCGGGGTAATATGATGTGCAATCACGTTGGAAATTAAGGCTTGATGGGACGTTTATTTTCCTCATTGGAATGTAGGGATTTGCCACCTAAATGTTACCTGATAAACACTGTAGTTGCCTATCTCTCTTCATTTACAATTGACTTTGTGAGGACAAGCGAGTATTCATGAAAGAAACATTGGGTTGCAATTCCTTGCTAGGTGCTCATCCCTCAGCAATCGTTAGTGAATGGGCCAACCACATGTGACCACTAGCCTCAAGATGACGTTCTGTTTTTCTCGTCACAGAGGTAGGCATGCAGCAGGTTCAATGCAAAGTGGTGCTTTAATTCTAGGAAGCATTCCTCGTCTCTTAGGACTCGCGGGTGTGCACTAGGATCCGAGATGTACACGATGGACCACCAGTCTCTTCTGGGACGTTTGAGCAATGGAAGGTTGGGAACAACTATATGCCGAGTGATGGGTAGTGAAAGGCTTCATTCGCTAAACAGCTAGATTGTGACAGCTTGAAAACAACTCAATTATCACCGTTCTATGTCTTCCTTCATCCAAAGCGGGTCTGCTTAACTGAGGAAACCTCAGCTGCACTGAAAAAACCCTGGCCTGCCATTCCTTCTGATACTCATATGTGATGTCTCTCTACCTCAAGTGGCAACTAGTCTTTAGGTCCAGCCTAAAAAATTACAGAGATTCCCTTAACTGCTAGGTATTCGAGAGATGCAGTGTCACCTAGGCCCCACTATACCATGACCTTGGTAGTCTTTTCACCACAATCACGACTCCTTGCATTGCAATATTTACTCATTAAAGGGTCCAGTGGGTCCCGTGGATGTCCAATAGAGAGTCAGAATTGGCAGGGAAATATGCTGTGTGGTCACGTTGGAAATTGAGGCTTAATGGGAAATTTTACTTTACTCATTGGAATGTAGAGAGTTGCAGGCTCAATGCTACCTGATAAACACTGTTGTTGCACATCTTCTCTTCGTTGCAGAATTGCCTTTGTGAGGACAAGTGAATTTCCATGAAAGAAACCTCAAAGTTGCAATTCCTTGCTAGGTGCTCATCCCTCATTAATCGTTAGTGAATGGCCCAACCACATGTGACCACTAGCCTCAAGCAAAGTTCAGTTTTTCTCATCACAAAGGTAAGCATGAAGCAGGTTCCATGCAGTCTTAGTCAATGTGGTGCTTTAACTCTAGGAAGAGTTTCGGTTCTCTTAGGACTAGCAGGTCTGCACTAGGATCTGAGACCTGTACAATGGACTGCCAGTCTCTTCTTGGACTTGTGAACAATGGACTGTTGGGATCAACTGCCGAGTGAGGGGCAGTGAAGGGATTTGTTCGTTAGTTGAGTGTGGGGCGGGGCCTCTGCTTAGGACTCGTGTGGAAGGGGAGAGGCAGCACATCGAAAGGAGGGTCTCTGGAGTGTGGGGTTCTGGAGTTTGGAGCAAGGGCCCTGAGTGAGGGTGTGTGGGTGGGGTTTAAGCTCAGCTCATTGGAGGGGGGTCTCTGAGTGTAGAGATAGTGCCCTGGGTGGGGGTATAGGGGCAGCACTTGGACTCTGCACTTTAGAAGGAAGGCTCCAAGGACAAAGGATTAAGCCCAGGAGCCCAGCAGGCTCCCCGGTGCCTAAGTTGACAGGGAAAGCACTGGCCGAGTTCCCTTCCGTTCCTTCGTGCCCCTCCCCCACTGTCTCTCCAAGGGTCTCCCCCGTTGCCGCTGGACTCCTAACCGTGGGTGGGTCCCGCTGGGTGTAGGAACTCCTCCCTTCCCCCAGCTACCCCTCAGGACTGTGGGTCCTGGAGATCAGGCCTTTATTTTTGTTCCCCCTTCCCTCCATCCCTCTCCCTCAGGACCCGCATGGCTGGAAGGGGCCTCGGTGAGCAGAGGATCAAGCCCAGGATCTCAGCAGGTTCCTGGGGGCCCAAGTGGGCAGAGGAAACTTGGCCACGCTCCCTTTTGATCCTCTGCCCTCCCAATGACCCCCCTTTTGGGCGTGGGATCCCTTCCCCTCCCCCAGCCACCCTTCAGGGGTGCCAGTCCCGTTCTTCCTCCACTTCTCCTCCCCCTTCACTCCCCCCATGTCCCACGTCCTACCCAGTCACTGGGGGTTCCTCCTATCCCCTTAGGTGTCCGTGGTCCCCAACTGGTGCCTAGTAGGTGCCCTGATTGTGAGGAGACATGAACTCCGTATCCTCCTAGTATGCCATCTTGATTCCGCCCCCCAACATATTAGTTTTTTACTGCATATTGCTAAATGATGCTCCCAAAAAAATGGTTTCACCCACATTTTTCCAAGAGTAGCATCTAAGAATGCCGACTACACTGTATCATCACCACCTTGACTTTAGCAATTTTTATGAGTCCTTGCTAATTAGATATGCAAAACAATATGTTACTTTCAATTTTGGATGGAATGTTTATGGAGATTCCAACTAATGGAAAATTCTAAGGAGAATTTCCTTCTCTAAGGAGAAGTTTTTTTTTAATTTAATGTAAAATAAAAAATGTAATTTTATTTAAATGTAGATATTTTCTTCCCTGTAACATTATTTGGTGGGTTGAATATAGATGTGTGCCTGTTTTTACCTTCCTCTTGAGGTTTGAAACATCTGCCTGACACCCTGCTGCACCCATCTGGTACTTTGCTCTTGTCATTACCTGAAATGTTCTTTGTTGTGCTTTCCTTGTTGAGTATGTCTCTGTGCCTCTGGAATGTCAGGGACTGGTGTGTCATAGCTGAATCCCTGTTCCCTAGGACATAGTAGATGCTCAATCGGCATTTTGGAATGTATATGGCAGTCACATATACCCAAGGAAGTCAACTCTACCCAAGGAGGGGGTAAGGTGGAAGCAGGAGGCCAAAGCAAAGTGACTTGCACATGTTATAGTGTTGTCCAGAGCAATGTGTGCCTGGCATAAGCATGTAAGCAGAAATTAAGGCAAGAAGTTTACAGAAGCTAGAAACTTGGTTCAAACAAGGGCTCAGCTTAAATGTCACCTCCACAGAGACACCTTCTCTGCCTATGCAATGTAAACTAACATCCTCCACTGCACTAAGTCTCCCCAGCCATACCCACCTTGCTCCTTCATAGCATTCAGGGCCTCTTCCCCTATTTGGAACCTGACTATGGTTCCCCCCACCCACAGAAAAAGTCCTCACAGGACTGCTGATCTCCTCTCCCATCAGTGTCCTCTCTAGACCTACTCCATCCTCATTCCCTCTCTCCTGATTTCCCTGAGCCCTGCTCTTTTCTCCATAGCACGAAGCCCTTCTAACATGTTGTTTTATGTTTATTGTTTGTTTTCCTTTCATACTGTGAGATCCACAGGAGCAGTAGCAGTTTTGGGGGGTTATTTTGGTACTTGTTTTTGCCTGTTTTATTTTTTTTTTTCAGTGCCTACAACCTAGGTCAGTGTCGGGCTTATAGTAGAGACTTGATAAACAGCAAATGAACAACACTTGTCACTACATGGAATGTTCTTTGTAGTGTTTTCCTTGTTGGGTATGTCTCTGTGCCTCTGGAATGTCATGGACTGTGATGTGTCATAGTTGAATCCCTGTTCCCTAGGACATAGTGGATACTCAATCAGCATTTTGGAATGTACATGGCAGTCACTGTGCTTAACAGAAGGACCCAACGATGATAAAGCTTGCTACTGCCCTCAAGGGACCATTAAAAACAAGAAAACAGGCCCCAAATGGAGTTGCTTATGGTAAGCTTCATGTCACCAAACTGAGGCTTAACCTGAATACAGTTTTGGCTCCATCAGAAATGGAATTTTGAACCAGTCAATCAGGAACCTTCTCATCAGCACTAGTTAAGTAACCTGCATGATAGATCCTACCATCCCCTAAAGGAAAGTAACCTTGCAATAACCGACCCACTTTTTTGGCCAAGAACAAGAGACCAAGACCTTCAGCAGGTTGTCCTTCTGACCCCTTCACGCTAGACCTAGGACAATGCTCAATGACATGCAACTGTCCTCACTACACAGTATTAACTTACCCAGTACACATTCACTGAGGCTCTACTGTGTGCCAGGTCTGTTCCAGTCCCCAGGGCCCAGCAGTGGATGAAGCAGGAGGAGGGAGGTCCCCATTCTCATTCAGCTGAGAGATGCATATTGGAGACAGAGGAAAATAAATGAATAAAGTATACACAAAATGAGGTGGTGATGTGTACCATGGGGAAAAATAAAGTCAGGAAGGATATTTGAGCAAATTCCTGAAGGTGGTTAGCAGGCAACCAATGCAGAGGGCAGAGTGTTCCAGACTGAGAGAACAGCAAGTGCAAATGTCCTGCGGCCACAGTAGGCTGCAGGTAGAGAATGATCGTTTTTGTGCAGATTCTTAGTTTTCCTCCTCATCTGTGTTTTGCTTTTATTTTAAACCTTGGTTTCACTTTCCTAGCTAATTCATTTGAGTTGGGTCACCAATCTGCTGAATTCAGCAAATTCAGTTCCAGTGATTCAAAGTGGAGACAGAAGTGAATTTGGGTCAAGTCAGCACATTTTTACTGAGTGACCTCCCTGGGCCTGTAACTCTGTTAGGCACCAGGAGGCTGTGAAATGAACATGATGTGTCTTCAACTTGAGGACCACATAACAAACTTCCTCAACACCCTTCCCTCCATATCTCATCTGAGTTACAAGCTCCAACTCTCACCTTCTGTCATACCTTTGTCCTCTACATCCAGCTTCTCCCAGACATCTCTGACCTCAAGTTACCCAAGATTCTTAAAGTCACTGAGCTCCAATCTGAGTTCATCCTTTGCTCTTTTTCTTGCAGCCCCCATCAGTGAGGGAAGCCGCTAGTGACTCCATCCTCAAGCTCCAAGGCACAGCCTCTGCCCACCCCACCCCTCCCATGTATCCCACCCCATGAATCCACTGCTGCAGGACTCCCTGTCATCCTCTCCTTCCACCTTTTAACCACAGGCTGAACATCCTCCTCCTCCTCTTCACAAACCCCCCTTGAGGTGAGAACAATTGCAGATGGGAACACAGAGGTCGCACAGGCAGGTATTACTGGGAACAACAAGTATTATCCCAGGTCAGAGGACAGACAAGGGCTCCCTGAGCAGCCAGAACACAGGCTACTGCAGCAGAGATGCCCATACAGGGGATCAGGTAGGTATCACACTGCAGCTCCTCCCCACTGTTCTCCCAGTGCGTCCTACATTTCTATGCATTGACCTTGGAAGGCTGCCCCTCCTAGTGCTTTTTTAGAGGGATGCCCATTCATTCATTCACTTATTCACCATCATGTATTTGGTTCCTTCTCAGTTCCAAGCCCTGGCTAGATGATGGCTTGACCTTGAAGACCCAGTATAGATGTCTCCTCTTCCATGAAGACTTTAATGATTCCCATCCTTTCTTGTTGTCTCTGGCCTCACCTGGGATCAACCCACCCACCCCCACCCCCACCCCCACCCCCAGTGCTGTGATGATGTTTTGATTACATCTCCAGCCTGTGAGCTCTGTGAGACCACTGGGCCAAATAGAGAAAGGAGCTCAGAAAAATGTAATGCTGCCTAAATGACTGAATAGTGAAAGAATTGAAGAGGCCATATATAGGTCAAATTCACCAAAGGTCTGTTTCTTCTCCCCCCTCCCTCCTTCCTTTCAGGGCCAGGAGCCTGAGGAACTTTATCTCTAAAACATTGATGAACCTCAAAAACATGACTGTTAAGTGTAAGAAGCCAGACATAAATGTTCACAACTACACAATCCACTTGCTTGAGATTACACAGTGGGCAGAACCATAGGGACAAAAACATACAGTTGCCCAGGGTTATGGGGAAGGTGGAATGGGAAGTTTAATTGGTACTAGGTTTTGTGAGGTGATAAAATGTTCTGGATCACATAATGATGATGGTTGTACATCTCTGTAAATAGAATCACTAAATTGTACATTTCTCAAAGGGACAATTTTATGGTATGTAAATTATATCTCAAATTTTAAAATAGTGATTAATTTTTTTTAAATAATATGAGAAATACATACTGAGTTTTATTTGGTTCTCACTCCACTAAGCTCTGTAGACATGAACAAAGACCTCCCAAATGAGAACAAGAACTATTTATTCAGAACTTCTCTATACAAGGGAGTCAGCCACCACAATTTGCATGAGGTGAGACTCAGGGCAGACACAGGAGTGGGAAAGCTTTCTGGTGGCAAAAAAGGAAGGCATGTCCTGCTCAGAGCTTGTGATGTGGGGAAGCTAGAGGCAGGCTGACAGGAAGCAGGGCAGCCTACTTGATTGCTTAGAGGAACAGATTTGGCTTTCCCCTATTTGGTTCTAAATTGAAAATATTATAAATGAGGAAGCTGTCATTCATTGATCTCGTCCTGACACTTGGGGCCTATTGCTGCAGTGGTTGGGGTCTGGCTTTCCGGCTTGGTTGCTGCAGGTTGTGGGTCAGGACCTCATGGGTTGTAGAGACAGGTTCTCCTGCTCTTAGGCAGATTTAGAAATATGATAACTCCTCTTTGATCATTTTCAATCAATCAGCCACTGTGTGGATAAACTTTATTCAGTTTTATCATCAATTACAAATAATTACAGTAATGTTCATCAACAATGGTAATTTTCATTACTATGTATCTCAGGATTTCTTATTTCACTAGTGTTTACATTGCAGTGAATCTGTTACAACAACAACAAAAATTCTCAGTTCACTGAAATTTGTTCTTGCCTTAACATGGTTGTCTGGCTACCTTGTGGACCTTGTTGCAGAGGATGCCAGGTAACAACCACAGGGTGAAAAAGCTACTGGGACAGATCTGGGTCTCAGGACTAAGAAGACACACAGCCAACACTGGCACTTGTCCTCCTCCATGTCAACCATAGATTGCGTTTCTCACCCCGAACCACAGGTAGGTTCAGAGGACGTTGTGGGAGAGATCAAATTCCCTGGGAGAGCCTCCAACAACTGCACCCCACCCCAGTCAGCAGCCAGGTTCCAGTCTCCTCCCCATCATCACTGGATGGCCTATATCGGTCCCTGTTTCCCATTTGTTAGGTGCCTTGGACCCATGGGCCCCAGGTGGGACTATGGCCAGGCCCTGAGCAACCTACTTGCTTGCCTCAGACAATGTGTGTAAGTCACTCGCCTTTGGGGGGACCTGTGTTTGTGGTGGAAACCCAAGGCCTTGGCAGAGGTGAACAGAAGAGTGAGGACGACCGGCATTCCCCACATACATGCCAGTCAGATCTGTGGAGAGGATCTTGTCAGCAGAGATGTGTCCCATGACCCTGACTCGGCACCGAGGCCAGATCCACCCCTGTGACCACTTTGTGCAGAATCCAGAGAAACTAAAAAGTGGCTGACAGAGAATGCAGCACCAACACTGCAATGGCACAAGGACTGACTTGGGCCCCCAAGTCAGCACTGATGCACCAGGCCACCTGCAGGCCGGGTCCCCTCCCCTCGATCCCCTGGGAAGAAGGGTGGGGAGGCCTGAGTTCACCCTGCAAGTGCCTCCTTCTTTTGGCCATCTAGACCAGGCCCCACTCAGGGGAGAAACATAAGCAGCAGGACCCATGGGGGAAGGCTGGCTTAAACCTGGAGCCTTCCAGGTACAAAGGATACTTAAGACCACCTCCAGCTGAGACTTGGAAAATGGGGAAAGTACGGTCACATGGAGGATGACACCGGGTAGGGCACCCTCTTCTGATACCCCATAGCAGGCCCCGGAGGTCCCCATGGGCAGAAGGGCACCAGGGAGTACTGGTCAACATCCCACCCCCTTCAAGATCATGTCACTCCTCTGCAGGGAGCTCAGCAGAGACCTCACACCACATAGCCCTGCATGTTCAATCTCGGGAGACAGCAGGACATGCAGATGACCCGGTCAGACAAGGACGTCGCCGCCAGTGTCACCAGCCTTCCAGAATTCTGCCTTCGGCTGGCGGCTGAGTCTCAGCCCTCGAGAAGGTCGTCAAAGCTCCAGAGGGAAGGGACGATGTACAAGCAGCTGCTACGTGGCTCCTGAAAACCGGCGCAAATGTTCACGGGACAGATCTTGATCCTCTGCCACCGAGGACGCAACAGCGCCGGCCGCTCAAACGCCCGAGCTCGTCCAAGGGCGTCATCCTCGGAGCAACTCCCGGCTCGGCACCTCCGGCGTGACACGACCCCGGCTGTAGAGGGAGGTGGGGCGCCTCTGGGAAGATCTGGGCGGGTGACTGCCCTGTAGGAGATGGTTTCCCCACGGGATTCCTTGGCGAACGTGGAAAATTGTGCAGGGGGTTCGACTGTGTGAGCTGTAAACAGAAGCCATGAAAGTACTTGTAGAAAACATGAATGAATCATTTTACTCTATAATTTCGGAGTGAATATCTTACCGAAGCATAAAAATCCAGGTCCAAAAGACATAAAGGAAACATGACCACCCAATTGATCTTTACATATTCCACAGGCAAAATCTAATGACAACAAAGTGGTGTATGCAGAACATTTGTGCAAATAAATACATTTGTAATAAGAATATTGATATCAGCAATACTTAATATAATAACAACATTTGGACATCATAGCTATTAAGAGGGACTAGGTAAGTAAATTTCTAGTACATTCACATGGTACAATACTATCAATTTCTGTTTTGGTTTATTGATGGTTTTTAAATGAGATATATATATGTATGTGTATATATATATATATATATATATATATATATATATATATATATATATATATATATATACACACACACACACACACACAAACATATGCATTTATCTTTAGAAAAAACCTTAAATTGAAAAGTAAAGAATTAGAATAGCTAAAGCAATTTTGAAAAACAAGAATAAAGTCTTCCCTATAGCCTGGTGCAGGAGCCAGAAAAGCAAGTGTCTTCAGAAACAAAGATGGTCCACACCTCCCACTTTTCTGCCCCCTCCTATTAGAGTCCCCAGACAGGCAGCTGGCATCCCAGCCCTTCAACCTCTCTGCTCCACCCAGACCCAGAGACACCCACAGGCAACTAGAACCCTGAGTCTGCACGCCTGGGATCCCTGTGTCCGCAGTCTCTTCCCTCATATCAGGGAATTCACTTGGTTTGCCCAATCGTCCATGCCCAAGACTGCTAGCCCAAACCTACACCTGTGCAGCCCTTCTCTCCTTTAAGCATTGAGCTGATTTCCCAAGGGAAAATCATTCCCCTTGCAAAGCAGGTATGAGCCAAGGAGACAACTGGAAGTTCACACCTGGACCCATCATACAAACTTTGTGTGCATTCAAGTCCCAAAGACACAAGAGTGACAGAGGGTCCACTGTGTTGTTTGTATGGCATGGCCATTGCTTACTTGAAATGTCCAGGCTCACTTAGCAACTCCAGGTGTTGCAGGAAGAAAAAAGAATTGCACACACACACACACACACACACACACACACATACATATTCCCGGAGCTAATCCATACTCCTGCCAGGGCTGGCAGTGATGAGAGCAGAAAAGAGATCATTGTTGACACTTCTTGGGTCCCCAGGGCTGACAGATCCTGGTTGTTTTATTCATGTCACTGTGGGGGAGTGAGAGCTCGGAGTTTCCTTGTTGGTTGTTTGCTGTCCAGTACCCTACATTTTATTCTGTCTATTAGACCCTTTCTACTCAATACACAGCCACAATTAAGAAAATAATAGTCTGCATATATTGCATTCAATTTTCAAGTTTGAACAAAGGTTATGATTACAGAGGATAACTGAGTTATTATGAAGAAGTTTGATAAGGAAATTTATCTTCTTTTGTAGCTATGCAAATGTTCAAATACAGTCTTTAAAAAGTTAATATTTTTAAAATTAGGGAAAGTAAATAATTCCTCATTACTCTTTCTTGCCCAAAACCCACCTCCACCCCAGCACCTTTCACACAGGATTCACCCTGGTCTCAAAACTTCTTTCACTCACTGCTATCACCTGTATTCACCACATGTCAAAGGCCATTGTAACATTTACAAGGTAAATTAGAGAATTTTTCTCTACTGAGCCTAAGAATTGTATTTTGTTTTAAATGAAAACCTCTACCATCTGTTCTGTGAAGTCACAGCTTAAAGTAGTCTGGAACAAGTGTGTGAATGACAGAAGAAGATTGTTTCCACATCAGTCCCTGACCTTCCATATGCCTAACAGGGTGG
This sequence comes from Balaenoptera physalus, assembly GCF_965194825.1. Taxonomy (NCBI): domain Eukaryota; kingdom Metazoa; phylum Chordata; class Mammalia; order Artiodactyla; family Balaenopteridae; genus Balaenoptera; species Balaenoptera physalus. The sequence continues at coordinate 47,498,962 of NC_138896.1, read as the reverse complement.
TGAGCATAACTGGCATTAATATTTCCTGGATGTAGTTGGAAGATCCAGGCCAAAAGGAGAAATCTGACCCTTTGGCAAAAGATGGATCAATTCAGGAATGTGAGTGGGTCCCTCTCACTCATCGTTTCATTGTCACAAACTCAGCCATCACCTGTCCTCCTCTGTATTCTTGTGCAGGGACAGTTGAAAAACTGAGCAGATAAAGCTGAGGAAAGAGAAAACAACCATGAGAATCCAGTCTTTTAAAGCATTGCTAGATACACCAGGCATGAATCTCCAACCACGCCCCTGGGAGTTACCCTCCTCCCACCAAACCACAGGCATGCACAGATACGGTGAACTCTCTTCTCTCCAGGGTCAAAAGTAAGGCAGTGTTGGCTACTCTTCACATAGTCAAGATAGTAATATTTCCATTTTACACATAAAAAATAAAAATTGCGGGGTGTTATACTTTGATTAGACCTATTTGCTCAAAATTCTTTCATTAATAGTAAATTCCTAGGATTTATACCAAGCCCCAAGAAACCCTCTCAATGATCACTTGGGGAGACTGGTCCCCACAGCAAGGACACTACTGCCAAACGTTGCATTAAATAATTCTTGGTCAAATGCACCAGCATTTGTTCTCCAGTACCCACCCCAGGGCTTTAGAGTCCCCCACCCTCCCTCCCTGCCCCCACCATCTAAATGCACTTGCCCTCAGTCACCTTGGTTCTTCCACATGTGGGCATCAGGTGACATCAGAGCCTCAACCCTAGCTCTGCCCTCTATGGCCTTGGACATGTGACCAGGCCACTCTGATCTATTTAATGGAGGGTGAAACAATCCAAGGACTCATGTCTTTTTGGAGGGTCAGTGACTCTTGTCAGAGAAATAGGCCCTAAAAATCCTTTGCACAGAAAAGAAACAGGAGTATGTACCTCATAAGTCCACTGTTGGTAGCACAATTCCCATAGGGCAGACAAACTCATCAAATACAGAGTGAAGTTAATTTTGGGGAGAAATTTAGTTGACTCTTTCAGATACCTTAGTGAAATGGTAGATGGAGTTCTGTCCTACTAAATATCATTGGCTGAAGCATTCTTCATTTCATGATTTTTGTATAGGAAAGTATTTGTAAACTGTCAAGTACTACCTAAGTCAATGTTAATCATCAACTACTGCATGGACACCTACTGATAATGTGTCAGGAACAGGGGTGGATCACAGTCCTTTGATCCTGAAATCCTAAAAAGAGAAAACATTTCTGGAGTATTAATTGAGAACCTATGATTGAGATTTACCTGTATTTGCTCATTTAATCTTTACTACAATCCTGTTACTTACAGATTAGTTACCTTTTAACAAGTGACATAAGTTGGGTTCATTGCTTATATGAGAAAATCATGTGGCTAGAAAATGATGGAGATGGAATTTAAACTTAGCTCAGCCTGTTTCTGAATCTCAAATTCCTAAATATTGAAGGTGGCGCCCAGACTCAAGTTTTACCTGGATTTGTCAGCTCTCACATGAGTAAATGGAATCCTCCCTCTTATCACAACCTTTCCCCTCCAGATTCTTCACACAATGACTCCCATGCCCAGGTGCTCCCACCACAGGAATCCTCCAGTGTACTGACCCAACCTCTCAAATCAGCCCCACCTCTCCTGAGTTTTATGGATCAGTTTCACCCAGACGAACAATTCCAAGGCCCCTCTGACCTCTCAGTACGCCTGATGATCAAGACCCAGATCACAGATGACCACAAATTTCTCCCCTTTTATGGCTGCATCTGTCATACATACATCACAATGGATTTAAAAAATATCTGGTATCCTACCAGGACATGATAATTAAATCATTCTCCCATGCTTTGTATATACTTCAGATGTTCCCCTTGTTCTTTGAATCCCTAAAATCCTCAACCTTCCCCTCACTTTCAACAGTGGCCTCAAATCCTCCTACGCGGATGAATTAGATAATCTGAAGAAATGTTTCAGCTCTCAGCCATGAAATCTACAAACATTCCCACATTTCCACCCATTGGTGACACCTTTCCTGTTTAAAATGAAAGTCATTTCTACCCCCGGATAAGTCCATTTTCTCAGATGTATCCCCTTCTCTCCTGCTCTCTGGAGAACGTTTTACTATTGATTGTGAACTGAAGCTCAACAAACGAATGGCAGTTACCAACAAACTGCCCATTCGTCCCTATCCATTCCTTTTAAACTTTTTCAGTTTCTTCATTCTTGAAATAAAAAATCTCAGAACAAATTTATCTCTAGTTCCTGCCCAATGTATTTCCTCCTTTCCAAAGTAAACTGAAAGAGCAGTGCAAGGTTAGTTATAATCTCCGAACTCCCCTCCCACAATTTGATTTACAAAAGGTAATCTCCCTGTTAATATTGATATGCATATTTATAAATCTTGATAACATTACAGTTATCTCCTCATAATTAAATCCAATGAATATTTCTCATTTTTTAATTTGGAACTAAAGCAAAATTGGACTATGACCTCATTCAGGAACTTTATATTTCCTAGGACTCTGTGATATTGCAAACTCCCCACTGCCTTTAAACTAATCAATTCTTCCCAGTGTCCTGTGCAAGGTCCTCCTCAAGCAATACTACTTGAACACAAGGCTCCATCTTAGCCCTTCTTATCTTTTACTATACACTGTCTTCAAAAACTCATGTGAGGCATCAAGACGCAGATGTAGAGAATGGACTTGAGGACATGGGGAGGGCAAAGGGTAAGCTGGGATGAAGTGAAAGAGTAGCATTGACATATATACACTACCAAACATAAAATAGATAGCTAGTGGGAAGCAGTTGCATCCCACAGGAAAATCAGCTCGGTGCTTTGTGACCACCTAGAAGTGTGGGATAGGGATGGTGGTAGGGAGACACAAGGAGGGGGGGATATGGGGATATATGTATACATATAGCTGATTCACTTTGTTATACAGCATAAACTAACACAACATTGTAAAGCAATTATACTTCAATAAAGATGTTAAAAAAAGAAAAAGAAAAAAAGAAGAAAAGACTCATGTGATTACTCAATCTTACACTGTTACCTCCATGATAAAAATGATGTCTAAAAACTCATGTCTAGATTTGATTTCTGAAATATCATCTATACCTGAATGGGAAACAGGCACCTAAAATGAAATGTATACCCAACTGAAGCCAGTAACTTCCTCCTAATATAAAAACTACTTTTCCTCTAGTCTCCAATCTTAGGTAGTGGCTCCACTATATTCAGGGTTCAATCTTTGACGTAACCTTTCAAAACTACACAAACACAATCAAGCATTGATTTTATCTCTAGAGTGAGCACTATTATCTTTGTTCATTTCCACACTGTTATCCACATACATACTTCTAGCTACATTTATACTGCTTTAGTTTCAGGTTATATGTCAATCTCTCAGAGATTCCTTCTTGAAGTTACTACCTAAGTAACTTTCCCCTCCCTCTTGTCTTGAATATAGTCTACAGGCAGCACGTCTAATTTCTCACTATATCCTTATTCATCTGGATTTGTCTTTATTTATTTCCTGTATCCCCCACTGGACAAATTGCAGAAAAGTAAACTGCAGACTCATAAGGCAGGTTTCTCTTGACTGTTACATGTGAATTGTATATCCACAGAAATTCCATGTACACAATAACCTAACCTGCTCTCAGATGTCCTGTGACCAAGTCTTTAATAAAAAATCAATAAAATGATCATCATTAGATTAAAAATTATTTGACATGATGACTACTTTGGCTCCTCCTGGGGAAATTTTTCTCCAGCAATTACCAGAAACAAAATGGATTGGAAAACTGAGTTTGTGTCTTTATTGAGTTGCAGTCTCCACTCTCCTGACTTCAGAGCTTTATTCTCTCTCTCAAGCCAGGCATAGAATTGTCTGTGGGCCCCATTTTAATAGATACAATAACCTCATCAGTTTTATAATCCTAAAGACAGACCTCTTTTAACCTGGATGCCAATCAAGATAAATCTAATCAAGGAATAAGTTCCTTAACACAGGCTTTTCCTTCTCAATTGGTTAACCACTCAGATACCTGTAAGAAAAATATGGGAAATCCTTTAATCCTGGTAATATTCTAAAAGCCTCCAAAATCAACCTTGATGCCTTTGGCCAGAGGCCTCACTGTTTTGTGGAGTGTGGCCAGTTCTGGGAAGTACTGAAGAGAATTTGCAGCAAGAAAGTCCATCTTCATATAAATGGGTTTAATTTACAGTCTGTCAGGCTGTGAGTTCAGTGTAGCTCTACATAAGGAGGAGTGTTTTTTGAGGATATCATTCAAGAAAGATATTTTCAGGGTTATAAAATATTCATATTTTAATACCAAGGTAAATAACACTTAAATTATAATGAATTATATGAAGTTTCCAAGGACACAGGAGAGAAAAAGTATTATTGGAGAAACTGGGCTTGGCCAAGAAAGAGAAGATTCTTTAACCTTATTATGTCCTTAGGAATAAACAATGGGTATGGGTTCAGGAATATTTGTAGATATTATGACAGTGAGCTGAAGAATTTCCTTAAATTATCTGATTTATCTATGTAGCAGAAAATGATTCCTTTTGTGAAAAGCGAGGGAAATGCTGAGAATGTTTAAAAATGGAAAGATATGGAGAAGGCCTGAAATATTTGTGAGGCATAGAATGACTTATTTATCTAGATATGATACAATGGCCAGGGATGTTTGAAAGATGTTGGAAGATTTGTGAATCTCATCAGATTTAAGATCCTAGTTAGTTTCAACTAGGGAAAAAGCAGGTATCTTGAGTCATCCAGGAATGGAATCTTGATCAGCAGATGTGATAAAAGGTCAGAGAAATATGAAAATTGTTGGTCTTCATAATTATATGTTGAAGTTACTTAGTTTGATTACACTTGGCATAAAAATGAAGATAGGTTCACATAGATGATTATGGGAGTGAGGTCAATGCACTGGAGGTTCTCTTAGCATTTGAGGTCACAGAAGAAACTGAATAATAACTTTGAATATTATAGGTTAATTATCTTAAAAACTCTATGATTTTTATTTCCTTTTAAGTAAATTTGGGACACTAATATTCCCCTTATGAGAAGGCGTATCCAAAGCCTTCTTAGTTTTGACCCTGGAAAGCAAGATTTCTCCCCTTTTCTCTTAGACCACGTTTGCAGGTGGGGTGGTTGTTCACTCCTAGGTAAAGGTTTACAGATTCATGACAATTAGGTCTGAAAACTGTAGATAAGACTCAAGTCTCATAACTTCCTTCATTTCCTCAGATTTGCCTGCTTAGAGTACACACTGTCTCTGAGAGAGAATACAGAGGGAAACAGCTAGCAGCTAAGTTCTTGGAAATGCATCCCGAAGTGACTGGGGACTCGCTCTTTCTCCTGAAATGATAACTATGTTTCCAGTGGACAAAAACGTGTCACCTCTTGGACTGAGTCTTCTAAGTGTATCCAGGATCCATTCAAGGCTCTGAGCACTAGTCCTGTTGTCCTGCATCTCTGTGAGGATTGTGGGATGGGGCAACTGCTAATGCAGCAATAGTCTCCTTTCCAACATTTACAGGAAAGTGTTCCAGACTCCATGAAAGCTGTGCTTGTAAAGAGGGCTCATGAGAGGTTATATTTCTATCACCTTAGCCATGGTCATGATGGGGATGTGACTCACTCCATAACCGAGTCTGTGATGCAGTGAGCTCTGTCATGTGATGGAGACAAGTGGAGAGATGAGTAAGAGCAGAAGTTCAAGGTCTGGTAGGGGACATGGTGTATCAGTAGGTGAGTTCAATCAGTCCAGGTTTACAGGTGCTGTCGGGAGAGCTGTGCTGTGCAAGATTGAGGGAGCAGGAGAAAGAGAAGAAGCACTACTATAAGACTGGGCCCAAAGGGCAGTATTGAGTCAATTTTGCTTTTTTCCCCCAATTTTAATCTGTTTTCTTACAAAGCAGTTGAACATTTTGAAAACTCTAAAAAGTATAAACAAAATACTCCCTAACTTTCTTTTTCCAAACCACCCATTTTCCCCTTTATAGGCAACATTTTTTCAAAAACTGGTAGCAATTTATAGGAATTTTTTTTTTTTTTGGTATACTGAGGAAGAGTATAGTAGGTAGAGTAAAATTTAGAAAATTCTGGTCATTTTTTGAAGCACTGGAAAGACCTGAACCCATCAAGAGTCTCCTATTACTCTGTAAGCACGGAGACAAGATGAAGCTACAGGAGAAACAATGATAATCAAAGCTGTGAGATCCCTGAGAATGTAGGAGGCAAAGAGACACTTCAACTTACTGGAAGGGTCAGTTGAGGATCATCCTATAGTTCGGCAGCCCGAGGACCATTGGCTTGTGAAGTTAAACCTGTCTGTCCTCACATCTGGTGATGAATGGATGATATCTGTTGAGGTTAGAGAGGCAGCAACTGCTGACCCCAAGTTATATATACAGTCTGTTCATTCACACAATATAGTGGGCATTGCATCAAGGTTCTCTGAATTTTTAGTGAATAATACATATGTAGATTTTATTTATTAAATTTTGTTATGTACGAACAAACATGTTCCAACGTGTTTTGTTAGCTCAGTTAATAACTCAACTTGGTCAAGAGGTTATTAAACTATTTCATACATGAGAATAGTGAGATTTATATTGGGAAATACCTTGCCCATAGTCACAGCTTATAAGCTGTAGTTTTAATTTAAATTAGTGGGGAGCAGGTACAAATTCCCAACTACAAATTTTATAATTGCCAGTCAAGAGTTTAGAACTTACATTCTTTTGTGGAACATCCAGGTTATCTCACACCACACCTCATGTGATATTCCTTTATAATGAAGGTTGTTGTGTACTCAGAGTGTGCATATCTCTGTGATGAATCTGAAAGGCATATGCCAATTCAGCCCAGAGGAACATTTGGCTTGACCTGAAACAGGGTTTGAGCTTTTGTTACACACATCTGCCTTTTCCCAGGGCTGTCATCTTCAGCCATCACCTCTGGACATTTGGGGGGGATGGGGCAGCCAGAACCAGAATGTCCGCTATGTTTTTAGGAATCAGTAACCTTCAAGAGATGTGGCTGTGAACTTCACCCAGAACCGGGGTAATGCCAACTGCAGATTTCCTTGAGGGAATAGTTTCTCTGACATCTTGTTGAAGTCAGCGTAGAAATATTCCTCCAATAGTGTCATAAATCTTTGAACATATCAATTTTTATTAGTCTAGACTTCTGTATATTCCTTGGCTTTAGAGAAAAGGATGGTTCTGTTGTTATATTGGAGCTAAACTTTCACAAAACACCCTTTCAGTCCCTCCCTTTTATTGATTTTCCTTACCGTAATCTCTCTGAAGAGAGATTTTTTCTTTTTAAAGAATGGATTATTTTATTGTACACTTTATAAAAAGTCCAAGCACACACATACCGCCCCGTCCCCACCATTAGGGAGGGGGTTCACATCTTTCTTAATGTAGATCTGGCCACCTTCTAAATTAGGCCTTATTACTTGTTCTTATACCCTTAAGATGCTTCTCTCCCCTCAAATATTTATCTCCCAACTACGAAAATGGAGTTGCAAAGGGTGTATATAAAGATATGAGATTTTTCTTGCTCTTGTTATGGTACAAACAACTCAAGGTGATTAAAGAACCAGGAGAGTAAGAAAGGGGGAAATTACCTAATGAAGAGATGGAATGTCTCTTACCTGTAACAAGCAGCTGACTCATCTGTTATAATCAGCACCTACCCTAAAGTAACAGGTTTGTAGGGGCATGGGCACAGGGAACAGTGAGGCAGAGTGTGCCAGGCCACTGCTTACACAGACTCCAGAAGGCGCAAGATTTCCTTTCTTAATTACGAAAGACAAATTAGAGGAGAACTCAGTACTTAGATTCTACCCACTCTGAGGTATTAAATGCATAAAGATTAGTTATGTCCAAATAGCATGTAATAGAAATATTTTTAAATCAACATGGTTGAGTGTTAAGATCTTTAGAAATCATCCCCATTTTATTTCTTTTTTGTTTTATACTTAAAGATATTTTCTAATTGTCAATATCCTATAATATGTTTCCAATTATTGGTATTTTCCTCCATTTTATGTCTTTTCTCTGTGTTAAAAATCAATACGTTAAACATATTTACAAAGGACCACTTCAGGAAGAACCTATTTGTTTGAAGGTGAAAAGTAAGTTTATGAGGATGAACTCCAGTTGTCCATACTAGAAACATGATATTGGAGGAATAGGAATTCATCAGAACCACCTGACTGAAAGTAAACTTAAACATAAGTGCTGTCCCAGCAGAAATTTTTGAATAGTTTACACTTTGGAATGATATTGCCCTTAAGTCACACTGTACCCTGAGTTTCAAAAGGACAATTGCTTAAATGTAGCTCATGTATATAGTGTTTATAAATTAAAGAAGACCTAATACTTACTAAGAAAACTATACCAATAAGAGGTTACAAAATGGAAAATCTATGTGAATTCAGCAAAGTAAGAATCTATGTGAGTATAACTAACATGGTGGGGGGGTGTAAATTGAGACTGTCACTGAGGGAGCAACCTAGAATTCACAGGTAGAGAAATAAATAAATGAATATTATGTGAGCAAACTTTTAACAGCCTCTCCTTTCCTTGTCAATAGCAGAGACTTCACATTGGAGAAGAGCCCAATGAATGTAGTGTATATGAGGAGATTTCACATAGAACTCAACTTTAACTCCACATGAGTTAACTCACACAGAACAGAAATCCTATGCTTGCAACCAATTTGGAAGAGCCTTTAGCCTTTATTCATCATTGAATAAACATAAGTTAATTTATACTAGAGAGAAACCAAGTAGATCTCATCAGTGTGGGAAGGTGTTTAGTCAAACCACTAACCTTAGACGACATGAGAGAACTCATCTGGAGTGAACCCCTATAAATGTTATTAATGTGGGAAATAATTCAGCTGGAACCCTTGCATTTATATACACCAAAAAGTCACACTAAATAGAAATCTTATAAACATAGTGAATGTGGGAGACATTTAGGCAGAACATTAATTTTTTGTTGTTTTTTTGTTTTTTTTAAACTTTATTTTTTAAACATCTTTATTGGAGTATAATTGCTTTACATTGTTATGCTAGTTTCTGCTGTATAACAAAGTGAATCAGCTATATGTATACATATATCCCCATATCCCCTCCCTCTTGCGTCTCCCTCCCACCCTCCCTATCCCACCCCTCTAGGTGGTCACAAAGCACGGAGCTGATCTCCCTGTGCTATGCGGCTTCTTCCCACTAGCTATCTATTTTACATTTGGTAGTGTATATATTAGGCAGACCATTAATTTTTATTCTCAGTAATTAGCTCACATGGGTGAGAAGCCCTATATCTGGAAACACTGTAAAATCTGGTGCTTCAATTATTCTATTCCTTTAACTTTTTATTTAATATTCCTTCTCTTAACTTGAAAGAGAATTATAAATACATGTGATTTTTCACATTGGTGCTAGTTCTGGAGAATTGTGTGTACACAGGCAGGAAAATCCCAAGAGTTCAGTCAGGCAGTGGTTCACTACCTACATTAGAATTTTGTAGCCAAAGTTGTTATTTTGTTGTTGTTGTTTGTTTGCTTCCCCACTGAGGAGAGTAGAACAGATAGATATATCAGGCCTGAGAAGGTGGAAGATCATTGCAGACATGGGGAGTCCCATTTTCAGATTATTTTAGAACAGCAGGGGCTATATGTACCAATTCCTGGAAACATAGAACACTGCCTCTCAGGTATTTATTTGTAAGTCTACCTTCCAATGATCTCTTTGCTCTAGACAGATAATCCTAAAAAGGAAAGTGCTGGGAGAAAGATCAGCATAGAGAGAATGCCTATTTTGTAGAGTTAAATTTACAGGAGGGCTAGTTAAGGGAAAGGGTAGGGACTACATGACAAATTCTGGCCCCTCTTCAGATAAATTGCTTTTCTTTGTTGGCCAAAACATTCATTCTAACCCTGAAGTCCATTGATGTCTGATGGGTTAAAACATGGGATTGTAGGGGTGTCTAAAGCACATGATGTTGCCTGCAATACATGTGTGTATGCACACAACACACACACGCACACACAAACATGCAAACAAAAGAGCGGCTATAGCATCCATCTGATCCTAAAGGAAAAATGTGACTCTGAAATCAATGACATAAATGTGTCATTGGGAGAAAGATAATCTAAGTTACCTTATTCATTCATTTATCAAATTTTCAATTACTAACAAATATTTACCGAGGGCTTCCAATATTTCAGAACTTGGATTTTTATGAAGATTAACTTATAAATAATACAATGTTCTCTTCTCTATAGAATTCTACATTCTAATGCAATCAAAATACACTGTAAAATAAAATTTCTGATATTAAAAATCAAACATACATAAGGGTTTACAAATTGTATAACTACAAAATGTTAGCTTCTAGTTTAAAAGAAAAGTTGATACTAATGCAACATTGTAAATCAATTATACTCCAATAATAATTTTTTAAGAATCTGGAATCATAAACACCAAATTAAAAAATGTTGATACTTTATAAAATAAATTTGATGTTCAAAACATTGTCATTATAGAACTTTGGAAGGCCAGAAAGTTTAAGAAAGACTGGGTTATTAAAATTATATTTAAATTAATTAAATATATTAAAATATGTTTTACATTTCACGGTATTACAAGATATTGAATATAGTGCCCTGTGTCATACAGTAGATCCTTGTCGTTTACCTATTATATGTATGTGTGTGTATATACATATATATATATACATATATATATATGTGTATATATATATATATATAAACATCTGTCAAACCCATAGTCCTAATTTTTCCCTCCCCTTAAATGGAAAAGAATCTGAATATGTATATGTGTGTATATATATATACACACACACACACACACACACACATATATATATGAATCATTTTGCTGTACAACAGAAACTAACATATTGTAAATCAACTATACTTCAACAACAAAAAATAGAAACCATCTAAAAAATTCTGTCTTAACATCTAGTGCAGTAAATATAAATATATGTAATTCAGATAATCAAAATATTTTGATATCCTCAATAATTTTTAACAGTTGCAAGAGTTCTTGAAACCAAAACTTTTGAGATCCACTGTTCAATTTTGTTTTTTAAAATTGGTATTATCTGTACTTTGTTATTTTGTTTTGGTTTTTGGTAACCTGTGTAATAAATGATACCTAATTAGAGATAGGGAAATATTTTTATTTATAAGAGATTCTCCAAAATACAGAAAAAAATTTTAAGCAGATTTTCTTTTTATTTTAGAGAGTTTGTGCTATCTGCTCAATATACATTATTTATTTTTAGTGAATCAAAAATAAAACTCTTTCTAGAATTACATATATTCTGAACCCTTGAAAAACTATTCTGGAAGATTTGGGAAGAGTAAGCTAGATTTCCGTTCCTAACCGCCGAGATACCTGTTCACAGTATTATGCAATAAGTACTTTTAAAATTAATTGTTTCAGGTATAAAAAGGATAAAACATTTAGAACATTTAATGTAAGCTACTGTTAATAGATTAAAAGACAAAATATTTTTTATTATCTCAATATTTACAGAAAATGGCACATGAAACAGTTTAACATCCTTTCATAGTAACCAGAATAACAACATAAACCTCAGCAGACTAGAAATGGAAAGATACTTATTTAACTTGATAAAGACAAAGTCAAAAAACAAAACAAAATAAACATTATACAGGAAGGTGAAGTGTTTAAAACTTTTCTTTTAAAATTGGGAACATGAAAATAATGCCAACTGTCACTGCGCTGTTCAACGTTGTGTTAGGACACCCTTGTGTTAAGACAAGAAATGAAACTATCATGTATAAGAATTATAAAGGAGGAAACAAAATCATAATTAGCAGTAGATAATCATTAGGTGTTGATTCTTAATAAATATTCTACACACCAAACCACATCCTCAGCAACTACTTCCAGAGAACCCAACCAGTGAAAATGGTTTATTATTTTATTTTATGATATTTTCAAGCCACCTTGTTATGACATTCTTAAATACCCCTAATCCTACTGGATTCCAAACTTCTTGTCTGACACTCCCTCTTCTGCCACCTTATAATCTTACCTATAGGTGTATCCAGGTTAAACATTATATTTTCCACAAAATCTCTATTTAATACCCCTAAATTTCCTTGTTGCATGATCTTCCACTCTGCTTCCAAAGTACTTTGTTGTGATATGTAAGTTAAATTTATGAAGTAATAAAAATCAAATAAAATTTTTATTACCATAAAAAAATAAAATTAACTGCATTCCACAATACATTTTTGAAAATCAGTAAGTGTTTTTATTACAAATGTCATACATACCTTTTAAAATTCAATTTATCATCCATTTTATTTGAGAAGTAATGTGGTATCATTTAATTAACTAATTAATTTACTTACTTATTTACTTATTTCTTTATTTTCTTCCAGTTTATTGAGATGACAACTGACATACAGCACCGTATACGTTTAAAGTGTACAGCATAATGATTTGACTTACATATATTATGAAATGATTATCACAATAAGTTGAGTGAACATTCAGCATCTCATGTAAATACAAGATTAAAGGAATAGAAATATTTTTCTTGTGATTAGAACTCTTAGGATTTACTTTCATGACAACGTTCATATATGACACATAGAACTGTTAATTATATTTATCATGTTGTACATTACATCCTTAGTACATATTTATCTTAAAACTGGAAGTTTGTATCTTTTGACAACCTTAATTCAATCTCCCCACCCCCCCACCCCCATGCTCTGTCTCTGGTAACCACAAATCTGATTTCTTTTTCTATAAGTTTGTTTGATTTTTTTGTTTTTGAAATACAACGGACCTACAACACTATGTTAGGTCCTGTTATACAACATAATAATTTGCTATTTCTATATATTTCAAAATGATCACCACAATATGTCTATACACCATACAAAGATATTATGTAGTTATTTACTATATTCTCCACACTGTACATACATAATCTATTTCTAATCTGTATACATAATCTATGTCTATATATGTGTTTATTTTAAGTTGCTGATCTCTTAAGTTCAAATACATTTTAACAACCTTGCATTTTTAAACCCCCAAGTTTACTGTTTTTGATATCATATTTTACATCTTTTTGTTTTCTGTATCCCTTAACAACTTATTGCATATATAGATACTTTTAATACTTTTCTCTTTTAACCTTTCTGCTAGCTTAATACATGACTGATTTACTACTTTTACTGTATATCTGCCTTTACCAATGAGATTTTTCCTATAATAATTTTTATGTTTCTAGTTGTGGTCATTTCTTTTTTGCTAGAGAAGTCCCTTTAACATTTCTTGTAAAGCTGATTTGGTGGTGTTGAACTTTTTAAGCTTTTGCTTATCTTTGAAGCTTGTGATCCCTCCATCAAATCTGAATGAGAGGTTGCCAGGTTGAGTGTTTTGGGGTGAAGGTTTTTCCCTTTCATCACTTAAAATAGATCATGACACTACATTCTGGCCTGTATAGTTTCTGCTGAAAAGTCAGCTGATAGCTTTATGGGAATTCCCTTGTATGTTACTTGTTGCTTTTCCCTTGCTAATTTTAATATTCTCTCTTTATCTTTAATTTCTGCCATTTTAATTACAATGTGTTTTGATGTGGTCCTCTTTGGGTTGATCACTCTTGAAACTCTGTGTTTCCTGGACCTGGATGTCTGTTTCCTTTCCCAAGTTAGGGAAGTTTTCAGTGATTATGTCTTCAAATATGTTCTCTGCCCCTTACTCTCTCTCTTCTCCTTCTGGGACCTCTATAATGTGAATCTTAGTACACCTGATGTTATCCCACCAGTCTCTTAAAACTGTCTTCATTTCTGTTTTTAGTTTTCTTTTTTCTGTTTAGCTTCAGTGATTTCCACTATTCTTCCAGCTTGCTGAGCCATTTCTCTGCATCATTTAATCTACTTTTGATTCCTTCTAATGTAATTTTCATTTCAGTTATTGTATTCTTCATCTCTGTTTGGTGCTTCTTTATATTTTCTAACTTTCAAAAAACTTCTAAATTCTCACTCTGTTCATCAAATCTTCTTCTGAGTTCTTTAAACATCTTTATGATCATTACCTTGAACTCTCTATAAGGTAAATTGCCTATCTCTACTTCACTTAGTTCTTCTGGGGTTTTATCTTCTTCCTTTGTTTGGAACCTGTTTCTTTGTCACCTCATTTAACTTAATTTTCTGTTTTTATTTCTCTGTATCTGGTTATGTTTTCTGACTTTGAAGAAGTGCACCCCAGCAGCACATTCCCCTCTGGTCACCAGAGCTATATGCTCTAGGGGTGCCCTCTATTTGGCCTGCTTGGGTCCTTCTGTTGTGATAGGCTGACTATGTGGGTGGCCTGGAAGGTGTGGCTGGCCTCCAGTCTGGCTGATTACCCAGCCCTGCCTTGTGTGGAGGCAGCCTGCCACTGGTTTTTGGGGCCCCAGGGAGCTTGAGGCTAGTGCTGACCTACTGGTGGGTGGAGCCAGATTCTAGAGTGGGTAGTTATGGGGCCAGGGGTCCCAGATCTAGTGTTGGCTTGCTGGTGTGCAGAACCAGTTCCTGACATGGCTGGCTGTGGGGTCTGGGGAATTCCAAAGCTGGTGTTGCTTCACTGGTGAGTGAAGCTGGATCTCACTGCTGGTGGCTGAGGGTTTTGAGGTGGTATCAGCCTCCTGGTGAGCGGCACTGTGGCCCAGGGATCCCAGAGCTGGTGCCTGTCCACTGGTATGTGAGGATGGGTCCTGGGTCTAGTGTCCACCCACTGGTGGATGGAGTCTCTGACTGAAGGGTATGGTGATCCTGGAGCTGATGTTGGCTCACTGGTGGGCAGGGCTGAGGCCCAGAGGGTCCTGAGGCTAGTGCTGGCTCACTGATAGGCAGAGCTGGGTCCCAGGTTCTCTGGTTACAGGGCCCAAGGGGTCCAGGATCTATTGCTTGTGCACTGGTATGTGGGGCCAAGTCCCAGGCCCTCTGGTGGGCAGGGCCATGTTTCAGGGCAGCAGTGGGCTCAGGAGGTCTTAAGGAAGGTGGGGCTGTGTCCCTGCCTGGCTAGTTGCTTGGCCTGAGACGTCCCATTACTGATGCTGAATGGCAATAGGTAGGGCCAGGTTAAGGTCAGGTCCTGAAGCTAATAAGGTTGAATTCCAAATTTCCAAAATGGTGCTTGCTAACCACAGTGTCCATCTGGTAGAACAACTCCCCCGAATGGCTGCCTCCAGTGTCCATGTCCCCAGGGGAGCTCCAGTTGCCTCCTTTCTCTCTGGGAGTCTCTCCAAGATCAGCAAGTGTGTCTGACCTTGGCTCCTTTCAAATTACTGCTTCTGTCCTGGGTCCCAGAGTGTGTGAGATTTTTAGTGTACCCTTTAAGAATGGAGAATCTATTTGTCACAGCCCTCTGGCTCTCCCAAAAATAAGCTCCAATGGTCTCCAAAGCCAAACATTCTGGGGGCTTGTCTTCCTGGCGCAGGACCCCAGGGCTGGGTAACCCAATGTGGGACTCAGATACCTTACTTCTCTGCAATTGTGATTATCCTCACATTTGTGGGTCATCCACTTGCAGGTATGGGTCTTGACCATACAGCAACTCTGCCCCTCCTACCCCATCTCGTTGTGGTTTCTCCTTTGTATCTGTAGTTGTAGAAGTTGTAGAGATCTTTTCTTTTGGTCTTCCTGTTTTTCTCATCAATAGTTTCTCTGTCCATATTTGTAGTTCTGGTGTGCCTGTAGAAGGAGGTGAGCTCAGGGTCTTTCTACTGCACCAGCTTGGCCCTGCCTCTAGGTGGTACCATTTTTAAGCATGCTAGAGAAAAGGATCTCTATTTTGATCACTATATTGGGCTCCTAATTGCATTCTAATTTAATTTCCTCAGATAAGTCAAAATACTCCAAAATAACACATTATTGCCATGTAAACTTGCATATCCCCAAATGTGCTATAGGCTACATACACTACTCATAAAATTTAAAATATATATTTATAAATACATAAAAAATACAAAATGTATTTTCTGTGTGTTGTTATTATGCAATAATGGACTTTTAAGAATGTATATATGGTATACCATATATGGTATACCAGATGCAAGAATACCTGGTAGTTGCATAGAAAGGCTTTGCATTTAGTAACAGAATATGATGTAATTCTAGTAATTGGTTATTTTTATAAGCATATGTAAATTATGTATTTATTATTTCATCAACGTGACCAGTTTTATAGTTTTCTTTACCCCAAGTGTAAATTAGAACTCATTAGTTTCTGCTAGTTTTCTATCAATAAATTATTATTTTAAAACATTTCTATATTCAATTAACTTTGCAAAAGCTCCCACAGTCAAAAGAGATGTCTCCAAACCATGCTTCAAACTAAATACTTTTACGGTTTATGATGTCCCATTTTAAGGTCAGCAATATCTGGCTGTTTTTGTAGTTAAAGTTAATTCAGATAGGTGCTAGCTTTCGGTTACACTGAATTGTAATTATTTCTTAGATGAAAGAAGGCAGCAAGTGGATTCCACTCTCCAGTGCAGTAATATTTGCATATTTGGTGTCTTAGGGTCTATTCTGATGTTACTGAGAGTAAAGTAACCAGTTTTACATTTACTCAAAAAAGCTTTATTTCAACAGGCAAAAATCACTAAAATATAACCTGTATTTCAAGTAAAACTCTCAGCATTTAGTGTTAAAAAATACCACTTTTCTAGAACAGGAGCTGGCAGATTTTACAAAGGGTCAGATAGCAAATATTTTAGACATTGCCATACAACTTCTGTTGTATCTACTCAATTCTGTCATTATATTTAAAAAGCAGCCACAGACAAAATGTAAATAAAAGAGCATAACTGTGTTCCAATAAAACTTTATTTATAGACACTGGTATTTGAATGCCATATAATTCTCATGAGTCACAAAATAATATTATTTTTTTAACATTTAAAAATTTTAGAAACCTATTCTTAGCTTGCATGTTCCACCAGCACAAGCTGTTGTCAGAATTTGGCCCATGGGTTGCAGAATGCTATGGTCTGTTCTATAGAGCAACAGTGAAACCGTCCCTCCTTAAAGATCAGCATTCAAAAACAAGCTGATTGCACAAGACATGTGCCAGAAAATATAAAAATAAATAAATAAACCAAACAAAAATGACCAAAGTTTGACCAAGGTCTGAAGGAATCAGGTCCTCACCAGGATTCCCACCACCTCTGCTCATCCATGGCCACCTCTTTTTTGTGTTCCCACCCACCAAAAGTGAGTGAAGGTTTTCCAGACCTGGTGCTTACAGTCCTGCAGCATGCAGGGTGCCCATCTAGTTATGAGCAACATTTACTAGCTAGTTGGTCACAGTTCATTGACCATCAAGTCACCACTACGTACTGTGGCTCCCAAAGGGACAGAAAGCCACCTTTCCATCCCCACCAGTAGTTGGAGTCCAGCCAGTAAGGGTCCAGCTTCTCTGACTGCTAATGGGCATGTGCTCTGTGTACTCAAAGGGGGTTGGGGACTGTCGCCTGCTCTTGAGCTCACAGTCAGCACCTGTGAATTACTCTGGCATTTCAAGTCATCAAACATCCTATTTTGACAGGGGACAGACAGCTTTCTACAAAATAATTTTATAGAACAAATTCTACCAGGATGGGAAATCTGGACCCTTTCACTCCAGAAGAAAGGATCAAAGAAGGGGCACATTGGACCCGCAAGCAGGCAGAGCAAGAAGTTGAAGCACTCCTAGACATCACGGGACCCGGGCCAGGAGATCCAGATGGTGCCTATGCAAGCTGTGGCTCCAAAGGCTAAGGTTGCAGCTTGACCAGCAAGTCCAGGAAGGAGCGCCCCTCAGTGCAGGTAGAACTCAAATCATGGCCCTCAGCCTGGGGCATCAATCACCAGTCAGAGCCCTTCAGCTCTGGGCTCCAGGTCATCAGAGTGCCTGCAATCAGGCACTCGAGCTGCTGCTGTCACCTCAGGTGCTTGGCCCCAAAACTGGAAGAGTGGTAGGAGCCCTGGATCTAGTGTGAAGAGGAGCACTGTGGCTGCCAGGGTCAGGAGCTGCCCTGGGTAATTGGTGCAGAGGGGAAGCCGAAGGGGCAGGGAACTCCACAGGTGATACTGTGGCTCCTCAGCCCATCTGAAGGCCTTCCCCAAGGCCAACTCAGCACCAGCTCCGCAGGGAATTGCACCCGCTTTTTGCACTTGGTTCAGACTCTGGCTGTATGCAAGTACTGTGTGGGGTCGCAGTTCCCCCAGCCCAGCCCCAGGGTATTTGCTGCCACTGCTGCAGGAGCTTGGTGCCTGCAAGATAGGTCAGCAGGCAGGGGAAGGAGAGTGCAGGAGGTGACACTATTCCAGCAGCTCTTCTGTGCCTGAATGCCACTGCTTCATCTGGGAATGGAGACCAGGGCACGAGCTTTTCAAGGGCTCAGATGTGCATCACCATCATCATTATCCACCTCTCAGAGGAACCCAAGGGTGGGCAGCTCTAGCTCAGCAGTGTCAGGGTGTGAGAAGAGTCTCCCAACAATGTAGTACCTGTACTTCCAAATTCACCAGTTGGGCCCCCAGGGTCTCTATGACACCTTCTACCCTGGACTTTGTAGGGATTGCATAGCCCCAGCTCAAGAATCCTCATTGCAAGAGGGCTCTCGCTCAGTTTCCCTACCAGAGAAGCATGAAAACCTCCTGGTCAGGTGGCCATAGAGTGTGGAACACTACCCTCTCATTCTCTTCCTTCCTCTGCCAGCTTCAGGGCTCCCAGCCTCCAATTACAGAAGCATGACCTGATCCCACGTTCTTGTCTCTCAGAGCTTCTGAAAATCCAAAACCTGAGCTGCCAATCTCACTGGCAACTGAATAAAATGCACAGCGTGAGAGTTTTGAATTAAGTTTTATTTGGGGGCAAAATGGGGACTATAGCCTTGGAGAGAGCATTTCAGATAGCTCTGAGAAACTGCTCCAAAGAAGTACAGTGAGACGATCAAAATATATGTGATTTTGGTGAAGGGGGAGTACATGTAATCTCAAGCATATATTTTTTTTTTGCAGAAGGTTGCTGCTAGTCATGAGGAGCAGATGTCATCATGAAGGACTTTAGTGCTTTTCTAGATACTAGGATGCAAGAATTGGGCTCATAAAATCTTTTTCTGAAAATATGTAACTATCTAAAGACCTCTTCTGCCAGTTCTTCCCAGAGCACAGAGTGCCTCAATCCTGATCTCCATACTGAACTCCTTTCAGGGGGTGTTGAAGGTCAACAGCTGTAGTGGCTTATAATTTAATCCTTGTAGAGGTAGATGGCAAGTGCCAATTTGTAGTTGACAAGGCCCTCCCTCCCTCACATGGTCATAAATGTGACCATGATTTGGGAGGCATTTCATGACCATTTCGTCCCATGTTGTAAGGAATGCCCATTCCCAGGTCTGGCAAAGATTTTGTTGATAGGTCACTCAATATGCTGTTACTGGACTTGGCCTTAACGGTAGCCGAAAGTCTCTGGACCACCTGTCTTACTAGTCTATTATGGTCCGGGAAAAATTCCCTCTTGTTGCATCTTCCCATATCTAGAGTTACACTATTACAATTATTGATCTTATATAGAACTATATATTTTTGTCAGAGGCTCAGTCACATATTTGGTAATGCAAGAAACAACAATCTTGCAGGCAAAATACAAATAGCATAGCTATCAGTATTAGTACAGTCATAAGTAAGAATCAAGCCAAGAACTTCCATTAGGTTCAGCCCAGTATATCCCCAGGTCTTCTGACTTAGTCTGTTCTGTACCAATCCTTATCTTACAGGGAAATTTTTCAATATATATTGGCACTGTCCATAAGGTTCCCAGCCCAATCTCCTAATATTACTAGGCTGATTATCCTTAGTATGATTTAATTGTTCCCAACATACAGGAGCCTTTAAACTTAAATTACTATAGCCTGGTCTTAACCACATAAACCCATCCCATAATTGTGGAAGGTTTCCTTCTAATAAACGAGAGGTTACAGGTTTTTTTTTTCAATTTCCACTTAATCCCTGTTTTCAAAATTCTTTTTTTTTTAAATTAGAGTATAGTTGCTTTACAATGTTGTATTAGTTTCTGCTGTACAGCAAAGTGAATTAGCTATACATATACATATAGCCCCTCCTTTTTGCATTTCCTTCCCATTAAGGTCACCACAGAGCACTGAGCAGAGTTTCCTGTGCTATACAGTAGGTTCTCATTGTTGTCTATTTTATACATAGTAATGTATATATGTCAGTCCCAATCTCCCAATTCATCCTACCCTCCTTTTCCCCCCTTGGTGTTCATACATTTGTTCTCTATGTCTGTGTCTCTATTTCTGCTTTGCAAATAGGTTAATCTGTATCATATTTCTAGATCCCACATATATGCATTCATATATGATATTTATTTTTCTCTTTCTGGCTTACTTCACTCTGTATGACAGTCTCTAGTTTCATCCATGTCTCTGCAAATGGCACAATTTTGTTCCTTCTTATGGCTGAGCAATATTCCATTGTATATATGTACCACATCTTCTTTAGCCATTCCTCTGTTGATGGACATTTAGGTTGCTTCCATGTCCTGGCTATTGTAAATAGTGTTGCGATAAATATTGGGGTGCATGTATCTTTTGGAATTATGTTTTTCTCTGGGTATATGCCAAAGGAGTGGGATTTTTTGATTGCGACTTAGCTCATTGCTCTGACTGACCTTGAGTAACCTTAGAAGAAAATTCATATTTATGGCCAGGTGAGGAGATCCTAACTAGTAATATTAATAGTGGCTTGAACAAGACTATAACTTCTTTCTTCTAGAGTAAATTTCCTAAGATCCAACCAGTTAGAGCCTTGGAATGCAGAAATACACCAAGGTAACCCAGAAATACTAGACACAGGCAATTGGCCACAAGCCCAACAATTGGATTGATTTTTAAAACTAGCATAAGACCGTGCCTATGAGAGAAAATCATTTGATTCATACACAAAGGTCCAAGAAGTCAAGAAAATATCATACAAATCCAGGGTCTTGGGCCAGCTGTCTACTTCTGATGTCATCGTCTTCTCATCTTGGTATGAGTATAGTTTCTCTTGTGTTTGAGCATTGTTTTAAGGTGAATTTGAGGTTAGCAGTCTTCTTTATAGACCAGTCTATTGCAGGGGCCCTTTGTGAGTGGAAATTAATCCAAGAGTCAATTCCCTTCAGTTTCACCATGCATTAGCTAGTTAAGGGTACCTGATAAGGGTCCTTCCATAGGTTGGAGATAGTCCTTTAAATTATGTTTTTTTCCAGTATGTCTAATCCCCTGGTTGCAGGTAGTGTGGTATCTGCTCTTCATCCAAAGACAGATTAGTGAGATAAGCTTCAGAAACAAACTTAGAGTGTCCTTTTAATAATTCGACTAAACTTTACATGAATATAACATAGCAGGAAGGAACTATCCGGGAAGTGAGTCTTAGTAAATATAGACCGCCATTAACAAAACTGGAATTTAATATTCACTGAAACATAATCTTTTTTCTCTCTAAAATTATTCTCACTTCTACCAAATATAGC
This sequence comes from Balaenoptera physalus, assembly GCF_965194825.1. NCBI lineage: Eukaryota > Metazoa > Chordata > Mammalia > Artiodactyla > Balaenopteridae > Balaenoptera > Balaenoptera physalus. The sequence goes on along the minus strand of NC_138896.1, from coordinate 47,477,330 downwards.
CAAATTAAGACTAATTTGTTTGCAAAATAAGTCTGGTCTCAATAAACTTGGCCTGATGATTTATATAACTGTAATTGATCATATAGGCTTTTTTAAAAAATAAATTTATTTATTTATTCATTTATTTTTGGCTGTGTTGGGTCTTCATTTCTGCGCGAGGGCTTTCTCTAGTTGCGGCAAGCGGGGACCACTCTTCATCGCAGTGTGCGGGCCTTTCACTGTCGTGGCCTCTCTTGTTGCGGGGCACAGGCTCCAGATGCGCAGGCTCAGTAGTTGTGGCTCACGGGCCTAGTTGCTCTGCGGCATGTGGGATCTTCCCAGACCAGGGCTCGAACCGATGTCTCCTGCATTGGCAGGCTGATTCCCAACCACTGTGCCACCAGGGAAGACCCTAGGCTTTTTTTGGATTTGCTGAAACATTTATAAGGAGTCAGACTGAACTTTTAAAAGACTTCTCAGGGCTGGGAAGGTCACGCCAAGGGCTTGCCACAGATTTTGCCTAACACAGTAAGGTGAATTACTCCCTTTTGAAGGTCTCCAAAATACCTTGAGACTCCTGCATCTGTTAGGAGGTGGCCTCCCTAATTTATTTGATAAAGTCACTGGGAACCTAAGAGTTTCCAATTTCTGGAGGAAGCAAACAGAGAGAAAAGATAAATATTTCAATTCTCCTTACAGTAATTTAGTAAATTACACCTTTGTAAGTCATAATCAGTTTGAGCGGAAGCACTTCTTTATACCTGGAGAACACAGTTTAAACCAGTAAGTTTTCAGATAGAAACCGTAAAAATTATAACCATATTCACCAGTTCATTCAGGCCTATGTAACTAATCCTTTTTGTTAACAATTTTATGAAGCCATCAGTTTCCTCATTAGATTAGATTTTTTCAGTTTCCTACTCAGTTCAGCATTATGGTCGGGAAGTCAAAAACTCATATTTTTTCCAAAAGTGCTTTCTATAAATCTGCATGAAGAGGAAGCATTTTTGCAAAGGTGTCAGAGTAAAACCATAACTGTATATAATGACAAAAGACTTAAAAATGCACCTTTAGAATGTGATTACAATGCAATTGACAAAGAAACTTGGTTACTGTTGTGAAACACAACACTTTCAGCTAATAACTAGAATTATGACTGATAACATTTTACCAGGACATAACAAAATTTTAGGAACGCCATAAAATTTCGAGAATATCTGTATCAGTAACATTTACAATACAATATAGCCTAAGATTTATTACTCATTTGACAATACTTCCTATGTAATTTAACATACCAAATGAACCTAACTAGTGTAATATCTCTCTTTGGGATGTTTCAGGGGCCCTTTGAAGCATCCCGAAGTTAGCTAGAGGTCAAGAGGACTTCAGTAGAACTTGATTTAGAAAGTTTTGTCCAAAAAAATGTCAATAAAGTTTTAAAACCCTCGGTCAGATAGGGTCATATGTCACTGTGAAACATTAATTATTTATTTAGCTGAAGTGACAATAAAAAATTTCAAAAGCAAGTACAGAACAGATCACTTAAAAGGTAAAGAAACTTAAAATCTGTTAGCAAAGGCAGTTCAACATTTTAAGAAACCTTGTCTTCTTAACAGAGAGAAAATCCAAATTCAAGTTTTGCACAAGCTTACTTTTAAAATTCATTTACTCAATTAAATTCATCTTAAACTTAGCCAGTCCTGACCGCACAGAAAATTCTTTTCTCAGGGTCCACTTCCCACAAACCTTCCATCACTTTCTGTATAATTTTTTTCCATTCAGAAACACCCAGGTCTTACTTTCTTTTCCTTTAATAAAATTCAGTCCCATTCCTTATACCTTCTTTACTGAAAGCACACATCCTACTTTCCTACTGTATACTGAAATGTTTCTTTTATTATTCCTTTTAGCTTTAATTATATTTTTAAATTAGAGTCTTCAACTCTTAAAAATATTAATTTCCAGTGAAAACTAAGAAGTAAGCAATTATGAATTGTCCTTTACATTAGCATTCTGCAGATTGGTGGACATAAATACCCTTGATAATTTCTAAAAACATGTGCTTTCTTATAGAAAATATCTCAGTATGGCACCAAACATATTTATTAATAGGTCTAAACCTTTAATTTCTCTGTAAATGGAAGGCAATGTTCAGTAATTAATGTTTCAATATCTTATTTGGAAATGACCTAGCCATTCAATAAACTTCCATCATTTAATTTAAATTTAACACAACTCTAAAATTTCACATTACCAAATATCAGAGAGATTATTTTTAAGTAGATATTCCTAAAACAATTATTCCTAAAGACTTCACCCAAAGCTCTTATCTCATTTACATTTAATTTACTTATAAAAAATTTATTGTACCAAGTTATTTTTCTAGTTGACAAATTTGCAACAGATATAACAAGATTTTATTTAACTTATATTAAACCTAGGTGCAATAATAGTATTATACTTAATGTTGATGACTCTAAAGACATGTCTATATTAATTAGATCAACAAGCTTGAACATTAATACCAGATATTAATTTAATACTGAATATTTCCCAGATCACGTGAATCTGAAATTAATTCTGGACAGGTACCTTCCATATTTTTGAGAATTTATATAAGTGCTTAATTTTCTTTAAGCCAATTAAGTAGAACTCACTTGCAAATTAATTTTGATAATACCATTCAAAGGTAAAAACAAAGATAATGCACACATAAACATAGAGACCGACACAATGAGAGATCTCATAGCTTCATGTTCTAAACCTAGTTATGAATCAGGTATCACAATATAAAACTCACTGGTTGTAAATAACAGTTGGATTAAGTTAAATTTAAAGACGTTTTTCCATACTTTCCCCACCCCCCCCCCACCACAGTCTCAGGAATTGGAGATGGTATAGGTAAAATAAATGTTCCTAAGAGCCCTGTTCTCAAGGCACAGGGAGGGAAAATCAAATTCTTGTAGTAGGAGTTGCTCCCTCAGGGTCAGAATTCTGAAAAATTTTTTTTCCTTCAAGCTAGTTTTCTCTACCAGTTGGGAATTAAACAATGTCGGTTAATCTTCAACTGGCATTGAGTACTTACTTGGTGCAATTAAAGGCTCATAACTTTTGTAGTTATTCCCTTTTATTTCTTTTTTAATGGTTTTGAAAATTTGGTCAGCCAGTGTAACAAGGGCATTCGCATGTAATGCAGTACAACCTAGATTGTGTCTTTTAACTAAAGTAGTCAAATCCTCATCGAAGCCTTCTAAAAAGGCAGAATTAAGCAAAGGATCATTTTGGTGGTTAGAGAATGATTCAGGTGTCAAACCAGAATGCTGTTTAAAAGTTTTTTCAAACCTTTCATAATAGTCCAGAATAGATTCATCTGGTCTTTGCTTGCACTTCTTAATCTTTGTCAAGTCTACAGTTTTTGGAAAAGGCTCTGGGGTAAATTCAAGTAATTTCTGAGATAATTCTTTGCATTCAGTGTGAGCCTGTGGAATACATGATTCAAAATCCATTAAGGGGTGTTTCCCTTCTAATTTCTCTATGCATTCCCTTGCTTTGCTTTCAGAAACTAATAACTGTATTAATTGATATAGATCTGAAAACCCCAGCTCATAGCTCAGATGGCTAACTCAAATTCCTTAGCAAATCCCAATGGATTCTGACTTGGATCAGGAAAATCCTTAGCCAAGGCTCTAAGTCTCACTAGGGTCCAGGGTGTATACGTAAGCACCGAGGATGGTTCACCTCTTCCAGTAATAGGTTTCTCCTTAAAGGGAGCTATAATCACTTCTGATTTTTTTAATCCTCCTTTACTGGGGAAAAGGGAGTAACAGGAGCAGAAGAGTTGGAAGAGAAAAAGAGATAGCATCAGGGCCAGGCAATTCAGATAGAAGAAAATATGTGGGAGGAGCAGAGGGAGAGACAGAGTTGGTGCTAGTGACCTTTTTTAGTTCTGATATAGTTCCAAACAATTTTTTGTTCATTTCCTGCAAAGTTACTCTATCATTTCCTCTTTTAGAAGCTTCTGAATACCAATCAAAGTAAGCATTCCATTCAGTCTGTTTGATCTTACAGCAGGCTTTTTCTAGCTGTGCACACAAAATATCAATTTTGGAATGTCAAAAGAACCCCAATTAGGCCATTTTAGGTTGAGCTCTCCTTTAGTATAATTTACCAATTAAGTAGGTCCTTGCAAGTATGAGCTCTGTACATATTGTAAATGAATCTGGCTGGCGTGTTATTTGGAGGTTGTTTTTCTGACACCCCTCATTTCTCTGTTTGAGAGATCCTATTTCTCATTTTAACTTGAATTTGTCAGGGATAAAATTTACTAATGAAATTGTGTGGTGGGCCAGTGTGCTGCTTGTGAGCTTAACTCCTCTCGGTTTCACCCTAGAGTTGTTTCAGCCCCTCTTATTTGTCTCAGTTTCTCCCTTTGGTGGTCTAAGACCACCATAGTTGCTCAGATCACTGAATGGCCAATCCTTATGCATGCCCCTGGATGAGCAAGTGTTTAATTAATGAGTGGGTTTCCCTATGGGACAACTGTATGATATGAGGACTCTGTCTCCACCACTCCTGTAAATTTATCAGTTGCCTGAGAAAGTCGAAACCAACCAGGAGGAGTCTTGCCCATTTTCTTCTGAGCAAGGCTCTAATGCAATATCTTCACTTTTATCCCAACAAATTCTATTAAGGCAGCTGAACTGAGGAAAAGCATCAGATAAGCCTCTTACCTAACCACTCAGCTCAGACCATTCAGTCTCCTTTAACTGAGCAAACCCCAGTATCTTTCAATCAGCCCCACACCAGTATAGTGCAACTGGGGGGCCAGGTACCTGTTACCACTGCCAAATAAAACTCAGGATCATCAACCAATATGGGAGATCCGAGAACCAGGAGAGACTCACCCAACTTCGTCTGGACTCTCTGAGGAGGCAGATGGGACCTCTGCTGGTACCAAGGCTCCTGTTCCTTGTAGAGTTCACAGAAGGAGAGAAGTCCACTCTGGGTCCCTTCATGGTCACCATAAACTGTCTACTGAAAAATATTGCACAGAATGAGAGATGTGTTAAGTTTTATTTCAGGCAAAATGAGGACTATAGCCCAGGTGACAGCATTTCAGACAGCTCTGAGAAACTGCTCCAAAAAGGTAGGTTGGGAAGGTCTGTATATATGTGATTTTGGTGAAGGGGGGCGTACATGCAACCAAACACATATTTTTGCATAAGGTCGCTGGTAGTAACGAGGAACAGATGTCATAATGAAGGATTTTAGTGCTTTTCTGGATACTAGGAGATGCAAGAATTGGGCTCATAAAGTCTTCTCCTGAAACTATCTATCTATCTGAAGGTCTGTTATGCCAGTTTTCCCTAGAACACAGAGTGCTTCATTCCTGATTTCCACACTGAACTCCTTTCAGTGGGTGTTGAAGGTCAGCAGCTACAGTGGATCATAATTTAAAACCTGTAGCGGTAGATGGCAAGTGCCAATATGTAGTTGACACCACCCTTAGGAATCTTATTCTGGGGAAAATTAAAAACTAAACAATTATATACTTTACATTAGCATTCTGTAGATTGACAAACTTTTTGTAGTTTATAGAAACGTACTTTCTTAGAAAATTTCTTAGTGTGGCACCAAACATGTTTACTAATTTTTCCAAATATTTTTAGTATCTCTGTAAATAGAAGTTCTTGTTCATTAATTAATGTTTCAGTATCTTTTTTGGGAATAATCTAGATAGTCAATGAATTTAACTTAACTCATTATTTAGCTTAATATAACAAAATTCTAAGAGTGTAAAATGTTACCAAAGAGATTTGGGAAATTATTTTTAAGTAGACTTCATAAAACATAATTGTTCTTAAAGAGTTCACCTAAGAACTCTTATCCCATTTACATTAAATTTACTTATGAAAATTTCATCATACCAAGTCATTTTTCTTGACAAGTTTTGTAACAGCAATAACATGAGCTTACTTGACTTTTAGTAAACCTAGGTAAAATAAAATTATTAAACTTAATGCTGACAATGCTAAAGACTTGTATGTATTAATTAAACCGCAAACAAACTATATTTAATACTGAATATTTTCCAAGGTAATGTGACCCTGAAATTTATTTGGGTTCTTTTCTTTTTTTTTTTTTAAGTCTTTATTGGAGAATAATTGCTTTACAATGGTGTGTTAGTTTCTGCTTTATAACAAAGTGAATCAGCTATACATATACATATATCCTCATAGCTCCTCCCTCTTGTGTCTCTCTCCCACCCTCCCTATACCACCCCCCCATCCTACCCCTCTAGGTGGTCATAAAGCACTGAACTGATATCCCTGTGCTATGTGGCTGCTTCCCACTAACTATCTATTTTACATTTGGTAGTATATATAAGTCCACGCCACTCCTCACTTCATCCCAGCTTACACTTCCCCCTCCCCGTGTCCTCAAGTTGATTCTCTACATCTGCGTCATGATTCCTGTCCTGCCCCTAGGTTCTTCATAACCATTTTTTTGTTTGTTTTTTAGATTCCATATATATATGTTAGCATATGGTATTTGTTTTTCGCTTTCTGACTTACTTCACTGTGTATGACAGACTCTAGGTCCATCCACCTCACTACAAATAACTCAATTTCGTTTCTTTTTATGGCTGAGTAATATTCCATTGTATATATTTGCCACATCTTCTTTATCCATTCATCTGTCGATGGACACTTAGGTTGCGTCTGTGTCCTGTCTATTGTAAATAGAGCTGCAATGAAAAGTGTGATACAAGACTCTTTTTGAATTATGGTTTTCTCAGGGTATATGCCCAGTAGTGGGATTGCTGGGTCGTATGGTAGTTCTATTTTTAGTTTTTTAAGGAACCTCTATACTGTTCTCCATAGTGGCTGTATCAATTTACATTCCCACCAACAGTGCAAGAGGGTTTCCCTTTTCTCCACACCTTCTCCAGCATTTATGGTTTGTAGATTTTTTGATGATGGCCATTCTGACTGTTGTGAGGAGATACCTCATTGTAGCTTTGATTTGCATTTCTCTAATGATTAGTGATGTTGAACATTTTTTCATGTGTTTGTTGGCAATCTGTATATCTTCTTTGGAGAAATGTCTGTTTAGGTCTTCTGCCCATTTTTGGATTGAGTTGTTTGTTTTTTTGATATTGAGCTGCATGAGCTTTTTGTATATTTTGGAGACTAATCCTTTGTCAGGTGCTTCATTTGCAAATATTTTCTCCCATTCTGAGGGTTGTCTTTTCATTCTGTTTATGGTTTCCTTTGCTTTGCAAAAGCTTTGAAGTTTCATTAGATCCCATTTGTTTTTATTTCCATTTCTCTAGGAGGTGGGTCAAAAAGGATATTGTTGTGATGTATGTCAGAGAGTGTTCTCCCTATGTTTTCCTATAAGAGTTTTATAGTGTCTGGCCTTACACTTAGGTCTTTAATCCATTTTAAGTTTATTTTTGTGTATGGTGTTAGGGAGAGTTCTAATGTCACTTTTTAACATGTAGCTGTCCAGTTTTCCCAGGACCACTTATTGAAGATGCTTTCTTTTCTCCATTGTATAATCTTGCCTCCTTTATCAAAAATAAGGTGACCATATGTGCATAGGTTTATCTCTGGGCTTTCTATACTATTCCACTGATCTATATTTCTGTTTTTGTGCCAGTACCTTACTGTCTTGATTACTGTAGCTTTGTAGTATAGTCTGAAGTCCAAGAGCCTGATTCCTCCAGCTCCGTTTTTCTTTCTCAAGATTGCTTTGGGTATTAGGAGTCTTTTGTGTTTTGATACAAATTGTGAAATGTTTTCTACTAGTTCTGTGAAAAACGCCATTGGTAGTTTGATAGTGATTGCATTGAATCTGTAGATTGCTTTGGGTGTTATAGTCATTTTCACATTGTTGATTCTTCTTTCCAAGAACATGGTATATCTCTCCATTTGTTTGAATTGTCTTTAATTATTTTCATCAGTGTCTTATAGTTTTCTGCATGCAGGTCTTTTGTCTCCTTAGGTAGGTTTATTCCTAGGTACTTTATTATTTTTGTTGCAATGGTAAATGGGAGTGTTTCCTCAATTCTTTTTCAGAGTTTTCATCATTAGTGCATAGGAATGAAAGAGATTTCTGTGCATTAATTTTGTATCCTGCTACTTTAACAAATTCATTGATTAGCTACAGTAGTTTTCTGGTACAGTCTTTAAGGTTCTGTATTTATAGAGTATCATATCATCTGCAAACAGTGACAGCTTTACTTCTTCTTTTCCAGTTTGGATTCCTTTTACTCCTTTTTTTTTCTCTGATTGCTGTGGCTAAAACTTCCAAAACTATTTCGAATAATAGTGGTGAGAGTGGGCAACCATGTCTTATTCCTGATCTTAGTGGAAATGCTTTCAGTTTTTCACCATTGAGAACAATGTTGGCTGTGGGTTTGTCATATATGGCCTTTATAATGTTGAGGTAAGTTCCCTCTATGCCTACTTTCTGGAGGGTTTTTATCATAAATGGTGTTGAATTTTGTCAAAAGCTTTTTCTGCATCTATTGAGATGATCATATGGTTTTTATCCTTCAGTTTGTTAATATGGTGTATCAGATTGATTTATTTGCGTATATTGAAGAATCCTTGCATTCCTGGGGTAAACCCCACTTGATCATGGTGTATGATCCTTTTAATGTGCTGTTGGATTCTGTTTGCTAGTATTTTGTTGAGGATTTTTGTGTCTATGTTCATCAGTGATATTGACCTATACTTTTCTGTCTTTGTGACATCTTTGTCTGGTTTTGGTATCAGGGTGATGGTGGCCTTGTAGAATGAGTTTGGGAGTGTTCCTCCCTCTGCTATATTTTGGAAGAGTTTGAAAAGGATAGGTGTTAGCTCTTCTCTAAATATTTGATAGAATTCGCCTGTGAAGCCATCTGGTCCTGGGCTTTTTTTGTTAGAAGATTTTTAATCACAGTCTCAATTCCAGTGCTTGTGATTGGTCTGTTTATATTTTCTATTTCTTCCTGGTTCAACCTCAGAAGGTTGTGGTTTTCTAAGAATTTGTCCATTTTCTTGGCATATAGTTGCTGGTAGTAATCTCTCATGATCCTTTGTATTTCTGCAGTGTCAGTTGTTATTTCTCCCTTTTTATTTCTAATTCTATTGATTTGAGTCTTCTTTTTTTTTCTTGATGAGTCTGGCTAATGGTTTATCAATTTTGTTTATCTTCTCAAATAACCAGCTTTTAGTTTTATTGATCTTTGCTATTGTTTCCCTCATTTCTTTCTCATTTATTTCTGATCTGATCTTTATGATTTCTTTCCTTCTGCTAACTTTGGACTATTTTTGTTTTTCTTTCTCTAATTGCTTTAGATGTAAGGTTAGTTTGTTTATTTGAGATGTTTCTTCTTTCTTGAGGTAAGATGTCACTGCTATAAACTTCCCTCTTAGAACTGCTTTTGCTGCATCCCAGAGGTTTTGGGTCCTCATGTTTTCATTGTCATTTGTTTGTATGTATTTTTTTTTAAAACATCTTTATTGAAGTATAATTGCCTTACAATGGTGTGTTAGCTTCTGCTTTATAACAAAGTGAATCAGTTATATATATACAATATGTTCCCATTTCTCTTCCCTCTTGCATCTCCCTCCCTCCCACCCTCCCCATCCCACCCCTCTAGGTGGTCACAAAGCACCGAGCTGATCTCCCTGTGCTATGCGGCTGCTTCCCACCAGTTATCTATTTTACATTTGGTAGTGTATATATGTCCATGACCCTCTCTTACCCTGTCACATCTCACCCCACACCCTCCCCATATCCTCAAGTCCATTCTCTAGTAGGTCTGTGTCTTTATTCCCGTCTTGCCACTAGGTTCTTCATGGCCTTTTTTTTTTTCCCCTTAGATTCCGTATATATGTGTTAGCATACTGTATTTGTTTTTCTCTTTCTGACTTACTTCACTCTGTATGACAGACTCTAACTCCATCCACCTCATTACAAATACCTCCATTTCATTTCTTTTTATGGCTGAGTAATATTCCATTGTATATATGTGCCACATCTTCTTTATCCATTCATCTGTCGATGGACATTTAGGTTGCTTCCATGTCCTGGCTATTGTAAATAGAGCTGCAATGAACATTTTAGTACATGACTCTTTTTGACCTATGGTTTTCTCAGGGTATATGCCCAGTATTGGGATTGCTGGGTCATATGGTAGTTCTATTTGTAGTTTTTTAAGGAACCTCCATACTGTTCTCCATAGTGGCTGTATCAATTTACATTCCCACCAACAGTGCAAGAGTGTTCCCTTTCCTCCACACCCTCTCCAGCATTTATTGTTTCTAGATTTTTTGATGATGGCCATTCTGACCGGTGTGAGATGATATCTCATTGTAGTTTTGATTTGCATTTCTCTAATGATTAATGATGTTGAGCATTCTTTCATGTGTCTGTAGGCCATCTGTATATCTTCTTTGGAGAAATGTCTATTTAGGTCTTCGGCCCATTTTTGGATTGGGTTGTTCGTTTTTTTGTTATTGAGCTGCATGAGCTGCTTGTAAATCTTGGAGATTAATCCTTTGTCAGTTGCTTCATTTGCAAATATTTTCTCCCATTCTGATGGTTGTTTTTTGGTCTTGTTTATGGTTTCCTTTGCTGTGCTAAAGCTTTTAAGTTTCATTAGGTGCCATTTGTTTATTTGTGTTCTTATTTCCATTTCTCTGGGAGCTGGGTCAAAAAGAATCTTGCTGTGATGTATGTCATAGAGTGTTCTGCCTATGTTTTCTTCTAAGAGTTTTATAGTGTCTGCCCTTACACTTAGGTCTTTAATCTATTTTGAGTTTATTTTTGTGCATGGTGTCAGGGAGTGTTCTAATTTCATACTTTTACATGTACCTGTCCAATTTTCCCAGCACCACTTATTGAAGAGGATCTCTTTTCTCCACTGTATATGCGTGCCTCCTTTATCAAAGATAAGGTGCCCATATGTGTGTGGGTTTATCTCTGGGCTTTCTATCCTGTTCCATTGATCTATATTTCTGTTTTTGTGCCAGTACCAAACTGTCTTGATTACTGAAGCTTTGTAATATAGTCTGAAGTCAGGGAGCCTGATTCTCCCAGCTCCATTTTTCGTTCTCAAGATTGCTTTGGCTATTCGGGGTCTTTTGTGTTTCCATACAAATTGTGAAACTTTTTGTTCTAGTTCTGTGAAAAATGCCAGTGGTAGTTTGATAGGGATTGCATTGAATCTGTAGATTGCTGTGGGTAGTAGAGTCATTTTCACTATGTTGATTCTTCCAATCCAGGAACATGGTATATCTCTCCATCTATTTGTATCATCTTTAATTTCTTTCATCAGTGTCTTATAATTTTCTGCATACAGGTCTTTTGTCTCCTTAGGTAGGTTTATTCCTAGATATTTTATTCTTTTTGTCGCAATGGTAAACGGGAGTGTTTTCTTAATTTCACTTTCAGATTTTTCGTCATTAGTGTATAGAAATGCAAGAGATTTCTGTGCATTAATTTTCTATCCTGCTACTTTACCAAATTCATTGATTAGCTCTAGGAGTTTTCTGGTAGCATCTTTAGGATTCTCTATGTATAGTATCATGTCATCTGCAAATAGTGACAGCTTTACTTCTTCTTTTCCGATTTGGATTCCTTTTATTTCTTTTTCTTCTCTGATTGCTGTGGCTAACACTTCCAAAACTATGTTGAATAATAGTGGTGAGAGTGGGCAACCTTGTCTTGTTCCTGATCTTAGTGGAAATGGTTTCAGTTTTTCACCATTGAGGACAATGTTGGCTGTGGGTTTGTCATATATGGCCTTTATTATGTTGAGGAAAGTTCCCTCTATGCCTACTTTCTGCAGGGCTTTTATCATAAATCGGTGTTGAATTTTGTCGAAAGCTTTCTCTGCATCTATTGAGATGATCATATGGTTTTTCTCCTTCAATTTGTTAATATGATGTATCACATTGATTGATTTGCGTATATTGAAGAATCCTTGCATTCCTGGGATAAACCCCACTTGATCATGGTGTATGATCCTTTTAATGTGCTGTTGGATTCTGTTTGCTAGTATTTTGTTGAAGATTTTTGCATCTATGTTCATCAGTGATATTGGCCTGTAGTTTTCTTTCTTTGTGACATCTTTGTCTGGTTTTGGTATCAGGGTGATGGTGGCCTCGTAGAATGAGTTTGGGAGTGTTCCTCCCTCTGCAATATTTTGGAAGAGTTTGAGAAGGATAGGTGTTAGCTCTTCTCTAAATGTTTGATAGAATTCACCTGTGAAGCCATCTGGTCCTGGGCTTTTGTTTGTTGGAAGGTTTTTAATCACAGTTTCAATTTCAGTGCTTGTGATTGGTCTGTTCATATTTTCTATTTCTTCCTGGTTCAGTCTCGGCAGTTTGTGCATTTCTAAGAATCTGTCCATTTCTTCCAGGTTGTCCATTTTATTGGCATAGAGTTGCTTGTAGTAATCTCTCATGATCTTTTGTATTTCTGCAGTGTCAGTGGTTACTTCTCCTTTTTCATTTCTAATTCTATTGATCTGAGTCTTCTCCCTTTTTCTCTTGATGAGTCTGGCTAATGGTTTATCAATTTTGTTTATCTTCTCAAAGAACCAGCTTTTAGTTTCATTGATTTTTGCTCTTGTTCCCTTCATTTCTTTTTCATTTATTTCTGACCTGATCTTTATAATTTCTTTCCTTCTGCTGGCTTTCGGGTTTTTTTGTTCTTCTTTCTCTAATTGCTTTAGGTGCAAGGTTAGGTTGTTTATTCGAGATGTTTCCTGTTTCTTGAGGTAGGCTTGTATTGCTATAAACTTCCCTCTTAGCACTGCTTTTGCTGCGTCCCATAGGTTTTGGGTCGTCGTATCTCCATTGTCATTTGTTTCTAGGTATTTTTTGATTTCCCCTTTGATTTCTTCAGTAATCACTTCGTTATTAAGTAATGTATTGTGTAGCCTCCATGTGTTTGTATTTTTTACAGATCTTTTCCTGTAATTGATATCTAGTCTCATAACGTTGTGGTCGGAAAAGATACTTGATATGATTTCAATTTTCATAAATTTACCAAGGCTTGATTTATGACCCAAGATATGATCTATCCTGGAGAATGTTCCATGAGCACTTGAGAAAAATGTGTATTCTGTTGTTTTTGGGTGGAATGTCCTATAAATATCAATTAAGTCCATCTTGTTTAATGAATCATTTAAAGCTTGTGTTTCCTTATTTATTTTCATTTTGGATGATCTGTCCATTGGTGAAAGTGGGGTGTTAAAGTCCCCTACTATGATTGTGTTGCTGTCGATTTCCCCTTTTATGGCTGTTAGTATTTGCCTTATGTGTTGAGGTGCTCCTATGTTGGGTGCATAAATATTTACAATTGTTATACCTTCCTCTTGGATCGATCCCTTGATCATTATATCGTGTCCTTCTTTGTCTCTTGTAATAGTCTTTATTTTAAAGTCTATTTTGTCTGATATGAGAATTGCTACTCCAGCTTTCTTTTGATTTCCATTTGCATGGAATATCTTTTTCCATCCCCTCACTTTCAGTCTGTATGTGTCTCTAGGTCTGAAGTGGGTCTCTTGTAGACAGCATATAGATGGGTCTTGTTTTTGTATCCATTCAGCCAGCCTGTGTCTTTTGGTGGGAGCATTGAATCCATTTACATTCAAGGTAATTATCGATATGTATGTTCCTAATCCCATTTTCTTAAATGTTTTGGGTTTGTTATTGTAGGTGTTTTCCTTCTCTTGTGTTTCTTGCCTAGAGAAGTTCCTTTAGCATTTGTTGTAAAGCTGGTTTGGTGGTGCTGAACTCTCTCAGCTTTTGCTTGTCTGTAAAGGTTTTAATTTCTCCATCGAATCTGAATGAGATCCTTGCTGGGTAGTGTAATTTTGGTTGTAGGTTTTTCTCCTTCATCACTTTAAGTATATCCTGCCACTCCCTTCTGGTTTGCAGAGTTTCTGCTGAAAGATCAGATGTTAACCTTATGGGGATTCCCTTGTTTGTTACTTGTTTTTTTTCCCTTGCTGCCTTTAATATGTTTTCCTTATATTTAATTTTTGACAGTTTGATTAATATGTGTCTTGGCGTGTTTCTCCTTGGGTTTATCCTGTATGGGACTCTCTGTGCTTCCAGGACTTGATGAACTATTTCCTTTCCCATATTAGGGAAGTTTTCAACTATAATCTTTTCAAATATTTTCTCAGTCCCTTTCTTTTTCTCTTCTTCTTCTGGGACCCCTATAATTCGAATGTTGGTGCGTTTAATGTTGTCCCAGAGGTCTCTGAGACTGTCCTCAGTTCTTTTCATTCTTTTTTCTTTATCCTGCTCTGTAGTAGTTATTTCCACCATTTTATCTTCCAGGTCACTTATCCTTTCCTCTGCCTCAGTTATTCTGCTATTGATCCCATCTAGAATATTTTTAATTTCATTTATTGTGTTTTTCATCGTTGCTTGGTTCCTCTTTAGTTCTTCTACGTCCCTGTTAAATGTTTCTTGCATTTTGTCTATTCTATTTCCAAGATTTTGGATCATCCTTACTATCATTATTCTGAATTCTTTTTCAGGTAGACTACCTATTTCCTCTTCATTTGTTAAATCTGGCATGTTTTGACCCTGCTCCTTCATCTGCTGTGTGTTTTTCTGTCGTCTCATTTTGCTTATCTTACTGTGTTTGGGGTCTCCTTTTCACAGGCTGCAGGTTTGTAGTTCCAATTGTTTTTGGTATCTGTCCCCAGTGGCTAAGGTTGGTTCAGTGTGTTGTGTAGGCTTCCTGGTGGAGGGAACTAGTGCCTGAGCTCTGGTGGATGAGGTTGGATCTTGTCTTTCTGGTGGGCACGTCCACGTCTGATGGTGTATTTTGGGGTGTCTGTGACCTTATCATGATTTTAGGCAGCCTCTCTGCTAATGGATGGGGCTGTGTTCCTGTCTTGCTAGTTGTTTGGCATAGGGTGTCCAGCACTGTAGCTTGCTGGTCGTTGAGTGAAGCTGGGTCTTGATGTTGAGATGGAGATCTCTGAGAGATTTTTGCCATTTGGTATTACGTGGAGCTGGGAGGTCTCTTGTGGACCAGTGTCCTGAAGTTGGCTCTCCCACCTCAGAGGCACAGCCCTGATGCCTGGCTGGAGCACCAAGAGCCTTTCGTCCACACGGCTCAGAGTAAAAGGGAGAAAAAATAGAAAGAAAGAAAGAAAGAGGCTATAATATAGTGAAGTAAAATAAAGCTATTGTAAAGCAAAGCTATACAGACAAAATCTCACCCAGAAGCATATACATATACACTCACAAATAACAGGAAAAGGGGAACAATTAATATATCCTGCTCCCAAAGTCCACCTCCTGAATTTGGGATGATTCGTTGTCTATTCAGGTATTCAACAGATGCAGGCACATCAAGTTGTTTGTGGAGTTTTAATCCGCTGCTTCTGAGGCTGCTGGGAGAGATTTCCCCTTCTCTTCCCTGTTCGCACAGCTGCTGGGGTTCAGCTTTGGATTTGGACCCGCCTCTGCGTGTAGGTCGCCTGAGGGCGTCTATTCCTCGCCCAGACAGGACGGGGTTAAAGGAGCAGCTGCTTCGGGGGCTCTGGCTCACCCAGGCCGCGGGGAGGGAGGGGTACAGAGGAGGCGGGGCGAGCCTGCGGCGGCCGAGGCTGGCGTGACGTTGCACCAGCCTGAGGAGGGCAGTGCGTTCTCCCGCGGAAGTTGTCCCTGGATCACTGCACCCTGGCAGTGGCGGGCTGCACAGGTTACCGGGAGGGGTGGTGTGGAGAGTGACCTGTGCTCACACACAGGCTTTTTGGAGGCAGCGGCAGCAGCCCCAGCGTCTCACGCCTGTCTCTGGGGTCCGCGCTGATCACCGCGGCTCGCACCCTTCTCTGGAGTTCGTTTAGGCGGCGCTCTGAATCCCCTCTCCTTGCGCGCCGCGAAACAAAGAGGCAAGAAAAAGTCTCTTGCCTCTTCGGCAGCTGCAGACCTTTTCCCAGTCTCCCTCCCAGCCAGCTGTGGTGCGCCAACCCCTTCAGGCTGTGTTCACGCCGCCAGCCCCAGTCCTCTCCCTGCGATCTGACCGAAGCCGAGCCTCAGCTCCCAGGCCCGCCCGCCCTGGCAGGCGAGCAGACAAGCCTCTCGGGCTGGTGAGCGCTGCTCGGCGCCGAGCCTCTGTGCGGGAGTCTCTCCGTTTTTTCCTCTGCGCCCCTGTTGCTGTGGGGTCTGCGCTGATCGCCGCGGCTCGCGCCCTTCTCTGGAGTTCGTTTAGGTGGCGCTCTGAATCCCCTCTCCTTGCGCGCCGTGAAACAAAGAGGCAAGAAAAAGTCTCTTGCCTCTTCGGCAGCTGCAGACTTTTTCCCGGTCTCCCTCCCAGCCAGCTGTTGTGCGCTAATCCCTTCAGGCTGTGTTCATGCCGCCAACCCCAGTCCTCTCCCTGCGATCCAACCAAAGCCCGAGCCTCAGCTCCCAGCCCCGCCCGCCCCGGCGGGGGAGCAGACAAGCCTCTTGGGCTGGTGAGTGCTGGTCGGCACTGATCCTCCGTGCGGGAATCTCTCCGCTTTGCCCTCCGCACCCCTGTGGCTGCGCTGTCCTCCGTGGCTCCGAAGCTTCCCCCCTCTGCCACCCGCAGTCTCTGCCCATGAAGGGGCTTCCTAGTGTGTGGAAATCTTTCTTCCTTCACAGCTCCCTCCCACTGGTGCAGGTGCCGTCCCTATTCTTTTGTCTCTGTTATTTCTTTTTTCTTTTGCCCTACCCAAGTACGGGGGGAGTTTCTTGCCTTTTTGGAGGTCGGACGTTTTCTGCCAGCGTTCAGTGGGTGTTCTGTAGGAGCAGTTCCACGTATAGATGTATTTCTACTGTATCTGTGGGAAGGAAGGTGATCTCCGCGTCTTACTCTTCCGCCATCTTCTCTCCTCCATGTTATACTTCTTGTATGTATTTTTTGATTTCCCCTTTGATTTCTTCAGTGATCTCTTGGTTATTAAGTAGTGTATTGTTTAGCCTCCATGTGTTTGTATTTTTTACATTTTTTTCCTGTAATTGATATCTAGTCTCGTAGCATTGTGGTTGGAAAAGACACTTGATACGATTTCAATTTTCTTAAATTTACCAAGGCTTGATTTGTGACCCAAGATATGATCTATGCTGGAGAATGTTCCATTAGCACTTGAGAAGAACGTGTATTCTGTTGTGTTTGGATGGAATGTCCTATAAATATCAATTAAGTCCATCTTTTTTAATGTGCCATTTAAAGCTTGTGTTTCCTTATTTTCATTTTGGATGATCTTTCCATTGGTGAAAGTGGGGTGTTAAAGTCCCCTACTATGATTATGTTACTGTCAATTTCCCCTTTTATGGCTGTTCGCATTTGCCTTATGTATTTAGGTGTTCCTATGTTGAGTGCATAAATACAATTGTTATATCTTCTTTTTGGATTGATCCCTTGATCATTATATAGTGTCCTTCTTTGTCTCTTGTAATAGTCATTATTTTAAAGTCTATTTTTTCTGATATGAGAATTGCTACTCCAGCACTCTTTTGATTTCCATTAGTATGGAATATTTTTCCATCCCCTCACTTTCAGTGTGTATGTGTCCCCAGGTCTGAAGTGGGTCTCTGGTTGACAACATATATTTGGGTCTTGTTTTTGTATCCATTCAGTCAGTCTATGTCTTTTGTTTGGAGCATTTAATCCATTTACATTTAAAGTGGTTATCAATATGTGTGTTCCTGTTACCACATTCTTAATTGTTTTGGGTTTGTTATTGTAGGTCTTTCCCTTCTCTTCTGTTTCTTGCCTAGAGAATTTCCTTTAGCATTTGCTGTAAAGCTGGTTTGGTGATGCTGAATTCTCTTAGCTTTTGCTTCTCTGTAAAGGTTTTAATTTCTCCTTTGAATCTGAATGAGATCCTTGCTGGGTAGAGTAATCATGGTTGTAGGTTTTCCCCTTTCATCACTTTAAATAAGTCCTGGCACTCCCTTCTGGCTTGCAGAGTTTCTGATGAAAGATCAGCTGTTAACCTTATGGGGATTCCCTTGTATGTTATTTGTTGTTTTTCCCTACTGCTTTTAATATCTTTTCTTTGTGTTTAATTTTTGATAGTTTTATTAATATGTGTCTTACCATGTTTCTCCTTGCATTTATCCTGTATGGGACTCTCTGCGCTTCCTGGACTTATTGACTCTTTCCTTTCCCATATTAGGGAAAATTTCAACTATAATCTCTTCAAATATTTTCTCAGTCCCTTTCCTTTTCTCATCTTCCTCTTGGACCCCTATAATTTGAATGTTGGTGCATTTCATGTTGTTCCCGAGGTCTCTGAGACTGTCCTCAATTCTTTTCATTCTTTTTTCTTTATTCTGCTCTGCAGTATTTATTTCCACTACTTTATCTTCCAGGTCACTTATCCGTTCTTCTGCCTCAGTTATCCTGCTACTGATTCCTTCTAGAGAAGTTTTAATTTATTTTTTTATGTTGTTCATCATTGTTTGTTTGCTCTTTAGTTCTTCTAGGTCCCTGTTAAATATTTCTTGTGTTTTCTCCATTCTATTTCCAAGATTTTGGATCATCTTTACTATCATTACTCTGAATTTTTTTCAGGTATACTGCCTATTTCCTCCTCATTTGTTTGGTCTGTTGGGTTTTTACCTTGCTCCTTCATCTGCTGTGTGTTTGTCTGTCTTCTCATTTTGCCTAACTTACTGAGATTGGGGTCTCATTTTCACAAGCTGAAGGTTTGTAGTTCCCGGTTTTTTGGTGTCTGCCCCCAGTGGCTAAGGTTGGTTCAGTGGGTTGTGTAAGCTTCCTGGTGGAGGGGTCTAGTGCCTGTGTTCTGATGGCTGAGGCTTGGTCTTGTCTTTCTGGTTGGCAGGACTTGCCAGGTGGTGTGTTTTGGATTGTCTGTGACCTTATTATGATTTTAGGCAGCCTCTCTGCTAGTGAGTGGGTTTGTGTTCCTGTCTTGCTAGTTGTTTGGCATAGGGTGTCCATCACTGTAGCTTGCTGGTCGTTGAGTGGAGCTGGGTCTTAGCTTTGAGATGGAGATCTCTGGGAGAACTTTCGCCTTTTGATATTACATGGAACCAGGAGGTCTCTGCTGGACCTATGTCCTGAACTTGGCTGTCCCACCTCAGAGGCACATGCCTGACACCCAGCTGGAACACCAAGACCCTGTCAGCCACACGGTTCAGAAGAAAAGGGAGGAAAACAATGAAAGAAAGAAAGAAAAAATAAAATGAAATAAAATAAAGTTATTAAAATAAAAAAATTAAAAATTATCAAAAATAAAAAATGAAAAGTAATAAAAACATGAAAAAAAATAAAAGAAAGAAAGAAAAAAGAGAGCAACCAAACCAAAAAACCAATCCACCATTGATAAGAAGCGCTAAAAACTATACTAAAAATAAAACCAAAAAAAAACCAAAAACGGACAGTCAGAACCCTAGGGCAAATAGTAAAAGCAAAGCTATACAGACAAAATCATGCAAAGAAGCATATACATAACACTAACAAAAAGAGAAAAAGGAAAAAGATATAAATATATATCATTGCTCCCAAAGTCCACCACCTCAATTTTGTGATGATTCGTTGTCTATTCAGGTATTCCACAGACGCAGGGTACATCAAGTTGATTGTGGTGATTTAATCCACTGCTACTGAGGCTGCTGGGAGAAATTTCCCTTTCTCCTCTTTATTCGTACAGCTCCTGGGGTTCAGCTTTGGCTTTGGCCCCACCTCTGCATGTAGGTCACCTGAAGGTATCTTTTCTTCACTCAGAGAGGACAGGTTAAAGTAGCAGCTGATTAGGGGCCTCTGGCTCACTCAGGCCAGGGTGAGGGTGGGGTGTGGGAGGCAGGGCAAGCCTGTGGTGGCAGAGGCTGGTGTGACATTGCAACAGCCTGAAGCTAGCCCTGTGTTCTCCCTGGGAAGTTGTCCCTGGATCACGGGAGCCTGGCAGTGGTGGGCTGCACAGGCTCCTGGGAGGGAATGTGTGGATAGTGACCTGTGCTTGCACACAGGTTTCTTGTTGGCTGCAGCAGCAGCCTTAGCATTTCATGCCCGTCTTTGGGGTCCATGCTGATCGCCACAGCTCCCGCCCATCTATGGAGCTTGTTTAGGCGGTGCTCTGAATCCCCTCTCCTCACACAGCCTGAAACAATGGTCTCTTGCCTCTTAGGCAGGTCCAGACAGTTTCCTGGGACTCATTCCCGGCTAGCTGTGGCACACTAGCCCCCTTCAGGCTGTGTTCACACAGTCAACCCCAGTCCTCTCCCTGAGATCTGACCTCCGAAGAATCCAGAGCCTCAGGTCCCATCCCCCACCTGTCCCGGCTTGAGCAGATAAGCCTCTAGGGCTGGTGAGTGCTGGTCAGCACTGATCCTCTGTGTGGGAATCTCTCTGCTTTGCTCTCTGCACCCCTGTTGTTCCACTCTCCTCTGTGGCTGCAAAGCTTCCCCCCCGCCACCCTCCCCCCACCCCCCGTTTCCACCAGTGAAGGGGCTTCCTAGTGTGTGGAAACTTTTCCTCCTTCAAAGTTCCCTCCTAGTGGTGCAGGGCCCATCCCTATTCTTTTGTTTCTGTTTTTATCATTTTTCTTTTACCCTACCCAGGTACGTTGGGAGTTTCTTGCCTTTGGGGAAGTCTGAGGTCTTCTGCATGCGTTTAGTAGGTGTTCTGTAGGAGTTCTTCCACATGTAGATGTATTTCTGATGTATTTGTAGGGAGGAAGATGATCTCCACATCTTACTCTTCCACCATCTTGAAAGTCTCTCCAAATGTCAAATTCTAATTAAAGTTCTTTTGACCTCCTTTGGGGACCTACCTTTGGGGTGCTCCAAAGGGCCCCTGGAACATCCTAAAGTGAGGTCCTAAACTAATTGAGTTCATTTAGTATGATAAATTACATAGGAAACATTATCAAATGAGTACTAAATCTTCTTATGTTGTATTGTATGGGTAAATATTATTAATTCTAGTAATTATATGGAACTCCTGAAAATCTGGTATGTCGATAAAATATCATAAGTCATAATTCTAATTATTATAACTAAATTTCTTTGTCAATTGCATTGTGATCAGATGTTTAACCATGCCTTTTAAGTCTTTTATCATTCATAGACTGTTAAACTGATGCTTCACACAATTGCTTCATCTTCAAGAAGATTCATAGAAAAAACTTTTTGACAAGTACAGGTTTCTGGTAACTTTCATATCATACCACTGAATTGGGTAAACCTGATGGCTTTATAAAAATGTTAATTACATGAGATTGAGTAAACTGATGGATATGGTGATGATTTTTCAGTTTCGTTAATCTCTCACCTCACTTTATGTCCAGAAATCCCCAATGATAATTTTTTCACCTCCTGGCTTTTGAGTCTTGAACCCTGTGCTTCCTTCCATAATACCCATCTCCAGTTTCTCCAAGGGTTGCTCTTTACATCTATCGCACTCCCTTCACTCCAGGTCTTGGCAGCTTATGCACTGCTATGGACAGCCTATTGGGTTGACCATTATCCAGAAACCCACATTATAAACTTTGTAGTTACTCAATCTCAAGGAATACAGCCCAGTGTAGGAAGACTTGTTATAGGACATAAGCTCTATAGACAAGAGATCCCTCCTAAAGGAAATCCTGGTAACTGCTCTGCACTCATACAAATGCCCTCTCCTGGTAATAGGGGGAAATGGGTGGCAAGGGCGCCTTGCACAAATAATTTATTTTGACCAGAGATGTCTGGTTAGGCAATGGGAGAGTAGAAGACGCTCAAAACCCCATTTGGTTCTAAGGGAATTCTGGGGACCCTCTGAACCCTTCAGGTTAAAGCCTCTTGGTAAATATTTGCAGGACACCAGATTCCATTTCTGGGAGAGCTCTTTTGTTCTCAGTTGCAGTTTGCTCAACATGGGAGGATCCCCTTCTAAACCAGAAGGAACACCTCTGGAGTGTATCCTTAAGAAATGGAAAAATTTTAAGATAGGTGGGCTAAGGAAGGAAAGACTTAAATTTTACTGTAACACTGCCTGGCCTTTATATAGGTTGAGAGATAGAAAAAAATGGCCTGAAATTGGGTCTCTAAGTTATAACACCATCTTGCAATTGGATCTTTACTGTCACAAGAATGGAAAATGGACTGAAGCTCCCTATGTTCAAGCCTTCATGGTCCTTTATCAAAATCCTTCTCTATGCCGCTCCTGTAATCAAAAGCCTGGGAAATCAGAAAACACTCTCGACATTTTAGATGATCCAGTTCTAACATTCCCCAACTCTCAGGGGGAAACCAAGCCTCCCCTGCTTTTCCAGAGCCACCTACTTCTCCAGATCCCTCTGATCAGACCCAACCTCCACCTCCCTATGTCCCTTTATATCTTTCATTACCCCACGAAGGAGAGACTAGTCCCTCTGGGGTAACACATAGTGGAACTTCCTATCACCCAGGATCAGGAAAAATATGCACTCTTAAGGAAGTGGCAAATGGAGAAGGGACAATCAGAGTACATGTGTCCTCTTTAACTCATTTAGCTCAATGCAAACAGAGACTGGGCCAATTTCTGAAGATGGTAGTATGTTTGCTGAAGGGTTTTAGGCCCTAATTCTAGCCTTTGATTTAACTTTGAAGGATGCCCAAATAGTCCTATCTACTTGTTGTACTCCTGAGGAAAAACAGAATTTGGGCAGCAACCCAGGGGCACAGCGATCAGCTTGCCAGGGACCAACTCCAATGTTTTGTTATGGGTGCAGATGCAGTCCCAGATAAGGAGCTGCATTGGGATTATAATTCCCTGCAAGGAACAGAAGCCAGGAACCACATGATCCAATGTGTATTAGAAGGGATGAGAAAGCATATTAAAAAGCCAGTTAACTATGTAAGTTTAAAGGAGTGACCCAAGAAGAAAAAGAAAATCTAGTCCTCTTTCAGGAATGGCTTGTGGAGGCTTTTAGAAAATTTATTAACATTGATCCCTCTACTCCCGAGGGTCAGTTCCCGCTGGGACAATATTTTATCAGCTAGTTTGCCCCTGATACTAGGCAGAAACTCCAAAAATTACAATTAGGCACATGAACCTCTATGATCCAACTCCTAGTGGTGGCCTTTGGGGTATTTAATAACTGAGATCAAGCTGAGGAGGAAGAGAAAACCTAATGTGGAAACAGGCAGGCCAGGGCTCATGTTAAACTGATAGCCATTGCTGTCAGACATGCTTTGCAGACTTAGGGCAACCCAAGGTGGCCAAGAAAGTTTAACCATCCCCCTGAAAGTAAAAATCATCAAGGGGGAATGCTTCAAATGCAAGTCAACTGGCCACTGGGCCCATAAATGCCAGAAAGAGCCCCCCAGCCCATGCCCAGCTTGCAAACAAACAGGTCATTGAAAGTGGGAGTGCCCTCAGTCCCAAAGGGAAAGGGGGACTCCTGCTCCTGAGACGGTCATGCTAGATGACTGAGGCAGCTTGGGGATTCTGGTGGCTCTCCCCGACAAGATGTCTATCTCCATTGAGTAGCCCCTGGTGGTCCTTGACACTTGAAGTGGCAAGTAAGAAAATGATTTTTTAAATTGATACAAGAGACAGTTAATCTGTACTCATCTCTCATGCTGGACCTCTTTCCTCCAAAAGCTGTACAGTGACCAGTGTCAATGGAAAGCCTCACACATTACTTCACGGGGCCTCTCACTTACCAATTTGAACAAGGCTTGATCTCACATGCTTTTTTAGTTGTGCCTGAGTGTCCTACCCCAATACTGGGGAGAGACCTTCTGGGCTCCCTCTGGACCATGTTACAGTTAGGAGGCCCTGAGAATCCCCTTTTCTTGACTCTGACTAAGACAAATCAGCTGGAAGAACAAGGGTCTATTCCCAGCCATATTCTACATGCAGTAAACCCCGCAGTTTGAGACAAAGAAATCCCTGGGAAGACTATAGATGCCCAACTTTTAAAAATTAGCCTTAAGCCAGAAGCCACTTACCCTAACAAGAGACAATACCCCATAAAGTTGGAAACAAAAAAGGGTTTACTCCTCATAGATAAATTCTTAAAACATGGCCTCTTGGTGCCCTGTCAGTCTCTGTTCCAATACTCCTATTCTGCCAGTTGTTATGCCAAATAGGGAATATCAAATGGTACAAGACCTTAGATCAGTAAATGATGCGGTGGTCCCTATACATACCCTTGTGGCCAATCCTTATAATATATTAGTCCAGGTTCCTGGAGATGCCAAATAGTTTTCCATCCTTGACCTCAAGGATGCCTTCTTTTGCATCCCAGTTCATCCTTCATCACAGTATCTATTTGCCTCTGAGTGGACTAACACCCACTCGGGCCAAATACAACAAGATAGCTGGACAGTATTGCCTCAGGTGTTTCAGGACAGCGTACACTTGTTTGCACAGGTCCTAGGAAAAGAACTAAGGGAAAGACACCTAAAAGAAAGGGCTATTCTACAGTATGTAGATGATATATTAATATGTAGCCCCACCATGGAGGCCGCAGATCATATTACCTATTAAAGTCCTAAATTTCCTTGGAGCCCAGGGTTACAGGGTCTCCCAGAAAGATACAAATCTAAAAACAACAAGTTAAATATCTGGGATATATTATAAGCCCTGGAAGTAGACAAATACCTCCAGATACAAAACAAGCTATATTAGGCCTAAGCACCCCAAAGACAAAGAAACATCTTCGTACCTTCTTAAGAAAGGCAGAATTTTGTAGAATTTGGATTCCAGGATTGGGCTAATGGCTAAGCTCCTATCTGAAGTCACTAAAGGCCCAGATACAGAACAATTACTTTGGACTGGGAAACAAGAGAAGTGTTTTAATAATATCAAACAGGCCCTCACCAGAGCTCCTGATCTGGGTAGCCCCAATTTTAAAAAGCCATTCATCTTGTACCTAGCTGAAAAGCAGGGGACAACTCTGGGGGTTCTTATACAGAAGCTAGAAGAAGTTACTCAAACTATAGGTTATTTTTCCAAACAACTAGATTCCATGGCCCAAGGTTGGACTAACTGCCAGTGTTTTTTTTTAGTGGAAGAAGCTAACGAGCTTACCTTTGGACAGTCCAGACCCCTCATCAAGTTTTAGGGATTCTGGAGATTAAAGGCCACCACTGGCTAACTGGAAGCCACCTTACTAAGTACCAGGATTTTCTCCTTGACTCCCCAGAGGTAACCCTCAAAACTTGCCACACTCCCAACCCAGCTACACTGATGCCTGCTGAAAGCCCCAAACTAACACATTCCTGCCTCAAAACCCTTGACCAGGTTTGTGCCTTTAAGCCTGATCTAACAGACCAGGCTATAGAAAACCCTGAGGAGGAATGGTTTACTGACAGCAGTAGTGTATAATTAACCACCAGTCCTTGTTATTCAATATGGGAAGGAAATTGAGAACTGGTTCCCTAGTTTGTTACTCCACAAGGTATAAAAATCTTTCTGACAGGATGTTTTCATTTTCTCATAACCTTTCTCTTTTCAGTTATACTGAATTATGTTATATTTCACCTAGTGCTCTGTTGTCTTCCGTACTGTTGTAAATCTGTGACTAAGACTTTTTGTTCGAAGGAGACCTAGGACCTACAGGCTCAGACCTTCCATTTTAAAACTAGAAAAACATGTTACATTTTACCCTGAGATTTAACTTGGTTCCTTTCCTTTCTAGGCCATTTAGTGGCGATTGTTCTTCTTCTCCTTTTTGGTCCTTGTTTGTTTAACCTTTTGGTTAAGTTTGTGTCTTCTAGGCTCCAAAAGTTTCAAGTGAGGATCATGATGGCTCAAAGAATTCAGCCCATTCCCGTGGACGGTGGCCCAGGTCCCTACAGGTCCTTGGAGCAGTGAGCAAGAGACTTCTACACCTTTAGGGTAGGCTAGGGTCTGCAGGCCCTATCCAGCAGGAAGAAGTTTCAGAAGAGACCTTTGGCCCCTTTCCCCTTAAGAATAAGGGGTATAACATCCCTCGGGAGCGGGGAATGAAACAAGCTGGAACCTGGGACCTGGGACGCCTTGCTGAAGTGTTTGTACTTGGATAAATGTGTCCTCAAGCAACAAAATACAAAGAAAATATAAGGGACGAAAAATCACTTTGTGCATGTGCAGTTGGGACAAATTATGAACAATAAAATACAAAAAGACCAAAACCCCAACTGCAACTTCTGAGGAGCCAGGAGCAAAAACAGGGTACTGGGAGCAAAAGCAGGGTACTGTTCATGCACCCTGCACATAGCACCACCAAGAAGGTGGGCCGACCACCTAAGCCACCTCTCTGGCCAGACCCCTGGAACCACCCCTACCCTCACCCCATATAAGGAACCAGCTTGCCCCCTCTCACAGAGTGAACAAGAGACCCTGTTTCTTGTTTTTTCTCCCTCCTGTTGCAGCAGGAGCCCCAATAAAGCATTGCATGAATTTCTTGTCTAGCCTCTTATCAATTTCTATTTGTTAAGGAGGCCAAGAACCCAGGTCGGTAAAATTCTACTGTGAATTTTAGTTGCAGTCTTTGAACCAGGAGGCCATTATGTAGACCAGCCTTCCTTAAATGTTTTTATTTTAAATCCCATGTCGACTTCTGCTAATAGAATATCCCCTTCCCCATTGCTTACGCCTCTTCCCATCATGTTACATACAGAAGGCTTTACCTGTAAAAGTAGGATATTTTTTCTACAGAGAACTATGGGTACATTTTCTTTATAGGAAAGGCCTTTTAAATCACTTTATTCCACTGGATATTTTCATAAAACGAATGAACAAAACAATAATTTCAACCTTTGGAACTAAAAGATAAATTCATAAACTTAGTCTTTCTGTTTTAATTTAAACTTGTTTGAATCCAGCAGGAACAGAAAGCTTCAGACTGTGTCTCTGTCTCTATTAGTGGCCCCAAATCACTCAGGTTCCCAGGCCCATAGCCTGAGACTCTCCTCCTAGACTCCCTCACCCCAGACTCCTCGCATCCAAACAATCACTAAGTCCTATTGATGTGTCCCTCCTGATGACACAATTTGTCTTCTGAATCCCCTGACATGAAGCCACTTTCTCTCTCTCTCTGTCTCTCCCCTTCTCACTCTCATACTCTTTTGTTCCTAATGTTCATCCTATTGGGCTCCAGAGTCTTTGAGCCCCTGATCTATAGGGCATGTGATGCTTATTTTTCCAGTACTAGTTATCAAAAGGGAATGACTTCTACTCTGAAGATGTTTGTGGAAATGGCTCCACAAAGGAGACCCACAGTTTGGACCAAGTTCCTTTACCCAAGCTTTGGTTTGCTATGTGACCTTGAAAAAAGTAATATCTTTAGATGTTATACTAGGTGTTCTCTGCATTAGTTGGCCATTGCTTCATAACAAACTATCCTCAAACTCAGTAACTTAAAAAAAAAAAAAAAACCTAGTTATCTAGCATAGGTTAAAAGTTTGGCTAAAATTGACTGACACAAACCAGACTTGGCTGGGAGGCTCAGCTGGACGATTTTGTGCATCTGCAGGTCAGATCATCCAGGCCAGGCTCAAATGGAGCATCTCTCCCCACACGTCTCTTGTCCTCCTTGTCCAGCTAAAGCAAGTTCTTCTCAGGGTGATGTCGACTCTACTTTCTGTCCCAACTGTCACCCACCCCAAGTGAACTCACCACCATCTCTTGCCTGAATTATAATGCCCAATTTTCCCTTTGCCCCCCAAAAGTTGGTCTCCTTCATCTCACCACCCAATCTATTAAATGTGATCTTTTAAAAATACAAACCTAATCCGACTTAAAACTTCAATAGTTTCTCATTTTCATGAGGGGCAAGGTAACAAGACCTTCCACAAATGGTCCCTACCTTTCTCTTCATCCTCGCCTACCAGCCATCCTGAATTTTAGCTCCTTGCTCTATATTTTCCCCCAATTCAAGTCTTTGCATATGCTCTTCCTGCTGTCTGGAGAACTCCTCTCCATGTCCTTTGTTCAACCAACTCATCATTTTATCTTCATATTAGATATCTCTTCTTCAGGGAAGCCTTCCCTAACCCTTCCCATCAGCTTCTAGAGCACCTGTATTTGCCCTCTGTAACATCTATCAGACTTGTCAGTTCTTATTTAATTTCCCTGTTGGACTGAAAACTGTGAAGACAGGGCTGCGTCTTGCTCATTGGTTTCTTCCTGGCACCTGGCACTAGTTGGTTCTCGGTCAATACTGAATGAATGAATTGAAAGATGAATGAAAGTGGTGTGGTGGAAAGGGTCTGCCTCTGCGATGATCCAGAGATTCTGCATATCTCCAGAGGATTTGGAGATTGGGTTATATAACCTCTAACGTTTGTCAACTCTGACAGGTTTTAATCTTTAGACTTAAGCACAGTCTGTCCATTTTGCTCCTGGATTTGGGTTGACCATCAGTTTTACTGAGTGACTTGAGATGCCGCATGAGGCTATGAATGAGAGAGTTGAAAGTGACAGCTGTTTCATTGCAGGTAAGTACTTACCTAAAGCAATCTACATCATTTCTGTGATTTTATTTCAGTTCTATAGTCCAGAGAACAATAGCCATCAGAACAACACAGTCATGCACTTGGCTATATAGTTTCCTGGGTATTAAAGCACTATAGGTCGAATGTGGCTTTATTCAAAGCTTTCAACCTTGGGCCTTCTGAAATGGGGAATATTCAGGGCAAGACTCAGCCAGCCATACCTACACCTAAAATCTCTGAGAGGCTTAAACCCCTGTTTGTGGCTTTTTACTTGACAGAATTCTCATTTGTATCTGTCCACAGATCCCAAATGCATAGTTAATGTTACCTGAGTCACAGAAATTAGCTCTATATTATCAAGGATTTGGACATGTTTAAACCCATTTCTGTGGTTTAATTAACCTGAAGCAACCACCTCTTAAAGGCCTGCAGAACAAGTTAAGTCTTCTTGGTCGACTGACTCCGTGACTAAAACCTGGGAGAAAGTCTCTAAGGGAACTGTTTTCCTGCTGGCCATTTGATACTTTGAGGGGAGAGTTTCAAATATGGGCTTGTGTTTCCAATTAGCACTTGCTTTAATTAATGAAGTATAAATCAAAGTTAAGATCCATTAGTATCTTTGTGGGAAACAGAGTCGTTACTGAATGACCACATATTCTACGGATGCAGTGTGGAAAGTGCCCCATAGTGCACACACCAAGGCTGAGAGAATCTACCCCATGACAGTCAGTTGAGGAGGAGATTACATTTTCCACATCACCAAGTTTATCATCCACTCAATGGTCATTCTCACACAGCAGCCCCAAGACTGCTCATGGACGGTTTAGAGGATAACAGAACCAGGGCCTACAAAGACCTGCACTAGTCCTACAGGTGCATAGACTTTATCCAACAGCAAAAGCATCCTGATGTGAAAGTTGCATAGCCCAGTAGAATAACTACGTGTTTAATCTATTTTGGATATACCCTCAAAACAATACCTACAATCTATGGATGAGCCAGCAAACACTATCTTTCAATGTGTGCATGAGAAGGATGTGGACCCAGATGGTTCATGCTTGACTCACATGACTGTGAGAATTAAAATGACATGGAGAGCTGTTCAGTAGCAGGTCAGCTACACATTCAGAGATATTTTAGTTTCTCTGAATATTTATATGAGCCTGTTCCAAACCTTAACACAAATAACTAATTGACTTAGTAGTGCTTACAAAAGGAAACAAGAAATCACTCTGATAGTGTCTAGGTATCTCACAATCTCCCCAGAAGTCAAGTAAGTTATTCGGTACATTATTTGCATATGCTTTGAAAGAATGTGATTCCAGGGATAAAAGAATATAAATGATGTCTTTATTACTTTGGACATACTCAGAGACACAGTCTTCAGAAATGGCTAAACATTAAACGCACTTGGAGAACATATATATATAAATTATTGTGCGTCACCCCTCACTACTGGGTCAGAACATGAGAAGAGGGAAGTGCCAAGAAATTTGTGTTTTTGAAAGTTTTTAAGAAACTTCCCAGGTGATTCTCATGACCACTCAGGTTTT
This sequence comes from Balaenoptera physalus, assembly GCF_965194825.1. Classification (NCBI taxonomy): domain Eukaryota; kingdom Metazoa; phylum Chordata; class Mammalia; order Artiodactyla; family Balaenopteridae; genus Balaenoptera; species Balaenoptera physalus. The sequence goes on along the minus strand of NC_138896.1, from coordinate 47,447,380 downwards.
GGGATGCAGTATGAGGGCAGCACTTCTCCAACCTCAATGTGCAGTGGAATCACCTGGGGTGTGTTAGACTGAAGATTCTGAGTCACACAGTCTGGGGTAAGGCATGAGATTCAGAGTATCCATGAGCCGCCTAGGTCAGGTCCTAGGTGAGGCCAGAAAATGATGTGGGCAGAGGCGGAGATCAAGAAAAGCTTCATGAACCAGCTGATATCTGAGCTGGGTCTCCAAGGGTAAGTTATTGGTTAGGCAGGGCCCGGCTCTGAGTAAGACTCAAATACATGATGAATGAATGAATGAATGAATGAACATCTCCCCCAAAAAGAGCAAGCTGGGGCAGTCTGTCCAGGCCAAAGCTTGGAATCACAGGGCACACTGCGGGAACAGTGGAGGGAACAGTGAAGAGAGGCTCTGGCATGATGTTTGCCTCACCCCTGTCATGGCTGTCTTGCTGACTCAATAGCATTTATTCTGGCTGCTGAGGAACCCTTGTCTGTCCTCTGCTCTGGGACACTGCTCATTAGCAACACCCAACTCAGTGTTCCCATGTGCAATTGCACTCACCTCGAGGGGGTTGTGTGAAGAAAGGAAGGTCAGTGTGCAGTTCAAGGATGAAAAGAGGAAGGAGAGGATGCTGGAAATTCCTACAGCACTGGGGTCATGGGTTGGGAGCCTGGTGGGGTGGGTAAGACAGTTTTTGCAGCTCAAGGATCCAGCTGGTGGTGGCTTTCCTCACAGAGAGGGATATCAGCAAGAGAAGACCGTCATGGGTAAGGGCTGAACTCAGTTTGGGACAAGATGACTTTGAGAGGCTTGGGAAACATGGGGCAGAGATGTCTGGGAGGAGCTGGATGTAGAGGATAAAGGTGTAACAGAGGGTCAGGGTTGAAGCTTGTAACTCATATGAGATGTGGAGGGGTACAGTGGAAGGGATCTGAGGATGTTGAGAAAGTTGCTTAAGTGAGGTCCTCAAGGTGAAGACACATCAATGTTCATTTCACAGCCTCCTGGTGCCTAACACCTCCCGGCTCAGAGAGGTCACTCAGTAAACATTGACCCAAATTCACCTATATTTCTTTGAATCACTGGAATAGAATTTGCTGAATTCAACAGATTGGTCACCCGAACTCAGGTGAATTAGGTAGGAAAGTGAAATCAAGGTTTATAAATAAAAGCATATATAGATACTCAAACAAAACTAAGACTCAGCATTAAAAACTAAAACTCTCAACCTCATAAAGTAAAAACTAAGCCCACTGTAGTAGTTACATATTTAGTTTTTTTAAGGAACCTCCATACTGTTCTCCATAATGGTCGTACCAATTTACATTCCCACCAACAGTGTAGGAGGTTTCTCTTTTATCCACACTCTCTCCAGCATTTATTGTTTGTAGATTTTTTGATGATGGCCATTCTGACTGGTGTGAGGTGAAACCTCATTGTAGTTTTGATTTGCATTTCACTAATAATTAGAGATGTTGAGCATCTTTTCATGTGCTTTTTGGATATCTGTATGTCCTCTTTGGAAAAAATATCTATTTAGGTCTTCTGCCCATTTTTTGATTGGGTTGTTTTTTTGAAATTGAGCTGCATGTGCTGTTTGTATATTTTGGAGATTAATCCCTTGTCAGTTGCTTCATTTGCAAATATTTTCTCCCATTCTCTGGATTCTCTTTTCATTTATTTATGGTTTCCTCTGCTGTGCAAAAGCTTTTAAGTTTAATTATGTCCCATTTGTTTTGTTTATTTTTCTTATTAGTCATCAATTTTATACACATTAGTGTATACATGTCAATCCCAATCGCCCAATTCATCACACAACCACCCCCACCATCCCATCACTTTCCCCGCTTGGTGCCCAAACATTCGTTTTCTATATCTGTGTCTCAATTTCCATCCTGCAAACTGGTTCATCTGTACCATTTTTCTAGGTTCCACATATATGCGTCAATATATGATATGTGTTTTTCTCTTTCTGACTTATTTCACTCTGTATGACAGTCTCTAGATCCACCCACGTCTCAACAAATGACCCAATTTCGTTCCTTTTTATGGCTGAGTAATATTCCATTGTATATATGTACCACTTCTTCTTTATCCATTCATCTGTCGATGGGCATTTAGGTTGCTTCCATGACCTGGCTATTGTAAATAATGCTGCAATGAACATTGGGGTGCATGTGTCTTTTTGAATTATGGTTTTCTCTGCGTATATGCCCAGTAGTGGGATTGCTGGATCATATGATAATTCTATTTTTAGTTTTTTAAGGAACCTCCATACTGTTCTCCATAGTGGCTGTATCAATTTACATTCCTACCAACAGTGCAAGAGGGTTCCCTTTTGTCCACACTCTCTCCAGCATTTGTTGTTTGTAGGTTTTCTAATGATGCTCATTCTAACTGGTGTGAGGTGATACCTCATTGTAGTTTTGATTTGCATTTCTCTAATAATTAGTGATGTTGAGCAGCTTTTCATGTGCTTCTTGGCCATTTGTATGTCTTCTTTGGAGAAATGTCTGTTTAGGTCTTCCACCCATTTTTGGATTGGGTTGTTTGTTTTTTTAACATTGAGCTGCATAAACTATTTATATATTTTGGAGATTAATCACTTGTCCGTTTGCAAATATTTTCTCCCATTCTGAGGGTTGTCTTTTCGTCTTGTTTATGGTTTCCTTTGCTGTGCAAAAGCTTTGAAGTTTCATTAGGTCCTGTTTGTTTATTTTTGTTTATATTTCCATTACTCTAGGAGGTGGATCAAAAAAGATCTTGCTGTGATTTATGTCAAAGAGTGTTCTTCCTATGTTTTCCTCTAAGAGTTTCATAGTGTCTGGTCTTACATTTAGGTCTCTAATCCATTTTGAGTTTATTTTTGTGTGTGGTGTTAGGGAGTGTTCTAATTTCATTCTTTTACATGTAGCTGTCCAGTTTTCCCAGCACCACTTACTGAAGAGGCTGTCTTTTCTCCATTGTATATCCTTGCCTCCTTTGTCATAGATTAGTTGACCATAGGTGCATGGGTTTATCTCTGGGCTTTCTAACTTGTTCCATTGACCTATGTTTCTGTTTTTGTACCAGTACCATATTGTCTTGATTACTGTAGTTTTATAGCATAGTCTGAAGTCAGGGAGACTGATTCCTCCAACTCCGTTTTTTTCCCTCAAGACTGCTTTGGCTATTCAGGGTCTTTTGTGTCTCCATGAAAATTTTAAAAGCTTTTGTTCTAGTTCCATAAAAAATGCCATTGGTAATTTGATAGGGATTACATTGAATCTGTACATTGCTTTGGGTAGTATAGTCATTTTCACAATATTGATTCTTCCAATCCAAGAACATGGTATATCTCTCCATCTGTTGGTATCATCTTTAATTTCTTTCATCAGTGTCTTATAGTTTTCTGCATACAGGTCTTTTGTCTCTCAAGGTAGGTTTATTCCTGGGTATTTTATTCGTTTTGTTGCAATGGTAAATGGGAGTGTTTCCTTAATTTCTATCTCAGATTTTTCATCATTAGTGTGTAGGAATGCAAGAGATTTCTGTGCATTAATTTTGTATCCTGCAACTTTACCAAATTCATTGATTAGCTCTAGTAGTTTTCTGGTGGCCTCTTTAGGATTCTCTATGTATACTATCATGTCACCTGCAAACAGTGACAGTTTTACTTCTTCTTTTCCAATTTGTATTCTTTTTATTTCTTTTTCTTCTCTGATTGCCGTGGCTAGGACTTCCAAAACTATTTTGAATGACAGTGGTGAGAGTGGACATCCTTGTCTTGTTCCTTATCTTAGAGGAAATGCTTCTATTTTTCAAAATTGAGAATGATGTTTGCTGTGGGTTTGTCGTATATGGCCTTTATTATGTTGAGGTAGGTTCCCTCTATGCCCACTTTCTGGAGAGTTTTTATCATAAATGGGTGTTGAATTTTGTCAAAACTTTTTCTGTATCTATTGAGATGATCATATGGTTTTTATTCTTAAATTTGTTAATATGATGTATCACATTGATTGATTTGCTTGTTTTGAAGAATCCTTGCATCCCTGGGTTAAATCCCACTTGATCATGGTGTATGATCCTTTCAATGTGTTGTTCAATTCTGTTTGCTAGTATGTTGTTGAGGATTTTTGTGTCTATATTCATCAGTGATATTGGTCTGTAATTTTCGTTTTTTGTAGTATCTTTGTCTGGTTTTGGTATTAGAGTGATGGTGACCTCATAGAATGAGTTTGTGAGTGTTCCTTCCTCTGAAAATTTTTGGAAGAGTTTGAGGAGGATTGGTGTTAGCTCTTCTCTAAATATTTGATAGAATTCACCTGTGAAGCCATCTGGTCCTGGACTTTTGTTTGTTGGAAGATTTTTAATCACAGATTCAAGCTCATTACTTGTGATAGGTCTGTTCATATTTTCTGTTTCTTCCTGGTTCAGTCTTGGAAGGTTATACCTCTCTAAGAATTTGTCCATTTCTTCCACGTTGTCCATTTTATTGGCATAGAGTTGCTTGTAGTAGTCCCTTAGGATGCTTTGTATTTCTGCAGTGTCTCTTGTAACTTCCCCTTTTTCATTTCTAATTATATTGATTTGAGTCCTCTCCCTCTTTTTCTTGATGAGTCTGGCTAATGGTTTATCAATTTTGTTTATCTTCTCAAAGAACCAGCTTTTAGTTTTATTGATCTTTGCTATTGTTTTCTTTGTTTCTATTTCATTTATTTCTGCTCTGATCTTTATGATTTCTTTCCTTCTGCTAACTTTGGGTTTTGTTTGTTCTTCTTTCTCTAGTTTCTTTAGGTGTAAGGTTAGATTGTTTACTTGAGATTTTTCTTGTTTCTTTAGGTAGGCTTGTATAGCTATAAACTTCCCTCTTAGAACTGCTTTTGCTGCATCTCATAGGTTTTGGGTCGTCGTGTTTTCATTGTCATTTGTCTCTAGGTATTTTTTGATTTCCTCTTTGATTTCTTCAGTGATCTCTTGGTTATTTAGTAACGTATTGTTTAGCCTGCAAGTGTTTGTGTTTTTTACGTTTTTTCCCCTGTAATTCATTTCTAATCTCATAGCGTTGTGGTCAGAAAAGATGCTTGGTATGATTTCAATTTTCTTAAAGTTACTGAGGCTTGATTTGTGACCCAAGATGTGATCTATCCTGGAGAATGTTCTGTGCGCACTTGAGAAGAAAGTGTAATTTGCTGTTTTGGGATGGAATGTCCTATAAATATCAATTAAATCTATTTGGTCTATTGTGTCATTTAAAGCTTCTGTTTCCTTATTTATTTTCATTTTGGATGATCTGTCCATTGGTGTAAGTGAGGTGTTAAAGTCCCCCACTGTTATTGTGCTACTGTCAATTTCCTCTTTTATAGATGTTAACAGTTGCCTTATGTTTTGAGGTGTTCCTATGTTGGGTGCATATATATTTATAATTGTTACATCTTCTTCTTGGATTGATCCCCTGATCATTAGGTAGTGTCCTTCCTTGTCCTTTGTAACATTCTTTATTTAAAGTCTATTTAATCTGATATGAGAATTGCTAGTCCAGCTTTCTTTTGATCTCCATTTGCATGGAATATCTTTTTCCATCCCCTCACTTTCAGTCTGAATGTGTCCTTAGGTCTGAAGTGGGTCTCTTGCAGACAGCATATAGATGGGTCTTGTTTTTGTATCCATTCAGCAAGCCTGTGTCTTTTGGTTGGAGCATTTAATCTATTCATATTTAAGGTAATTATTGATATGTATGTTCCTATGACCATTTTCTTAATTGTTTTGGGTTTGTTTTTGTAGGTCCTTTTCTTCTCTTGTGTTTCCCACTTAGAGAAGTTCCTTTAGCATTTGTTATAGAGCTGGTTTGGTGGTGCTGAATTCTCTTAGCTTTTGCTTGTCTGTAAAGCTTTTGATTTCTCCGTGAAATCTAAATGAGATCCTTGCCGGGTAGAGTAATCTTGGTTGTAGGTTCTTCCCTTTCATCACTTTAAGTATATCATGCCACTCCCTTCTGGCTTATAGATTTTCTGCTGAGAAGTCAGCTGTTAACCTTATAGGATTTCCCTTGTATGTTTTTTGTCATTTTTCCTTGTTGCTTTTAATAATTTTTCTTTGTCTTTGTTTTTTGCCAATTTGATTACTATGTGTGTCGGCCTGTTTCTCCTTGGGTTTATCCTGTATGGGACTCTCTGCACTTCCTGGAGTTGGGTGGCTATTTCCTTTCCCATGTTTGTTAGGGAAGTTTTTGACTCTAATCTCTTCAAATATTTTCTCTCTCTCTTCTCCTTCTGGGACCCCTATAATGCGAATGTTGTTGTGTTTAATGTTGTCCCAGAGGTCTCTTAGGCTGTCTCCATTCCTTTTCATTCTTTTTTCTTTATTCTGTTCCACAGCATTGAATTCCACCAATCTGTCTTCCAGGTCACTTATCCGTTCTTCCGCCTCAGTTATTCTGCTCTTGGTTCCTTCTAGTGTAGTTTTCATTTCAGTTATTGTATTGTGCATCTCTGTTTGTTTGTTCTTTAATTCTTCTAGGTCTTTGTTAAACATTTCTTGCATCTTCTCGATCTTTACCTCCATTCCTTTTCCAAGGTCCTGGATCATCTTCACTATCATTATTCTGAATTCTTTTTCTGGAAGGTTGCCTATCTCCACTTCATTTAGTTGTTTTTCTAGGGTTTTGTCTTGTTCCTTCATCTGGTACATAGTCATCTGCCTTTTCATATTGTCTATCTTTCTGTGAATGTGGTTTTGTTCCACAGGTTACAGGATTGTAGTTCTTCTTGCTTCTGCTGTCTGCACTCTCTCCCGTTTGTTTATTTTTGTTTTTATTTTCATTACTCTAGGAGGTGGGTCAAAAAATTCTTGCTGTGATTTATATCAGAGAGTGTTCTCCTTATGTTTTCCGCTTAGAGTTTTATAGTATCCAGCCTTACATTTAGGTCTTTATTCCATTTTTAGTTTAGTTTTGTGTATAGTGTTAGAGAATGTTCTAATTTCATACTTTTACCTTGTAGCTGTCCAGTTTTCCCAGCACCACTTATTGAAGAGACTGTCTTTTCTCCACTATATTTTGCTGCCTCTTTTGTCACAGATTAGTTGACCATAGGTGTCTGGGTTTATCTCTGGGTTTTCTATCCTGTTCCATTGACCTATATTTCTTTTTTTGTGCCATTACCATACTGTTTTATGACTGTAGCTTTGTAGTATAGTCTGAAGTCAGGAATCCTGATTCCTCCATCTTCATATTTCTTTCTCAAGATTGCTTTGGCTATTCAGGGTCTTTTTTGTCTCCATACAAATTATAATTTTTTTTGTTCTAATTCTGTGAAAAATGCCATTGGTTGTTTCATAAGGATTGCATTGAATCTGTAGATAGCTTTGGGTAGTATAGTCATTTTGACAATATTGGTTCTTATAGTCCAAGAACATGGTGTATCTTTCCATCTGTTTCTGTCATCTTCAATTTCTTTCATCAGCATCTTATAGTTTTCTGAGTACAGCTCTTTTGATTCCTTAGGTGAGTTTATTCCTAGGTATTTGATTCTTTTTCATGTGATGGTAAATGAGATTGTTTCCTTAATTTCTCTTTCTGATGTTTTGTTGTTAGTGTATAGGAATGCAAGATATGCCTGTGTATTAATTCAGTTTCCTGTAACTTTACCAAATTCATTGATGAGCTCCAGTAGTTTTCTGACAGTGTTTTTAAGATTTTCTATACATAGTACCATGTCATCTGCAAACAGTGACAGTTTTACTTTTTTTTTTGATTTGGTTTCTTTTTATTTCTTTTTCTTCTCTGATTGCTGTGACAGGACTTCCAAAACTATGTTGAACAAAAGTGGCTACAGTGGGCATCCTTGTATTCTTCCTGATCTTAGAGGAAATACTTTCAGTTTTTCACCATTGAGAATGATGTTAGCTGTGGGTTTTGCATATATGACCTTTATTATGTTGAGGTAGGTTCCCTCTATGCCCACTTTCTGGAGAGTTTTTATCATAAATTGCTGTTGAATTTTGTCAGAAGCTTTTCCTCCCTCTATTGTGAGGATCATATGTTTTTTATTGTTCAGTTCGTTAATGTGGAAATGTGGACCCTAATGTTCATTGTAGCACTATTTACAATAGTGAAGACATAGAAACAACCTAAATTTTTATCAATTGAACAATGGATAAAGAAGACATGGTATGTATATATATAATGTGCGATTACTCAGCCAGAAATAAAGAATGAAATAATACCTTTTGCAGCAACATGGATGGACTAGAGATTATCACACTAACTGAAGTAAGTCAAACAGGGAAAGTCAAATATCACATGATATCATTTATATGTGGAATCTATTAAAAATGATACAAATGAACATATTTACAAAACAGAAACAGACTCACAGATATAGAAATTAAACATGATTATCAAAAAAGAAACATGGGGGGAAATGATAAATTAAGAGATTGGGTTTAACCTATACACACTACTATATACCAAATGCATAACAACTAATAATGACTTAATGTATAGCAAAGGGACCTCTACCCAATATTTTGTAATAACCTATATAGAAAAGAATCTGAAACAGAATATATATATATATATGTATATATATATATATATATATATATATATATATATATATCTTATTCACTTTGTTGTATACATGAACCTAACACAGCACTGTAAATTAACTATACTCCAAAATTTTTTTTTAAAACATCAAAAAAAAAAAACCCCAAAAACAAAACAAAACTAAGCCCACTATGGCACTCAGGGCCTTTGCACTTGCTGTTTTCTCAGTCTGGAATAATCTGCCCACTGCATTTCTTGATTTCTAAACACATTCTGAAATTTGCTCTAATGTCCCTTCTGACTTTATTTTTCTCCATGGCACATAGCACTGCCTGACTTTGTGTACATTTTATGTTTTTCTCTGGTCCCTCATGAATCTGTCACCTGCATGAGAATGGGCACCTCCCTCCTCCTGCTTAATCACTGCTGTGTCCCAGTGTCTGGAAAGGGCCTGGCACATCATAGGGCCTCAGTAAATATATGCTGGTTGAAGGAACACTGAGCGTGTAGTGGAGACAGCTGGATTCATCAAACATTGTCCCAGATCAAGAATGAAGGCGTCAGAGGACAACATGCTGAAGGTCTTGGCTTCTTGTTCTGGAAATGTCTCATTGTTACTGCAAAGATGCAGCATCAGGCCCAGGAAAAGCAGCTGCTCTGTGTTTTACACAGTCCTAAATATAATAACCCGCTACCTCCCACAGCTGGAATCAGAAGGCTGGATGTGTTGTCCAAGGCTCTCAGAGATATTTTGCATCCTCCCACTTTCTTCTGTCATTTCCCTATGAAACTCTCATGTCTCAGGACACCTCTAACAAATACCCTCCATTTGGTGGGAGCTGGTGCTGAGCTGTCAATATTTCCAGCCTAGAATGACCATAGCCTGTGCTTTGGAACATGGAAAACCTTCCCCTCTATTCCCAGCCCATCCAAATCTCAACTGTTCCTCAGCTCCTGCAGCCCACAGATATTTTCCGAGTCTCATTCAGCAGACGTGCTCCCATAGGTGTTGGGTACTGAGGCTCCTCCAGTCACCAAAATACACCCAGCCCTACATGAAGAGTCCATGGTCCTCTGTGTGTGGAGGGGTCCCTCCCATGCACTTCTTCTGGGACTGTTGCTGGATCTCCTTCTTCCTTGAACCAGTGCAAGGAGCTTGACTTCTCCATGCCGGTGAGTGTGGAAGAGTAGGAGAGGACAAGTGGCTTAAAGAGTCCAGTCCATTCTGCATCATGTAAGCCCATGATCCTGGTGAGTGGAAGCAAAGTGGATAGTTGGAACATTGGGTCGGGGGGACTTGGCCTGCTTAGTGAGTCGGGATTTAGGGCATATTCAAATGGAGGCTGAACCTACTGGAAAATGTTGATGGTCAACAAACTCTTTCTGCATCTCCAGATATAAGCACTCTTACTTCTGGCAACAGGGGAAGGGCAAATTATGTTCCAGGAAACTCCTCTCTAACCTCTGGGGAACATTTTGACAGAGTCTATGAAGATGCAACAAACCTCTGCTTTGGTTAAGAAGACATTGGATGATTTGAATATTGGCTTCAAAGGTACATTTTGGTAATGTACTACAGTATTTCCAAATTAAATCCTATTTTATGATTTAGAACCTATTGTACTAAAAGGACTGATAAATTATTTAATTCAGGCATTGGTAAAAATAAAAGCTAAGAGCTGAACAGTTTTAACATCAATTTCTATTTTTATAAATTTTACATTTTAGTCTACAACTGGGGCATGCATATCTATTTATCTATCTACCTTTCTCCCTCTCCCTCTCTCTGTAGTTTTAAGACGGGTGTCACTATTTGATAGGTGCCAATTCTCCTGCAACATACAGACTTCATTATTTAGGAGAAGTTATAATATTTGTTCATAACTGTGTAAGTGAGGAAGTGATGTATGGGTGGGCTGGGGTCAGTGTGATGTGGTGAAAGAAGGTAGGGAGTTGGCCAGGGAGGCTGGGCCCTGGCCTCTGGGCTCCTGCTTTGCCTGGACACTTGGGGCACCCTGATTCACTATTGATGCAGTAACAGGGGATCAAGAGGAGCAGTGTGAGCAGCCCTAGCTGATGTCTTCCATATACTTCTCTCCATTTACATCATGGGCAAAGAATTCTCTCAAAGATCTTAAAAGTTCTGGATTCTTCTGTTTTCCTTAGTCTTCATTAGTCTTCTTGCCAAGGATGTCACTAACTTAGTCTATGTATTATTAACATTAACATATATTATTGATATAAATATTCTATTAATATAAAATAGCATATCATATTTTATATACTATTTTACATTTTGTATACATATATACATATTGTATTAAGTTGTTATAATAAATTAAATTAATAAACATAAATTAATTAATATAATAATGTTAATATGTATTACACCTGTGAGTCAGGCCTTTGCCTCATGTGTGGTCAGCTTCTGCCCAATGAGCCACAATTTCTTTGTCTGAAAAAATGAAGACATGATGCCAAAGAGAAATGGGACGAGGAGGCAGGCAGAGAAGACCTTGCAATTACAGTGATGACACCACAACTGAATCACTCACGTGAAACACGAAGTATGTTCTCAAGACCAACTTGAACGACAGAGTCTTAAGGTAGTGGATGCAAACCACCTCGCCCTCCCCATGTACCCCATCTGGAGGGGGGAGTGAAGAGGAGGAAGCATCCTTCAGGTATTTCTTCTCAGGACCCTCTCTGCCCTTTCCAGTCATTGTTTGAATGTTATGTTTTGCCATCTGGAGATCAATTTACTGCCTTACCACTGTTCTCCTCTTTCTTGTCTCTCTTTTATTTCCTTTCCTTGATTTTCTCAGGTCTGATGTCAGTCAGGCTCGGGCCCACAGCCAATCTTAAGAACCCTTCTTTCAAGTCAGCAAGCTGTCTATGTTGTCCATCTTCCTCCTTTCAGAGCCTGGCTGCTCAGTACCTTCTGTGACTGCAAAGTCTTTCCCTACTTTAAGTTTCCTCCCCTCCAGATCATCAGATCTGCAGGAAAACTAAGAGCATTTCTGAATTTACCTGAGTATGAGTGCTAGAGTGGATTAGAGGTTGTTAATGCTTTCCACTTAAACATGGGCAGTGAAATAAGAAAAACTCCCTTAATAAGATGATCATGATTAAATATATTCAAATTTGAGTGAGCCTATTCTCATATACTCAATTATCTATAATTTTACAATAAGAGATTTCTAACTTCAGATCTGCAAAGATTGGTCATTGGGAAATTTATTAGATGTCATTTTTTTCAGATGACAGACTAAACAAAGGACTTAATGTAAAGAAACTTGCAAAATACCTAATTTGGTCAAAATTGTCCACCTACTTTTAGAGTGTTATTGTGTAACCATCCAGACAAATGTGAATTGCCAGAGAAAAGTCAAATAGAGACCTCTTTTTGTTCAGCCGAAAAGATGACAGTAAGAGGTAAGGTGAGGAAGCTGGCCCAGTGTGAGTGGTGGGATCAGGAAGTTTCAAACCTTATGGAGGAAGCAGTGGTGACAGCTTTGCCACTTCCTCCTCAGTGCTGGTCTCTAAGACCCCCACATGGGCAGGTTTTCTTGGTAAACTCAGGGTAAGTGTATCAGCCATTCATTAAGCACTTCTTTAGCTTCACCCATGAGCTTCAAGGTTCACAAATTAGAGCCTCTGTCAGTCACTAAGCTGTGCTTTGTGCTTTCCTCAACTGAGGCTTATTCTGGTGCTTACACTTCCCGAGTGTACAGGTTGACAGAGGTATTACTTGAGACTGGGCTGTGACATTCCTGCGTCTGGCATATAGCAGGCATTCCAAGGACATTTACTGGGGACAAGGAGGACTAAATTGTACAAGCATATACTCCTAAGCTGATTTGCATAGCTTGTGACTGCAGCGTAGCTCCAAAGATCTCTCTCCCTGCAGTGGGCACTATAAGCTCTCACAGTTTGTTTTATCTGCATGCACTTTTTCCCTCTGATAATAACACTCATGAGAGAAATTGAATCATTTGGGTAGTAACTTTCAACAAGAGTTGTCTCAGTGCCACTCATCTCAACATGTTTATTCACTTTCTGCATAAAGGTTTTAGTCAAATACTCTGTTTTAAAAAGTACAGACTTTACATTGTCTAAAGTTAAAACTATTTGCTCTTGCTCTAGAAGAGCAATTTCTCCACCTGGACACTAAAGACATACTGGGCTGGATGATATTTTGGTATGGAGGCTGTCTTATGAGTTGTGGGATGCTGAGCAACACACATGGTGTCTATCCACTAGCATGTCCTCAGTTGTGATAACCCAAAATATCTCCAGACACTGCCACTTGTTCCTTGGGGTTGGTGGGTTGAGGCAGGATTGCCCCAGTTGAAAATCACTTCTTAAGTGACACCAGCAGATTGCAAGGAAAAGCAAAGTTTCTCTTCCTTACAGAGAAGCTAACTGTGACAGGTGGAAAAGCAGTGATGCAAGAGATTTTGGAGCTACAGTGCTCCCTATTTAGCTGGCAACAAGAACCTCTTCAGGGGCTAGGTGGAGTACCCATAGTGTCTGAAATAGATGGTGGTCCAGCTGCCAAAACTCTCACAGATGACAGGATAGTAATTGCTAGTCACCACCGAAACAAGCAGAGGGGCTTCCAGGTAGAAAGAAAGCAGAAAAAGCTGAAAACCACACCCTGACCCAGGGTTCATTAGTCACAGTAGCCAAGCTCCAAGCTCTACACAAAGTTAGTCACCCACCCACGAGATGTCTGCTAGGCTGTGGGAGGTTAGGGATGCGAGGGAGACCCTAAAACCTGGTAGAGGAATTCAGGTGGATGCCTCTGAACTTTGAACCCCAGACTTTTCTGACCCCTCTGACCCTGCATTTGTTCAACCATCCTTGTTAAGAACAGGTGCTGTCCCTCCATTCTCTTCTTGCAACTAGAATGATTGTTCCATCTCTTCATCTTTTCAACTTCCGCCCTGGAGAGAAATTGGTAAACACAAACAGCCCCCAAAAGTGCCGCAGTGTTCACATGAGTAGTCAAAGGAAGTAGTTGGAGGAGCAGAAGTAGTCAGATTTCCCTAGAGGCCCTAAACTGTGGCCAGCTATCTAACTTCCAGATAACAACAGCAGCTGCGACTATCCCTTTGGCATTCCAGGTGTAGGGGGTTTGCTGGGCCTTTACTAATTCTATTTTTCCCCATTCCCAACTCTTCCCTATCATTATCCCTTCACCTTGAATCATGTTCAAGAAATGTAATAAAAAAGAAAATGTGTCTAATTGCATCCAGTTTAAAACCTGTTATTAAAGGTCTTAAGAACCAGTAGAGCAATTCCTAGGCATTGAACCATGCCTTAATCAAATCACGCCTAAGAAGGATCTAGTTAAAATAGTGGGATGCCATGTACATATAGAAATTCTTACGGTGAATGGAGAGTTACTTTATTTAGAAAAAGAGAAGGACCTTTTTATCCAACCCTAAGGTTACTTCACAAATAGAGACAAAAAAATCCCCTTCTTGCTACACCAGCAGGTTGATAAAGGAGCCATAAAGTTTGTACTCAGAGGAGCAGACATCATGTGTCTAGGCTTAACTTCTCCAGGAGCTAAGCTTTACTCTGCTGCAGTAGATATGATTGTTGCAATCATGGCAGAAGGAAAATAGCTTGCTCTGTGTGTTGAAATCATGAAGATGTCTGCAGATGATACCGTGAAAGTCAACAAGGGAATTGACATTTAAAATATCCATTATTTAAGTGATGGGCTGTGGCATATGAAAACATATAAATAAGTCTCAGAAGGAATGCACTTGGGCTCAATATGGATAGAGCACAGTATCTGTGTTGTGTGATAGCATGAAGACAATACCTCTGTGATTATGCAGAATAAATTCAACAGATGCTAAAAAGAAAACAACAAGAAGTGTTGCCACCTTGCTTGGAGACAATGAAGATGTTTCTCTGCAAGACAATATCCTTTCCTTTAACACCTGTCCCTGTCTCCTCTCCTGATCACCAGGTTATAACTCTCTCAAAAGAGTTTCATGACCCAGCCAGAATGTGCTAGTGGGAGCTGAGAGAAGACAAATAGGACTGAATTCTAAGGCTTGATCCAGGGCCAGACCACAAAGTTGAACAAGAGAGCTTACTGATTTGTGTGCTCTCCCAAGATACAAGATTTAACACCCTGGCACATTCCCCAGGAAATGATGTGACCTTGCTACTGATATGGCTCCAAGAAACATGGAGAAAGTGATGGCCCAGGCCAAGTGAAGCTGAAATGCCAGAATTACCATGGCTTACAGTGGAGGAGGAGGGACAAGAGGCCATGTGGAGTCGGTGGCATGTGCCAGAACAACGATCACAGGTCAGGTCCCTGGGGTTATGGAACAAGGCCATGTTGTCACATCAGAGGAGTATGTGCCTTTACAAAAACAACTGCTGGAGTTCTTATTGGGCCCTGGTAGAGAGAGAATGCCTGTCCATGGGACACCAAGCGACCATGCATTGGGAAAGTACATCATGAGCTGAGTTCTATCAGAACCACCAAGCCATAAGGTCAGGAATCACCAGTGGCAGATACACTGTTGGAATCAGGCACAAACACCAGAGGGTACAGGCAGCTGCATGAGCAGGTGGCCCAGACCCCCAAGTTACCTACCCCTGCTGCACTAGCACCCTGCCTGAGCCAACATCTACTGTTGTAGGGAGGATTCCTTATTACCAACCTTGGCTTATGGGTGGGCTGGCTAAATTTGTGGGTGTGCAAGCCGAAATTCAGATGTCAACTTCACTGGAGTCTCACTCAGCAGTGTCTGCAAAAGACAGTGATGAGAGAAAATGCTTCCCAATAGGGGATTTACCAGGTTATCAACCTTGTGTAGAAGAAGTGGGTCAGGGTTAAATACTTACTGACCCATGAGAGTTGTGAATTACATGGTTTGCCTTCAGAAACCTGGAAGTTTGGGAACAAGGTCTGAGCTACTGGTTTGTGGTTGGATGACCAGGAATGTGTGCAGATTGTTGTATCATATTCATGTCCACCAGAGAGGTCCCAGAAGAGAAGAGGAAATAAAGGACTATGTAGGACAGGTGATGTTGGCCAGTTTTGGTCACAGGCCACCTCCGTGCTAACAGGATGGACACACGAGCCGAATGGCTACAGTGTGAAAGATGGAGCTCAACAATATGTGCTACTACTGATTAAGGTTGATTTAGCTACTGTCATTGCTGAATGTCCAGCCTGTATGCAAGACAACCATCCTGAGCCACCTGTAAGCATCACTCTGAGGAGACCAGCAAGATACTCACTTAGCTACAAGCTGACTATTTCACACAAATAGACAATCACTCTAGGTTTGAGTTTGCCTTCCTGCCTGCAGGGACTCAGGCAGCACCACTCTCTGAGGCTTATGGAATGTTCCACTGGTATGAGTGCCACAGAGCACAGCACCAGACCAAAAGAGCCAACCCCACAACAAAGGAAGTGCAGGAGTGGGCTCTTGACCCAGGACCCTCTGACTGAGTCACACACAGCATCTTCAGTAGCTGACAAAGTGTTGGGATGGTCTGTGGTTTCGGTAGCCCCGGGTTGGAAGTGTGCTCCATGAGCATGGGCATCGTCTTCTGATTCACAGTGTACACTCGGTACTGAGAATAACAATCTGGAGACTCTCTGCAATTCAGTAATTTGAAAGCTAAAGCAATTTTCTCTGAAAATCATAACTAAACATCTAAACAGTGTCTCCCCACCCCAGACACTGACACAACAGGTCATGCATTATTTTGGAGGGGAGGAGGTTGAGGAGGTATGGGAGTGAGTGTGTGAAGAATGGGGAGAGGAGGGGTTCAATGTTTAGCAGCTCACAAGTCCAGCTCCAGCTGCTGTTCTCAAGGGCTCTGCACCATCAGTGCTGCTGACCTCAGCACAGGTGGTCTCTCAAGGCTAAGGTTTTGGGCATGATAATTAACTCATTTAAATGAATGAATTCACTAACTTTCTCAGTGAGAGAGCCTGAGGATTGTTTAAAAGACCACACTGGGTTTTAATGATACAGAGTCAAAACAACATTCTAAGCAGACTCTTGGAATAGGTGGAGACAACCTACATGATGCTACTTCAGTTCTGCCACCTTTAAAGTATTGGAGGCAGTGACACATGATGAAAATGCATTTTCTATGCTCAGGTACTAATGACTCTTGAAAAGGTAACTGCTGAATTATCTCCACAGTATAGAGGAGGCGTTTTCAAATTCTGTCTCCCCAGGTGACCTGGAGCAGATCCACTTTCATCTGCCTCATATGAACAAGGGGAAGTAGAAACTTTTCCACTGCTAACATCTGGAGATCTTTGAAGGAGTCGTGAAAATCAGTGAAATAATGTAATGATTCTATAGAGTAACATTAAAAGGAATAAAAATGAAAACACATGAAGGTTCATATGTGCCCAATGCTAAAATTAAATTTCAATTTCAGTTTCTTCTGAATTGTTTGTGAACTGAGTTGAACGTTGTGTTGGGTATGACAGGGAAGGAAAGAGATAATATTGGCCACAGATTGTTTAATTATGTTTTAAAAACATAATTTAAAAAAAATGAAAATTATCTCCAATCATTAGAAAAACACTTACTAATTTACAAACATTGCCCCAAAGTTTAAAATATCTTTAAGAGTAATAATCTAGGGGTTGTTTGGGGAAGATGAAGCAACAAGGGTCTGAAGTTTTAATAGCCAGTTCAGGGACACTTCTCAGCTGAGGTCTCCCTGCATGTGAATGTCTGGAATAGGACTGAGTGGGGAAGAGGTCAGGTTTTCAGGGCACATTTACTGGCTCACTTTGTTCTCTCCCCACACTTCTGCCTACTCAGAGCTCCCCTCTCACTCTTTCATGTTAGAGAGGGGAGACAGAGGAGGCTCCTCAAGCCTCTACACACAGAGAGGCAGCTACTGGCTCCTGCAGGTTTCAAAAGCCTAATGTTATAAACTGACTCATAATAACTTTGTTTTTATCATTAACGTGCTGGATATTTTTATTACAATTAATCTGAAAACTGGTTATTACCACCAATTTCAGTTAGAATTAGCTGCAGGAGATACTTGACAGCCTAAAGTTTAACCTAAACTTCTGGTTTTCTACTTTTCTTTAAGAAACGTGTTACAATGAAGTTTTTGCCTCAAAATTTTAAGGAATTCAAGACAAGACTAGAATATGTTAAGATAGCACAGAAGCTGCCTGGTGACTGGGTTTTACTCACTTTAAATAAAATTCATATCTGAAAAATTAGAAACTTTCAATAATTATGTGGTTCTAGGTAAAGCTTTTTGCCCTGTTATGATATAGCAGTAGAAAACCCCAAAACAGGAAATGGTGATACCTCAAAGTCATGCTGTTTCATGAAAAAGCAAGTTGCAAAGTAACACATAGAATTTATTTAACAGAATTAAAAATGAATCTATATTATCTGTGTGTGTAAATAAATATATATTTGAAAAAATTTTTAAGTTGGAGAAATTTATACAAATGACCTATGTATACCTTGACGAAAGAGAAATTTTACTTTTACTCATTATTATTTAGTTTTTTGTGTACTTGTAACTCTGGATGAACTTGAACGAGAGTGTACACTGTTTATATTTTTTAAAAAGCAACTTTACATGTGATTGTATAGAACTACCTTGTCATAAAGCCAGCCAATGTATTTCAGAGTCAAACAAATTTTAAGTTATGTGGAAGACAATGGATCTTTATTTAAGGATTAAATACAGACCATAGTCACAGCACAAACAGTGAAACACTGGTTACACACTATTGTATACTCTAGTTTTTAGAACATTCCTTGAACACTCCCTGGGTTTAAGCCAGCCTTGAAATCAGTTATTTGCCCAAAGCAAGTCATAATTTATGCCAGGTTCATAAAAAACACTTTTTAAACTAATTTGGCTACGAGTATCTCTCAGGGGAAGAATATGTACATTTTATTCTCAAAACTTGTTTGGGTCTGTTCTATCATGGATTGTTTCATTAAAAACAAAACACCCAAACCAACATTAAAAACCACCACTTTTGCATACCTGAAAACATCCGTCATTTGGTGCTTTCTCTTTTTCTGTCATCTGTCAAACACCATATAAAATAAATAATAAAGTCTACCCCACAGAAGAAGATGAAGAAGATCTAGGAATAAGATTAAATATTCTGAAGAGGTTGGAATCAGGGCATTTAATCTTATCTGAATAAAATCTTGTGCACAAACACATTTTATATGTGACTTCAGGGATGCCCCAGGAAACTGGAAGCTCCCTATGTCCCTCAGATTAATACCTTCTGGCCTGGGAGGTGAAAGAACACAAAGGTATTTCTACCATCCTCCTCATTCAGACCTCTGGTTCCATCATAGCCACACCCATGAGAAGGAAGATACCCACTCAGCACACACATACTGTCCCAACTTCACTGCAGTCATATGTGTTATAAGGAGCAAGCCTGCCAAACTGCACCTCTGCTTCCTACCTCCTGCTGGGCATTGTGAGATGGCCCAGGAGATTTAGAAAAAGCACAAAGGAGAGCACCAAGTCAGCAAAGCAGGCCCAAAGCACAAGGGAGTGAAGTAACAGGAAGCAAGACTCGGCCCAAGGAATGACACTTCTGATGGTCTTGTTGCTAACAGATGTGAGTGAAACCATCCTGCTTCCTGCTTACAACATCTCTGTATCTGCAGGCACATTCTGTTTGCCTTACAATGAAATGCAACTGCTTGTCAAAAGGCGGATCTCAACAAGTACATCAAGAATACATCTACAAATAGAACTATTCTCACATAGTATGCACTGAACTCTAGTGGAAGACCTCAGACACCTAAAATGATGAAAAATCCCCATACAACTGGGTAGGACAAAAGACAGAAAAAAGGAAAGAGGAAATGGGAAGGTATCAGCACCTCTGGCAGGAAGCTGAAGGAGAGGAGAGGTTCCCACACTCAGAGAAGCCCCCTCATGGTGGGGAAAACAGGTGGGGCAGAGAAGGAGCTTCAGGAGGTCAGAGGGGAATGCAACAACCAGTCTGTGGAAGGCAAGACAGAGTAAAATCTGCACACATGGTCTGTGCTGCAGCCCTGCACACCCTAGTGTGTCTCCTCGTGTGTCTACTGGTGTGGAGTGGGGCTGGGTGCTGGGAAGTGGGGTTTGGAGGGCAGACCCAGGGACGGGACAGCTGTTGGCTGTGAAGAGACAGCCTGAAGGGACAGGAGTAAGGAGCTCCACCACTGGAAATGTTTGCAGAAAAAGCCTGGACCACCATAGAGGCAAGGAGCCATTGGTGAGTGATGTGCAAGGAGTGGGGCCACCATTGTAACCACCTACCCCACCAGCAGGTCCCTTCCTCCATGATCACTGGGAGGGGCATCCATCTGAGCAGGCTTGTCCACCCCTCAAGCCAAAGCCTCCTCCATCCATGCAAGCTCTGGGGTCCTGAGTGCCGTTTCTGCCAAAGCCTACTTGGTAATCAGCCTTGGGCACCCCAGCCTGAGATGGGAATCTGCTAATGCTGGTGGGGGCTGAGTGCTAAAGCATGGAGTTAGGAGAGTGGACCCAGGGAGAGGACCGCTGTTGGCTGTGCAATAATGGCCTGAAGGGACAAGAGTGAGGAGCTCAACTGCACAGAGACAACCTGCGGGGTTGAGAGTGAGGGGCCCCATAGCCAGGAATGCTCTTGGAGGAAGCGTGGTCTGCCTTGGAAATGAAGCACCATTGTTGAGTCATACACAAGGGACAGGGCCACAATCACCGACTCCTTCCCCACATGCCAGCCTCTGCCTCCACAGGGACTGGGAAGGACTCTCACCAGAGCGAGCACACCCCATTCTGTTGCAACTTCCTGTTGGTGGTCTGCTGCTGCAGGCACTAGAGAGGGATCCCATCAGAGTGAGTGTGCCTGTCCCAGTTGTGGCCACCTTATCCCTCCCTGGCCTGAGCAAGCAAGTGTGCCTCAGTCATCTGCTGCATTCGCCCCCTCTCACCTGGGTAGGGAACAGACTCCTGTGGGTGTCCCACAAGCAGAGTTGGGGCCAAAATCAAAACTGAGCCCCAGGAGCTGTGCGATTAAGGTATGGAAATCTCTCCATGCAGCTGCACAAGCTGGAGATTAAATCCCAGTGATCAGCTTGGTAAACCCTGCATTTGTGGAATATCTGAATACACAATAAGTGTTGCCGCAGCTGATACCCATCTAACTTTAGCAGCTGTGGACTTTGGGGACAAGTACACTCGGGAATTGGGCCAGGTCAGAGTCTGAGCTGCCACCACAGTGCCCACAGCAGGTCTAGAGACCTACCTAGAGGTACTGGAGGGCCTCCTGGGGAGGCGGAGGTTGGCTGTGGCTCACTGTGGGGTTAAGGACACTGATAGCAGAGGCCCCAAGAAAATTTTGATTTTCTTTTGTTTTGTTCTGTTCTTGTTTTATTTTTTTATTATTTTTTATTTATATTTTCTGGCTTTAAAAAATTCGTTAATACATTTTTAATTTTTCTATTTATTTATTTTTTGTGTGTGTTTCCTTTTTGCTTTGTTTTGTTTTGTTTTTGTCTTTTTTCTTTTTTTATTATTTTTTTGTTTTATTTATTTAAGTTTGCTTTCTGTTTTTGTTTTTATTGTTTGTTTTCACTTTGGGGTTCTTTGTCTGTTTGGTTGGTTTCTCGTTTTCTATTTTCTTTGGGATTTTTTTGCCTTTTTTTGGTTTGTTTTTGTTTGTTTAGTTTTGTTTTTATCATTTGTCTTGGGTTTTGTTTGTTTTCTTTTCCCTTTTTTATTTCTTTTTTCTTTTTTTTTTTTTTGGCTGTGCTGTGCAGCTTACAGGGTCTTGGTTTTCCAGCCAGGGGTCGGACCTGAGCCCCCAAGGTGGGAGTACCATGTACAGGATTCTGGACCACCAGAGAATTCCCAGCCCCAGGGATTATTAACCAGCATTATCTCTCCTGGAGGTCTCCATCTCGACACAAAGACCCAGCACCACCCGACTGCCTGTAGGCTCCAGTGCTGGACGTCTCAAGCCAAACAACCAGCAAGACAGAAACACAGCCAAACCCATCAGCAGACAGGCTGCCTAAAGTTGTACTAAGCTCACAGACACCCCAAAACACACCCCCTGACACCGCCCTGCCCATCAGAGGGACAAGACTCAGCTCCACCTCCCAGAATGCAGGCACCAGTCCCTCCCACCAGGAAGCCTACACAAGCCCCTGGACCAACCTCACCCACCAGGGGTCGGACATCAGAAGCAAGAGGAAATACAACCCTGCAGCCTGCAGAAAGGAGACCATAAACACAGTAAGTTAGACAAAATGAGAAGACAGAAAAATATGTTGCAGATGAGGAGCAAGGTAAAAACCCACAAGACCAAATACATGAGAAGAAATAGGCAATCTATGTGAAAAAGAATTCAGTGTAATGATAGTAAAGGTGATCCAAGATCTTGGAAATAGAATGGAGGCATGGATCAAAAAGATACAAGAAATATTTAACAAGGACCTAGAAGAACTAAAGAACAAAAACAATAACTGAAATGAACAATACACTAGATGGAATCAATAGTAGAATAACTGAGACAAAAGAAAGGATAAGTGAGCTGGAAGACAGAATGGTGGAAATAACTGCTGAGGAACAGAATAAAGAAAAAGAATGAAAAGAAATGGGAAAAGTCTCAGAGACAACTGGGACAACATTAAACGCACCAACATTTGAATTATAGGGGTCCCAGCAGAAGAAAAGAAAGGGAAAGAGCCTGAGAAAATATGTGAAGAGATTATAGTTGAAAAATTCCCTAACAACATGGGAAAGAAAATAGCCACCCAAGTCCAGGAAACACAGAGAGTCCCATATAGGATAAACACGCCAAAACACATATTAATCAAACTGACAAAAATTAAATTCAAAGAAAAATATTAAAAGCAGCAAAGGAAAAGCAACAAATAACAGCTTTGTTACAAATATCAGCACCACAAACCAGCTTTCAACAAATGCCAAAGGAACTTTGCTAGGCGGGAAACACAAGAGAAGAAAAGACATACAAAAATAAACCCAAAACAATTAAGAAAATGGCAATAGGAACATACATATCAATAATTACCTTAAATATAAATGGATTAAATGCTCCAACCAAAAGACACACACTGGTTGATTGGATACAAAAAGAAGACCTGTATAATATGCTGTATACAAGAGACCCACTTCAGACCTACAGACACATACACACTGAAAGTGAGGGGATGGAAAAATATTTCTATGCAAATGGAAATCAAAAGAAAGCTGGAGTGGCAATACTCATATCAGACAAAATAGACTTTAAAATGAAGACTGTTATAAGAGACAAGGAAGAAGAGTCGCTACATAATAATCAAGGGATCAATACAAGAATAAGATATAACAACTGTAAATATTTATGCACCCGACATAGGGACACCTCAATACAGAAGGCAAATGCTAACAGCCATAAAAAAAGGGGAAATCGACAGTAACACAATAATAGTGGGGACATTAACACCCCACTAACACCAATGGACAGATCATCCAGATAGAAAATTAATGAGGAAACACAAGCCTTAAATGACACATTAGACAAGATTGACTTAGTTGTTATTTATAGAACATTTCACCTGAAAGCAGTAGAATACACTTTCTTCTCAAGTGCACATGGAACGTTCTCCAGGATAGATCACATCTTGGGTCACAATCAAGCCTCGGTAAATTTAAGAAAATTGAAATCATATCAAGCATCTTTTCAGACCACAACACTATGAGATTAGAAATCAATTACAGGAAAAAAACTGTAAAAAATTACAAAAACGTGGAGGCTAAACAATATGCTACTAAATAACCAATGGATCACTGAAGAAATCAAAGAGGAAATCAAAAAATACCTAGAAACAAATGACAACAAAACACGACGACCCCAAACTTATGGGAAGCAGCAAAAGCAGTTCTGAGAAGGAAGTTTACAGCAATACATTCCTACCTCAATAAACAAGAAAAATCTCAAAAAAAAACCTAACCTTACAGTAAAGCAACTAGAGAAAGAAGAACAAACAAAACCCAAAGGTAGTAGAAAGAAAGAAATCGTAAAGATTAGAGCAGAAAGAAGTGAAATAGAAATGAAGAGATCAATTAAACTAAAAGCTGGTTCTTTGAGAAGATAAACAAAATTGAGAAACCTTTAGCCAGATTCATCAATACTAAAAGGGAGAGGACTCAACTCAATCAAATTAAAAATGAAAAAGGAGAAGTTACAACTGACAGCACAGAAATACAGAGGATCATAAGAGACTACTACAAGCAACTCTATGCCAATAAAAAGGACAACCTGGAAGAAATGGACAAGTTTTTAGAAAGGTACAACCTTCCAAGACTGAACCAGGAAGAAATAGAGAATATGAACAGACCAATCACAAGTAACGAAACTGAAACTGATTTAAAACTTCCAAAATAAAAAAGTCCAGGGCCAGATGACTTCACAAGTGAATTCTATCAAACATTTAGAGAAGAGTTAACACCTATCCTTCTGAAACTCTTCCAAAACATTGCAGAGGAAGGAACACTCCCAAGCTTATTCTACGACGCCACCATCACCCTGATAAAAAAAACCAGACAAAGATATCACATAAAAAGAAAATTACAGGCCAATATCACTGATGAACATAGACACAGAAATCCTCAACAAAATACTAGCAAATCAAATCTAACAACACATTAAACGATCATACACCATCATCAAGTGGGATTTATCCCATTGATGCAAGGATTCTTCAATATACACAGATCAATCAATGTGATACACCATATTAACAAATTGAAGAATAAAAATCATATGATCATCTCAATAGATACAGAAAAGTTTTTGACAAAATTCAACACCCATATATGATAAAAACTCTCCAGAAGTTGGGCATAGAGAGAACATACCTCAACATAATAAAGTCCATATATGACAAACCCACAGTGAAAAATTGAAAATATTTCCTCTAAGATAAGGAACAAGAGAAGGAGGTTGACCCTTGCCACTATTAGTCAACAGAGTTTTGGAGATCCTAGCCAGAGCAATCAGAGAAGAAGAAGAAATAAAAGGAATCCAAATTGGAAAGGAAGAAGTAAAACTGTCACTGTTTGCAGATGACATGATACTATACATAGAAAATCCTAAAGATGCCACCAGAAAATTACTAGAGCTAATCAATGAATTTGGTAAAGTTGAAGGATACAAAATTAATGCACAGAAATCCCTTGCTTTCCTATACACTAACAATGAAACATCAGAAAGAGAAATTAAGGAAACAATCCCATTTACCATTGCAATGAAAAGAGTAAAATAAACCTACCTAAGGAGGTGAAAGACCTGTACTCAGAAAACTATAAAATACTGATGAAAGAAATCAAAGACAACACAAACAGATGGAGAGATATACCATGTTCTTGGATTAGAAGAATCAATATTGTCAAAATGATTATACTTCCCAAAGCAGTCTACAGATTCAATGCAATCCTTATCAAACTACCAAAAGTATTTTTCACAGAATTAGAACAAAACATTTTATAAGTCGTATGAAACACAAAACACCCTGAATAGTCAAAACAATCTTGAGTTAGAAAAACAGAGCTGGAGGAATCAGGCTCTCTGACTTCAGAGTATACTACAAAGGTACAGTAATCAAAACAGTATGGTATGGAACAAAATCAGAAATATAGATCTCTGGAACAGGATAGAATTCCCAGAGAAAAACCCATGCACCTATGGTCAACTAATCTATGACAAAAGGGACAAGAATATACAGTGGAGAAAAGACAGTCTCTTCAATAAATGGTGCTGGGAAAACTAGACAGCTATATGTAAAAGAATGAAATTAGAACACTCCCTAACACCATACATACACCAAAAATAAACTCAAAATGGATTAAAGACCTAAAGGTAAGGACAGACACTATAAAAGTCTTAAAGGAAAACATAGGCAGAACACTCTCTGACATAAATTTCAGCAAGATCTTTTTTGACCCACCTCCTAGAGTAATGGAAATAAAAACAAAAGTAAATAAATGGGACCTAATGAAACTTAAAAGCTTCTGCACAGCAAAAGAAACCATAAACAAGACGAAAAGACAACCCTCAGAATGGGAAAAAATATTTGCAATTGAAGTAACTGACAAAGAATTAATATCCAAAATATACAAGCAGCTAATGCAGCTCAGTAACAAAAAAAACAAACAACCCAATCAAAAAATGGGCAGATGACTTAAATAGACATTTCTCCAGAGAAGACATACAGATTGACAACAAACAAATGAAAAGATGCTCACTATCACTGATTATTAGAGTCTTGATTTTAACAAATCAAAACTATAATGAGGTATCACCTCACACCAGTCAGAATGGTCATCATCAAAAAATCTACAAACAATAAGTGATGGAGAGGACATGGATAAAAGGGAACCCTCCTACATTGTTAGTGGGAATGTAAATTGATACAGTTGCTATGGAGAACAGTATGGGAGTTCCTTAAAAAACTAAAAATAGAACTACCATATGACCCAGCAAGACCATTCCTGGGCATATACTCAGAGAAAACTCTAATTCAAAAAGGTACATGTACCATAATGTTCATTGCAGCACTGCTTACAATAGCCAGACATGTAAGCAACCTAAAAGTCCATCAACAGAGGACTGGATAAAGATGTGGTACATATATACAATGGGACATTGTAAAAAGGAACAAAATTGTGCCATTTGCAGAGACGTGAATGGACATAGAGACTGTCATACAGAGTGAAGTAAGTCAGAAAGAGAAAAACAAATATTGTATAAAATTGTTTATGTGTGGAACCTAGAAATATGGTATAGATTAACTTATCTGCAAAGCAGAAATAGAGACACAGATGTAGAGAACAAATATATGGATACTAAGGGGGCTTGGGGGCTGGGATGAATTGGGTGATTGGGATTGACATATATACACTACTATGTATAAAATACATAATTAATGAGAACCTACTGTATAGCACAGGGAACTCTACTTGATGCTCTGTGGTAACCTAAACTGGAAGGAAATCCAAAAAAGAGTGGATATATGTATCCATATAGCTGACTCACTTTGCTTTGCAGCAGAAACTAACACAACATTGTAAAGCAACTATACGCTAATAAAAATTAATAAAAAGAAAAATCATAAAGAAAGTGAACTCTTTTGTCATCCATAAATTGCCTTTTCCTGGATGTCACTCCTGTAGCCTATGACTATGTTGTTTATTGCACTGGCTGCTAATACTTCTATTAATGGAGATATAATTGCCAAGAGTTTGAAATCCCAGGGGTCTGTGAGGTCCCACCACCAATGAACTCCTAAGAGTCATCTCTGAATTAAGTGAAAATGCTCATTACAAACTCAGGTTTGAAGGACGCAGAATAAAATTAGAATCTTTAGAAAGTCTAATTTTAAAGGTAATTGCTTCATTTAAAGTCTGATAAGAAAATTACCCTCTTGTTTACCTTAAGAATAAAGATGGAAAAGTACTTACTGAAAACAAGCTAAAAAGTTTGAGACTTTGAAGAATGGAATTAAAAGAGAATGGCTCTCATCCAGAGTACCTAGTCTGGATTTGAGAAGTTGAAAGAGAAAAGAACACTGTTTCAAGAAAATATCTTATTATTGGAGCTGGGGCCATCTGTCATTTAGTCAAATTTCTTTTTTCCAAATGCAAGATTGACTTGTACAGACACACGGATACAACGATCATATCTTTGGATCTACAAAGGGGTGTCGTAGCCACCACTTCAGACTTTCACCTTGCAGGGCACTCAAGATACTTAGGATTCTGTCCTATGCTTCCCTGGGAAGTGACTCCCATAAGGTGTATCCAATGGTCCTAGTTCTTCTATGTTTTCAAACAGCCCTTAAAATCACTCAAGACAACTCTCTTCTCTCTGACACATAAAATGTCCCCTCATGTGTCATAGCTCCTCAGTATCAACGTGGTTGCTATTTTTTAAATCAATCTTAAGATATAGTCTTCTGACTCTAATTTTTTAAATAATAAAGTCAGTGGTTTTATATAATATTTAACTGGTGTTATTAATATGTCACATTCAGAGAAAGAATTCAAGGATTAACACAAATAATTATCCTCCCATCCATATGAATTATCTAAATATTATGTCAATTGGTAATGAATGTACAGAGCGTTTGGATAGGGAAAAAAGGGAAAGAAATGTAAGGAATATGGATCAAGCTTAACTAATAACATTAGAAGTGGTAGATGTTCTTGGAGGGGAAGAACATAAAGAATTATGAATTAGAAAACTGTCTTCCAAAGTGAAATAAAGTGAGCAAAAGCTACCAGAAAATTCTCATGAGTGGACATTTTAGGGAAACTAGATAATCTTTGGTAAAACAGACTTGACTTTCATTCAGCTGGTAGAAATAGTGCTATAATTTTAATCTTTAGAGGTTTTTAAAAAAGTTAGTCTTGAAATCTCTGAGAAGGTTATAATACAAGTATAAGATTCAAGAACCTAAAAATATTAAATACTTTATTTTATATTGTGCCTTTCACCCCCTTCATTCTTGCTCAGGACCCTCTGTTTTCACAGTCAGCCACTGTGGCTGGTTTCCCAGGTATCCTTCCGAAGTGTCTGTTTATGTATATACAAGCAAATATGAATACCTCTTTATCCTTCACTCCCCATTTAAAAACATACATGGTAGTATACTAAGCACAATGTTTCATTATATCTTGTTTATATTCAGTTGACCGTACCTTGAGAAAAGTCCTCTATCAGATCACTGTTTCC
Organism: Balaenoptera physalus; assembly: GCF_965194825.1. Taxonomy (NCBI): domain Eukaryota; kingdom Metazoa; phylum Chordata; class Mammalia; order Artiodactyla; family Balaenopteridae; genus Balaenoptera; species Balaenoptera physalus. The sequence continues at coordinate 47,419,058 of NC_138896.1, read as the reverse complement.
TGCAAAACAGTCCACCGAGTGGATGATGCACTATAATGTACTTTACCAATTTAAATTGAAATAAACAGTAATAGTCAATGACCTCTTGACATTACAAACAATGCTGCAACAGATAATCTTGAAGTATGTTATTCCATTGCTTGAAAATGTATAGGAAAGGTTTCTAAATGATTTGTAACCTGAAATATTTCTAACTGAAATAGCATTTGATAAGATGTTACCAGTATGATAGCATGTTACTAAATTCTTCTGATGAACCTAGCAATGATCATTTATCTTTCTTTTAAACTCAACCTGTCCTCTACCAGATTTATCCCCGATCTGTGTTTTAAAACGTTCTCCAGTCTCTTATACCCTAGTAACTTAAATCTTAAATCTGCTCTTCTTCTTAATGCTGTCCTTCATTCTCATTCCCATCACAGCCTGACTTGGTCTGTGCCTGCTGTCTCCACTTCTCCCTTTGTCCATCATTGCTCAATGCACCCCACTGGAGATAGAATCAACATGGCTAGGTATCTTGTTGAGTATAGAAAAATGGACCATGGATGATCTTGAACCATTGAGTCGAGATGAGAGGAGACATCCACAGAGGAGTTTAAAGTAGCTGGGGAAGAAGGAGAAGAGGAGAATTTAGGTTTTATCTATGGTCACCATTCATGTGAAGATGCTACTGTGCCCTGACATAACAGCAGGAGAAGACAGGGTTGGAGACAAGTACTTGGGACAGTAGTCCAGAAATTACAGCTGAACTGATAGGCGGGGACTCCAAAGGGAAGAGTGAGGGAGAGTCTGCTGTGAACCTGCTGTGAATGCTGGGCAGAGACACGTATGTGGCCAGGAGGCAGTAAAAAAGTAGGAAGGCAATAATAAGCTTTCCAAAGGAAGGAGAGATTGTCATGGTAATGATGATGTGTCTATAGCAGCATATGTCTCAGAGATGGAGGAGAATGGAAAAGAGGTAATGGGAGGGGAGATTAGAGGTCATTAAAAAGTCCTGCAAGTTGTTTCATGAGAGGCTTAAGTGCAGAAGCCAGACCATAGGATACAGTGAAGGACAGATTAAAAACTGATAAATAAAAACCATACATGTTAAAACTGATATTTTTCGTTTGTTTGTTTAAATGCTCTTTCAAGGAACATAGAAATGCAATTGCAAATGAGAAGACATTGATACTTAGGTGATGACTCACAAGAATAATTTCCCTGCCTTAAAAGAGATTCCATCAGGAACAATTCTGTGCAGAGGCAAGCAAGGAGGCCGCATGACACAATGGTGGAGTCAGATGTGGTCAGGTGGAAACTCTGAGCCTCCTGGGAAGGAAGGTGTTTGTGCATATTACACATGTCATGTGCTGATAATGTCAAGTAGGAGCTATCTGAGTCTCTAAGAGTTACTTAACATGAATTGAAGTTTTAATTGGAGCTATGTAAAGCATAATAAAACTGATTTCAGCAACATGGGGAAGGAATGTTGAGAGCAGGGTACACATCTTCCACCAGAACAAAGCCTGCTGCATTTGGACAAGCCCCTTCTATTTCTGAACTGCACTTGCTATATAGTGTCTTTTTCTTTCTCTGCTTAAAATCCACATTTCTTAAACTCTCCAAACAGTCATACTCGTGGCTTTCTTCCATGGAAGTAGAATTTCTGGGCTAAGTATTCTATGCAGCCTTTCTATGTGAACTTCAGAAAAAGGTGAACATTCTGTTTGAGGTAATGATTCTGGAAATTTAAAACTGAATATATTTCAGCTCATACTGACCAAAAGTGCTGTACTTCGCCTTCAGCCTTCTGTGTCCTTAAGGTCCTGTGATCTCTCTAGTGCCTCAACCACTGCAGTATAACTGCTGGGACTCTCTGCTATTCCCCTATGTGGGCATGTGAAACTTAATGTGCACTATTAAGATAGAAATGCAATTGCAAATGAGAAGACATTCTCAGGATCACAGACTGCCAGCAGTGATCTAGGTCCTGACTCCTCCCCTTTCCTCCTCTTCCTGCCATCATTTATGACACTCACTCATTACTATAGAGCCACCGTGTTCCTTCACCATCCAGATTTGTGCCCATCTCAAGACCTTTGTATGTTCTCTTCCCTGTGCCTAGAATGTCCTTGCCCTAGAACTTCAAATGGCTGATGTCTTCTGCTCATTTAGATGGCAGCTCAGATGTTAGCCCCTCAGAGAAGACTTCTTGGACTATCCCATCTAACACTGGCCTTTCCTTATTACTATTTTACATTATCCTGATTTGTTTCCTTCATAGCATTTCTCAAAGCTATTTTTTATTAAATTTTTATTTATAGGTGTCTGTGTACTCCACCAAGCAACAAGCAACAAGCAACACAAGAGCAGGATCCCTTTCTGTCTCATTTATTAATGTGTCTCCAGTGATTATAATTCTCATATTCAATAAATAATAAGTATTTATTGAATAATGAATGGAAGGGACTTTAAAGTCCCTTTAATTCAAATCCATTGATTAGAAATGAGAAGGTAGACTGGTGGATAAAGATAGAAGAGGAGTAGGTACATGGAGCTTACCTTCTCCCCACAGATATATCAAAAATACATCTACATGTGGAATGACTCTCACAGAACATCTACTGAATGCTGGCAGAAGAGCTCAGACTTCCAAAAGGGCAGGAAAATCTCCACATAACTGGGTAGGAAAAAAGAAAAAAGAGAAAAAGAGTGAGAGAAAGGAAGCGGGATGGGACCTGTGCCCCTGGGAAGGAGCTGTGAAAGAGGAAAGTTTCCACATACGGGAAGTCCCCTCACTGGTGGGGAGATCAGCCAGGACAGAGGGGAAGCTTCAGAGCCTCAGAGGACTGTGCAGCAACAGGTTTGCAGAGGGCAATGCAGAGAGAGACCTGCACAGATGATCAGTGCTGACCAGCACTCCCCTGCCTGAGATGATTGTCTGTTGAGGTGGTTGGGGCTTGGTGCTGAGGCTCAGGCTTGGGAGGTCAGACCCTAGGGAGAGGACTGGGGTTGGCTGTGCAGAGACAGCCTGAGAGAGCTAAGGTGTGGTGTGCCACAATGGAGGGAGTCTGGGAAGAAGCCTGGGACCACCAGAGAGGCAAAGCACAATTGTTGAGGAGCACACAAGGAGAAGGAAAGGCCCACCTTAGGAGCTTCTTTCTTCGTGCTATTGAGGAGGGCTCAAGCTGCTGCTGCCAACTCAGACTCCAGAGGAAAGTTTGGATCCCTGCTGCTACTGAGGGTCCTATGAGGGGTTGAAGGTCACTGCCCCCAACTTTCCAGGAGCATGTGAGGCCTGTCAACACCAAGGGTCCTGCAACATGGTGTCAACCACTGCCCCTGCCACCCTGTGGGTGAGTAGGGCCCACCACCACTGCCGAGTGTCCTGATCCCTGGTGCCAAACACTGCCCTTACCTCCTAGGGAGGACATGCAGCCAGCTGCCTGCTCTGAGGGACCTGCATTCAGGAGTCAAATGCTGCCCCCACTTTCCTGAGAGTGTGTGTGTGGGCCATGCACCTGCACACCACCTATCAAGAGGATAATGGCCAGCACACACTGAGGAAAGAGATGGCAAGCATCCAAACCAAAAACAGCCCTCACACCAAAAAAATATTAAACCCACAAAAGTTACACAGGGATGCCTCTAAGACTACAGTAGATATTTGTTTCTCCTAATGTCAAAGAGTAAGAGAAATGTAAGCAAAATGAAGAAGCAGAGGAACCACTCTCAGTGAAGAGACCAAGAGAATTCCCCTGAAGGAACAAACAATAATACAGACCTCTTCAGTCTAATAGACACTGACTTCAAAAAGGAGGTAATGAAAATACTCAAGGAATTAAGAAAGGCTATCAACAGAAATGCAGATTGCTGTAAAAAGGAACTAGAAGCTATAAGCTAAGAAAAATTAGAAAATTCATTTGCTGAGATGAAATCTGAACTCAAGGCAATGAATAGCAAAATGAATAATGGAGAAGAAAGAATAAGTGACCTGGAAGATAGAATAATGGAAAATACCCAATCAAAATAGCAGACAGAAAGCCAAATGAAAAAAAAAAGTGAAAGCAATATAAGAGACATACAGGATAATATATAGTGGGCCAAACTATGCATAATAGGGATTCCAGAAGGAGAAGAAGGAGAAAAGGGGGTTGAAAATGCATTTGAAGAAATTATGGCCGAAAACTTCCCAAACCTAAAGAAGGAAACAGATATCCAGATACAGGAAGCAGAGAGGGTCCCAAACAAGATGAACCCAAATAGACATACACCAAGACATATCATAATAAAAATGGCAAAATTAAAGGTAAAGAGAGAATTCTAAAGGCAACAAGAGAAAAACAAAGAGTTAATTACAAGGGAACCCCCATAAGGCTATCAGCTGTTTTCTCTACAGAAACACTGGAGGCCAGAAGGAAGTGGCAAAATACATTCAAAATTTTGAAAGAGAAAAGTCTGCAACCTAGAATACTCTACCCAGCAAGATTATCATTTAGAATAGGAGGAGAAATAAAGAATTTCTCAGACAAGCAAAAACTAAAAGAATACAAGCGTATCATAAACATATCCGAAAAGAAATATTGAAAGGTCATCTCTAAATAGAAAAGAAGCAAGAAGATATAAGGAGGAGGAAATCAAAATTGGAAAGTAAATCACTTAAATTAGCCAGTATACAGCCCCCCCCCCAAAAAAAAACCGAAAAACAAAAACCCTATTTATGAAAGCAATGATAATCACAAGGAAGGGCAAAAGGATAAAAATGAAGACGTAAAAATGGACATCAAAATCATAGAATGGGGGGAATGAGAGTAATAAAATGCAGATTCTTTTTCTTTCTTTCTTTCTTTCTCTCTTTCTTCCTTCCTTCCTTCCTTCCTTCCTTCCTTCCTTCCTTTCTTTCTTCCTTCCTTCTTTCTTTCTTTCTTTCTTTCTTTCTTTCTTTCTTTCTTTCTTTCTTTCTTTCTTTCTTTCTTTCTTTCTTCAATGTGTTTGAGCCTATATGACTATCAGCCTAAAGCAAGCAGATATAGGGAGGGGTTAACATACTTGAAAAACAGAGCAACCACAAATCAAAAATAACAGATTCACCAAAACCAAAAAGAAGAGAAGACAAGCATAAAATAAAAGGAGATCATCAAACCACAAAAAGAAAAACAAAAAGAAAGGAGCAAAGAAGAAATAAAGAATCAACTGGAAAACAGGTTTGATATGGCAATAAATATATATGTATCAGTAATTACTTTAAATGTCAATGGACTGAATGCTCCAATCAAAAGACATAGAGTGGCAGACTGGATTGAAAAAAATAAAATAGCCTACAGAATGCTGCCTACAAGAGACCCACCTTAGGGCAAAGGACACACATAGATTAAAAGTGAAGGGATGGAAAAAGATATTTCAGGCAAATGGAAATGACAAGAAAGTGGGAGTTGCAATACTCATATCAGACAAGATAAACTTTAAAGTAAAGACTATAAAGAAAGATAAAGAAGGACATTATATAATGATAAAAGGATCAATACAAGAAGAGGATTTTACACTCATCTACCCATATGCACCTAATATAGGAGCACCCAAATACATAAAACAAGTACTAAAAGACATAAAGGGAGAAATTGTTGGGATTACAATAATAGTAGGAGAATTTAACACCCCAGTCACATTAATGAACAGATCTTCCAGACAGAGAATAAATAAGGCAATAGAGATCTCAAATGACACAACAGAACAGTTAGATTTAATTGATATTTTCAGGACATTACATCAAAAAAAAAAAACCCAAAACAGAATACACATTCTTTTCAAGCACATATGGAATATTCTCTAGGATTGACCGCATGCTAGGGCACAAACTAACCTCAACACATTTAAGAGTATAGAACTTATTTCAAGCATCTTCTCTGACCACAATGGCATGAAACTATAAATTAACCATGGGAAAAGAAATGAGATTAAAAAAAAAAAAGACTACATGGAGACTAAGCAACATGCTACTAAAAAACCAATGGTTCAATGAGGAAATCAAAATGGAAATTAAAAATACCTTGAGACAAATGACAATGAAAACACAACCATATAAAAATCTATGGAATGCAGCAAAAGCAATTCTTAGAAGGAAGTTCATAGCAATACAGGCCTTCATCAAAAAACAAAAAATATCTCAAGTAAACAACATAACCTACCACCTAAAAGAATTAGAAAAAGAAGAAGAAACAAAACCTAAAGTCAACAGAAAGAAGTAAATAAAGATCAGGGAGGAAATAAATAAAATCAAGATTAAAAATCAATAAAAAAAATCAATAAATCCAAGAGATGGTTCTTTGAAAGGGTAAACAAAATTGACAAACCTCTGTCAAGGCTCACCAAGAAGAAAAGAGAGAAAACCCAAGTAAACAAAATAAGAAATTAAAAAGGAGAAATCTCATCTGATACCACAGATATATAAAAAACCAGAAAAGAATACTATGAAGAACTATATGTCAGAAAATTTGACAACCTAGAAGAAATGGACAAGTTTCTAGAAACATACAGACCACCAAAATTGAATCAAGAAGAAATAGATGATTTGAACAGACCGATCACTAGCAGTGAAATAGAATCTGTAAAAACAAACAAACAAAACAAACTAACAAACAAAAAAACTCCCTACAAACAAAAGTCCAGGACCAGATGGCTTCACAGGCGACTTCTACAAAATATACAAAGAAGAACTTCCACCAATTTTTCTCAAACTCTTCCAAAAGATTGAAGAGGTGGGAACACACCCAAAGACATACTATGAAGCCGCCATCACCCTGATACCAAAATGAGGAAAAGACACCACCAAAAAAGAAAATTACAGACCAATATCTTTGATGAATATAGATGTCAAAATTCTCAACAAAATATTAGCAAACTGAATCCAACAACACATAAAAATGATCATTCACCATGACCAAGTGAGATTCATCCCAAGTTCACAAGTATGGTACAACATTCACAAATCAATCAATGTAATACATCACATTAACAAAAAGAAAATACAATGGAATACTACTCAGTCGTGAAAAAGGAATGAAATAATGCCATTTGCAGCAACACGGATGCAACTAGAGATTACCATACTAAATGAAGTAAGTCAAAAAGAGAAAGACAAATACCATATGATATCACTTATATGTGGAATCTAAAATATGGCACATGGGGGTTTCCCTGGTGGTCCAGTGGTTAAAACTTCAAGCTTCTACTCCATTGGAGCACAGGTTCAATCCCTGGTTGGAGAACTAAGATCCTGCATGCCACATAGCGTGGCATAAATAAATTAATTAATTAATTAATTAAATGTGGCACAAAAGACCCTATCTACAAAAAAGAAACAGAATCACAGACATAGAGAACAGACTTGTGATTACCAAGGGGGAGGGGGGTGGAGGAAGGAACGATGGGGAGTTTGGGATTAGCAGATGTAAACTATTATATATAGGATGGATAAACAGCAAGGTCCTACTGTATAGCACAGGGAACTATATTCAATATCCTGTGATAAAACATAATGGAAAAGAATATAAAAAAAATGTCTATGTGTGTAAAACTGTCACTTGGCTGTACAGCAGAGATTGGCACAATATTGTAATTCAACTGTACTTCAATTAAAAGAGAGAAGAGAAAAGAAAAGAAAAAGAAAAGCAAAAAAAAAAAGAAAAAAATGAAAGAACAAGAGGGAAAAATAAAGAAATGAGAAATTAAATGAACTGCCAAGTGTCACCCAGGTGGCTACCTCAAGCCAATCCAGAGACAGTAAACTCTAGACTTCAGAGCACAATCATCTACTAATGACTGAACAAGAAAATAAACCCTGAGATTCAGGAAAAAAATGGTGTCCACAATATAAACTGTGGGAAAATTTAGTGCGACTCACAAACCAACAGCTCTTATGAAAACAGGAACAAATGTTGCTGCAGTGAACTGACAGTTCCTGAAGGATTCAGTTTCAGAGGTTCCTATGTCATTACCCAAAATTTGCTGGCATAAAGTTCAGCTAGGAGAAAAATAAAGTATTTTAGTGTGTTTCCTGATGTTTGTTTTTCTTTTAATATGTTCAAGAGGAAAACAAAACAAATTACCTTCAAACATGTGTGGTTAAATGATTTAAGATTATTGATACAAAAAAGTATAATTTTCTCTAAAAATGAAATGTGACTCCCACTTTCAACTATAAAAGGAACAGTGTCTGGGCTTCCTCACCTACCATTGGTAATAGAAAGCTGAATAAAACGCATGAAACTGTTTTCAGGTACTGGACACCAGGCAGTGTAGGATTATGTTCCTAGATTGAAAGTCAACACACAAATCAGCTTAATGACGCATGTGGCATTCTGCCTTCTGGCTATTTCCACACTGCAGATGCAGGAAGGGGAAACCCAGATATAGCCCAGCAAAAATCTGAATTGATTACACAGACGACTTGGGGAGGCCCAGGAAGCTATAATTTGTGAGGCAGGGCATCAAAAAGAGGGAGCTACTCAGAGAGAATTTCCACAATTGCCTAATGATCCATTTGCGTCTTTGTTGACTACTAATCTGAGCACACACAGGTGAAATTCCACAAGGCTGGGCAGGGATAACTTTTGAGGAAAGAATAATTACTGAAGACCTGTAAATTGAACAATTCCCAAAGTTCATATACGACTGGGAATCCTCACCAACAAGAGTGGAGAAACCTTCTTGAATATATAGGTCATTCAACTGAAACCCCAGAAAACACACATATTAGAGGTGGAACTAATCACAAACCTTATAATGAAGGATCCTGTAGAACTATACTAACAAAACTTAAAAATAAGCCTTGAAAGGTTTCAACTGATATGCAAGTAATAACTTCCTGCCAGAAAAAATAATCTATCATTTTTTAAAAACATACAAGATAAAACAAGCAAAAGACACTTCTATCACCCAGGAAATTCCAAGTGTGTTAGGATTTCTGTGTCAGACACTAGGTCATATATATATATTTCTTATTATTTCATACCCACCTACAAAAATGAATATAAACCTCTTTATATGAACCACAAATACATTAGAATATTCAAGAAATTGACTACTTTCTGGAAAAATACAAGTTCTCAAGACCAATATCTAAAGCAACTAAAACAAAAGGAAAAATAAGCAAGGAAGAATATAAAATAATGTTTTCTCAAGAATTACTTCTGCAATATTTTGTAATAACCTATATGGGAAAAAACCTGAAAAAGATGTATCACTTTGCTGTATACATAAAACTAACACAACATTGCAAATCAACTACAATTTAAAAAAATAAATTAAAAAGAAAGAATTACTTCTGAAAATCACGTATGGACTATGGAATTAAAGGAACAGCTGACTACGAAAGTAATGGATAGTTTCAGAGAGTCAAGAATAGAAGGAAATCTACATTTTGTGAAGATAATTTAACACTGATATTAGAACTTGACATAGATGACACAAAGCAAAAGCAAACATCAACTTTACTTGCTACTCTTAGCATCAAAATTGTATTTTACTAAAACATGAATTAATAATATATGAATAGTTGAATGCTAAAGAACTTTTTCAGAAATTATGAGATTTCTCAATGGTTAATGAAAAAGCACTTAAAACCCTTAGAAATATGACAGTTCACAGGGCAAGAATCATAAAACATAAAATAATTGATTTTCTACTTTCTAGAAAGTACTTAGAATATATATATTACATATTATATATATTATAGATATTATAGATATAATCTCATTCATAAAAGCAACTAAAATTTAAAATAAATATAACCTTTAAACAATATACAGCATGAATAAATAGAAAACAAATCAAATTTACTGAGGACTATTTTAAAAAGATCAAAAAAAGAAGGAAGAAAATACTATGATTATGAGAACACCAAATATTATAGAGATAAGTATCTTTCTCAATTCTAACTCTAATAGAATTCCAATCAAAATCCCACTATATTTTTGAGAAAGTGATTAAGGTTTAGCTGAAAGTCAAGCTATAATTTTCTTGAAAAGAATGAGTGAAAAGTACCTTACTAGTTATATATATATAACTATATAAAACTAAATAAAGAGTATGGTTCTAGCACAGAAAAAAAAAATTAACTGGAATTAGCCTAAATGTAGCTCCTAGGATGACAACATATATGATCAAGGCATTACAATCAGTATAAGCCATTATGAACCATTCACTAAGTGCTGATGAAAAATTGGGTAGTTTAAAAACAAAATTATTTATGTCTTCACTCAATACCATACACAAAAATGAATTTGATATAAAGTTAAAGTGTTTAATAAAAGCATATAATCATACATATAATCATATATGTGCATATATATATATGCACATATATGATTATATGATTTCTAATGGGAAAACATGCATAAAAAAGATAGAAGAAAAATTAAAGGAAAAATTAAGTACATAAAAATGGAAAACTTCAACAGGTTAATATTTGTATAGGTTAATATTTTTAACATTAAAACATTGATACAAATTGACTTAAACACAAAGAATAAAACAGATCTGTTACTCAAGCTTGTATTCTTTCAATGCATTACTCCCAAAATTATATATTACATATGAAAGAAATAAAATTACATATATATGTGTATATATATATATATATATGGAGAGAGAGAGAGAGAGAAGTCAATAATATTTACATGTGAGTTTATTAGGAATATGAATATATAAAAATGTTAATAGCTCTTTCTTGGTGATAGAGAAATGCACAGTTCTTGTTTTCTTGGTACTTTATAAATTTTGACAATACATTATTCACATAATCAGAGCAAAATAATTATTTATGCCAAAGCAACCAAAATCTAGATGAAAATTTCTGGAATATTATTTTTAATTAGGTAAAGAGTTTTTGGTATTCCTTGGAATGCATTTATTTTAGAGTTGTTTAATCAAAAGTACGTTGATGACATTGTGAAGACAGTGTGGGTCTTAACCATAAGAAAAGTTCAAAAACTGGTTTTAACCATCTCAGATATTTATGGTCATTACTTTCTTTAGTTTAGAGAGCAGGGACTATAATGACTACAGAATTATTAATCCTCCTTTATAGATTTTAGCATTTCAAAATATTGTTCTCCACACCTGTTGAACCTAATACTATGTTAGTATTATATAATAATATTCTACATTTAACTATACAAAAGCCTATTTTTTTTAGATTACATAATCTGAGAACTGAATTCAGTAAGAGAAACCTTTTCAAATGAACATGGAAGTCAAGGTAGTACTCCTTTTTTTCCATAATATGTTAAATTAATTATTTACAAATAATTATTAAAGTCCCTTTGCTCCAATTCCTTCAATTACAGTTCCTGATCTATAGGGATCAGCAGATTTAAGGCTATATATGTTCATTCTTAGCCATCTTGGAGAAAGACATTAATATATTGTCAATGCTGCAATAAGGTTTTGCTCTAACATGCTTGACATATAGGGGAAAATTTGAATATATTCTGGATTTCACTTGCGTTTACATGTAATTTTGTCCAGAGAAACAGTTGGTGAATGAATGCACAATTGCACCCAACTGAACCTAACCAGGTAAGGAAACACAAAACACACACTTCATGTACCTAAAATAGCTACTCCATTTACATCAGGTATTATAGTTTTTGGGGGGCATTTCAAATCACCCTCTTCCCACTGCTTCACAGTCATCCACAGCTGCAATCCTTCTGATACTTACATTAATCAGAAAACTGCAGGCCCTTTTCAGGATAAAGTGCCATATTTGTTGTAGTTAAATGTTTAACCATTTTAACACATACAATTGTACTACCATTTTTATTAGGGTCTGTCTTAGTCAGTTTGGACTGCTGTAACAAATATACCATAGACCGGGTGGCTTTGACAACAAACTTTTATTTATCACAGTTCTGGAGGCTGGGGACTCCAAGATTGAGAAGGCAGCACTTGTCTGGTGAGAGCTGCTTCCTGGATAGATACTCTCTGGGTGAAGAGCAGAGAAAGTGAGCTCTCTGGTGTCTTTTTATAAGGGCACTAATCCCATTCATTAGAGCTCCAACCCCCGACCTAATTACTTCCCAAAGGCCCCACTTCCAAATAACACCACATTGAGGATTCAGCTTCAACATATTAATTTTCACAAGCATTCAGTCCATAGCAAGATATTATCCTAGTTTTTAAACGTACCAATGACAAAGTTTTTGCGTATTGGGTCCTACCCCATCTCCCCACAAGCCCTGTAGTTTTGGTTTCATTGTTGTTGCTTTTTCATTTTAAAATAGATTTTAAGCAGGTTTTTCAGCTTTATTGTGGTATGATAGAGGAAAGTCCATACTGTTTTCCACAGTGGTTGCACCAATTTACATTCCCACCTACAGTGCACAAGGATTTCCTTTTTCTCCGCATCGTTTGTCCTTTTAAGGGCAGCCATTCTAACAGGTGTGAGGTGATATCTCACCATGGCTCTTTTAAAAATTGAAACCAGTTTATTCTGAAGAAAGAACATTCTTCTTTTCACTTCCAGAGATTCAAAACTTTAGGTATTATGCATGCAATTTTATTAAAGATTGATATTTATTTGATTAAGAATTGACAGTTATTCACCTAGAAACTGTAAAAACTTACTTTTATTGAGAGAGTATGTTAATGAATGATTTTCTCTATATCCTGATAATTTTTTATAACCCTCTGTTGAATTTCCAATACAATTTATCTTTTGAGATAGAGGATAACAATGTGTAATTTGGTTCTACAGGATTAGTTTATTATTTTTCTTCTACATAGAAGCCTCAGTCACTGTGGCTTTGATTTGCATTTCCCTGATGATTAGTGATGTTGAGTACCTTTTCATGTATTTTTGCCCATTTGAATGTCTTTGGGAAAATGTCTATTCAGTTTCTCTGCTCATTTTCTAATGAGATGGTTTTGGTTTTTGTTGTTGTTTTGCTATTGAGTCATGTAGGTTGTTTTTATATTTTTGCATATTAACCCTTTATTAGATATTGGCAAATATTTTCTCCCATTACATAGTTTGCCTTTTCATTTTACTGGTGGTTTCTTCTGCAGTGCAGAAGCTTTTTAGTTTGATGTGCTCCCACCTGTTTATTTTGGCTTTTGTTGTCTTTGCTTCTGGTGTCAAATCCAAAAAATCATGGCCAAGACCGATGTGAAGGAGCCTATGCCTTACGTTTTCTTGTAGGATTTTTATAGTTTCAGATCTTAAATTTGTCTTTAATCCACTTTGAGTTGATTTTTGCATATGATGTAAGATAGGGGTCCAGTTTCGTTCTTTTGCATATGGCTGTCAGTTTTTACACCACCATGTTTTGAAGAGATTATCCTTTCCCCACTGAGTATTCTTGGTGATCTTGTCAAATTTTACTTGACAGTGAATGCAGGGGTTTATTACTAAGCTCTCATTTTTGTCCTCCTGATCTGTCTATTTTCATGCCAATAACATATTCTTTTGATTACTATAGCTTTGTATTATAGTTTGAGAGCAAGAAGTGTGATGCCTCCAACCAAAGTTCTTTTTTCTCAGGATTGCTTTAGCTAGTTGGGGTCCTTTGGAGTTCCATACAAATTTTAGGAGTTTTATTTTTCCATTTTTGTGAATAATATCATTGGAATTTTGATAGGGATTACATTAAATCTTGATTGCTTTGGGGGAGTGGAAATTTTGCCAATACTCTTCCAATCTATAAACATGGAATATGTTACAATTTATTTTGTAAACATTTGTACATAATTTTTTTTTCAGTATCTCTGATTATTTTCTTCATGTAAATTCCTAGATGTAGAATTAATAGATCAAACACCACAAATATTTTACATTTTAAAAAAAATTCATATTGCCAAATGATGTTCCAGGAAAAAAAGGACCATCTACATTTTTCCAAGAGTAGCATCTAAGAGTGCTGGTCTCTCTATATCCTCACCACCTTTACTTTTGCAATTTTTCTGACAACTTGCTAGTTAGATATGCAAAACAACAACAACAAAAAAAAAACTATGTTACTTTCACATCTGGATGAAATGTTTATGGGTATTCTGACTAATGGGGAATTCTCAGATGTAGAATTCTAAATGTTTAGATATGATTTTACTTAATTATAGATATTTCCTTCTTACAAAATTATTTGGGTTGGTTGAACAAATATGTGTGCCTGTGTTTATTTTCCTTCTGGAGTTTGAAGTCTCTGCCTGACACCCAATTGCTTCCCTTCAATACCTTACTTTTATTCTCTCACTTCCTTGTTCCTTCACCTCCCCTGGCCAGAGACACTCAGAGTTAGTACCACCATCAATTAGCTGGAGTTCCACCAGCAATTTGCAAGCAAGTCTAATGAAAAGCACTGACTAGCCCACTATTTTCAGCTAGTTCCTGAACTATGAATTAATGCAATTTTCCTATGGACAAATTTTTGTAAAACATGAACTCTAGGTAGGGAGAGTGGATGATGATAGAGAACATTGAAAAAGAGGTGTGGCAGAGACATCCAGTTGGCTCCCAATAGCTTTGCCCATTTCCCTATTAGAGAAACCTAACACTGGATTTTTAAGTGAGAATGTGGCTACCCAAGACTACAGAAGTTCCCAGCCTCCTCTGCAGCTAGGTTATTTGTGTGACTAAGCTCTCCCTCTAGGATAGAAGGAAAGCAATTTGTGTAACTTCTAGAATATTTCCTACAAGGAAGAGGAAGGCCTTACTTTCTCTTTCTCCCTCTGTCCTACTTTGGAAATGTGAACTCTGGAGCTAGAGCTCTGTCATGGCCCATGTCCACCCTGGATGAGGCCAACACCCCTAGGATGACAGAGCATCAAGGATGACAGAGAAGCTTCCTGTAAGTAGCCCTGCCAAACCAGCCTGTGCTATCTGCCTCCAGATCAAAATATGACAGAGATGAAAATTTCTATTTGCCATAACTATGTGGGGGTTTTGGTTACAGCAACTGAACCTTAACCAGTACAGGAGTCTCTGAAGGGGCTTTTCTGTGTAGTGCCCTTGGGTCAGGCTGCTCCAAGAAAACACAGTTCTCTGATATTTTCAGCTTTTCCATGTGGTGACTGCCAAGCTCAGCTGAAATCCACTCTACTCTTTAAGCAGTTCTATGAAAAATCTAAGGTGTGAAGATTAATTCTCTCACTAGATGTATCTGGAACTAAAAATATTTTCCAGGGATGTGGTCTTGTTCTTTCCTCCTACATTTGTGCACCCCACTCCTCTGTCTCCTAGAGACATAGCTTGCTTTGAAACATGCTGTGCTAACTCTTTCCCTGCTGATATCTACAGGTTCTAAATAAATAACTCAGGGCACAGACCATCTCATGTCTGTTGTAACTTGATTATTGCTAGAACGATTATTTTAGAAGTGATAAGTTCTCTGCTAAATGAGTACATTTATAAGCTTAATTTGAAAAAAGAAAAACAGAAAAATTCCAATCATAGTATAGAGCCAGAAAGTGAGACTTGGTTAAGCCTTGGCCTGAGCTCTCAGTTCAAATGCAAGTATTTAGGACTTCCCAGATGTATGGTCTTCCCATGTAATTTCTCATATACTCTCCAGCCTTATGAAACCCACAATTTTATGGGGAAAAGAAGCTCTAATATACAAAAAAAGTTAAACTGATTGAGAACATTATTTTAAAAGTTGCATAGTTCATTTGTTCTTCATCTGTTCATGCTTAATTATCTACAGAGTGTCTTTTCATTCAAGGCTGGTTTAAAATATAGTGTATTAATAGGAAATTTGAGGCATAGTAAGGCCAACAGATCGAGATGACTGCCATTGAAAAAAAAGTTGATAACTTACAGCTCCGAAAAGTAGGGGACAGGCCACACCATAAGAGGACACATGGGAAAGTACCAGAATTGGTCAGGAGGAAGAGAAGGGAGGGGAATTTTGGACAAGCACCTTTATTTTGTTTTCCTGAGGAAAGAACAGTGGAGTGGGGTAAGTAGGTTCAGGGTTGACTAGTATGTATAGTTTCAGAACTCTGAGGCATAAGAGCTGTCCTTGGTTGTCTGGTACCTGGCTCTGGGTGATAATGGGAGAACAATAGTGGCCCAGATTGTGAGAGCCATAAAGGAAGTATCTGGGGGGATTGGCTCTGAATTGGTTGGTTTTTATTTGAAAAGCATGCCCTGGAGTGAGGTAAAAAGAAAGCAGGCAGCCAAGACAAGGTGACTCAGGCATGTCATATGTTTGTGGTTGTCCAGTTCTCCAGAACTAGGCGTGTCCAGCTTATTCATGTAAGCAGATGTTAAGGCATCAAGTTTACAGAATCTAGAAACTTGGTTAATACAAGGTCTGAGCTTAAATGTCACCTCCTCAGAGACACATTCCCTTCCTATGCAGTCTACAGTGACAGCTTCTTCCACCCAAGTCTTCCCAGCCATTACCCACTTCATTTTTTCATAAGATTTAGGAACTTCCCCTGTTAGCACCCTGCTGTGGGTCACCCACCCATCATGTGCACACTCTGATCAATGGCAAGGTGATCTCCAGACAACCAGCAGTGTCACCTGCCAGCCCTGTGAGGTAGCCTGGTGGAGCCTCCAGATGACACAGCCCCAGCTGCCATCCAACTGCAGCAGCATGAAGAACTCTGAGCAAGAAACATGGAACTAAGCCCAACAATCCACATAACTATGAGAGCTAATAATAAATTACATTTTAAACCAAGAATAATCCTCACAGAGGTCACAGACCTGCAAATCTCCTCTCCCACCATTGTCCCCTCTCTCTGCCCACCTCAGCCCTACCCCCACCCCTGCTCTCTTGATTTCCCTGAGCCCTGCCTTTTTCTCCATAACACTAATCCCTTCTAACATGCTGTTATGCTTATTGTTTGTCTCCTCTCCACAGTGTCAGCTTTACAGGAGCAGCAAAGGGTTTTGTTGTTGTTTTTGTCTGTTTTATTCTCTGCAGTGCCTGCAGCCTAGGTCAGTGTTGGGCACATAGCAGAAGCTCAATAAACAGTGAATGAAAAACTCTTATCAGTACCTGAAATGTGGGGTTTTTTAATGTGTGTTATTTCCTTGTTGGGTGAGTCTCTGTCTCCTCTGGAACCTTAGGGACTGCGATGTATCATTGCTGAAAGTCTGGCTCCTAGCACAGGCCTGGCACATAGTGTATGCTGAGTCAGCATTTTGGGGACCAAATGTGCCAGTTACTGTGCTTAACACAAGAAACCAACAATGCTAAACCTTGTTGCTGCCCTCAAGGGACTGTTAAAAACAAGACAACTGTCTCCAAATGGAGTTGCTTAGGTTAAGAACCATGTCTTCAAACTCAGACTTAAATGCAGTTGGGGCTCCCCCAGCAATGGAATCTTATACCAGTCAATCAGAAACCTTAGCAGCATTAGTTAAGTAATCTGCCTGATAGACCCCTGCAATCCCCTAATGAAAATTAACTTTGCAATAACCAACTTCCTTCTTTGCCTAGTACAGCTTCCTTGATTTGGCTCCCTTCTGCCTATAAAAGTCTTTCATTTGTACAGCTCTTCAAAGCTTCTTTCTATTGGATGCTGCCTGATTTCTAAATGTTTAAATAAAGCCAATAAAATTTTAATCAGTTGGATTTTGTTTTGTTTTGTTTTATAGGACTTATAGTTTATTTTAAGATTATATTTTGCTTTTAAGAAATTATTATAGAATCAGTAGGGTTTATTATTGCTATGTAACAAACTAGTACAAAACTTAGTGGTTTAAAATGTAATTTATTATTAGCTCTCATAGTTATGTGGATTGTTGGGCTTAGTTCCATGTTTCTTGCTCAGAGTTCTTCATGCTGCTGCAGTTGGATGGCAGCTGGGGCTGTGTCATCTGGAGGCTCCACCAGGCTACCTCACAGGGCTGGCAGGTGACACTGCTGGTTGTCTGGAGATCACCTTGCCATTGATCAGAGTGTGCACATGATGTCTCCATGTGGATTGGTTTACTCACAGCAGAGCCTGTGTTTCCCGGGACCATGGCACATGAGCAAGAGTCTAAGTAAAGAAAGTGTGGCAGTTGCCAGTCTGCTTAAAAGTCAGGTCCAGAACTGGCCCAGAGTCATTTCTGCAATTCTCTATTGGTCAAAGCAGTCACAAGCCAGCACAGATGCAGGAGGCTGGAGAAAGAGACCCCTTGTCTTCTCAGGGTGGGGTGTCTTATATATGAAGGGAAGGAATTGAAGGTGGCTGCCTTTTTTATATAAGCCACCACAAAGATTTTGTGATGAAAGCTACAATTTGACAAAAGGTGCTGTGAGCCAATACAGTCTAGCTATGCTCTGGGAGCTCACAGTCCAGAAGGGGAAGCACATGAAAAAAGATCATTCCAAAACCTTCCATAAAGGAGGAAATGGTGTGGGACTTTTCCTCACTACACACACCTAGAAACTGGACACAATATATGAAACACCTTTTTTTTGGTCATTGGAAAACGGGCATCATAGGACAATGGGACTGGTAAGGACTATAAAGGGACAAGACTGGTATTTCTTTGGGACCATGTTGCTGAGTGCCTTGGGAGTCTAACCAGTATTTGAGCTCTGTCTAATAGTCAAGAGAATCTCTGTGATTTTCAGAGTGAGGGGAGCAGTGGCTAGGTAGGTAGCATAATCAGGACTCAGATTTGCAGGGTTCATATCTTAGGACCACAAAAAGATAAGAGGTTCCCAGTAGTCCCAGAAGAGGCCCACAGGAGGAATCTCTGTCCAGTCACAGAGGACCATGGAATTGGCATGTGAGATTTGGGTGGATCATGGTGTCTGGATGAGCCTCAGCATCTGACACCTAGTGGGTGCTCATCTGCTGAATGAAGACTCAGAAACCCTCCTGGAACTGTAGGAACTGAGAAGTGGGTGGAACTTGGATGGGCTGAGGGTGAAAATAAGTGTTTTTCAATTTCTAGGGAGAGGAGTAAGGTCTTTCTGGGCTAGAAATGCTGATAGTTCAGTCCCAGCCTCCATCAAGTGGAGGGTATTGGTCAGAGGTGTCCTGACCATGGAGTTTCTCAGATCAATGAGAGGAGATATTAGGAAGATTTGAAATGCCTCTGAGACACTTGGACCTAACACCCACCCATGTATTCTCAGCTCCGGGAAGTAGCAGAATATTATTTAGGGCTGTTCCCAAATCAGGGCAGCAGCTGTTTTCCCTGGGTCTAATTTTGCATCATTACAATAACAATGAGACATTTCTAGAAGAACAAGGGACGAAGACTTTCAGCAGATTGTCCTTCTGAACTGATCTATGACACCCAGCTGTCCTCACTACAAACTCAGTGTACACTTACTTGAGGCCCTACTGTGTGCCAGGCCTGAGCCAGACACCAGAGGACAACAGTGAGTTAAACAGGTAGAGCTAGATCCTAATTCTCATGCAGGTGACAGACTCATGGGGGAGACAGACTAAAAAATGAAAAAAGAAAAATGTACACAAAGTCAGGAGGTGATATGTACCATAAATAAAAGTCAGGAAGGATGCTTGAGAAAATTCCTGAAGGAGTTTAGGAAGCAAAGATGTAGAGGGCACAGTGTTCCAGGCTGAGAGAAAAGCAAGTGCAAAGGCAATGAGGTCACTGTAGGCTGCATTTTTGACAGTCTTAGTTTTTAGTCTGAATACAAGTCTTATGCTAAGTCTGTTTTTGCTTTTATTTGTAATCCTTGTTTTCATTTTCCTAGCTCCTTAACTTGAGCTTGGTCACAACAACCTGGTAAATTCTGCAAATTCTATTCCAGTGATTCAATGTAGAAACAGAGGTGAATTTGAGTCAAGTCAGCTCCTTGGGCCCAGCACTTTGTTAGCAATTAGGAGGCTGTGGACTGAACACCCTTGATGACTGCAGTTAATAAACTTCCTCAATGTCCTCAGGCCCTTTCTACTTAACTTCCTCCCCATCTCACCTTCATTTCCTATGTGTAGCTCACTCAGACTTCTCTGCCCAAAATTCTCCAAAGCTTCTCAAAGTCAGTGGGTACCAAACTGAGTTCATCCCTTGCCTCCTCTTCTTAAAGTCCCTATCAATGAGGGAACCCATTTGTGGCCCCAACCACAAGCTCTAAGACATGATCTCTACCCCTCCCCACAACTCCCATGCAACCCACACCATGATCCCACTGCTGCAGGACTCTCTGTCATCCTCTCCTTCCTATCTTGGGCTGCACAACAACCTCCCCCTCTTCAATAAGCCCCTTTGAGATGAGCATAATTACACATGGGATCACCAAGGCCACATAAGCAGGTGCTGCTGAGAATGACAAGCAGCATCCCAGAGCAGAAAACAGACAAGGGCTCCCTGAGCAGGCAGAACACAGGACACTGTTGGCAAGACACCCATAAAAGGATTGGAGCAGGCATCATGCAGCAGCCCTTCCCCACTGATCCTCCAGTGTGTCCTGTGTTCCCAAGCTTTGGCATTGGAGGGCTGCCACTCCTTGTCTGTATTAGGGGGATGCCCATGCATTAATTAATGTATTCATTCACTCACTCATTCATTCATCTTGTATGTGGCTCCTGCTGGGTGTCGGTCTTTGGCTAGATGAGAACTCATCCTTGGAGACACTTCTCAGATGTCAACTCCATGAAGCCCTACTTGATCAATATCCCTTCTCCTGGCTGCTTCTGGGATCCCTGTCCCCCAAAGTGGTATGATTGCTCTTTGATTACCTCTTCAGCCTGTCAGCTCTGTGAGGACACTGGCCCAGAGAAAGAAAGGATCTCAGAAAAAATGTGATGATGAATAAATAACTGAACAAATGAAAGAATTAAACACAAGCCATGTGTAGGTCAAATTCATCAAAGGTTAGTTTTCTCTTCCTCCTCCCTCTCTCCTTCCAAGACCAGGAGCCCAAGGGACCTCATTTCAACCTCACCTCATGTAGAACGCTAAGGATCTGAATGATTTTTATCTTTTGTTTAGTTCTACACTTTGAAGACATTTCATGACTGTACCCCTCAAAATTGAGAAAATTATTATCACTTGAAAGGCAAGGATTCTTTTGTGGTGTCTGAGCTAAGGCAGGACAACTTGGGAACACAGGATACAGAGGAGACGATGGCTTAGTGGCTGGGCCTCTATGCAGCAGGAGATAGGAAAACAGAAACGGAGGAAGTTTCCACTGCCTTCCCCACCATGACATTCTTGTCCTTCTTTGTACTTAACCAATCTGATTGTGATAACCTGGGAATTAACATGTCTCCTGGTAGATGGTGTGACCTTAGGAAACAGCATTAGAGGCCTCCAGACCTCAGTTCTAAGCCCTCTGCATGACCTAGGACAAGTTGTCCGTGTCTTGGACCCTCTGTTCCTACCCCTAAGGAATGTGATAGCGATGCTGCATAATATGAGCATCCAGAGGTGGGGAGGTTATGGGTGCCTGGCATTGGTCACTGTGAGATGCTGCAGGTCTGTTAAGTGCTGTCTCTGAAATCCCAGCCTGGAACATGACTGTGTTTGTGGAATATTTGGGTGAAGTAAGGAAGGAGTCAATAATTGTCAGGGCAGCATTGAATTACAGAGGACTGGTCTTTCCTCCAGTCACTTCCAGCTGGTCAGGCCTTGTTGCCACTGGCCGTGTACCCTGAGCATACACAATCTCCTGGAAACTCAAAAGTCACAGCCTGATGACCTGGTCCTCAGAGGGCTGAAGGATGTTTCAGGAACAGTTTGCCCACAGAAGGCTGGGGACCCCAGGGCTCTGAAGTGGGCTGGTGAGTGGAGCCTCACATGGTCGGGCTGCACAGCATGGGTTATTGGAGTACCTGGTCTGGGCTGCCATAATCTATGGCCACACAAACATGAAGGGACCTAGTAGCTTCTGAGCTCAGAAGCTAAAGCAGAGTTAAGCCTGGTTAATACTTGGTTGGGAGACCAACTGGAATACCAGGTGCTGTAGGCTTTTGCCAGTTTTTTTGCTTTTTGTCTCTCTCTCCCTTTGCCACTCCACCACCACATCCCCCCTTCTCGCACAGGTGTTCTATTCTTTGGCCACTGAGATGTGGCACCCATTGGTGGAGTCCTGGTCAGGGTGGGTGGTGTGGGGGGTTCTGAGAAAGGGCAGCATGGCTGGGCTGGTGTCCTCTGTGCTTGCTGGCAGCTCTGGGTTGGTTGGGAAAGTTGGGGTCCTGCAGGAAGGCAGTACTTTATGCCATGGAAATATATGCAAAAAATGGGTCTAATGGAAATTTTTATACTCTGTGTATTTTCCACATTAAAAAAAATGGTAGCATGTTTTCCTGTGTGTCCATATCTTAATCACTTAGAAAGGAAAATTCTAAAGCCAGAGGAATGAATCACATGATAAAACATGGATGAGCCTCAAAAAAATAACACTGTATAAGAAGTCTGACATAAATGGTCACAGTTGTATGAATCCATTTACTTGAAATATACAGAATAGGCAAATCCATATGGACAAAGACCATGCATTTAGTTGCCCAGGGCTGTGGGAAATGTGGAATGGGAAGCAAAATTTTAATGGGTACTAGGTGTCTCTGTAGAGTGATAAAATGTTCTGGATCAGATAGTACTGATTGTTGGACAACTTCATAAATAGACTAAAAATCACTAAATTGTACACTTTTCAGAGGGAGAATTTTATGGCATATGATTTGTATCTCAACTTAAAAATCAGTGATTAATAAATAAATGTTTTATTTAAATAACAGGGAAAACACATATTATTCTCAGTGTTTTATTTGATTCCCGCTCTACTAAGCTTTGTAGATGTGAACAAAGCCCCCCCACCCCAAATGAGAATAAGCACCGTTTATTCAGAACTTGCTCTATAGACAAAAGGAGTCAGCCACCACAGTTTGCATCAGGCTGAGACTCAGGGCAGACACAGGAGTGGGAAAACTTTCTGGTGGAAAAAAAACCAGGAAGGAGTGTTCTGCTCAGAGCTTGTGATGTGGGGAAGCTGGAGGCAGGCTGACAGGAAGAGGGCCATCCCATATGATTGCTTAAGGGAACATATTTGGCTTTCCCCCATTTGGTTTTAAATTGAAAGGACTAATAATGAGGAATCTGTGTGTCACAGACTCAGCACTGACCCTTGGGGGCCTATTGCAGCAGAGGTTGTGGTCTGACTTTCCAGGTTGGTTACTGCAGGTTGTAGGTAAGGGCCTCATGGTTGAAGGGAGAGGTTCCCCAACTCCCAGATGGATTTAGAAAATTCTGCATTCCAAAACCCCTTTTCCGTCACCTTCATTCAATCATATACTCTGTGGATAGAGAAACTTTAATCAGTGCTTTTAAAATTAACTGCAAACAATGGTAATTACAGTAATGTTGAGTAACAATGACAATGGTACTTTTCATTACTACAAATCTCATGATTTCTCATTTCACTAATGTCCACAATGTAGTGAATCTCACTTATGACAACAAAAAATTCTTTAATTAATTTAATTTTTTCATGCCCCAACACTGACTTGTGGCCATCTGGTTGACCTCGCCCCGACAGCCAAGTGAAGCACAATTAGTGTAAACATCAGCAGGATGAATCTGGATCACAAGCCATTGAAGGGCAACAGCCACCGCCCTGACACACAGCTTTGACCCAGTCCAACATCCCTCGAGTTTCTATGCCTGGGGCATCCTCCCGTCCTCCCATGTGCTTGGAGGCCACTCCATGTCTCCAGAGAGAGACCAAATTCCCTGGTGAAACCTCCGACAACCGCGCCCCACCCAGGACCTTGGCTGGGCTAGGATGTCCTCCCAACCGTCATTGGATGGCCCAGGCTTGTCTCAGTTTCCCAAAGAGTTGGAAACATTCGTGAGTGCCTACAGCTACTGAGCCTAGGCAGGACAGCGGCCGGGCCCTCAGTGCCCTACCCTTGCCCATAACAGTCTGTGTGGGTCACTTGCAGTGGCCAAACCTGTGTGTGTGGTCAAAACGCAAGTGCTGCATGGACAAAAAGAGAAGAGTGGGGACAAAGGGTACTCCCTGTGTAGATGCCAGCCCAGTCTGTGGAGTTGATCTTGTCTGTGGAGCCCCCACGATCCTGCCTCAGCACCAGGCTCAGATCCTCCCCTGTGAATGCTTTGTGTGGAATCCACAGAAACTAAAGTGTCCATGAAAAAATGCAGACCCATCACTGCCATGGCACGTGGGTGGACCTGGGCCTCCAAGTTGGCAAGGACTCACCGCCCGGATGCCTGTGGGCCAGGTCTTCTGGTCCCGTGGGAAACAGGACAGGGAGGCCTGGGGTTAGCCTCCGAGTGCTTCCTCATTTCGGCCATCCAAGCCGGTCCCCACTCCAGAGAGAAACTTGTAAAAATTTGGGGATCAGGACGAATGTGATCTAAGGCAGAACACTTGTGAAATCCTGGCATTGTTCATGTATATACTTGCCATTCCTCACCTCTAGGCGAGTGGGAAAAATTGAGAAAGTACGGCCACCAGGACGCCTGGAGGATGACATCGGACACGAACACCGTGTCATGTTACCCTGGTCAGTCCTGTGGGGAGAGGGGCACCAGGGCATGCTGGTCAACCCCCCCGCCCCGCACCCCAGACCACCCCAACCACCTGTGGGAAGCGCAGCGTGGGCCTCACACCACACAGAACTGCATGCCAGATCTTGGGCCAATAAACGACGCTCCCCGCGCCTGTGCGACTGGGATAGTTGCCATCACAGCTGCTGGCCTCCCAGAACTTTGCTTGGGGTTGGTGGCCGAGTCCCACCCTTTGCAAAGGTCGCCGGAGCTCCAGTGGGAAGGGGTGATAAAAAAGTGACCCCACCCCCAGAAGGCGCCGGACAACAGGCGCGAACGTCAGCCGGACGCATCCGGATCCCACGAGGGCGCAGCGCCTACAGCCTAAACGCCCGAGCTGGTTCCCGGCCGTTTATCTGCCTGCCTCTGACCTAGCTCACTCTGGTCATGGCAAGGCGCCACGTGATCCCAGCAGGAGATGGGGGGCTGGGAAGATCTGGGAGGGCAGCTGCCAAGAAGGACACAGACTGACTAGGTGATTCTCAGGCCGGGGCATGCGCAGGTGCTGCCCAGAGCATGCTGGTGGTTTCCTGCTCCTCAGTGGACTTAGAAATTTTGCGGGGGCTTGGACGGCATGGAATGTAAAACTGAAGCCACAAAAATATTCTATAAAACATGTATGAATAATTTTTATTCTGTAATTTCAGAGTGGAGTCCTTGTAAAGCATTTTTTTCACAGTCCAGAACCATAAAATAATTGAACTTGACCACAAACTGATCTTACATATTCCACAAGTAAAGTCAAATGATAACATACAGGTTTGTGGGGAACATTTATGCAAATATATGTTTAATAAGAATATTGATATCAGCATTATTTAATATAATATCAGAACATTTGGAAATCATAGCCATTAAGAGGGACCAGTTAAATAAAGTCTAGTACATCCACACAATGCAATGCTCTCAATTTGTGTTTTGGTCACTGGTGTCTTTTAAATGATGTGAACCTATAGGTACTGACTTGGAAAGATTTTGATGATGAATTGTTAAATGATAATAGCAAGTTTTAGAACACCCAGTGGTGTTAACAAAAACAACAACAACAGTATATGCATTTATCTTTCAGAGAAACTTAGATAGAAAGGCAGAGGAATTAGAATAGCTAAAGCAATTTTGAAAAACAAGAATAAAGTCTTCCCTATATCCTGGGGTCTGGAGCCAGAAAGGAGAGTGTCTTCAAAAACAAAGATGGGCCACACCTCCTACTTTTCTGCCTCCTTCTATTACAGACCCCAGACAGGCAGGTGGCATCCCAGCCTCTCAACTTCTCTGTTCCACCCAGAGCTCACAGGGGGCTGGTGTAATCCTGATTCTGCAGAGCTGGGCTCCTCAGTCTCTTCCCTCATACTGAGAGCCCCAGTCATCTACACCAGGGTTTGCTGGCCCCAAACTGCATAGGTGCTGTCCTCTCCAAGAGCCTTGAACTGTTTTCCTAAGGGAAGGACATTCCTTGGGCACAACAGGTGTGAACCAAGGGTACAACTGAACTTTTGCACCTGGACTTATCATACAAACATTGTGTGCAATCAACTCAACTCCTGAAGACACAGACAGAGAGAGGTTTAGGCCCCTTAGCAGGGCATGACCATTGCTTTCATGAAATATACAGGCTCTTTGAGCAACTCCAGAAGTGGAAGGAAGAAAGAAGAAGCACACACACACGTACACACACAAGGGGGAGATACTATAGCATCCATCTCATCCTAAAGGGAAAAGGTGACTCTGGAATCAACCACATAAATGTGTCATGCAGGGCAAAGATCATCTAAATCACCTTATTCATTTATCAAATCTTCAATTATTAACAAATGTTTACTGAGAACCCCCTATATTTCAGAACCTGGATTGTTATGAAAATTCATGTTTAAATAATACAATGTCTTTATCTTCATAGAACTCTACATTCAAATGTAGTTAATTAAATTACCCTGAAACAAAAACAGACATACTGAACAATGTAACAGAATAGAGACCCCAGAAATAAATTCACACACCTACAGTCAATAAATCTTCAACAAAGGAGGCAAGAATATAAAATGGGAAAAAGATAGTCTCTTCAGCAAGTGGTGCTGGGAAAGATGGACAGCTGCATGTAAATCAATGAAGTTAGAACACACCCTCACCATGTGCAAGAACTCAAAATGGCTTAAATACTTAAACATAAGACATAAAACTCCTAGAAGAGAGCACAGTCAAAACATTCTCTGACATAAATCATACCACTGTTTTCTTAAGTCAGTCTCGCAAGGCAATAGAAATAAAAACAAAAATAAACAAACGGGACCTAATCAAACTTACAAGCTTTTGCACAGCAAAGGAAACAAACAAACAAAAATAGACAACCTACAGAATGGGAGAAAATATTAGGAAAAATGGGACCAACAAGTTCCCATATTTCCAAAATATACCAACAGCTCATACAACTCAACAACAACAAAAAACAAACAGCCCAATCGAAAAATGTGCAGAAGACCTAAATAGACATTTCTTCAAAGACATACAGATGGCCAATAGGCACATGAAAAGAGGCTCAACATCACTAATTATTAGAGAAATGCAAATGAAAACTACAATGAGGTACCACCTCACACCAGTCAGAATGGCCATCATTAAAAATTCTACAAATAAATGCTGACATGGGTGTGGATAAAAGGGTGTGGATAAATTAGAATTACCATGTGATCCAGCAATCCCACTCTTAGACATATATCCAGACAAAACTATAATTCAAAAAGATACATGCACCCCTATGTTCATAGCAGCACTATTCACAATAGCCAAGACATGGAAATAGCCTAAATGTCCATCAACAGATGAATGGATAAAGAAGATGTGGTACATATATACAATGGAATACTACTCAGCCATAAAAAAAATGAAATAATGCCATTTGCAGCAACATGGATGCAACTAAAGATTATCATACTAAGTGAACTCAGAAAGAGAAAGACAAATACCATATGATATCACATATGTGGAGTCTAAAATGTGACACAAATGAGCCTATCTATGAAACAGAAACAGACTCACAGACATAGGGGACAGACCTGTAGTCTCTGGGGAGAGGGATGGACTGGGAGTTTGGGTTCAGTAGATGCAAACTATTACATATAGAATGGATAAACAACAAGGTCCTACTGTATAGCACAGGGAACTATATTCAATAACCTGAGATAAACCATAATGGAAAAGAATATAAAAAAGAATGTGTGCAGTGGAGGATTACTGGACTGAATGTCAATATTATGACATAGTATGAGTGTGTTTCATGTTTGGTAATTGCAACCATTGTTGCTTTTGTTGTGGTAATCCATGTACAATGCTTGGTGTCAGTCTATTTATCTCTTGTAAAAATAAAATACAGTGTGTGTGTGTGTGAAAAGAAAAAAAAAAGAAAGGGAATACATTAAACTGCTAATAGCTGTTACTGCTGGGTGACATTTATATATGTATATCAATTTGCAGTACAGCAGAAATTAACAGAACATTGTAAATTAACTATATGTCAATTAAAACAATCTAAAAAAATTACCCTGAAAAATAAAATTTCTGACATTAAAAATCAAATGTAAATAAGGGTTTACATATTGTATAATTATGAAATCTTTGCTACTAGTTTACAAAGTTGGCACTTTATAAAATAAAATTGACATTTCAAACGTTGTCAATTCATGATCTTTGATAAGTTATATATTTTCAGAAAGACTGTGTTATTAAAGATATGTCTAAAATTCTGAACATTGGTAAAGCTATTCTACAAGATTTGGGAGGAGTAAAACTAGATTTATTTTCTTAAGAGCCAGGTTTCCTGTTTTCTATATTATAAAATAAGTACTTTTAAAATGTTTGAATTCCAAAATAAACTTTTGAAAATCAATAATGGTTTTTACTAAAATAGAAAATCTGCTGCCCATGCCCCTTAAAATTTCATTTATCTTCAATTTTATTTGAGATTCAGTGGGGTACCATTTTAAAGAATACTATACAAGAGGACCTCTATTTTAATCATTATTTTGAGCTCCAGTTCTCATTCTAACTCAATTTTAGATAATACAAAACTATGGAAAATAACACAATATTGCCATATAAGCTAGAATTTCCCAAAATGTGCTATAGGTTATATATACTATTGATAAATTTGAAATAAAATGTATTTATAAATACATAAGAAAAATATAAAATTTTCTCTGTGTTGTTATTCTGCAAGAATGCACTTTTAAGAAAGAAATGGTATACCAGATGCGAGAATATCTGGAAGTTTCATGGAATGCTTTTTTATTTAATTACAGAAAATGATGTAACTCTGGAAATTGGTTATTTTTGTTATAAAGTTTTCATACTCATAGTCAAATTATATATTCATTATGTCATCAGTGTGACCAGTTCTATAGTTTGCTTCACTCCAAAGTGTAAATTGGAACTCATTAACTATTGATAGTTTTCTATCAATAAATTATTATTTTATAAAATTTACATATTCAATCAACTTTGGCAAACACTGCCACAATCAAAAGAGATGTCTCCAAACCAGGGTTCAAACTGAATAGTTTTATGGTTTATGATTTTCCATTTTGAGGCTCAGAAACACCTGGCAGTTTTTGTATTTGATGCTAATTCAGATAGATGCTGGGCTTTGGGCAGACTGATTTGTGATTATTTACTGAACGAAAGAAGGCAACAGGTGGATTGCCCTCCCCAATAATAATTGCACATTTGGTGTCTTAGTGTTTTTTCTAACTGAGATTACTGAGGGTAATGTAACCAGTTTTACGTTTACCCAAAAAAGGTTTATTTCAAATAGCAAAATTCACTAAAAGTTTACCTGCTTTTTAAGTAAAACTCTCAGCATGTAGTGTTTAAAAAAATACTACTTTTCTAAGCAGGGAATGGGAAACTTTTCTAAAGGGCTAGTTAGTAAATATTTTAGACTTTGCCATACAACTTCTGTTGCATCTACACAATTCTGTTATTGTAGCAGGAAAGCAGCCATAGATAAAAGATAAATGAAGGAACATGGCTGTGTTCCAATAAAACTTTATTTATAGACACAAATTTGAATGTCATATAATTCTCATGTTTCAAAAAATAGCATTATTTTTGGAACTTTTTAACATTTAAAATTACAAAATCCACTCTTAACTTGCAGGTCCTGCCAGCACAGGCTGTGAGCAGGATTTTGCCCATAGGTTGTAGGATGCCATGACCTGTTCTAGAGAGAAACAGTGAAACCAACCCTCCTTAAGACCAGCATTCCAAAACAAATTGATTGCTCTAGACGTGTGCCAGAAAATGTGAAAACTAAAACCAAAACAACACAAAATATGAAGGGCTGCCCAAGGTGTGAGGGAATCAAGTCCTCCTCCAGGATACCCACCAGCTCTGCTCATGCATGGCCACCTCATCTTGGCATCCCCAGACACCAGCAATGAGTGAAGGCTGTTCAGACCCTGTGCCCCCGACCTTCCGCATGCAGAGTGCCCATTAGTAATGAGCAGCAGTTATTTGCTGGGCACAGTTCATCATCCATCAAGTCACCATTAACCACTGTGTCTCCAGAGGAACAGAAAGCTGCCTTTCCAGCCCCACCCAGGGGCTTGCAGTCCAGCCACTAAGAGTCCTGCTTCTCTGACTGTTAATGGCCAGTTGAGTCCACCCGCTATTTTGTGCTCAGTGTACCCAAAGAGGTTTGGGGCTGTTTAGTGGCTCACAGCCAATGATTATAGATTACTCTGGCATTTCAATTCACCAAACACATTTTGGCAGGAGACAGAATGCCTTCTACACAATAATTTTATATAACTTTTTTTTCTTTTTTTTTTGGTCCAGGATGGTAAATCTGGGCCCGTTCACATCAGAGATGAGGATGAAAAGGGCATGCAGGGAGCAGCGTGTAATTGACCCTGCGTTGTTGTCCCAGTATTGGCCTTGTGTGCAGCAGTACAGACAACTATGGGCCTGGAGCCTACCTGTCTTCCAGCTTCTTGGGTGTCAGGCCCAAAAGCAGGCAGAGCTAGAAATGTAAGTGCTCCTGAATCGCCAGACTTAGGTCAGGCTCGGGCTGCAGCTCTGCTGACAAATCCTGGAAGGAGCGCCCCTCGGTGCAGGTGGAGTGCACTGCAGGCCCTTGGCCTGGGACAGCCAACACAGGTCAGGGCCCTTGTGTTCCCTCCTCCAGGTCCCTGAAAGTGCACAAGCTCCCTGCATTCGTGTTGCCATCACAGGCGCTTGGCCCGGGAGCTGGAAGAGCAGAGGCCAAAGCCCTGGAGGGGGTTCAGTGAGGAGAGGGGCGGCCTCCAGGCCCACGAGCTGCTCTGGTCCTTGGCACGCAGGCAAAATGGCAGAGGCTCTCAAGCTTCACTGTGGCTCCTCAACCTCGCTGAAGAACTTCCCGCCGGCCAGCTCAGCCCCAGCTTGGTCATGAACCTTCCTGCCTCTTGCACTTGGCCCAGCCCTCTGGTCTGTGGGCACGTCCTCCGCCTGCTCGCCGCTCTCGAGCTGATCCCAGGTCCCTCTGGCGCTGCTGCAGGAACTCGGCGCCTGCAAGATGGGTTGGTGGGCAAGGAAAGGAGCTATTCCAGCAACGCTTCTTGCCCCCAGGATGCGGCCATTTCTTCCTGGAACAGGGACCTGTTCCGGACTCCAGGCCTCAGACGTCATCATCCTCACCAATCTCCACGCAGAAGAACCCAGGAGGAGGGCGTCAGCGCCCACGGTGTCAGGATGTTAGAGGAGTCTCTGTAGCACTTAGGTCCAGATGCTTACAACCTCACATGTGCGCCCCTAGGGTCTCCATGACACCTTCCGCCCATGGACTTGTTGAGATCTCCCAGCCATGGCTCCAGACGCCTCTGGAGTCTTAACTCCTTGGGCATTGAAGGAGCGATACCGCAGATGCTGTCTCAGTTTCTTGCCCAGAAGATGCAGCAAAATTGCCAGGCCATACGGCCCTAGAGTGTGTAGTGCCTCCCTCTCTTTCTATTCCTTCCTTCCTAAACTTTAGGACACTCTGGCTCCAAACCCAGAAACTTGACCCCAACCAGTGCACTGGCCCCTAGGCTTTTCTAAAAGTAGGTGGCCAGAATTGCAGCCCCAACCTCCAGGATTCAGCTAAGTGACTTTTGAGCTTCAGAGAGTCTGAGGTGTTTTCAGGGCAGAGGAATGGACACCACCTAGGAACAACTGCCTGAGGCCACTGACACCGGACTCGGAAAACATCCCTGCTCCTTGCACTTGTTCCATCCTGCATGCCCTAAAATAAATGTGGGATTTACTCATGACCTTTGTTTCTCCTTGACCTTAGTGAGTCAGGACCTCCCTCTGTGGGCCCCAACACACTGCTGTGTTGTGTTCTTTTGTTGAATGGACTCTAGATCAAAACATCACTAGATGTTAAAGAGGGCAGGGTACTTTTACAAATAACTCAAGTGGGAGCCTTAGCATCTCAGAAAAACCCTTATCTACAGCTACATATGGCCAACCCAGCCCATCAGTCCTAATGTCTTGGTCTCCTCCTACATAAACCCTGCAGCAAGACAAGCTGTTCACTTGATTCTGTGCCTGTGTTCACTGGGGTCCTCTCTTGGCTCATCCCTGGGGTCCTCTCCTGGTTCATCCCTAGCTGTGCAGACCCCACCTGCCCTTCTCCACCTCCTCCTTCATGAAACTGGCCTGACAGGGTGTTACCCACATAGTGTGTTCTCCTTGACTCTTGCTGGTGAAAAATTAGGAAAACATTGCTCTAGATCCATCTCTTATGAACCACACTGCCCTCATTGTTTTATTATTTGTAACTTATATTTTAGTAGTTGATTATATTCTGAACTGTTGTGAAAAAAAAATTTAATTGTGTAAAATAATGTTCTTTCAAGTGGTGCAGAAAGGTAGTGTGGTCGGCAGAAAAATGGCCCCTCAAAATTGTCCAGGTCCTAATCCCCAGAGCTTATGAATATCTTAAGTCATATGGCAAAAGGGACTTGTGTGGGTGTGATTAAATTAAGGATCTTGACCTAGGGAGACTCTCCTGGATTATTTGTGTGGGTGCAATGTAATCACAAGGGTCCTCGGAAGTGAAAGAGAGGGTTAAGAGCATCACAGTCAGATAAGGAGATGTGAGGACACAGACAAGGCAGGAGTGAAGTGGTTGCTGGCTGAGGCCTGGAGCCAAGGAATGTTTCAGCCTCTAGAATCTGGTGAAGACAAGGAGCAGACCCTCCCCTGATCCTGCAGAAGGAACAGAGTCCTGCCAACACCTTGATGTCAGCACAGCGAGATCCATTTTGGACTTCTGACTTCAGAAATGTAAGAGAATGAACTTGTGGTAATTAGTTACATAAACAATCAGAAACTAATACAGTTAGGGAAATGCATCTTTTTTAAAAAGCAGGTTTATTGTAACACAGATAAGTGAAATTTCCTTGTATTGGGGAGTTAGAATGAGGAATGGTCACACTGATACTCTTTCCTCAGAAAACCAATTAAGAAGACCGTTTTCTGAGAGGAAAGAGGGGAAGCTGTGGGCAGATGGTATACTCGATGCATTGCAATAATCTATAAGGAAAAAGAATCTGAAAAAAAAAATCTGAATCACTTTGCTGTACACCTGAAACTAACACAACATTGTAAATCAACTATACTTCAATAAAAAAACGAAATATACTGAAAAATAAAATTTCTGATATTACAAATCAAACATACATACGGGTTTACAAATTGTATAACTACAAAATGTTTGCGACTAGTTTACAAAGAAAAGTTGACACTTTATAAAATAAAATTGATGTCTAAAACATTGTCATTATAGAACTTTGTGAGTCCAGACATTTTTAGAAAAATTGAGTTGTTAAAATATATTTTAAATTATAGCTTATTAAAGGATATTGAATATAGTACCCTGTGCTATACAGTAAATCCTTGTTGTTTATCTATTTCTTTTTACCATCTTTATTGGAGTATAATTGCTTTACAATGGTGTGTTACTTTCTGCTTTATAACAAACTGAATCAGCTATACATATACATATATCCTCATATGTCCTCCCTCTTGCGTCTCCCTCCCACCTTCCCTATCCCACCCCTCTACGTGGTCATAAAGCACCGAGCTGATCTCCCTGTACTATGTGGCTGCTTCCCACTAGCTATCTATTTTACTTTTGGTAGTATATATGTCCATGCCACTCTCTCACTTCGTCCCAGCTTACCCTTCCCCCTCCCTGTGTCCTCAAGTTGATTCTCTAAGTCTGCATCTTTATTCCTGTCCTGCCCCTGGGTTTTTCATAAACATATATTTTTTTTTTACAATTCTATATATATGTGTTAGCATACAGTATTTGTTTTTCTCTTTCTGACTTACTTCACTCTGTGTGACAGACTCTGTGTCCATCCACCTCACTACAAAATACTCAATTTCGTTTCCTTTTATGGCTGAGTAATATTCCATTGCATATATGTGCCACATCTTCTTCATCCATTCATCTGTCAATGGAATCTTAGGTTGCTTCCATGTCCAGGCTATTGTAAATAGAGCTGCAATGAACATTTTGGTATATGACTCTTTTTGAAATATGTTTTCTCAGGGTATATGCCCAGTAGTGGGATTGCTAGGTCGAATGGTAGTTCTATTTTTAGTTTTTTTAGGAACCTTCATACTATTCTCCATAGTGGCTGTATCAATTTACATTCCCCCCAACAGTACAAGAGGGTTCCCTTTTCTCCACACCCTCTCCAACATTTATGGTTTGTAGATTTTTTGTTGATGGCAATTCTGACTGCTGTGAGGAGATACCTCATTGTAGTTTTGATTTGTATTTCTCCAGTGATTAGTGATGTTGAACATTCTTTCATGTGTTTGTTGGCAATCTGGATATCTTCTTTGGAGAAATGTCTATTTAGGTCTTCTGCCCATTTTTGGATTGGGTTGTTTGTTTTTTTGATAATGAGCTACATGACCTGCTTGTATATTTGGAGATTAACCTTTGTCAATTGCTTCATTTGCAAATATTTTCTCCCATTCTGAGGGTTGTCTTTTGGTCTTATTTATGGTTTCCTTTGCTTTGCAAAAGCTTTTAAGTTTCATAAGGTCCCATTTGTTTATTTTTGTTTTTATTTCCATTTCTCACGGAGGTGGGTCAAAAAGGATCTTGCTGTGATTTATGTCATAGAGTGTTCTGCCTATGTGTTCCTCTACGAGTTTGATAGTGTCTGCCCTTACATTTTGGTCTTTAATCCATTTTGAGTTTAGTTTTGTGTATAGTGTTAAGAAGTGTTCTAATTTCATTCTTTTACATGTAGCTGTCCAGTTTTCCCAGCACCACTTACTGAAGATGCTGTCTTTTTTCCATTGTATATTCTTGCCTCCTTTATCAAAAATAAGGTGACTATATGTGCATGGGTTTATCTCTAGGCTTTTTATCCGGTTCCATTGATCTATATTTCTGGTTTTGTGCCAGTACCATACTCTCTTGATTACTGTAGATTGGTAGTATAGTTTGAAGGCCAGGAGCCTGATCTTCCAGCTCCGTTTTTCTTTCTCATGATTGCTTTGGCTATTTGGGGCCTTTTGTGTTTCCATAAAAATTGTGCAATGTTTTGTTCTAGTTCTGTGAAAAATGCCACTGGCAATTTGATAGAGATTGCGTTGAATCTATAGATTGCTTTGGGTAGTACAGTCATTTTCACAATGTTGATTCTTCCAATCCAAGAACATAGTATATCTCTACGTCAGAGAGATATGTATCTCTTTAATTATATTAAAGAGATATGTATCATCATTAATTTCTTTCATCAGTGTCTTGTAGTTTTCTGCATACAGGTCTTTTGTTTCCTTAGGTAGGTTTATTCCTAGGTATTTTATTCTTTTTGTTGCAATGGTAAATGGGAGTTTTTCCTTAATTTCTCTTTCAGATTTTTCATCATTAGTGTATAGGAAAACAAGAGATTTCTGTGCATTAACTTTGTATCCTGCTACTTTACCAAATTCATTGTTTAGCTCTAATAGTTTTCTGGTACAGTCTTTAGGATCCTCTATGTATAGTATCATGCCATCTGCAAATAGTGACAGCTGTACTTCTTCTTTTCCAATTTGGATTCCCTTTATTTCTTTTACTTCTCTGATTGCTGTGGCTAAAACTTCCAAAACTATGTTGAATAATAGTAGTGAGAGTGGGCAAACTTGTCTTGCTCCTGATCTTAGTGGAAATGGTTTCAGTTTTTCACCATTGAGGACGATGTTGGCTGTGGGTTTGTCATATATGGCCTTTATTATGTTGAGGTAAGTTCCCTCTATGCCTACTTTCTGGAGGATTTTTATCATAAATGGGTGTTGAATTTTGTCAAAAGCTTTTCTGCATCTATTGAGATGATCATATGGTTTTTCTCCTTCATTTTGTTAATATGGTGTAACACATTGATTGATCTGTGTATATTGAAGAATCCTTGCATTCCTGGGATAAATCCTACTTGATCATGGTGTATGATCCTTTAAATGTGCTGTTGGATTCAGTTTGCTAGTACTTTGTTGAGGAATTTTGCATTTATGTTCATCAGTTATATTGGCCTATAGTTTTCTTTCTTTGTGACATCTTTGTCTGGTTTTGGTATCAGGGTGATGGTGGCCTCGTAGAATGAGTTTGGGAGTGTTCCTCCCTCTGCTATATTTTGGAAGTGTTTGAGAGGGATCGGTGCTAACTCTTCTCTAAATGTTTGATAGAATTCGCCTGTGAAGCCATCTGGTCCTGGGCTTTTGTTTGTTGGAAGATTTTTGGTCACATATTCAATTTCAGTACTTGTGATTGGTCTGTTTAAATTTTCTGTTTCTTCCCAGTTCAGTCTCGGAAGGTGGTATTTTTCTAAGAATTTGTCCATTTCTTCCAGGTTGTTTATTTTATTGGCATAGAGTAGCTTGTAGTAAACTCTCATGATCCTTTGTATTTCTGCAGTGTCAGTTGTTACTTCTCCCTTTTCATTTCTAATTCTATTGATTTAAGTCTTCTCCCTTTTTTTCTTGATTAGTCTGGTTGATGGTTTATCAATTTTGTTTATCTTCTCAGAAAAACAGCTTTTAGTTCTATTGATCTTTGTTCCTCTTTCCTTCATTTGTTTTTCATTTTTTTCTGATCTGATTTTTATTATTTCTTTCATTCTGTTAACATTGGGGTTTTTTGCTCTTTTTTCTCTAATTGCTTTAGGTGTAAGGTTAGGTTGTTTGTTTGAGATGTTTCTTGTTTCTTGAGGTAGGATTTTATTGCTATAAACTTCCCTCTTAGACCTGCTTTTGCTGCATCCCATAGGTTTTGGTTCGTCATGTTTTCATTGTCAATTGTCTAGGTATGTTTTGATTTCCTCTTTGATTTCTTCAGTGATCTCTTGGTTATTAAGTAGTGCATTGTTTAGCCTCTATGTGTTTGTATTTTTTACACATTTTTTCCTGTAATTCATATCTAGTCTCATAGTGTTGTGGTCGGAAAAGATACTTGATAAGATTTCAATTTTCTTAAATTTACCAAGGCTTGATTTGTGACCCACGATATGATCTATGCTGGAGAATGTTCCATGAGCACTTGAGAAGAAATTGTATTCTGTTGTTTTTGGATGGAATGTCCTTTAAATATCAATTAAGTCCTTCTTGTTTAATGTATCATTTAAAGCTTGTGTTTCCTTATTCATTTTCATTTTGGATGATCTGTCCATTGGTGAAAGTGGGGTGTTAAAGTCCCCTACTATGATTGTGTTACTATGATTTCCCCTTTTATGGCTGTTCGCATTTGCCTTATGTATTGAGGTGCTCCTATATTGGGTGCATAAATATTTACAATTGTTATATCTTCTTCTTGGATTGATACCTTGATCATTATGTAGGGTCCTTCTTTGTCTCTTGTAATAGTCTTTATTTTAAAGTGTATTTTGTCTGATATGAGATATGCTACTCCCTGCTCTTTTGATTTCCCTTTGCATTGAATATCTTTTGCCATCCCCTCACTTTCAGTGTCCCTAGGTCTGAAGTGGGTCTTTTGTAGACAGCATATATACGGGTCTTGTTTTTGTATCTATACAGCCAGTCTATGTGTTTTGGTTGTAGCATTTAATCCTTTTACATTTGAGGTAATTATCGATATGTATGTTCCTATTACCATTTTCTTAATTGTTTTGGGTTTGTTATGGTAGGTCTTTTCTTTCTCTTGTGTTTCCCACCTAGAGAAGTTCCTTTAGCATTTGTTGTAAAGCTGGTTTGGTGGTGCTGAATTCTCTTAGCTTTTGCTTGTCTGTAAAGATTTTAAATTCTCCATCAAATCTGAATGAGATCCTTGCTGGGTGGAGTAATCTTGGTTGTAGGTTTATCCCTTTCATCACTTTAAATATGTCCTGCCACTCCCTTCTGGCTTGCAGAGCTTTGCTGAAAGATCAGCTGTTAACCTTATGGGGATTCCCTTGTATATTATTTGTTGTTTTTCCCTTGGTGCTTTTACTATTTTTTCTGTGTATTTAATTTTTGATAGTTTGATTAATATATTCCTTGGTGTGTTTCTCCTTCGATTTATCTTGTATGGGACTCTCTGCACTTCCTGGACTTGATTACCTATTTTCTTTCCCATATTAGGGAAGTTTTCAACTATAATCTCCTCAAATATTTTCTCAGTCCCTTTCTTTTTCTCTTCTTCTTCTGGGTCCCCTATAATTCGAATGTTGGTTCTTTTAATGTTGTCCCAGAAGTCTCTGAGACTGTCCTCAATTCTTTTCATTCTTTTTTCTTTATTCTGCTCTGCAGTAAGTATTTCCACTATTTTATCTTACAGGTCGCTTATCCGTTTTTCTGCCTCAGTTATTCTGCTATTGATTCCTTCTAGAGTATTTTAAATTTTATTTATTGTGTTGTTCATCATTGTTTGTTTGCTCTTTAGTTCTTCTAGGTCCTTGTTAAACGTTTCTTGTATTTTCTCCATTTTTTTGCAAGGTTTTGAATCATCTTTACTATCATTATTCTGAATTCTTTTTCAGGTAGACTGCCTATTTCCTCTTCATTTGTTTGTTCTGGTGGGTTTTTACCTTGCTCCTTCATCTGCTCTGTGTTTCTCTGTCTTCTCATTTTGCTTAAATTACTGTGTTTGAGGTCTCCTTTTTGCAGGCTGCAGGTTCATAATTCTACTTATTTTTGGTTTCTGCCCTCAGTGGCTAAGGTTGGTTCAGTGTGTTGTGTAGGTTTCCTGGTGGAGGGGACTAGTGCCTGTGCTCTGGTGGATGAGGTTGGATCTTGTCTTTCTGGTGGGCAGGACCATGTCTGGTGTGTTTTGTGGTGTCTTTGACCTTATTATGATTTTAGTTAGTCTCTCTGATAATGGGTGGTGTTGTGTTTCTGTCTTGGTAGTGTTTGGCATTGGCTGTCCAGCACTGTAGCTTGCTGGTCATTGTGTGGTGCTGGGGCTTCCCGTTGAGATGGAGATCTCTGAGAGAGCTTTCGACATGTGATATTACATGGAGCCGGGAGGTCTCTGGTTGCCCAGTATTCTGAACTCAGCTCTCCCACCTCTGAGACACAGGCCTGACACCCGGCCGGAGCACCAAGACCCTGTCAGCCACATGGCTCTGCAGAAAAGGGAGAAAGAAAGAAAGAAAGAAAAAAATATAAAAGAAAATAAAGTTATTAAAATGGAATATAATTATTAACAATAAAACAATTAAAAAGTAAAATAAAAGGAAAGAAAGAAGGAAGAGAGAAACCAAACCAAAAAACAAATCCACCAATGATAACAAGCACTAAAAACTATACTAAAATGAACAAGCAAACAAAAAAACGGACAGACAGAAGCCTATGACAATTGGTGAAAGCAAAGCTATACAGACAAAATCACACAAAAAAGCATACACATGCACACTCACAAAAAGAGAAAAAGGAAAACAAATATGTATATATATTGTTGTTCCCGAAGTCCACCGCCTGAATTTTGGGAGGATTCACTTTCTATTCAGGTATTCCACAGATGCAGGGTACATCAAGTTCACTTTGGAGATTTAATCTGCTCCTCCTGAGGCTGCTGGGAGAGATTTCCCTTTCTCTTCTTTGTTCGCACAGCTCCTGGGGTTCAGCTTTGGATTCGGCCCCATCTCTGCATGTAGGTTGCCTGAGGGCGTCTGTTCTTCGCTCACACGGGATGGGGTTAAAGTAGCAGCTGATTATGGGGCTCTGGCTCACTCAGGCCAGGGGGAGGGAGGGGTATAGAATGCAAGGTGAGCCTTTGGCAGCAGAGGCTGACATGACGTTGCAACAGCCTGAGGCGCGCTGTGTGTTCTCCCAGGGAAGTTTCCCTGGATCATGGGAGTCTGGCAGTGGCAGGCTGCACAGACTCCTGGGAGGGGAGGTGTGGATACTGACCTGTGCTTGCACACAGGCTTCTTGGTGGCTGCAGAAGCAGCCTTAGCATTTCATGACTGTCTCTGTGGTCCGCACTAATAGCCGTGGCTCGCGCCCATCTATGGAGCTCGTTTACATGGTGCTCTGAATCCCCTCTCCTCATGCATCCTGAAACAATGGTCTTTTGCTTCTTAGGCAGGTCCAGACTATTTCCTGGACTCCCTCCCAGCTAGCTGTGGCACACTAGCCCCCTTCAGGCTGTGTTCACCCAGCCAACACCAGTCCTATCCCTGGGATCTGACCTCCGAAGAAGCCAGAGCCTCAGGTCCCAGCCCTCACCTGTCCCGACTGGCAGGTGATCAGACAAGCCTCTCAGGCTGGTGAGTGCTGGTCAGCACCAATCCTCTGTGCAGGAATCTCTCCACTTTGCCCTCTGCACCCCTGTTGCTGCACTCTCCTTTGTGGCTCTGAAGCTTCCCCCTCACAGCCCTCTGTCTCCACCAGTGAAGGGGCTTCCTAGTGTGTGGAAACTTATCCTCCTTCACAGCTCCCTCTGAGAAGTGCAGGTCCTGTCCCTATTTTTTGCTCTGTTTTTTCTTTTGCCCTACTCAGGTATGTGGGGAGCTCCTTGCCTTTTGGGAAGTCTGAGGTCTTCTGCCAGCATTCAGCAGGTGTTCTGTAGGAACTGTTCCACATGTAGATGTGTTTTGATGTATTTGTGGGGAAGAAGGTGATTTCCACGTGTTACTCTTCCGCCACCTTGAAGGTTTCTTTCCTGTTTATCTATTTTATATGTAGTGGTGTGTACATCTGTTAATCCCATACACCTAATTTATTCCACCTCTATAAGGTAAAAGAATCTGTATATGTGTGTATGTGTGTGTATTTATATACATATATGTGTATATATATATATATATATATATATATATATATATGAATCGCTTTTCTGAGGAAAGAGGGGGAGCTATGAACAGATGCTAAATACCCTCCCCCAAGAACAGGAGGAGACTATGAGCAGAGGAGCCTCAGGGGGCCAATCAGGGAGAAGATATAAGCCCAGGACCTTACTGAAGAGTTCTGAGGGCATCTGAGCTGGGAGAGGGAGATGCTGAAGAGGCTTTCCTGAGGTCTTTACATCTGCACCATAACCAGCAGCTGAGCACCGAGCGTCCAGATGAAAGTATGGAGGATGCCCACCAGGGAAGAAATGAAGTTATCCATGGGAATTAATTAATTAACTAATTAATTAAAGTATACTTATTTAAACTTAATTTTATTTCTCTCCCATATTGTACTTAGTAGAAAGTGACAGCAGTATTTTATTTAATCTTAAATAAAATTATGTATTTTTTATACCTCTTTATTAGAGTTTAACTGCTTTACAATGTTGTGTTAGTTTCTGCTGTACTACAGAGCGAATCAGCTATATGTATACATATATCAGTATATCTCCTCCCTCTTCAGCCTCCCTCCCACCCTCCCTATCTCACCCCTCTAGGTCATCACAAGGGCACCAAGTTTATCTCCCTGTACTATGCAGCAGTTTCCCGTTAGCCATCCATTTTACATTTGGTAGTGTATATATGTCAATGCTACTCTCTCACTACATCTCCACCTCCCCTTCCCCCACTGTGTCCTCAAGTCCATTCTCTATGTCTGTGTCTTTATTCCTGCCCTGCCACTAGGTTCATCAGTACCACTTTTCTAGATTCCATATATATGCGTTAGAATACAGTGTTCGTTTTTCTCTTTCTGACTTACTTCACTCTGTATGACAGTCTCTGGGTCCATGCACCTCACTACAAATAACTCAATTTCATTCTTTTTATGGCTGAGTAATATTCCATTGTATATATGTGCCACATCTTTATCCATTTAACTGTCAATGGATATTTAGGTTGCTTCCATGTCCTGGCTATTGTAAACAGTGCTGCAATGAACATTGTGGTACACGTCTCTTTTTGAATTATGGTTTTCTCAGG
This sequence comes from Balaenoptera physalus, assembly GCF_965194825.1. Classification (NCBI taxonomy): domain Eukaryota; kingdom Metazoa; phylum Chordata; class Mammalia; order Artiodactyla; family Balaenopteridae; genus Balaenoptera; species Balaenoptera physalus. The sequence continues at coordinate 47,377,256 of NC_138896.1, read as the reverse complement.
GCATATGCCCAGTAGTGAGATTTTTGGGTCTTATGGTAGTTCAATTTTTAGTGTTTTAAGGAATCTCAATACTGTTTTCCACAGTGGCTGTATTGATTTATATTCTCACCAACAGTGCAGGAGGGTTCCCCTTTATCCACACTCTCTCCAGCATTTAATGTTCCTAGATTTTTTGATGATGGCCATTCTGACTGGTGTGAGGTGATACCTCATTGTAGTTTTGATTTTCATTTCTCTAATGATTACTGAGTTGAACATTCTCTCATGTGTTTGTTGGCAATCTGTATATCTTCTTTGGAGAAATGTCTATTTAGGTCTTCTGCCCATTTTGGATTGGGTTGTTTGTTTTTTTGATATTGAGCTGAATGAGCTGCTTGTAAATTTTGGAGATTAACCTTTGTCAGGTGCTTCATTTGCAAATATTTTCTCCCATTCTGAGGGTTGTCTTTTGGTCTTGTTTATGGTTTCCTTTTCTGTGCAAAAGGTTTTAAGTTTCATTAGGTCCCATTTGTTTATTTTTGTTTTTATTTTCATTTCTTTAGGAGGTGGGTCAAAAGGGATCTTGCTGTGATTTATATCATAGCGTGTTCTGCCTATGTTTTCTTCTAAGAGTTTTACAGTGTCTGGCCTTACATTTAGGTCTTTAATCCATTTTGAGTTTATTTTTGTGTATGGTGTTAGGGAGTGTTCTAATTTCATTCTTTTACATGTAGCTGTCCAGTTTTCCCAGCACCACTTATTGAAGAGGCTGTCTTTTCTCCCTTGTATATTCTTGCCCCCTTTATCAAAGATAAGGTGACCATATGTGTGTGGGTTTATCTCTGGGCTTTCTATCCTGTTCCATTGATCTATATTTCTGTTTTTGTGCCAGTACCATACTCTCTTGATTACTTTAGCTTTGTAACATAGTTTGAAGCCAGGGAACCTCCAGCTTTGTCCTCCAGCTCTGTTTTTCTTTCTCAAGATTGCTTTGGCTATTGGAAGTCTTTTGTGTTTCCATACAAGTTGTGAAATTTTTTTTTCTAGTTCTGTGAAAAATGCCAGTGGTAATTTGATAGGGATTGCATTGAATCTGTAGATTTCTTTGGGTAGTATAGTCATTTTCACAATATTGATTCTTCCAATCCAAGAACATAGTATATCTCTACATCAGAGAGATATGTATCTCTTTAATTATATTAAAGAGATATGTATCATCAATAATTTCTTTCATCAGTGTCTTGTAGTTTTCTGCATACAGGTCTTTTGTCTCCTTAGGTAGGTTTATCCCTAGGTATTTTATTATTTTTGTTGCAAGGGTAAATGGACGTGTTTCCTTAATTTCTGTTTCAGATTTTCATCATTAGTGTATAGAAATGTAAGAGATTTCTGTGCATTAATTTTGTATCCTGCTACTTTATCAAATTCATTGATTAGCTCTAGTAGTTTTCTGGTAGCATCTTTAGGATTCTCTATGTATAGTATCATGTCATCTGCAAACAGTGACAGCTTTACTTCTTATTTTCTGATTTGGATTCTTTTTATGTCTTTTTGTTCTCCGATTGCTGCGGTTAAAACTTTCAAAGCTATGTTGCATAATTTTGGTGAGAGTGGGCACCCTTGTCTTGTTCCTGATCTTAGGTGTAAATGGTTTCAATTTTTCACCATTGAGAATGATGTTGGATGTGGTTTTGTCATATATGTCCTTTATTATGTTGAGGTAGGTTCCCTCTATGCCCACTTTCTGGAGAGTTTTTTTTTTTTATCATAAATCAATGTTGAATTTTGTCAGAAGATTTTTCTGCATCTATTGAGGTTATCATATGGTTTTTATCAGTTTGTTAATATGGTGCATCACATTGATTGATTTGTATATATTGAAGAATCCTTACATTCCTGGGATAAATCCCACTTGTTCATGGTGTATGAACCTTTTAATGTGCTACTGGATTCTATTTGCTAGTAATTTTTTTTTAAGATTTTTAGTTAATTAATTATTTTTTTTATTTATGGCTGTGTTTGGTCTTTGTTTCTGTGTGAGGGCTTTCTCTAGTTGTGGCAAGTGGAGGCCACTCTTCATCACGGTGCATGGGCCTCTCACTATCGTGGCCTCTCTTGTTGTGGAGCACAGGCTCCAGACGCGCAGGCTCAGTAATTGTGGCTCACGGGCCTAGTTGCTCTGCGGCATGTGGGATCTTCCCAGACCCGGGCTCAAACCCGTGTCCCCTGCATTGGCAGACAGATTCTCAACCACTGCACCACCAGGGAAGCCCCCAGTGGTTTGTTTTTTATAATTTAGTAGCCTATATGCTAAATATGCCAAAATCTATCCTATGCATTGTTATTTAATATTTGGATGTTTCTTGCCCATTACTATTATGAAAATGGTTCACATGTGTCTGCTCTATGCCTTGGATAAGAATTAATAAAACCTAAGGAATGTACAACTAGTTGTACAATATAATCACAGTTTATATTCCCATTAACCAAGAATGACAATTCCTGTTATTCCACATCTGAGCCAATGTTTTTATCGCAATTTTAAAACATTTGCCCAATTGTGGAATGTGAAAAAGTGTTTGATTGTGATTTTAATTTGTATTTAACTTATTACCAGTGAAATTGAGCATCTTTTAAATCTTCATTGGATATCCATGTTTTACCTTCCATGAAATGCCTGTTTATATCTTTTGACATTTTTTAATATTTTTATGTGAAAATTCTTTATACTGATTGCACCTATAACCTACTTCATGTCTTTTCTTTTCCTTCTTTTTATGATGTCTTTCAGTGAGAAGTTCTTAATTATAACATAATCATATTTATCAGTCTTTTTCTTTATGATTTCCATTTTGTGTAAATTTTTAAGAAGTTCTTCATTCTCTGACATCATAAGAACATTCTCTTATGTATGCGTCTAAAGATTTTATGTTTCTTTTGTCTTTCACCTTGAATTTGAATTTACCTGGAATTGATATTTATGCACTGTTTCTGAAGGAAAGCACCTCCTCCTCCAGCAAAGCCTTGGGGAGAAGATGCTACACCACCTCTTCCTCACATCTCCCTTCACCCACAGCCCCCACTTGGGCTTAGGATCCCACCTCTGGAGGGTGTAGGAGATATACGAAAATGTAGATTAGAACAAATGGACAGAGAAAGAGGGGGGCTGATATTTTCCATGAGAGGTGTGGAAGTTTTCTCTAAGTAAGAGGCATTTGAATAGAGACCATGAAAACAGTGAATAAATGAGACATTTATTTCTGAAGGAGTAGCACATTTCAGCAAGCCAGAAAAAAAAGGAAATGCTCTGTGGCAGGAGGGTGCTCAGAGATTTCAAAAATGGCAAGGAACCCAGTGTGGTCAGAGCATGTGCATGTGCATGTGCATGTGCATGAGGAGGAAAGGGACACCAGGATCCTAGTCTATTTTTACAAGCTTCTACCCTTCAGATTAGCCCAATTCCCCTACCTAATTAGAAAACTTCTTGTTTTTAAGAAAGTAACTTGAGCATCCTTCTGACCCCTAGGTTGAGCAAGTGAATACTCCACTGCATTATGATGGTCTTTTACTTTCTGTTTCACCACTAAACGATCAGATTCTTAAGGGACAGATTTTATCTTGTCTTATTTTCTTGTTCTTAGTGATTGGAATGGTCACTGCTCAATAAATATTGAATAATGAACAAATAAATGCAAATGAGTGATTGTAACATTTTCTTCTGACTTCCCTTTGTCCTAGTAGAAACTAGGTGGAGTAGGAGCCCAGAACCACTGATAAACAGAATCTAGACATGGTCACTTCTGCTTTTTGCCATGTATAAGAGTCTTAAGAATGAGTCTCAGACCACAGCTTCCAGCCATGTCCCTTTATTGAGAATTAGTGACTGGCTGATTCTTTTTTTCTTTTAATACACTTAATTAATTTCTTTTTAAACATCTTTATTGGAGTATAATTGCTTTACAATGGTGTGTTAGTTTCTACTGTATAACAAAAAGAATCAGCTATACATATACATATATCCCCATATCTCCTCCCTCTTGCATCTCCCTCCCACCCTCTCTATCCCACCCCTCTAGGTGGTCACAAAGCACCGAGCTGATCTCCCTGTTCCATGTGGCTGATTCTTCTGTCTCTCTCTATTCTAGTCAGTGGGTGTTGGTGTTTGCAGGCTCTGTGGGCTGACCTCTTGCCTGGCTTGACTCTCCTCTGTCCCCTAGGCTGTCCCTTATTCACAGGTGCCTACCTGGTACAGAAAACTGAAAATCTGAAGTCACTACTTGCTGTGGTTTGGAACACAGGACCCGGTTAATTTGCATTTGCTTCAGCCAACAGTGGTGTCAACCTCTGCCTATACAGAGGGGCTGGTCATGCTGCTCTGGTCAGCTTTATCTCACAGACAACCTCCTGTCATTTCACTCTGCTTATTCCCTTGACTCATTGGGACATCCTACATGTCACAGCCACTGTTTTTCCTCACCCTAAATCAGGAAGTATATAATTCTGCCTGATGTTGAGACTCTCTGAAGCAGTGAGTTATGTGTCCAGCCCTGGCCTCAAGGCCAGTGATGAGTAGCAAACTGGCCATAATATTCATGTAGTCAGAGTTGTCAGAGTGGGCAAAGGTGCTTGTGACCAGAGAAGTTATACAACATATGACCTAAGGACCAGGGTGGAGAGATGTTCCCTAGAGGTCCAGGATACCAAGAGCAGACCATAGCCTCAGAGAAGGAGAGCCTTCAAGGCAGATGGAGAGAAACAGTGAAAACTGGATCTTGAGTGTGAACAGAATGCAGTGAAGGCAAAACAAGAGGAAAGAAAGATAAGAAAAGAGAAGCAACACACAGAAAGGGCAGAGTACAAAGCACCTGTGGTGTGTATAGAAGGAGTCACATCAGAAAGAGACTAGAAGTGGAGAGGACAGAAGAGGGAGCACCCGGACAGCAGAGGTCATGCCAGTCTCCTGGCAGAGGAAGCCACAACCTCATCCAGTCTGCCACCTGTGGAGTAATGAAGGGTAAATTAGTTGCGTTTCAAGGCAGTATACTTCAGATTTAAATATACTTAAAAATTAATAATACTTAAAACTTAATAATACTTAATCCTTGATTAATGAAATTCTTAAGTAAGTCCATTGCTTTAAAAATTCCATAGAGTACTTACATTCAGATGATTCTTTTCTCCATAAAGATGTGAACATTGATGGACCTCGTGTCCTATCTGGTAATGTTTAGAATTAAAGACAGACTTAGGTTTGAATCTAAGCTCTGCCTCATGGTAACTGTGACTATGGCATGTCCCTTGCCCCACCTAAGCTTCAGTACCCTTATTTGTAAAATGGGACATGATAATATTGTCCTGATGATTAAATAAAAAATTGCATGTAAAATTCTGCAGTGCCTTGGATACGATAAGAATGTAGTCATCATACTTATTATTTATTTTATATTTTCAATGTGAAATTAGAGACACCTTTCTAAGGACATCCTGACAACTGAACTGAGCACGTAAATGGATTGTCTTTACCTCACTGGGATGAATCCCTACAAGTAGTCTCACTCAATCTTTATTTTTATCAATCTTGGCTTGCATTCTTGGTTCTGTCTAGTTTCCCTCTCCTCCCCTCTTTCAGATGTTACCAGTGTTGGTATCTTTCAAGTGTTGAGTTTTGTCTCCAGTTGTGGCCAATGTGAAATGTCAGTCCAGTGGGAATACCTGACCAATATTAACACAGGTAAGGGCTATCCATCTTGTAAACAAGGAGGTTTCAGATCTAGTTTACAGTTGATGACATATCTCAGACCATCTAAAAAGTAAAATTGAGTAACTATACTTCAGGTATCCAAATAGAGCCAGGTGGCCATTGTGAATGTGTTTTCAGATACTTGCCTGCATCACTGAGAAACTGAATTTTCAGAGCTATATCAAACTCAAGGACACCACTAGCCATTTTCCAAACAATATCTGCTAGCAGTTGCCAGCTGCGACCTTGTAGTTTCAAAATTCCCCACCTTCAAAACTATATATTCATTGTGAACTCAAACAAATCTTTGCTTAACGAGCATCTTTATGTCCTGCTACCTTCAATCCTAATTCTTGAAAAACAACTTACGTAGCCTTGCGTATTTTTCCCTTTGTAAACTTTTCCCATTTTGTAGCCTGACAAAACACAATTCAAGTGCTTCTTGAATCTGTATCTCTTGCTGCAGTCCTAACAAACCCCGAATAAATGCCTCTTTATTTCAACCACGTCTCCATTCTTGGAATTATTTGTTAATAGGGTGTTACTTTTTCTCTCTGCTGCCTGTAACATTTTCATCATTCAGGGGGCAGAAGTTTACACTCCCTTTCTTCACAGGACCCATACTAAACCATCATTCATGTAAAACCTAAAGGTTCTTCAGCAGATCAATTTAACATTTAATATGTAGCTATTTCACAGGTCTTTTCTCATATTACTTATATAACTTGATGCTCTATACCTTGGCAAATCATCTGAATTTCTTTCAAAGTGTTACAAAAGCAAAATTCAACTGAGTAATTTTAAAGAGCTTATTGACTTTATTCCGTGATTCATGAATCTGGAACCATACAGTCTATCAAATAGAAATGAGCTCCAAGAGCTAAAGAAGGCAAGAGATTTTATAGGCAAAAGGAGCGGGAACAAAGAAGTTGCACTAGGCAAAAAGCTGGTTGGTAATTACAAGTTTACTTTCCTTTAGGCGATGGTAGGGGTTTCTCGGGCAGATGACCTAACTAGTCCTGATCAGGAGATTCCTAACTGAATGGTTTAAGATTCAATTTCTGGGAAAGAGGAAACTGTATGTAAGTTAATTCTCAGTTTGGTGACATGACGCTTAACATCAGCAACCCTATTTTAGGCCTGTTTTCTTGTTTTTAACAGAGGGTAGTTATAGAAGATACATTTTTAAGACTACAGAAATTGACATTCAGACTTGAAACATTTCATATGGTGACTCAATGACAGAACAAATATTTGAACCAGCATTTGTTACCTTATCATTTTATTCTGGAAAATCTCAAATCTTCTCCTGGTTGATCTATAAATTACATCATTGATACACACACACACTCTCTCTCATTGCAGTGCAGCAGCTCCTGCTTCCATCCATAAACTCTCTGATATTGGTGATCTCCTCTCATTCAACAGAGTGAGTGACATGCTCAGGTTAACCCTACATCTTGCTAGAAATTTGGAGGATGAACCATATTCTCACAGGTAAGACCAGAATGAAAAAAAGAAAAAAAGAAAAAAGTTTATCCACTTACTGATGGTGAATCTTTGAAAGTCTCAAAAAAGCCATTCTTGGTTATAATTGCTTACTATTGAACTTGCTCATTAGTGTTTCCTGGTTCAAACTGTTTTCTGCTATGATGAATTGCTTATTAAGTATTCCATCCAATGTACTTCACCATGTGCAGGATTTTCACTTTGGTTTTCTCATAATGATCAAGTAATGAGAAGATTAAACAAGCCTGCTTGATTTATTAAAGATTGATTCTATGTAGGTTTTCTCATTAAATTTCAGCCACATAACTAAAACCAAAAATATGTAAAATAAAACCATAGCTCTGACATCACTGTTCTGTTTATTTCTATAGTTTAAAATAAATATCTTGATGAGAGCTTCCTTTTCAGCACATGCCATAATTGGAATGTTTGTTGCCATGGTGATGGGCTGTTGTGGCTCTTTATATCATAAGGGTCACAATTGGAGGTTAGCCTTTCTGAACAAAGAAAGAATTATCCAGGCCCGAAAGAAACACGTTATCCTACAAAAGTATATCCCATCTGTTCCTGGGAGACACTAATTTCCTTTGGTGATTAGCTTTATATACCAGTTGTATGGGTTTAGTTTAAAGTCAACCTTCTACCAATAAATAGAGCCATTTTGTGTATGATGTCAAATTAGGTTGTTCTAAGTTGTGAGACTGATCAGTCCCATTATCTATTCCCAAAGTGAATGGATGCCATCCTGTAAGTCTTCTGGGTTCATTGCCTGCTACACCTGATCTATTACTGGTTGGGAGTATTTTTCTATGGCATGGAACATAACACACAATGTAGTGATGGCTCTTAAAAAGAAATTATAATTTTGGGGAAATTTCAGAGTTGCCTCTGATATTACATCTATGAAAAAGTCAAACTCATACAAACAGAGAGTAGAAAAGTGGTTACCAGGGTTCTGGAGTGGGGGAAATAGGAAGAGGTTGGTAAAAGGGAAAAATGTTCAGTTATAAGATGAATAAGATCTGAGAATCTAATGTAAAACATGGTGATTATAGTTAATACGTTTTGTATAATTGAAATTCAATAAGAGGGAAATCCTAAATATTCTCATGAAAGAAAAGAAAGAGGAAGGAAAGAAGGAAGGAAGGAAGGAAGGAAGGAAGGAAGGAAGGAAGGAAGGAAAGAGAAATATGTGAGGTGATGAATGTTAATTAACTAGTTGGGGGAATCCTTTCACATTGCATACATATATCAAATCACCACAATGTACCTTTAAATATGTCACAATTTTATGTCAATTATACCTCAAAAAAGCTGAATTTTTAAAAAGATATTACATCCATGAAAAATGGAAGATTAATTGTGTTTAGCTTGATAACATTTAGGAACATAGAACATGAGTGATCAAAAAAATCTCCCAGGCTGATAGAATGTGGGCAAGATTTATTCATTACTCAATTCTGAATTGTCATGTTTACCAGGATTTTTGTCTTAATGCATAATTTATAAAGAAGCACACACTGGAAATGCTCCAATGGGTTTAATCCTAGTCTCTCAAAGTAAAAAGTTGTATTTAGAGATTACATACACTTTGTGTGGACTCCCTTGTTTACAATGGATTGTAAAAAGTTATAGTGAGATATCATACACTAATTTTCTCTGTTTTTCATTTTAGCATTTCCTTCAATATGAGCCTTCCTCTAGTTAGTAAGAGGTATCCATGTTAGCTTGTAGAGAGTTAGGTTGTTATCATAAGAATGCAAATAAAAACAATCTGGTGTTCTGTTTTTTTAATATTTTCAAAATAGAATTTTTGAGTCCAGATTAGAAATGGTTGTTTTGAAAGGCAATTTTTTAAATTTGAAAGAGTTGAAATTTACACAAGGCCCTAGAAAATAGGAATGATGGGACTCCAACAGAATAGTAGCACATTGATAAACTACCAAGCAATAGGAGGAAAGAGGATGGAGAATGACACAAAACACCCTGTCCCAAGAGAGGAGACAGATTCATTTTTCCTAATGAGTGGGAGTGTTACAGAATCCAAGCTCAGTCTGCTTGCTGCACAACAGGCCAATAATTGGGAGACAAGGTGTTGAGGCAAGGAATAGTGACTTAATTCAGAAAGCTAGGCATCCAAGAAGGTGGCAGACTAATGTCCCAGAGTACCATCTTATCAGGGTCTGGATGCCAGTTTCTTTTATAAAACAGAGAGTGGGAGGAGATGAGGAAGTAAAGTAAAAAAGGCCATTAATCTTGCAAAATATCTCATGGCTTGACCTGCATCAGGGAGGGGATGTGTTAATTTCTTCTTTTCTGAAGCCATTCACAGATGGACAGGGTCAGATTATCTCCCTGTGAGCTGAACAAAGGCATTTTAGTTTAACATTCAGGCCATTATGTATGCTCAGGCTTCCCTGAGGCAGGCCATTATGTATGCTATGACTATAGACAACATCCTTTTAGTGATTATAGTAAAAAAAGCAATGAAAAGAAAAGGTTAAAGTAAAAGAAACAGATCCAACATGGAGTCAGATTTTGCTCTTCCTTGTTACAATTCCCCACTCTCAATATCCATTTCACAATCTTGTGGGAAAAGGGGCAGAGACCACTCTAACTGCTTCCTGCTGTGTAGGGGCAATGAGGGGTGATCATGGAATGGAATTGATCAGCCTTGGGCAGGGAATAATTCTTAGAATTTTTAGTAAATAGTGCAGCTCTCAATTATTTGAACCTGTTGCTGTGTTGTTCAGTAGAACAGGATTAAAGTAGATTGACCCACTCTTCTCCAGCTGTAAGGAAATTGCAATCTCAACACTTATCCTTTTTGAAGAGCAACCTTAAGCTTTCTAAGGGTTCACAAACCCACTGCTCCCTAGGACTCTCAGGAGTTGGGTCGTTTTTTTATGATGGTGCAGCTTTAATCTGAGTGTGATGAATACAAGGTTTTATCCCAGCCAATTTGACAGATGAATGTGTGCTGAGTAATACCACATGTGGTCCTGTCCACCTTGCAGTCAGCTGGTGCTCAGGTCCTTGATCTCTCCAGGTTTTTTTTTTTTTTTTTAAATCAGTGTTCAGGTGTTCTCTTTTATAAATTTTATTTATTTATTTATTTTTATTTTTGGCTGTGTTGGGTCTTCACCTCTGTGCGAGGGCCCCCTCTAATTGCAGCAAGTGGGGGCCACTCTTCATCACGGTGTGCGGGCCTCTCACTATCACGGCCTCTCTTGTTGCAGAGCACAGGCTCCAGACATGCAGGCTCAGTAGTTGTGGCTCACAGGCCCAGTTGCTCCACGGCATGTGAGATCTTCCCAGACCAGGGCTCAAACCCGTGTCCTCTGCATTGGCAGGCAGATTCTCAACTACTGCACCACCAGGGAAGCCCTCTCCAGGTTTTAAGGAGGACTCAATCTCCAGGTCGGAAAGGATGTAAGGCTACTTCAGTTGGACAGACAGACCCTCTGGAAGCAAACTCATTAACAAAGGTTAGTATAGTGCCCAAAGCTTTAACATAATTAGCAACAGCTAGGTCTTTCAGAGCATTTACTGATTTACCTGTCCAGGCAGACACCTGGATTAGCCTACCATACTATATTTCAAAGTGACTTAATTTAATCCTACTTCTGGGAGCCACTCTGATCTGTAGCAAGGCAATTGGCAAGGCCTTATCCCAAGTTAAATTAGTTTCTTGACATACTTTAGCAATGCTCCTTTTCAATGTATGATTCATTTTCTCATTTCTTCCTGCTGATTGTGGTCTCAAGGATGAATGTAACTTCCAATTAATTTGCAGTGCTTTAGCCACTTGTTGTGTTATGCTAGAGAAAAAAGCAGGTCTGTTATCACTCTGAAGGGTGTTGTTAGATAGTCCAGACAGGGGAATAATTTCCTTAGGAGGACTTTAACCACTTTGGAGGCTTTTTCTGTCCAGGTGAGATATGCTTCTACCCATCCTGAAAAAGTGTCCACACACACCAGCAGGTATCTGAATTTTCCTGCAACACGAGGCATTTGAGTTAAGGCCTATTTGTCCATCCTCTTTGGGACAGGGGTCTTTCTGCTGAGTCTCCATCTGGGGAAGCCTGACAGCAGTTTGGGGGTTATTTTTAACACAAATCATGCAATTCTGAGTGACTCACTGGATGGTCTTTTGTAGGTGAGGTCCCATTATATACTTCTGAATCCATTGCAGGGTGGCATCTCTCCAGTAATGGGTACTGTCATGAATGTGCTTCAGCACAGTGTCCAAGAGGACCCTAAGAATCAAAACAGTTCCTTGTACTTTACATTTCCAGCCAGGTGAGTTATGATCAAGAGTGAAATCCCACTCTTTGGCCCTCTCCTTGTCCTTTTCTGAAAACACTGGCTGATATTTTGACAAGGCAATCTGCAGGAGAAGTGACCCTATCATGGCTTGATAATCACCTTCCTTTGCTTCTTTCTTTGCAGCTTGGTCAGCTAACAGATTGCCCTTTATTATATGAGTCTCTCCTTTCTGGTGGCCTGGGCAGTGCATTATGGCCACTTGTGAGGGCTTATGGACTGCTTCTAATAGTGACAGGATTTCAGAAGCATGTTTTATATCTTTATTTTGAAGTGAGAATTCCCCTTTCTTTCCAGATTGTCCCAAGAGCATGTATCACAGAGAATGCATAGAGGGAGTCTGTGTATATATTTACTCACTTCCCTTCAGCAAGGAGCAGGGCTCTTGTCAGACCAATGATTTCTGCCTTCTGAGCTGAGCTCCCTGGAGCCAGGGCTTTTGCTTCAAAAATTCTTTTAAGTGTTACCACTGCATACCCAGCACGTTGCCTACCTTGGTCCATGAAGCTGCTTCCATCAGTGAAAATTCCATATCTGGCTCTGCCAAGGGTTGGTCCTTTAAGTCTCGTCTGCTAGAGTACACTAGCTCAATGATGTGTAGGCAGTCGTGCTCTGGGGATTGTGCAGCATCAATTGGGAGCAACGTGGCTGGATTTAGGGCTGAAGTGACTTGAAGTCTTGCATTGGGATTGTCTAGGAGAATGACTTGGTACTTTCCCATTGTCCTGGAAGTCAGCCAATAGCCCCCTTTCTGTTCCAGCAAAGAAAGGACATGGTGAGGAATATACACACAGGTGGGTTGCCCCAGGGTAAACGTCTCAGCTTCCTGAAGTACATCACTAGTAGCTGCTACAGCTCAAAGGCAAGGGGGTCACCCCTTAACAGTCTGTTCTAGTTGTTTTGAGAAGTAGGCAACAAGTCGAGGGATATTACCCAGAGTTTGAATTAACACCCCAAGACTTATGCATTGTCTCTCATGTACATACATTTTGAAAAGTTTCTTTAAGTCCAGTAGTCCCCAAAGCTGGGGATGAAACTAACTTCATTTTTATTGTTTCAAAGGCTGTTTGGCCCTCTTTAGTCCAAGTAAGGGGCTCAAGATTGTGTCCCTTCAGTGCCTCATAGAGGAGCTTTACTATGAGCCCACAGTTTGGGATAAAAACCCGAGAGAACCCTGCCATCCCCAGAAAACCTCTCAGTTGTCTGTGGGTCCTGGGTGCTCCCAAACCTGCAATTGCCTGCTTTATTTTAGGCAAAAGATCCTGCTGTCCTTGGGAGAGGACAAAGCCTAGATACATGACTTGCTGTTTGTAAATCTGAACTTTTTCCTGGGAGACCTTATATCCACAATTGGCCAAATAGTTCAAGGTTCTGATTGTATTTTGTAGACATTTATCATATGCAGGGCTCACTATGATCAAGTCATCCACATATTGGACCAAAAGTCCTTTGTCCAATATTAACTTTCTAAGATCTCTAGCCAACATCTCCCCAAACAAGGTAGGGGAATTCTTAAATCCTTGAGGCAGGACTGCCCAACAATACTGTTGGACTGCCTGTGTTTCTGGGTCCTGCCATTCAAAAGCAAATAGCTGCTGTGTTTCTTCTGCAATAGGAATGCAGAAAAAAACATCTTTCAAGTCCAGGACTGAGAACTAGCTGTATTCTCCTGGAATAGTTGTGAACAGAGTGTATGGATTAGACACCACAGGGTGTACTCTTGGGTTACTTCATTAATAGTCCTCAAATTTGGACAAAACAATACTCTGTTGAGTTTGACTTTTTGACTGGGAGGATAGGGGTGTTATATGGGGACCTGCAAGGTTTAATCAGTCCTATTTTCAAAAACTTCTCCAGAATTGGCTGAATTCACTTTTCGGCCTCTTGTCTCAGAGGATATTGTTTTAGATTACGTGTCCCAGTATCCCTTTTTAATGGGATTTGTATTGGTCTTGCATTTTTGGCCTTCCCTGGAGTGCTGTCAGCCCACACTTCGGGCCTTACCTTTTTGTAGACCTCAGTGGGAAAGAGCTCTGTCTCCTTTTCTGGGGTTTCTATGAGCACCATTTGTAGGCTTAAAGTGTACTCCGGTGGGACCCTGATGTCAAGCTGTTCTGGTGAAAAAGTTACTTGAACATTTAATTTACAAAGGAGATCTCATCTCAAAAGGGGGACTGGACACTCTGGCGTATATAAGAAGCTATGTTTCAGGGTGAGGTCCCCTAGTTGGCATTCTAGAGGTTGTAAGAATGAACAGTTTTCTACTTCTTCAGAAACTCCTGTGACCAGGATAGACTGAGATGATAGTTTCTATGCCACCTTGGTATTTACCACAATATGTGGCACCCGTATCTATTAGAAAGTCAATCAACTTGTTCTCCATTGTCAAAGTTACCCAGGGCTCCTGTGGGGAAATTAGAATTGGACGCCTCAAGTCCAAGGGAGTTCCTGGACCTCTTCATTCATTATCAGAGTGTTCCTCTCTTTCTACCAAATGAGAGGTTCCTGTCTTCCTTCTATTATTCTACTTCCTATTTTTACTGTAAGGCAATCTTTTTTCCAATGCCCTTCTTCCTTGCAGTAAGGACATTGTTCCTTCCCCAATGGTAACTTACCTTCCTTTAGGTTACTCGCTTTCCAGGAATTCAATGCTGCTGCCCGAAAAGCTGCCTTCCATTTTGCATCTTCTTGCTTCTGTTGTTGTTCCCTGTTTCTGAATACTTAAGCAACATGTAAAAGCACTTGAGAAGGGTTCATTCCAAATGCACCATCTAACTTCTGTAAATTTATACTTATATCTGGGGCACTTTGCCCAATTCCGGTCATATTTACCATCCTTATGTTCTCAGGGGCCCCAGGGTCTGCATCAGTGTAGCACCTATAAGCTTGATAAATCCTTTCTAGAAACTCTGATGGATTCTCATTTGGTTTTTGTTTTATCTCCTAAATTTTGTTTAAGCTCTTTTGTCTAGGTACCCCCTTTTGAAGACCCACTAAGACAGATCTCCTATAACGTTCTAAAAGTGGCCTGCATCCATTATTAGGATCTCCGTTAGGCTCAGCAATGAGGATTGCCAGATTTGTTTCCGGAGTTCCATTTGGACCCACTAGATGGAGCTGGTGCACTTCCTCTCTAACCTTCTCAATGACCATCCTCCTTTCATACCCAGTAAGCATTATATTCATGAGTGTGAATGTCTGCCCAAGTGGGATGGTGAGTGGCAAATATAGAGGTGAAAAGTTCATTCATATGGAGTGGGTCCTCTTGGTAAACAGGGTTGTGGTTTTTCCAGGTAAGCAAATCTAAATTTGAGAATGGATTGTGCATCCATAGAAACCCAGTTGGTTGGCCATTTGCATTAAGGCTTCGTACAGGATATCAGTACAAGGGAAATTGCCCTGCTGTGGGAAGGGGCTCCCAGTCCAAACTGGGTGCCTTGTCAGGTCTTAGGTGGTGATACTAAACCAGGTCCCTGAGCCCTGTGGTTTAACAGAGAAACTTCTATTCGATCCCCATGGGTAAAAGAAACAGGAGGTGGTGAAATGAGTGAATATGTTGGCGGTGTAGTGGGGGGATATTGGAACAATGGCTGGTGCAGCATGTTTGGCCAGTGGGAGAGTTGGATAAGCCAGAGGGGGGTTTAAGTTTTGAAGTAACATGTCCCCACTCTCATTTTATCCCTCTTCCCCTTGTAGAACAGGTTCCCCCTTGGGTTTCCTTTCAGACTGCTGCACCATAACATGGCAGCCCTCTGACTTCTTTTACTCCTGATGCAATAGCATAAATGCTTCTACATATGGAATCTCATCTCTTTCCCCTGCTCTTTTGCAAAACACTTCTAATTGTGAGATCATATAACAATTGAGTGAGCCATTCAGGGGTCATTGCTGTTCTGATGCTAACATATACTGATTCCACACCCTATTACAATAGTACACTATCTTTTTCTTAGTCATAGGCTCATGGCTACGTTTTGCCCATTTATCTAATATATGCCCCGAAGGGCTTTCCTTTAGGATAGATGAAGTATTTCCCATTTTTATAAGTTTGTATAACACTGAAACACAAAAGACTCAAACAAATTCCTACACAAAAAGCACAAATTCCAACATTGATGCACACAAAACAGAAACCAACAACCTGGTTCCCAAATCAGGTAGAGTACAACAACAATTCCCCTCTCCAACAGGGCACCCCAATCAAACAAACTGGCTGGTCCCATAAAGGGAAAGCCCAAAATGAGGGGGGAATTTGTTCCTGGTTGTACACGCCAGAGCGAATTACCCTACTAATCGAGTCCATCAACTCGCAGAAGTTTGTCAGTTCCTTGCTTCAACTGCCAAACACTGGGGTAGCTGGTGCCACTTCAGGGAAATTTGAAGGGAAGATCCTCAGGACAAATGGTCCTGGCAGCTGCTAAAGCCTTGCCCCCAAGTTCCCTCATCGTGGCCAGTTAGCCTCAAACAGCAAGCCTCGTGGCTGGCTCGCCAAATTTGCGACCAAATCCAAGCTTGGTCTGCTCGCCACATGACAGGCCAATAATTGGGAGACAAGGTGTTGAGGCAAGAATAGCGACTTTATTCAGAAAGCCAGGTGTCTGAGAAGATGACGGACTAATGTCCCAGAGTACCATCTTATCGGGGTCTGGATGCCAGTTTCTTTTATAAAACAGAGAGGGGTAGGAGATGAGGAAGTAAAGTAAAAGGCCATTAGTCTTGCAAAATATCTCCTGGCTTGACATGCATCGGGGAGGGGGTGTGTTAATTTCTTCTTTTCTGCAGCCATTCACAGATGTGCAGGGTCAGATGGTCTCCCTGTGAGTTGAACAAAGGCACTGAAGTTTAACATTCAGGCAGAGGGGCAGGGTTCCCTGAAGCAGGCCACTATGTATGCTTACAGCTGTAGACAGCATCCTTTTAGTGATTATAATAACAAAAGCAATGAAAAGCAAAGATTATAGTAAAAGAAACATATCCAACATGGAGTCAGATTTTGCTCTACCCTGTTACAGGAGAATTATTCAAACTATTTTGGGGAAGGGGTGGGATTTCCAAGGTATTGGGACACTGCCCAATTTTGGCCCTTTATGGTCAGCCTCGGAACTGTCATCGTGCCTGTGGTTGTACCATTTAGCATGCTAATGTAGTACAATGAGTATATAATGAGGCTCAAGGTCTACAGAAATCAAATCTTCCACCATCTTGGGCTTAGTTGGTTCTAAAATTTTTGTTGTGTACTTTTTCTTTTCCTCCATGGCTGTGTCATTCTTTTAAGGGTTGCGCCCTGCCCCCTTCCTTCTTGACTTAAAACCTAGTTTTAATACCTAAACTAATGGCAGTTTTCACCTTCCTTAGAAATGTAATCTTAATCAACCAGTCTGAAATTTTCTAGCCAGCAACACTGAGTTAATCTGCTACTTGTCTCTCTCCATCTCCCAAAGGAAGAAAATGAAATCTGCATGATAAAACCCACCCCATTCCCTTCCCCAAAGAAGATGTCCTGGCCTATAAACAATTCTTTCTTTTCTTTTGCTAATAGTTTCCTTGACCCAACTTTCTTCATATAAAAATCTTCCATTATGTACAACCCCTCAGAGAACCCATGAAGTTGCTAGATGGGATGCTGTCTAATTCATGAATTTCTTAATAAAGCCAATTAGATCATCAAATTTACTCAGTTAAATTTTGTTTTTTAATAGCTTCCAGAGAGCCATATACTGTTTCTCTTGTTTTTGAGACCCTGTCTAGACACCAGGAGAACAAACCTAGGTTATCAGCTGGATGATGAGGGAGATGGGTCTGTCATTCCCTGTTGCTCCAGATGACAATTAGCCAGTCCTCTGAAGCAGAATCACCTCTGCTGACCCACAGCTTATAAGTTTGTGTGAATGTATCAGTAAAGATAGGAGGACTGACCAGCTGAGTCTAGCTGAAAACACCAACTCACAGCATCATAAACTAAATAAATGTTGTTGTTTTATTCCAATAATGTTTAGAGATTTTTATTTTTTGCTGCTTAGCAATAACAAACTGATAACTAGAGATTGGATGCTGCCATAACAAAAGTCTAAAATATGTGCCATTGGCTTTAGGACCAAGCTGCAGGTTAAGTATGGAAAAGTGGTGGGGAAATTGATAGCAAAAACATTAAAAAAAAAAAGCAAGTAAACTGTGATTAAGGGATGGAAAAATAATTGATATTGAAGACTGTAGAAAATAGGTGACACACATTTTGTAGTACAAAACAACTGGCAAAAATGCTGTATAAAGTAATTTAGAAGATGGAGAATATATACATTTTTGGATTTGGCCAAAGAAATACTCAGATCTTCAGAATGTTGAAAATGTCAGGTGGCAGGACCTGGGTTGTAAGATAAAATTGTTTCTCTTCTCCAGTCTCCAAAGATAGTAAAAATTCCTCAAAATACAATGAGGTTTAAAGGTAAAGATCAAATTAAGGTGTGGCTGGAAAACTCTTTGATAAGACCTAGTAGAATTGTTTTTGGTAGATCCTGTAAGCCAGATAAAAGAGCTTCTAGGAATCTTAAGGACATTATCACTCAGCAGACTGACATAGAATAGAAAAGTAACTATAAATAAGTCTAGAGCTGTACTGTCCAATATAACATCTATTCACCACATGTGATTATTAAATTGAAATTAATAAAAAATGAGTAACACTTAAAAATCAGTTCCTCAGTTGCACTAGATGCATTTCAAGTGCTCAATAGACACACGTGACTAAGGGTTTTTGTGTTGACAGTGGAGAATATTGAACATTTCTATCATAGAAACATATTGGATATTGCTGGTCTAGAAAAAGAAGTATGTCTCAAGCACAATTGTGAGTGTGTTTTTTTGAGCATGAAATGAAGTATAATCACATAATTAGGAATCATTCAAAGATTTTAACATATATATTATATTATGTATATATGAAAAAGTGTTAAAATCATACTATGTAAAGAACTTATACAACTTAATAGAAAAAATCCAATTAAAAATGGGCAGAGGAACCAAATAGACATTTTTCAAAAAGACATACAAATGGCCAACAGGTACATGAAAACGGGCTCAAAATCACTAATCATTAGGAAAACGCAAATCCCAAACCACAAAGAGGTATCATTTAACAACTGTCAGAATGGCTATTATCAAGAAGATTTCTTGAAAAATAACAAGTGTGGACAAGGGTGTGGACAAAAAAGAACACTTGCACACAGTTGGTGAGAATGTAAATTGATGCAGCTATCATGGAAAACAGTATGGAGGTTCCTCAAAAAGATAAAAATAGAACTACCATATGATCAATTCCACTACTAAGTACTTATGTGAAGAAATTGAAATCACTATCTCAAAAAGATATCTACACCCCCATGTGCATTGCACCATTATTTACAATAGTAAAGACATGGAAACAGTCTAAGTATTCATCAATAGATGAATGGGGAAAGAAAATGTGGTATACAAGTACAAAGAAATATTATTCAGCTGTAAAAAAGAAGGAAATTCTGCCATTTGCAACAAACATAGATAAACCCTGAAGACATTATGCTAAGTGAAATAAGTCAGACAGAGAAATACAAATACCATGAAATCTCACTTATATGTGGAATCTAAAACAACAACAGAGGAGGAGCTTCAAGATGGAGGAAGAGTAAGACGTGGAGATCACCTTCCACCCCACAAATACATCTACATGAGAAATACATCTACATGAGAAATACATCTACATGTGGAATAACTCCTACAGGACACCTACTGAATGCTGGCAGAAGACCTCAGACCTCCCAAAAGGCAAGAAACTCCCCACGTACCTGGGTAAGGCAAAAGAAAAAAGAAAAAACAGAGACAAAAGAATAGGGATTGGACCTGCACCAGAGGGAGGGAGCTGTGAAGGAGGAAAGGTTTCCACGGACTAGAAGCCCCTTCATGGGCGGAGACTGCGGGTGGCAGAGGTGGGAAGCTTTGGAGCCACGGAGGAGAGCGCAGCAAAAGGGGTTCAGAGGGCAAAGCGGAGAGATTCCCGCACAGAGGATCGGTGCCTACCAGCACTCACCAGCCCAAGCGGCTTGTCTGCTCACCCGCCAGGACGGGTGGGGGCTGGGAGCTGAAACTCGGACTTCAGTCGAATCCCAGGGAGAGTACTGGGTTTGGCTGTGTGAACACCGCCTGAAGGGACTAGTGTGCCACAGCTAGCCAGGAGGGAGTCCGGGAAAGTCTGGAGCTGCCAAAGACGCAAGAGACTTTTTCTTGCCTCTTTGTTTCCTGGTGCACGAGCAGAGGGGATTAAGAGCACCTCTTAAAGGAGCTCCAGAGATGGGCGTGAGCCGCGACTATCAGCACGGACCCCAGAAACAGGCATGAGACACTAAGGCTGCTGCTGCAACCACCAAGAAAGCTGTGTGCAAGCACAGGTCACTATCCACACCTCCCCTCCTGGGGGTCTGTGCAGCCCGCTACTGCCAGGGTCCCGTGATCCAAGGACAACTTCCCTGGGAGAAAGCACAGTGCATCTCAGGCTGGTGCAACATCACACTGGCCTCTGCTCCCACAAGCTCAACCCCCATCCATACCCCTCCCTCCCCCAGGCCTGAGTGAGCCAGAGGCCCCAAATCAGCTGCTCCTTTAACTACGTCCTGTCTGAGCGAAGAACAGACGCCCTCAGGCAACGTACATGCAGAGGCGGGTCCAAATCCAAAGCTGAACCCCGGGAGCTGTGTGAACAAAGAAAAGAAAGGGAAATTTCTCCCAGCAGCCTCAGGAGCAGCGGATTAAATCTCCACAGTCAACTTGATGTACCCTGCATCTGTGGAATACCCGAATAGACAACGAATCATCCCAAATTGAAGAGGTGGACTTTGGGAGCAACGATATATATATATTTTTCCCTTTTTCTCTTATTGTGAGTGTGTATGTGTATGATTCTGTGTGTGATTTTGTCTTTGTAGCTTTGCTTTTACCATTTGTCCTAGGGTTCTGTCTGTCCATTTCTTTTTTTATTTAAAATATTTTTTTCTTAATATTTATTTTTTATTTTAATAATTTTATTTTACTTTATTTTATTTTATTTTATCTTCTTCTTTCATTCTTTCTTTTTTTCTCCCTTTTATTCTGAGCTGTGTGGAGGACAGGATCTTGGTGCTCTAGCCAGGGCTCCAGCTAGTGCTCCAGCCAGTGCTCCTCAGGGCTGTGCCGCTGAGGTGGGAGAGCCAAGTTCAGGGGACTGGTCCACAAGAGACCTCCCAGCTCCATGTAATATCAAATGGTGAAAATCTCCCAGAGATCTCCATCTCAATGCCAAAACCCAGCTCCACTCAATGACCAGCAATCTACAGTGCAGGACACCCTATGCCAAACAACTAGCAAGTCAGGAACACAACCCCATCCATTAGCACAGAGGCTGCCTAAAATCATAATAAGGCCACAGACACCCCAAAACATACCACCAGACGTGGACCTGCCCACCAGAAAGACAAGATCCAGCCTCATCCACCAAAACACAGGCACTAGTCCCCTCCACCAGGAAGCCTACACAACCCACTGAAACAACCTTATCCACTGGGGAAAGACAACAAAAACTATGGAAACTACAAACCTGCAGCCAGAAAAAAGGAGACCCCAAACACAGTAAGTTAAGCAAAATGAGAAGACAGAGAAACACACAGCAGATGAAGGAGCAAGGCAAAAACCCACCAGACCTAACAAATGAAGAGGAAATAAGCAGTCTACCTGAAAAAGAATTCAGAATAATGATAGTAAAGATGATCCAAAATCTTGGAAATAGAATGGAGAAAATACAAGAAACGTTTAACAAGGACCTAGAAGAATAAAGAGCAAAGAAACTGTGATGAACAACACAATAAATGGAATTAAAAATTCTCTAGAAGGGATCAGTAGCAGAATAACTGAGGCAGAAGAATGGATAAGTGACCTGGAAGATAAAATAGTGGAAATAACTACTGCAGAGCAGGAAAAAAAAAAAAAAGATTGAAAAGAATTGAGGACAGTCTCAGACACCTCTGGGACAACATTACATGCACCAACATTCGAATTATAGGGGTCCCAGAAGAAGAAGAGAAAAAGAAAGAGACTGAGAAAATATTTGAAGAGATTATAGATGAAAATTTCCCTAATATGGGAAAGAAAATAGTTAATCAAGTCCAGGGAGCACAGAGAGTCTCATACAGGATAAATCCAAGGAAAAACACACCAAGACACATATTAATCAAACTATCAAAAATTAAATACACAGAAAAATATTAAAAGCAGCAAGGGAAAAACAACAAATAATACATAATGGAATCCCCATAAGGTTAACGGCTGATCTTTCAGCAGAAACTCTGCAAGACAGAAGGGAGTGGCAGGACTAACTTGAAATGATGAAGGAGAAAATCCTACAACCAAGGTTACTCTACCCAGCAAGGATCTCATTCAGATTTGATGGAGAAAGTAGAAGATTTACAGACAGGCAAAAGGTAAGAGAATTCAGCACCAAGTAAGCAGTTTTACAACAAATGCTAAAGGAACTTCTCTAGGCAGGAAACACAAGGGAAGGAAAAGATCTACAATAATAAACACAAAACAGTTGAGAAAATGGTAATAGAAACATACATATCAATAATTACCTCAAATGTAAATGGATTAAACGCTCCAACCGAAGGACATAGACTGGCTGAATGGATACAAAAACAAGACCCATATATATGCTGTCTACAAGAGACCCACTTCAGACCTAGGGACACATACAGACTGAAAGTGAGGGGATGGAACAAGATATTCCATGCAAATGGAAATCAAAAGAAAGCTGGAGTAGCAATTCTCTTAGCAGACAAAATAGATTTTAAAATAAAGACTATTACAAGAGACAAAGAAGGACACTACATAATGATCAAGGGATCAATGCAAGAAGAAGATATAACAATTGTAAATATTTATGCACCCTACATAGGAACGCCTCAATACATAAGGCAAATACTAACAGCCATGAAAGGGGAAATTGACAGTAACACAATCATAGAAGGGGACTTTAACACCCCACTTTCACCAATGGACAGATCATCCAAAATGAAAATAAATAAGGAAACACAAGCTTTAAATGATACATTAAACAAGATGGACTTAATTGATATTTAAAGGACATTCCATCCAAAAACAACAGAATACATTTTCTTCTCAAGTGCTCATGGAACATTCTCTAGGATAGATCATATCTTGGGCCAAAAATCAAGCCTTGGTAAATTTAAGAAAATTGAAATTGTATCAAATATCTTTTCCGACCAGAACACTATGAGACTAGATACCAATTACAGGAAAAAATATGTAAGAAATACAAACACATGGAGGCTAAACAACACACTACTTGATAACAAAGAGATCACTGAAGAAATCAAAGGGGAAATAAAAAAATACCTAGAAAAAAAAGACAATGAAAACACAACAACTCAAAACCTATGGGATGCAGTAAAAGCAGTTCTAAGAGGGAAGTTTATAGCAATATAATGTTACTTCAAGAAACAAGAAACATCTCAAATAAACAACCTAACCTTTCACCTAAAGCAGTTAGGAAAGAAGAACAAAAAAAACCCCAAAGTTAGCAGAAGGAAAGAAATCATAAAGATCAGATCAGAAATAAATGAAAAAGAAATGAAGGAAATGATAGCAAAAATCAATAAAACTAAAAGCTGGTTCTTTGAGAAGATAAACAAAATTGACAAACCATTAGCCAGACTTATCAAAAAAAAGGGAGAAGACTCAAATCAAAAGAATTAGAAATGAAAAAGGAGAAGTAACCACTGACACTGCAGAAATACAAACGATCATGAGAGATCACTACAAGCAACTCTATGCCAATAAAATGCACAACCTGGAAGAAATGGACAAACTCTTAGTAATGCAGAACCTTCTGAGATTGAAGCAGGAGGAAATAGAAAATATGAACAGACCAATCACAAGCACTGAAATTGAAACTGTGATTAAAAATCTTCCAACAAACAAAAGCCCAGGACCAGATGGCTTCACAGGCGAATTCTGTCAAACATTTAGAGAAGAGCTAACACCTATCCTTCTAAAAATCTTCCAAAATATAGCAGAGGGAGGAAAACTCCCAAAATCATTCTACGAGGCCACCATAACCCTGATACCAAAACCAGACAAAGATGTCACAAAGAAAGAAAACTACAGGCCAATATCACTGATGAACATAGATGCAAACATCCTCAACAAAATACTAGCAAGCAGAATCCAACAGCACATTAAAAGGATCATACACTATGATCAAGTGGGGTTTACCCCGGGAATGCAAGGATTCTTCAATATATGCAAATCAATCAACGTGATACACCATATTAACAAATTGAAGGAGAAAAATCATATGATCATCTCAAACAATGCAGAGAAAGCTTTCAGCAAAATTCAACACCCATTTATGATAAAACCCTCCAGAAGGTAGGCATAGAGGGAACTTTTGTCAGCATAATAAAGGCCATATATGACAAACCCACAGCCAACATCGTCCGCAATGGTGCAAAACTGAAACCATTTCCACTAAGATCAGGAGAAAGAGAAGGTTGCCCACTCTCACCACTATTATTCAACATAGTTTTGGAAGTTCTAGGCACAGCAAACAGAGAGGAAAAAGAAATAAAAGGAATCCAAATAAGAAAAGAAGTAAAGCTGTCACTGTTTGCAGATGACATGATACTATACATAGAGAATCCTAAAGATGCTACCAGAAAACTACTAGAGCTAATCAATGAATTTGGTAAAGTAGCAGGATACAAAATTAATGCACAGAAATCCTGCATTCCTATATACTAATGATGAAAAATCTGAAAGTGAAATTAAGAAAACACTCCCATTTACCACTGCAACAAAAAGAACAAAATATCCAGGAATAAACCTACCTAAGGATACAAAAGACCTGTATGCAGAAAATTATAAGACACTGATGAAAGAAATTAAAGATGATACAAATAGATGGAAACATATACCATGTTCTTGGGTTGGAAGAATCAACATTGTGAAAATGACTCTACTACCCAAAGCAATCTACAGATTCAATGCAATCCTTATCAAACTACCACTGGCATTTTTCACAGAACTAGAACAAAAAAATTCACAATTTGTATGGAAACACAAAAGACCCCGAATAGCCAAAGCAATCTTGAGAAAGAAAAACGGAGCTGGAGGAATCAGGCACCCTGACTTCAGACTATTCTACGAAGCTACAGTAATCAAGACAGTATGGTACTGGCACAAAAACAGAAATACAGATCAATGGAACCAGATAGAAAGCCCAGAGATAAACCCGCCCACATATGGTCACCTTATCTTTGATAAAGGAGGCAAGAATATACAGTGGAGAAAAGACAGCCTCTTCAATAAGTGGTGCTGGGAAAACTGGACAGCTACATGTAAAAGAATGAAATTAGGACACTCCCTAACACCATACACAAAAATAAACTCAAAATGGATTAAAGACCTAAATGTAAGGCAAGACACCATCAATCTCTTAGAGGAAAACATAGGTAGGATACTCTGTGACATAAATCACAGCAAGATCCTTTTTGACCCACCTCCTAGAGAAATGGAAATAAAAACAAAAATAAAAAAGTGGGACCTAATGAAACTTCAAAGCTTTTGCACAGCAAAGGAAACCATAAACAAGACGAAAAGACAACCCTCAGAATGGGAGAAAATATTTTCAAATGAAGCAACTGACAAAGAGTTAATCTCCAAAACATACAAGCAACACATGCAGCTCAATATCAAAAATACGAACAACCCAATGCAAAAATGGGCAAAAGACCCAAATAGACATTTCTCCAAAGAAGATATCCAGATTGCCAACAAACACATGAAAGAATGCTCAACATCATTAATCATTAGAGAAATGCAAATCAAAACTACAATGAGATATCATCTCACACCAGTCAGAATGGCCATCATCAAAAACTCTACAAGCAATAAATGCTGGAGAGGGTGTGGAGAAAAGGGAACCCTCTTGCACTGTTGGTGGGAATGTAAATTGATACAGCCACTATGGAGAACAATATGGAGGTTCCTAAAAAACTAATAATAGAACTACCATATGACTCAGCAGTCCCACTACTGGGCATATACCCTGAAAAAACCATAATTCAAAAAGAGTCATTTACCAAAATGTTCATTTCAGCTCTATTTACAATAGTCAGTACATGTAAGCAACCTAAATGTCCATCAACAGATGAATAGATAAAGAAGATGTGGCACATATATATATAATGGAATATTACTCAGCCATAAAAAGGAATGAAACTGAGTTATTTGTAGTGAGGTGAATGGACCTAGAAACTGTCATACAGAGTGAAGTAAGTCAGAAAGAGAAAAACAAATACCATATGCTAACATGTATATATGGAATCTTAAAAAAGCAAAAAAAAAAAAGAATGGTCAGAAGAAACTAGGGGCAAGATGGGAGTAAAGCTGCAGACCTACTAGAGAATGGACTTGAAAATACGGGGAGGGGGAAGGGTAAGCTGGGACAAAGTGAGAGAGTGGCATGGACATATGTGCAATACCAAACGTAAAATAGATAGCTAGTGGGAAGCAGCCGCATAGCACAGGGAGATCAGCTCGGTGTTTTGTGACCTCCTAGAGGGGTGGGATAGGTAGAGTGGGAAGGAGGGAGATGCAAGAGGGAAGAGATATGGGGACATATGTATATGTATAACTGATTCATTTTGTTATAAAGCAGAAACTAACACACCATTGTAAAGCAATTATACTCTAATAAAGATGTTAAAAATAAGTAAGTCAATAAATAAATAAATTAATTAAATAAAACAACAACAAACTTATAGATACAGAAAACAGCTAGTGGTTTCCAGAGGCAGCAGGTGGTAGTGAGGGAAAATGGGTAAAGGGGGTCAAAAGATACAAACTTCCAGTTATAAGATAAATAAGTCCTTACAATTAAGTATAAAGATTATTCTTTGCAACTCAAATGTAGATTAGCATTTAGTTTCTAATAAGTTTGTGCTAACCAATTCTGCTACCCATAAGTATTTCCTCTTCTCGTATTAGATAACTGAGTGTACATTATAGTATTTGTAAATGTTGGCTTAAAAAATTTGTACAATGTGAGAGTTGCCAGTTAAGTTTTATTTGGGGTAAAATGAGGACTGCAACACGGGAGACGGCATTTCAGATAGCTCTGAGAAACTACTCCAAAGAAAGGGGTGGGGGGGGGAAGGTCAATATATATGTGATTTTGGTGAAGGGGGAATACATGCAATCAAGCACATATTTTTGCAGAATGTCTCATGAGGTTTACTGCTAGTCACAAGGAGCAGACGTCACCACGGAGGAATTTAGTGCTTTTCTAGATATGAGGAGATGGAAGAACTGGGCTCATAAAATCAGCTCCTGAAAATATCTAACTATCTGAAGACCTGTTCTGCCAGATTTTCTCAGAGCACCGAGTGCCTCATTCCTGATCTCCACCTTGAATTCCTTTCAGGGGATGTTGAAGGTCAGCAGCTGTAGTGGCACCTGATTTAATCCTTGTAGGGGTAAATGGCAAGTGTCCACGGCAAGTGCCAATTTGCAGTTGACAGAGACCCCTCATGGTCATAAATTCGACCATGCTTTGGGAGGCATTTCATGACCATTTCATCCCACAGTGCTAGGAAGGCTCATTCCTAGGTCTGGAAAAGATTTTGCTGATAGGCCACTCAATGTGCTATTACTGGACTAGGTCTTAATAGTCAAAGATCTCTGGACCACCTCTCCTTACTAGCCTGTAATCGTCCAGGAGAAAAATCCCTCTTATTGCATCTTCCCATATCTAGAGTTACTATTACAATCATTGACTGCATACAGAACTATATATTTGATCAACTGCTTCAAGTCGCCTAGTCATCATTATTTGTGTTGGAGGCTCAGTTGCACATTTGGTAATACAAGAAATTATAATCTTATAAAACGGCAAAAAGTGCAAATAATATATCTAATAAGGTTAATAGAGTTGTAAGTAAATATTTAAGCCAAGAGCTTTCCAGACCAAACCAGGTTTTGAAGAGGTCGTCAAGACTAGGGAGTGAGTCATTTAAGGCAGAGATCTGATTTTTCATATGCTTCATTAAATGTGTTACATTAGAGGATTCATCAGGTATGAAAACACAGTATTCAGTTTGAATTATGGCACAGGTGCCTCCCTGAAATGCTGTAAGGATGTTGAGGACCATGCGGTTTTGTAGCACCACTTTCCTCATCATAGAGACCAAAGAATTCAATAGGCTAATAGCCTGGTTACTATCATTTAAAGCCTGTTGAGTGAATTTTGTTAAGGCTTCCATATGGCCGATTACATTCTCCAATCCTATTGAAGGCACAAAAATGGCTACTAAATGGTCATACCAGTGGAATACAGATCTCTTGACCCATCGGGCTTGTACCAATGGTAGATTGGCTGGGGTCATCCCTAAATTGTTATTTATATGACCTTGAGTCCATGGGGATCCCAGGGTACATCTTCCTATCCATCCTGGTGGAAACCAGGGCCATAAATTAATACCACAAATCCACTGAGTTCCATTAGGTGCAGCCCAGTGAATCTCTGGTAGTCTGACCCAGTTGGTTCCATACCAATCACTCTCTCTAAGGGTAATAATATGTAGCCATTGTTCATAAGACACCCAGCCTAAATTCCTAATGTTACTAGGCTGGTCATCCTTAGTATGATTTAATTGTTCCCAACATAGAGGAGCTTTTAAACTTAAATGACCATAGCCTGATGTTAACCACAAAAAAATTCATACCATAATTGTGGGAGGTTTCCTTTTAATAGATGAGAGGTAACAGTTTTTGATTGAGGCTTAGCTCATCGTTTTTATTGAGCTTGAGTGACCCTAAAAGAAAGTTTGTATCTATGGCCAGGGTCAGAGCAGGTATTATTAATTGTCCAGGTGAGAGGATCCCACCTAGTAATATCAGGAGTAGCCTGAACAGGCCTGAATTTTCTTTCTTCTAAAATAAATTTCCTAAGGGCTACCCAATTCGAGCCTTGGAGGGCAGAAATCTACCAAGGTAACATAAAAGTATCAGACACAGGTAATTGGCCAGAAACCCAAAAATTGGATTGATTCTTTAAATTAGCATAGGATGGTGCCCATGATATGAAAACATTTGATTCATATGCAAAGGTCCAAGATGTCAGGAAAACATTATAAATGGTCATACAAGTCAGGTCCAGCATCTTGGGTAAGCTGTCTACTTCTGATGTCATCTTCTTCTCATCCTGCTGTGAGTGTAGTTTCTCCTCTACTTGAGCATCATTTTAAGGTGAGTTTGAAGTCAGCAGTCCTCTCTACACACCAGCCGGTGCAGGGGACTTTTTCCCCTTTTTAAGTGGGAATTATGAATCCAAGAGTCAATTCCCTTTAATTCAGCTGCACATGAGCTAGTTAAGAGTACCTGGTGAGGGCCTTTCCATCTGGGTTGTAGTGAGTCATTTAAATGATGTCTTTTCCAATGTACATAATGTCCTGGTTGCAGGTCATGG
The DNA here is from genome assembly GCF_965194825.1 of Balaenoptera physalus. Taxonomy (NCBI): domain Eukaryota; kingdom Metazoa; phylum Chordata; class Mammalia; order Artiodactyla; family Balaenopteridae; genus Balaenoptera; species Balaenoptera physalus. Next base: position 47,348,157 of record NC_138896.1, on the reverse strand, counting down.
GATATCTGATATTCATTCAAAGATAGATTACTAGAATAAGCTTTAGAAACAAGCTTAGAATGCTCTTTTAGGAGCTCAATTAAGCTTTTACAGTAATGTAACATGTCCCCTTTTAATAATGTAGGTTCATACAATCCTTCATTTAGTCTCATTGGGCTCCCAGTGGTAATTTCAAAAGGAGACAAATGATGTTTCCAAAGGGAGTAGATCTTAGGTTGAGGAGGACCAATGGAAGGGCCTTTGGCCAGGGTAAGGAATAAGCATCTATAATTTTAGCCAATTGATTTTTAATTGTTCCCTTTGTTCTTTCTACTAGCCCAGAGGACTGGGGGTGATAAGCACAATGGAAATGCTGCATAATTGGCCAGATTTTGCGAATTTCCTTGACAATTTGTCCAGTAAAATGGGTTCCCCTATCACTATGTATTTCTGCATGGACTCCCAAAATGGGAATCACCCTTTCTAATATTAATTTGCCTACCATCTGCACAGTGCCCCTTCTGCATGGGAATGCCTCAACCTAATGTGAAAACATACAAACCATAACAAGTATGTACTGGTAACATTGAGAGGGGGGCATTTGGATAAAATCAATCTGCCAACTTTCAAAAGGGCAGCAGGTAATGGAAAGCTTCCCTGAGAACTATGTAATGGCTTACCTGGGTTGTATTTTGGACACATGGTACATCTAGAATAAACTTTCTGACCTATAGTGAAAGAAGGCTTCCAAAAAAATTATTTACCCCACAATATGATCTTATCTGGGTTCCAATGAGTTAACGCATCAATATATTGTAAAATGAGGTATTGAGCTCCAAAAGGAAGGATAGGTTTTCCATTTGGGCCTATCCAGAGCCCTTTACTGGAGTCAAACCTTCCTCCTTTTTGTTTCCAACTATCCTTTTCTCCTTTTGGTGCCATTTCCTGAAAAATTGACAGGGTGTCAGTAAGGTTACTGGGAGGCTGAAAAGAGAAAACAGCTGTTAGTTGACTATTATCATTCTGCAGAGCTGCTGTTTTGGAGGTGTGATCAGCTAAAGAGTTCCTTTTTGCTTAAGTGGTGTCAGCCTTTGAATCACCTGGTACCTTAATGATAGCTAACACACTTTGAAGTAGAATTGCATCCAATAATTTTGCAACTTTTCTCGTATTTTTAATAGGTTGTCCTCAGGATGTTAAAAATCCTCTTTATTTCCAGAGTGTGTCAAAAATCATGTGCTACGCTAAAAGCATAGTGGCTCTCAGTGTAAATGTTAGCAGATTTCCCTTCTGCCAACTGGCAGGCTCTTGTTAGCACTATTAATTCAGCCTGTTGGGCAGAAGAGACATTAGGTAAGGGACTATTCTCAAGGGTTGATATTGGAGAAAGGTCAGCATAACCAGCTTGATACTTTCCATGAGGTCCTCACAGATATGAATAATATAAAATCAGGATTATCCATAGAGTTTTCTCGGAGCTCAGTCCTGGGAGATAAAAGATTGTCAGTTAAAACAATACAATCATGTTTTTCATTATTGACATCTGATACTTCTGGTAGTGATGTGACTGGATTAAGCTTGTTGCATCTGTGAAGAGTTATGTTTGGCAAGAGCAAGACCACCTCATGGGAAGTTAATTGACTTGCAGAATAATGTTGTGTGTGATAAGAGTTTAGTAAGCCTTCCAAAGAATGAGAAAGAAAGATAGTAAGAGGGTGACTCATGACTATCTCTTCTGACAGCACAGCTGTCGCTGTGACAGTGTGGAGGCAAGGGGGGAAGCCCCTGGCTACCGAATCTAGCTGTGGACTATAATATCCTATCAGCTGATAGTAACCACCAAGTTGCTGGGTTAGTACACCTAATGCAGTCTCCTTGTTTTCATGAACAAAGTGGAAGAAAGGTAGATCATAATTTGGATGCACCGGGGCTGGGGCCTTGGCCAGAAGTTTTTTATGGTCTCTACAGCTTCAGAATGTTCTACATTCCAGCAAAGAGGTTCAGGTTGGTCTTGTTTTAGTAGATTATACAGTGGTTGAGTTATTAAGGAAAAATTTGGAACCCAGTTCCTACAGTAGCCTGCAAGTCCTAAAAATCCCAATTCTCTTTTTGTCCTTGGGGCAGGGAAGGCTACAATGCCTTTCACTCTATCCAGATCAATTAAAAATCCTTCTATAGATCCACCAGAGGGCACACAGCAGAACCAAGAAGAACAACAAACCTGCAGCCTGTGGAACAAAAACCACATTCAGAGACAGAGAGACAAGATGAAAAGGCAGAGGGCTATGTACCACATGAAGGAAAAAGATAAAACCCAGAAAAACAACTAACTGAAGTGGAGATATGCAAACTTCCAGAAAAACAATTCAGAATAATGATAGTGAAGATGATCCAGGACCTCGGAAAAAGAATGAAGGCAAAGATCGAGAAGATGCAAGAAATGTTTAACAAAGAACTAGAAGAATTAAAGAACAAACAAAGAGAGATGAAAAATACAATAACTGAAATTAAAAATACACTAGAAGGAATCAATAGCAAAATACCTGAGGCAGAAAAATGGATAAATGACTGGGAAGAGAAAGTGGTGGATTCACTTCTGTGGAACAGAATAAAGAAAAAAGAATGAAAAGAAATGAAGACAGCATAAGAGACTTCTGGGATAACAACATTCACATAATAGGGGTCCCAGAAGGAGAAGAGAGAGAGAGAAAGGATGTGAGAAAATATTTGAAGGGATTACAGTTGAAAACTTCCCTAACATGGGAAAGGAAATAGCCACCTAAGTCCAGGAAGTGTAGAGAGTCCCATACAGGATAAACCCAAGGAGAAACATGCTGAGACACATAGTAATCAAATTGGCAAAAATCAAAGACAAAGAAAAATTATTGAAAGCAGCAATGGAAAAATGACAAATAACATACAAGGGAACTCCCATAAGGTTAATAGCTGATTTCTCAGCAGAAATTCTACAAGCCAGAAGGGAGAGGCATGACATATTTAAAATGACGAAAGAGAAGAACTTATAACCAAGATTACTCTACCCGGAAAGGATCTCATTCAGATTCGATGGAGAAATTAAAATCTTTACAGACAAGCAAAAGCTAAAATAATTCAGCATCACCAAACCAGCTCCAAAACAAATGCTAAAGGAACTTCTCTAAGTGGGAAACACAAGAGAAGAAAAGGACCTACAAAAACAAACAAAAAACAATTAAGAAAATGGTAATAGGAACATACATATCAACAATTACCTTAAATGTGAATGGACTAAATGCTCCAACCAAAAGACACAGGCTGGCTGAATGGATACAAAAACAAGACCCATATATATGCTGTCTACAAGAGACCTACTTCAAACCTAGGGACACAAACAGTCTGAAAGTGAGGGGATGGAAAAAGATATTCCATGCAAATGGAAATCAAAAGAAAGCTGGAGTAGCAAGACTCATATCAGGTAAAATAGACTTTAAAATAAAGAATGTTACAAGAGACAAGGAAGGACACTACATAATGACCAAGGGATCAATCCAGGAAGAAGACATAACAATTATAAATATATATGCACCCAACATAGGAGCACCTCAATACATAAGGCAACTGCTAACAGCTATGAAAGAGGAAATTGAGATTAACACAACAATAGTGGGTGACTTTAAAACCTCACTTACACCAATGGACAGATCATCCAAACAGAAAATTAATATGGAAACACAAGCTTTAAATGACATAATAGACCAGATAGATTTAATTGATATTTATAGGACATTCGAGCCAAATACAGCAGATTACACTTTCTTCTCAAGTGCGCATGGAACATTCTCCAGGATAGATCACATCTTGGGTCACAAATCAAGCCTCAGTAAATTTAAGAAAATTGAAATCATATCAAGCATCTTTTCTGCCCACAATGCTATGAGATTAGAAATCAATTAAAGCGGAAAAAAAACATAAAAAACACAAACATATGGAGGCTAAACAATACGTTACTGAATAACCAAGAGATCGCTGAAGAAATCAAAGAGGAAATAAAAAAATACCAAGAGACAAATGACAACGAAAACATGACGATCTTTGGATCCTTATGGGATGCAGCAAAAGCAGTTGTAAGAGGAATGTTTATAGCAATACAAGCCTACCTCAAGAAACAACAAACGTCTCAAATAAACAATCTAACCTTACACCTAAAGGAACTAGAGAAAGAGGAACAAACAAAACCCAAAGTTAGTAAAAGGAAAGAAATCATAATGATCAGATCAGAAATAAACAACATAGAAACAAAGAAAACAATAACAAAGATCAATAAAACTAAACTCTGGTTCTTTGAGAAGATAAACAAAATTGATAAACCTTTGGCCAGACTCATCAAGAAAAAGAGGGAGATGCCTCAAATGAATAAAATTAGAAATGAAAAAGGAGAAGTTACAACAGACACCACAGAAGTACAAAGCATTCTAAGAGACTACTACAAACAACTCTATGCTAATAAAATGGACAACCTGGAAGAAATGGACAAATTCTTAGAAAGGTATAACCTTCCAAGACTGAACCAGGAAGAAATAGAAAATATTAACAGACTAATCACAAGTAATGAAATTGAAACTGTGATTAAAAATCTTGCAACAAACAAAAGTCCAGTACCAGATGCCTTCACAGGTGAATTCTATTAAACATTTAGAGAAGAGCTAACACCCATCCTTCTCAAACTCTTCCAAAAAATTGCAGAGGAAGGAACACTCCCAAACTCATTCTATGAGGCCACCATCACCCTGATACCAAAACCACACAAAGACACTACAAAAAAAAGAAAATTACAGACCAATATCAATCATGAATATAGATGCAAAAATCCTGAACAAAATACTAGCAAACAGACTCCAACAACACATTAAAAGGATCATATACTATGATCAAGTGGGATTTATAGCAGGGATGCAAGGATTCTTCAATATATGCAAATCAATCAATGTGATACACCATATTAACAAATTGAAGAAGGAAACCCATATGATCACTTCAATAGGTGCAGAAAAAGCTTTTGACAAAATTGAACACCCATTTATGATAAAAATTCTCCAGAAAGTGGGCATAACGGGAACCTACCTCAACATAATAAAGGCCATATATGACAAACCCACAGCAAACATCATTCGCAATGAGGAAAATCTGAAAGCATTTCCTCTAAGATCAAGAACAAGACAAGGATGTCCACTCTCGCCAGTAGTATTCAACATAGTTTTTGATGTCCTACTGCAGCAATCAGAGAAGAAAAAGAAATAAAAGGAATACAAATTGGAAAAAAAGAAGTAACACTGTCACTGTTTGCAGATGACATGATACTATACATAGAGAATCCTAAAGATGCCACCAGAAAACTACTAGAGCTAATCAATGAATTTGGTAAAGTTGCAGGATACAAAATTAATGCTCAGAAACTCTTGCATTCCTATACACTAATGATGAAAAATCTGAAAGAGAAATTAAGGAAACAGTACCATTTACCATTGCAACAAAAAGAATAAAATACCTAGGAATAAACCAACCTAGAGAGACAAAAGACCTGTATGCAGAAAACTATAAGACACTGATGAAAGAAATTAAAAATGATACAAACAGATGGAGAGATATTCCATGTTCTTGGATTGGAAGAATCAACATTGTGAAAATGACTACCCAAAGCAATCTACAGAGTCAATGCAATCCCTATCAAATTACCAATGGCATTTTTCACAGAACTAGAACAAAAAATTGCACAATTTGTAGAAACACGAAAGACCCCTAATAGCCAAAGCTATCTTGAGAAAGAAAAATAGAGCTGGAGGAATCAGGCTCCCAGACTTCAGACTATACTACAAAGCTACAGTAATCAACACAGTATGGTACTGGCACAAAAACAGGAATATAGATCAATAGAACCAGATAGAAAGCCCAGAGATAAACCCAAGCACATATGGTCACATTATTTTTGATAAAAGAGGTGAGAATATAAAATGGAGAAAGACAGCCTCTTCAATAAGTGGTGCTGGGAAAACTGGACAGCTACATGCAAAAGAATGAAATTAGAACACTCCCTAACACCATACACAAAAATAAACTCAAAATGGATTAAAAACCTAAATGTAAGGCCAGACACTGTAAAAGTCTTAGAGGAAAACATAGGCAGAGCACTCTATGACATGAATCACAGCAATATCCTTTTGGACCCACTTCCTAGAGAAATGGAAATTAAAAACAAAAATAAACAAATGAGACCTACTGAAACTTAGCCTTTGCACAGCAAAGGAAACTACAAACAAGACGAAAAGACAACCCTCAGAATGGGAGAAAATATTTGCAAAGGAATCAACGGACAAAGGATTAATTTCCTAAATATATAAACAGTTCATGCAGCTCAATATTTAAAAAAACAAACAACTCAATCCAAAAATGGGCAGAAGATCTAAATAGACATTTCTCCAAAGAAGACATACAGATGGCCAAGAAGCTCGTGAAAAGCTGCTTAACATCACTAATCATCAGAGAAATGCAAATCAAAACTACCATGAGGTATCACCTCACACCAGTCAGAATGGCCATCCTCAAAAAATCTACAAACAATCAATGCTGGAGAGGGTGTGGAGAAAAGGGAACCCTCTTGCACTGTTGGTGGGAATGTAAATTGATACAACCGCTATGGACAACAGTATGGATGTTCCTTAAAAAACTAAAAATAGTATTACCATATGACCTTGCAATCCCACTACTGGGCATATCCCCAGAGAAAACCATAATTCAAAAAGACACATGAACCCCATTGTTCATTGAAGCACTATTTACAAGCCAGGACATGGAAGCAACCTAAATACCCATCGACAGATGAATGGATAATGAAGGTGTGATACATATATAGAATAAAATATTACTCAGCCATATAAAGGAATGAAATTGGGTCATTTGTAGAGACGTGGATGGACCTAGAGACTGTCATACAGAGTAAAGTAAGTCAGAAAGAGAAAAACAAATATCATAGATTAACACATATATGTGGAACCTAGAAAAATGGTACAGATGAAACGGTTTGCAGGGCAGAAATTGAGACACAGATGTAGAGAACAAACATATGGTCACCAAGGGGGGAAAGTGGCAGTGGTGGTGGTGGTGGTGGTGTGATGAATTGGGAGATTGGGATTGACATATATACACTAATATGTATAAAATGGATAACTAATAAGAATGTGTTGTATATATTTTTTAAAAAGTCCTTCTATAAATATCCTGTGTCCTAAATATTTTACACTAGTCATACAGAATTGCAATTTTTCTTTGGACACTCTATGTCCCTTTAAGACTAGCTTCTGAAATAAATACATGGTGTCCTGCTGGCTGTTTTTCAAACAATTTGAACACAGCAGGAAATCATCTACATATTGTATCAAAACTGACTTATGAGGAAAATCAAGGTCATCTAGATCAGCTTTTAGTATGTGGGAGACGTAAGTGGGGCTTTCAGTATAGCCCTGTGGCATTATAGTCCATGTATATTGCCGTTCATTCCAAGTAAAGGCAAAAAGATACTGATCATCAGGATGTACAGGCATACTAAAAAATGTGCTAAAGAGGTCTGTCACAGAGAATTCACTGTTTTTAGGAATATAGGACAGCAAGTTATAGGGGTTTGACACTACAGAATGTCGAAGGATAATAATAGCATTGATAGATCTCAAGTCCTGTACAAATCTCCAACCCTTGCCATTTGGTTTTTTAACCAGCAAAATGGGAATGTTACAAGGGCTGGTGCAAGGCACAATAAGCCCTTTCTCAATGTAAGCTGATATGAAAGGTTTTTATTCCTTCTATGGCCACCTGCCTTGATGGATATTGATGAATATTGGGCAGGGACTTATCCTTAACTATAGTAATTTTCATGGGGGATGCAGAATGTATTCTTCCAATGTCAGTAGAATCAGGTGCCCATAATTCCTTCAGGTACTAAGCCTATCAGTTTGTCTTGTTCAGTGTCATCCTCATCATGAGTCACAAACATTATATGATGAAGGAAGTCTGATTGATCCTTTAGAGCTAGAAACATTTCTCCCTTAGGAGTAAAGGAGATATGGCCTTCATAAGCTTCTAATAGGTCTCTACCTATCAGGTGAACAGGAGCACTTTCTACTAGAAAAAAAGATTGTCTTCCTTTAAGTTCCCCCTAAGGTGAGTTCTAAAGGTAATTATTTAAAAGCCTTAATAGGCACATTAGAAACCCCTACCATATGCACAGAAGTATTATTCTGAGGAAGAGAGCCCTTAATTTTGTTAGGGTTCAAAACTGAAAAGGTGGCCCTTGTGTCTATTAGGACTTTAATTGTTTCTCCTTGTATAATCATTTCTACTTCTCCCAGGGTATTAGAGAGGAGAAGAGGAAAGATTCCCCGTGTTCTCTCAGAGCAGCCCTATTCTTGTTTAACTCAAAATTCCAGTCTAAAATCCAGTTTTCCTTCTAGTCTTCTCTTTCTTTTCTTACAGTTCATTTTCTGATGCCCTGGTTTTCTGCAATGGAAGCAAACTTTTTGTTTTTCTCTCAGTTGAGAATTAAATGGGGATCGGTTCATCTTCAACTGGTGTTGAGTACCTAATTGGCACAGCTGAAGGTTCATGATTTTTGTAGATATACCTTTTTCTTTCTTTTTAACGTTTTTGAAAAGTTGGTCAACCAGTGTAACAAGGGCGTTTGTGTGTAACGTGGACCAACCTAGATTGTGTCTTTTGACCAGAGTGGCCAAATCCTTATCTAAGCCTTCTAAAAAGGCAGAGTTAAGTAAAGGATCATTTTAGTGGTTAGAGAATGATTCAGGTGTCAAGCCAGAATATTGCTTAAAAGTTTTTTTCAAATCTCTCATAATAGTCCAGAATTGATTCACCCAATCTTTGCTTCCACTATTGAATCTTTGTCCAGTCGACAGTTTTTGGAAAAAGCTCTGGGATAAGTTTGAGTAATTTCTGAGCTAATTCCTTGCATTCAGTGCTAGCCTGTGGACTATGTGATTCAAAATCCATTAAGGGGTGCTTCCATCCTGCTTTCTCTGTCCATTCCCTTGTTTTGCTTTCAGAAACTAATAGCTGTATTAGTTATAGATCTGAAAACCCGGGCTTGTATGTACGGATGGTTAACTCAAATTCCTTAACAAATCCCAATGGATCCTGACTTGGATCAGTAAATTCCTAAGCTACGGCTCTAAGTCTCACTAGGGTCCAGGGTGTGTACGTAAGCACCGAGGAGGGTTCACCTCTCCCTGTAATAGGTTTCTCCTTAAAGGGAGCTATAATCGCTTCTATTTTTTATTCCCCTTTGTTGGGGAAAGGGGAGCAGCAGGAGGTGGGATAGTTGGAAGAGAAAAAGAAATAGCATCAGGGCCAGGCAATTCAGATAGAAGAGAATATGTGGGAGGAGCAGAGGGAGAGACAGAGTCAGTGCTAGTGACCTTTTTTAGTTCTGATATAGTTCCAAACAATTTTTTGTTCATTTCCTGCAAAGTTACTCTATCATTTCCTCTTTTAGAAACTTCTGAATACCAATCAAAGTAAGCATTCCATTCAGTCTGTTTGATCTTACAGCAGGCTTTTTCTAGCTGTGCACACAAAATATCAATTTTGGAATGTCAAAAGAACCCCAATTTGGCCATTTTAGGTTGAGCTCTCCTTTAGTATAATTTACCAATTAAGTAGGTCCTTGCTAGTATGAGCTCCGTACGTACTGTACATGAATCTGGCTGGGGTGTTAGTCGAAGGTTGGTTTTCTGACACCCCTCGTTCCGTGTTTGAGAGATTTTATTTCCCATTTTTGAGTTGAATTTTTCAGGGATAAAATTTACTAGTGAAGTTGTGTGGTGGGCCAGTGTGCTGCTTGTGAGCTCAGCTCCTCTAGGCGTCACCCCAGAGTCATTTCAGGCCTCTTGTCTCAGTTTCTCCCCTTGGTGGTCTACGACCACCACGGGTGCTCAGATCACTGAATGAGCAATTCTTATCCACGACCCCTGGATGAGCAAGTGTTTTAATTAATGAGTGGGTTTCTGTATGGGACCACGGCACGGCATGAGGACTCTGCCTCTGCCCCTCCCTAAATTTCCCAGTCACCTGAGAAAGCCTTAACCAGCCAGGAGGAGTCTTGTCCCTTTTCTTTGGAGCAAAGCTCTCATGTAATATCTTCACTTTTATCCCGACAAATTCTATTAAGGCAGGCGAATTGAGGAAAAGCATCAGATCAGCCTTTTACCTAATCACTCAGCGAAGACCACTCAGACTCCTACAACTGAGCAAACCCTGGTACCTTTCAACAAGCCCCCCCCGCCAAGTATCTTTCACCTGGGTTGGTATTTCCCTGGTATCTTTCAACTAACCCCCTTTCAGTATCTTTCAACTGGGTGGGTGTTCTCTGGTATCTTTCAACCACCCCCGCCCCAAGTATCTTTCAACTGGAAGGGCAGGTACCTGTTATACACCGCCAAATAAAACTCAGGATTATGAACCAAGATGGGAGATCCGAGAACCAGGAGAGACTTACCCAAATTTGCTGGACTCCCTGAGGAGGCGGGTGGGCACGATGTACCTCTGCTGGTACCAAGGCTCCAGTTCCTCGTGGAGTTCAGGCGAAGGAGAGAAGTCCACTCTGGGTCACTTTGTCGGTCACCATAAAACTGTTGGCTTAAAAAAAAATTGCACAACATGAGAGTTGTGAGTTAAGTTTTATTTGGGGTAAAATGAGGACTTCAGCCTGGGAGACAGCATTTCAGATACCTCTGGGAAACTGCTCCAAAGAGGTAGGGGGGAAGGTCAATATATATGTGATTTTGGTGAAGGCGGAGTACATGCAATCAAGCACATATTTTTGCAGAAGGTCTCATGAGGGTTACTGCTAGTCATGAGGAACAGACATCACTATGGAGGAATTTAGTGCTTTTCTAGATATGAGCAGATGCAAGAATTGGGCTCATAAAATCAGCTCCTGAAAATATCTAGCTATCTGAAGAATTATTCTGCCAGATTTTCTCAGAGCACCGAGTGCCTCATTCCTGATCTCCACCCTGAATTCCTTTCAGGGGATGTTGAAGGTCAGCAGCTGTAGTGGCACCTGATTTAATCCTTGTAGAGGTGGATGGCAAATGCCCATGACAACTGCCAATTTATAGTTGACATAAATTATTTAGCATATTCTAAAATTTTTAAGTGCTAATTATTTTTATACTTTGAGAATCTGAATTCAAAAGTTTTTACTTGAAATTTTAAGTGTGAAAAATATATTTTCACTAGATTGGCATGCAAATGCATGAAGAACGAGTAAATTCCTTCAATTAAGAGCTTAATGAGTTGAAATTCTTCTCTCTTTCCTCAACATACTAGAGATGAATAAACCAGTATATAAAATCTCAAGGATTTTATATAAAAATCCCTAACTTCTCAGGTTTCTTCAAGAATGCATTGTGAATTGGGAAAAAGACCTAGAGTCAATGGCAGATGCTTGAGTGTACAAGTTTACCCCATCATCCATTAGCATCATCGTGGTTCCACACAGTGGACATCAAAATGAAACCTAGCAGAACCCTATGCCCTCCGTCCACACAGTTGACCAGAAATTTATGGCTCAGATAATATTCTGACCACAAGCGAGACCTGATGGCTACTTGCAACCCTGTGATCAAGACAATCATCTGTGAAAATGGCAGATCACCCCCTCCCCAGCACATAACCCTTTCCTCCTTTGGCCCTAGAGCCTAGTTATACTTTAACCTCTAACATCTACCCTAGCTAAATTCCAGGAACCTTAGGCTTCTGTATACTTTCCAAGGCCTTTGTTCTGCTTTGCTTAACGTGCTGATTCTTTTCATAGACTAAAGGAAGGGAAAATGGCAAGTATGCGATTAGAGGATAACCAGACCTTCCCTCTAGCAGTCTTGTGAGTAAGCTCTGTGACCAAGATAGCATCAGAAAAGAAGAACAATGTTGCTGGCCAGTCTGCACACAGTGAAAGATAACAAAGACTCTGATCCCCTTCCCAAATGTTTAACTGTGATTAACTTCCTCTTTCTCCATTAAAAAATTTTCATTGTCTAGCAGAATCTTCAGAGTTTGTTCTTGGACATGAGCTTGCCTTCTCCCCAGGTTGCCTGCCTCCTAAATAAACTAATCTTTCTTTTCCAACCAACACTTGGCTCTAGATTATTGGCTTTTGAGTGGCAAAGAGCTGAACCTGATTTTGGTAACAAAGAATGAGAATCTGGGAAGCCTGCAGGATGACTATAGTTCTGCCTCCAATTAGCTGTGTGATACTAGAAAGTGAAATTTTGGGGTCTCCAGTTCCTTCACAAACAGATGTCAGGATACAAGAGAAGGCTCCGTTCTTGGCTGTGCTACTTATTGCTTGTTTGCCCTTGAACGGTCACTTAGCACTTAGTTTAGCCAGAGTTTCCTTGTCCATGAGATGCATAGAATAACAAAATTGTCTATCTTACAAGGTCATTTGGAGGATTAAATGAGAGAGCCTTATAAAAGGAAAACTTAGTGAAAAACTTAGTTGTATGAAAGGATACATAACTGGCATAGAAATATGTTAAAATCTAATCCTAGTCCAGTCCCAACCTTTCACTGAGGGTACACCCACCTGCTCTGTATTTCTAGTTTTGCACCTCTGAAAAGGGGATAAAAATCCTATATGTTTATCCCAAGATAAAGTCTAAGAAATTTGTCATAGGCCTGCAGAGATATTACTTGATATGCTCTTACAACATTATAGACTGGGAGGTAAGGAATAAAAATATATGTGTAGGAACTAACATTGTATATTTTTAGAGTTTATAAACCACTGTTACAGTTATGATCACATTTGGACCTCACAATCTCCCTGTAAGTTAGGTATTGTTGAGCCCACTTCATCATGAAGGAACATCAGACTCAGAGAAAACGATGTGAAACTTTATCAAAGGCACAAAGCTAGTGAGAGGCAGAGATGAGACTTGAGAGAACCAGAAGCTTAATGGAGGTCTCATTATCCCACATCTACATCCTTTCCCAGAGCAATGCAGGTTGGTAGACTGGGACCCTTGGGGGTCTCAGGACAGTGGTAAAGAGGATGAAAACAAACATTTTTGTAAGTTCAGAAATTATTGTTTTAGGCCACCATATTTTGGGGTGTCTTGTATTCAGCATTACCGTGGACATAGTTAACTGATACATTAGCAAATTACCATACCTAGTTCAAAATTCAGCTTAGACTTTATCTTCTCTAGGAAGACTTTTCTGAGACTCAGCTGGGCCAAGGATATCTCTCCAGCTCTCACACAGAACCTTATGCATATATAGAGCTCTGCACTTAATATATTATCATGACTTTGTTTCTCTATAAGCCTGCCTTCCCCAACAAACTGTCAGCTCCTCGAAGATAACAAAGGAAACCTCAATATATGTTCATTTAATTTAATCAAACAAATATTTGTTGCATGAATAAATGAATAAATTTCCATTTTATCTCCCTGAGAGATGAGTCACTTTTTCAATCAAGGCACCTATTCAAAAAAATAGGTCATGCATAGTAAATACAGAGGATGAGTGATGGCATGAATCTTGACCAGAAGGACACATCATGTTAATTATGCTACAGATATTTTAGGGGCTCTCAGGCTTTAGTCCTGAAGAGTATTTAGATTGTAATAGATTCCTAGATTCTGCTCCATTGTCCAGCTGTTATTGATGTTTAATTGCATAATATATTGAGGTTACATTGTTTTCTAAAAGGGATATCTTAGTTTGGATCCCATCTTTCCCTCGCCCATTTTTAGAGAGATCACCCCACTGTTAAATCGTACTTCCTGAATGTAGTTATTGCCCTGATGATTTCATAATTTGCTTATTGTATCAACCATGCTAGCCCCTGATGATGCTGGAGGCAGCAGTAAAACTATGACGACTGGTTGTTGTTAGGGTTACTTGACTGAGATAGGGCCATGTAGCTCAAGAAAATTATTAAACACAATTTAACAAGATAAATTGGAGACAATATTGCGCCAAACTTAGCCCTATATATATGGCTAATTTTACATATATATATGTAAAATGAACCAATCTGCCAGGCTAATTTATCCGATAATATTCTAATTTATTCATATTTACATACTGCCTACCATTCTATCAATTCACAGTCCACTGTCGTATGGAAGGAATCTAAAAATAATTGAATTAAAAGGCTTGCCATCCCAAGACTAATTTAATACATGGCTTAAGCTACCTGATTAGGAAAAATTGCTTACCTTTAATTCCACTTCAGGCTTTCAATTACAAAATGTGTTTTTTTCTCTCTTGGGCAATATCTAAAGTCAATCCATCATTGGCTTCCTACTGAATAAAGACTAATGTTTTTCTGAAGAGATTGTTTTAAAACTTTCTCTGATGTTTATAGTGTGTGTCTTTGTTTTTCACATTACTGTAAACTTCAAAATAGTATAGACTGTACTGTAGGCTTCAAAATAGCACAGTTCTCTTTCTTCTATCCCACACAGCTGACTAGTCTCCATGTCTCAGTAATTTTTTTTTAACATCTTTATTGGAGTATAATTGCTTTACAATGGTGTGTTAGTTTCTGCTTTTTAACAAAGTGAATCAGTTATACATATACATATGTTCCCATATCTCTTCCCTCTTGCATCTCCCTCCCTCCCACCCTCCCTATCCCACATCTCTAGGTGGTCACAAAGCACAGAGCTGATCTCCCTGTGCTATGTGGTTGCTTCCCACTAGCTATCTATTTTACGTTTGGTAGTGTATATATGTCCATGCCACTCTCTTACTTTGTCACATCTTACCCTTCCCCCTCCCCACATCCTCAAGTCCATTCTCTAGTAGGTCTGTGTCTTTATTCTCGTCTTGCCACTAGGTTCTTCATGACTTTTTTTTTTCCTTAGAGTCCATGTATATGTTTAGCATACTGCATTTGTTTTTCTTTTCCTGACTTACTTCACTCTGTATGACAGACTCTAACTCCATCCACCTCACTACAAATAACTCAATTTTGTTTCTTTTTATGGCTGAGTAATATTTCTCTCAGTAATTTTTTTAAACAACAGAAATAACCTCACAATTCTGGAGGCTAGAAACCCACAATCAAGGTCTCAGCAGAGTTAATTTCTTCTGAGATCTCTCTCCTTGACTTGCAGATGGCTGTTTGCTCTCTGTATCTTCTAATGGTCCTACATGTATGCATCTGTGCTCTAATCTCTTTTTTTATGTTTAAATTGAGTTACAATTAACATGCAACATTTTATTAGTTTCAGGTGTACAACAGAATGATGTAATTTGTATATATTGCAAAATGATCACCATAAGTCTGGTCAACAACTGAGACCATATATAATTACAGATTTTACATCTTGGTAATTTTTGTCTTCTAAGTATGTCTTCAGTTTCCTCCTTTATCGTTATCCCTGATACAATTGTCATAGTTAAAATTTATCACCTTTCCCTTGCAGTAATCTGTCACTCGATTTGTTGTGCCAGACTCAGTTTACATTCATTCCCACCACTGTATACTCACCTCTTTTCTGCTTTTCTCAAAGCTCAGCTCAGTTATCACATCCTCTAAAGAGCATCCTGGGCACCCCAGGTTGAATCGGGTGTTCCTCTGGGTTCCCATAAAAACCTCTTATGGATATTATTGTAGGTACCTAATTATAGTATAATGCCTCTACACTACAAATTCCTTGAAGACAGGATCACTCTTTAATTCCCTCTAGATTTCCAACATAAATTTTTATTTCCAGCATCACTTTTCAATGTTGTTGAATTCTGTCTATGGTTTCTAATGGAATTAAGATAACGTTATCTGAGTCCTTATCTGCCTAATCTCAGTGCTGCTACCAGTTTGTCCAGATTGATGAGGTATAGATAAATACCAACAAAATTCTGTAGGACTTTGAGGATGTTCCATTAGTAATTCAGCTTTATAATTTTACTTATGTAATCCCTGTGATACTGAGCATAACTAAATAATTTTTCTATAAAATGTTCAGATTTTTTTCTATTTCTATTTCTATATTAGTTTGTAGTTTGGGGTTTTTCTTTTGCTTACAATACATTTATTATAGAACAGAAATAAGTGATACGAGAGAATCTCATACACATAAAATGCTAAAATAAATTTTTTCAAAATGTTCCCATTGAAAATGTTCAATGTTTTCAAATGTGAAAGTTACAAGTGTAATAAAATGATTTAAGTCTGAAAGCAGACACTCAATGAAATTAAAAGGTTAGCCTGAGATTAGAGGATAAGTTGGCAGCAATACATTTCAAAATTTTTTTTTTGGCAAAGAAAAAATCTTCTACCTTCAACTCTTTGAATGTGAGAAAAAAACAGCTATGAGTCTTGGGTTCAAGACTCAACAACAGTCTCAAAAGATTGTAATTTGCAATATACAAGGTGGCACTGATTGTAACTTTCCACATCATTTCTAATTTACTGCCCAAGTGTGTTACATAGACTACTGGTGGTTTTCAACAGTATGAAGCTAGTCCCCCCAAATCTGTCATACTCTGACTCCCTAAAGGCTCAGCTCTGCATGTATGAAGTTTGGCATAGCCATTGCCTTTACCAGTAAATGCAGAGTATAGGAGGAGATGGTTCTCAACACTCCCTGTGCATGATTCTAGTGAGTAACTGACTAGGATGATTCTAGTGAATAATTGACTAGCTTGGGAACTTCCTTCCACTGATTATTTACTTTTATGCACCCATATATATTCATTAACGATTTTATTTCCTCTCAAACACTTGTCTCCAATTTTCCCTTTGTAAGTTACTTTCCCCTGG
The DNA here is from genome assembly GCF_965194825.1 of Balaenoptera physalus. Taxonomy (NCBI): domain Eukaryota; kingdom Metazoa; phylum Chordata; class Mammalia; order Artiodactyla; family Balaenopteridae; genus Balaenoptera; species Balaenoptera physalus. Next base: position 47,331,356 of record NC_138896.1, on the reverse strand, counting down.
CTTTGAAGTTTTAGATGCACTCTTTCTCTACACATGCCAATGCTGACCACAAATTCCTATTGCAATAAAAGTTTTACTCTTTAAATTACTCTCACTATTGAAACATGACTCAATGTCATAAAGTTTCGTATTGACATCATTAGTTTAGGGTATAAACAAATGGAAATTAACCTCCTGGTCAACTATTAAGACCCTTCATTAGAGAGTTGTTTGGTGTGATGATACTTAGTCTTCCCTTGCCAAGGACAAGTTTCTATTTATATAACTGAACTAAACAAGTCAACTAAAAATAGTTTGGCAGAGAAGTTTTGAGTTCTCACATTCCAAAATTATTTTTTAAAATGTTCAACAGCCAATGTATATTTAATTTTCTTTTCCTCTAATTTTGTTTCAGAAATGTTGACATAAAAATAATGAAGATTATTTTATGTATGCTTTTTAAAATTTTAAATATACTAGTGATCATTGCAGATCTTATGCCATGATTTTTTGTTATGCACTGAATTTCTATGCTTATTGATTTCATTAAAGATTAATATTATTAGTGAAGAAATCAACACATGGTAATTTCTGAGTTTATTCTTCTTCACCTTTTTCTGATGATGGAAATTATGTTGTCAGGATTCAGTCAGTTATAAGAGTTTTTGTTTTTTGGTTTGGTTTCTGTTTTTTGGTAAGAAGTGGGTTTATTTAGAGAGAAACACACTCCACAGATAGAGTGTGAGTCACCTCAAAAGGCAAGAGGCCTTGGGAGAAATACACTCCACAGACAGATTGGGGGCCATCTTGGAAGGTAAGAGGCCAGTTATAAGAGTTTTGAGAAATCATTGCAAGTTAATTTTCTTGACTGGTTTATTTACTATCCTAGGATATTTGTCATTCAGATCAATTGCTTAATATGTGTTTCCATATTTCCAAGCATTTTCTCAGTTTTCTTTGTAAATAGCAATTTCAAATTCTTTAGTTCCTAATTGTATCTTCTTTGTTACACTTGCTAATGAACTATTTTTAAAAGAGTCATTTTTTCCCTGCTATTTAAGAGTTGTTTCCCTATTATTTTAAAGTTGTTATACTTTATTACAGGATTTAAATTATTCCAATGTGTTTTGCTTTGGTTTGGATTTTTTTTTTTTAATTTGTATGTGTTTAGCACAGTCCACAAGTAAAATTAGGTATTTGAGGGAAGTTTTTTTTTTTTATTCTGTAAAAATCTCTTGTAGTTACAGTTCATCTACATCTTGTTAGATAAAATGAGAATTAAACTAATTCAACTGCCAAATTGTTAACTCACTCAGCTTTCATTTTAATCATATTTTATTATCAGTGAAAGAAAGATGGTTGACTCCAGCATCCATCCTCAAAGTCTTTCTTCCTAGTCCACCACCTCCCTTGAAAAGTCAATCCTAAGTAATGACATTTTAATTCTTTAAAATTTACTTACGTAATTTTTGTCTCAATGGATTTTTGTCTTTTGTATATTAATTTCTTTCTTTTGTAGCTGTGGTCCATATTTCTTAATTGTAACATTTGCATTCAAATATGTTCTAGTATAGTAAAAATTAAAACACTATATTCTAAATTTAATATATGTTTGTAAAATTATATTTTTCCCTTTGCTCCTCTTATGAGTGTCAAAGACTTATAAAGTCAGACACTCATTAAAGTGGTTAGGACAGATTTTAAACAGTAATAACTATTGCAATGGGGAAAGGTGTCCAGCATGAAATGAACTCAACTTCACTTTGGCCTTTTAAAGGGAGAATAAGGGAATAGAGAGGGGTGAGTGGGGGCTCAGTAGAGTCAGAGAACAGAAATATTACAAAAAATGGGAAGAGGAATTAGTCCATGTGACACCATCTGGGTTTATTAACTGGCGCTTCTGGATGAAAAATGTTGCCTGCCATATCAGTAAACAAAGGATTTTGCAGCTATCAAGCCATAAGTCACTGCAGCAGCCCTTGACAGTGCATCCTGAGGGGATTCAGGATGAAGAAAAGCAGGATACTGGCCCTAGGTAGTTAGGGTGCATATCAAAGAAACGGTTTCAATGAGATCAAACTCTTTCATCTTTCCATACATAGAAAAGCACTAAATTCATTAGCTTCAGATGTCTGTTTTTCTTTAATTAACAGTAATATTTTGATATTCTATCTGTTTTTTGCTCCAAAACCTCCTATATATCCCGGCTCCTCCTTTCCCTTTTGGGAGGAGTCCCTCAGAGCTATCTGAGAGGCTGTCTTCTGGGCCTAAGTCCTCAGTTTGTCTTCCAAGTAAAACATAATTCTCAACTTTTGGGTTGCACATTTTATTTCAGTCAACAGGCTTACTAAAGTTACACTCCTACTACCCCACAGAGGCTGGAAGACAGGGGCCCTTCCCTCAGGCATTGACTGGACAAACTGCAAACTCTTTTGGCAGACTTGAGTTTTGTGAGGTAGGTAATTTAAGGGGCAGCTAGGGTTTTCTTAGGGATGCAGTCTTCAGCTGTTAGAAACTCTGTTGGTGTTCAAGTTTTATAGACCAAGGTTGAGGTGTAGTAGAGAACTGGGCTCATAAAGGTTTGGTTAGAGTTTGATCAAGGAGAGAATCTTTGTCATGACTCTGATTTAAAATAATGTCTGATTTTCACTTCTGAAGAAATAGCCTCCAAAATTTCCTACTACTAAGTCCAGAGGTACTCAAAAAAATAAGTTTTTGAGAAAGTTTGGAATAGTGCTAATGCTTATATAAGACATCAAAACCCACCAACACTCAGTAAGGAAACCAAGAGAATCCTTATTCATATTAATCTCTAACTCTAACCACCTGTGAATAAGGAGTTTAGAACCACTCTTGATTCTGGTAATTATCCAACTTCCAATTTCTGACCTACACTGACCAATCTGTATTACTGGCAAGATTTCTTCCCTCTTAGGGCCTGAAATTAACCCCTTTTGGGCTGTGAGTCAAATACAATTCTCAGCTGGTGTTTTGCTGTTCACAAAGACATCTTCTCCATTTCTATTTGCTACAGTGATGCCCAGCATTGGCCCTTCCTCACCCTCCATCTCTTTCCTACCCTGCACCAGTTTCCACCTGGTTTCTTCTGCTCATGTGCCCACATCTTCTGTCCTGAGTGCATTCCTACTGTCTCATCTGGAATATGCATTCCACTTCTCTCACAGCTTCTCTCAGAATTGACAGTTTTAATAAAAACAAACAAAAACCCCCAAATTAAAAACAGAGCTACTATCTGCCCTCATAGACCCCAACCCCAACCCATCAGCCAGTCTAAAGGCCTCTCCTCTTGTTAGGATCTTTTTTTTTTTGGCAGACACCACAGGGATACATAATTGTTTCATCCAGCCATCACCAGAACCTGTGAGCCCCCTCATTTTCTCAGTCATTCACTCAACAAACACATACCAAAGAGCTTCTTCAAGCCCAGCATTTATATGAGAATACAAACAGCCCCTTTCTCTTCGTTGTGTGACCACTGCCACCTTGAACTCGAATTTTTCAGGTTGGCACAAACCACAGTCCTGTTCACCAGAGTCTTGACAACACATTGGACACTCAGAGAGAAATCTCTGTGGTGAGATGTGTTTCTGTACCTGCAGGTTTCACATCTTTGCCTGGTCTTGGCATTCTGCCCCTTCTGTGGAGCTACTGCAGCTGCTGGATTGAGACTGATGGCCAGTTCTCTTCTCAGATTTCCTTCTGAAGTCTATTTTCTTTTCTTAATTTCTCATATCTGTGCCCAGTTCAGCTCAGTCTCCTTTCATTCTCCTCACACTTGTCAGTGCTCTGCTGTTCCTCAGGAACAAGAGCTCTATGACAGTAGGAATGCACTGGTGGCTGGTGAATGCCTGGATTCCATGGCCACATTCTCAATTTGCTTCCAAAATATGGAACCAGAAATGTTGGTTAGTCTGGTAGCTTAAGAAATACACATAGGCAGGAGGTGGCTTTCACTGTCCTCATTTTAGAGCTTTCAGTTTTCACAATTTATTTTGATCAAGGTTGCCTGTTAGTAAAGCTTGATGCTCTGGGTTCAATGCTTCTAACATAGAATCAGAGTGATTTGTGGTGGGGCCAATCCTTCCCTGGCAGTGGAGAAGTGTGGTCTGTAAAATGTTCAACACCTATTTTATGGTAAATAGCATGCCTCAGGTGGCAAACAGGGATAATATTTTGATTTGTTATTAATATCCTAGAATGGTTGTCAGGTGCATTATTTCCACATATAACATGGGGTGAAAAGTGAGGTAGGTGCATTTTAATGCACATACTAAATGTTAATGTTACTCTAAAATAAAAAGCACTGTTTGTGATGAAGAATAAAATAGTACAAGATGCAGAGGTTAATGCTACCTGGGATAGTGTATAATGTAATAAAGAGCTGACTCTTCATAGAAAATGCATTCTGCATTACAAAAACAAATCCAAAACAATTAACAAAATGGCAATAAGAACGTGCAAATTGATAATTACCTTAAATGTAATGGATTATAAAAAGAAATGAAATTGAGTTATTTGTAATGAAGTGGTTGGACTTAGAGTCTGTCATACAGAGTGATGTAAGTCAGAAAGAGAAAAACAAACACCATATGTTAACACATATATATGGAATCTGAAAAAAGAAAAAAAGGTTATGAAGAACCTAGGGGCAGGACAGGAATAAAGACACAGCTGTAGAGAATGGACTTGAGGACATGGGAAGGGGGAAGGGTAAGCTGTGACGAAGTGAGAGAGTGACACGGACATATTTACACTGCCAAATGTAAAATAGATAGCTAGTGGGAAGCAGCCGCATAGCACAGGGAGATCAGCTCGGTACCTTGTGACCACCTAGAGGGGTGGGATAGGGATGGTGGGAGGGAGACACAAGAGGGAGGAGATATGGGGATATATGTATATGTATAACTGATTCACTTTGTTATAAAGCAGAAAGTAACACAGCACTGTAAAGCAATTATACTCTAATAAAGATGTTAAAAAAAAAAGAAGAGTTAGAAAAGAAGCAAAAAATTGAGAAGGATGAGAAGCATCAGAGGGAAGGAAGAAGAAAGGAAAGGTTAAGAGAAAAGGAGAAAGAAACTAATATATTCATGGGGGTATTTGCTCTGTGCTTGTTAGGCAACATCGTATTTCTTTAACTAAATAAAGAAATTTAAAAGGACATGGGAGACAGAAAAAACATGGCAGGTCATATTGTGGTGAGAATCCTCCAGCTTCATTTAGGCTGCACTTTTCCCCAGGTGTCTGGCTGAGGTGTATCTCCTAGACAGCCATGTTTGGTGATGCCATATATACACCCCCTTTATGAGATTTCATACTATCTACTTGAAGAGAGGGATCTTAAAATGCAGTAGGAAGGATTTATTAGTAATGTTGTAAATAAAATATGTTTCCTGTTGCTTGAATGGAAAAAAAATGTAAATGGATTAAATGCTCCCACCAAAAGACATACACTGGCTGAATGGACACAAAAACAAGACCCATATATATGCTGTCTATAAGAGACCTACTTCTGATATATGGGCACATACAAATGAAAGTGAGCGGATGGAAAAAGGTATTCCATGCAAATGGAAATCAAAAGAAAGCTGGAGTAGCAATACTCATATCAGACAAAAAGGACTTTAAAATAAAGACTGTTACAAGAGACAAAGAAGGACACTACATAATGATCAAGGGATCAATCCAAGAAGAAGATATAACGATTGTAAATATATATGCACTCAACATAGGGGCACCTCAATATATAAGGCCATAAAAGGAGAAATCAACAGTAACACAATAATATTGGGGGAATTTAACACCCCACTTTCATCAATGGATGAAAATGGATCCAGACAGAAAATCAATAAGTAAACACAGGCCTTAAATGACACATTAGACCAGGTGGACTTAATTGATATTTATAGAGCAACCAAAAGCAGCAGAACACACATTCTTTTCAAGTGCACATGGAACATTCTCCAGGATTGATCACATGCTGGGCCACAGAATGAGTCTTGGTAAATTTAAGAAAATTGAAGTCATATCAAGCATCTTTTCTGACCACAAAACTAAAAGATTAGAAATAAATCACAGGAAAATAAAACCTATAAAAACACAAACACGTGGAGGCTAAACAATATGCTACTAAACAACAGCTCAATCAGTGAAGAAATCAAGGAGAAAATTAAAAATACCTAGAAACAGGTGAAAATGAAGGCACGATGATCCAAAACCTATGGGATGCAGCAAAAGCAGTTCTAAGAGGGAAGTTTGTAGCAATAAAATCTTACCTCAAGAAACAAAAAAATCTCAAAAAACAACCTAACCTTACACCTAAAGCAACTAGAGAAAGAAGAACAAAACCCAACGTTAGTAGAAGGAAAGAAATCATAAAGATCAGAGCAAAAATAAATGAAATAGAGATGAAGAAAACAATAGGGATCAATGAAATTAAAGTTTGTTCTTTGAAAAGATAAACAGAATTGATAAACCTTTAGCCAGACTCATCAGGAAAAAAAGGGGAGAGGGCTCAAATCAATAAAATTAGAAATGAGGAAGGAGAAGTTACAACTGACACTGCAGAAATACAGAGGATCATAAGACACTACTGCAAGCAACTATATGCCAATAAAATGGACAACCTAGAAGAAGGCAAATTCTTAGAAAAGTACAATCTCACAAGACTGAGCCAGGAAGAAATAGAAAATATGAAGAGACAAATCACAATTGAAACTGTGATTCAGAAACTCCCAACCAGGTGGCCTCACAGGTGAATTCTATCAAACATTTTGAGAAGTGTTAACACCCATCCTTCTCAAACTATTTCAAAATTTGCAGAGGAAGGAAAAATCCCAAACTAATTTGATGAGGCCAGCATCACCTTGATACCAAAACCAGACCAGAATACCACAGAAAAGAAAATTACCAGCCAATATCACTGATGAACATAGGTACAAATATCCTCAAAAACATACTAACAAACAGAACCCAACAATACATTTAAAGGATCATACAACACAATCAAGTGGGACTTATCCCAGGGATGCAAGGGTTTTTCTTTTTTTTTTTTTAATTTATTTATTTTTGGCTGCATTGGGTCTTCGTTGCTGTGCATGGGCTTTCTCTTGTTGGGGTGAGCGGGGGCTACCCTTCATTGTGGTGCATGGGCTTCTCATTGCAGTGGCTTCTCTTGTTGTGGAGGCTCTAGGTGCATGGGCTTCAGTAGTTGTGGCTCATGGGCTCTAGAGCGCAGGCTCAGTAGTTGTAGTGCATGGGCTTTGTTGCTCGGCAGCATGTGGGATCTTCCTGGATCAAGGATCGAACCAGTGTGCCCTGCATTGGCAGGTGGATCCTTAACCACTGCACCACCAGGGAAGTCCTTCAAGGATTTTTCAATATCTGGACATCAATCAGTGTGATACACCACATTAACAAATTGAAGAATAAAAAACACATGATAATCTCAATAGAAGCAAAAAAATCTTTTGACAAAATTCAACTCCCATTTATGATAAAAACTCTCCAGAAAGTGGTCATAGAGGGAGCATACCTCAACATAATAAAGGCCATATATGACAAACCTACAGCTAATATCGTATTCAATGGTGAAAAGCTGAAAACATTTCCTCTAAGGTCAGAAACAAGGCAAGGATGTCTACTCTTGCCACTTTTATTCAACATAGATTTGGAAGTCCTAGCCATGGCACTCAGAGGAAAAAAAGAAGTAAAAGAAATCCAAACTGGAAAAGAAGAAGTAAAACTGTCACTGTTTGCAGATAACATGATACTATACATAGAAAATCCTAAAGATGCTACTAGAAAACTACTAGAGCTCATCAATGATTTTGGTAAAGTTGCATGATACAAAATTATGCAGAACTCTCTTGCGTTTCTATATACTAACAAAAAAAGATTAGACATAGAAATTAAGGAAACAATCCCATTTATCATTGCATCAAAAAGAATAAAATACCTAGCTAAGGTGGCAAAAGACCTGTACTTAGAAAACTATAAGATGCTGATGAAAGAAATCAAAGATGACACAAACAGATGAAAAGATATACCATGCTTTTGGATTGGAAGAATCAATATTGTCAAAATGACTATACTACCCAAAGCAATCTACAGATTCAATGAAACTCCTATCAAATTACCAATGGCATTTTTCACAGAACTAGAACAAAACTTTAAAAAATTTGCATGGAGATACCAAAGACCCCAAATAGCAAAAGCAATCTTGAAAAAGAAAATTGGAGTTGGAGAAATTAGGCTTCCTGGCTTCAAACTATACTACAAAGCTACAGTAATCAAAACAGTATGGTACTGGCACAAATACAGAAATATAGATCAATGGAACAGAAAGAAAATTTAGACCTGAACACACGCACCTACGGTCAACTAATCTATGACAAAACAGGCAAGAATATACAATGAAGAAAAGACAATCTCTTCAATAAGCATTTTGGGAAAACTGGACAGTTACATGTAAAATAATGAAATTAGAACATTCTTTAGCACCATACACAAAAACAAACTCAACATGGATTAAAAACCTAAATGTAAGACCAGATATTATAAAACTCTTAGAGGAAAACATAGGAAAAACACTCTTTGACATAAACCACAGCAAGATCTTTTTTGACCCACCTCCTAGAGTAAGGAGTAAGGTGGGTTTTAATAAAAACAAAAATAAACAAATGGGATCTAATTAAACTCAAAAGCTTTTGCACTGCAAAGGAAACCATAAACAAAACCAGAAGACAACCCACAGAATGGGTGAAAATATTCACAAATGATGTGACAGACATGGGATTAATCTCCAAAATTTACAAACAGCTCATGCAGCTGAATATTAAAAAACAAACAATCCAATAAAAAAATGGACAGAAGATCTAGACATGTCTCCAAAGAAAACATACAGAGGGCCAAGAGGCACAAGAAAAAATGCTCAGCATCACTAATTATTAGAGAAATGTAATGCAAAAGTACAATGAGATATCACTTCACAACGGTCAGAATGGCCATCATCAAAAAGTTTACAAACAGGAGGCCCTGAACCAAGATGGTAGAGTAGAAGGATATGCTCTCACTCCCTCTTGTGAGAACACCAGAATCACAACTAGCTGCTGGACAATCATCGACAGGAAGACACTGGAACTCACCAAAAAAGATACCCCACATCCAAAGACAAAGGAGAAACCACAATGAGATGGTAGGAGGGGCGCAATCACAGTAAAATCAAATCCCATAACGGCTGGGTGTGTGACTCACAGACTGGAGAACACTTATACCACAGAAGCCCACCAACTGGAGTGAAGGTTCTGAGCCCCATGTCAGGATTCCCAAACTGGGGGTCTGGCAATGGGAGGAGGAAATCCTAGAGAATCAGACTTTGAAGTCTAGTGGCATTGGTTTGCAGGACTTCGACAGGACTGGGGAAACAGAGACTCCACTCTTGGAGGGCACACACAAAATAGTGTGTGCATCGAGACACACGAGAAAGAGCAGTGACCCCAGGGGAGACTGAACCAGACCTATGTGTTAGTGTTGAAGGGTCTCCTGCAGAGGTGGGGGGTGACTGTGGGTCACTGTGGGACAAGGACACTGGCAGCAGAAGTTCTGGGAAGTATTCCTTGGCGTGAGACCTCCCAGAGTCTGCCATTAGCCACACCAAAGAGCCCAGGTAGGCTCCACTGTTGAGTTGCCTCAGGCCAAACAATCAAGAGGAAGGGAACCCAACCCCACCCACTAACAGTCAAGTGGATTAAAGTTTTTCTGAGCTCTGTCCACCAGAGTAACAGTTAGCTCTACCCACCACCAGTCCCTCCCATCATGCCTCTTAGATAGCCTCATCCACCAGAGGGCAGAGAGCAGAATCAAGAAGAATGACAATCCTGCAGCCTGTGGAACAAATCCACATTCACAGAAAGATAGACAAGATGAAAAGGCAGAGGGCTATGTACCAGATAAAGGAACAAGATAAAACCCAGAAAAACAACTAAATGAAGTGGAGATAGGCAGACTTCCAGACAAAGAATTCAGATTAATGATAGTGAAGATGATCCAGGACCTCGGAATAAGAATGGAGGCAAAGATCGAGAAGATGCAAGAAATGTTTAACAAAAACCTAGAAGAATTAAAGAACAAATAAACAGAGATGAACAATACAATAACCAAAATGAGAACTACACTAGAAGGAATCAATAGCAGAATAACTGAGGGAGAAGAACGGATAAGTGACCTGGAAGACAGAATGGTGGAATTCACTGCTGTGGAATAGAATAAAGAAAAAAGAATGAAAAGAAATGAAGACAGCCTAAGAGACCTCTGAGACAACATTAAATGCAACAACATTTGCATTATAGGGGTCCCAGAAGAAGAGAGAGAGAAAGGTCCAGAGAAATACTTGAAGAGGTTATACTTGAAAACTTCCCTAACATGGGAAAAGAAATAGTCACCCAAGTCCAAGAAGCGCAGAGAGTCCCATATAGGATAAGCCCAAGGAGAAACATGCCGAGACACACAGTAATCAAATTGGCAAAAATTAAAGACAAAGAAAAATTGTTGAAAGCAGCAAGGGAAAAACAACAAATAACATACAAGGGAACTCCCATAAGGTTAATAAGTGATTTCTCAGCAGAAATTCTACAAGCCAGAAGAGAGTGGCATAATATACTTAAAGTGATGAAAGGGACGAGCCTACAACCAAGATTACTGTATCCGGTAAGGATTTCATTCAGATTCGATGGAGATATCAAAACCTTTACAGACAAGCAAAAGCTAAGAGAATTCAGCACCACCAAACCAGCTCTAAAACAAATGCTAAAGGAACTTCTCTAAGTGGGAAGCACAAGAGAAGAAAAGGACCTACAAAAACAAACCCAAAACAAGAAAATGGTCATAGGAACATACATATCAATAATTACCTTAAATGTGAATGCACTAAATGCTCCAACCAAAAGACACAGGCTGCCTGAAAGGATACAAAAACAAGACCCATATATATGCTGTCTACAAGAGACCCACTTCACGCCTAGGGACACATACAGACTGAAAGTGAGGGGATGGAAAAAGATATTCCATGGAAATGGAAATCAAAAGAGAGCTGGAATAGTAATGCTCATATCAGATAAAATAGACTTTAAAATAAAGAATGTTACAAGAGACAAGAAAGGACTCTACATAATGATCAAGGGATCAATCCAAGAAGAAGATATAACAATTATAAATATATATGCACCCAACTTCGGAGCACACCAATACATAAGGCAACTGCTAACAGCTATAAAAGAGGAAATCAACAGTAACACAATAATAGTGGGGGACATTAACACCTCACTTACACCAATGGACAGATCATGCAAAATGAAAATTAATATGGAAACACAAGCTTTAAATGACACAATAGACCAGATAGATTTAATTGATATTTATACAACATTCCATCCTAAAATATCAGGTTACACTTACTTCTCAAGTGCACACAGAACATTCTCCAAGATAGATCACATCTAGGGTCACAAATCAAGCCTCAGTAAATTGAAGAAAACTGAAATCATATCAAGCATCTATTCTGACCACAATGTTATGAGATTAGAAATGAATTACAGGGAAAAAAACGTAAAACACACAAACACATGGAGGCTAAACAATACATTTCTAAATAACCAAGACATCACTGAAGAAATCAAAGAGGAAATCAAAAAATACCTAGACACAAATGACAATGAAAACACGATGATCCAAAACCTATGGGATGCACCAAAAGCAGTTCTGAGAGGGAAGTTTATATCTATACAAGCCTACCTCAAGAAACAAGAAAAATCTCAAATAAACAATCTAACCTTACACCTAAAGGAACTAGAGAAAGAAGAACAAACAAAACACAGAGTTAACAGAAGGAAAGAAATCATAAAGATCAGAGCAGAAAGAAATGAAATAGAAACAAAGAAAACAATGGCAAAGATAAGTAAAACTAAAAGCTGGTTCTTTGAGAAGATAAACAAAATTGATAAACCATTAGCCAGATTCATCAAGAAAAAGAGGGAGAGGACTCAAATCAATAAAATTAGAAATGAAAAAGGGGAAGTTACAACAGACACTGTAGAAGTACATAGCATCCTAAGAGATTACTACAAGAAACTCTATGCCAATAAAATGGATAACCTGGAAGAAATGGACAAATTCTTAGAAAGGTATAACCCTCCAAGACTGAACCAGTAAGAAATAGAAAATTTGAACAGACCAATCACAATTAATGAAATTGACACTGTGATTAAAAATCTTCCAACAAACAAAAGCCCAGGACCAGATGCCTTCACAGGTGAATTCTATCAAACATTTAGAGAAGAGCTAACACCAATCCTTCTCAAATTCTTCCAAAAAATTGCAGAGGAAGGAACACTCCCAAACTCATTCTATGAGGCCACCATCACCCTGATACCAAAACCAGAGAAAGATACTACAAAAAAAGAAAATTACAGACCAATATCAATCATGAATATAGATGCAAAAATCCTGAACAAAATACTAGCAAACAGAATCCAACAACACATTAAAAGGATCGTATACCATGATCAAGTGGGATTTATCCCAGGGATGCAAGGATTCGTCAATATATGCAAATGAATCAATGTGATACACCATAATAACAAATTGAAGAATAAAAACCATATGATCATCTCAATAGATGCAGAAGAAGCTTTTGACAAAATTCAACACCTATTTATGATAAAAACTCTCCAGAAAGTGGGCACAGGGGAAACCTACCTCAACATAATAAAGGCCATATATGACAAACCCACAGCAAGCATCATTCTCAATGGTGAAAAAGTGAAAGCATTTCCTCTAAGATCAGGAACAACACAAGGCTGTCTACTCTCACCTCTATTATTCAACATAGTTTTGGAAGTCCTGGCCATGGCAATCAGAGAAGAAAAATAAATAAAAGGAAGACAAATTGGAAAAGAAGAAATAACACTGTCACTGTTTGCAGATGACATGATACTATACATAGAGAATTCCAAAGAAGCCACCAGAAAACTACTAGAGCTACTCAATGAATTTGGTAAAGTTGCAGGATACAAAATTAATGCACAGAAATCTCTTGCATTCCTATACCCTAATGATGAGAAATCTGAAAGAGAAATTAAGGAAACACTCCCATTTAACATTGCAACAAAAACAATAAAATGCCTAGGGATAAACCTACCTAGGGAGACAAAAGAACTGTATTCAGAAAACTATAAGACACTGATGAAAGAAATTAAAGATGATACCAACAGATGGAGAGATATACCATGTTCTTGGATTGGAAGAACCAATATTGTGAAAATGACTATACTACCCAAAGCAATCTACAGATTCAATGCAATCCCTATCAAATTGCCAATGGCATTTTTTATGGAACTAGAACAAAAAATCTTAAAATTTGTATGGAGACACAAAAGACCCTGAATAGCCAAAGCAGTCTTGAGGGAAAAAAACAGAGCTGGAGGACTCAGACTCCCTGACTTCAGACTATACTATAAAGCTACAGTAATCAAGACAATATGGTACTTGCCCAAAAACAGAAACATAGATCAATGGAACAAGATAGAAACCCAGAGATAAACCCACACACCTATGGTCAACTAATCTATGACAAAGGAGGCAAAGATATACCATGGAGAAAAGACAGTCTCTTCAATGAGTGGTGCTGTGAAAACCTGACAGCTACATGTAAAAGAATGAAATGAGAACACTCCCTAACACCATACACAAAAATAAACTCAAAATGGATTAGAGACCTAAATGTAAGACCAGACACTATAAAACTCTTAGAGGAAAACATAGGAAGAACACTCTTTGACATAAATCACAGCAAGATATTTTTTGATCCACCTCTTAGAGTAATGGAAATAAAAACAAATATAAACAAATGGGACCTAATGAAACTTCAAAGCTTTTGCAAAGCAAAGAAAACCATAAACAAGATGAAAAGACAATCCTCAGAATAGGAGAAAATATTTGCAAATTAATCAATGGACAAAGGATTAATTTCCAAAATATATAAACAGCTCATGCAGCTCAATATTAAAAAAAAAAAACAACCCAATCCAAAATGGGCAGAAGACTTAAATAGACGTTTCTCCAAAGAAGACATACAGATGGCTGTGAAGCACATGAAAAGCTGCTCAACATCACTAATTATTAGAGAAATGCAAATCAAAACTGCAATGAGGTATCACCTCACACCAGTTAGATGGGAATCATCAGAAAATCTACAAACAACAAATGCTGGAGAGGGTGTGGAGAAAAGGGAACCCTCTTGCACTGTTGGTGGGAATGTAAGTTGGTACAACCACTATAGAGAACAGTATGGAGGTTCCTTTAAAAACTAGAAATAGAATTACCATATGATCCAGCAATCCCATTGCTGGGCATATACCCAGAGAAAACAATAATTCAAAAAGACATATGCACCCCAATGTTCATTTTAGCACGATTTACAATAACCAGGTCATGGCAGCAACATAAATGCCCATTGACAGACGAAAGGATAAAGAAGATGTGGTACATATATACAGTGGAATATTACTCAGCCATAAAAAGGAACAAAATTGGGTCATTTGTTGAGACATGGATGGATCTAGAGACTGTCATACAGAGTGAAGTAAGTCAGAAAGAGAAAAACAAATATCGTATATTAACACATGTATGTGGAACCTAGAAAAATGGTACAGATGAACCAGTTTGCAGGGCAGAAATTGAGGCACAGATGTACAGAACAAATGTATGGACACCAAGGGGGGAAAGCTGTGGGGGGGTGGTGGTGGTGGTGTGATGAATTGGGCGTTTGGGGTTGACATTTTACAATGATGCGTATATAATTGATGACTAATAAGAACCTGCTGTTTAAAATATAAATGAAATAAAATTCAAAAATTAAAAAAAGAGAAAAATAATGGAAGATGTCATTTACAGCAACATGAATGGACCTAGAGATTGTTTTTTTAAGATTTTTTTTTTTTTGATGTGGACTATTTTCAAATTCTTTATTGAATTTGTTACAGTATTGCTTCTGTTTTATGTTTTGGTTTTTTGGCCGTGAGGCATGTGGAATCTTAACTCCCCAACCAGGGATTTCACCCACACCTCCTGCATTGGAAGGCAAAGTCTTAACCCCTGGACCACCAGGGAAGTCCCAGATCTAGAGATTATCATACCAAGTGAAGTAAGTCAGAAAGAGAAAGTCAAATATCATATATCACATGTGGAATCTAAAATATGATACAAATGAACTTATTTACAAAATAGAAACAGACCCACGGACATAGAAAACAAATTTATGGTTGCCAAAGGGGAAAGGCGGGGAGGGATAAATTAGGAGTTTGGAATTAGCAGATATAAACTACTATATACAAAATAGGTAACAACAAGGTCCTTCTGTATAGCACAGGGAACTATATTCAATATCTTGTAATAAACTGTAATGGAAAAGTATATGGAAAAAGAATACATGGACTGTATTCTGAATCACTTTGCTGTACATCAGAAACTAATACAACATTGTAAATTAGCTATTTATTTTATTAACTTCAATTAAAAAAATAATGTAGTCATCTAAAAAAAAAGTCTACAAACAATAAATGCTGGAGAGGTTGTGGATAAAAGGGAAACCTCCTACACTGTTGGTCAGAATGTTAATTGGTACAGCCACTATGGAGAACAGTATGGAGGTTCCTTAACAAGCTAAAAATAGAGCTACAATATGATTCAGCAACCCCACTTCTTGGGCATATATTCAGAGAAAACCATGGTTCAAAAGGATACATGCATCCCAATGTTCATTGCAGCACTATTTACAAAAGCCAAGACATGGAAGCAACCTAAATGTCCATCAAAAGATGAATGGATAAAGAAGGTGTGGTACATATATACAATGGAATATTACTCAGTCGCTAAAAAGAATGAAATAATTCTATTTGCAGCAACATCAATGGACCTGGAAATTTTCATATTAAGTAAAATAAGTCAGACAGAGAAAGATAAATATCATATGATATCACTTATACGTGGAATCTAAAAAAAAATGGTACAAATGAACTGATTTATAAAACAGAAACACAGTCACAGACTTAGAAAACAAATTTATGGTTACCAAAGGAGAAAGGTGGGGAGGGGGAGGGATAAACTGGGAGTTTGGGATTGACATATACACACTACTATATTTAAAATAGATAACCAAAAAGTACCTACTGTATAACACAGGGAACTCTACTTAATATTCTGTAATAACCTAAATGGGAAAAGAATTTGAAAAATAATAGATATATGTATATGTATAGCTAAGTCACTTTGCTGTACACCCAAAACTAACAAAACATTGTAAATCAACTATATTACAGTATAATAAAGAAAAAAGAAAATATATCCTGCTCTGAATGTTATCAGGAAAACTTGAACTAGCTCTGAAATCTATTGCCTTGGTAAATATCTATGTCTGACTGTTATGACTATGTGTAATGGCCTAGTGGGAACTATGTGGATTGGGCAGGGTGAGTATTATTTTGACTGCCCAGACCCTCTGAGCCTTCCGCTACCCACATGTTCCTTCATACCCACATGTTTGCTAAGAATTCCAGGTTTGTCAGTGATCAATGAGAGAAACCTGAACTGAACTCTTGGACCTAAGAAAGGCTCTCTCTCTATGATCTTAAGGAAGGATTATCTGTGAACAGAGTATGTGGTTCATGGCTAAATCCACTGTCGTCCAATCATCTTGACATGTTGGGCACACCTCAAGAATGTTGTGTGTGTGTGCATTAAGCCAATATGTCTGGTAAAGAATTTAGCCTTACCCAAAGAGAGGTATGGTCTTTGCTTTTGCCACCTGGGAGGTAATCTCTGTCCTGTCTGATAAGAATGTCTTTTTTTATCTGGGGGCCTTTGGCCATGCCAGGTAGTCTAACGATGTGATTTATGGTAGAGGGCCTTGGATCCCCCTTCAGTGGGGATAGAAATAAAAGTTCAGCCATATGGTTGATGTTTGACCATGTATTTCTGATGAAGTTCCAACTCTAAACAGCAAAGTCCATTTGGACTTTTTGGTTGGCAATATTCTGTGTGTGTTGCCACACATCAATACTGGGAAAGTTTATGTTGTTAGCAACTCAGCTGGGAAGAGAACAACTAGAAGCTCTGTATTTGGAATGCTCCTGGTCTCTGCCCCATATCTGTCTTCCTTTTGATGACATTAATCTGGATTCTTCTACTATAATAACATGTACTTAAGTATAACAGCTTTCACTGAGGTCTGTGAGTCCTAACAAATCATTGAACCTAAAAGTGCTCTTGGGGACACCCAATCTTGTAATTCTTATAATGCTGTAAATCTTGTAATCGTGTAACTTCACACAACCGTATTGTGCTTCTAAAACATTTTGACCTTCTTAGACCATGCCTGAATTGACATGCAGTGATAATATTTAAGCATTACGTTGAAGAAGAAGAGCTTTGTTCTTTATCCTGCATCTAGAGAAACTCTGGCCACGCTAGAAATTGCCCAGATACTTAGAGTCACTCTAGCTCCTGAAACTGCCAACAGCAATGTGGACAATCGTACAACTAAGAGCATGTGATCCTCAGGCACTGAGTATGCTTCTCATTTTCTTTCCTTGGGGAGACAGCAACTAGGATTGGCTCTTGGATCTGAGGAGACCCAGGGAAGGTTTTCATTTTTCAGGGAAGAAAGATATTCTCACAGAAGAAAAGTTAGTGTTGAGAAAAACTTAATCTGAATAGTAAATGTATTGGTATTTTGTTGTACAGCTCAAGATATATCAATGGCAAAATAATTCAAATAATTTGTGCCTGACTTTTTTTTTCTTATATGGAACTTACCAGAGAAACCAAGTTATGTTATGAAACAACCCATGAGATTTCTGCTTCAGTATTTTGTTCTAGCAAATTTTATAAATATCTTCACACTAAACCTGCTTTACCAAAACCTTTATTAATCTAGACCATCAAATTAAATTGGACCAATTTTTTTCTCTTTTAATCACGATGAAAAATGGCAAAAAGGAAAATATATAGCTTCAACCATTCCTTGATCTATGTTCTCAAATGATTTCTTCAGGGTTCAAGGTTCTTTGTTTTTGTTTTCCCATTTCTTGCCTCTGCCTCCCATCTCATTTACTCTCAGATTTCAAGTTGTGGCTCTCAACAGTCCTGAGCTCATATATTCTCATTCTAGTAGATGTGAAAACATGCTTCTTTTACAGTACTTTCAGAGCAAGCCTGTGCAGTTGACTGACCATGATTGGATCACATACCTATTCCTGAATCCATCCTATGAGCAGACAAATGCAGGGAAGACATGAGGCACACACCAACCATGGCACTGAAGATGGATTGGAAATGAGGGAGGTGTGACTTTCCATAGATAATGGAGAGTATTACAAAGAAAAAAAATGGAAATGAATGTAAGAGATTGTTTCCCTACCCCATCCCAAAGAAAAAAAAATCCACAAATATCCAGAAAAAAACAATAAACTTTGTTTTCCAAATATAGAGTATTATGGAAATTTACAACAACTTTTCCCACTATAGTTATTAGGGAAATCTACTTTACAGAGGAACTTGGAAAAGCTCCATGAAAATAACTTTATATAGTATGTTTTAAAACATCAAGTTTTTTATTATTTCAATTGTAAAAGCTTTCAAAGAATTACAGCATAAAACAATGCATAACAAATAATGTGTATTGCAACTGACACAACCCAAATTTACAAAACTGTGACAAGAACACAGTTGGATGAGTGAAGTTTAGTCAGACAGTCTGGGTTCATGTTCTGCTTCACCTGTTTTCTTGCTGAATGACCCTGGGCAAGTTACAAATCTCTCAGCAGTTTAGTTCTTCCATGTATAAATGTGGGGGGCATCCATACCTATCCCGAGGATGCACTGATATTATTAGATGTTAAGAAACTTAGTGCTAAGATTTGAATATCTTCTCTTCTTTTTTTCCCTGTCTTTCCTTTATTTTCTTTCCCGTTTTACCATTTTGTTTGTCCTTGCTGTTCCAAATCTGCCCTGATCTTCCCCTTTCCTGGTGACCAGAAATTCAGCTGACTAGAGGTTGGCTAAGTCAAAGAGGTCCATTATTTTGTAAATATTGTGTTATTCCTTCCCCAGATCTTCTACTAACCACGGAAAGTGGTAACACCCCTCATTGTACTCCTTTCTCTAGTCTAAGATATTTTATGTTTGTAAAAAAAAATTGTGAAAACCAGGATATTAAACAATTCCAGTGATAATTAAATGTGGTTAATTAAAGCAATGTGAAGAACTCACTTTCTGGCTTATGTGTCCATTCAAGTCTCAAAACGTAATGTGCTCAGAGTAGATACTATAATTTGTCATAGAACCACTTAGTGTTTTTGTCGCAAAGATCTGAATGATAATCTGATCCAAGTATCTCATTTTACAGATGAGAAAACTGAGACGCAGAGAAGTGAAGACACATGTTCCACATGGCAAATCTGTTAGGGCTATTGTTAAGAGATCTGAATCCTGATGGAGACAAGCATTTATTCCATAATCTTGGGAACATGACCTTTCTGGAAATAGCTGTTACCCACTTTTGGTTCCTTCTTGTTCTAAGTGATAATTGCTCTAACCATCACATTTTAGCCTCTCTTGAGCTGGGTCTTCTCATGAGCTGGTGGCCAGTAGCAGCATCTTTTCTGCCCTTCCGACCTCCCACTCATGGGCTCAAATTTCAGACAATTTGCCAGAGAATCTAGACAAATAGAAAATAGAAAGCATACCTCAACTGGACCTGCTTATTCTGAAAATGTCCAAGGTCTAACGGATGGATCCAAGTTTTGCTCATGTGGTGTTTGTATGACCCTTCCCTTTCCCCAAATAATGGCTTTCTACCTTTAACAGGTAACAAATAATTGCCTATCTGATTATTATTACTTATTAGTAACTAACAATTACCTATATGATGCTGTTGCTGTACAGAATAATTGGAATAAATATGGAAGTACAGTACAATGGAAGCTCTCTGACACTGAGTTTGTTTCTTAAATTCATGCATTAATTTCTGCAGATCCTTCAGTCAAATCAATGTATAACATATGAGCTGTTTATATATGTTGGATATTAACCCCTCATTAGTCATGTCATTTGCAAATATCTTCTCTAGTTCAGTAAGTTGTCTTTTTGTTTTGCCAATGGTTTCCTTTGCTGTGCTAAAGCTTTTATGTTTAATTAGGTCCCATTTATTTATATTTGCTCTGTTTCCTTTAATTTAGGGGATGGGCCCTCCAAAAAATATCGTGTGATTTATGTCAAAGACTGTCTGCCTATGTTTTCCTCTAGGAGTTTTATAGTAGCCAGTGTTACATTTAGGTCTTTGCTCCATTTTGAGTTTATTTTTGTGTATGGTGCTATAGACTGTACTAATTCAATCTTTTACAAGTAGTTGTCCATTTTCCCCAGCACCACTTATTGAAGAGACTGCCTTTTCTCCATTGTATATTCTTGTCTCCTTTGTCATAGATTAAGTCACCATAAGTGTGTGGGTTTATTTCTGGGCTCTCTATTCTGTTCCAATGATGTGTGTGTCTGTTTTTGTGCTAGTACCACACTGTTTAGATTACTGTGGCATTGTAGTATAGTTTGAAGTCAGGAAACAAGATACCTCCAGCTCTGTCTTTCTTTCTCAAGATTGTTTGGGCTATTCAGGGTCTTTTGTGTTTCCATACAAATTTTAAAGTAATGTTCTAGTTCTGTGAAAAATACCCTTGGTGTTTTGATAGGGATTGCATCAAATCTGTAGATGGCCTTGGGTAGTATGGTCATTTTAACAATATTGATTCTTCCAATCTAAGAATACAAAATATCCTTCCATCTGTTTTTGTCACCTACAATTTCTTTCATCAGAGTCTATTAATTTTCCTAGTACAGGTCTCTTACCTCTTTAGGTAGGTTTATTCCTAGATATTTTATTCTTTTTGATGTGATGGTAAATGGAATTGTTTCCTTAATTTCTCTTTCTGATAGTTCATTGTCAGTGTACAGAAATGCAAGAGATTTCTGTGTATTAAGTCAGTATCCTGCAACTTTACCAAATTCCTTGATGAGCTCCAGTAGTTTTCTGGTAGTGTTTTTAGGATTTTCTATGCATAGTATCATGTCATCTGCAAACAGTGACAGGTTTAATTCTTCCTTTCAAATTTGGATTCCTTTTATTTATTTTTCTTCTCTGGTTGCTGTAGCTAGGATTTCCAAAACTATGTTGAATAAAAGTGGTGAGAGGACCATCCTTGTCTTGTTCCTGATCTTAGAGAAAATACTTTCAGCTTTTCACCATTGAGTATAATGTGAGCTGTGTGTTTTTCATATATGGCTTTTATTATGTTGAGGTACGTTCCCTCTATGACCCCTTTTGGAGAGTTTTTATCATAAATGAAAGTTGAATTTTGTCAAAAGCTTTTTTTTCATCTACTGATATGATCATATGGTTTTTATTCTTCTATTTATTTAATGTGCTGTATTACACTGCTTCATTTGAAAATATTAAAAAATTCTTGCTTCCCTAGGATAAAACCCACTTGATCATAGTGTATGATCTTTTGGTTTATTGTTGGATTCAATTTGCTAAAATTTTGCTGAGAAATTTTGCATCTATATTCATCATGATACTGGCCTATAATTTTCTCTTTTGTGATATCTTTGTCTCGTTTTTGGTATCAAGGTGATGCTGGCCACATAGAATGAGTCTGGAAGTGTGTTCCTTCCTCTGCAAGTTTTGGAATAGTTTTAGAAGGATAGGTGTCATCTCTTCTCTAAATATTTGGTAGAATTCACCTATGAAGCCATCTGGTCCTGAACTTTTGTTTGTTGCCAGTTTTTAAATTGCTGAATCAATTTAATTGGTCTGTTCATATTTTCTATTTCTTCCTGGTTCAGTCTTGGGATATTGTGTCTTTCTAGGAATTTTTGCATTTCTTCTAGGTTGTCCATTTTACCAGCATGTAGTTGCTCATGGCAGTCTCTATATCATCTCACACCTGTCAGAACAGCTATCATCATAAAGAACACAAAAAACAAACACTGGTGAGATGTAGAGAAAAGGGAACCCTTTTACACTTTTCATGGAAATGTAAATTGGTGCAGTCACTGTGGAAAACAGTATGGAGGTTAATCAAAAAACTAAACATTGAACTACCATAACACCCAGCAATTCCAGTCCTGGGTATATACTCTAAATAAAAACATTAATTCAAACAAATATGTAAGTCCCAATGTTCATAGCAGCAGTATTTACAATAGTCAAGACATGGAAGCAACCTAAATGTCCATCAAAAAATGTATGGATAAAGAAAGTGTAGCATACATACATATATATATATATGTGTGTGTGTGTGTGTGTGTGTGTGTGTGTGTGTGTGTGTGTGTATACACACATATATATATATGTATAACTCAGCCATAAAAAAGAATGGAATTTTGTCATTTTCAAGAACATGGATGGAGTTGAAGGGCATCATGGTTAGTGAAATTGCAGAAAGAGAAAGACAAATACTGTACGATACCACTTACATGTAGAATTAAAAAAAAATACAACAAACTAGTGAATAAAGCCAAAAAGAAGCAGACTCACAGATATAGAGAACAAACTAGTGGTTACCAGTGGGGAGAAGGAAGGGGGAGGGACAATATAGGGGTAGAGGGAAAAAGGGTTATTGTGGGATTATATGAAATTATATGTGTGAAATTTTGAAAATTGTAAAGCACTATAGAATTTAAAGAATCTTTCATTTAATAAAGAAAAAAATGAACTGAGTTGAGAAATAGAGGAAACTTACATAAAGGTTCTGGAGTTGCTTTTAAGTCTTTTGTATCATCTATAATGAAAATTGACAAGAATTTTGAGAAGTAAATGTTTGTTGTTTAAGCCAAAAGAGGAAAAAATGAATATTATGTTAAGTGAAATAAGCCAGACAGAAAGAAAAAATGATATGTTCCCACTTATATGTGGAATTTTAAAAAGTCAAATACATAGAAGCAGAGAGTAGAACAGTGGTTATCATGGGAGGGGAGGTGGAGGAAATAGGGAGATGTTGGTCAAAGGGTACAAAGTAACAGCTATGCAAGATGAATGTCAAGAGATCTAATGCACAGCATGATGACTGTGGTTAATAATACTGAGTTGAATACTGGAAATTTGCTATGAGAGTAGATTTCAGGTTCTCTCATCACACATACACACAATAAATTTTAACTATGTGAGAAGAAGATATGATATTTAGTTTGACTGTACTAATCATGTCACTATACATATAAAATCAACATGCTGTACACCTTAAATATATATATTTTGTTAAAACTATAAAAAAAAAAGACAAAATGAAACACTGTTTTACATGCAAAAGAAAAGGTTTTGTAGAGTTTAGGCCCACTGCAAAGTTAGAAAGAACAGTCTCTAAGGTTGCCCTCACTTCTGACACCAAGTGCAAGTTCAGTGGATTCCCTAAATCACCCTCAGGTTTTATAATTCACTGGAGGAACTCACAAAAATCACGGAAAGCTGTTAAAAATCATGGTTATAATTTTATTACATAGTTCATTACAAGGAAAGGATATGGATTCAAATAAGCTAAGAGAGGAAGCACCTAGGACAGAATCCAGAAAATTTACTAAATATGGGACTCCTGTTGCTTTCACTCCATAGAATTATAGATGTGTTGCCTTTCCAGCAGTGGTGAATGACACTCTCCAATTCATTTTATGAGGCCAGCACTACCCTAATACCTAAAGCAGGCAACAATTTTATAAAAAAATTAAAATACAGACCAATATCTCATAAACATATGCAAAAATAGTCAAAAAATATTAGTGAATCAAATCCAACTGTGAATAAAAGAATTATACATTATGGCCAAGTGGGATTTATTTCTAGTATGCAAAGTTGATTCAATATTCAAACATCAATTACTGTAATCCATCATGTGAACAAGATAAAGAAGAAAAATCATATGATCATATGATTATATCTATTGATGAAGAAAAAGCATTTGACAAAATGCAACATCCATCTATTATACAAAATGTTAGCAAACTAGTAATAGAGGGTGACTTTCTCAATTTGATAAAGAACATCTACAAACATTGACAACTGGTGAGGAAGTGAAGCTACAGGAACACTCATTCACTGATGGTGGGAATGCAAAATGTTACAGCCACTTTGAAAGACAGTATTTGGTAGTCAAAAAAAAAAAACTAAACTAAACTAAACTAAATACACTCTTACCACATGATTCAGTAATCATGCTCCTAAGTGTTTACTCAAATGAACTGAAAACATGCCCACACAAAAACCCTCACATAAATGTTCATAGTAGCTTTACTCAGAATTGACAAAAATTAGAAGTAACTAAGATGTTCTTCAGTGTGAAAGGATAAATAAATTATAGTACCTCCATAACATGGAATATTAATAGGCACTAAAAAGAAATAAACTATCAAGACACAAAAGACATTCAGGAACCTAAAAAGCATATTGCTTAGTGAAATAATCCAGTCTGTAAAGCCTGCATACTATATAATTCCAGCTATATGACATTCTGGAAAAGATAAAACTATAGAGATATTAAAAAGATTACTCTGTCAGGAGAGAGAGGAATGAATAGGTAGATGAGGTAATTTTTAGCACGGTGAACAATTCTTTATGATGCTGTGATGGTGGGTCCCTGTAATTATATATTTGTCAAAAACATAGAATTTTCTGTACAACAGAATGAAACCTAATGTAAACTATGCAGTCTAATTAGCAGCAATGTATTAATATTAGTTCATCTATGGTAACAAATGCACCATGGTAATGCAAGACCTTAATAACAGTAGAAATTGAACATAGGAGAAAGGAGGTATATGGTGACTCTCTGTATTATCTTCTTAATTTCTGTAAACTTAAAACTTCTCTAAAAAATAAAGTATATCAGTTTTTAAAAATTATGGGGATTGTAACAGTTGGTCTCAAGTTTTGCCTAAATTGAAAATTTTTGTGTGTTTTTTTTTTTTAAAGTAAGTAGAGGTCTTTCTGCATTGTTTAGCTGGTTTTACTTGGAAACTTCATGATGTAGAAGTGGACATTTTTAATGTGTTTAGTGATATTTTACAGAATATCTAATGATTTGTAATATGCATTTACTAACATTCATAATGAGGTCATCATTAGAACCCAAAGTAGCTACAGCAAGTATCATTGCCATATTGACCACCAAGCATAATGATGAATGCCATAAAACCACAGAGATAATGCTAAATATCTGTCTTCAATAGCTTAGACAACATTGTATTTATTTTATTATATTTAAATAAGGCAAAAACCAGTCCTACCACACCGGGATTTCTTTTAAACCTTAAAAAAACTAAATCTACAAACATGCCACATATATTCTTTAATCTATCCTCAATGTTTTATAATTCGTACACAATCAAGTATTAAACAGGAGAGCTGTAATCTTAGCCTGTGCATAGTATAAAATATTTTAACATGGTTTCTCAAGACGTTAAAAGTCTGGTCATGGATACATGTATATGTACGGCTGAGTTCCTTTGCTGGGCACCTGAAACAATCACAACATTGTTAGTTGGCTATACTCCAACATAAAATAAATTTTTTTTTTTAAAGTCTACAAATAACAAGTGCTGGGGGGAAAAAAGCTGGTCATGAGAATTGAGTGTATTAAACCAAGTTTATCTTCAAAAGCCTAAACTTTAACTTCTTGAAAATCTGTTAAATAGAATCTTTAATTGAATCCAAATGTAAACCCTATAAATTTATTACTGTCTAAAAAATTGTGAATGGCAGTACCTGAAGAAATAAAATCTGCTTTCTTTCCAAAGGCAAAGACCACAGAAAAATCTACTCAATAAAGATTTAATGAATGCCTGCTATTGGGAAAGAATCATTTTAGAAGTTGTTTGGATTCCAATGTTTATTAGGTAAATCAATGGCAACAATGCAGTCACTTTAATTTTATGTATAAATCGTCAAACTCTAAGCTTAATATCTAATAGCTACCAGATTGAGACAGGCACTGGGGAATTAAAAATAACAATAGTGACAATACTAGTAATGATACAACTATCATTTGTTGAGAGCCTTCTCTGTGTCAGACACTGTATGAATATATTCCATCTTGTTTTATCCCACTTTTTACTTGAAAACTTTACCATATGCTTAGATAAATTAAGTATCTAATACAAATATTCAAATCTACTTGCAGAACAGGTAACTAAATTATCATGTTTCCCTCAAAAGGTCCTCAACTACATCATACTACTTCTCAAACAAAGACATAGAAGATAAACTTGCTTTCCTTGAAAGGTCACAGGTAATAAGGTGATGTTGACATATAAATTGTTATAAAACAATGCAGCAATTGCTATGATGAAGGGACATCTGTAACATAATATGCAGCAAAGAAGGGAGCTTCTAACTTCCTCATGGGATCCATTCACAGA
Organism: Balaenoptera physalus; assembly: GCF_965194825.1. Taxonomy (NCBI): domain Eukaryota; kingdom Metazoa; phylum Chordata; class Mammalia; order Artiodactyla; family Balaenopteridae; genus Balaenoptera; species Balaenoptera physalus. The sequence continues at coordinate 47,304,842 of NC_138896.1, read as the reverse complement.
GGACTGATGACAGCCATCTTGAGTCGGAGGGTGAGTCAAGAGTAGCAAGGCATATGGGTAAAGAGAAGAGGAAAATTAAAGTATTGCATGAGGGAAGTGCATAGAGTTTAGTGAGGCTATTTCACAGAATGAACTTGTAGAACTGACAAGGAACTATGCTAGACGAACAAGCAGTTTGAGATTATGAAGAAAATTAGGTATGAGTTGCTGAGAAGGTCACAACTGATTCTGTAAGCAACGGGAGAAATTGACACAGAGCAGTGAGCCAATTAATCTCACATTGAGAAATAAGCACCTTAGAAGTGGTGACAGTAATGGGTAAGAACAGAGCATGACCAGAAACAGGAAAACCAGCTGCAGTATTCCAGGAAGGAAATAATGTAGACGAAATCAAGAGACCTATTGAAAAGGTATGCCCCCTGGTTCTGACTTGAGTAACCAAGTAGAGAGTGATATCACAGAGTCTGGGAATACTAGAAGTGGAGGAAGTTTTAGGAGTGGTGTGGTTATGGTGAGTTTAGTTTTAAACATGGTAAAATGATCAGAAGTCCATGGATGTCTGCAAAAGAGAAAATGATGTGTGGCATTACAAGCAATATAGGTAATAACTGAGTTTCTGACCTCAGTTGAAATAATGCAGAGTGAGTGGAGAATAAGAATATGAAGCAAAGGTCATGTGAAGACCCTGACTTTTAAGGAGAAGGAAATTATGATAAACTCACGTAGTACAATAATAAGGAGCTAAGATGAGGGAAGTGCTGTCATGGAAACTGAGAATTTCAGACCAGCTCAGTAAAAAGACAAAACTGAGCCCTTTTTATGTTCCTGCTCTCTGCTGGGAAATGGATACCTGACAATGACGAAGACGTGGTTTCTGTTCTCAGGGAGCTCAGAGAATAGTGAAGGGGAGAAGATTAAGTAAGAAATGGACAGAAAGGAATCTTTGATTTGGCTGTTAAGTGATTGGTCACTGCATGGGAGAGCACCTTGGGGATGGTAGGCAAGTAGGCAAAGAGGTAAATGCGGAGAGTGTCAATGAGCTCATATGAGGGACATTAATTTCTAAGAAAAAATTTTGATTTGTTTTCCACCTATAGTTTCAGAATAGTGGAATTAAGTTCTTGACAACAGTGTGAGATAGGAGTTAGCTCCATTTTTTTCCTTTATGCAAACCCAAATATCCTAATACTGTTTATTAACAAGACTGCTATTCCTTCATGCCTGTGAAATACCATCTTTATCACAAAGTATTCAGATACACTGAATTTTCATATTATGTTCTATTTCACTGATATATTGGTTCATCCTTGCAATGAAGACCATAATATTTTGATTATTGTAGTTTTATCATAAGGCTTGGTAACCTGGATGAAGTCTTGCTATCTTATTCTTTTCCAAGTGTGTCTTGAATATTCTTCACCCTCCAAATATCCATAAACATGATAGAATCCACTAGAAAAATTCCACTAAATAATTGGAATTATGGTTAGGATTACTTGAATCTACACATCAGTTTGTAGAGAATTGACATATTACAATATTAAAAATACTAACGCATGAACTTGGTATGTTTATTCATTTATTCAAGTATTATTTAATTTCTCTTAGCTACATTTTAATGTTTTCTATATAAAAGTATTGCATTTGTTAGACTTTCCCCTTGATATTTGGTATTTTTGACACTTCTGAAAATACATTTTTAAAATAAATTTTTATTGGAGTATAGTTGATTTACAATGTTTTGTTAGTTTCTGCTGTACAGCAAAGTGAATCAACTATACATATATATATAAATATCCACTCTTTTATAGATTCTATTCCCATATAGGTCGTTACAGATTATTGGGTAGAGTTCCCTGTGCAATACAGTAAGGTCTTATTAGTTATCTATTTTATATATATTTTATATATTTATATATATATATTATATATATTTTATATAGTGTGTATATGTCTATCCCAGTCTCCCAACTTATCCCTCCCCCCACCATTCACCCTTGGTAAGCATAAGTTTGTTTTCTACATCTGTGACACTATTTCTGTTTTGTAAATAGGTTCATCTGTAACATTTATTTTTAGGTTCCACATATAAGCAATATCATATGATATTCGTCTTTATCTAATTTTACTCAGTATGACAATCTCTAGGTCTATCCGTGTCACTGCAAGTGGCATCATTTTGTTTTTTGTTTTTTTATGTCTGAGTAGTATTGTGACTGTATTGATATACACAATCACATCTTTATCCATATCTTCATCAATGCACATTTAGGTTGCTTCCTTGTCCAGGCTATTGTAAATAGTGCTGCAATGAAAATTGGGGTACATGTATCTTTTTGAATTATGATTTTCTCTGAATATATACCCAGGAGTGTGACCAAAAAAATTCTCTTTCTGTTTCTTGCTGTATACAGAAATGAAATTCATTTCGATATACTGAGCTTTAGTCAAACCACTTTGATAAGCAAATAACTTTTGATTCTAATAATTAATATGAATTCTTATTGGATTTCCTATACACAGTCATCTATATGTAATATTAGTATCATTTCTGGGCTTTAATCTTATAATTTATCTTTATATACAGATGTAGATATGGACATAGAATTTAATCTGCATTACTTAATACCTCCAGTATACCACTGAATAGTAGCAGTGACAGTAAGCAAACTTTTGTTATTGCCAGTAACAGAAGAAATATGTTCAACATTTCATCGTTTTTATTCTTTTTCTTTTTTTTAACACCTTTTTCTGAGTATAGTTACTTTACAATGGTGTGTTAGTTTCTACTGTATAACAAAGTGACTCAGCTATACTTATACATATATCACCATACCCCTCCCTCTTGCATCTCCCTCCCACCCTCCCTATCCCACCCTGCTAGGTGGTCACAAAGCACCAAGCTGATCACCCTGTGCTATGCAGCTGTTTCCCACTAGCTATCTATTTTACATTTGGCAGTGTATATATGTCCATGCCACTCTCTCACTTCATCCCAGCTTACACTTCCCCCTCCTCGTGTCCTCAGGTCCATTCTCTACATCTGCATCTTTATTCCTGCCCGGCCCCTAGGTTCTTCAGAATATTTTTTTTTAATTCCATATATATGTGTTAGCAGATGGTATTTCTTTTTCTCTTTCTGACTGATTCACTCTGTATGACAGACCCTAGGTCCACCTACCTCACTAAAAATAACTCAGGTTTGTTTCTTTTTCTGGCTGAGTAATATTCTGTTGTATATATGTGCCACATCTTCTTTCTCCATTCATCTGTCAATGGACACTTAAGTTACTTCCACGTCCTGGCTATTGTAAAGTAAATAGAGTTGCAGTGAACATTGTGGTACATGACTCTTTTTGAATTATGGTTTTCTCAAGGTATATTCCCAGTAGTGGGATTGCTGGGTCATATGGTAGTTCTATTTTTACTTTTTTAAGGAACCTCCATACTGTTCTCCATAGTGGCTGTATCAATTTACATTCCTACCAACAGTGCAAGAGGGTTCCCTTTTCTCCACACCCTTTCAAGCATTTACTGTTTGTAGATTTTTTGATGATGGCCATTCTTACTGGTGTGAGGAGATACCACATTGTAGTTTTGATTTGCATTTCTCTAATGATTAGGGACATTGAGCATCCTTTCATGTGTTTGTTGGCAATCTGTATATCTTCTTTGGAGAAATGTCTATTTCAGTCTTCTCCCCATTTTTGGATTGGGTTGTGTGTTTTTTTGATATTGAGCTGCATGATTTACTTATATATTTTGGAGATTAATCCTTTGTCAGTTACTTCATTGCAAATATTTTCTCCTATTCTGAGGGTTGTCTTTTTGTCTTGTTTATGGTTTCCTCTGCTGTGCAAAAGCTTTTAGGTTCCATTAGGTTCCATTGTTTATTTTTGTTTTTATTTCCATTTCTCACGGAGGTGTGTCAAAAAGGATCTTGCTGTGATTTATTTCATGGAGTGTTCTGCCTATGCTTTCTTCTAAGAGTTTTACAGTGTCTGGCCTTACATTTAGGTCTTTAATCCATTTTGAGTTTATATTTGTGTATGGTGTTAGGGAGTGTTCTCATTTCATTCTTTTACATGTAGCTGTCCAGTTTTCCCAGCACAACTTATTGAAGAGGCTGTCTTTTCGCCATTGTACATTCTTGCCTCCTTTATCAAAAATAAGGTGAGCATATCAGTGTGGGTTTATCTCTGGGCTTTATATCCTGTTGCAATGATCTATATTTCTGTTTTTGTGCCAATACCATACTGCCTTGATTACTGTAACTTTGTAGTATAGTCTGAACTCAGGGACCCTGATTCTCCCAGATCCGTTTTTCTTTCTCAAGATTGCTTTGGCTATTCGGGGTCTTTTGTGTTTCCATACAAATTGTGAAATATTTTGTTCTAGTTCTGTGAAAAATGCCATTGGTAGTTTGATAGGGACTGCATTGGATCTGTAAATAGCTTTGGGTAGTATAGTCATTTTCACAATGTTGATTCTTCCAATCCAAGAACATGGTATATTTCTACATCTGTTTGTATCATCTTTAATTTCTTTCATCAGTGTCTTATAGTTTTCTGCATACAGGTCTTTTGTCTCCTTAGGTAGGTTTATTCCTAGATATTTTATTCTTTTTGTTGCAATGGTAAATGGGACTGTTTTTTAATTTCTTTTTCAGATTTTTTATCATTAGTGTATAGGAATGCAAGAGATTTCTGTGCATTAATTGTGTACCCTGCTACTTTACCAAATTCATTGATTAGCTCTAGTAGTTTTCTGGTAGCATCTGGTAGTATTCTCTCTATATAGTATCATGTCATTTGCAAACAGTGACAGTTTTACTTCTTCTTTTCCAATTTGGATTCTTTTTATTTCTTTTTCTTCTCTGATTGCTGTGGAAAAACTTCCAAAATTATGTTGAATAATAGTGGTGAGAGTGGGCAACCTTGGCTTCTTCCAGATCTTAGAGGAAATGGTGAGGAAACGGTTTCAGATTTTCACCATTGAGAATGATGTTGGCTGTGGGTTTGCCATATATGGCCTTTATTATGTTGAGGTAAGTTTCCTCTATGCCTACTTTCTGGAGGGTTTTTGCCATAAATGGGTGTTGAATTTTGTCAAAAGCTTTTTTTTCATCTGTTGAGATGATCATACGTTTTTCTCCTTCAAATTGTTAACATGGTTTATGACATTGATTGATTTGCGTATATTGAAGATTCCTGGCATTCCTGGGATAAACTCCACTTGATCATGGTGTATGATCCTTTTAATGTGCTGTTGGATTCTGTTTGCTAGTATTTTGTTGAGGAGTTTTGCATCTATGTTCATCCGTGATATTGGCCTGTTATTTTCTTTCTTTGTAACATCTTTGTCTTGTTTTGGTATCAGGGTGATGGTGGCCTCGTGGAATGAGTTTGGGAGTGTTCCTCACTCTGCTATATTTTGGAAGAGTTTGAGAAGTATAGGTGTTAGCTTTTCTCTAAATATTTGATAGAATTGGGCTGTGAAGCCATTTGGGCCTGGGATTTTGTGTGTTGGAAGATTTTTATTCACAGTCTCAGTTTCAGTGCTTGTGATTGGTCTGTTTGTATTTTCTATTTCTTCCTGGTACAGTCTCGGAAAGTTGTGCTTTTCTAAGAATGTGTCCATTTCTTCCAGGTTGTCCATTTTATTGACGTATAGTAGCTTGTAGTAATCTCTCATGATCCGTTGTATTTCTGCAGTGTCAGTTGTTACTTCTCTTTTTTTCATTTCCAATTCTACTGATTTGAGTCGTCTCCCTTTTTTTCTTGATGAGTCTGGCTAATGGTTTATCAATTTTGTTTATCTTCTCAAACAACCAGCTTTTAGTTTTATTGATCTTTGCTATTGTTTCCTTCCTTTCTTTTTCATTTATGTCTGATCTGATCTTTATGATTTCTTTCCTTCTGCTAACTTTGGGGGTTTTTTGTTCTTCTTTCCTAACTGCTTTAGGTGAAAGGTTAGGTTGTTTATTTGAGATGTTTCTTGTTTCTTGAAGTAACATTATATTGATATAAACTTCCCTCTTAGAACTTCTTTTGCTGCATCCCATAGGTTTTGGGTCATTGTGTTTTCATTTTCATTTGTTTCCAGGTATTTTTTGATTTCCCCTTTGATTCCTTCAGTGATCTCTTGGTTATTAGTATTGTATTGTTTAGCCTCCATGTGTTGGTATTTTCTACAGATTTTTTCCTGTAATTGATATCTAATCTCATAACATTGTGGTGGGAAAGATGCTTGATATGATTTCAAATTTCTTAAATTTACCAAGGCTTGCTTTGTGACCCAAGATATGATCTATCCTGGAGAATGTTCCATGAACACTTGAGAAGAAAGTGTGTTCTGTTGTTTTTGGATGGAATGTCATATAAATATCAATTAAGTCCATCTTGTTTAATGTATCATTTAAAGCTTGTGTTTCCTTATTTATTTTCATTTTGGATGATCTGTCCAGTGGTGAAAATGGATTGTTAAAGTCCCCTGCTATGATAGTATTACTGTCGATTTCCCCTTTTATGGCTGTTAGCATTTGCCTTATGTATTGAGCTGTTCCTATGTTGGGTGCATAAATTTTTATAACTGTTGTATCTTCTTCTTGGTTTGATCCCCTGATCATTATGTATTGTCCTTCTTTGTCTCTTGTAATGGTCTTTATTTTAAAGTCTATTTTGTCTGATATGAGAATTGCTACTCCAGCTTTCTTTTGATTTCCATTTGCATGGAATACCTTTTTCCATCCTCTCAATTTCCATCTGTATGTGTCCCTAGGTCTGAAGTGGGTCTCTTGCAAACAGCATATATGCAGGTCTTGTTTTTGTGTCCATTCAGCCAGTCTGGGTCTTGTTTTTGTATCCATTCAGCCAGTTTATATCTTTTGGTGGGAGCATTTATTCCATTTACTTTTAAGGTAATTATCGATATGTATGTTCCTATTACCATTTTCTTAATTATTTTGGGTTTGTTATTGTAGGTCTTTTCCTTCTCTTGTGTTTCCCGCCCAGAGAAGTTCTTTTAGCATTTGTTGTAAAGCTGGTTTGGTGGTGCTGAATTCTGTTAGCTTTTGCTTGTCTGTAAAGGTTTTATTTTGTCCATTGAATCTCAATGAGATCCTTGCTGGGTAGAGTAATCTTGGTTGTAGGTTTTTCCCTTTCATCACTTTAAATATGTCCTGCCACTCCTTTCTGGCTTGCAGAGTTTCTGCTGAAAGATTAGCTGTTAACCTTATGGGGATTCCCTTGTGTGTTATTTGTTGTTTCTCCCTTGCTGTTTTTAATATTTTTTTCTTTGTATTTAATTTTTGGTAGTTTTATTTATATGTGTCTTGGTGTGTTTCTCCTTGGATTTATCCTGTATGAGACTCTCTGTGATTCCTGGACTTCTGACTATTTCTTTTCCTGTATTAGGGAGGTTTTCAACTATAATCTCTTCAAATATTTTCTCAGTCCCTTTCTTTTTCTCTACTTCTTCTGGCACCCCTATAATTTGAATGTTGTTGTGTTTCTTGTTGTCTCAGAGGTCTCTGAGACTGTCCTCAATTCTTTTCATTCTTTTTTCTTTATTCTGCTCTGTGGTAGTTATTTCCACTATTTTATCTTCCAGGTCACTCATCCGTTCTTCTGCCTCAGTTATTCTGCTCTTGATTCTTTCTGGAGAATTTTTAATTTCATTTATTGTGTTGTTCATCATTGTTTGTTTACTCTTTAGTTCTTCTCAGTCCTTGTTAAACATTTCTTGTATTTTCTCCATTTTATTTCCAAGATTTTGGATCATCTTTGCTATGATTACTCTGAATTCTTTTTCAGGTAGACTGCCTATTTCCTCTTCATTTGTTTTGTCTGGTGGGTGTTTACCTTGCTCCTTCATCTGCTCTGTGTTTCTCTGTATTCTCATTTTGCTTAACTTACTGTGTTTGGTGTCACCTTTTTACAGGCTGCATGGTCATAGTTCCCATTGTTTTTGCTGTCTGCCCCCAGTGGCTAATGTTGGTTCAGTGGGTTGTGTAGGCTTCCTGGTGGAGGGGACTGTTGCCTGTGTTCTGGTGGATGAGGCTAGATCTTGTCTTTCTGGTGGACAGTACTGTGTCTTGTGATATGTTTTTGGGTTTCTGTCACCTTATGATTTTAGGCAGTCTCTCTGCTAATGGGTGGGGTTTTGTTCCTGTCTTGCCAGTTGTTTGGCTTAGGGTTTCCATCACTGTAGCTTGCTGGTCATTGAGTGGAGCTGGGTCTTAGCATTGAGATGGAGATCTCTGGGAGATTTTTCACCATTTGATATTATGTGGAGCTGGGAGGTTTCTGGTGGACCAATGTCCTGAACTTGGCTCTCCCACCTGTGAGGCACAGGCCTGACACCCGACTGCAGAACCAAGACCCTGTCACCCACACTGCTCAGAAGAAAATGGAGAAAAAAACAAAGAAAGAAAGAAAGAAAAAAATAATAAAATGAAATAAAATAAAGTTATTAAAAATATTTTTTAAATTATTTTTAAAAAATTTAAAGTAATAAAAAAGAAAGAAAAAAGAATGAAAGAAAGAAGAGAGCAATGAATCAAAAAAGCAAATCCACCAATGATTGCAAGTGCTAAAAACTATACTAATAAAAAAAAAAGGAAAATATACAGACAGACAGAACCCTAGAACAAATGGTAAAAGCAAAGGTATACAGACAAAAATCAGAAAAGAAGCATACACATACACACTCACAAAAAGAGAAAAACCAAAAAAAAAAAGTCTATATATTTAAAAAAAAAAGGAGAAGAGAGCAACCAAATCAATATATAAATCTACCAATGATAATAAACTCTAAATACTAAATGAATATAAACCTAAAACGAGAAACCAGTCAGTTGCATACAGCAACCCCCAAGTGTACAGTTGCTCCCAAAGTCCACCACCTCAGTTTTGGGATGATTCATTTTCTATTCAGGTATTCCACAGATGTAGGGTACATCAAGTTGATTGTGGAGATTTAATCCACTTCTCCTAAGGCTGCTGGGAGAAATTTCCCTTTCTCCTCTTTGTTCGCACAGCTCCTGGGGTTCAGCTTTGGATTTGGCCCTGCCTCTGTGTGTAGGTCGCCTGAGGGTGTCTGTTCCTGCCCAGACAGTATGGGGTTAAAGGAGCAGCTGATTAGGGGGCTCTGGCTCACTCAGGCCAGGGGGGCAGGAGCGGTATGGAATGCTGGGCAAGCCTGTGGCAGCAGAGGCCACCATGAAGTTGCAACAGCCTGAGGTGTGCCGTGTTTTCTCCCAGGGAAGTTTTCCCTGGATCACGGGACCCTGGCATTGGGGGGCTGCACAGGCTCCCAGGAGGGGAGGTGTGGATAGTGGCCTGTGCTTGTACACAGGCTTCTTGGTGCCTGCAGCTGCAACCTTAGCATTTCATGCCCGTCTCTGATGTGGTGCTAATATCTGGGGCTCACGCCCAACTCTGGAGCTCATTTAGGTGGTTCTCTGATTCCCCTCTCCTCACGCACCCTGAAACAATGGTCTCTTTCCTCTTAGGCAGGTCCAGAGTTTTTCCCGGAATCCCTCCCGGCTAGTTGTAGTGCATTAGCCCCCTTCAGGCTGTGTTCACACAGTCAACCCCAGTCCTCTCCCTGGGATCTGACTCCAAAGCTGGAGCCTCAGCTCCCAGCCCCCACCCACCCCAGTGCATGAGCAGACAAGCCTCTCAGGCTGGTAAGTGCCAGTCGGCACCAATCCTCTGTGCAGGAATCTCTCTGCTTTGCCCTCTGCACCCCTGTTGCTGTGCTCTCCTCCATGGCTCTGAAGCTTACCCCCCGCCTCCAGTCTCTCCCAGTGAAGGGGCTTCCTCGTGTGTGGAAACTTTTCCTCCTTCACAGCTCCCTCCCTGAAGTGCAGGTCCCATCCCTATTCTTTTGTTTCTGTTTTTTCTTTTTTCTTTTGCCCTACCCAGGTATGTGGGGAGTTTCTTTCTTTTTGGGAAGCCTGAGGTCTTCTCCCAGAGTTCAGTAGGTGTTCTGTAGAAGTTGTTCCACATGTAGATGTATTTCTGATGTATTTGTGTGGAGGAAGGTGATCTCCATGTCTTACTTCTCCACCATCTTGAAGGTCTCTCTACCCAAAGCAGGCATTTTAACCTTTCATTGGAGTCTGAGAAAATTCAGTGGTACAACACTGCACTAGAGTTCCCTGTGTGTCTGAGTCACTGCTTATAACTTTCTTTTTCTTCACAATGCTTCACATTGTAGCATATGTGTTTCCTACGACTTGTAAGATCATCTAGAGGAAGGTTCTGTGGAATGAAGTCTTTACATGCATACAGAAAAGCAAATTCATAGATTCTATTTTAATACTAGAGTTTTCCAGCAGCAAAGCTGCCTTTAAACAAGGTTGTTCCTTTCTTATGTTCCCTGCATTACTATACTCTGGGAGTGAAACTAATTTTAGTGAGAATATATTATGCCATATTATGTCTTTCCAGTAACTTGTACCAAAAGACCATCCTTCTAATGGGAAACCAGACTTTACCTCTAGCCTGAACCAGTGGTGAAGTTTTTGTCTGTGTTCAATGAGGTAGCCCTTTTGCTGAGTCACTGGAGCCTGAGGAAATTCAGTGCCAAAACACCGTTATACAGTTCACCACTAGTATGACTAACTGAGTATCAGTTCCTTCAGTCATAGACCATGGAGTACCCAAAGTCTTTGAGTCACAGAGAGATGAAAAGCTATATACTACAGTCTTTTTAAAGCTATATTTTTCCCATTTCAACCTGCCTTATAGACACAGTTGTTGACTTTCTTACCTTAACTGCATGCAGCAGACAATGAGCAAAACTTACTTTCATAGAAAAATCTGTGCCCTTACTATTTTGGTCTGGAGCTTCTACCAAAGTTGAAGTATCTAATGGGGAAACAAAACTTTACCTCTACCATGATAAAAAGGTTCTGGTTTTCTGTTATAAAGCTAGGCACTTTGCTGATTCAACATGTCTTTAGAAAATCCAGTGCTAAACCAGTTATACTATTCATCGGTGGCATGACTTATTGAGTACATTCTTTTTTTTTTTTTTTTTTGTCTCAAAAACCTTGTGTAATCAATGTCTTTCTTATACCTAGTAAGGAACGTTGAATTACAGATGCTGTGTGTCATTTCTTTACAAGCAGACAGAAAAGACAAGGCCAACATGCCCATTTTTAAAGCTTAGATTTTCACATCCTCAAAGATGCCTTTCAAACACAATTGTTGCCAGTCTTACTTTCACTGCATTTGATAGTCTCTAACTGGAACTACATGTACTATTAAAACTTGTGCCTACTCCATCTTTCTAGGAGCTTGTTCCAAACTTCTATATATCTAAAGACTTTACCTCTAGCCTGAAATAATGGTACAGTTTTTCCCTCTTTTAAAGCTAGATGTTTTAACCATTCATTGGAGCCTGAGAAAATTCAGTGGTAAAACACTGTACTAGTGTTCCTTATGTGCCTGATTCACTGAGTATGACTTCCTCCCCCTGGAAGCACACAATGTATCACCTGTGTTTCCTGTGCCTTGTAAGAAACATCTAGAGAAATATGCTTTGTGATCAAGTGTTTAAACGTGGATAGACCGGTCAATTCATAGATTTTATTTTCAAAGCTAGAATATCCCAGTGTCAAATCTACCTTTAAAGTACAGTTGTTTCTGTCTAATGTTCACTGCATTGCTATGCACTTGTAGTGAAACTACTTACACTTAAGAGTGTTCTTTCCAGATATTTGGTAACTTGAATTTTTAGAGTTGTGCTAGGGTGGGTTGGATGATGTGGGTTCTTTTTAATATCTAAATCATTTCCTGGTATAGTAGGATACTGAAATATTAAATACTGAACATTGACTTTCTTTTTCAAAGAAGCTAAAGGTGTCTGGGGCTATGTTCGGTACCATACTGTGATGTTTTCTTTAAAAAGCACATGTTTTTAGAAATCATTATTGGTATTTATTTGCCAATGTAAAGAATGTTAATAGACAGTTTATAATTGCTTACTCTGTTTTTCACTAGAAATTAAGGCTTTTAAGAGTTGAGGATTGTAATCTAAATATGTAATTAAGGCTACTAAAATAATAAAGGAAATATTTCAGTATACAGCAGGAAAGTAGGACATATGTTTTGAATTTTTTTAAAAAAAGGAGTTTTATACATGGTCGGGGTGAGATTAGATTAAACTTAATTAGGTAAATGGATTTTGTTATTAAAAGTAGGCTTATACAAGACTTGATTTGGTCCCTCTCTGCTATGAGAACAAGTTTACTTAAAATTCTGCTTTTGATAACAGATTATGTGAACTTCCTTGCCTTTAAGTGATCTGTATTTCCTTTTGAGATCTCTTCTAACATTGGTTAAGAAATAAATATCTTACAGTGACTTATGATCCTATTTTACCAAGTTTTTGAAAGTTCTTGACACATTTCCCAAATGTCAAATTTTAATTAAAGTTCTTTTGACCCCTGGGTGTCTTTGGGATGCTTTAGAGGGCCCCTGAGGCATCTCAGAGAGTAATACTTAACTAGTATTATTTGGTATGTTGAATCACACAGAAAGCATTGTCAAATGAGTGATAAGCCTCTTCAAATTATATGGTATGGATAAATGTCACTACTATAGGTATTCTAGAAATTATATAAAATTTATGAAATGTTGATATGTCCTAGTATAATGGTATCAGTCATAAATCTGGTTGTCATCTTAAAATGTTGTATATCACAGCAACTTGATCAAGCCTCTTTGTCAACACATTGTAATCAGTTCTTTAACCTTACCTTTTTGAGTCTTTAATAGACAGTTAAGCTGATGCTTTGCAAGTGCTTCATCTTCAAGAAGATTCATAGGAAGGACTTTTTGACAAGTGCATGTCTCTGATAAATTTCAGATTATATCACTAAACTGGGTAAGTAAACATCCTAATGGAAACCTGATGGCTTCCTAAAAGGTTAACAAAAGGGTTGGTTACTGAGTGAAGTGGTGAATATGGTTATAATGTTTATGGTTTTTGTCTGGAATATTACTGGGTTTGATCTGTGTTTTCGAGCTATAGGGAAGCTCTTCTCCTCAAGTTACACATGACTTACAGCAATTTGATAAATTATACCTCTGTGAGTAAACTTGAAATATTTTTCTCTTCTCTCTGGCTGGTCCCTCCAGAAACTGGAGACTCTTGGGTTCTGAGCAGCCTTATCAGGTGAATGGGGAAGACTGTCTCCTGGCATCTCAATATTTGGGGAACTGAGAATTCCACTGTGGCAGAATCTGATGGAAGGCTTTTGGCATGGATTTCCTGGCCTTGAGAGGCCTTCTGGGAATTCGGTCTGAGACGTCTGTGAAGTTCCACCACAGCCAGTTTGGAGAAGCCTATGTAGTCAATTGACCAGATTTATTTTACAAACAAATTAGTCTTGATGTGCCGTGTTTGCGGAGATGAAGGTAATGTTTTAGAGAAAAAAGATTATGTTTTAATAGACATTGAATTCTAGTTCTCCAGTTTCTGGAAGTCTGTTTTTATGAAAATTATTGTGTTAGCCACATTTTTACCCTGATATTCAGTAGGAAAGGAAAATTATCTAGCGGAGTTGTCACAGAGTGTAAGCGGAGTTGTCACAGAGTGTAACTACTCATGATGTATCACTGCCTTCTTTAAGTCTATTGCTAAAAGCACATGTACAATGCTTGTGTGACAATTAGGTATAAGTGGTAAAATGTATGACTTACAAACTGTTTCCCCATTAACATACCTCTGAGCCTCTTGACACTATCTGATCAGTTTTCCCCAATATGAATATCTAGGCAAATATAAGGGAGGTCTAGCACCAAGGGACAAGATCTAGACCCAGGGCAACCAGTTAAAATACCCTGGCATTGAAGGGAATGTTTTGATCTGTTAAAGGAATTTTAATCAAAAGGGAAAATGATGGAAAAATCTGCATATATTTTGAGGTATGGTGAAGTCGTTCTGGCTGATACATGGTTTAACTTGAATTTTACTGACCAGAGTGGCTTTTTTATGACTGTTTGAACATGCATTTTCCATCTGCCTTGGCCACTGAAGAGGGTATTACATTTGAAAGTCAAAAATGGAATAACTGTGGTTCAGACATCCAAGGTAAAACTAGGTGGTCATTATGGATGTGATTTCAGATACATTCCTGTATTTCCGAGAACTTGAGTTTTCTGAGCTGTGTCATACTTTGGATGCCACCAGCCATTCTCAAAGCAATGTCTGCTGGCAGATGGCAGCTGCGACCTTATGACCTCAAGGTCTCCTCTTGTAACAATTAAAATTTTAGACAATAAAGTTGTTTTAGATTAGACGTCAGCAGAAAAAGATGTGTTGTGTCCAATAGCTCCTGTTATCCATATGTTAATACCAAATCAGAAGTTAAAACCTACTTAGATTAAAGTAGACAACTAGCTACCTGGCAACAAGTCTCCCTCAAAGTGCAAGGTCCAGACTGGTTTTCAGGCTTATTCTCCTGAATTCCTCAGGGGATGAAATCTTTATTATACAAAACTCAGAACCAGGATTTGGAACTTGGATATATTTCCCACTTGGTGTCCACTCACCAAATTGAGGTAGGACTACACCCTCACTTCAACAGGAAGTAGCCAGAGCAGTTGTTACCCCATTCCCTGAAAGAGTTGGGGAATGATGAAACAGGATTGGAAGTTGAAACTGAGTCCCTCTAAAACCAAGTTCCTCTGCCAAGTTTATGATTAACCTCTCTATCCAAAACATTATTCCCCTTTTTGTCCAACACCTGTTCTCCTCAAGATTGGGGAGTATAAAAGAAAAGGAGGCATTGTAATAGGGAAGATATCTGACTCCATATTAGATCTGTTCCTTTTACTTTAACCTTACTTTAACCTTTGTGCTCTGTTGCCTGTGCTTAGCCATGCTGGCTCTGTACCTTTTGTAAAAGAATGTTGCCTACAGCTTGAAATATACAGGAACATCATGACCTGAACGTGACCTGACCTGAACAGAGAACATCATTTGTCTTGTTGGAGGTTTACACAGGAATGTCATGACCTGACCATGACCTGATCCACATAGACAACTGCAAGAACAAAGAATTTTACACTAATAAGTTTGAAACAACTAACTACACCCCTCCTTCAACTTGCCTTTGAAAGGGCTTTGCTGAAAGCCTTCAAGGAATTCAGGCTTTTTAAGGCATAAGCCACCTCTCTCCTTGCATGGCCCAGCAATAAACCTTCTCTGCTCCAAACTCAACACTTTGGTGTTGTTTAACCTCCCTGGGCATTGGACACACAGACTTGCATTTAATAACAATTCAGTATTGAGATACATTTAATTTCTGATAAAATAAAATAGTTCACAGATTAAATTATCTAATTCAGTACATGGCATAGCTGTCTCATAGCAAGTGGTCAGTCAATGTTTTTATTGTTAACATCATTGACATAACCTTCAAGAATCTAAAATAGCTTCATTAAAAGAGTTACTGCAAAAAGCTAGTAAAAAGTTAAAGAAAAAATGATAAAATGATAGGTCTGACTTGACCGCTACTGCTTCCCTCTTCCCTTTTAACCTGAATACCCATGTTTTACCAAGTCTCTGTCTGAAATTCTTTTCTACTGTGAAGAAGCTATTACTACACAGTAACCATTTAAAATAAAAATAAGTTTACAGACAAACCCACTAAAGTGTCTTTCACCCTTGGTCAAAATAACTTCTAGTTGTCCCACGTTGCATCCCCCTAAAAGACCATTATCAAAACGATGGTCCAAAGATAAATGGAACAAGTGGGACAATGGAAGTTTGCCCTCAAAGTTCTTTGGCTTGCAAGTCTGTTAACCACTAGAACTGCATGCATCACAAAATGGATATGACTTGAGATCACTTAAAAATACAGTGGGGTATGCAGTTTACAGGAAGAATGTAAGAAAGAATTTCTTACAGTTTTCTTAACACTACATTAGGCACATCACAAAATGTTTACCACCTGCATTCACAGAAGGAACACTACATAGAACTCAGTTAGCAATTAGCTTCTAAAGCACATTTGCTTACAAATCATGTTAAATGCTTCTCCAAGAGTATCACAGATGGGTATTGCTTGCATTCACAGAAAGAACACTGTATGGGATGCCGTGGAGGAGAGTGAAACTTGCCTCCCCCAAATGTCTCTTTGCATGTGGATTATTTTGAGCTGAAACTATCAAGGCCTAAAAAAGAAACTGACTTTCCCCCAATTGCCAAAAGAATTTACATAGAGAACATGTTCCTGGAATAGAGATATCACCAGAGATATCTGCAAAGAATATGGATTAGGTATAGTGGAGGAAACTCAACAGGGCCTATAGATTAGAGTCCACTGTGTCCCATTGTCTCTGTTTGGCCCAGCAAACATTTATTTATCAAACATTTGCTTTTCGCTTCCATATTAGTTGCCTTCCTTCCTCTTTGAGGTCCTAGACACTGACCCCCAACATCTTCTTTTTTCTTTAGCTGAAAATGGTATTTAAGATACATTCTTTCAGCCATTTTGGTGAGTTATTCTCAGTTTTCGTGGATCTCTCTCTCCCACGTATACATGTTATTAAACTTTTGTGTGATTTTTCTCCTGTCAATGTCTCATGTCAATTTAATTCTTAGACCAGCCAGAAGAATATCCTTTATAGTTACTCTGGTGGGACCCATCATTACTAGCTAGACACTACTTGCACCAAAGCTGCTGCAGTTAAGAGATCCTGGGACACCTTATAAAAGCCTTCAGGAGGTGATAATTCTTCTTTTTTTTTTTTTGGATGCACCATGTTTGAGGGGGATATTAGCTCCCCGACCAGGGATCGAGCCTGTGTCCCCTGCAGTGGAAGCACAGAGTCTTAACCACAGGACCACCAGGGAAGTCCCAGGAGGTGATAATTCTTACCATGTCAGTCAGTCTCCAGAACCTCTGCCTGCAAGGTTTGTCAAAAATGAAAGTAGTAAGACATATTTTTTTTCTTTTCTAAAATTATATCATCAGCAGAAAATATTTGTGGTACTAGCTCCTTGAACTTGGAGACTCTTGGTTTGTTGATCTTTTTTCTCCCAGAGATGCTCACTGTTTTTCTTTGTCTCTGTCTTTTGTGTCCATTGTCATAAGGAGGGAAACCATTGGTCTGATTGTTTTTCCTTTTGTCTTGTTCTATATCTTGAGACCCTGACTTGTTAACCAGTCTCTCTAGTCTCTGCCATCCAGAAGGTACACATACTGATGTAAATTTTACAGCCAGTCAAATAGACTGGAATTCAGAGCAGTCAATTTTTCTGGCCATGCCAACTCTTAAGGAAATATGTTATAAGGGGTCTCAGTCCTAAGGGATCGTCATTGTCTCAACTTTTCTTGCTTTATTAGTTATGCAACAAAGTCTTTACTTTCTTACACTATTTTTGGAAATGAGCCTTTGGATCATGGGGGCTATATCATCTGTGCCCTCACCAGAGATGCCTCTTGGGTCCATGGTACTAAGCCTGGAAACTTACCTCTGGGTCTTTCCATAAGTAGGTTTATTGGTTTGAGTCACTATTAATATCCTACTGGTCAATGGCCAGACAATGGGTCCTTTGAATTGAAAAAACTTCTAAATTGGTAACAATTTTAGAGAGCACTCATCATAAACAGCTGTTTTACTAGTACTGATGGAAAGATCAGATTAAAAGGTAGATACAGAGAAATATAACAGCTTACCTTAAACAAGGTAACAGCTTACCTTGCCTGTAAATTAAAAAAAAAAAAAAAGAAGTTTGGGAAAGCTTATTGAATTTGTGGTCTCAGTTTCCCCTCAATGGGTCTATGGGTGCTAATAAAACCATTAGGTTAATTAACAAGAAAATAGGAAGAAAGAGTGGAAAGTCAAGAGATTCTTCCCCAAAAGTGGAAGATCCAAAGGGTTATTTTAAAAAAAGGTAAATAAAGCAAATATTAAAAGTGGCAAAATAAAGAGGAATCGAAAAGGGAAGAATCACAGAACTTATCCCAAAAGGATGGAAATATTCAGATAGTTAAGAAATGAGATAAATAAAACAGACATTTATAAGGTTAAAACAATAGTTTTAATACAGCCATACCTACGATGGGGTGAGCCATCATTTGTCCCTCTAACGTTAAAAGGCCCCAGATAAGTCTGCTCTGTTTACCCCAGTTTAGAAAAAAATTTTAAAGTCAAAAGGAAAAATTACATTGGGAAATCTGACCAGCAATTACACAGTTGCAACATGTAGGCAAATTAATCAAGTTAAGGATTGACAGAGATCTGGGTCCCTTGGCTTGACACCTCACCTGGGACCCAAAGCCTTTTACACAGGACTGGGTAAAATGGCCAGGAGATTAAAAGAATAAGATTCTGGAACTCCTTGTAAGACTAAAACTTGTTGATGTGGCCTTAATGGACGTGATCGTTAAGAGGTAAAAGAGTTAATAGAATTTAAGTGAAAATTTATAAGAAACTTGATGTATTTGAATGGGCTTTATAAATGATTGCATCTCTTTTTCCTGATTGTATTGTGGAAATGGACATTGTTTTACATTGGGGAATATTTCCCCTGCATGTATTGTAAGACAGAGTATGTAAATTCTACCTTCAGGCACCATTAATTGAACATGCTAAAGGAAGCAAATAGGGTTGCCTGAACCCAGGCAAATGTAAAAGTTGGGGGCTAATATGGGCAAGAGTGGAAATTTTTTGTCCTTAAGTTGAATTGGTGTAGAGTTACTGTGTGTGCTCAGAAAGAGGGTCTCCATGTCCTGGCTATTGTAAATAGAGCTGCAATGAACATTGTGGTACATGACTCTTTGAATTATGGTTTTCTCAGGGTATATTCCCAGTAGTGGGATTGCTGGGTCATATGGTAGTTCTATTTTTACTTTTTTAAGGAACCTCCATACTGTTCTCCATAGTGGCTGTATCAGTTTACATTCTCACCAAGACATGGAAGCAACCTAAGTGTCCATCACTAGAAGAATGGATAAAGGAGATGTGGCACATATATACAATGGAATATTACTCAGCCATAAAAGGAAACAAAATTGAGTTATTTTTAGTGAGGTGGATGGACCTAGAGTCTGTCATACAGAATGAATTAAGTCAGAAAGAGAAAAACAAATACCGTATGCTAACACATATATATGGAATCTAAAAAACAAACAAAAAAAATGTTCATGAAGAACTTAGGGGCAAGATGGGAATAAAGACGCAGACCTACTAGAGAATGGACTTGAGGATATGGGGAAGGGGAATGGTAAGCTGGGACAAAGTGAGAGAGTGGCATGTACATATATACACTACCAAATGTAAAATAGATAGCTAGTGGGAAGCAACCACATAGCATAGGGAGATCAGCTCCGTGCTTTGTGACCACCTAGAGGTGTGGGATAGGGAGGGTGGGAGGGAGGGAGATGCAAGAAGGAAGAGAGATGGGGATATATGTATATGTATAACTGATTCACTTTGTTATAAAGCAGACTAACACACCATTGTAAAGCAATTATATTCCAATAAAGATGTTAAAAAAAAAAAAGAAAGAGGGCCTTTGTTGAATGCCACGTGCAAATTTTTTGAAGGCATGATACATTGAACCCGTGAAGTTCTAGAACACAGAAATCTAGTTGGAAATCTCCCTGACATAAAGAAACAAATTAAAGAAAGTGTAGTTGGGCAGATCAATCTTTTGATATTATTTAGTTGGCAGCCCAGTTCTTTGGAGAATTGAAAGCAACTGTCTTTGTCTTCCAAATCTCTGCAAAATCAGAAATGTAAACAGAGCCCACGATGGCCTAAGTCTGAGACAGGTGGAACATGAAACCAAGTGGAAAAAAAGGACAGAAAGAGGTATTTTTAAAAGACCAACTGCTGGAAAGTCTCCTTCACCCAAAATACAATTCAAAGATTCCTTAAGGGTTTATCAGGGACAAATACAAATCTTAAAAGTGTTTTCCACAAATAGTAAAATTCCTTAGCCATCCCAGTTGGTAAACGTAACTTATTCCAACTGTTACTTATAAGCTAGTGAGTTCTCTATTGCAATACCTGGTTCATGACAAGTTTTAAAATGAAAGCTGTGAGATCTCAGGTTATGTTTATCTGTATGTATGTATGTACATTATAGATATCATATTTTTCTACCTCTGGATAATATTACCAAAATTAATTTGTAAAACAGCTCTGTTTAATTGGTTAAGAGTACATGCTTATGAATTAAATATTTTGAAACATAATAGAAACTAACTCAAATATTTCTCAAGTTCATGTGATGTAGGATTAATATTCAGTAAATAAAAGTAAATTTAAATTTATTGGTTAGGGACTTCCCTAGTGGCACAGTGGTTAAGAATCTGCCTGCCAATGCAGGGGATGCGGGTTCGATCTCTGGGCTGGGAAGATCCCACATGTTGCAGAGCAACTAAGCCCCTGTGCCACAACTATTGAGTCTATGCTCTAGAGCCTGCGAGCCACAATTATTGAGCCCATGTGCCACAACTATTGAGGCCTGCGTATTCTAGGGCCCATGCTCTGCAACAAGGGAAGCCACTGCAATGAGAAGCCTGCACACCACAATGAAGAGTAGCCCCCACTCGCCACAACTAGAAAAAGCCTGCACACAGCAATGAAGACCCAATGCAGCCAATAATAATAATAATAATAAAAAGATAAAATAAATAAATTTATTGATTAAATTAAAATAAGCATGTCTTTAGAGTTATCAGCATTAAATATAAAACTTTTATTCTACCTACTTTTACCAAAAATCAAATAAGTTCAAGTTATCTCAAAGAGAGATATCAAGCTAATTAGGCTATTTGGTATTTTAAATTATACAGTATGCATTGTCAAATGAGTAATGATAAACCTTAGGTTACATTGTATGGGTAAATAGTATTACTATAAGTGTTCTGGAAATTATATGAAATTCTTACAATGTGGATATGTCCTGACATAATGTTATCAGTCATAATTCTAGTTATAATCTTAAAAACTTGTAAATCACAGAAATAACCAAATTTATTTGTTAATTGCACTGTAATTAGATCCTTAACCATGCCATTTTAAGTTTTTTTTCATTTATGGACAGTTATTGTTTTACTCTGATGCTTTTGCAAAAATGCTTCATCTTCAAGAAGATTCATAGAAAGGACATTTTGACAAGTACAGAATTCTGATAACTTTCAGATTATACCACTGAAATGGGTAAGAAATGACAGAACTCTAATGGAAAACCTGGAGACTTCATAAGACTTCTAACAAAAGATCAGGTTCAACAAACTAATTACATGGGATGGAAGGAACTGATAAATATGATTATAATTTTTATGACATTTTGTATGAGATACTGGCAATTTAACCTTTGTTTTCTAAATATTAAAATATATTTTTAAAATACTTTACTCTTAAGCTATCATTTACAGCAATTTGGTAAATTATACCTTTGTAAGCATAATTGAAACACTTATCTTTTTTCCCCCTACCTGATCCCTCCAGCCTTTGGAAATTTTAGTGAGTATTCTTATTTTCATGGCAATATATTTACATAAGTTCACTAAGAACCTGTTTTCCTTGTAACAGGACACAATTGGAAACATTATGTTACTGTGGTCTTGACTTGAATGTCATATTTGAAAGGAACATGCAGAGTCAGGTTAAGGAACTAGGGTTGATGTTATGGAGCCAAAAAACCCCTTGGAAACATAGGCTGGTATTTGTTTACAGCGTTCCCAGCAGCCTTGCCAGGTGATTTGTAAAGGTCGCTTCTTGGTAAACGCAATAAAACTCAGGATATTTTGGAGAACTCAAGAAAAAAGGAATTAACCCAAATCTATAGGTATTACAAGTGAGTGAGATGGAAAGTTTTGCTCTCCTACAGCGTTAGCCATTAGCTTGCAAAATAATTTTGCTTAAAATTCTTATTAAACACTTTACTTCCATGTAAAATAAAACTGGGTATGGCTTGGATTCACTTATACAACACAGTATAGTATGACACTTACAAGTGGATTGTAAGAAATATTTTACTTCAAGTTTTGTTAACATGACCAGGACCATCACAGACTGGGTATTGCCTGTAGTCACAGAAAAAACACTGTATAGAATACAGTTAGCAGTTAGGTTCTGAATAACATTTGCTTACTAGTATGGTTAAACACTTCTCTAGGTGCATAACAGTTTATTTTTTTTAAATATTACTAGGTACATCACAGGATGGGTATTCCCTGCATTTACAGAAAAAACACAGTATAGGATGCAGTTAGAAATTAGCTATTAAAAATTATTTGATTACAAGTCTTGCTAGACACTTTGGTTCCATGTATTTCAGAATAGGTATTGCATGTTTTCACTTGTAGACCACAGTGTAGTATGCAGTTTGCAAGTAGACTATAAGAACCATTTTACTTCAAGTTTTGTTAACACTTTACTAGGCCCATCACAGATGGGTATTGATGCATTCACAGAAAGAGCACTGCGTACAATGCCGTCAGCAATTTGCCTTTAAAATACCTTTTTCACATCTTGTTAAGCACTTCACTTACACATATCACAGAATGGGTATGATTTAGATTCACTTATAGAACACAGTGTAGCATCCTGTTTAAAGATAGATTAAAAGAAACATCTTATTTATTACGTCTTGATAAACATTTTACTACCATCATCACAGAATGGTTACCCTTGGGTTCACTCAATACAGTTTGCAACTACTTTGTAAGAAACATTTAAATAGAAGTCCTGTTAACAGTTAACTACATGTGTTGCAGAATAGATAAAGGCTGCATTCATTGAAAGAAGACTGTATTGAATGCAGTTTGCAACTAGCATGTAAGAAATATTTTCTTACACTCTTGAGAAAAACTTCACTATTCACATCACACAATGTGTATCACTTGCATTCCCAGAGAGGTCTGTGCAAAATGTAGTTAGCAATCAGCTTCTAAAAACATTTGCTTGCAAATCTTGTTAAATACTTCACTTACACGTATCACAGAATTATTATGGTTTAAATTCACTTAAAGAACAGATTTTTAGAAATATTTTATTTCAAATCTTTTTAACATTTCACTACATGCATCACATAATGTCTATGACTTGGATTCACTTAAAAACACAGAGTAGAATGCAGTGTGCAACTAGAATGTAAGACATTTTATATCATATATGGTTTTTCACTACACACATAACAGAGTGTGTATCGCTTGCATTCATTTGAAGACACAAAATTTAGTATTCAGTTAAGTATATTAAGAAACATTTTACTGTAGGTCTTCTTAAATATCTCATTACAAGTAACACAGAATAAGCATCAGTGATTCTTATTCTGATTCCTATCCCTAAGAATAGGAATCAGTATAAAATTCACTTTGTACCTATATTGTAAGGAAAATTTATTCAAAAGTTTGTTAAACTCTTAATTACATGCCTCACAGAATGGGTATCTCTTGGATTCACTGAAAGGACATTGTGCAGAATTCATTTAGCAACCAACTTGTAAGATACATTTTGTTACAAATCTTGTTAAACACTTTACTACACACATCTCAAAATGGACATCACTTGGATTGACTGCAGGAGGCAGTTTGCAACTACCTTGTAAAAGACTTTTTATAGAAGTTTTCCAACACTTCACTACATGCATCACAGTATGTATATATAACACTTGCATTCACAGATAAAACACTGTAAAATGCAGCTAGCAACTAGCTTCTAAAATCATTTTATTAGTGGTCCTGTGAAACACTTCATTTTACACATAAGAATGAATAGCACTTGCATTCACTTAAAGAACACAGTGTACTATTCCATTTGCTTGTAGATTCTAAGAAACAGTTTCTTACAAGTATTGTTATTTTGCTACTCCAATCACAGAATGGTTACGGTTGCAGTCAGAAAGAACACGTGTAGAACTCAGCAATTAGCTTCTAAAAATCATCTGCTTACAAGCTTATTAAACACTTCCATAAACACATCACAGAATGGGTATCAATTGCATTCACAGAGAGATTATATGTAGAACACAGTGAGGAATTTATTTGTAAAAACTTTATATTAGAGGTTTTAAAAAAAACTTTACTAAATGCAGTAGGTACACTTCACACAAAATGGGTATCTCTTGGACTCATTGCAAGGATATTGTGCAGAATGCAGTTTGCAAACACCTTTTAAGAAACTCTCTATTCAAAGTTTTGTTAAACACTTCACTATACTAGGGGAGCAAAATTTGCCACCCCTAAATATCTTTTTAGCATGTGGATCATTTTGAGCTGAAAATAATCAGGGCCATCAAATCAAAAAGACATTTTTACCATCCCCCATCTGCCTAAAGAATTTAGATATAGGACCTTTTCCAGGAAGGGACGTATCATCATAATTAACAATAGTTGAATTAGATATATAGACGGGGAGGAACCTAGCAAAGTCTGTATTAAAATTCTTCTGCGTTCCATTGTCTCTTCATGACTCAGCAAAAAAAAATTGTTTTCCAAATATTTTCTTTTCCAGCTCTCGTCAATTGCCTTCCTCCCCTTTGTGATGTTAAACCACTACAACTAACATCTTCTTTTGTCTTCAGCTGAAGATGATATCTAAGGTTAGGGTTTCAGCCATTTTGGAAATTTACCTAGTTTTCCTGGGTCTCTCCCATATATACAGGTTATTAAACTTTGGTTTCATTTTCTACTGTTAATCTGTCTCATGTCAATTAAATTCTAAGACGAGCCAGAAGAACCTAGAAGGACAGAGGAAAATTTCTTCTTTTTCTACAATACACTCACCATAGAATGGGTATCACTTGCATTCTTAGAAAGAACACTGTGTAGAACACAGAATTTGGCTTATGAAATATTTGCAGTCTTATTAAAACTTTACTACACATCACAGAAAGGCACGCACTTGGAGTCACTGAAAAGACATTATGCTGAATGCAGTTTGAAAGTGTTATGTAAGAAACAATTTCTTAAAGGTCTTGTTAAATACTTCAAGCATCTCAGAGTATGTATCACTTGGATTCACTGAAAGAAGCCAGTTGACAACAGAGTTTGCAATTAGTCTGTAGGAAACTATTTTATATATGTCCTGTAAAAGTGTTACTACACACTTCGCAGAGTACGTATCATTTGCATTCACTGAAAGAACACTGTGTAGAAAGCATTTAATAACTAGCTTCAAAAAAATTTGATTAGAGACCTTTTAAACACTACACTACAAGCATCACACAATGGGTTTCATTTGATTTCACCTTAAGAACAGAGTAGAATGCAGTTTTCAACTAGTACAGAAAATTATATTGCAAGTGATATTAAACACTTCAGTACATGCATTACAGAATGAAAATCACTTGCATTCACAAAAAGAAAACTGTTGAAAATCTTTAGGAATCAGCTTTTAAAACCTTTTCTTAAATGTCTTGTTAAACCTTCTATTACATGCTTCACAGATAGGTATCACATGTATTCACTGAAAAAAAAATGTAAAAAATGCACTTAGTAACTAGCTTGAAAACATTTCATTAGAAGTGGTCTTAAACTCTTCACTGTATACACATCACAGAATGGGTATCACTATTATTCACTTAAATAACACAGTGTAGAATGGAATTTGCAAGTACTAGATTGTGAGGAACACTTTATCAGGAGTGTTGTTAAACTTCACCACATGCTTCACAGAGGGATTATTGCTTGGATTCACTGAAAGTACCCTGTTCAGAACCCAGTTTGCAATAGCTTTTAAAAACATTTTGTTAGAAGTTTTTTGGGTTTTTGTGTTTTTGTTTTTTTGTTTGTTTTTTGACAGCTTACTTACACAGAATGAGTATTAAATAGATTTACATGAAGAACAGTGTAGAATGCAGTTTGTAAGTCCACTGTAAGAAACTTTTTATTAAAAGTGCCATTAATCACTTTACTTACACAGAAAGATTACCACTTGGATTCATTTAAAGTGCACGTTGTAAGAAATATTTTATTACAAGTTCTGCTAATCATTTTACTATCAATTAGCAGAATGGATGTTGCTTGGATTCACTTAAAGTACACAGTATAGAATACTATCTGCAAGAAGATTTAAGTAACATTTTATTACAAGTCCTATTAAGCACTTCACTACAGGAATCACTGAATGGGTTACCCTTAGATTCACTGAAAGACTGTGCAGAACACGTTTTGCAACTAGCTTATAGGGAATATTTCATTAGAAGTCTTGTTAAACCCTTCACTACTCACATATCAAAATAGTTTCAGTTTCACTGATAGAAAGAACACTGCATAGATCGAGGTTAACAATTAGCTTCTAAAAAAACATTTGCTTAAAGGTTTTGTTAAACACTTCACAGCACACTTCACAAAATGGATATCCCTAGCATTGGCTAAAACAACAACGTATAGAACACAGGAAGCAACCAGCTTGTAAAAACATTTTATTAAGAAGTTTTTTTTTTTAACTTCACTACATGTCTCAAGGAATGGGAACACTTGGATTCACTAAAAGTACAATGTGCAGAATGCAGCTTGCAAGTAACTTGTGTAGGGGAACAAAATTTGCCACCCCAAAATATTTCCTTGGCATGTGGATTATTTCAAGCTGAAAACAGTCAAAGTCCAAAAGATTCAGGAAGAAACTGTGACCAGTTTGTAGATAGAGGATTTTTTCCAAGAAGAGAACTATCACCACAGATAACTATAGTATGAAAAAGGTTTGTGAACAGGGAGGAACGTAGTAAAGTCTGTTTGTTAAAAGTCTCATTATCTTCATAGGGCCCAGCAAACATTTTTTTTACCAAACTATTGCTGAGCTTTCCTGGGTCTCTCCCATGTTATTAAATTTGTTTGATTTTCTCCGGCTTACCTGTCTCATGTCAATTTTATTCTTACGCCAGGAAGAAGAACCTAGAGTGTAGAAGAAAATTTCTCCCAACACTTGTAAGAAATATTTATTTACAAACTTGTTAAACATTTTGCTACACATATCATAGAATGGGAATGACTTAGATTCACTTAAAAAACCCAGTGTAGAATGCAGTTTGTAAGTAGATTGTAAGAAACATTTTATAAGATGTTCTGGTAAACACTTCTTAACATGCATCACAGAATAAATATCCCTTAGATTGAATTGAAGCACCCTGTACAGAATGCAGTTTGAACTAGCTTATAAGAAATATTATATTAGAAATTCTGCTAAATCTTTAATATACCCATCACAGAATGGGTATCCCTTGGATTAACAAAAGGACATGGTGCAGAATTATGATTGCAACTAGCTTAAGAAATACATTTTTACAAGTCTTGTTAAACACAACATGTATCTCAGAATCAGTACTGTTTGGATTCACTGAAAGAGCCCTGTGTAGAAAACACTTTGCAACTAGTAATAAATATTTTGTTACTTACAAGACTTGTTACTTCACTGCACTCATTACGGAATTGGTATCATTTGCATTAAAGGACAGAACACTGTAAAACACATTTAGCAACTAACTTCTAAAACATTTTGTTAGAAGTCTTTTTTCCCCCCTATTTCTTTCCTCCCCCTACCCCCTGCCCTTCTGGCAACCAGCTGCCTATGTTTTCTTCTAGATGTTTATGGTTTCAGTTCTTACTTTTAAGTCTTTAATCCGTTTTGAATTTATTTTTGTGCCTGTTGTGAGAGAGTAGTTCTGTTTGATCTTTTGCATGTAACTGTCCAGTTTTCACAACACCATTTATTGAAGAGGCTGTCTTTTCCCAATTGTATATTGTATATTAAAGTCCCCTATTGTTATTGTGTTACTGTCAATTTCTCCTTTTATGTCTATTAATATTTGCTTTATGTATTTAGGTGTTCCTATATTGGGTGCATACATATTTACAATTGTTATATCTTCTTCTTTGATTAGTCCCTTTATCATTATGTAATTACTTTTTGATATCTTGTTATAGTCTTTATTTTAAAGTCTGTAAAGTTTTGTATGGAATATCTTTTACATCCCCTCAATTTTAGTCTGTGTGTGTCTTTAGATCTGAAGTGAGTCTCTTGTAGGCAGTATATAGACTTTTTTTTGTAATCCATTCAATTATTCTATGTCTTTTGATTGGAGCATTTAGTCCATTTACATTTAAAGTAATTATTGATAAGTATGTTCTCATGGCCATTTTGTTAATGGTTTGAGGGTTGTTTTTGTTATTCTTTTTTCTTTCTTTCTTCTTCTTTTGCTCTATTCCCTTGTGATTTGATGAGTATGTTTACTATTATGTTTTGATTCCTTTCTCTCTCTCTCTTTTTTTCTTTTTTGCTTTTTTTTTTGTTGTTTATCTATAATAGATTTTGATTTGTGGCCACTGTGAGTTTTATATACAGCAATAAATATATATATATATATATATATATATACACACACCTATATATAATATGTATATATAATGTATATTTGGTTATTTTAATTTGCTGATCTCTTAAACTCAAATACCTTTCAACAATCTTGCATTTTTACACCCCCTACAATGTTTACTGTTTTTGACATCATATTTTACATCTTTTTGTTTTGTGTGTACCTTAACTGCCTATTTTGGATATAGATGATTTGACTCCATTTTTTCTTTTAACCTTTCTTCTAGCTTTATTAAACACTTTATTACCCACATCACACAATGGGTAACATTTGGTTTCACTTTAAGAACACAGTGTTTATTGTACTTTGCCAATAAATTGTAGAAAACATTTAATTAGATGACTTGGTAAAACATCACTATGCACAACACAGAATGATCATCAATTGCATTCACTGAAAGACCCTGCATAGAACACAGTTTTCGACTATCTTGTAGGAAACATTTTATTAGAAGTCCTGTTAAACACTTCATTGCATGCATCACAGAACTGATATCACTGGTATTCACAGAAATAACACTGTGTAGAAAACAGCAATTCTCTTCTAATAAACCTTTGCTTACAAGTCCTGCTTAACACTTCATTACAAATATCACAGAATTGGTATGACTTGGAATCACTTAACACAGTGCAGAATGTATTTTGACAGGTTTCTAAAATACATTTTACTGCAAGTCTTTCTAAAGAGTTGACTATACCCTTCACTGAATGGCTACTGTGTAATACCTGTAAGAAAGGTTTTCCTAAAAGACTTGTTATATACTACATATATTTCAGTACGAGTATCCTTTGGATTCACTGTAAAAACCCTGTGCAGAATAACTATCTTGTAAGAAATATTTTCTTTCAAGTCTCTTTACTTTATGCACATCATAGAATGGTTATTGAGCACTCATTTAAGAACACAGTGTAAAAAAAATCTAAAAATTTGTATGGAGACACAAAAGACCCCGAATAGCCAAAGCAATCTTGAGAAAGAAAAACGGAACGGGATGAATCTGGCTCCCTTACTTCAGACTATACTACAAAGCTATAGTCATCAAAATTGTATGGTACTGGCACAAAAATAGAAAAGTAAATCAATGGAACAGGATAGAAGCCCAGAAATAAACCCACACAGCTATGGTCAATTAATCTATGACAAAGGAGGCAAGATTGTACAATGGAGGAAAGACAGTCTCTTCAATAAATGATGCTAGGAATACTGGACAGCTTCATGTAAAAAATGAAATTAGAACATTCTTTAATACCATACACAAAAATAAACTCAAAATGGATTAAAGACCTAAATGTGAGACTGGACACTATAAATCTCTTCGAGGAAAACATAAGCAGAACACTCTCTGATATAAATCCCTGCAGTATCTTTTTGATCTGTTGCCCAGAGTAATAGAAATAAAAACAAAACTAAACAAGTGGGACCTAATTAAACTCAAAAGCTTTTGCACAGCAAAAGAAACCATCAACGAAACGGAAAGACAGCCCACAGAATGGGAGAAAATATTTGCAAATGATGTGACCAACAAGGGATCAGTCTCCAAAATTTACAAACAGCTCATGAAGCTTAATATCATCAAAACAAACAACCCAAACAAAAACTGGGCAGAAGAGCTAAATAGACATTTCTCCAAAGAAGACATACAGATGGCCAAGAGTCATATGAAATGATGTTCAACATCACTAATTATTAGAGAAATGCAAATCAAAACTGCAATGAGATATCACCCCACACCAGTCAAATGGCTATCATCAAAAGATCCACAAACAATAAATGCTGGAGAGAGTATAGAGAGAGGGGAAACCTCTTATGCTTTTGGTGGGAATGTAAACTGCTACAGCCACTGTGGAGAACAGTGCAAATGTTCTCTAAGAAACTAAAAATAGAGCTACCATATGATCCAGGAATCCCACTCCTGGACATATATCCAGAGAAAAACATGGTTCAAAAGGATACATGCACCCCAATGTTCATTGCAGCACTCTTTGCAATAGCCAACACATGGAAGCAACTTAAATGTCCATTGACAGAGAAATGGATAAAGAAGATGTGATACATATATACAATGGAATATTACTCAGCCATTAAAAACAATGAAATAATGCCATTTGCAGCAACATGAATGGACCTAGAGGTTGCCATACTGAGTGAAGTAGGTCAGACAGAGAAAGACAAGTATCGTGTGATATTGCTTACATGCAAAATCTAAAAAAGAATGATCCAAATGAACTTATTTACAGAACAGAAATAGACTCACAGACTTAGAGAATGACCTTATGGTTACCAGTGGGGAAGAGTGGAGGGAAGGGATATTTAGGGAGTTTGGGATTGACATGTACACAATGCTATATTTATTAAAAATGGATAACCAACAAGGACCTACTGTATAGCACAGGGGAGTCTGCTCAATATTTTGTAACAACCTAAATGGTAAAAGAATTTGAAAAAGAATAGGTACATGTATATGTATAACTAAATCACTTGCTGTACATCTGAAACTAATACAACACTGTTAATCAACTATACTCCAATATAAAATAAAAAGTTAAAAAAGAACACAGTGTAGAATGCAGTTTGTATATAGACTGTAAAAATATTTTATTATGTTTTGTTAAACCTTTAACTGCAGGCATCATAGAATGAGCATCACTTGGATTCAATAAAAGAACTCTGCACGGAATGCAGTTTATACCTAGCTTCTAAGAAACAGTTTATTAGAAGTCTGGTCATGCACTTCACTACATGAATCACAGAAGAGTTATTACTTGCATTCACAGATAAAACACTGTATAAAACACAACAATTGTGTTAAAACATTTTATTTGAAGTCTTTTAAACATTTAACTACCTGCATTACACAATCATTAACACTTGCTTTCATTTTAAGAAAGCACTTTATAATGCAGTTTCCAAATAATTTGCAGGAAGAACTTAATTAGAAGACTTTTGAAACACTTCACTACATGTATCACAAATAGATACCATTTGCATTCCCTGAAAGGACATAGTGCTGAATGTAGTTTGCAGCTAGCTTTTGAGAAACATTTTTTGTAAGTGTTGTTACTTCACTACATGTGTCACAGAATGGATATGACTTGGATTCACTTAACACAGTGTAAAATTCAGATAATTAAAACATTTTATAAAAGTTTTTTAAACACTTAACTACAGGAGTCACAGAATGAATATTGCTTACATTCAATGATAGAACTTTATGTAAAACACACTTTGCAATTAGCTTGTAAGAAACATTTTATTAGAAGTCTTGTCCAGCACTTTACTATACGCATCAAAAAAGAAGTATCACTTGCCTTCACTGTGTAAAATGCAGTTAACAACTAGCTTCTAAAACATTTTATTAGAAGCCTTTTAAAAAGACTTTATTACTTGCATCACAGAAAGGGCATTACTTGCATTAATAGGCAAAATATTTATAAAATGCATTTAGCCACCAGAAACTAAAACCATTTTATTAGAAATCTTCTTAATCACTTCACTACATGCATCACTGAATGGGAAATATATTGGTTTCACATTAAGGATTATCTATATAATGCAGTTTGCAACTAGCCTGTAAGAAACATTTTATAAAGAGACCTAATGAACACATGAGTCACAGAATGGGTATTGGTTGGATTCACTGAAAATATATTGGGGAGAATGCAGGAGGAAACTCGCTTGTAAGAAACATTTTGTTACAAAGTATGTTAAACACTTCCCTGCACACATCACAGAATAAATATCACTTGGTTTCATTGAATAAAGCCTGTGCAGAATGCAGTTTTCAACTACCTTGTAAAAAAACATTTTATTAGAAGTCTTGGCAAATACATCACTACATGCATCAGAGAATGGGTATTACTTGCAGAGAGAAGACTGTGTAAAATACAGTTAACAACTAGCTTCTAAAAAAGTTATTAAAAGTCTCGTAAAATTCTTCGTTACATGGTTTATAGATTGAGTACTGTTTGGATTCACTAAAAGTACCTTGTGAAGAATGAAATTTGCAACTTCCTGGTAAGAAACATAATCCAACCAGTCTTGTTAAATATTACATATATTTGAGAATGGGCATCACTTAAACTCACTGTAAAAATGCTGTGCAGGATGCATTTTGCAACTACGTTGTTAGAAACATTTTCCCACATGTCTTGTTACTGTACTACACAATCACAGAATGGGCATTACCTAGATTCATTTAAAAACACAGCGTAGAATGCAGTTTGCAAGTACATTGTAAGAAACATTTTATTAAAAGTTTTTTCAAACCCTTAATTAGAGGGATCACAGAATGGGTATAGCTTGGATTCAATGATTGAACTTTGTGCAGAACATAATTTGCAACTAGCTTGTAAAAACATTTTATTAGAAGTCTTGTCAAACACTTCAATTCATACATCACAAAATGTGTATAACTTGCATCCATAGAGAGAACACTGTGTAAAACTCAGCTACCAATCAGCTTCTAAAAGCATCTTATAAGAGGACTTGTTAAACATGTCACTACATGCATTGCACAATGGATGTCACTTTAATAGATTGAAAGAACATGTGTGCAACAGTTTGCAACTACCTTTTAAAATATTTTATTAGAAATCTCCATAATCACTTCATTACATGCATCAAAAATGGGTATTTCTTGGATTCTCTGAAAGGACATTGTGCAGAGTGCTGTTTGCAACTAGCTTGTGAGAAACATTTTCCTACAAGACTAGCTAAATTATTCTGGCGCATCACAGAATGGGTATTGTATCACCTGCATTCACAGAAGTACCACTGTATAGAATACAATTAGCAATGAGTTTCTAAAAAACATTAGCTTACAAGTCATGTTAAAATTTCAAAAACATGTATCAAAAAATAAGTATCGGTATGACTTGGATTCACTAAAAGAATACAATGCTGTATGCAGTTTACAAATAGATTATAAGAAACATTTTTTTACAAGTCTGATAAACATTTCATTACAGGCATCAAGGAATGGTTATCTCTTAGATTTACTAATAGAACCCAATGTTGAATCATTTTACAACTACCTTGTAAGAAACATTTTCATAGAAGTCCAGTTCACACTTCAGTACACCCACCATAGAATGAGTAATGCCTGCATTCACAGAAAGAAGCCTGTGTGTTATGCAGTTTGCAACCTGCTTGTAAGATATATATATATATTATATATATATATATTATATATATATAATATATATATATATTAACAAATGGGTTAAACATTTCACTTACACATATCTTAGAGTGTGTTACTTGCATTCACTTAAAAAGAAAAAAAACCTGTGCTGAATGCAGTTAGCAATTATATTCTAAAAACATTTTTTTACAAGTCTTTTGTTTTTTTAAACATCTTTATTGGGATATAGTTGCCTTACAATGGTGTGTTAGTTTCTGCTTTATAATGAAGCGAATCAGATATACATATACATATATCCCCATATCTCCTCCCTCTCATGTCTCCCTCCCATCCTCTCTATCACTCCCCTCTAGGTGGTCAAAAGCACCGAGCTAATCTCCATGTGCTACGCAGCTGCTTCCCACTAGCTAACTATTTTACATTTGGTAGTATACATAAGTCCACGCCACTCTCTCACTTTGGCCCAGCTTACCCTTCCCCCTCCCCGTGTCCTCAAGTTGATTCTCTACATCTGCGTCTTTATTTCTGTCCTGCCCCTAAACTTGTTTTTTTTTTTTACATTCCATATATATGTGTTAGCATACGGTATTTGTTTTACTCTTTCTGACTTACTTTACTCTGTATGACAGACTCTAGGTCCATCCACCTCACTAAAAATAACTCAGTTTCATTTCTTTTTATGGCTGAGTAATATTCCATTCTATATATATCCCACATCTTCTTTATCCATTCATCTGTCGATGGACACTTAGGTTGCTCCCATGTCCTGGCTATTGTAAATAGAGCTGCAGTGAACATTGTGGTACATGACTCTTTTTGAAATATGGTTTTCTCAGGATATATGCCCAGTAGTGGGATTGCTGGGTCATATGGTAAGTCTGTTTTTAGTTTTTTAAGGAACATCCATACTGCTCTCCATAGGGGCTGTATCAATTTACATTCCCACCAACAGTGCACGAGGGTTCCCTTTTCTCCACACCCTCTCCAGCATTTATTGTTTGTAGATTTTTTGATGATGGCCATTCTGACTAGTGTGAGGTAATACCTCATGGTAGTTTTGATTTGCATTTCTCTAATGATTAGTGGTGTTGAGCAATCTTTCATGTGTTTGTTGGCAATCTGTATATCTTCTTTGGAGAAATGTCTATTTAGGTCTTCTGCGCACGTTTGAATTGGCTGTTTGTTTTTTGTTTTTTTTTAAAACATTATTCATTTTAATTAATTAGTTTATTTATTTATTTTTGGCTGTGTTGGGTCTTCGTTTCTGTATGAGGGCTTTCTCTAGTTGCTGCAAGCGGGGGCCACTCTTCATCGCGGTGCGTGGGTGGGCCTCTCACCATCGCAGCCTCTCTTGTTGTGGAGCGCAGGCTCCAGACGCGCAGGCTCAGTAGTTGTGGCTCATGGGCCTAGTTGCTCCGTGGCATGTGGGATCTTCCCAGACCAGGGCTCGAACCCGTGTCCCCTGCATTAGCAGGCAGATCTTCAACCACTGCGCCACCAGGGAAGCCCTGTTTTTTTGATATTCAGCTGCATGAGCTGCTTGTAAATATTATAAATATTTTGTCAGTTGCTTCACTTGCAAATATTTTTTCCCATTCTGAGGGTTGTCTTTTCATCTTGTTTACAGTTTCCTTTGCTGTGCAAAAGCTTTTAAGCTTCAGTAGGTCCCATTTGTTTATCTTTGTTTTTAATTCCATTTATCTAGGAGGTGGGTCAAAAAGATCTTGCTTTGATTTATGTCATACAGTGTTCTATCTAAGTTTTCCTCTAAAACTTTTACAGAGTCTGGCCTTACATTTAGGTCTTTAATCCATTTTGAGTTTATTTTTGTGTATGGTGTCAGGGAGTGTTCTAATTTCATTCTTTTTCATGTAGCTGTCCAGTTTTCCCAGCACCACGTATTGAAGAGGCTGTCTTTTCTCCATTGTATACTCTTGCCTCCTTTATCAAAAATAAGGTGACCATATGAGTGTGGGATTATCTCTGGACTTTCTATCCTGTTCTATTGATCTATATTTCTGTTTTTGTGCCAGTACCATACTGTCTTGATTACAAAGCTAGGGAACTAGCTTTGTAGTATAAGACTGGGAACCTGATTCCTCCAGCTTCATTTTTCTTTCTCAAGATTGCTTTGGCTCTTCGGGGTCTTTTGTGTTTCCATACAGATTGTGCAATTTTTTGTTCTAGTTCTGTGAAAAATGCCATTGGTAGTTTGATAGGGATTGCATTGAATCTGTAGATTGCTTTGAGTAGTATAGTCATTTTCACAATGTTGATTCTTCCAATCCAAGAACGCGGTAAATCTCTCCATCTGTTTGTATCATCTTAAAATTCTTTCATCAGTGTCTTGTAGTTTTCTGCATACAGGTCTTTTATCTCCTTAGGTAGGTTTATTCCTAGGCATTTTATTGTTTTTGTTGCAATGGTAAATGGGAGTGTTTCCTTAATTTCTCTTTCAGATTTTCATCATTAGTGTAGAGGAATGCAAGAGATTTTTGTGCATTAATTGTGTATCCTGCTACTTTACCAAATTCATTGATTAGCTCTAGTAGTTTTCTGGTAGGATCTTTAGTATTCTCTATGTATAGTATCATGTCATCTGCAAACAGTGACAGCTTTACTTCTTCTTTTCCGATTTGGATTATTTTATTTCTTTTTCTTCTCTGATTGTTGTGGCTAAAACTTCCAAAACTGTGTTAAATAATAGTGGTGAGAGTGGAAAACCTTGTCTTGTTCCTGATCTTAGAAGAAATAGTGGAGAAATGGTTTCAGTTTTTCACCATTGAGAATGATGTTGACTGTGAGTTTGTCATATGTGGCCTTTATTTTGTTGAGGTAAGTTCCCTCTCTGCCTAGTTTCTGGAGGATTTTTTTCATAAATGGGTGTTGAATTTTCTTGAGAGCTTTTTCTGCATCTATTGAGATGATCATATGGTTTTTCTCCTTCAGTTTGTTAATATGGTCTACCACATTGATTGATTTGCATATATTGAAGAATCCTTGCATTCCTGGGATAAACCCCATTTGATCATGGTTTATGGTCCTTTTAATGTGCTGTTGGATTCTGTTTGCTAGTATTTTGTTGAGGATTTTTGTGTCTGTGTTCATCAGTGATATTGGCCTGTAGTTTTCTTTCTTTGTGACATCTTTGTCTGCTTTTGGTATGAGGGTGATGGTGGCCTCATGGAATGAGTTTGGGAGTGCTCCTTCCTCTGCTATATTCTGGAAGAGTTTGAGAAGGATAGGTGTTAGCTCTTCTCTAAATGTTTGATAGAATTCACCTGTGAAGCCATCTGGGCCTGGGATTTTGTTTATTGGAAGATTTTTAATCACAGTCTCAATTTCAGTGCTTGTGTTTGGTCTGTTTATATTTTCTATTATTTCCTCTTGGTTAAGTCTCAGAAGGGTGTGCTTTTCCAAGAATGTGTCCATTTCTCCAGGTTGTCCATTTTATTGGCATAGAGTTGCTTGTAGTAATCTCTCATGATCCTTTGTACTTCTGCAGTGTCAGTTGTTATTTCTCCTTTTTCATTTCTAATTCTATAGATTTGAGTCTTCTTACTTTTTTTCTTGATGAGTCTGGCTAATGGTTTATCAATTTTGTTTATCTTCTCAAAGAACAAGCTTTTAGTTTGATTGATCTTTGCTATAGTTTCTTTCATTTCTTTTTTATTTATTTCTGATCTGATCTTTATGATTTCTTTCCTTCTGCTAACTCTGGAGTTTTTTTGTTCTTCTTTCTCTAATTGCTTTAGGTGTAAGGTTAGGTTGTTTATTTGAGATATTTCTTGTTTCCTGAGGTAGGATTGTATTGCAATAAACGTCCCTCTTAGAACTGGTCAGGGCCCACACCACTATTGAATATCACAGGCGTAGCAATTCTCCCTGGGGAATGAGATGTTTGAGTCACAACTTAGGCACCCCAGCCTTGGGACCTGACACTGGGAGGGTGAGCACCCTTAACTGTTTTGAACACCAGTGGGGCTTACTGGAGAACTGTAAGAAACCAGACGCCCTCTTGAAGAACACATGCGTACACTTGCTTACTCTCAGTCACAGTGCAGAAGCAGCAGATTGAAAACGGCCTTGGGCTCTGGCTGGCTTGCCAGGGCTGCCCCAGCATGGCCCCCAGCGTGCATAGGGACCCTGATCCAGGTCCTCTAGCTTCTGTACTGCCCCCCACCAAGACAGAGGCTGCTGTTACCAATGAGAGTGTGTACACTTGGATAAAACAGGACTGGCTTAGACCCAGGCCCTGCCCTTGACAAAGGGCAGTGGCAAGTATTGCCAGCTCATGCATCCCTGCACACCCTCCAGAGGGACTGAAGGTAGCTCCAGGGTGGAGATTACCATTACCAGAGGGCAGGTCCCTGTGCACATTTGGGAGAGAATGGTGCCAGCTCAGTGGTGGTGTGGCACCAAACCTTCTGTCCCAGACCCAGCCTCTAACCAAGATGAACACACCAGGGAAAAAGTGAAAATAGCACAGAAGTGCAGTACCAAGCTCTAAGGCCCTGTTCACATACCAAACCAAGGTGGAGACTGCCATCATGCTTAGGAGAAACTCAACTCCCTCAAGGCATATGTTCTAGCCCTTTGCCCCACCCCCACCCTCACCCCCAATAGGACGGTGACAGGCATTGAGCACAGGAGAAGCCCCAGCTTCTACTTGACTGTGGCTCTAGCCCTTCCACCTCCAGCCCTACCTTCCACCAAGGCAGTGGCTACTAGCACAACCAGGGAAAGATGCAGACTGTGTGTGCTTCAGATCCAGCTCTCCCAGCAAAGCCACTGAGACATGAAAATGACATAGGGATGCTCCCATACAAGGACATGCCTTCATGGCTGGGAGAGGTAACTGCTTCACCTAATTTCATAGAGTAACATAAAATGAGAAAACAGAGGATTTCCTTCAAACAAAAGAACAAAAACAACAACAATGAAAAACCCTGAAAAAACAACTAATAAAACAGATAAATAATTTACCAGATAAAGAGTTCAAAACATTAGTAGTAAGAATGCTAACTGAATTTGGGGAAAGAATATATAAATACAGTGAGATTTTAACAAGAAATTAGAAAATACAAAAAGAACCAGTGAGAGCTGAAGAATACAATAACTGAAATTGAAAATACACTAGAAGGGGACTCCCTGGTGGTCCAGTGGTTAAGACTCTGCCCTTCCACTGCAAGGGACACAGGTTCGATCCCTGGTCAAGGAACTAAGATCCCTCATGCTGCATGGTGTGAGAAAGAAAGAAAGAGAGAAAGAAAATTAAAAAAAAAAAAGAAATACACTAGAAGTAAATAACAGTAGACTAGGTGATACAGAAGAATGTATAACTGATCTGGAATATAGAATAATGGAAATTACCCAATCAGGAAAGCAAAAAGAACAATTAAAAAATAAGAACAGTTTCAGGAACCTTTAGGACAACATCAAGTGTACTAACATTCACATTATAGGGGTCCCAGAAGGAGAAGAGAGAGAGAAGGGAATCAAAAATGTATTTGATGAAATTATGGCTGAAAAACTCCTAAACCTGAAAAAGGAAACAGATATCAAGGTACAAAAAGCACAGAGTCCCAAACAAAATGAACCAAAAGAGACCCACAGCAAGACATGTCATAATTAAAATGGCAAAACTTATTGAAAACCACAAGGGAAGAGAGTAAAAGAAGAAAAAAAGAATGGAGAAGAATTATGAAAAACAACCAGAAAACAAATTTTTAAATGGCAATAAGTACATAACTATCAATAATCACTTTAAATATCAGTGGACTAAATTATCCCATCAAAAAGATATATGGTGGCTGAGAGAATAAAAAACAAGACCCATCTAGGTGTTGCATACTAGACACTCACTTCAGAGCAAAAGATACGCATAGACTGAAAGTGAGGGGATGAAAAAAGATATTCCATGCAAATGGAAATGAAAAGAAAGCTGGAGTAGCAATACTCATAACAGACAAAGAAGACTTTAAAAGGAAGTCCATAGTAAAAGAGAAATGAGGGACTTTTTACTCGTTAACAAATATGCACCCAATACAGGAGCACCTAAATACACAAAGCAAATATTAACAGCCATAAAGGGAGAAATTGTCCATAACACAAAAATAGTAGGGGACTTTGACACCCCACTTACATCAATTGACAGATCATCCAGATAGAAAATCAATAAGGCAACACTGGTCTTAAACGACATAATAGACCAGTTAGATTTAATAGATATCTCAGGACATTCCATCCTAAAAAAGCAGAAGACACATTCTTCAACAGGGTATGTGTGATTTTTCACTTATTTGTTTGAATCCAAATTTTCGCACCTGAATCTCCAAAGTCAACAAAGGCTCACATTTCCCACTGTGCAACTAAGCCAAAAGTGCACTTGCAAGCATAACAGGGCAGCCCTCACTGTTTCTAAACAGGGAAGGAACCATGTCTCAAACATTATTTAAGGAATAGAACATTTTAGGCAGTTTACAATCCTTAATTTGGCATATCTTCTTATCTTACCCTGTGCCCATATATAATTGAAAACTAAATATTGGCATTCTTTAAGTTTCTTATTTTGTGGCAAAGAGAAGAAAAACAAGATTCCTATCTCAGTAATGAAAAATTATACACAATTCAGCATTCATTTAACAGAGAAGAAAATGGCTTTGGGAAGAAATAGCAATTTTGTGAGGAAAAAAAAAAAAACCTTAAGAAACATCAAATCCTAGAAGTGACTGCAGGCAGCTTTCTAAGCCTTTCGGGCAAATGGGTTCTGAGACATTAGGTCTACATTTATTTTAAAGAGGTTTGTATGTTCTGAGACAATACTGCAAAACTTGGTTGTTATAAAGCTGAATTTTAAAGTACAGCACATAAAACTTGTGAATAAAGATGAATATGCTTGAAAATAAAGATAAAGGGAATAGTGAAAACTTACTTCTCTGAAAAGTATTATCTAATAAATTTCAAATATTTATATAAGATTCCATATTATTTTTACTCACAGTCAATA
Source organism: Balaenoptera physalus (assembly GCF_965194825.1). Lineage (NCBI taxonomy): Eukaryota > Metazoa > Chordata > Mammalia > Artiodactyla > Balaenopteridae > Balaenoptera > Balaenoptera physalus. The sequence goes on along the minus strand of NC_138896.1, from coordinate 47,264,331 downwards.
GAAATACATTTTTACAGATCTTGCTTTGTCAAATATAGTCTTGTAGTGGTTCCATATTTCTAAACCTGGGTTAATGATTTCTCTCAAATAGTACTTTCATTTACAGGTCTATGGGTCAATACACATTAAAAATCATTCAGCAGGATTTTTAAAAATTAACTTCCATCAACTCAAAGGAATAGCAAAACTATGTAGTGATATAATGGTCTATAAAATGAGATGGTGACTGAAACGTTCAGTTATTTTTACTTTATTAATCTTGCCCCTTGAATTAGTGTTAAGCATTATATTGAGCTGGTAAGAAATCAGACTAGTAGAAAGAAACATAGACATGTACATATTTTTAAAACGTGTTTATTTTCAAATTTTACAGATGTATGATACTGTCTGGTAAATAAAGATCATACGTGGACAAAAGTTAATTTTATCAGTAAAAGACAGAGCCAAAACAAAGGTGAATGACTGCTTTCTGGTGAAGGTCCCCAGCTCCAACTACTGAAGGTTCCAATGTCTTCCATGGTAAACATGATTGTCTTTAGAGGAAAGTACCTGGAATCAAACCAGAAGTACGTGATTGAGAAAGGCTTTTTGGGAAATTTCTCACATGCAATAAAGTGTTGAATTGTGGCAACAGTGCTGTGTATGCTTACAGGTCAGAGTAAATTCGGAAATGACATCTAAAGTGAGGAAGTGTAGAATAGATTCCAATGCAGTGTGTTTTCTATCTTAGGGGGTCCTTGGGCATCAGGTGAGAGAACAAAGTGGCCAGGAGACAGTGGTAAGAGTGGTGAGCAGGAAACAGATTTCATCATATCACCAAGAGGGAAGAGCTGGAGCTCTATATATGGGGAATAAAACTGTCCCAAAGAATGACATTTTGGAGTTTGGTGCATGTTTCTAGGGCTGAGCTGAGTGATGAAGTCTTATGTCAGGATTCTGCATATACTGCCTATTTATCTCTTTTGATTCTGTGGCTTTTTAGACTCTTTAAGGAGAGGCAGTATTGTTTTAGAAACAAATTATTTTGATTCATGTTGGGATCCCCAAGTCACATCTCTTCCTTTCTTTGAAGAATATCTGAAGTTAAATTTGAGGTGGGACAAAAGATAAAGAAAGAGAAGGAGGGAAAGGCAGCATTTTTGGCATCAGAAGCACAATAATTCAGTAAATACCTAATTCAGTAAATGCCTTTCATTCAACAGTCATTTTTGAGCATTTCCTACATGTCAATACTCTGGTAGACATTTGAGCTATAAAGGTGAATAGAACATGTTTCTGCCCACAAGAAACTTATATCCTAATTGGGGATATGGACAAATAAGCAAAAAATGACAGTACGGTATGCTCCTTTCTCTGATGAATTTGCTGGAGGTACTCTGGAAGGGGAGGTGTACCTAACCAACCCACATCAGGGACAAGGGAGAAGAGTCAAAAGTATTTTTTAAAAAGGAGTGGCTGAGCCAAGTTTAATTATCGAATATATATGCTTGTGACCTTCTTTGTGTAGAGGGCTATCAGTTGAGTTGTAACAAGTAATTATATCAATAGTATTCAAAGATGAGTTAGTATTAGGCCTTGAATGTCAAACTGGGGAAATTTGATTTGATAGAAATAGAAGATCATTTAAGTTTTAAAGCTGGGAGCAAAAATATGGCAGAAATTCTTTTAAGGCTTTCTGCCAATAGGGTAATTAAGTGAAAGGGGAGTGGAGGTAGGGAGGTAAGCTGGTAACTTGTTTTGTCAACAACTTATGTGTGAGGATATGGCCTGAATCTAGGATGGTGGTTATGGGGAAAACACACATTGTCAGAATGTGAATCTGGATTCTGAGATTGTCTCAAACGTTTTTCCTCATGAATGGTCATTTGATTGAAACTAGAGGAGAGAAGAAAGCCATAAATCAATCAACAGGAACACCCAACTGCTAACTGGTTCAAAGTCTATGAAACTCTCTTGAGTGGTAAACACAGAATTTGAAAGAAACATGGAAATAGATCTAAATAGAGAAGAAGACAAAAATTGGTTCCCAGATGCAGGTATGTGTCAACTTACATGCCCATTTACTCCTTTAACAGTGCCGCTGCAGTTTTTGTTTGTTTGTTTGAGCATTATGAAAATAATTTTCTAAAAGAAAATAGGAATAACTATGTTTCTTAAAACCTGGCACCAAATAATGTGAGTATGGCCAATAGAAATTTGTCAGTTAAAATAAATTTTAATATACCTAGTAACTGGTAGACATTATTTTAATACCAAATGACCTTTAGAAGAAAAGTGTGTTATGTGGCACTAAGGATAGTCCTAGTATGCAAATTAAGCCAAGTCAAAATAATCTATCATGATAAATATGGAAGAAAGGAGGAAGAAAATACTTAATGAGTACTTATGATATTCCAGACTTTGTGCTAGCTGCTCTACTGCAACAAACTATTTCTTGAATTAGAATGTGTATATATCATATTTTATATTTTTAGTTGGGAAAGTTAATGGAATGACATTAGTTTACACTAACAAATAAGATTATAGCATAAACAATTCTGAAAAATAGTTTAAAGTCAAATGTAAATGTTCAGATCAAATTGAAAACTTTTAGGCAATTGATTCTGAATGGCATATTCTTGACTATACCAATTTTTTACCTTAGTTTATGAGGATGTGAAATTTTGTTCTCCCTGTTGGTAAAGGGACCATTTTTCTGACAGGGCCATTTTTCTAAGGGATCGAACATTCCAAATTCATTGTTGCCACAAGAAAGTGAACAAATCAGATACCTTACAGTAATCATCTCCATATATGAAAGGCAACGTGCAATTGCACAAATATAAGTAAAAAGCAATATTCTTCTTCTTTAGACATTCTAATTTATATCTGAGTTACCTTTATTTGAACTAATCATGATTTGGTGTAAAAAAAAAAAAAAGAACTAAGCAAAAGCTTACTTAGAACAAAATAAATTACCCTTTGATATCCAGTGCAGAAATCTAGTATTTCAGAAAAACAGAACTTCACAAAAGTTTAATATATTCAGCATTGGACAAAGTGTGACCAATTTACTGAAGCAGAAAATGTACCACAGGTTCTTCGGTGTTTCTTTTTATTTCTTCCAAAAGCAGATAAATCATATTTACCAGCCAAAGAACAGAACTGCTTCTAAACTTACTTATTTAGGGGAAAAGTGGGAAAGAAACAGAAAAAAAACAATAACTTTGATTGAGAAAAATACTCCCTAAATAAAATGTGGTGGGTTTTAAAAGATTTCATAGGAATGTCAAAATATGGGAAATATTTTATGAATTTATGTAAAGGAAACTAGTAATTAGTGCAGATGCTTCAGGCACTTTAGATGCTGTGAGGATATTGAACAGTTTATAAAAGCCTCATGTTCACCTTGCACTTTTCATAGGAAACTTCTAAGATTTTTATCAGGATTTTAAATATACTGGGAAAAGAATAGACAACATTACAATACAAAACCCCTATTCTGGCTTATGTATTCTCCTAGACTGTCAACTCCTGGAAAATGGGGAACTCTCTCTTATACACCCTCATGTGCCCAGTCCCTTGCACTGCACTTAACACATAATGTATCAACAAATGTTGCCAAATGTAAAAATGAGGAAAAAAAAATTGGAGCCCATGGTCAAGTCTTTAAAGAGTATATATTAATGTATAGATTGAGATACTTTTAAATTAATCAAGTGTTTAACATAGATGAATATGGTCACTGATTATGTTTAAATATCTTTCCAAAAAGAACTTATATAAAACTCATTTTTATCACCTAATAGCTGATAAAACACTCTCTCACTTTGTCCCAGCTTACCTTTGGTAGTGTATATATGTCCATGCCACTCTCACTTCATCCCAGCTTACCTTTTGATAAATGAACATCTGGATTATTGTAGCAGTCTCTTAACTTGTCTCACTTATTCAAGTTTCTTTTGATTATTATCCATTTTATATCTAATTGCTGAAAGAAAAAACCCTCTTTTTAATTTCCACCATATTTAATTCCCTTTTATAAAAAACTAGAGTTTGATCATTTAACGAAATCAAAATTCTTGTATGCCTGAGATTATATTTTCTCCATCAATTTCCCAAGGTTCTCATTTATTCAGAACCAGTTAATCTCTTTTTACTTCACTGCATCTGTATTTTTCAAAAAATACATTTTAATTGCCTACCAAATGTAGTTATCTTAGAAATGTAAGTATAAGTATTTCTGAGACAAATATACTAGCCTGTTGGCAAACAAGGAATAGAAGGTCTCTGTGACTTCAGAAAATGCCCCTTTCTTGGATCCAGGTCAGGGGTGACTTTGGGCAAGAATGGAAGAAGATGTGGGTGTGAACAGATCTCTCTGACGTTACTTCCTTTTCTCCCTATTTTTAATACCATATCATCTGTGCATGCAAGATTTTAATGTTCAAAGAGATAGTAAATCTTTTCAGAGCAAATGAACAGTGTAGTTCAAGAGTACATATTTTAACCCTTTAGATGGTGTTTTCAAGGGTTTTAGTATTACATTTGTATATCACATGAAATTGAATTATGTTCTGTCCTAAAATTATATGTTCCAAATGGAGATAACATTAGATCAAAACTCTCAAAAGTTATAGGAAAGGTGAAAAGACATTTGAAGTCTACTTGTGTGGTGAGAACCTCAATGTGGATAAAAGTCATTCAGCAGATAAGTAGTGAACACTTTCTCTGTGCCAGGCCTTGGAATTTAAGTTGATTACTTTTCTTCAGCAAAATTATTTAAATTCCTTGATTCATAGTTTATATGTCACTGTAGTTATTTTGAGAATATCATCTTTGTCTTCACAACTCTGCAATATCAGTTACAACTTTCTAGTTCAAGGATTCCAGAGAATGGGGGCACATCTGCCAATCAGCTCTATTATGAAGTGTCCACTCTACTATGAGAAAACAATTTCAACAAAAATTTATGAGAACAAACACAGAAACAAGTTATAGAGTTTACTTCTTTTCTTGATTTTCCTCTTTCATCCCATGTTGGGAAAAACACATCTCACAAATATTTTCTCCAATTTCTGCCAAATTATGTCCTTAACCTAGAACCAGACCAAAAATAGACTATCTCATTTGCCCAAGTCATTCTTCTCAGAACTGTCATATTAACATTTCCAAACTGACACTTTTTTCATTTCACCTACATGTTAAAATGGCATCTCTATGAAATGAAAAACATTCTCTTTATTTTATATTCAAGGACCTCTATAATTTGATTGCTTTTTACTTTATCAGTTTTTTCTCTACTAACCATCTCCTGATCACCACATGCTATGTGACCCTTGAACATAATTTATACTTATATTCTTGGCTTTCCATCTCCAGGTTAGCCCCTTTCTCATTGTCTTCTCTATCCCTGAAGTACTCTCCTCTTCTGCACTTACTCATATTGGCTGCCTGCCCCTCTGTGGACTTACTTTGGTTTCTCCAACTAGAAGTTATTTTCACTAGCAAAATGCACATGGGACTGTCCATCTAATACATTGGTTCAAAATTGCAGGTGATTTTTCACTGAGTCCTCAAGGGACATTTGGCAATATGTGGAGATATTTTTGGTTGTCACAACTGGGCTGGTGCTATTGGCACTTAGTGAGTAGAGGTCAGGGATGCTGCTAAACATCCCGCAATAACAGGATGACTCCTTACCATTAAGAATTATCTGATACAAAATGTCAATAGTGCTGTTGTTGGAAAACGCTAACTTAATCCACTTTGACACCTCTATTCTAATCCTGCCTATTATTTTACTTGTATATGTATATATTTAATTATCTGTACTAGAATATAAGACTCTGCAATACCAAGACCACATTTTATGCAAAATCATATTCCCTCAAAGGTTTAGTACAAGGTCTGGTATATGTGGGCACTCAAAAGTATTTAAAAATATCTATGCTATGGAATACCTGGATCACCATTTATTAAATAATAAGTATGCAAGAAGAAAATACTTACCAATCAAACTGCATTAAATTTGATGTATACTTTCTTGGAAGGGTTTGGTAATTCAGCTCTCATGTGAGGATTTTTAATGATGAAAATCAATTAGCATTGTGCTGGTAGACAGAAAATTTATGTGTCAATATACATTTATTGTTGATAGGCAACAAAACAGACATATTACGAAGTGTATTTTCATAGTAGATGAAAAACATGGATATACACACACGTACATGTACATGCATATATATATATATCTATATATATATCTTTAATAGAGTCATCTTCTATCTCTCCTATGGTAGATTTGTTGAGTTGTGGTTATTGTTTTATACTATGCTACAAATAATTATTCTTGGGTTATGAAGGTCTCTCAGTTGCTGAGTACTCTGTGTTGGTTAAATAAGCTCCAATTTGTTTATGTTCCTCTAAGTGGAGCATCTAATTTTTGGGCAAAATGAAACATTAGATTATCTTGCCAACTTACTATAAATATTTGAAAATGATTGTTATTGAAATATTTAAACAGTTAAGTTTTCTTATGAAGTGAGCTGATGCATTTTGCTTACTAGTAGAATATCTATGTTTACGTCATGTTCAACAGTCTCCTATATGTGAAAAAATGAATGGAGTTAGTTAGTGGCTCCCTGCTCTGAGGACAGTGTTCAAGCTACTCAGTCTACCATTCAAAATCCTTCCAAAGCTGTCCCTACTTACCTGAATCTGTCTCACAAATGTGCTTCTTCAATTGAGTTATTTCACTTATAATCCCTTGAACGTATCTCTTACTTTCCTCACCTCTAAGGTTTATGTTATTTTTTTCCAAGTTTTTCTATTATATAATGTACTCTCTTTCTTTACCCCTTTCCCAACTCAACTGCCTCTTGAATCACTTGTCACTGCAAACCATCCATCTCACATGCCAACTTCTCTAAAAACACTCCCTTCATCTTCCAAACCATACCTCTGCCTTTAAAACTATAGCATTTTATACCACTTAATTAACTTCTTTTGCAATGTTGTTGTGTATTATTATTTTTCTTTTTCCTCCAGATTGCAGTTTTAGCAGTAGAGACCATGATTTACTGACATCTTTGAATCACACTCAGCACCAGCACACTGTCCTGTACATAGTAATTGTTCATTATACAGTGGTTGAACAAATTTTGAATGAACTGTGGTTTTGCTTTAGAAGCAGAAAATATTGTGGCCACCTGGTTATAAAATATGAAATTTGTTTTTCCAATAAATAAGTGTCAAGAAAATGAAAGGAGGACTGTTAAAGACATGATAACCAAAAGTGATGTGTGGACCTTGTTTGGATACTGGATACTGATTTGAACAAACTTACTGTAAAGGAATATCTTTGACATAATTGGAGAAATGTGTATATGGAATGGGTAATAGATGATATTAAGGATCTAGAGTATGACAAAAGTATGCTCATTATGTCAAAAATTGTTATCAGTTAGAAATGCATACTGAATTATTTACAAATGGCATGTTTGATATTTGATTTTAAATACTCTAATAAAAAGTATGAGATAATTTAAAATGTTGGCAAAATTTGGAAAAACACTGATCATGATTGAAGTAGAGTGATGGATACATAGTGTTCATTATACATATTATATAAAGAGATATTCAGTGGAAGTCTTTTTTTTTTAAATGATAAGTTTGAAGACATATAAAGTGCTATACGGAAATAACCTTTCAGTCATTCTTACAGTAGGAAAGTAATCTTTCAGTGATTTAATATATTAAGTCTAAGAAACTCTATTCACTTAAATAAATTTTCATTTTACAGTGTTTAACTCAACACTTAGAAACAATTCAACATGTAAAATATCACTTTAGTTGTACAATGTCCTACCCTCTTGTATTGCACAGAAGACTATTGGGTGCTTAGTGAGTCTGGCTTTTTCCACTTCTCTAAGAACCCATTTTTTATTATTCATAACTGTCTAGCTTGAAGGAAGTTAGAGTCAGCATAATAGCCAGCCACTGACCCAAAATATCTTACTCTCTTATCCTGAGAATGGCCAACAAATCTGTAAAAAGCAAAGAATACTTTTTGTTTTATTTGCCAACTGAACTGGATCCACTCATTCTCAATGTCAAGGAAGAGAAATAAGTGAAGAAAACTTTCCTTTAATAGACATACCAGGTATTAGGTAAGTAGATATAGAAATTGTGGGCATGACCAAGTCATAAATACCAAAGAAAGGTGGCAGTCATAGACAGAAAACAGATGGATTGGTGATTTTAATACTAGACTTTGTCATTGTCATCTTTCTCTCATACTTTTTCTTGTTTTTCCATCTTTGTTGCCATTTTCTTAAACAGGCTTCTCTTTACAACTCCTTCATGTGATGATTCAAAACTTCTGACCTTGGTTACCTCCATTAGCATGCCCAAAACCACCCCCAAAAGCATAAAATCTAAGTTATATTCTTGTGCGTGTTAAAGTGACACAACCTCCAAAGAAGTCCTCTCCCATCCCAGCTTTCAATCACCCCGCCTTCCATTGTCAAAGGTGCACTTTCATTTCCCTGTGGGTTACTTCAACAGCTTTCCTATTGCTCTTTTTCTTCTATTTTTTTCTTTCTCCAATAAAGGTGCTTCCAGATTAGGTTTCCTAAAATATGGCACTTATCATACCACTCCCATGTTCAAGTTTTCAGTGGCTCACTACTTCCTATTAAATAAAGTCCATTCTTATTCACTCAGCATTTCAGGCCTCACAGTCTGTCTGGAGTTTACATTCTAATTGTGACTTCTTTTAAGCCCTTGAAAGTATAAACCAATGGATCTAATTTCACTTTCCTGAAAATACTCTATACTTTTGGATCTCCATTCTTTTAACTTATTAATGTTCCTATTATTTTCAAGCATCTCTTTACATACATTTCTACTTGAAACTCCTCCAATTCCTCTTTCATCATCCCTTAGCATAAAGTCTTTCCTGGTCCTTGTTAGAATCAACCTCTTTCTCTGTAAGGTTTGACAGTGCTTCATGTGTATCTTTCTTGAGATGTTTCCTCTCACCAATTTTGCAACATGGTATGATCTCCATTTATCCAATCAACCATAGCTTTTGAGAACACAACTTATCTATTTCATCTTTGCATCCCTAATCTTTGGCTCCCTAATCTCTGTACTTAGGATATGTTTAGTATACGTTGGTTAAAGTGTTGGTAGAAATCATACTAAAGCTCTATGCAGAGACAATTAGAGATCAAGGCAAAACAGTGCTTTCACAAATTTAAAACATTACGTTTTTTATTTAAAATTTTTTTTGTCATTTTTATTAGGAACTTCTTTTTTTAAAATTGTTATTTATTTATTTTTATACAGCAAGTTCTTATTAGTTATCTATTTATACATATTAGTGTATATATGTCAATCCCAAATTCCAAATTCATCCCACCACCACCCCTCCCCCCCACTTTCTCCCCTTGGTGTCCATACTTTTGTTCTCTACATCTGTGTCTCTATTTCTACCCTGCAAACCCATTCATCTGTGCCATTTTTCTAGATTCCACATATATGCATTAATATACGATACTTGTTTTTCTCTTTCTGACTTACTTCACTCTGTATGACAGTCTCTAGGTCCATCCAGATCTCTACAAATGACCCAATTTCATTCCCTTTTATGGCTGAGTGATATTCCATTGTATATATGTACCATATCTTCTTTATCCATTCATCTGTTGATGGGCATCTAGGTTGATTCCATGACCTGGCTATTGTAAATAGTGCTGCAATGAACATTGGGGTGCATGTGTCTTTTTGAATTATGGTTTTCTCTGTGTATGTGTCCAGTAGTGGGATTGTTGGATCATATGGTAATTCTATTTTTAATTTTTTAAGGAACCTCCATACTGCTAACCTCAGTGGCTATATCAGTTTATTTTCCCCCCAACAGTGTAAGAGGGTTCCCTTTTCCCCACATCCTCTCCAGCATTTGCTGTTGTCGATTTTCTGATGATGCGCATTCTAATCCAGTGTGAGGTGATACCTCACTGTAGTTTTGATTTGCATTTCTCTAATAATTAGTGATGTTGAGCAGCTTTTCATGTGCCTCTTGGCCATCTGTATGTCTTCTTTGGAGAAATGCCTACTTAAGACTTCTGCCCATTCTTTGATTGGGTTGTTGCTGCATGAGCTATTGATATATTTTGGATATTAATCTTTTATCTGTTGATTCATTTGCAAACATTTTCTCCCATTCTGAGGGTTGTCTTTTCATCTTGTTTATAGTTTCCTTTGCTGTGCAAAAGCTTTTTTAAGTTTCATTAGGTCCCATTTGTTTATTATTTTTTAATTTCCATTACTCCAGGAAGTGAGTCAAAAAAGATCTTGCTGTAATTTAAGTCAAAGACTGTTCTTCCTATGTTTTCCTCTATGAGTTTTATAGTGTCCAATCTTACATTTAGGTCTTTAATCCATCTTTAGTTTATTTTTGTGTATAGTGTTAGGGAGTGTTCTAATTTCATTCTTTTACATGTAGCTGTCAGGTTTTCACAGCACCACTTAATGAAGAGACTTTCTTTTTTCCATTGTATATCCTTGCCTAGTTTGTCATAGATTAGTTGACCATAGGTGCATGAGTTTATCTCTGGCCTTCTATCCTGTTCCATTGATTTATATTTCTATTTTTGTGCCAGTACCATATTGTCTTGATTACTGTAGCTTTGTAGTATAGTCTGAAGTCAAGGAGTCTGATTCCTCCAGCTCCATTTTTTTCCCTCAATATTGCTTTTGTTATTTGGGATCTTTTGTGTTTCCATACAAATTTTAAGATTTTTTGTTCTAGTTCTGTAAAAAATGCCATTGGTAGTTTGATAGGGATTGCTTTGAATCTGTAGATTGCTTTGGGTAGAATAGTCATTTTCACAATATTGATTCTTCCAATCCAAGAACATGGTATATCTCTCCAACTATTTGTGTCATCTTGGATATCTTTCATCAGTGTCTTATAGTTTTCTGAGTACAGGTCTTTTACCTCCTTAGGTAGGTTTATTCCTAGGTATTTTATTCTTTTTGTTGCAGTGGGGAATAGGAGTGTTTCCTTAATTTCTCTTTCTGATATTTCGTTGCTAGTGTATAGGAATGCAAGAGATTTCTGTGCATTAATTTTGTATCCTGCAACTTTACCAAGTTCATTGATTCGCTCTAGTAGCTTTCTGGTGGCATGTTTAGGATTTTCTATGTATAGTATCATGTCATCTGCAGACAGTGAGAGTTTTACTTTTTCTTTTCCAATTTGTATTCCTTTTATTTCTTTTTCTTCTCTGATTGCCATGGCAAGGACTTCCAAAACTACATTGAATAAAAGTGGTAAGAGTGGACATCCTTGTCTTGTTCCTGATCTTAGAGGAAATGCTTTCAGTTTTTCACCATTGAGAATGATGTTTGCTGTGGGTTTCTCATATATGACCTTTATTATGTTGAGGTAGGTTCCCTCTATGCGCACTTTCTGGGGAGTTTTTAGCATAAATGGGTGTTGAATTTTGTCAAAAGCTTTTTCTGCATTTATTGAGATAATCATATGGTTTTTATTCCTCAGTTTCTTAATATGGTGTATCACATTGATTGATTTGCATATGATAAAGAATCCTTGCATCTCTGGGATAAATCCCACTTGATCGTGGTGTATGATCCTTTTAATGTGTTGTTGGATTATGTTCACTAGTATTTTGTTGAGGATTTTTGCATCTATATTCATTAGTGATATTGGTCTGTAATTTTCTTTTTTGTAGTATCTTTGTCTGGTTTTAGTATGAGGGTGATGGTGGCCTCATAGAATGAGTTTGGGAATGTTCCTTCAACTGCAATATTTTGGAAGAGTTTGAGAAGGATGGGTGTTAGCTCTTCTCTAAATGTTTGATAGAATTCACCTGTGAAGCCATCTGGTCCTGGACTTTTGTTTGTTGGACGATTTTTAATCACAGTTTCAATTTCATTACTGTGATTGGTCTGTTCATATTTTCTTTTTCTTCCTGGTTCAGCCTTGGAAGGTTATACCTTTCTAAGAATTTGTCCATTTCTTCCAGGATGTCCATTTTATTGGCATAGAGTGGCTTGTAGTAGTCTCTTAGGATGCTTTGTATTTCTGTGGTGTCTATTGTAACTTCTCCTTTTTCATTTCTAATTTTATTGATTTGAGTCCTCTCCCTCTTTTTCTTGATGAGTCTGGCTAATGGTTTATCAATATCAATTTTGTTTATCTTCTCAAAGAACCAGCTTTTAGTTTTATTGATCTTTGCTATTGTTTTCTTTGTCTCTATTTCATTTATTTCTGATCTGATCGTTATGATTTCTTTCCTTCTACTAACATTGGGTATTGTTTGTTCTTCTTTCTCTAGTTCCTTTTGGTGTAAGTTTAGATTGTTTATTTGAGATTTTTCTTGTTTCTTGAGGTAACATTGTATTCCTATAAACTTCCCTCTTAGAACTGCTTTTGCTGCATCTCATAGGTTTTGGATCGTTGTGTTTTCCTTGTCATTTGTCTCAAGGTATGTTTTGATTTCCTCTTTGATTTCTTCAGTGATCTCTTCATTATTTAATAACGTATTGTTTAGCCTCCATGTGTTTGTGTTTTTTACATTTTTTCCCTTTAGTTTATTTCTAATCTCATACTGTGTGGTTGGCAAAGATGCTTGATATGGTTTCTAATTTCTTAAATTTACCAAGGCTTGATTTGTGACCCAAGATATCATGTATCCTGGTGAATGTTCCATGTGCAATTGAGAAGCAAGGGTAATCTGCTGTTTTTGAATGGAATGTCCTATAAATATCAATTAAATCTATCTGGTCTATTGTGTCATTTAAAGCTTGTGTTTCCATATTAATTTTCTGTCTGGATGATCTGCCTATTGGTGTAAGTGAGGTGTTAAAGTCCCCCGTTATTACTGTGTTACTGTCCATTTCCTCTTTTATAGCTGTTAGCAGTTGCCTTATGTATTGAGGTGCTCCTATGTTGGGTGCATATATATTTATAATTGTTACATCTTCTTCTTGGAATGAAACCTTGATCATTATGCAGTGTGCTTCCTTGTATCTTGTAACATTCTTTATTTTAAAGTCTATTTTATCTGAGTATTGTTGCTCCAGCTTTCTTTTGATTTCCATTTGCATGGAATATCTTTTCCCGTCCCCTCACTTTCAGTCTGTATGTGTCCTTAGGTCTGAAGTGGGTCTCTTGTAGACAGCATACATATGGGTCTTGTTTTTGTATCCATTCAGCGAGCCCATGTCTTTTGGTTGGAGCTTTTAATCCATTCACATTTAAGGTAATTATCGATACATATGTTCCTATGACCATTTTCTTAATTGTTTTGTGTTTGTTTTTGTAGGTCCTTTTCTTCACTTGTGTGTCCTACTTAAAGAAGTTCCTTTAACATTTGTTGTAGAGCTGGTTTTGTGGTGCTGAATTCTCTTAGCTCTTGCTGGTCTGTAAAGCTTTTGATTTCTCTGTCGAATCTGAATGAGATCCTTGCCAGGTAGAGTAATCTTGGTTGTAGGTTCTTCCCTTTCATTGGTTTAAATATATCATGCCACTCCCTTCTGGCTTGTAGAGTTTCTGCTGAGAAATCAGCTGTTAACCTTATGGGAGTTCCCTTGTATGTTATTTGTTGTTTTTCCCTTGTTGCTTTTAATAATTTTTCTTTGTCTTTAATTTTTGTCAATTTGATTACTATGTGTCTCGGTGTGTTTCTCCTTGGGTTTTTCCTGCCTGGGACTCTCTGCACTTCCTGGACTTGGGTGGCTATTTCCTTTCCCATGTTAAGGAAGTTTTCGACTATAATCTCTTCAAATATTTTCTCGGGTCCTTTCTCTCTCTCTTCTCCTTCTGGGACCACTATAATGAGAATGTTGGTGTGCTTAATGTTGTCCCAGAGGTCTCTTAGGCTGTCTTCCTTTCTTTTCATTCTTTTTTCTTTATTCTCTTCTGCAGCAGTGAATTCCACCATTCTGTCTTCCAGGTTGCTAATCTGTTTTTTGCCTCAGTTATTCTGCTATTGGTTCCTTCTAGTGTATTTTTCATTTCATTTATTGTATTGTTCATCTCTGTTTGTTTGTTCTTTAATTCTTCTAGGTGTTTGTTCTTTAATTCTTCTAGGTCTTTGTTAAACATTTCTTGCATCTTCTTAATTGTTGCCTCCATTCTTCTTCTGAGGTCCTGGATCATCTTCACTATCATTATTCTGAGTATTTTTTCTGGAAGTTTCCTATCTCCACTTCATTTATTTGTTTTTCTGGGGTTTTATCTTGTTCCTTCATCTGGTACATAGCCCTCTGCCTTTTCATCTTGTCTGTCTTTCTGTGAATGTGGTTTTTGTTCCACAGGCTGCAGGACTGTAGTTCTTCTTGCTCCTGCTGTCTGCCCTCTGGTGGATGTGGCTATCTAAGATGCTTGTGCAAGCTTCCTCATGGGAGGAACTGGTGGTAGGTAGAGCTTGGTGTTGCTCTGGTGGGCAGAGCTCAGTAAAACATTAATCTGCTTGTCTGCTGATGGGTGGGGCTGAGTTCCCTCCCTGTTGTTTGTTTGGCCTGAGGTGACCCAGCACTGGTGCCTGCAGCCTTTTTGATGAAGCTAATGGCGGGCTCTGGGAGGGCTCACACCAAGGAATACTTCCCAGAACTTCTGCTGCCAGTGTACTTGTCCCTGTGGTGACCCACAGCCACCCTCTTCTTCTGCAGGAGACCCTCCAACACTAGCAGGTAGGTCTGGTTCAGTCTCCTATGTGTTCGCTGTTCCTTCCCCCTTGGTCTTTATGTGCACACTACTTTGTGTGTGCCCTCCAAGAGTGGAGTCTCTGTTTCCCCCATCCAGTCAAAGTCCTGCAATCACATCCCTCTAGGCTTCAAAGTCTGTCTCTGGGAATTCCTCCTCCTGTTGCCAGACCCCCAGGTTGGGAAGCCTGACGTGGGGCTCAGAATGTTCACTCCAGTGGGTGGACTTCTGTGGTATAATTGTTCTCCAGTTTGTGAGTCACCCACCCAGCGGTCATGGGATTTGATTTATTGTGATTGCGCCCCTCCTACCATCTCTTTGTGGCTTCTCCTTTGTCTTTGGATATGGGGTATCTTTCTTGATGATTTCCAGTGTCTTCCTGTTGATGATTGTTCATCACTTAGTTGTGATTCCAGTGCTCTCGCAATAGGGAGTGAGCGCTCATCCTTCTACTCCATCGTCTTGAACCAATCTCCAAAACATTATGGTTTTTAAATTCTAGTTATTAAATAAATTATCAGCATTTAATTAGACATTAGGCTAGTGCATTTCTTTACATTGTCACATTGTCTCAATTCAATAACTTTCTAGACGAGGAAAGTGAGACTTAAACAGATTTGGTAACTTCTTTGTACATGATTTTTCTGGTTCAAATTCAGGTCTACTTGCAGTTAAACCTCATCACCCTTCTATTATTAAATGTTTCTGGGAAACCCTAAGGTTTAGAATACATAACCCAAGGACACCTCAAGAGACGAAAAACAGACTCAAAAAGATGATACTCCCCTTCCCCATTCCCTCCTTCAATATCAGAAGCTTCTCTGGCTTTTTGTTTTTTGTTTTTGCAGTGAATGTTTTTATTTTTTTAATTTTTACCTACAAGGTGGGACACTCACTTTCTTATTTTCATTATTATCTGTTTTTCTTATACCCAAGGATTTTACATATTTAGTTTGCTTGAAGGCATTAAATATATAACCCTCACTTAATGAAACAAGTTGTATTTACTTCCCCAAAGTAGGCAAGTCATGAGCCTACATGCATATTTAACTCCATCATATTCTAATACATATGTTCTAATCCACTTTCACAACTGTTCTCAGAACCAGTTTCTAAGTCTCTTAAGAAAATCAATTTTATTACTTGATAGTCTCAATTTCAACTTGCTTCAAAGTGTTTTGATACATTCCAGAAATTCTTCAACCCTAAAAGGATGAGAGCATCATGAGGATTCTTAAAACGTATTTCTTATTTATTTATTTTATTTGAGATATAATTGACATATGACATATTAGAATCAGGTAGACAACTTAGTATTCAATATTTGTATATATTGCAAAATGATCACAGCATGGTAACTATAATTAATAATACTGTGTTGCATATTTGAAATTTGCTAAGAGAGTAGATCTTAAACGTTCTCATCACAAGAAAAAAATCATAGCTATGTAAAATATAGTTCTTTAAACTTTAACTTTAAAGCCAACTCCAAAAAGAAATTTTAAAAATTATTTGGGTGATGCATGGCTCCTCATTGGTGGCCACTTAAAAGAGATTTCATTTGAGTGTGTAAATTCTGGTGTGTGTGTGTGTATTCTGATATGTATACATATGTACATATGTATATATGTGTATATATATATTTGAAAAATATATAATATTTTTAAAAGTTCATATTTCCCTGGTTACAGTTATATCATAAATATCAACTATTTTACATCAGAAATTTAAAAAATGGTTTGAAAAAGGAAATTTCTTCTTGGGATAAGGGAAACAGGAATGTTTTCATGAAGGAAATGTGGTACTTGAGTAGGCAATGGAGCTTTGGCATAGGTGGATGAATAACCTTAGGATATTCCAAAGTTAAAGTTTTCCAAAGCATTTCCTGGAATGCTCTCCCCTTAAGATGCTATTACATGCAGAGGGTGGCAGAAAGGAGAGCTGTGATCAAATGTGTTGGGAAAACTACATCCCCTCCTGGAGACTGATGGAGTGTATCAAAGGTTCAGAAACACTTGTCAGGAAAAAATGTCTAACTTTTGTTTCCAATTCATTTGATAATGTATCACCCATATTTTCTTATATAACCTTTGATAACACCCCCAATATCCCATGTAAGCAGAACTGAGCTACTTAAGCTGAAGATTGTGATATTCCTTCCAATAAACATACATGTTTTTGTGCCTTGAACAATTTCCTGTGTTTTTATTCAGCTTAATATTTACAAGTTGTAAGATTATGGAAAGTTATTTGATCTCTCTGAGCCTCAGTCTCCTTATTGGTAAAATAGAGATAGCATAGTACCTATATCATAATACCTGACGTATTGAAAAGGTTTTGAGAGGACTGAATGAGTCAGTCCCTGCAAAGTGCTTAGCACCATGTTCAGTCACTCAATAATGGCAATGATATTGGGTGATTCCTGTAGACCAGCTAGGAAACAGTAATTCCATACAGTCGCAATCTTTCCTTTCGGTAGTTTCCACTTACAGGAATGCTACGTAAATGAGCACACAGAGCTGTAAATAGAGGTATTATTTCCTACAATGCACACTGAATAAGCTCCCAGAGCATCAAGTGCCTTGAAACAGTTTTTATTTAGAGGAGAAGGCAGGTGTTTTCAGGGCCAGAAGTGCACAGTGTCTGTGCCTCAGAGGACGACCATCCTTTTTCTCCTTTCTGTGGGTTAAGAAAAATACATGAACTTCTTCTCACCTCTGGAAGGTCATTTATTACTCAAGAAAACAAGAAATTTATGTGGGCATTATTCTGGGTATGCAAAAACTATAGTATTTGAAAAATTACAGAGAAATAATGCAAAACATATTATTGATTTGCCCATTATTAAGAAGATAATTATTCTGGTTTCTTGAATTTATAAAGTTGTGGCCTTTGTAATCTGACATTCACATACATTCAGAAAAGTCCCCGAGGTTCCTTGGCAACCATAATTCCACCTTCACTTTCCAGAAAAACACACTTCATTTACCTATGCAACCGAAAGAATTATTAGGTATTTGGACTCTTTTTAAATTTTTTATCAGGAAAGAACAAGTAGAAAATGAGTATTAAAATGTGCAACCTCTATTGCCTTTATAACCTGTATAGTTTTGGATCTAAGGATAAAATAAGAATGTTGAGAAATGATTGCAAAAGGATTCTGTAAATGGAAAATCATTATGAAATGTGTTTACTGATAGCAACAATAATAATTAGTGTGTGGGGATTTTCCTACTAAGTCTTTAATTTTACTTGTGGGGATTTTCCTACTTAGGTCTATAATTTTCCTTTTTTTTATCAAAGGAGGGATCAACCTCAGTCAGTATTTTCACAAACAGATATCAATAAGTAAATAAAACATAATGTTTATGTAAGTTAATATGTAATTACTTACAGTTATATATAATCATAGATAATTACATAACATAAATACAGAATTCTGAAACATTTTTAACCATTGCTTCCTTCCATAGAAATGAATTCAGTTCAGTAGTCAGTTGTGACTCACAAGGGTTTTTTTGGGTTTTTTTTTAACATCTTTATTGGAGTATAATTGCTTTACAATGTTGTGTTAGTTTCTGCTGTATAACAAAGTGAATCAGCTATATGTGTACATATATCCCCGTATCCCTTCCCTCTTGTGCCTCCCTCCCACCCTCCCTATCCCACCCCTCTATGTGGCCACAAATCACTGAGCTCATCTCCCTGTGCTATGCAGCTACTTCCCACTAGCTATCTATTTTACATTTGGTAGTGTATATATGTCAATGCTACTCTCTCACTTCATCCCAGCTTACCCTTCCCCCTCATCGTGTCCTCAATTCCATCTTCTATGTCTGCGTCTTTATTCCTGTCCTGCCCCTAGATTATCCATTCATCTGTCAATGGACACTTAGGTTGCTTCCATGTCCTGGCTATTGTCAATAGTGCTGCAATGAAAAACCGTTCTAAGACATACTTATTCAATTTAAAATTTTGAAGTCAGGGTGCTTCTCATAATCAATGTCCAAAAATTGCTGCTGTTTCTCTTTTATACTGAAAAGCTTTCATGAATTTTGTTTCATAGTTAAAGAAGTAGAGGATGTTGTACCACCACATCTAGAGGACTTTTGTGGATGTAATTTTATATTACTTGATTGGCCTCCGTGATCTTTTATACAGTCTATTTATTTTTTCTATGAAGTGTTTGTGAATGCTTATTCTACCTTGGTTATTAAGTTCTGTGATGTAGAGGTCACAGACATTTCTAATACTAGTTAGTCTTTCTTTCCAAAGGCCAAATTGTGAATGATGAATATGTATCTTAGTAAAAAAATATATGGAAGCAATGATCTAACAACTCCATACATTCTTGAACCAACCTTGTGCCCTTAAATGAATGAAAAGCTAAAGCACTGAAATCACAAAAAGAGAATTTAATGAGAATGTAAAATTGTCTCAGAGGTGACTCAGATTCAGATCTTATACAACGTGACCTAAAATGCCAGTATTTCTTTAAGTTTCTCTAAAGAAGTAAAACCAAATTAATATAATGGTATTATAGGATATACTTTAAACTGGCCCAAAATATTGTGCCATCTTGAGTTTTTAATGGAACTACCTGCATTTCTAATTACTTGAAATGTTTTCACATTACTCCTTTATGTCTACATATGGGTCCTATGATACAATACATATGAGCCCTATGTCTTTACTTAGGGTAAGAGTTCAATTAACTTCAGATGGAGAAACAGGAACAGACAGCAATACCATCATCATGAAATGAAAGACGCCAGGCACGGGAAGTCCTCTGTCACCACAACATGAGCATCACCCTTTTCACTCTAATACAGTCAGATTATGTGATTTGTTCCTTTGTTCAGTCATTATTTAGAACATATTTATTGCTCTATGTCAGGTGCTGTGGTAGATCCATGGAATTTAGAGATGAACACATGTTCTGCCTTCAAGGACAGCCCCCTGTGGAGACAGACGAATAATAACCAGATACATTCAATAACGTGTGGTATAGCAATAATATAGAAAAACCACAGGAGCAGAAAGAAGTCAGTCATTCTAGCGCAGCGTGGCTTAGCAAGGGAGGAGGCAGGATTTTGTCCTACAGGAACCAGTTTCTGGCCTTGTTGCTGAAAGCCCAGCCTCTGTTAACCGCTGCCCAATAGAAACGCAGAAACAGGGCTTTGGAGGAGTAGAAAAGAGTAGCTTTATTGCTTTGCCAGGCAAATGGGGCCATGGCAGGCTAACACCCTCAAGACTGTGCCCCCCTTCCTGGGAAATAGGAAGGGGTCTTGTAGTTTCAGGGTGAAAAATAGGGCTGTAGATAAGGATCAGGGCTGATGTAGTCTTGCATTCTTCTTTCCTCCTGGAGACATTGAGATCGCCAGGGCTGGCGTCAGGTGGTTCTGGAACAGGTTCTGGTGGTCCCTGAGGTTATTGTTCCAAGACCTTCTTTCTGGAATGAAGAATGCTTACAAAGGACAGGAGTGTTAAGGAGTGTGCTTAGTTAGCTAGAGGGCAATCATTTTCAGAGTGCAATCAAGCAAGAAAGAAAGGGGGAGAAAACATCTGTAGGAGACCAGTTGAATGGGCGGAAAGAATAAGGGCTGAATAAGGGCTAACATAATGGCGGTGTCTCAACTAGTTTCTGCTACAGCCTGAGTGACAGAATACAAGAAGGAATTGACCAAGTGGTTACATTTGTATGTTTCCTCCCCTTTACCAGATCTCATATTTTGTAACTTCAGATTTAGTTCTGGGCCCTCCTGCCTTATTTCTATATACTCCTCTTTTAATAGTATCATTGAGTCTCATGGCCTTAATGCCATGTCTATGCTAATTATTTCCAGGTAGACTTCTGAAGGCAGATCTTCCCTTTGAGCTTCTCTAGGGGGTTGCAGGTGATTTTGCAAGGAGATGATAGATATGACAAGAGAGCTAGGACAAGGTGGCATTAGCACACATAAACTTTACTGGGAGCTGCTCTGACAGTTTCACAGGTGAGGAAGTCCTTCACAGCAGGAGTCTGTCCAGAGAAGAAGGCTCAGGGCTGCTACTCAGAGGAAATGGAGTCAAGGGAAATCCCAGGAGACAGGGTGCTGGAGAGGTGTTTCCGTGTGTGGATGGTGTCACCCAGCAGCGCTGCAGGCAGTCTCTCTCAGTCAGAGAGCTCAGAGGGCAGCAGTGTCTTGGTGTCTTTATGGCTCTTTTAGAGCAAAGAAGATGGAATAAGCATGATCTTCATCATTAGGTATTTAAAAGTTATAGGAAGGAAACATCTATTGGGGTAAGAATCAAAGAAAAACTTTATTAAGAGGACATAACAAAATCCTAGAATCTTGACTTTCTACTATGCCTTTTGTTTTTTCTAATGCACCTATGACTATATTCCCCTTTCATACTTAATGTTATTTACGTGTACATTCTCTATTTTTCCCTTGCTCAGTCTTAATGAGAATTTATCCATTCTACATTAGAAGCAAAACTGTCTTAATTTGGATATGGTGGCAAAAATAATACAAAGAATAAGAATATGATTAGTTAACATTTATGAGTGTTTTTTAAGTGTGAGGCATTATGCTAAGGACTTTACATGTTCTAACGAATTTAATCCTAATAAGTTCAATGAGTTAGGTACTATTATCATCTCCTTTTTACAAATGAAGAAATAGAAACAAAGCAAGATGACCTAACTCTCCTGTGATCTCAGTGCTAGAAAACAGTAGAGCCAGGGCTTGAAACCAGGCAGTCCGGCTCACAGTCCTTGTCAATTCCTGCATTCTGCAGCTACTTCTATAGTTATGTCCCACTCTTTCTTTGTAGACATCAGAATTTTTATTTAGGAGAAAGACATGCACATGCTATAAATGTATTCTAAAGATAATATGTTTGTGCTCATAGAGAATAAATAAAAGTAAATAGTAAAGCATCCAATTCATTTATTGCTACATTATTTGGAAATCATTAGCTTTTTGTTAAAATATCAGTAGTTTTTATTAGTGAATAGCATCAACAATGGACAGCAGGGCTTCCCTGGTGGCGCAGTGGTTGAGAATCTGCCTGCTAATGCAGGGGACATGGGTTCGAGCCCTGGTCTGGGAAGATCCCACATGCCGCGGAGCAACTAGGCCCGTGAGCCACAACTACTGAGCCTGAGCGTCTGGAGCCTGTGCTCCGCAACAAGAGAGGCCGCGATAGTGAGAGGCCTGCGCACCGTGATGAAGAGTGGCCCCCACTTGCCGCAACTAGAGAAAGCCCTAGCACAGAAACGAAGACCCAACATAGCAATCAGTCAATCAATCAATCAATAAATCTTTAAAAAAAACAAAAACAAAAACAATGGACAGCAGAAAATTTCTTGCTTTCCTCTTTTTTCCTCTGTAGATAAAAACAAACTGAGAAATCTGAGAGCCTCTTTCTCATAGGAGACATTATAAACCTATGAAATTTTGGAGTAGAGACAAGAATATTGACTTAGTTCTCTCCTCTTTTCACTTTGTGGTCAGTAAACTTAAGATCTGATGTGACTAAGATTGGAAATAATTATTTGCTTTCATATCTTCATTTGGAAATGAACATTCACATATTATTTATTCAACAAATATTTATGAGTACCTACGAGATATGTCAGGTTTTGTGTTACATTTGGGTGTTAAGCGGTGAAGCAAGTCATGGAGAAGAAAATCTGTGGGGGTAAGAAAAAATGAAAATACAAAACACACATGTATGTACACTCACAAACATCAGTGTTTTTGTATATATTACTTATACATATATATGCATATATTTTATATCTACTATATATTTTCCAAATTTATGTAAATTTAACTTTATTTACCTCGTGTGCTTATTCTACACATACTTCCTATTGTACTAATTATCACAAGTACCGTGAAGGAAATGAACAAGTTCAGCGACAGAGAACAAACTATGAATGGTGGGAGAAGTAGCTTAGGAACATTCCTGGTTCTTGGTCTAAAGAAAAGTGGCAAAGGATCTTGAGGTCTTTGTGTGCCCAGCCCACAGATTCTGGTATGGAATGAAGGAGCCATTCAGAGCTGTGTCCTATGTGGGTGACTAAATGCCCATGAGTCCAGCCGCACAGTGAGCACACCAGTGTTTTCATTCAATGAGGAGCTAAAAATATTAGCACAGATATTGATGAAATCAGGAAGACATTTAGTCCACAAGCCTACATTGTGAACATGCTGTGAGGAGATGGAAAAGAAAAAGTACCTCCCTCTGCCAAGCTCTGAGTCTAATTGGGTAGAATAAACAGCTGCCTGAGAAAAGACACCAGAGTCAATGGACCAAAATGTGCAAAGAGAACCACTATAAATTGAATAAACAGAGCACAGTTGAGCTCCTTTTCAAAGGAAATTAGAGACATGGTATTTACTTAACTGACAGTGGAGGCAATGGGAATATACTTAGATGGACACTGAAAATAAGGGCTTAAATTTAGGAAGACAGACACAGAAAGAGGATGCAACTTCTAGTGAAGGAGAACATAAACAAGAGAAAGATTTGAGAAGTTTTGTTCTAAATTTGTTAAAGTGCTATGTTGGACTTCATGGGAAGAAACAGTACCAACCTCCTACAAACTTGCATCTTTATTAAGTGTTCTCATACATGTGTAACTGCATTTGGTGCTTTGTCTCAGTTTTAGACAATTCCTCAATCTCCTTTTCCAATTTATATATATCCATAATATTCTTAGCATTCTCTTCTTGGAGAATTCAAATCATTTCCCTAGCTATCAAAGTTGTTCAACAAAAGTGTAAGTACTTCCATATGTGGGGCACAAACACTAGGCATTTTGTGAAATAACCCCTGGCTGTTTCGTGTTAGTAAAATATTCCTAGTATAAAAAACAAAGCAAACCTTCCATTCCAAGATCCAAATATTAATTTTTTGTCCAGCATGAGAAGCCTTGGAACCTTTAGGGTGTTGTTCAAAAATGGTTAATATATTTTGAATAATTCCTAAGTACCAAGGAAGTTACAGAGCACTAGGTCTACAAAGATGAAACATAGTCCTTTCATTATAGAGCTTAAAGTCTAACTGGAGATAGAGACATTAAATATATTTCACACAGATCCTTTTGGGGCATGAACAGGGGTCAAGTGAGTAGGAAAGTTCAGAGAACACTCCTGGAAAGATGGTTATTTGATTGAGAATTCATAGAAAAACAAAAGAAAATAGAAGGAAAAAGAAGATCATTTCAGGAAGGGGGAGCAGCACAGGCAATGCATTAAGATGGAGTGTAGGGAAACGTGAAAAATCTTTATAAAATATTATTTTTAGAAATTCAGCATTAAAGTATGTTTCAGAGTCCAAAATAAGTTAAACAAATGCATGGGCATATAACCCTAGCTTGATACTTTTGGATTAAGCGTATATTTATAGAGCTAATTTGAACTCCCTAAGACCAATTTAAGTTATGGAGTTGTTTTGTGACCCAAATTTACTTCCTTGAAAAGAAAGCAGAAGGGATATAATTTTAGAATGGTAACAACTCACAGATCCATATTCTAGTCCTATCATCACATACATGGAAACTATCTGGAGACTCTGTCATCCTTTGTGACTTTCTAGGAGGGGAACTAATATCTGAGAGAACCGCCACCAGTAAGAGAATTTGAGGGGTGTGGCCTGAAGAAGGGGCAGGCTAGGCTAACAAGTGTAATGGCTGAGGGTCTTGTGACTCTGATGTTAGCAGAAACAAGGAAAATTACTTTTTCTCTGCCTCCATCTCAGATATCTGGCCCAGAGCAGGCTCGAAGTAGAACGGTCATTTAACTAAAGGGGAAGAGCTAGAAAGGGAACAGTGATTGCAGGAGTTCATGCTCCAGAAGGGCCTTTGAGACCTTTGTGATGGGTACAGAGGAACTGCACTTTCAACAGTGTCACATACCTGAGAATTCAGTTGAGCAGGTGGCCTGTGTTAGATCTTGGGCCAATCAGGGTCCAGCCAAGGTGAACAGGATTCACCTGTAATACTTAAATGTTGGCTTCTCATGCAGGGAACTGATTAAAGCACAAAACGTGCTGAAAGGGATAGATGAAGCCAACCAGAGAAAAGTGAGGCAACCCAGAAATTAGCAACAAGGGCAGGCCATAACCAACCCCAAGCTGCAGGGACACAAGGACCAGGAGGTGTTACCGCAAAACAGGAGCCTTGGGTTACCTGATGAGAGCTGCAACCGTGGCAGGCTCCAGCAGTGGGAAGTAGAGCATGGAAGAGACATAGCTGCTGCCTGAGAAGGCACAGGAGGCAAGCTGGCTGTTGGGAGAAACAGCCTGGCTCCCCCTTCCCCCCAGCCTTTAGTCTTGCACCATCGCCCCAACCCCCAGCCCCCATCAGCAGAGCCAGCTTTGGGGGAGAGGAAGCCTCAGGGATCAGATCTCCCTCCCCATCATTGAGCCAGGGGATCCAAGTGCAAACCCACCCAAGACTCAATGAAGAGAGATCACAGGACTATGTGGCTGAAGAAAGGAAGCCTGCACTCCAAAGACTGGGTTTCTTAGAAGTTTTGAGTGTAAGAAAATATATTTAAAACACGTTTCTTCTCTTTTTCTGCAGTGCTTGGCTAGAAGGTCAACATAAAATGGGAACATCTGCATGTACACCCCAAAATTAGTTTTAATTTGGCTGGAAAAAATCATCAGAAAAGACAAACATTTTTTTCTCTAAAAGAAATTGCATTTTAATATTCTATTTTGCAAAACTTAGCCTACATGTAAGATTTTCTGTTTGTTGTGCTAGTGCATTCTACAAATCAGAAGATCCTTGAATTACCAAACAAAGGCTTATTTGCCTAAATTACCATGCTGGCTTGACACTGAGATGTGATTTGATTTGATTTGAGTCTTTGTACATTTAGTGACCTGCGGTATTTTGATAAATGCCGTTGCCTTAAACTATTCAGTAGGAGGTTTGGGCACCATCTGTGTTTGTTTCTCTAGGAGCAGTAACAGCCTAGAGAAAAATCTGATGCTCATTTCAAAGATGCAGTATAAACAAAATTCAAGATGATGCCTTTTACGTAATTATTCCACCTTTCATTGCATAGTGCTTTATGCATTTCAAAGTGATTTGATGTGCTTTCATTTAACTGATCCTCATGAAATATTTAGAAGGTGGGTATGGGCTTCTAAAAGATATAAAAGCTCAACAAAGAAAATAACACAATTTAGGCAGCCTTTTATGCGAGGACTGTAAACAATCATATAGTCTCATCTCCTGTTAATACTAATAGAAAATACTTATTGAGCACCTTCTCTGTGCTGGGCACTTTCTAAAGTGCATCACATATATTAACTCATTTAATCAGCAGAACAATTCTATGAAGTAGGTATTATAATGTTCTCATTTTAAGGGTAGGAAGACTAAGACACAAGGAGGTTAATTGACGGCTAATAGCAATGTGAGCCTTGGCAGTCTAACAAAATACCATCTCTTTTAGGCAGTGTCTTTAAATATTTACCCAGCAAGCAATATTCTTAATTACAAAAACGTGTGTTTATATTAGGTCTCTTCTAAAATGTGCATGTAACTCAGTGGTTTGCTGGTTAACTGTGTCAGTGGCTCTCTACAAAAGAAAAATAGAAAGCCCTGATTTGCAGAATGCTGTGGTCTGAATATTTGTGTCCCACCCCTGCTAAGTTTACTTATTGGAATTCTAATGCACAATCTGATGGTGTTAGAAGGTGGGGCCTGTGGGAGGTAATTTGGTCATGATGGTTGTACCTTCTGGAATGGGATTAGAGGTCCCACAGGGCTCCTTAGCCCCTTCCACCACATGAGGATACAAGAAGTTTGCAATCTGGAAGAGGGCCAGCACCTGACCATACTGGCACCTGATCTCAGATGTCCAGCCTCCAGAACTGTGAGAAATAAATTTCTGTTGTTGATAAGCCACCTAGTCTCTGCTATTTTGTTGTAACAGCCCAAAGGGACCAAGACATCCCATTTGCCAATTTCTGTGGTATAAAATTCCCACCAGGGTCCACTTCAAGCTACCAAAGTGAGGTGACTGAAGGTCTGGTTGAGGAAAAATGCATGTATTTGGATGTCATGGACCTGTGGCTCCAGCACACCCCTGTCTAATGAAAATTACTGGTGTACTCAAGATGACATGTAGGCCATGAATGTGATGAGCCACCCTTGAAATATTATTAAACATAAATTCATTTTACTTTCAGCTGTTTTGTGCAACTAAATGTGAATTAAACAGTTTAAGATATATTCAGTTTCAATCCTTATAAATAATTATGTAATCATATTTATTTTTGGTGTGTTTTTCACTGATGACAATCAGGCTTGTCTGGGATGAGGTGATCATGAAGCATCTGGAGGGACCAAAAAAGTGCAACAGTATGATGGCCAGTAGCTATATGACTTGAGCCAGGTACCAGACATTTTCAAAATCATAGTTCCTGAGTTCATTTTGCAGCCAGTATAGTTACTAAGAGTCCAGTTAGTAATTTGGAAGTCTTGAGTTTTGGTCCAACTAAGAATTCCACGTGTTTGTTATATTGATAGAATGTAGTCGCATCAAGAGTTCATTCAATAGTTCTTTAGGGAAAAGTGGCCATTTGTTTAAGCACCTCCAGCTTAGAGCCATGTCAACTGAACCATAACCAGTCAATGGGACAACCTGGACTTCTCCTGAATGGCACCAAGGCTGAGCTCACAGGCATCCTGTATTGTGACAGCTGCTTCTGCCCAAGCTCCCTCTTCTGGATGCTATTCCTGCTTTCTCTAATACCAGCATGAGTGTCTATCCTTATTATTAAAGCTGTCTCACACTAAACATATTTTACAAATACATGTCCATAACTAAACACTGTATGATGCCTTCCATTTTCTTCCCCTTTATTCTCCAAAACATGTATATGAATAATAGAATCAAAGTCTTCTGTCAACAGCTTACCATACTCTTTTCCCATCTGTGTTTGTTTTCTGTCCATTCTTTCTTCTTCTTCTTCTTATTTTTCCCCCTATGAAATTGTTTCCAAAATCACTTATAAAATTACACTGAGGAAATATGAATATCTTCTGACATTTTTTTCTATAACAACAACGGCACCAAGGAGATGTAATGCAGCAAGATATTCTTAGTGACCTTTCTGGCTGTCATGCCTTTACAATTCTATTAACAATCCAAACCAAAACAATGACAAAATTGGGCAAGCTGGGGAGGCCTTGCTCCTTCCCATTGACAGGTTGGTGACTTTGCTTGCTCCTCCCTCTGGAGAGACTGGTCTGAGGAGAGGGTTTTGCCAGCTGGTGTAGGCATACACATGGACGGAGAACTCCCCTGGTGTTAGGATGCTTGTAACTCTTTTGCCTTTTCCACTTTTCTTCTTTCTCTTCAGTCTTTTCATTGGGAAAGAAAAAGCCTAAAAGCTAATGGTTGTTGAAAGTCTTTGCCAGCTCACTGGTTCTGGATCAAGAAAGAAACAAAGAAAGCAAAACCTTTATAGGTAAAATTCTTTATCTTTCAAATGGAGGCTGTTGAAATCTGCCCCACAAACAAGGTGGAATGAATAAACCGAGTAAATCCAAATATTTAATTCATTCAACAAATATATGTTATTCATCTTCTAGATACCAATCCCTTTGTTAAAGATCTAAGAAACCAAATTTGAATAAAACACCAAAAGGCAACTTGTAGTCTAAAATGCATTTACTAATTGTGATAAAATGTTTGAAATTAAGATATTAATGCTAATCTGTAGAAATTTATGAGCTTTTAAGCAAGACTTTTACCTGAGTTTCATGTAACCATATCATGGATATATTACAAGATAATTGAACATTTCCAGGTATTTATTGTTATAAGTTTTATTATCTATTCTAGATCAATCCAATTAGGAATCTGAAATGTAGAAAAAATCCTTAAAGGCACTTTTTTATTTTGAGCTAAAAAGTAAAAGAAAAACGTCTGTTTCACCTACCTTCTGTCATATCTCATCTTTCATTCAAATCTCATCTCTTCTATGAAGCCATCTTTTAAAACCCAGCCCAAATGAACCTCTTCTTTTTTAATCTGCATAATTAACATATTAATGTTAATCCAGTGGTTGTTATTCATAGTGCATTTTGGAATCACCTGTGGAGTTTAAAATTATACATTTCCAGGCTCCAACCTTAGAAACTTATTTGGTCAATACATGTATGGTCCTGGCATCTATATTTTAAAAACACACCACACATAACATATTCTCAGTTAAAAAGCACTGTTCAAATTACACTCTACTATTTGGCATTTTATAATAGTACCTAATCTATATTTGTGCATTCATATTCTTACATCTCCACTGAACTGTGACCATTGTTTGGGTACAAGCACAGATTCATATTTGCTTTCTTCTCTGCAGCACACAGAACTTACTCTGCACTAGTGAGAATTTCCACACTACTTCTTTGAAAAAGTAGCCAAGAATTTCCTTTCAACAACCTCTATATGATACTATCACATCTGTTTTTCTATGCATGCTATTTATGCAGTGGTGGAACAAATTATATCATGAGCAAACACTATTTATTCATTTACATTTAATATTGATTTTCAGAAAGGTTCCTAAATTAGGGCAAATACTAGAGAGTCAGAGAAGGATACTTTCTCTAGCATAGTGGAGTTAAATTTACATTGGTTCAAATTCAGATTCTCTTATTTGGCTTATGGTGAGGAGAAAAACAAAAGAAAAAATAAAAGTTTGTAAAATGCATTCCCCTAGTAAACACTCAATACATGATAGCTAATATAAATATAAGGTGTCTCTGCTCCCAAGAATATTCCTCAGCATCCAAATTTTATGCCTTATATACTGATAATCAGTTACTCCCAGAGAATCTAATCTAGTTAGAGTTGGAGAGGCCTGCTGAAATTATTTAATCCCCCAGACTTCATTTTAAATCTCCAAACCAATTTTGGGCTAAAGCAATTCATACACATTCATGGGGTACAGATGTTCTGCCTCACAGAGCTGTTTTAAGGGTCAGTGAGAGAACACAGGGAAAACCCCATGTACAGTGCCTGGCATAAACTAGTTACATAATAAACCATTATTATTATCACTAACTTAGTAATAGTAGTATACTGAACTACAATCCAGCTGACTTTTAGTTCAGTTTGGTACTCTTTTTCTGCCTCTTAAAATGAACAGTAGTTATAAAGTATGTTTATAACAGCTAGGAAGTATAACAAATTAGAGGTATTGGTAATCTTTGAATGTATTAAGTAAAACCAAATTAATCATACCAACCAGCAAATAAGAAGATAGTATATCATCTTCTGGCATATGTTGTTATAGAATCAGACCTTCGTCTGGTGTCCAGTTTGCCTGCTATGGGAAGAAGCCATGTTATTTAACTCTATCCATGCTTTATCTCATTGTTTCCTCAACTGTGAAAACCTCTTTTACTGGGTTATTTAAAATAATTCATTACACATGAAAGCATTTCAGTCTGACAAATAGCAAGCTTCCAATAAAGGTTATTTTATTAACATTTCATTATTATTTATAGATAAAGTTACCATAATTTGTCATCTCTACTGGGATACCTCTGAGATTGAAAGGTGGTGTTATTAATAATTACACTGGGACAGGATGCATGGTCACCTTATCTACAATATATTTTCTAGCTCAAAACAAACTTCTAAAAGAGTGTTATATTATGCAGGAAAATTTACATGAGACTCTTTAGAAAGACGTTATGTCTGGGTCAGATTCAAGATGGGCACAAAATATGGTGCTACCTCCTTCCAAACTCCTCTGAGACATAATGGAAGGAGGGGGGATAGTTCTATAGTATTTATAACTTAGCCTTTCCTTTTTATAGCTTAGTCTTTCCTAGGGTATCTTTAAAGGTCAGGTCTTGGGAGATACACTTTAATTTTAAAAAAATTAAGTACTTTCAATGAAAATTTCTGAAATCTTCTTTACAATTTCCTACCTCATTAAACAAACTTACTATAATTTATACTTTCTAAATAAGTTCTTTTTTTTAATAAAAATATGTATAAAGAGGAAACAGAAACTTCTATTTTGAATCATCTGTATCACTGACCACTCATCCAACCATCTATTTATTTTTCCTTATTAATTTTTAGAACAAATTAGGCTTTTAGGAGGGAACAAATATGCATGGTCCTCATCTATCATGTTCTTTTCCACGCTGCTCCATTCCAACCCATTTAATTCTACAAACATATATTTGGAAGCACACTATATATTGACCCTCTCTCCAATAAAACTAAGCTTTCCCTCTAATACAAAAATGGCATATTGGGAAGGATGACTGTAATAACTTTTTAGACAAAGGCTCCATGAATATCTATCAGGTATGGTGGATGAAATTTCCTCTCTTCAGGAAAATTTTGTCTCCTACCACCCCTTATTATCAGAATAGTGTGAATATTCATCACATTCTATCAAAAATATATTCTTATTATTTTTTTTTGTTTTTACTTTAATACAGAAATTCATAACCTCAAGTTCTTGTGATTAAGGCATATGAAATCATGTGCATATAAGAATCAATACATTACTGCCATGTTGCTACAATGTAGAATAAAACTAAACGTTTCTCACTTGTTTGACATTAATTTAATGTCCCATTTATCTTCTATCAGATATAAAGAGATGCTTCATCCATTTAAGCATTTCTTTTTGGGTCCACAATGAAGTGTTCAGTACCTGTCTTGTAAACAGAGCAGATACCTGAAATCACAAAGTGATAAGGGGACTCACCTCCACTGTCAAAAACATTGAACCTCCAAACAGTTAGTGTCAGATTTATTCCAGCTTTTGGTTTTTCTATCACACATCTTCACCTATATTCCCAGATGAGCAGAACAACTTTAAAGCATCATGCAATCACACATACAGGCATCTATTCCCATATGGAATATCAATTAGGTTCATGGCAAATTTGACAAGAGTAGCAGTTGTCAAACATACTCAAAATAAAATAAATTATTCATCCAACTTCTTGTACTAAGTGCTTTCTATATTCTGGCTTAGAAAACCAGTTTAAGTAGTATTCTAGCTATGATTGGTCTCTCCTGAGGAAGTATTTTATGAGATTGATGAAGATAATGACAAACATCAGTCACTGCCATTAGCATAAGGCATGAGGCACACTACAATATTAATAAGCAGCTAAGCCACGACAGTCAAAATATGATTTCCTATACCCCAGGCAGGCTTCTGAGCACAGCTGTCTGCTATTCTGTGAAGTGTGCATCTGGGCTCAGTCTGGTAGGAACACAGTTGATGGCATATTCATCATAAGACCTAATTGTTTTCGACCACAGGGTCCTCTATCAGCCAAAACCAAACAATCTTACAGCTTAGTGGTTGTTGAATTAATTTTATGTGCTACTTTTACACCCTGAATTATTTGATGGATAAACTCTAAGAAGCTATTTGAAAACTAGGTTTAATGGAACCTCAATTATTATTAAAAATTTCCAGGTTCTAGAGTAGCTCAAACTATCAACTAGGGAATATAGAACATACATAGATATTCAGAAATCTTCTATTCTCCTATAAGAATGACAAGTCAAATGTTTGGAAGGAAATGATCCATGTAGCTTGAGCCTTGCTGCCTTCAAATTGAAGATCAAAATAGGGTTAGAATAGAAATGACCCAGTCAAACCAAGTCAAAAGGTGAAACTTTGTTATACTAGAAAGGCTCAGCTTTTGTATTTCAATTGCTTTCTTAACTTTTAACTTCACACCTATCATATAAGACTTAGCAGAAAACACTATTTGATTGAATGTACTAATTCAACACCCTTCCTTTGGTAGAAGTTTTGTAAAATTACTGAAAATATATTTTCACTGAAGGATTGTCATTTTTGAATTTTTGAGAAAAAAATGACTTCTGGCCTTTGTAGTTATTTGAATATAGCAGTATTATACTCCTTCACTATTTTTCATTCTAATATAAGAGCCCTGATGTCTCTGACACAAGGGCAATTAATTAGTAGTGTCCCTTATTGTCCCAAATTAGTTGGGTACCGCTAGACACAAGAAAAAGAAAGATTCAAAAAAAAAAAAAGAATTGAGGAAATGAGAGACATTGCACATTTCCTATTGGAAATTAAGGGTCCTTTTATTCCATGCATGATATTTGCAAATGCTGATGTATATATTTTAATAGAGCTGTGGCTGTCCTCTTCTTCCTGTCCTACAGTTTAACATATCAACATGAGGTTCATAAGTAGGGATAAATGAGATAGTAAGTTTAAAAAATGTCAACTGTTCTTGACAACTTCCCATTAAGAACAAGTGAGACACGACAAACTTGCCACCTGGTTGGTTGAAGTTTAAAGCTCACTGTTTTCGATTGTAAGGTGATGAATCTTTGATTTTTTAGCTTGTGATTCTTAAACACTCCTTCACTGAAATGTATGTAATTGAATTGGTTTGAACTTGATTATTATTGGTAATAAATAAAGGTGGCTCTATGGTGTAAAAGCACATTAAGAAACATTTTAGCAGAGCAATCCATTTACTTTCATTATCATTTAAAAATGTATCAGTACTTGATAATGTAACCACATTTATTGCAACTTAACTGGATACATTTTTCTAATTCTACATATTGTTAGATACTAACTAATATTCTAATTAATGTCTAGTTTAATTTTGAAGCTACTGAGCATGTGACAGAAGTAACATGTGATGTAAAAATTTGAATGTGTTGGATGGGCTTTAGGTAGATAAATGATTAGGAATGAAATAATAAATCCCAAATTTTACTTCCAATTAAAAATCCATATGGTATTTTTCCCAGTTATTTTATAGCTGATTTTCATATGTCAAAAATTCGAGTAGAGGAAAATATTTTTGGAAATAGAGCAGTAGGAAAAAGTCTTGGGTGTTAGTATGTTAATATAAGACATAAATCATTGGTGTTAAGTGCAGTCAGAACTATTACATGATACTTAAGTGTTTTGTGTTATACATATTTTCTGTTAACTCTATTATAAGGGTATATTTTGAAATGTGAGAGGAATTACATCACTTATAAATAATGCTTACATTCTCCACAAATGCTAAGTGGAGAAGAGAGTTGACAGCTTATTGGGTAATTTTGGCAAAAGTCCTATTTTGGATGGCTTATCAGTTCAACAGATGATACGTATTTCTAAACTTCATTGCTTTAAAGCAGAAAATAAAATAAACATTCTGAATTGCTCAATTAATAAAATTGGAGGCTGGGTAAGTATACAATATGGAAAATAAAAAATGTACGCAAATTCAATTAAAGTCTGAAATAAGACTCATCTAGTTACTTAAGTTCTGATAAGATCTGAATATCTTTTGAAGGAACAAGTATACCCAGAATTAAAGATATTGTAAAACTGATATTTTATACAATATAAGCAAGACTTTATTTTGTTATTTTTAAAAACCTTAAAGATGATTCATAGCTTATTTTGTACTCCAGTAATTTGATTTTGAAATTTAATTTCATCATAATACATAGTCATTGAAAAATTAACAGACTGTGCTTGTCCTAAAGTTCTGCTCTTAAATTCTTCTTGTCTATTTGTGAAGCCAAATCTGGCCTCTGTACCTGACACTGAATTAAATCTCAGAGACAGAGTTTTGGGTGAAGTAGACAAGAATAGGTTTATTGCTTTGTCAGGTAAAGGGGACCACAGCAGACTAATGCCCTCAAAACTGTGTCCCAACCCAGGGGGGTTTGTGAGGAATTTTATAGTCAAGGGGCGGGGTTGCTGATAAGGAACAGGATGCATGAAGGGCCCACATTCCTTCAATCCAGAGATATCTGGCATCAGGTGGTGATGGGCAAACTATGACCTTCTCTGGAATGAAGAGTGCTTCATCAAATAGTTAACATCTTCCATTTGGTGGGGGTTTTAATTCTGCAGAAGAGCTCAAACATACTGTTATGTATATCCCTTGAGGGGGGCACCAGGACCCTGTCCCCAAGACTGCACTATTGTTTCTTGACTGCTCCTCCCTTTTCTCCACATCCCCTCTCTTCCCTACTTAGCAACTGTTTGAACCTGCCCTTTGGAACTCAGGGAAGGGGACACAGAAAGGCTTTTGTGCCCAGGAGCTTCACAGGGTCCTGCTCTATTTCAATACCCTCTTTTCCTCAATCTTAAGGAGAAAAAGTGTTGGACAAGAAAAGGAATAATCATTTTGGATAGAGACATTAATCATAAACTCCACAGAGGAACTTGGTTTCAGTGGACATAGTTTAAATTTCCCCCCATTTTTTTTTAACCTGCTCACATCTTTCAGGGAATCGGGTAGTGCTTGCTCTGGTTATTTCCTGCTGAAATGGGACATAATCCTGGCTAAATTTGGGGGGAATGGATACTGAATTAGAAATATTTTAATTCCAAGTCCTGGATCTGAGTCTTATATGATTAAGGTCTTAATCTCTTGGTCCACCAATTTTGATGCAGCAGATCCAGTTAGAAGTGGTTGGAGGAATGACAACTGGAACTTTAAGAGACAAAATAGGTCTCATTCCCTTAGTAATTCAAGAGAATAAGCCTGAAACCTAGTCTGGACCTGGCACTTCAAGGTAGACTTGCAGCCAGGTAGCCAGTTGTTTAATTTTACCTGAGAAGTTTTTAACTTCTGATGTGGTATCAACATGTATAACAGGAGCTATTGGCCACTACACATCTCCTCTTTTTGTTAATATCTGATCTAAAGCAATTTTATTGTCTAAAAAATTAATAGCTTAGAGGAGACCTTGAAAATGTAAGGTTGCAGCTGCCATCGCCAGCAGACACTGCTTTGAGAATGGCTGGTGCTCTTCCCTGGCCTGACACAGCTCAGAAAATTCGAGTTCTCAGCATTACAGGAACGTGTCTGAAAATCCACAATGGCCACTTAGTTTTACCTTGGATGTCTGAACCACAGTTAACTCCATTTTTGAGTTTTAACTGCATTTCTCTCCTGAATGGCCAAAGCAGATGTCAATGTTAATGATTTCAGTGCTTTTCTGGATATGAGAAGATGCAAGAATTTGGGCTCATAAAATCTTTTCCTGAAAGTTTCTAACTACCTGAAGGCCTGTTGTTCCAGTTTTTCCCAAAGCACAGAGTGCCTCCTTCCTGATCTCCACCCTGAACTCCTTTCAGGGGGTGTTGGTCAGTGGCTGCAGTGACCACTGACTTAATCCTTGCAGAGGTAGATGGCAAGTGCTAATTTTCAGTTAGCAGGACCCCTTCAGGGTCATAAATTTGACCATGGTGTGGGAGGAATTTCACGGCCATTTTGTCCCATGGTGCTAGGAATGCTCATTCCCAGGTCTGACAAAGATTTTGTTGATAGGTCACTCAATGTGCTATTACTGGACTAGGCCTTTTTAACAGTAGCCAAAAGTCTCCAGACCACCTGTTTTACTAGTCTCTTATGGTCCAGGAAAATATTCCCTCTTGTTGCTTCTTTCCATATTTAGAGTTACACTATTACAGTCACTGATCTCATATGGAACTATATATCATCATTTTATCAGGGGCTCAGCACACATTTGGTAATGCAAAAAACAGCAATTTTGTGAAACAGGCAATATAAAAAATAATATAACTAGCAGTGTTAGTAAGGTCATAAGAAAGAATTTAAGTCAAGAACTTACATTAGGTGCAGCCCAGTATATTCCAGGTCATCTGACTTAGTCTGTTCTATACCAGTCCTTATCTTCAAGGGAAATTATGTATTGGCATTGTCCATAAGGCACCCAGCTTGCTTTCCTACTGTTATTAGGCTGGTTATCCCTAGTATGGTTTAACTGTCCCCAACATAAGGGAGCCTTTAAATTTAAATGATCATAGACAAGTGTTAATCTCCTGGTTGCAGATCATGGAGCATCTGACCTTCATCCATAGATAGATTGCTGAGTTAAGTTTCAGATACAATTTTAGAGTGTCCTTTCAATAATTCAATTAAACTTTGCAACAATATAACATAACAGCAAGGAACTATCTGGGAAGTAAGTCTTAGTGAATACAGACCTCAATAAACAGAATTAGAATTTAACATCCACTGAAACATAATATTGTTCTCTCTAAAATTACCCTCATCTCCACCAATCACAGCTAATCAAACCTAGTTTGTTTGCAAAATAACTCTGGTTAATTGCCCATATAGGCTCTTCCACATTGGCTGTGGTGGAATTCCTGAGGAGTCTCAGACTGAATTCCCAATAGGCCTCTCAAGGCCATGAAAGCCATGCCAAAGACCTGCCATCAGGCTCTGCCTTGGTGGATTTTTTCTAGAGGGCCCCCAAATATCGAGATTCCTGCACATGCCAGGAGACAGTCTTTCCCATTCAACTGATAAGTCTTCTTGAAACCCAAGAGCCCCCAATTTCTGGAGAGCCCAGGTAGAGAGAAAAGAAAAATGCTTTAATCTTACCCACAGGTGTAGTTTGCCAAATTGCTATACATCATAACCAACTTGAGGGGAAGGGCTTCCCTATATCTGGAGAACACAGATCAAAACCAGTAACATTCCAGACAAAACCCATAAACATTATAACCATATTCACCAGTTCACTCAGTAACCAAATCTTTTGTTAACTTTTAATGAAGCCATCAGGTTTTCCCTTAGGATGCTTTAATTTCTTACTCAGTTCCCCAGTATAATCTGAGATTTATCAGAGTGCCACGATAATTGCCTATAAATCACAGAAAGACTTCAAAGGTCACAGTTAAACATTTGATCACAATGTAATTGACAAAAGAAACTTAGTTATTGCTGTGACATACATTTTAAAATAACTACAATTATGACTGATAACATCTTATCAGAACATGCTAGACTTTTAGGAATTCCATGTAATTTAACATGCTAATTAAATATTTCTCTTTGAGGTGCCTCAGGGGACTTCTAAAGCAACTCAAAGTTAGCTGGAGGTCAAAAGAACTGTTAGAATCCATGAAAGGATTTCAAAAACAAATACAAGTCACTTAAAGGCAAAGAAACTTAACATCTGTTATCAGGGACTGCTCAACATTTTAAGAAAACTTGTCTTCTTAACTGATAAAAGCCAAATACAAGTTTTGCACCAGATTACTTTTAAAATTCATTTACTCAATTAAATGTATTCTAAACTTAGCCAGTCTCAACCGTACACAAAACTCTTTTCTCAGGGTCCACTTCCCACAAATCTTCCATGACATTCTGCATCCATAGTAGCCTGTCCCCCATTTTTCCACCCAAAAACAACCAACTCCAAGACAGACTCGCTTTCTTTTTCCTAAATGCAATACAGTTCCATTCCTCATACCTTCTTTTACTGAAAATATGCATCCTACTTTCCTTAAGAAACCATGAACTGTCTTCTGTATCAACACTCTGTAGATTGGTGAACATAAATACCAATAATTTCTAAAAAATATGTTCTTTCTTATAAAGAACATCTTAGGGTGGCACCGAACATATTCATCAATAGCCCTAAATACCCTTAATTTCTCTGCAAAGGGAAGCCAATGTTCAGTAATTAATGTTTCAGTATCTTATTTTATTTGGAAATGACCTACGTATTTAATAAACTTCCATCATTTAACTTAATTTAACAACTCTAAATTTTAAGTTACCAAATATCTGGGTAGATTATTCTTAAGTAGACATTCCTAAAATAGTTATTCCTAAAGAGTTCACCCAAAAGTACTTATCTCATTTGCATGTAATTTACCAATAAGAATTTTATCATATCAAGTTAATTATTATTCTTTCTGCTGACAAACTCTGCAACAGGAGTAACATAAACTTATTGAACTTCAGTAAACCTAGGTACAATATATATTAATTAAATCAACTAACAAGACACCTTTTAATAGCAGATATCAATTCAGTACTGAATATTTCCCAGATCTTGTGGGCCTGAAACTCATTTCAGCAAGTTTCCTAAATAATTATATTAAATTTGTAACCACTTTTAAGTCAATTAAATAGAGTTCATTTACAAATTAACCTCAGCAATATTATCCAAAGCAAAGGTACATACTAAGACATACATAAATCCATAAATCATTGTTTCATCTCAACCTATTTTCTCCAGAGTCTAAAGAATTCTGTGGTCACACAGTGTTCCTTATTCATAGGTTCATAGCTATAGGTGTACCAGTCTGTCAGAATGTTCCTTAAGGGGATATCAGATGGAAATGAAGAAGCACTTCACATATCTGATTGAAAAACACTCCCATGTGGACTGAGAACAAACCAGCAGGTGGAAGCCTTACACCCAAATAACACAGACAGCACAAAGCTCAGAGTGGTCAATTCCAAGTCCCACTAAGCCAGTGACCTTAATCCAAGTGGTGCCTTATAGGTGGGATTTCCAAAACAGAAAATCCCCAGACAGGAACTGAATTTTCCCCAGATGGAACCAAAAGTTTCTCAGAGGGACAAGGTCCAAGGGGTCTCAGACTATATGCCAGAGGATTTACTCAGGTTCTGGTAGCAGTGTTGCAACATCAGACACTATCTTTCTCCTTCCCCAAAATAATTCCTCAGAGTAGGAATTTCAGGCTGGCTGAGACAGGAGGAAGAAGGGCATGTCCTCAAGCCAAAGGTGGCCTTGGCAGCTGCAAGGATGTTCCCTCTTCTGCTGCTCACTCCCGCCTCAGAGTTCTGACTACCAGGATCGGGTATGACCAGGACTTAGCCTTTCCAGGCAAGGGTCCCAGGTGATCTGCCCTCTAAAGGAATTCTCCTACTCTCCACTCCTTCAAAAGGGACTGGTGTGGAGAAAACCTTGGGGCATCCAGTCAAGCCAGGGGACCCTTCCGGAGCCATCCCTAAGTCAGCCCCATGTTGGGTGCCAAAATTTGAAGCCAAATCCAACCTCTGTACCCCTACACTGAATAAAATCTCAGAGACAGAGTTTTGGGTGATGTAGTAAAGAATAGCTTTATTCCTTTGCCAGGTAAAGGGGGCCACAGCAGGCTAATGCCCTCAAAACTGTGTCCCAACCCAGGGGGGGTTTTGAGGGGTTTTATAGTCAAGGGGTGGGGTTGCTGATGAGGATCAGGTTGCATATAGGACCCACATTACTTCAATCCAGAGATCATCTGGTGTCAGATGATGATGGGCAAACTGTGACCTCTGGAATGAAGAGTGCTTCATCAAGTAGTTAACATCTTCCATTTGGTGGGGGCTTTAGATGTGCAAAAGAGCTCAGATATTGTTATGTGTATCTCTTGAGGGGGAACCAGGACCCTGCCCCAAGGCTGCACTATTGTTTTTCAGCTGCTCCTCCCTTGTCTCTGCATCCCCTTCCCTTCCTCATTAGCAAGTGTTTAAACCTGCCTGTTAGTACTCAGGGAAGGTCATGGAAGCTGAATGAAGCCTATTTCCTGTAATCAAAGAAATGGGGGACACAGAAAGGCTTTTGTGCCCAGAAGCCCCATAGGGTCCTGCTGGGTTTCATTTGTACCTTGAAGGCAATTAAAAATAAATAAAACAACTACTATATTTAGGAACAAATAATCTGATAAATTAATTAAATTTTTGTGTTGTCTGTGGTCTTACTAAGAATAAAAATATTAGTTATAAATACAAATCATTTAAAAATTGAGGTATGTGTCATTTCTATAAAATTTCTATAAAATTGACTAAATACAGCAGTGATATATTAATGCTAACAATCATGGTTACTTTGAGTGATAAGGTATATTTCTACTGTAGCAATAATGAAGTTTAATTAGAAAATAAATAAAATGAAGCATTTATAGTATATTTTAACAAGCTAAAATCAAATTCAGCCAAAGAAGAGAAGGAAATAATGCCCAATTGATATCTACTAAATATCATTATCAAATAATCTATCTGTATAAATAAATACTTGTCTTAGAAAAGCTGCAGCATGGCGTAATTTTACTTTTTTTGGTGTGGGCATTGCAGACATAATTAAAGTCATCACTCATTTATTCTGCATTTCTAGACCCTTCTTTCTTTTACATTGGGGGAGGGAGGCAGCAAGGATCATCTCGTCACAAACATATGTATTCATTTCACTGTTTGCAATTTTGGTGCCATATCTCATTTATATAATGTGCACTAACATTTTAATTAGTCACTTATGCTTAATAAAAAGGTGCATTTCCTGATCTCAGCAGTGCACCAGAAATCTGTGATGTCTGAGCACACCACTACAGGAAGTGTATAACACAGGCCAGCTATCTGACCACAGAAACAAGATTTCAGTAACTCATATCAAATTCAAAAATGAGGTTTGACCTGAAACAGAGTAAGCCTAAGACTCTCAAATATGCTGGTATTTTATTGGAAAAGTAGTTAGAATATTTTCTATACAGTGTAATGCAGCAGATTAATTGAAAAACAGTAAAATCTGTATTGACTTGCCATGCCTTAAAGGAGTTAGAATATTTTCTATATAGTGTAATGCAGCAGATTAATTGATGAACAATAAAATCTGTGTTGACTGGCCAGGCATTGCTTCAACAGTGGGTCTGTGACAAAGAGATATTTCTGGGTCCATTCAATACATTTTAATAATAAAGGTGGACAGAGATAAATTGGACGAAATAGCAGAATCCTTCTAGATGACTACATTCTATGGAAGAATCCCAACTCTTTGCACAGTTAAATGAAATTGTTTATTAAATTAAATCAAGATCAACTGCTGAGGGAGACCTTCAAGATGGTGGAGGAGTAAGACGTAGAGGTCACCTTCCTCCCCACAAATACATCAGAAATACATCTACCAGTGGAACAACTCCTACAGAACACCTACTGAAAGCGGGCAGAAGACCTCACACTTCCCCAAAGGGAAGAAACTCCCCACTTACCTGGGTAGGGCAAAAGAAAAAAGGAAAAACAAAGACAAAAGAGTAGGGACAGGACATGCACCTCAGGGAGGGAACTGTGAAGGAGGAAAAATTTCCACACACTAGGAAGCCCCTTCACTTGCAGACATGGGGGGTGGTGGTGGGGGAAGCTTCAGAGCTACGGAGGAGAGTGCAGCAACAGGGGTGCAGAGGGCAAAGCAGAGAGATTCCCACACAGAGGATGGGTGCCAACCAGCACTCACCAGCCTGAGAGGCTTGTCTGCTCACCCTCCGGGGCGTGTGGGGGCTGGGAGCTGAGGCTCAGGCTTCCAAGGAAATATCCCAGGGTGAGGACTGGGGTTGGCTGCGTGAACACAGCCTG
This sequence comes from Balaenoptera physalus, assembly GCF_965194825.1. Classification (NCBI taxonomy): domain Eukaryota; kingdom Metazoa; phylum Chordata; class Mammalia; order Artiodactyla; family Balaenopteridae; genus Balaenoptera; species Balaenoptera physalus. Next base: position 47,222,419 of record NC_138896.1, on the reverse strand, counting down.
GAGGGGGCTAGTGCACCACAGCTGGCTGGGAGTGTGTCCAGGAAAAGTCTAGACCTGCCTAAGTGGCAAGAAACCATTGCTTCAGGGTGTGCGAGGAGAGGCGATTCAGAGCACCCCATAAATGAGCTCCAGAGATGGGTGCGAGCCGCGGCCATCAGTGCGGACACCAGAGACAGGCACAAAACCTTAAGGCTGTTGCTGCAGCCACCAAGAAGCCTGTGTGCAAGTACAGGTCACTATCTACACCTCCCCTCCCAGGAGTCTGTGCAGCCCCCCGCTGCCAGGGTCCCATGATCCAGGGACAACTTCCCCAGGAGAACACATGGTGTACCTCAGGCTGTTCCAACGTCATGCTGGCCTCTGCCACCATAGGCTTGCCCTGCATTCCGTACCCATTGCTCTCCACCAGCCTGAGTGAGCCAGAGACCCCTAACCACCTGCTACTTTAACTTAAACTTGTCTGAGCGAAGAGCCTGCACCCTCAGGTGACCTACACACACAGGTGGTGCCAAATCCAAAGCTGAACCCCAGGAGCTGTTTGAACAAAGAAGAAAAAGGGAAATTTCTCCCAGCAGGCTCAGGAGCAGTGGATTAAATCTCCACAATCAACTTGATGTACCCTGCATCTCTGAAATACTGTACAGACAATGAATCATCCCAAAATCGAGGTGGTTGACTTTGGGAGCAACTGTAGACTTGGGGTTTGTTTTCTGCCTCCAATTTGTTTCTGGTTTTATCTTTATCTTAGTTTAGTATTTAGAGTTTATTATCATTGGTAGATTTGTTTATTGATTTGGGTGCTCTCTTCCTTTTTTTAATATATATATAGTTTTCCTTTTTCTCTTTTTGTGAGTGTGTATATGTATGCTTCTTTGTGTGCTTTTCTCTGTATAGCTTTGCTTTTACCATTTGTCCTAGTGTTCTGTCTGTCCTTTTTTTTTTTTTTTTTTTTTAGTATAGTTTTTAGCACTTGTTATCATTAGTGGATTTTTTTTTTTAGGTTTGGTTGCTCTCTTCTTTCCTTCTTTCTTTTCATTTATTACTTTTTAATTTTTTTATTTTTAATAATTTTTTTACTTTTTATTTTAATAACTTTATTTTATTTTAATCTTTCTTTCTTTCTTTCTTTCTTTCTTTCTTTCTTTCTTTCTTTCTTTCTTTCTCTCTCTCTCTTTCTTTCTTTCTTTCTTTCTTTCTTTCTTTCTTTCTTTCTTTCTTTTCTTCCTCCCTTTTCTTTGGAGCCATGTGGCTGACAGGGTCTTTGTGCTCTGGCGGGGTGTCAAGCCTGTGTCTCTGAGGTGGGAGAGCCGAGCTCAGGACATTGGTCCACCAGAGACCTCCAGGATCTACATAATATCAAACAGCAAAAGCTCTCCCAGAGATCTCCATCTCAGTGCTAAGACCCAGGTCCACTCAATGACCACCAAGCTACAGTGCTGCACACCCTTTGCCAAACAACTAGAAAGACAGGAACACAACCCCACCCATCAACAGAGAGACGACCTAAAATCATAATAAGGTCACAGACACACCAAAGCACACCACAGGACACTTTCCTGCCCACCAGAAAGACAAGATCCAGCCTCATCCACCAGAACACAGGCACCAGTCCCCTCAAACAGGAAGACTACACAAGCCAATGAACCAACCTTAGCCATTGGGGGCAGATACCAAAAACAATGGGAAATACAAACCTGCAGCCTGCAAAAAGGAGACCCCAAACACAGTAAGTTAAACAAATGAGAATGCAGAGAAACACACAGCAGATGAAGAAGCAAAGTAAACACCCACCAGACAAAACAAATGAAGAAGAAATAGGCAGTCTACCTGAAAAAGAATTCAGAGTAATAATAGTAAAGATGATCAAAACTCTTGGAAATAGAATGGAGAAAACACAAGAAACGTTTAACAAAGACCTAGAAGAACTAAAGGGCAAACAAACAATGATGAACAACACAATAAATGAAATTAAAAATTCTTTAGAAGGAATCAATAGCAGAATAACTGAGTCAGAAGAATGGATAAGTGACCTGGAAGAGAAAACAGTGGAAATAACTACCACAGAGCAGAAGAAAAAAGAATGAAAAGAATTGAGGACAGTCTCAGAGATCCCTGGGACAACATGAAATGTACCAACATTCGAATTATAGGGGTCCCAGAAGAAAAGAAAAAGAAATAGACTGAGAAAATACTTGAAGAGATTACACTTGAAAACTTCCCTAATATGGGAAAGGAAATAGTCAATCAAGTCCAGGAAGTGCAGAGAGTCCCATACAGGATAAATCCAAGGAGAAACATGCCAAGACACATATTAATTAAACTATCAAAAATTAAATACAAAGAAAAAATACTAAAAGCAGGAAGGGAAAAACAGCAAATAACATACAAGGGAATCCAAATAAGGTGAACAGCTGATCTTTCAGCAGAAACTCTGCAAGCCAGAAGTGAGTGGCAGGACATATTTAAAGTGATGAAAGGGAAAAACCTAGAACCAAGATTACTGTACCCAGCAAGGATCTCATTCAGACTCAACAGAGAATTTAAAACCTTTAGAGATAAGCAAAAGCTAAGAGAATTCAGCACAACCAAACCAACTTTGCAACACATGTTAAAGGAACTTCTCTAGGCAGGAAGCACAAGACAAAGAAAAGACCTATAATAACAAACCCACAACAATTAAGAAAATGAAAATAGGAACATACATATCAATAATTACCTTAAATGTAAATGTATTAAATGTTCCAACCAAAAGAGATAGACTGGCTGAATGGATACAAAAACAAGACCCGTATATATACTGTCTACAACAGACCCACTTCAGACCTAGAGACACATACAGACTGAAAGTGAGAGGATGGAAAAAGATATACCATGCAAAGGGAAATCAAAAGAAAGCTGGAGTAGCAGTTCTCATATCAGAAAAAATAGACTTTAAAATAAAGACTATTACCAGAGACAAAGGACACTACATAATGATCAAGGGATCAATCCAAGAAGAAGATATAACAATTGGAAATATTTATGCACCCAACTTAGGAGCACCTAAATACATATGGCAAATGCTAACAGCCATAGAAGGGGAAATCGACAGTAACACAATCATAGTAGGGGACTTTAACACCCCACTTTCACCAGTGGACAGATCACCTAAAATGAAAATAAATAAGGAAACACAAGCTTTAAATGATACAGTAAACTAGATGGACTTAATTGATATTAATAGGACACTCCATCCAAAAACAGCAGAATACACTTTCTTCTCAAGTGCTCATGTAACATTCTCCAGGATAGATCATATCTTGGGTCACAAATCAAGCCTTGGTAAATTTAAGACAATTGAAATCGTATCAAGTATCTTTTGTCACCACAACGCTATGAGACTAGATATCAATTACAGGAAAAATCTGTAAAAAATACAAACACATGGAGGCTAAACAATATGCTACTAAATAACCAAGAGATCACTGAGGAAATCAAAAAATACCTAGAAACAAATGACAATGAAAACATGACGACCCAAAACCTATGGATGTAACAAAACAGTTCTAAGAGGGAGGTTACAGCAATATAATCCTACCTCAAGAAACAAGAAGCATCTCAAATAAACAACCTAACCTTACACCTAAAGCAATTAGAGAAAGAAGAACAAAAAACCCAAAATTAGCAGAAGGAAAGACATCATAAAGTTCAGATCAGAAATAAATGAAAAAGAATGAAGAAAACAATAGCAAAGATCAATAAAGCTAAAAGCTGGTTCTTTGAGAAGATAAACAAAATTGATAAACCATTAGTCAGACTCATCAAGAAAAAAAGGGAGGGGGATTAACCTAGATGGCGGAGTAGAAGGACGTGCTCTCACTCCCTCTTGCGAGAGCACCAGAATCAAAACTGGCTGCTGGACAATCATTGACAGGAAGACCCTGGACTTCACCAAGGAGGATACCCCACGTCCAAGGACAGAGGAGAAGTCACAGTGAGACGGTAGGAGGGGCGCAATCAGAGTAAAATCAAATCCCATAACTGCTGGGTGGGTGACTCACAGACTGGCGAACACTTATACCACAGAAGTCCACCCACTGGAGCGAAGGTTCTGAGCCCCACGTCAGGCTTCCCAACCTGGGGGTCTGGCTACGGGAGGAGGAATTCCTAGAGAATCAGACTTTGAAGCCTAGTGGGAATTGATTGCAGGACTTTGACAAGACTGGGGGAAACAGAGACCCCACTCTTGGAGGGCACACACAAAGTAATGTGTGCATCGGGACCCAGGGGAAGGAGCAGTGACCCTGGGGGAGACTGAACCAGACCTACCTGCTGGTGTTAGGGGGTCTCCTGCAGAGGCGAGTGGTGGCTCTGTTTCACCGTGGGGATAAGGACACTGGCAGCCGAGGTTCTGGGAAGTTCTCCTTGGCGTGAGCCCTCCCAGAGTCTGCCATTAACCCCACCAAAGAGCACGGGTAGGCTCCAGTGTTGGGTTGCCTCAGGCAAAACAACCAACAGGGAGGGAACCCAGCCCCACCCATCAACAGTCAAGTGGATTAAGGTTTTACTGAGCTCTGACGCCACAGCAACAGGGAGGGAACCCAGCCCCACCCATCAACAGTCAAGTGGATTAAGGTTTTACTGAGCTCTGACCGCCACAGCAACAGTCAGCTCTACCCAGCACCAGAGCCTCCCATCAAGCCTCTTAGATAGCCTCAACCACCAGAGGGCAGACAACAGAAGCAAGAAAAACTACAATCCTGCAGCCTGTGGACCAAAAACCACAGTTACAGAAAGATAGAGAAGATGAAAAGGCAGAGGGCTATGTACCAGATGAAGGAACAAGAAAAAACCCCAGAAAAACAACTAAATGAAGTGGAGATAGGCAACCTTCCAGAAAAAGAATTCAGAATAATGATAGTGAAGATGATCCAGGACCTCGGAATAAGAATGGAGGCAAAGATTGAGAAGATGCAAGAAATGATTAACAAAGACCTAGAAGAATTAAAGAACAAACAAACAGAGATGACCAATACAATAACTGAAATGAAAACTACACTAGAAGGAATCAATAGCAGAATAACTGAGGCAGAAGAACGGATAAGTGACCTGGAAGACAGAATGGTGGAATTCACTGCTGCGGAACAGACTAAAGAAAAAAGAATGAAAAGAAATGAAGACAGCCTAAGAGACCTCTGGGACAACATTAAACGCAACAACATTCGCATTATAGGGGTCCCAGAAGGAGAAGAGAGAGAGAAAGGACCAGAGAAAATATTTGAAGAGATTATAGTCGAAAACTTCCCTAACATGGGAAAGGAAATAGCCACCCAAGTCCAGGAAGCGCAGAGAGTCCCATACAGAATAAACCCAAAGAGAAACACGCCGAGACACATAGTAATCAAAGTGGCAAAAATTAAAGACAAAGAAAAATTATTGAAAGCAGCAAGGGAAAAACGACAAATAACATACAAGGGAACTCCCATAAGGTTAACAGCTGATTTCTCAGCAGAAACTCTGCAAGCCAGAAGGGAGTGGCATGATATACTTAATGTGATGAAAGGGAAGAACCTACAACCAAGATTACTCTACCCGGCAAGGATCACATTTAGATTTGATGGAGAAATCAAAAGCTTTACAGACAAGCAAAAGCTAAGAGAATTCAGCACCACCAAACCAGCTCTACAACAAATGCTAAAGGAACTTCCCTAAGTGGGAAACACAAGAGAAGAAAAGGACCTACAAAAACAAACCCAAAACAATTAAGAAAATGGTCATAGGAACATACATATCGATAATTACCTTAAACGTGAATGGATTAAACGCCCCAACCAAAAGACATAGACTGGCTGAATGGATACAAAAACAAGACCCATATATATGCTGTCTACAAGAGACCCACTTTAGACCTAGGGACACATACAGACTGAAAGTGAGGGGATGGAAAAAGATATTCCATGCAAATGGAAATCAAAAGAAAGCTGGAGTAGCTATACTCATATCAGATAAAATAGACTTTAAAATAAAGAATGTTACAAGAGACAAGGAAGGACACTACATAATGATCCAGGGATCAATCCAAGAAGAAGATATAACAATTATAAATATATATGCACCCAACATAGGAGCACCTCAATACATAAGGCAACTGCTAACAGCTATAAAAGAGGAAATCGACAGTAACACAATAATAGTGGGGGACTTTAACACTTCACTTACACCAATGGACAGATCATCCAAAATGAAAATAAATAAGGAAACAGAAGCTTTAAATGACACAATAGACCAGATAGATTTAATTGATATATATAGGACATTCCATCAAAAACAGCAGATTACACATTCTTCTCAAGTGCGCACGGAACATTCTCCAGGATAGATCACATCTTGGGTCACAAATCAAGCCTCAGTAAATTTAAGAAAATTGAAACCATACCAAGCATCTTTTCTGACCACAACGCTATGAGATTAGAAATGAATTACAGGGAAAAAAACGTAAAAAAGACAAACACATGGAGGCTAAACAATACGTTACTAAATAACCAAGAGATCACTGAAGAAATCAAAGAGGAAATAAAAAAATACCTAGAGACAAATGACAATGAAAACACGACGACCCAAAACCTATGGGATGCAGCAAAAGCGGTTCTAAGAGGGAAGTTTTTAGCTATAGAAGCCTACCTAAAGAAACAAGAAAAATCTCAAGTAAACAATCTAACCTTACACCTAAAGAAACTAGAGAAAGAAGAACAAACAAAACCCAAAGTTAGCAGAAGGAAAGAAATCATAAAGATCAGAGCAGAAATAAATGAAATAGAAACAAAGAAAACAATAGCAAAGATCAATAAAACTAAAAGTTGGTTCTTTGAGAAGATAAACAAAATTGATAAGCCATTAGCCAGACTCATCAAGAAAAAGAGGGGGCTTCCCTGGTGGCGCAGTGGCTGGGAGTCTGCCTGCCAATGCAGGGGACGCGGGTTCGAGCCCTGGTCTGGGAGGATCCCACATGCCGCGGAGCGGCTAGGCCCGTGAGCCACAATTACTGAGCCTGCGCGTCTGGAACCTGTGCTCCTCAACGGGAGAGGCCGCGATGGTGGGGGGCCCGCGCACCGCGGTGAAGAGTGGCCCCCGCACCGCGATGAAGAGTGGCCCCTGCTTGCCACAGCTAGAGAAAGCCCTCGCACAGAAACGAAGACCCAACAAAGCCATACATACATACATACATACATAAAAAGAATGTAAGCAGAGAAGAATAGCATTAAAATAAATAAATAAATAATTAAAAAAAAAAAAAAAAAAGAAAAAGAGGGAGAGGACTCAAATCAATAAAATCAGAAATGAAAAAGGAGAAGTTACAACAGACACCGCAGAAATACAAAACATCCTAAGAGACTACTATAAGCAACTTTATGCCAATAAAATGGACAACCTGAAAGAAATGGACAAATTCTTAGAAAGGTATAACCTTCAAAGACTGAATCAGGAAGAAACAGAAAATATGAACAGACCAATCACAAGTAATGAAATTGAAACTGTGATTAAAAATCTTCCAACAAACAAAAGTCCAGGACCAGATGGCTTCACAGGTGAATTCTATCAAACATTTAGAGAAGAACTAACACCCATCCTTCTCAAACTCTTCCAAAAAATTGCAGAGGAAGGAACACGCCCAAACTCATTCTATGAGGCCACCATCACCCTGATACCAAAACCAGACAAAGACACTACAAAAAAAGAAAATTACAGACCAATATCACTGATGAATATAGATGCAAAAATCCTCAACAAAATACTAGCAAACAGAATCCAACAACACATTAAAAGGATCATACACCACGATCAAGTGGGATTTATCCCAGGGATGCAAGGATTCTTCAATATACGCAAATCAATCAATGTGATACACCATATTAACAAATTGAAGAATAAAAACCATATGATCATCTCAATAGATGCAGAAAAAGCTTTTGACAAAATTCAACACCCATTTCTGATAAAAACTCTCCAGAAAGTGGGCATAGAGGGAACCTACCTCAACATAATAAAGGCCATATATGACAAACCCACAGCAAACATCATTCTCAATGGTGAAAAACTGAAAGCATTTCCTCTAAGATCAGGAACAAGACAAGGATGTCCACTCTCACCACTCTTATTCAACATAGTTCTGGAAGTCCTAGCCACGGCAATCAGAGAAGAAAAAGAAATAAAAGGAATACAAATTGGAAAAGAGGAAGTAAAACTGTCACTGTTTGCGGATGACATGATACTATACATAGAGAATCCTAAAACTGCCACCAGAAAACTGCTAGTGCTAATTAACGAATATGGTAAAGTTGCAGGATACAAAATTAATGCACAGAAATCTCTTGCATTCCTATACACTAATGATGAAAAATCTGAAAGAGAAATTATGTAAGCACTCCCATTTACCATTGCAACAAAAAGAATAAAATACCTAGGAATAAACCTACCTAGGGAGACAAAAGACCTGTATGCAGAAAACTATAAGACACTGATGAAAGAAATTAAAGATGATACCAACAGATGGAGAGATATACCATGTTCTTGGATTGGAAGAATCAACATTGTGAAAATGAGTATACTACCCAAAGCAATCTACAGATTCAATGCAATCCCTATCAAATTACCAATGGCATTTTTTACGGAGCTAGAACAAATCATCTTAAAATTTGTATGGAGACACAAAAGACCCTGAATAGCCAAAGCAGTCTTGAGGCAAAAAAATGGAGCTGGAGGAATCAGACTCCCTGACTTCAGACTATACTACAAAGCTACAGTAATCAAGACAATATGGTACTGGCACAAAAACAGAAACATAGATCAATGGAACAAGATAGAAAACCCAGAGATTAACCCACGCACCTATGGTCAACTAATCTATGACAAAGGAGGCAAAGATATACAATGGAGAAAAGACAGTCTCTTCAATAAGTGGTGCTGGGAAAACTGGACAGCTACATGTAAAAGAATGAAATTAGAACACTCCCTAACACCATACACAAAAATAAACTCAAAATGGATTAGAGACCTAAATATAAGACTGGACACTATAAAACTCTTAGAGGAAAACATAGGAAGAACACTCTTTGACATAAATCACAGCAAGATCTTTTTTGATCCACCTCCTAGAGTAATGGAAATAAAAACAAAAATAAACAAGTGGGACCTAATGAAACTTCAAAGCTTTTGCACAGCAAAGGAAACCATAAACAAGACGAAAAGACAACCCTCAGAATGGGAGAAAATATTTGCAAATGGATCAACGGACAAAGGATTAATCTCCAAAATATATAAACAGCTCATTCAGCTCAATATCAAAGAAACAAACACCCCAATCCAAAAATGGGCAGAAGACCTAAATAGACATTTCTCCAAAGAAGACATACAGACGGCCACGAAGCACATGAAAAGATGCTCAGCATCACTAATTATTAGAGAAATGCAAATCAAAACTACAATGAGGTATCACCTCACTCCTGTTAGAATGGGCATCATCAGAAAATCTACAAACAACAAATGCTGGAGAGGGTGTGGAGAAAAGGGAACCCTCTTGCACTGTTGGTGGGAATGTAAATTGATACAGCCACTATGGAGAACAATATGGAGGTTCCTTAAAAAACTAAAAATAGAATTACCATATGATCCAGCAATCCCACTACTGGGCATATACCCAGAGAAAACCGTAATTCAGAAAGACACATGCACCCGAATGTTCATTGCAGCACTATTTACAATAGCCAGGTCATGGAAGCAACCTAAATTCCCATCAACAGACGAATGGATAGAGAAGAAGTGGTACATATATACAATGGAATATTACTCAGCCATAAAAAGGAACGAAATTGAGTCATCTGTTGAGACGTGGATGGATCTAGAGACTGTCATACACAGTGAAGTAAGTCAGAAAGAGAAAAACAAATATCATATATTAATGCATGTATGTGGAACCTAGAAAAATGGTACAGATGAGCCAGTTTGCAGGGCAGAAGTTGAGACACAGATGTAGAGAATGGACATATGGACACCAAGGGGGGAAAACTGCGGTGAGGTGGGGATGGTGGTGTGCTGAATTGGGCGATTAGGATTGACATGTATACACTGATGTGTATAAAATTGATGCCTAATAAGAACCTGCAGTATAAAAAAGCAAACAAAACAACTAATACTAAACTTTCATTGGGTTATTTGTATGGAAATATGTTAATATAAATGTTTCAGATATTACATGAAATTTCTAAAAATCTTATATTTGTATTTGTATGGAAATATGTATGGAAATATGTTAATATAAATGTTTCAGACATTACATGAAATTTCTAAAAATCTTATATTTGTATTTGTATGGAAATATGTATGGAAATATGTTAATATAAATGTTTCAGACATTACATGAAATTTCTAAAAATCTTATATGTTCTGGTATAATGTTATAAGTAATAATCCTAGTTATTACTTTAAAATGTATATCTCAGAAATAACTAATTTTCTTGTCAACTGCATTATTATGAACTTTCATCAAATTTTTACCGTGGTCATTTTTAAGTCTTTTGTCATTTACAGACAGTTCTGGGTGTACTCTGATGATTTTGCAAATATGTTCCTATAAAAGGGTTTCATCTTCAAGAAATTCATGGAAAAGACTCTGACAAGTACCGGTTTCTGGTAACTGACTGTACTGCTGAACTGAATGAATAAGCATTTTCAGAACTCTGATGAAAAACTGATGAACTCATAAAAGTGCTAACAAAAGATCAAGATAAAAAAAACAATTAATTACATGGGACTGAGTGAACTGATGAGGATGAGTATAATTTTTGTGACTTTCTGTCTGAATTAAAAAAAAAAAAAATCCCACAAGGACTCAGAGGCAAAGAATATACAAATCAATTTTCACTGCAAAGGAAAGGAGCTGTTACAGTGGAGGATTACTGGACTGAATGTCAATATTATGACATAGTATGAGTGTGTTTCATGTTTGGTAATTGCAATCATTCTTGCTTTTGTTGTAGTCATCCATGTACAATGCTTGGTGTCAGTCTATTTATCTCTTGTAAAAATAAAATACAGTGTGTGTGTGTGAAAAAAATGAAAAAAAAAAAAAAAGAAAAAAAGGGAGAAGACTCAAATCAGTAGAATCAGAAATGAAAAGGAGAAGTAACAACTGACACTGCACAAATACAAAGGATCATGGGAGATTACTACAAGCAACCATATGCCAGTAAAATGGACAACCTGGAGAAATGGACAAATTCTTAGAAAAGCACAACCTTCCGAGACTGAACCGGGAAGAAATAGAAAATATGAACAGACCAATCACAAGCACTGAAGTTGATACTGTGATTAAAAATCTTCTAACAAACAAAAGCCCAGGACCAGATGGCTTCACAGGTGAATACTATCAAACATTTAGAGAAGAGCTAACAACTATCCTTCTCAAACTCTTCCAAAATATAGCAGAGGGAGGAACACACCCAAACTCATACTACGAGGCCACCATCACCCTGATACCAAAACCAGACAAAGATGTCACAAAGAAAGAGACTACAGCCCAATATCACTAATGAACATAAATGCAAAAATCCTCAGCAAAATACAAGCAAACAGAATCGAACAGCACATTAAAAAGATCATACACCATGATCAAGTGGGGTTTATCTCAGGAATGCAAGGATTCTTCAATATATGCAAAACAATGGGATAAACCATATTAACAAATTGAAGGAGAGAAACCATATGATCATCTCAATAGATGCAGAATAAGCTTTTGACAAAATTCAACACAAATTTATGATAAAAACCCTCCAGAAAGTAGGCATAGATGGAACTTACATCAACATAATAAAGGCCATATATGACAAACCCACAGCCAACATCGTTCTCAATAGTGAAATACTGAAACTATTTACTCTAAGATCAAGAACAAGAAAAGGTTGTCTACTCTCATAACTATTAGTCAACATAGTTTTGGAAGTTCTAGTCACAGCAATCAGAGAAGAAAAAAAATAAAAGACATTCAAATCAGAAAAGAAGAAGTAAAGCTGTCACTGTTTGCAGATGACAGGATACTATACATAGAGAATCCTAAAGATGCTACCAGAAAACTACTAGAGCTAATAAATGAATTTGTAAAATAGCAGGATACAAAATTAATGCACAGAAATCTCCTGCATTCCTATACCCTAATGGTGAAAAATCTGAAAGAGAAATTAAGCAAACACTCCCATTTACCATTGCAACCAAGAGAATAAAATACCTAGGAATAAACCTACCTAAGGAGACAAAAGACCTGTATGCAGAAAACTATAAGACACTGATGAAAGAAATTTAAGATGATACAAACAGATGGAGAGAATTACCATGTTCTTAGATTGGAAGAATCAACATTGTGAAAATGACTCTACTACCCAAAGCAATCTACAGATTCAATGCCATCCCTATGAAACTACCAATGACATTTTTCACAGAACCCGAACAAAAAATTTTACAATTTGTATGGAAACATAAAAGACCATGAATAGCCAAAACAATCTTCAGAAAGAAAAATGGATCTGGAGGAATCAGGCTCCCAGACATCAGATTATACTACACAGCTACAGTAACCAAGACAGTATGGTACTGGCACAAAAACAGACAGATAGATCAATGGAACAGGATAGAAAGCCCAGAGATAAACCCACACACATATAGTCACCTTATTTTTGATAAAGGAGGCAAGAATATAAAATGGAGAAAAGACAGTGTCTTCAATAAGTGGTGCTGGGATAACTGGATAGCTACATGTAAAGGAATGAAATTAGAACACTCCTTAACACCATACACAAAAATAAACTCAAAATGGATTAAAGACCTAAATGTAAGGCCAGACACTATCAAACTCTTAGAGGAAAACATAGGCAGAACACTCTGTGACATCAATCACAGCAAGATCCTTTTTGATCCACCTCCTAGAGGAATGGAAATAAAAACAAAAATAAATAAATGGGACCTAATGAAACTTAAAAGCTTTTGCACAGCAAAGGAAACCATTAACCAGACAAAAAGACAACCCTCAGAATGGAAGAAAATATTTGCAAATGAAGCAACTGACAAAGGATTAATCTCCAAAATCTACAATCAGCTCATGCAGCTCAATATCAAAAACACAAACAACCCAATCCAAAAATGAGCAGAAGACCTAAATAGACATTTCTCCAAAGAAGATATACAGATTGCCTACAAACACATGTAAGGATGCTCAATGTCACTAATCATTAGAGAAATGCAAATGAAAACTACAATGAAGTATCACCTCACATTGGTCAGAATGTCCAGCATCAAAAATTCTACAAACAATAAATTCTGGAGAGGGTGTGGAGAAAAGGGAACCCTCTTGCACTGTTGGTGGGAATGTAAATTGATACAGCCACTCTGGAAAACAGTATGGAGATTCCTTAAAAAACTAAAAATAGAACTACCATACGACCTAGCAATCCCACTACTGGGCATATATCCTGAGCAACATAATTCAGAAAGAGTCATGTACCACAATGTTCATTGCAGCTCCATTTACAATAGCCAGGAGATGTAAGCAACCTAAGTGTTCATTGACAGATGAACGGATAAAGAAGATGTGGCACATATATACAATGGAATATTACTCAGCCATAAAAAGAAACGAAATTGAATTATTTGTAGTGAGGTGGATGGACTTATAGACTGTCATACAGAGTGAAGTAAGTCAGAAAGAGAAAAGCAAATACCGTATGCTAACACATATAAATGGAGACAAAAAAAATAGTTTCTGAAGAACGTAAGAGCAAGACAAGAATAAAGATGCATACGTAGAGAATGGACTTGAGGACACGGGAAGTGGGAATGGTAAGCTGGGACAAAGTGAGAGTGGCATGGACATATATACACTACCAAATGTAAAATAGATAGCTAGTGGGAAGCAGCCGCATAGCACAGGGAGGTCAGCTCGGTGCTTTAGTGACCACCTAGAGGGGTGGCATAGGGAGGGTGGGAGGGAGATGCAAGAGGGAGGAGATATGAGGATATATGTATACGTATAGCTGATTCACTTTGTTATAAAGCAGAAACTAACACATCATTGTAAAGCAATTATACTCTAATAAAGTTGTTTAAAAAAAAGAAAGATCAACTGCTGATCTGTTTAATTTAGATTCAGATCGTCTGGAATCTTTTCCTCAAAACAAGGTGCTTGGTGTCAAATTAGGAAATTTCAGTGACTCTTTTGATCTTTGCAAACCAAGCCAAAATTAGATTTTGAAACTCGCATGGCATTTAAAAATCTCAATTATCCAATATTCATAAAGTCCATTTTTAAAAAAAATTAAGATGGATGGATGATAATATGCTAATTCTTCTCTAGTGGTGGAATAATTACCCATTTTTTTGTATTCAAGTTCTTAGAATCAGAGATGCTAAGGAACTGGAGTCACAATCTTGATGTATTATAAATAAAAATTAGAATGCTTCTATTGATTTTTCTTAATTTCAATCTATCCTCTTCCAACTAAAATCAGAAAAATCATTACTTCATTTCAATATTACCAATTTACTGTACACTTTTTTATCCATTAGGATCTTGATTTTGAGTAATTTCATATGCATCACACACCAATATGCTGTTTTTTAAATTATTTAATATTATGGCATGTTTTTAGGAGAAGGCATCTAACTGTTAATTATTAAAGTTCTGAGTAAATATTTATATATATGTAAAAGTAAATCTCAAAAATTTTGGTTAAGTTAGAATGTGTTTTATTAAAAGATGCTTAATAATTACTTCACATGAGCAGTGTCCTCTCTCATACAACCCGATCTCTCTTCCACCACTGGACACAACCACTTACAAAAATGAGATGGTTAGTTATTTTGGAGAGGTTAATATTTCAGACCAAGTCGTGTGGTTTTGCACAAACCTCTTAACCCATCGAAGTTTTATTACCTTATATTTAAAATAAGAATAGGAAAATTTGGCCTGTTTTCTTCATAGAGCTGTTGTGATAATTAAATCAATATTATCTTAAATTTTTTAAAGTAGCAATGCATATAAAGGTAGATAGATATGCATATGTATGTATGTACATATAATGTCATACACAATATTAGCATTTTACAAATAAATCAATATAATTTCCATATATCATAAATAGTACATAAGAAATATGATTAGAAAAATATGGAGGCAAATTGATATTTATTCATTTAGTTGTATTTGCTAAATGCCTCCCATCTATTTTGGATCAATATACTAGATTGATCCAAAGATTAAAAAGTTAAGCCTTTTCCTACGAGGGCTCCAATTTTTGCTACAAGAGAAGTAAAGCCTGACTGTTCTTTCCCAAAACATTTCTTGAACATCTTCAAACCAGGATGCTGCACTTGATGACAGTTTTTCTTTATGTGGCAGCTAGCAATGCACTTAGCTCAGTGGACTATTTGGCATTCACTGAATATGTTTTAGCCGTAAATCGTCATAAGGCCACTTTCTTCTGAACCTATTTCATTTAGTCACAGGCTCTCATTTCTAGTCTCATTTTCAGTTAAAAGTGTTTCCTTGAAGGATATAATTAACTGGTAGATTTAGAAATGGAAAACTATGTGGATTTGGTAAGTCATTTGGATATTACTAAAAATACAAAAACACCTTGGACTTAAATCCTGAAAGAATTAATTAATGGTCTTCTCCTACTTCTGAGCAATCAAATCAGCTCATGACCAAGTTTTACTTATTAGTAATTAACGTTTATGATGCCCTATTTTAGATATCTCCCTAATAATCTCAGCACAAGAAACAAACAATTCTTATTGAGAAAACATATGCTTCCAACAGGGTCTATTGTTTTACTCATAGTATGGTATACCAAACTACAGATTTCTTAAAATATAGGTTGAAAGACAGTATCTCTCAAACATCAATATGTTTGAGAGCAATGTGATAAAACTATTTTGTCATACCCTTGAATTATAGATTTAGTAGTCTTATTTTTTAAATATCTCTGAACAATTCTAAAGCTCCATATATGTAATTTGTAATTTTCTAAAAGCACAAACTGGTACAAATTTTTGTTCTTTACTCAACATTGGACATGTAGAAATTTTCTTGAAGTGGTAAAAAAAGAAACTCTGCTGGTGGAAGTGAAGGGAAAATGCAATGGTCCACAAGAGTGACTGTTCTGAGACAGAAACAGACATTTCAGACACATGCAATAGCTAAGTATTCTGTATTTGCTGTAGAAGCAAAGCATGTTTTTAATTTCTAAAGTTATTGCCTTATGTGATAAATTGCACATGATTGTGACTTATGAGAATTTTCAGATGTCAAGACACTCCATTCTTTAAGGTTATAAGGGGTGAGTTATCTTTTGTTTTTCATGTTGCTACCTGTTTTGTCATAGCACTTCTAATGGGTCTTTCTCAGCCTTTCAGCTACATTTCTTTCTAAATCTATTTTTTCCTTATTCTCATGTTCACTTTCATTTTGGTAACCTATTATTAAGTTTAATAAAATATAAATACATTATACATTTAAATGGTATATATCCTCTATATAGGACAAGACATAGTAAAGGAAAACTACATTTTATTTTTGCAGTCACACAGATTGAGACAAATCAATACAATAGAGCATGCTGTTAGTAAACAAGTAAGTGACCATGACTATTTTTCTAGACATATATTTTTCCAGTTTGTTTTCATTTTTCATTGAAGTTTTATGTCAACCTCCATGAAGGCTACATTCTATACTTAGATACACATAACTTCCATTTAATCAATGGTAAGATGTGCAGATAAATATAGTCAGGCACAACCTATAGTCAAGGTTATTATGCAAGACACATTTTCTAGATTATTCAGGAAAAAGAGATATTCTGAATATTTTGGCTTATGCATATAGAGGTATTCAGAAATTTATCATCAGACTTCAAATTTAATACTGATCTTGGCAGTATTCATAGTAAAAGGGTTTATTCTAATTCCTTTTTACTAGTTTGATGAATGAACTACATATCTGCATTTTGGTTTCCTCTAAAATTTAGTTTACTACATAAAATGTGATCAAAGTTAGAAGGGACAGTAGAATGTAGGAGTTGAGGATGAAGTCTCTGGGTTTAGAGTCCAAGCCACTGGCCAGTGTGACCTTGGGTGGGTTACTTTGCCTCTCAGGCTCAGTGTCCTCATTCAGAAAATGAGAATGCCCTAGAACTTATGTCATAGGGCTGTTGAGAAAATATATGAAGTAAATCCTAAAGATACAGTGTTTGACGTGTATTATGTATCCATTCCACTTTTGCAAATACCTCTTTATTCACATTATTCTTACTATTGAAATAGTTATACAAACATGGCTAGTCTTTTGTTTTTAGCTGTATTTCAATGTGAGCAATATATGTGCAACATTATTATAAGATTCTTGTGTATAAACATGTAATACATGTTATGAAGATACCCAATACATGCTTCCTTATGACTATAATGATGAGCATTTTTAAAACTGTGTTCTAAAACCTACATTATCTGGTTTCAGTAAAGAATGTTTTTAAAATGTCTAAGCTGCAAATTGATTTCAGTAATATGAATGTATTTATGGATTAAACTAGCTTCTATTTACACATTTGATACATACCATGAAGATACTTTAAAGTTAAAATTTTTAGTCAAGGAAAATACCTTGGGAAAGAATATTAACTAAATTTGGGGAAGATATACGTATGATTTTTCTTTACATGCCTCACAGTTCTATGAGTATGTACTATTATTATTATTTTTTTTTACCCATTTTACCTACAAGAAAACTGAAACTCAAAAAGTGAAAGTAAGTTTGCTTACACTCTAGAGCATGTGCTGTGGGTTAACATTTCATAGTGTAACAATACAACTTTAATTCTCCACACAAATCAACCTTATGGAAATGGGTCACTTTTTCACAAAAGAACAAAATTCATCTCACCTCTGAAAATTAAAATGGCACTTCTGGATAAAGCAGAATCTCACTGAAAATGAATAAATAAGTAACAAGCAGTTGAGGAATGGAGGAAGGAGAGAAGGGAAAGAAGATGAAAAAAATCAGAAGGAATACAAACCAACGTATTAACAGAGTTATCTCTGAAGAGTAGGATTATAGAATTTTGATTTTTACATTACATATTTACATTATACAGTATAATTTTTTAACCCTGAATATGGATTAATTTTGTAACTTAAAAAAGGAGACAGTATTTAAAAAAAAAGGACCCCTTCCAGGCTTCCCTGGTGGCGCAGTGGTTGAGAGTCTGCCTGCCAATGCGGGGGACACGGGTTCGAGCCCTGGTCTGGGAGGATCCCACGTGCCGCGGAGCAGCTGGGCCCGTGAGCCACAATTACTGAGCCTGCACGTCTGTAGCCTGTGCTCCGCAACAAGAAGGGCAGAGATAGTGAGAGGCCCGCGCACCGCGATGAAGAGTGGCCCCCGCTTGCCGCAACTAGAGAAAGCCCTCGCACAGAAACGAAGACCCAACACAGCCATAAATAAATAAATAAACAAATACTTTAAAAAAAAGTAAAAGTCTATAAAAAAAAAATTTTAAAAAAAAGAACCCCTTCCCCCAAATTACCAATTCACTGGCAATTCTGCCATATTGTAAGACAACCATTATTTGTACCTGAATGATTTACTCACAAGAAATGAAGAAAGGTTTTTAAGAAGTTAAACCAATTTGTACTTTGTTTGAGGTTATCAGTAATTAAAGGGTTTCATAGAAGTTTACCTGATGGATTACTTATTTTAAAAACTATTGCCTTAAAAGAAGGCAACATACCTAATATTTGTTCTAAATAAGTATTGGCCAATAAAAACATTTATATTCTTAAACCTCCAAGAAGAAAGTGGAAAGAAACAGTTTAAAAATTCAGCATTAATTCCATTATGAAGATTATCTTTATGCAACATGTAAATATAATCTTCCCTGCTTAAGGACATTTAAAACTGGCTTCCTTCCAGTCATAGACACTATGAACTGATCTTTGTGAATTCCATTAAGAGGATTATTTATTTATTATTTTAAGGTTTATATTTTGGAATAGAGAACTTAGACTAATTGAAGACATTTTCTTACCTATTGCATTGCCTTATACATTACAGCTAAGAAATCAAGATTTTGTGACCAATAGGTTATACATAAATGTTATTATTTTTCTGTTTTAATTAAATGTGATTTTGTTTTCTTTTCATACTTTATGGTTTACAATGAGCATGCATTGGTTTAATAATTAACACAACATTTTTTAATGTGGGGGCCCTGTTGTATAGATTGGACAGCACTCCCTTCCTTAGAGTCATCAATTAATTGTTTTTCTCTTTGTCTTCTCACATCCCATGTACCGTTGGGAAAATGACAGAGACTTTGAGAAGGAAGGGGTGAGATGATATCAGAAAAGGTTGAAAAATGTCCTGATGTCAAAAAAGGCAGGCTGTAAGGTCAGAATACAGGAAATGCGGTGCCCCTTTGTGAGGGCAGACAGAGACTGAGACAGGAGGGAGGGAACATTTTCCTGCTGGTGGAAGTCATCCTGAGAGGCATCAAGGTGACAGGAAACCTGTGTGTAGTGGTGACATTTGCTTCCAGAGAGGTTCTAAGAGGAGGATCCAAGAGTCTCCAAATTTCTCTTGGAAATAGATCATTCTCTATATCCCACTGTGAAGTATAAAATATGGTGAAACAGAAACTTGAACAAAATAAGTGTTTAGCAGTTTGTTACCAATTTTTAAGATGGCTCGTTCTGTACTTGTTTTTGGTAAAGGCAGAGAAGCTAGCTGTTGTTAAGGCATCCAGTGGTGTATGACTCAGACAACTTCCTCTCCTATTTTCTCAATTTCTCTCACAGTAAAGTGTAAGAGACTGAGATATAAAACAGCATATCAAGCAGAGTGACCTTATTACCCACTGTAAATAATCTTTTGAGTACCAATTAATCAATTCTAAGTAAAGAGACTAGAAAATTAATCTTCCTGATGGATATTGAAGACCCGTGACTGCCAGTCAACAAGAACAACTATCTTACTGTTAACTCAGATATTTTAATAGAAAACTAGAATGTCCAGGCAAATGCCACACATTATATTGACAACAGGAAATGCTTTGTTTTAAAATATTTAACATTGAGTGATAGCTTCACTCTGTGTTCTTAACACATGACGGCATGGTTTATACAAAGATGTTTCTGATTTGAATTGACTCTCTCATACTTTAAAGCAGAGTTCTGATTTACAGACTGAAGAATAAAAGCATGAAATTTCTTTTATGCTTATTTAACCACGTGAGGGTTTTTTTAATGTTAAAATATAACTTAGCATTCACCTCTATTTTCTATGATGGAACTTTTGACAGAATGACAAATTTGAGGAAAGATCAAAGTAGATGAACTTCAAGCTAAAATATTTTATCTTTTTTTTTTTTAGTTAGGATTCATCAAGTTGCTACAGAACAGAAATTATGTTACTGCTACCTGAGATTTTAGATTCACTTTTTTTTTTTAATACATCTTTATTGGAGTATAATTGCTTCACAGTGCTATGTTAGTTTCTGTTGTACAACAAAGTGAATCAGCCACATGCATTCATATATCCCCATATCCCCTCCCTCTTGAGCCTCCCTCCCACCCTCCCTATCCCACCCCTCTAGGTTGTTGCAAAGCACCGAGCTGATCTCCCTGTGCTATGAGTCAAATTCATTAAAAGTTGGAAATCATGATAGCATTTTGGAAAATGTATGGGTTATAAAATTTTGTTTTAAACATTGGTTTTCTTATATACTAGTAGTGTGACATTAGCTAAGCCTCTGAACTTCAACTTCTTCTTCTGTAAAACAGGGTTAACTGTGCTTCCTTTGAAAGCTTGTTGTAAGGATTACAGGGGTTCCATGTATGTCTTTATGTGAAAATTCTAGTACCTTGCCTGGTATGTATGCTCAGAAAACTGATGGCTTCATTATTATTATTGTTGTTATTATTCTTTGGCCTCATACAGAACACAAATAATGTAATCAGTTTTGTAAATTACCATTCAATTGGATATTTGCAATTATTCACTGCATAATTTTTTTGCAGTAAAAATTAAACCTTTCAATGGAATCTGCAAGAGTGGCAAACAGATGAAGTTTTCAGTTAACAGTTTTTTGATATTGAAAAAATACTTGATATTCAACCAACTTGACAGATTACTGATCACTGTTTTCTATTCCCTTTAAAACCCCCAAAAGTAGACAAACTTCTATATTATATTAGCCAAGAGACAAAGAGATAAAGAAAATGCTATATAATTAAATGGTTACATTTTTAAGGGACATTTGTGGTTTCAAAGTACAAGCCTATATACTTTTAAGTGAAAAACTAAAGAAACAAGTGTAATATTTTAATAATATAGTTTAAAAAGCAATTTCCTTTAAAGGAATTCATGAAAACCTTTAACATGTCATTCTGTGACAAATTTATTTAAAAACTGTTAGTGCTTCAATTGTTATTAAGCTAAATGGCCTTAGTTCCATTAATATACTGAAAGTGAAAATCATCTAAATATTAAAAATAAGACTTAAAAGTACTTAAAAGTACTATTTGGTCTCGTAAATGGCATCAAACTGATTCTGATTTAATCATACTGGAGTGTAGTAAAATTTTTTGGACATATATAAGCAGGTATAAAGACTTTCTTACTCATTAATGTCTACTGTCCAAACTAGCAACCTTTGTTGAGTTCCCTGTTGTCATAGGATCATTATAGTATACCAAGAGCTACAGCATTATCTGAAAGAATGTCTGGAGTATGCGCACGAATAATGTCAAATGTAATTTAAAAACCCTATACCATGTAACTTGCACAGATGAATGTCAGACATGAGAATAACTATACAGACACTGGCTCTAGAACTGGCATGGTACCTGTTTCTGCCATCTTTGGGAGCCAGCATTTTGAAATTAGTTAGAGGGGACATGATTTCATGAAGGGATCCAATGGGACCAGTGTCACTGACAAGAGAAGAAAGCTCCCTCCAGCTGGGCAAATGTTCACTGTTGGGGCCACACTGAACAGTTTTCATCCTATCAAAGGTTTCTGCTGAGAGGCCACTAACTTAGGGAAATTCTCATTCCCTGTTGCTAGAGAAACCTACTGTATTCACTTCTGATTATTTTATGAGTTGGGAAAGTTATGTAATAAATGACTGCAATGTATACATAATTATATTTTTCTATACTTCAACTTGATTTCAATCTCAAGTTCCCATACTGCCAGTGGAGAAAAATTATCTCAACCAGTTCAGATTAATTTTGGTCACAGGTTCCCTTGTCAACTCAGGAATTTATTTTCCTCCTCTCTTTTTTTCTGGGTTGGATTTAAATTTTGGAGGTGTTTGTAGCAGGGAGCAGCTGATCTTCTCACCTCTCCACATATACATCTGCATTCTGGTCAGTGTTGGTCCAAGCTGATGCTACTGCTCCTTTCCCTGCCTTCCTGCAGAGGTGACTGTGAGTGGCTCTCTGCCACATCTGCTCCACTCGTGCCAGCATGGGAAAACATTCAATAGAAGCATTTTTCTACAGGATTGCACCTAGAACACACTGAGGTGGGGGAATTCAGTGAAGCCTCCCCAGGCTCCACTTTAGACAAATATTCCCTCTGTGTTCTAAACCTATGGGAGGCTCTTATTGGATAATCGATTTAGTGTACAGACTCAGACTCAAGGCCACACTAATGTCTTACACTAATATCTTAGATATTGTTACCTCTTGAGCTTTCTTCTCAGCCTGAACAATGTTTATCTTGTAGATATATGGAGGCACGTGGACAGGAGTCTTTATTTATTGATTTTTGGATAGGAGTCTTTTAAATCTACTGTTTTATGTCCTACTCAGAACCTGCTCAAAATACAAGCTTTTGAAACTCAAAATCTCCTTTCTCACAAATCGTTGTTATTGAACTTCAAAAACTCTTAATTTAAACTCAATAGCCAATAATTTTCTCTTTTCTTATTCAGCACTGGTGTTTCTGCTGTGATCGCCCTGCCCTGAGTTAATGCATTGAAAGATCGAGTCTGAATGGTGAGAGACCCATAGGTTATAAAGCAACAATAACAGCAATGATAAAATAATTACAATGGACACAAAAACATATAGATTAATATATCAAAATAGTAACAAACTGCGACTGATTTCTCTGTCATTGCTATACAAGATCAAGCTTATTGTTTAAAAAGGATCAAAGGAGAATAGTAAGCAGGATACCTGGATTACAAGTTCTTTCTCCCCTTGGAGCCTGCTTCCTGAACTGTCTGGACTCCAAGACTTGACTCAGCCTGTTCTCTTCCCCAGGCAGCTCTCCCCTCCACCTCCATGCATAGGCTGCCCCTCTCAGTCCATGGTTCCCTCAGTCTCTGGCCTCCCTCTAGTCATGAGAAATATCCAGGCTCTCTCATCTCTCGCCTATGGCATTTGTTTAACTCTACACTGTATCAGGGATATCTGTGTAGTGATAAGAGGACCAAACCTAGAAGGAGAAAACTTGGATTTTATCTCTGTTTCAAACATCGTGGCAAGACCATTTCAATTCTCAAGCCTGTCTGTGGATCTCATAACTGCCCTTGCATTGTTTTCAGTCTGAGGTTTATTGGCTAAAGTTTTCAACTCCTTGTGTATAGAAATCAAGTCTCAATTTCCAATAGTGCTTTGTACTTAGTAAATATTTGCTGAATCAAATAGAGTGGCAGATGAGAAACAAAGAATTTACTGATAAATCTAATGGGATAAATGGGGAAAATAATGGTAAGTTTATTTTAGTTGACTAAGTAAATATCATCTTACTGACAGAGGGTAGGCAAGGGGTTGGTTATGGGGCTCCCTTTCCCATCCCCTCCATCTCAGTCAACAATTGTGATTTCCTTTTCTTATGTCTGCAGAATAAAAGTTTTGACTCTTTCTCTGCACAATTAAGAAGAGGTAATATATAGTAGTAATATAGGTAATATAGTAGTTCATTGCAAGGAAAAGGGCTGCAGATTAACTATGAATTCACCTTTCTGAATAAGCTCAGAAAGCCTTGCCAGGTAAATACCAAGTTAGATCACTTTCTTTAAAAGAAGATACAAATAACTCAGTTTCTAGACAACAATCTAAACCTTTTTAGTATTTCAACAAGTGGCATTTGGTGTTTTAGCTTACTACATAGCTTCATGTTGCTAAAGATTATCTATCTATGTCAAGATAAAAATAAACTTACCTCTCTCATTCTTAGCCCATCACACCTGCTATTCAATTATGTGCTCTTTGCTTGTGGGTACCTGAAATAGTAAGAAAGAATAGAAAACAAATTAAATATAACTCAATAGCATTTTGTGAAAGGCAAATATTACAAATTTAATTGATGACAGACACACACTTCATAAAACTATTAGCATGCAACTCCAGCTGCAAAAACTGAACAACAATATGCCTAAACTGGTTAGCAGCAAAAAAGTAAACCAATTACATTGACAAAAGCCACCATAAACAAAAAAACTGTATTTAAAAGATGAACAGTTTTGGCATTCATCCCTACCATCGAGTTTTTCACTTTCTTTTTTCCATCAAAATTTAGCTCACGTTTGATGTTAGCAAGAATTGCATTACTATTATTGCTAATTTTAGTTCTGTTTATTACCTTGAGGGTTATATATTGTAAAATAATTTTGGTGCCTCTAGTTAATGTTAATTAGTTCTTTTAATAACCTATAGACCTATTTGTTATGTTTTTGTAGGTTTACTTTTTTAACTATCAGGAACTTAATAACTGAGAATATTTAACATTACTGTTGCATAGGCAAAATTACAGAGTTACTATTAGTGTTACCTGTTTAACGTTTAGTCATCCTTTGAGTCCTGCGACATATTTCCTTAACAATCATCAGCCATCAAGTCTGATAGTCTCAAAAGAATTATCAGCCCTCTAAACTGCCTTCAAGGGCGATGATATTTAGCACTGAAAATTACAAATAAAGTTTTTGAGGTTGAATAGCAACAACTTGCCAGTGACACTGATGATTTGTTTGTCAAAACAAATTGTTATAAACTACGCAAATGAAGTCCACACACTCCTTTGAGTGAAAATAAAGTGAATCTACGCAATGCTTACATGTTGGATGGGATATTTAATGTGCGGGAAACTCAAAGTTTGAAGAACTAGGCATTTAGACAGTGGTAAGTGGTAATCTTACCTCTTTATACTCCATTACTCTTTCTCACGAGAGACATGCTAATGCAAACAAGTCAACCAGAATTTGTGTTTAGCAAGATAAAGCTTAGAGGATAGTTTAAAATCCATTTATTATTCTAAATCCATTTTTTTCCATTAACATGTTATACATTAGTGTTTACTAACCATGATTCATGTAACAGTTTAGTTTGTTAACTTTTAAATTATTTAACAACCATAAGTTATTAATACACTTTTAAAGTATTACACAAATATCTTAAAACAGGCTTGGGTTCATTTTTGTAATTTTTAAATAGAAAACATTTTAGGCATCTCTTGAAAAAGAAATAAAGCAGGCATTTAAAGCTAGAAAACAAGTAATTCCAAATTTAGTTTTTACAAAAGTTTTCAGCTTTATTGACAAATTATGGCAAACATATTTGACAAATTGTGGTTTCCTATTTAGAGAAGCTTACACATGGAACTTTATGTGTGTGTGTTTTTCTTTTTTAACAAATACAGGTTAAAACACTAAACAAATTCAGTTAGCTACATACATACAGTAGCTGCTTGTTTTCAACCCCATTAAAACAGCATTTAAAATTAAATTTACAAACTTAATATCGAACAGCTTCATCTAACTAACAGATATTAAAAGACAGGTTAAAACATCTTATCTACAACTTTATTATAGCTAGTTCAAATATCATGTTACAGTTTTTTAGCAACCCTAAACAAAGTTTTTGCTAGTTGATTGAGACTCAAAATCTGTTAACAGATTCATGCTCTTTCTTTAAAAAGAAAGAAAGGAAAAAAAAAAGATTACACACAACAATGAAAACAACCAAGAGAATATCATCCTACTGAATGGTTTATAGACAATGCTTGCCAATATTTTTTTTAGTCTGTTTTATAAAATAATACTAATGTCAGTGTCACGCCAACAGTATCAGGGCAATACAAGAAATATATGGAAGCAATCATGAGCAGTTATCCCTAGAATAGGAACAAAGAAAAGGACTATTACTTGTCATGTTGCTGTTTATGTGGAGAACACAGGCTATGAATTGTCTTTGAGGTGAGGTCACAGGCGAGGAGAACCCTCAGTATCTACTATAGGGGTGCTCCCTGTATCCCCCTCGGGCTGACCTTGGTGGTGGTGCCTTCAGGCTGGAGCGGGTCATGGCCCATTCTTCTGGTGCTATGAACAAGAGAAAGACAGTAGCATTCACTTGGCTTCACAGTTATCAAAAACAGTTATTTAAGATGCAATAGCCGAAAAGAGAATAAAGGATCTTAACACTGAACGCTCTAGACTTACTACATTTTCCATATGGTGAGATCATACAAAAAAGTATATATTTTGAAATACAGCCACTTGGAATTAAACTTGCAGGGCATTTTTCAAAGCAGAGAAAGTTAAAGTCCATTTATTATGTGTTAAATAGAAAGAGGAGCATCAAGGTAAACCGCCCCTCCCTAATCCTTTGCACAGACTCCTAAAAGAAACTGGATATAGGAAACCAGTGGTTCTTAGCCCTTGATTAACATAGGATTCAACTGGGAATCTTGAACCCAAACCAAACCAAACCAAACCAAAAATGACTAATGCCTAGTCTCTATCTCCCAAACCAAATGATTAAAAACTCTACAGGGTGAGACCTAGGGTTTGGTATTTTTTCAGTGCTTCCCTAGATGACTCAGGGTCCAACGTTGAGGTTCATTGTGCTAAACTATCCAAGTCAGTGAGAGAGAAGAAGATATGGCGTAAATTTTCAGTAACAAATCAGTAAAGAAAAATCTTCTATCAGTTTTTCGAAAAACAAGTTGAAAAATAAAGAGGTATTAGTACTCTAGGAAAATTCTTCATTTATCTGTTAATCTGACTTCCAGTAACCTCAGTGCTCTGGGACCTGGCCAACAGACAAGAAACAAGCAGCCAACCTTTTGAGTGTTGTGGAAAATAGCTTTTTTAAAGTCTATGTACCCAAAAGGGAAATGTAGTGCTCCTTCAAAGGGCCAAGGGGTTTATGGTGGCTTAAGTGGTTCCAGAAACTAGGTTATCTGGGTCTTTCAATCAGAAAGAATTCAGTTCTTCATTAGAAAGCAGATTTTATGCATTGGGCTATGGAGGGAGGAAGTATGGATATAAGAAAAGGGATTACTAGAAATAGACACACTGACATTGACAGCTGATATACAAGATGGTGGTAATGGAAATAACTGGAAAATCACTTCAGATTGAGGCCACTGATGTAGGGCATATGCCCCTGGATAGCTCAAGTGCCTCTAAGAATGTTTTTAGCAAAAACAATAAGAAAAATTTAAATTGTACTTACTATACTATAAGGAAAGGAATAATCATCTATAATATAGAAAAATGAACAAAAGTTGGATCAATATAGGGGAAAATAGCATTAAAGGGGTGAACATTAGGTTTCTGAGGATATCCTTCATTAGGATACCTTTATTACAAATGATATCTGATGATAAATAAAAAATTACATTTCTTTCACTATTTAAGGTACACGCGTATGATTATTTCAATATATGATAGGACACAAAATAGAAGTGAGATCCTAAATAAATATGAGAAGTGTTACCTTTGGTCAGAATACAGATTTACCTAGATCAGGGGGTGGCAAACTAAGGCCTTTGAGCCAAATTTGGCCAGCTGCCTGTTTTCGTAAATGAAGTTTTACTGGACTACAGGTATGCTTACTTATTAACATATTGTATGTGGCTGCCTTCACTCTACAAAGGAAGACTTGAGTAATTGTAATAGAGACCATACTGCGTGCAAAGCCTAAAGTATTTACACACTGGGCTTTTACAAGAAAGGTTTACAGGACCTGCTCTAGATCATGTTGTCTTTTTTGGTGGGAGATTGTAGATGTTGGTCTTTTTCATGTGATCTCTTGAAGACAGCAGTTTACCACCAAGCTGCTAGACTTTCTCAACAGAGACATTTTGGAGAAGAATTTTATGTATGTACTTGACTGGAAATAAAGAAAAGTTTCTTTGATGTACTGGAAGGGAAAATGGATCTTGTTTGCAAGCTAGAAAGTGCCTTGTCAGCCTTATAGAATATGAATTTTACACTTTGTCTATGAATAATCAAGAATACGTCAGTGCCCTCATCCTCTGGAGGTAAAATCTACCCCATTTTATTACTTTTTTTTAGCAAAGGGAACGCACCACTTTTTGCTTCATTTGTTCTAGAGTGTTAAAGATCCCTGGGTTGCAATCTATGGGCTTTAGGAGCTGCAATAATATAGGTTTCAAGTTTTCCCAGGGGATGGAAGTCCTGGATTGTTTCTTAGATGCTGAATGTTCCTGCAAAACAGTGAAACAACAGCAGGCAGAGTGACAGCCATTACTGCCACATCTACCCCCAGATTTGTCGGAACTTTTAAACTGGCATAATCTTGGGGACTTGCCACAGAGCAAATGTGTTTAATGAAAACTCACTGACTTGGTTTTATTTGACTTTATCTAAAACTCCAGGGCAGCAAATTGATGGACTAAAACCTTACATCTTTTAACTGTTGACCAACATTAAAATGGGGAGTGACACTGTTCACTGCTGTATCCCCAGCACCTGGAAAAATATGCAGTGCATAGCGGATCACATAATCCACTAAATGTGGGAACTAGGAGGCATAAAGAGCTTCCAATGACAACCTTAAAAACACTAACAGTTGAGCTGAAGAAATTCAACATTAATTTTAAAAGCTCTATAAATAGGAATCTTATATACTTGTTATAAAGTCACACCTCTTACTCACTAGGGTTAGTTAGCTAAGTATCAAAAGTATTTCACTATTAGATTGAATGAAATAATCATAGCGGAGTCCTATTACAAAAAAGTGTTAAAACTTTTTTCATTGCACAAAAATATGCTCTTTCATAATTCTCTACTGGTATGTGAACTAATACTATGCTCTTTCTTCCTTGCTGAAGGCTAGGAAAATGGGAAATACTATTAGCCCAGCATAATAGTGATACTGAGCAGGGCCCTGTGGGGCTCCTGTGCACAAAAGCCTTTTGTGTCCCCCATTTCTTTGACTACAAGAAATAGGCTTCATTCAGCCTCCATGGCCTTCACTGAGTTCCAAAGGGCAGATTCAAGCAGTTGTTAATTAGGGAAGGGAGAGGATGCAGAGACAAGGGTGAAATAGTCAAGAGAAACAATAGTGCAGCTTTGGGGTAAGGTCCTAGTTCCCCATCAAGGAATACACACAACAATATATTTGAGCTGTTTTGCAGATACTGAAACCCCCACTAGGTGGAAGAAGTTAATGGTTAAAGATGGTATGCTGCCCACAAGTACATAGACCCAATACCAGTTGGAACCTGAAGATTGATGATGTTGACTCCTACTTACCTCACCACCAACCAATCAGAAGTATGTCCACAAGCTGATCACTCCCTCTTGGAACCATTACTATAAAACTTCTCATTACCCTCTCCAAGTTAGTACACATAGTTTTGAGGGCATCAGCCAGCTGTTGCCCCCTTTGCCTGGCAAAGTGATAAAGCTATTCTTTTCTACTTCACCCAAAACTCTGTCTCTGAGATTTAATTTGATGTTGGGGTACAGAGGCTGGATTCAGCTTCAGTAGTAACCAGAAAGGCAGCTAAAATGAATTCCTAACCAGGAAAAGTAAGTTTTAGATTTTCTAAGATTCCTTACCATTAGCAGAGGAAATCAAGGATTAATTTCACTTAATTCAGATCTTGGGCCCATTGCTTACATGTTCTCAATAATAATTGAGATCAGGGAAATACTATTTCTATTTGTGCCAAATTTCCTTGGTCTATATTTTTCCTAATATCATAATGTTTATATTTAGACACACATTTAGTCACCACATTACAATACAAGCCAGCTTCTCTCAGTGAAGTTATGGTCTTTGTGTCTGGACTGGAGAGCACTGACTTGAATGTTTTTCCTTTGTCATGAATCATATAGTGTGCCATTGAGCCTTGTGTGGTCAGCTTCTGCTCACCAGAAGCTCTTGGATTACTTCAGAGATAGAAGTGATTCTTAGAAATCCAGAGGGATTCTAACTTGAGTCCATCATGGAACCTTGTACATAGGAATAGAGAAATCATTATAAAGTCTTAATGATGGGAATTCTCTAAAATGTGAAGTTATAAAGGCCCAGGAATGGACTTAGAATTTATCTGTCTTCTTGGGCTTCGACTATTCAGCAGATAAAGTAGATTTAAATGTTTTAGGACTTCATACAAATTTTGGAGTCCTGGCCAAGTGTTTCTTTTCCCATGAAGGATGTCATTAAAAAAAATCATTACAAACAATAAGGTTTAGAGATCTTTCTTTTTTACTTTTGGAAAATGATAAAGGAAGTAAGATTCTCTCAATATCAGGATGATTGTCATCTGAGAGGCACTAGGTAGTCTATGCATGTAAACAGAGCAAATAAATACATTATTCCTTAGAGAAGGTGCAAAATAAATGTCTGTCAAGTTGGACATTACTGGAATGGTTTACAGAATTGTGGATCTGGAAAAAGCAAATGAAGATATGAAAAATAGAGTTCAACTGACTTAATTGAATTTCCGTTTCTGGGTTTCCCAATCCAGATTTTAATGTACCATATGGTATATGAATAGGAAGGAAAGTGGTCAAATAAAGCATTCATTAGATAACATTTTCTTGTTTTTTCTTCACTAAAGATCTCCTATATGCCAGTCCTTGTATTAAACCCTGCATATGAAGATAGTTTAAGGAGCCTTAAGGAGATCACAGGACAACACTAACATGAAATGTCATAGATTACAGCACAATTGTAATTGATATTTGAAGAAAATGCTGAGGAAAGCGTAGAGAAGGGAGCTACTAACTTCCATCATTCAGTTGAACTTGGATAGAACTCTAATACTGAATCAAAACTCTAAAACTGAATTAAAAACTTTCCTGTATTAATTATTTTGTATCATCTGGCCTGGTTTTTTAAACTGGATTCTAAGATCTATGAAAGGAAAGACTTTCTACAGTGACAAAGAAGTAGTAAGGACACCATAAATATCTGTAAGCTACATATAAATAAATGATGTTATTAACTAAAAAGGAATTTAAAAATCAGTTATGCAAAATAAGTAAAACAGGACTCATTTAGAAACACATTGTTAGAATTAGGTTATAGTGTTTTATATATTTGAAATATATCAATATTTCTTTTAAAAAATTATCCCATCTCTGGTTTTTTAAACTCAGACTGATTTTTTTTACCCAGTTCAAGTTTTACAGAATGCATAGTGTGTAATCTCCATTACATGTTAATAAGCATCATTGAGGAACATTTTACTTTGATAAAAGGGTGTAAATTACCCAGGTAACTCTTCTTGTGCATTAAATGTTACTCTAGTGACTTATAAAACTATTGCATCTCAAATACTCTGTTCTCAGCGGAATCAGGACTATTAAGTGGCATTTATCTCTCAATGTTCTCTCATTCCTGCCATGGGACTAGGTACTTTGGGGAGTATTCAGAGTGGGAAAGAAAAATCTTGATGATTTTTAAACTTGCAAAATGGTGTTTTCTGAGTGCCCCAGAGATACTATAAACATTGAGGTTGTTGGAGGGAAAAAAATGAAGCACAAGAACAAGGCACCAATTTATGAAAAGTCGGCATTACTTATCTGGAAAGTAAACTTTTAGTGCTTATGTGTCTCGCTGGAAGTAGGTTTAACATGCCACCTTCAAAATAAACTAACTTTAGAGATAGTTCAGAAAGGACATAGGGTGTCATAAAGATTACTGAGGACAGAGCTCTTATGCTCACACTTTGCTAGACCTAAATAGCTAGTTGTTTATATTTCTGAGATCTGAAAAAGAATCTCAAAGAAAATTTTTAATCACACTACAACAAAAAAGGACAGCTCTTGCTATTTATTTTTCGTATACTGTAAACCAATTTGCAAAAAACACAACTATTGTAAGAAATCTAAATTAATCTCTACTATTACAATCCACTACTGTCTTTGGTTTTAATCATTTAAGAGCATTACAACAGGTTGATTAAAGTTCACACTGCCTCTGAGCCACTCAGTTTGTTGGGCTCAGTTAGGTTTCTCATTTCTTAGAGGGATATCTTTCTATTTAAAAGCATATTTCAAATATTTAAGTACATGTTGCTTTATGGCTATTTATTCCCAAAGAGACTATGTTAGGTTAGATGTTTTGTAGTTGCTGTTGTAACTCACTAAAATAACAATGTCCATTTTCTTTAATTTTAAAATACTTATCCTACTAAAAAAATGAAGATACTTACTACCATTACACCTTCTAGGTGTCAAGCATAGTGCTAGGCATTTTATGTGTATTATTAGCTAATAAAATTTTCTTCCACGATGGGTGCTAATGTTGTCTTCCTTTTAAAGATGAGAAAACTATAGCTCAGAAAGTTTAGTTGTTGGGAAAACCCAGAATTTTTATTTGTAATTGTCTCACCATCTTTCCACTACCCTTTTTATCTGAAAGAAGCTCCTGATTTCCACTCTCTTTTTCCTTTTCTTTTCTTGGATAGAAAATAAGACAATTTATTTTACTTCCTTCTGATTATATAATAATTGGTGATTCCAGGACTTCTCTGGTGGGGCA
Organism: Balaenoptera physalus; assembly: GCF_965194825.1. Classification (NCBI taxonomy): domain Eukaryota; kingdom Metazoa; phylum Chordata; class Mammalia; order Artiodactyla; family Balaenopteridae; genus Balaenoptera; species Balaenoptera physalus. The sequence goes on along the minus strand of NC_138896.1, from coordinate 47,189,584 downwards.
GTGGATAAGAATCTGCTTACCAATGCAGGGGACATGTGTTCGATCTCTGGTCCTGGAAGATCCCACGTGCCACAGAGATACTAAGCCTGTGCACCACAACTACTGAGCCTGCGCGCCTGGAGCCTGTGCTCCACAAGAGAAGCCACCGTAAGGAGAAGCCCGAGCACCACAACGAAGATCCAACACAGCCAAAAATAAATAAAATTAAATCTTAAAAAACTAATAATAATAATTGGTGATTCCAACAACAAACAATTGATTAGCTTAATGAGGAGATTGTAGCTTTAATTTTGTTAGTAAAAATGTAGGCTGCTTGAAGTGAATTTGCTAAGGTGCAAATCTAGGTGTTTAAAGTGGAAGGCAGGGTTAACTGATCTGCTCTAAGCATTTTCAGATATTAATGGAATATTAGAACCTAATGGTTCAACAATTTCATCCACACAATTTGTATTGTCACTATATGTAATTACAGAGTTTATTGTTTTAAGATGCAAAGGGTAAAACAGAATAGTACTGAAAGAGAAATATGGATGATCAACATTTATTTTCAGAGATGAACATAATGAGTTATGTTCTAAGAAGAGTGAAATTTCAGTTCTCTATCATTTATGCTCTCTGGAAATTCAGGCAGCATCTGGGAAGCAATTACAGCTATTATCACTGTCACAAATTTTTAATTAGACATTCCCTGTTAGAAACAAGTAACACTTGAGATAACCCATTTAGAGAATAATAAAGGACTGTACTCCATTCCCAACTCTGGAGTTTTAAGACACACATGACAGGTACTCAGTAATTACTTATTGAATAAATTAATTAAATTTAAATATTTTACATCTTCATTTTGTACCCAGAAAGAAGACATAGACCTCCCTCAGATGGATCCCTTCAGTTTAAATGGAAGTCCCATGAGTCCTATAGCCAGGCATGCTTTTGAGTTCTAGTTCTGCCTCTTTCTTGTTGAAAGGCCTCTTTGGCAAGTCAGCAAGTCTCTTCATCTACATACTGATGGCACATTTTAATTGTCAGAAACCATTCTGAGCTTCTGACATGCATATCTAAATCCCTGTGAGACATTTCCTCAAGTGTCTCAAACTCAACTTTTTTCAAAACTAAACATCTTTTCCTCCATGCTACTTAATACTCTAAGTTTCCTATTTCAGTGAATAATGCTATTACCTACAACTTACCTAGTTATACATCAAAAACCCTTGACATCTTCTCAATTTTGCTCAATAGATGTAAGCGATCATCAAGCTTTTTCTTTTCTTCCTTAATATGTTTCACTCACCCATTTCTTCCTATCTCCACTAATCCTATTCCATGGCAAGCCATTATCCTCTTTGCCCAGAGTACTCAGCTACCTTGTTATCTTTTGTGTTTTTCCCTGATTTTAAGCATATATACACATATATGTATGTATATATGTATATATATGCCATAATGTATATGTGTTCTATTGTACATATGCATACATGAGTATATATATATTCCCTACTGTGTGTGTGTATATACATATGTGTGTATGTATACATTCCCTACTCTTCTCCACCTTCTTGAGAGAGGAACTTGTCCAAATACAATTGATTAGGCCTGTTCAGTTGCTCTTGTAGCATATTCAAGATCAAGTCCAAATTTTTTAACAAGGAATTCCACACAAGGCCTAACATGGTCTGAACCTTGACTTCATTTTAGACAATTAGAGTTGATGACTTTGGTGATCATCTAAAGTACAAGTATTCTATATTGCTTATTGAAAAAAAATTCTTGTGTTTCAAAATACAAGTAATGTTGCTGATAAATTTAAGACTTTAAAATCTTTTTCTCAAAAGGAAGGTCATCTTATTTTTGCATGGAAATGGACCAATTAGGAGAAGGTACCAGTAAAACAAACCAGTTTAAGGTTTCAAGTACAAAAGACCCAAACTTTAGATACCTGTTAAATTTTGGCAAATGAATGATTTCACTTCATTTAATATACTGAGGAAAAGGTTACATTTTCCCTAACAATGAGTAAATGCTTATTGATTAGATTTTTTGATCACTCACTATTTTGATTCATTTTAAGAATCATCATCATTTTAAGAATGATGATGATTTCTGGTAGTGCTCCCACAAGCCAGAGATGGGTTGGGTCTTTGGGACTTTTGAAGTGCTTCTCTTGGTTACTGGGGAACTTGTCCTAAATACCAAAATTTTCCTCAGAAGTGGTGAGATCCATTTTAGTCCTTGAAGATATTCTTAGGTGAAGTCCCTAAGCGGCTTTTGAAAGTATGTATTTCCAATTGGCTATCTGGACCATGAAACAAATAAAATCTATCTCCAAAGTCCAAGCTTAACATAAACAACAAATATGAATGTTTAAAATGTGGTACATATTGAAAATATAAATGGGTAAATTCAGAAAGACAGTTGATAAATATATGAATAATCTATAATGAGGAACATTGTAGAAACTTTGAGAAAAAATTCTGAAATACATTTGTGGCCCAATAGTTCGTGCTTGATATTTCTCTGTTAACTTAAATTCCGCACAATGGAATGTGTGTCTGTGGCCACGGCTGGTTTTTATAATATGAGAATTAAATCCTCTTCCAGTTTCATTTTTCAGTCTAGATTTGGAAATCCTGGGGCCATTTTTCTTAACTTTACTGCATTTTTATACATACCCTTGTTTAGTACCCCCAAACTTACTTCATGTATATACCTAATTTCCAAATAACAGCGTGGTTTTGCAATTTTATCTTCTGTGACTAAGATTAAGTTATTTGAATTACTGCTATTCTGTAAGCTCCAGGAGGGTTAAAAAAATGCCCAACAAACTTAAGGCTGTGCCAAGAAAGCATTCCAAGTAGTTTAACATGCAGTGAGTGTTTTTTACAAGCTTGTATATTCCCCGGTGAGGCCACCACAATTTGAAATAAGACTCACACTGTAATTTAAATATGCTGTGATTAGTATAACTCTCCTCTCCTTGGTGGTGGTGCTATTTATTTTTATTTTATTTTTTAATTTATTTTTTTACTTTTTATTTTATATTGGGCTATAGTTGATTTACAATATTGTGTTAGTTTCAGGTGTACAGCAAAGTGATTCAGTTAAATGTATACATATATCTATTATTTTTCAAATTCTTTTCCCATTTAGGTTGCTACATAATACTGATCAGAGTTCTCTTTGCTATACAGTACGTCCTTATTGGTCATCCATTTAAAATATAGCAATGTGTACATATTAATCCCAAACACCCCAACTATCCCTCCCCCTCACCCATCCCTCTGGTAACCATAAGTTCACTCTCTAAGTCTATGAGTCTGTTTCTATTTTGTAAAAAATTCATTTTTATCATTTTTTTAGATTCTGCATATAAGTGATATCATACGATATTTCTCTTTCTCTGCTGGACTTACTTCACTCAATGTGACAATCTCTAGGTCCATCCATGTTGCTGCAAATGGCATTATGTCATTGTTTTTAATGGCTGAGTAATATTCCATTGAATATATGTACCACATCTTCTTTATCCATTTCTCTGTTGATGGATATTTCAGTTGCTTCCATGTCTTGGCTATTGTAAAGAGTGCTGCAGTGAACATTGGGGTGCATATATCCTTTCAGACCATGTTTTCCTCTGGATACATGTCCAGGAGTGGGATTGCAGGGTCATATGGTAGTTGTATTTTTAGTTGCTTAAGGAACCTCCATACTGTTTTCCATAGTGGCTGCATCAATTTACATTCCCACCAACAGTGTAGGAGGGTCCTCTTCTCTCCACACCCTCTCCAGCATTTGTTGTTTGTGGATCTTTTGATGATACCCATTCTGCTGGGGTGAGGTGATATCTCATTGCAGTTTTGATTTGCATTTCTCTAATAATTAGTGATATTGAACATCTTTTCATTTGCCTCTAGGCCCTCTGTATGTCTTCTTTGGAGAGATGTCTATTTAGGTCTTCTGCCAGTTTTTGATTGAGTTGTTTGTTTTTATGATATTAAGCTGCATGAGCTGTTTGTAAATTTTGGAGACAAATCCCTTGTCAGTCACATCATTTGCAAGTATTTTCTCCCATTCTGTGGGTTGTCTTTTTGTTTTGTTTATGGTTTCCTTTGCTGTGCAAAAGCTTTTGAGTTTACTTAGGTCCCATTTGTTTATTTTTGTTTTTATTTCCGTTACTCTGGGAGACAGATCAAAAAAGATATTGCTGCGATTTATGTCAGAGAGTGTTTTTCCAAAATTTTCCTCTAAGAGTTTTACAGTATCCGGTCTCACATTTAGGTCTTTAATCCATTTTGAGTTTATTTTTGTGTATGGTGTTAAAGAATGTTCTAATTTCATTTTTTACATATAGCTGTCCAGTTCTCCCAGCACCATTTATTGAAGAGACTGTCTTTCCTCCATTGTATAGTCTTGCTTCCTTTGTTGTAGATTAATTTACCATAGGGCATGGGTTTATTTCTGGGCTTTCTTTCCTTTTCCATTTTTGTGCCAGTACCATACTGTTTTGATGACTATAGCTTTGTAGTATAGTCTGAAGTCAGGGACCCAGATTCATGCAGCTCCATTTTTCTTTCTCAAGATTGCTTTGGCTATTCGGGGTCTTTTGTGTCTCCATACAAATTTTAAGATTTTTTGTTCTAGTTCTGTGAGAAAATGTCATCGGTAATTTGATATGGATTGCATTGAATCTGTAGACTGCCTTGGGTCGAATAGTCATTTTGACAATACTGGTTCTTTCAATCCAAAAACATGGTGTATCTTTCCATCTGTTTGTGCCATCTTCGATTTCTTTCATCAGTGTCTTATAGTTTTTGGAGTACAGGTCTTTTGTCTCCTTAGGCAAGTTTATTCCTAGGTATTTTATTCTTTTTGATGTGATTCTTTTGTTTCCTATTGAAACAAACAATAGAATTGTTTCTTGAATTTCTCTTTCTGATCTTTTATTGCTTTTGTACAGAAATGCAACAGATTTTTGCATATTAATTTTGTATCCTGCAACATTACCAAATTCATTGATGAGCTCTAGTAGTTTACTGGTAGCATCTTTAGAATTTTCTATGTATCGGATCATGTCACCTGCACATAGTGACAGTTTTACTTCTTTTCCAATTTGGATTCCCTTTATTTCCTTTTCTTCTCTGATTGCCAGGGCTAGGACTTCCAAAACTATGTTGAATAAAAGTGGTGAGAGTGGACATCCTTGTCTTGTTCCTGATCTTGGAGGAAATGCTTTCAGCTTTTCACTGTTGAGTGTTGAGTATGATGTTAGCTGTAGGTTTGTCATATGTGACCTTTATTACATTGAGGTAGGTCCCCTCTATGTCCACTTTCTGGAGAGTTTTTATCATACATGAGTGTTGAATTTTGCCAAAAGCTTTTTCTGCATCTATTAAGACGATCAAATGGTTTTGACTCTTTGATTTGTTGATATGGTGTATCACACTGATTTCTGGTTATTGTAAAATTCTTGCATCACTGAGATAAATCTCATTTTAATGTATTGTTGGATTCAGACTGTTAGTATTTTGTTGAGGATTTTTGTGTGTATGTTCATCAGTGATATTGGCACGTAATTTTCTTTTTTTGTGGTACCTTTGTCTGGCTTTGGTATCAGGGTAAAGGTGGCTCATAGAATGAGTTTGGGAGTTTTCCTTCCTCTGCAATTTTTTGGAACAGTTTCAGAAGGATGGGTGTTAACTCTTCTCTAAAAATTTGATAGAATTCCCCTGTGAAGCCATCTGGTCCTGGACTTTTGTTTGTTGGGAGTTTTTAAATCACAGTTTCAATTTCAGTGCTTGTGAATTGTCTGTTCATATATTCTCTTTCTTCCTGGTTCAATCTTGTGAGATTGTACCTTTCCAAGAATCTGTCCATTTCTTCCAGGTTGTCTGTTTTATTGGCATACAGTTGCTCATAATATTCTCTTATAATCCTTTGTATTTCTGTGGTGTCTGTAGTAACTTCTCTTTTTTCATTCCTAATTTTATTGATTTGAGTCCTCTCCCTTTTTTCTTGATGAGTCTAGCTAAAAGTTTATCAATTTTCTTTACCTTTTCAAAGAACCAGCTTTTAGTTTCACTGATCTTTGTTACCGTTTTCTTCACCTCATTTATTTCTGCTCTGACCTTTATGATTTCTTTCCTTCTACTAACTTTAGTTTTTGTTTGTTCTTCTTTCTCTAGTTGCTTTAGGTGTAAGTTTAGGTTGTTTATTTGAGATTTTTCTTCTTTCCTGAGGTAAGATTTTATTGCTATAAACTTCCCTCTTAGAACTGCTTTTGCTGCATCCCAAAGGCTTTGGATTGTTGTACTTTCATTTTCATTTGTCGCCAGGTACTTTTTGATTTCCTCTTTGATTTCTTCAGTGATACATTGTTGTTTAGTAGCATATTGTTTAACCTCCACGTGCTTGTGATTTTTACATTTTTTTCTTGTAGTTTATTTCTAATCTTATAGCATTGTGGTCAGAAAAGTTGCTTGATATGATTTCAATTTTCTTAAATTTACCAAGGCTTGCTTTGTGACCAAGCATGTGGTCAATCCTGGAGAATGTTCCATGTGCATGTGAGATGAATGTGTATTCTGCTGCTTTTGGATGGAATGCTCTATAAGTTAAGTCCATCTGGTCTAATGTGTCATTTAAGGTCTGTGCTTCCTTACTGACTTTCTGTCTGGATAATCTGTCCATTGTTGTAAGTTGGGTGTTAAAGTCCCCCACTATTACTGTGTTACTATCAATTTCTCCTTTTATGGCTGTTAGTATTTGCATTATATATTGAGATGCTCCTATGTTGGGTGCATAGATATTTACAATTGTTATATCTTCTTCTTTCATTGATCCTTGATCATTATGTAGTGTCCTTCTTTGTCTCTTGTAATAGTCTTTATTTTAAAGTCTATTTTGTCTGATATGAGTATTGCTAGTCCAGCTTTCTTTAGATTTCTATTTGCATGGTATACATTTTTCCATCCCCTCACTTTCAGTCTGTATGTGTCCCTAGGCCTGAAGTTGGATCTCTTGTAGACAGCATATACACATGTCTTATTTTTGTATCCATTCAGCCAGTCTTTGTCTTTTGGTTGAAGAATTTAATCCATTTATATTTAAGGTAATTATCAATATGTATGTTCCTATTGCCATTTTAATTGTTCAGGGTTTGTTTCTGTAGGTCTTTTTTCTTTCCTTCCTCTCCTCTCTTGTGGTTTGATGACCATCTTTATTGTTGTGTTTGGGTTACTTTTTATTTGTCTGTGTGTATCTATTGTAGTTTTGGGGTTTGCTGTTCCCATGAGGTTTTGACATAGCAGTCTATATATGTACAAAGTTTTTTAAAGTTGCTGGTCTCTTTCCCACCTAGAGAATTTCCTTTAGCATTTGCTTCAGTGCTGGTCTGGTGGTGCTGAATTCTCTTAGCTTTTGCTTATCTGTGGAGCTTTTGATTTTGCCATCAAATTTGAATTAGAGCCTTGCTGGCTAGAGTATTCTTGGTTGTAGGTTCTTCCCTTTCATCACTGTAAATATATCACCCCACTCCCTTCTTGTCTGCAGAGTTTCTGCTGAGAAATCAGCCAATAACCTCATGGGAGTTCCCTTATATGTTATTTGTTGTTTTTCCCTTGTTGCTTTTAATATTTTTCTATGTCTTTAATTTTTGTCAATTTGATTGCTATGTGTCTTGGCTTGTTCCTTCATGGGTTTACCCTTCCTGGGACTCTCTGCTTCCTGGACTTGAGTGACAGTTTCCTTTCCCATGTTAGGTACATTTTCAGCTATTATCTCTTCAAGTATTTTCTCAGGACCTTTGTCTCTCTCTTTTCCTTCTGGGACCCCTATAATGTGAATATTGGTGTGTTTATTGTTGTCCCAGAGGTCTCTTAGACTGTCTTCATTTCTTTTCATTCCTTCTCCTTTATTCTGTTCCATGGTAGTGATTTCCACCATTCTGTCTTCCAATTCACTTATCCGTTCTTCTGCCTAAGTTATCCTCCTATTGATTCTTTCTAGTGTATTTTTCATTTCAATTATTGTATTGTTCATCTCTGTTTGTCTGTTCTTTAGTTCTTCTTGGTCTTTGTTAAATATTTCTTGCATCTTCTAGATCCTTGCCTCCATTCTTTTTCTGAGATCCTGGATCATCTTCACTATCATCATTCTGAAATCCTTTTCTGGAAGTTTGCCTATCTCCTCTTCACTTAGTTGTTTTTCTGGGGTTTTATCTTGTTCCTTCATCTGGAACATATTCCTCTGCCATTTCATTTTTTCTAACTTTCTCTGGTTGTGGTTTCCATTCTGCTGGCTGCAGGATTGTATTTCTTCTTGCTTCTATTGTCTGCCCTTTGGTGGATGAGGCTATTAAGAGGCTTGTGCAAGCTTCCTGATAGGAGGGACTGGGAGTGGGTAGAATTAGGTCTTGTCCCTCTGGTGGCAGGGCCCTGCTCAGTAAAACTTTAATCCACTTGTCTGCTCATGGATGGGGCTGTGTTCCCTCCCTGATAGTTGTTTGGCCTGAGGCAATCCAGCACTGGAGCATGCAGGCTGTTTGGTGAGGTTAATGGTGATCTCCAGGAGGGCTCACACCAATGAGTACTTCCCAGATCTGGTGCTGCCAGTGTCTTTGTCCCTGCAGTGAGCCACAGCCACCCCCCCACCTCTGCAGGAGACCTTCCAACACTAGCTGGTAGCACCAACACCAGTGTCTTATGGGGTCACTGCTTTCTTCCCCTGGGTCCTGGTGCACACAAGACTTTGTGTGTGCCCTCCAAGAATGGAGTTTCTGTTTCCCCCAGTCCTGTGAAAGTCCTGAAATCAAACCCCGCTGGCTTTCAAAGCCAGATTCTCTGGGGACTCCTCCTCCTGTTCCTGGACCCCCAGGCTGGGAAGACTGATGTGGGGCTCAGAACTTTCACTCCTGTGGGATAACTTCTGTGGTATATTTGTTTTCTAGTTTGTGGGTTGCCCAAGCAGTGGGTATGGGATTTGATCTTATTGTGATTGTGCCCCTCCTATCATCTTGTTGTGGCTTCTTATTTATCTTTGGATGTAAGGTGTCTTTTTTTGGTAGGTTTCAGCATTTTTTTTTGTCAATGGTTGTTCAGCAGTTAGTTGTGATTTTGGTGTTTTTGTCAGAAGAGGGTGAGCTCACATCCTTCTACCCCACCATCTTGAGCTAATCAGCTGGTGCTATTTATTTTTAAACTGTCTAGTCTGTTTAACCCCTACCCTGAACATTTTACATGTTATCATATTTAATAATAGTTTGATTCTATGTGTACTATTGCATTTCTAATTATCACCCTTTGATTATCATCCCTTACAAATTGCATATGTAGTTTGAAATTTTAACTTATATTTTATTCTTCACTCTGCTGTACAATATCTGGCTGCTGTAGACAAATAAAGGTAAGCTCTTAATATTTTAAATTAAGTATGTAACTTTCTTCTCTCTTTGGAGTTAAGATCCCATCTAAATAAAAAGGAAATAAATAACCCAGTTAGAAAGATTTCCAAAAAAACAATGGCAAATGATAATTCGACACAATGTAGAAGCTTCTCTAACGTGTGCCAAAACAATACTTCAATTATTGTTGAATAAAATTCTGAATCGATCAAAACCTGCAGAATTCGGTCATAGACCTTTTCTTTTGAAATGCATGTAAGGGCTTTATGAGAAATAATGCAAGGAAGAATAAGAATGATGATATAAAATAATATTTTATGATCCTCTTCTCAAAGAAGTCCAATAACGTCTTTAATTCAGTGAAGACAGTGGGCTTGGTGGCATACCTTTGTAGACAGAGACTGAACCTGTAGTTTCTGGATTTCCTTACACACGCCACCCCCCACTCCCACTCACAACATCTGTCATTTCTATACTTGATAATAGAAATGAGCCCAGATTGTATTCTCAGACCAACTACAAGTTTTGGGAGTTAAAAATACAAATCAGGGGGCCTCGGGAAGATGGCGGAAGAGTAAGACGCGGAGATCACCTTCCTTCCCACAGATACAGTAGAAATACATCTACACGTGGAACTGCTCCTACAGAACACCCACTGAACGCTGGCAGAAAACGTCCGACCTCCAAAAAGGCAAGAAACTCCCCCCGTACTTGGGTAGGGCAAAAGAAAAAAGAAATAACAGAGACAAAAGAATAGGGACGGCACCTGCACCAGTGGGAGGGAGCCGTGAAGGAGGAAAGATTTCCTCGCACTAGGAGCCCCTTCGCGGGCAGAGACTGCGGGTGCTGGAGGGGGGAAGCTTCGGAGCCACGGAGGAGAGCGCAGCCACAGGGGTGCGGAGGGCAAAGCGGAGAGGTTCCCGCACGGAGGCTCGGCGCCGAGCAGCACTCTCCAGCCCGAGAGGCTTGTCTGCTCACCCGCCGGGGTGGGCGGGGCTGGGAGCTGAGGCTCGGCTTCGGTCAGATCGCAGGGAGAGGACTGGGGTTGGCGGCGTGAACACAGCCTGAAGGGGTTAGTGCACCACAGCTAGCCGAGAGGGAGTCCGGGAAAAAGTCTGCAGCTGCCGAAGAGGCAAGAGACTTTTTCTTCCCTCTTTGTTTCCTGGTGCGCGAGGAGAGGGGATTCACAGCGCCGCCTAAACGAACTCCAGAGACGGGCGCGAGCCGCAGCTACCAGCGCGGATCCCACAGCAACAGGAGCGCAGAGGGAAAAACGGAGAGATTCCCGCACAGAGGATCGGCGCCGAGCAGCACTCAGCAACCCAAGAGGCTTGTCTGATCCCCCGCCGGGGCGGGCGGGGCTGGGAGCTGAGGCTTGGCTTCGGTCGGATCACAGGGAGAGGACTGAGGCTGGCGGCATGAACACAGCCTGAAGGGATTAGCGCACAACAGCTGGCTGGGAGGGAGACCGGGAAAAAGTCTGCAGCTGCCGAAGAGGCAAGAGACTTTTTCTTGCCTCTTTGTTTCGCGGCGCGCAAGGAGAGGGGATTCAGAGCGCCGCCTAAACGAACTCCAGAGAAGGGCGCGAGCCGCGGCGATCAGCGCGGATTCCACAGCAACAGGGTCGCAGAGGAAAAAACGGAGAGACTCCCGCACAGAGGCTCGGCGCGGAGCAGCACTCACCAGCCCGAGAGGCTTGTCTGCTCGGCGGGCGGGGCTGGGAGCTGAGGCTCGGGCTTCGGTCGGATCGCAGGGAGAGGACTGGGGCTGGCGGCGTGAACACAGCCTGAAGGGGTTAGCGCACCACAGCTGGCTGGGAGGGAGACCGGGAAAAGGTCTGCAGCTGCCGAAGAGGCAAGAGACTTTTTCTTGCCTCTTTGTTTCGCTGAGCGCAAGGAGAGGGGATTCAGAGTGCCGCCTAAACGAACTCCAGAGAAAGGCGCGAGCCACGGCGATCAGCACGGACCCCAGAGACGGGCGTGAGACGCTGGGGCTGCTGCTGCCGCCTCCAAAAAGCCTGTGTGTGAGCACAGGTCACTCTCCACATTGCCCCTCCCGGGAGCCTGTGCAGCCCGCCACTGCCAGGGTCCCGTGATCCGGGGACAAGTTCCCCGGGAGACCGCACTGCCCGCCTCAGGCTGGTGCAACGTCACGACGGCCTCGGCCGCCGCAGGCTCACCCCGCCTCCTCTGTACACCTCCCTCCCAGCGGCCTGAGTGAGCCAGAGCCCCCGAAGCAGCTGCTCCTTTAACCCCGTCCTGTCTGGGGGGGGAATAGACGCCCTCAGGCGACCTACACACAGAGGCGGGTCCAAATCCAAAGCTGAACCCCAGGAGCTGTGCGAACAGGGAAGATAAGGGGAAATCTCTCCCAGCAGCCTTAGAAGCAGCGGATTAAAACTCCACAAACACTTGATGTGCCTGCATCTGTTGAATACCTGAATAGACAACGAATCATCCCAAATTCAGGAGGTGGACTTTGGGAGCAGGATATATTAATTTTTCCCCTTTTTCTTTTATTTGTGAGTGTATATGTATATGCTTCTGGGTGCGATTTTGTCTGTATAGCTTTGCTTTACAATAGCTTTATTTTACTTCACTATATTATAGCCTCTTTCTTTCTTTCTTTCTTTCTTTCTATTTTTTTTCCCTTTTACTCTGAGCCGTGTGGACGAAAGGCTCTTGGTGCTCCAGCCAGGCATCAGGGCTGTGCCACTGAGGTGGGAGAGCCAATTTCAGGACACTGGTCCACAAGAGACCTCCCAGCTCCACGTAATACCAAACGGCAAAAATCTCTCAGAGATCTCCATCTCAACATCAAGACCCAGCTTCACTCAACGGCCAGCAAGCTACAGTGCTGGACACCCTATGCCAAACAACTAGCAAGACAGGAACACAGCCCCATCCATTGGCAGAGAGGCTGCCTAAAATCATAATAAGGCCACAGACACCCCAAAATACACCACCAGACGTGGATGTGCCCACCAGAAAGACAAGATCCAACCTCATCCACCAGAGCTCAGGCACTAGTTCCCTCCACCAGGAAGCCTACACAACCCACTGAACCAACCTTAGCCACTGGGGACAGATACCAAAAACAACAGGAACTACGAACCTGCAGCCTGTGAAAAGGAGACCCCAAACACAGTAAGATAAGCAAAATGAGACGACAGAAAAACACACAGCAGATGAAGGAGCAGGGTCAGAACATACCAGACTTAACAAATGAAGAGGAAATAGGCAGTCTACCTGAAAAAGAATTCAGAATAATGATAGTAAGGATGATCCAAAATCTTGGAAATAGAATAGGTAAAATGCAAGAAACATTTAACAAGGACGTAGAAGAACTAAAGAGGAACCAAGCAATGATGAAAACCACAATAAATGAAATTAAAAATACTCTAGATGGGATCAATAGCAGAATAACTGAGGCAGAAGAAAGGATAAGTGACCTGGAAGATAAAATGGTGGAAATAACTACTGCAGAGCAGGATAAAGAAAAAAGAATGAAAAGAACTGAGGACAGTCTCAGAGACCTCTGGGACAACATTAAACGCACCAACATTCGAATTATAGGGGTCCCAGAAGAAGAAGAGAAAAAGAAAGGGACTGAGAAGATATTTGAAGAGATTATAGTTGAAAACTTCCCTAATATGGGAAAGGAAATAGTTAATCAAGTCCTGGAAGCACAGAGAGTCCCATACAGGATAAACCCAAGGAGAAACACACCAAGACACATATTAATCAAACTGTCAAAAATTAAATATAAGGAAAACATATTAAAGGCAGCAAGGGAAAAAAAACAAATAACACACAAGGGAATCCCCATAAGGTTAACATCTGATCTTTCAGCAGAAACTCTGCAAGCCAGAAGGGAGTGGCAGGATATACTTAAAGTGATGAAGGAGTAAAACCTACAACCAAGATTACACTACCCAGCAAGGATCTCATTCAGATTCGATGGAGAAATTAAAACCTGTACAGACAAGCAAAAGCTGAGAGAGTTCAGCACCACCAAACCAGTTTTACAACAAATGCTAAAGGAACTTCTCTAGGCAAGAAACACAAGAGAAGGAAAACACCTACAATAACAAACCCAAAACATTTAAGAAAATGGGAATAGGAACATAATATCGATAATTACCTTGAATGTAAATGGATTAAATGCTCCCACCAAAAGACACAGGCTGGCTGAATGGATACAAAAACAAGACCCATATATATGCTGTCTACAAGAGACCCACTTCAGACCTAGAGACACATATAGACTGAAAGTGAGGGGATGGAAAAAGATATTCCATGCAAATGGAAATCAAAAGAAAGCTGGAGTAGCAATTCTCATATCAGACAAAATAGACTTTAAAATAAAGACTATTACAAGAGACAAAGAAGGACACTATATAATGATCAAGGGATCGATCCAAGAGGAAGGTATAACAATTGTAAATATTTATGCACCCAACATAGGAGCACCTCAATACATAAGGCAAATACTAACAGCCATAAAAGGGGAAATCGACAGCAACACAATCATAGTAGGGGACTTTAACATCCCACTCTCACCAATGGACAGATCATCCAAAATGAAAATAAATAAGGAAACACAAGCTTTAAATGATACATTAAACAGGATGGACTTAATTGATATTTATAGGACATTCCACCCAAAAAAAACAGAATACACATTTTTCTCAAGTGCTCATGGAACATTCTCCAGGATAGATCATATCTTGGGTCACAAATCAAGCCTTGGTAAATTTAAGAAAATTGAAATTGTATCAAGTATCTTTCCAACCACAACGCTATGAGACTAGATATCAATTACAGGAAAAGATCTGTAAAAAATACAAACACATGGAGGCTACACAATACATTACTTAATAACGAAGTGATCACTGAAGAAATCAAAGGGGAAATCAAAAAATACCTAGAAACAAATGACAATGGAGATACGACGAACCAAAACCTATGGGACGCAGCAAAAGCAGTGCTAAGAGGGAAGTTTATAGCAATACAAGCCTACCTCAAGAAACAGGAAACATCTCGAATAAACAACCTAACCTTGCACCTAAAGCAATTAGAGAAAGAAGAACAAAAAAACCCCAAAGCCAGCAGAAGGAAAGAAATTATAAAGATCAGGTCAGAAATAAATGAAAAAGAAATGAAGGAAACAATAGCAAAAATCAATGAAACTAAAAGCTGGTTCTTCGAGAAGATAAACAAAATTGATAAACCATTAGCCAGACTCATCAAGAGGAAAAGGGAGAAGACTCAGATCAATAGAATTAGAAATGAAAAAGGAGAAGTAACCACTGACACTGCAGAAATACAAAAGATCATGAGAGATTACTACAAGCAACTCTATGCCAATAAAATGGACAACCTGGAAGAAATGGACAGATTCTTAGAAATGCACAACCTGCCGAGACTGAACCAGGAAGAAATAGAAACTATGAACAGACCAATCACAAGCACTGAAATTGAAACTGTGATTAAAAATCTTCCAACAAACAAAAGCCCAGGACCAGATGGCTTCACAGGCGAATTCTATCAAACATTTAGAGAAGACCTAACACCTATCCTTCTCAAACTCTTCCAAAATATTGCAGAGGGAGGAACACTCCCAAACTCATTCTATGAGGCCACCATCACCCTGATACCAACACCAGACAGAGATGTCACAAAGAAAGAATACTACAGGCCAATATCACTGATGAACATAGATGCAAAAATCCTCAACAAAATACTAGCAAACAAAATCCAACAGCACATTAAAAGGATCATACACCATGATCAAGTGGGGATTACCCCAGGAATGCAAGGATTCTTCAATATACACAAATCAATCAACGTGATACACCATACTAACAAACTGAAGGAGAAAAACCATATGATCATCTCAGTAGATGCAGAGAAAGCTTTCGACAAAATTCAACACCCACTTATGATAAAAACCCTGCAGAAAGTTGGCATAGAGGGAACTTTCTTCAACATAATAAAGGCCATATATGACAAACCCACAGCCAACATTGTCCTCAATGGTGAAAAACTGAAACCATTTCCACTAAGATCAGGAACAAGACAAGGTTGCCCACTCTCACCACTATTATTCAACATAGTTTTGGAAGTGTTAGCCACAGCAATCAGAGAAGACAAAGAAATAAAAGGAATCCAAATCGGAAAAGAAGAAGTAAAGCTGTCACTGTTTGCAGATGACATGGTACTATACATAGAGAATCCTAAAGATGCTACCAGAAAACTCCTAGAGCTAATCAATGAATTTGGTAAAGTAGCAGGATACAAAATTAATGCACAGAAATCTCTTGCATTTCTATACACTAATGACGAAAAATCTGAAAGTGAAATTAAGAAAACACTCCCATTTACCATTGCGACAAAAAGAATAAAATATCTAGGAATAAACCTACCTAAGGAGACAAAAGACCTGTATGCAGAAAATTATAAGACACTGATGAAAGAAATTAAAGATGATACAAATAGATGGAGAGATATACCATGTTCCTGGATTGGAAGAATCAACATAGTGAAAATGACTCTACTACCCAAAGCAATCTACAGATTCAATGCAATCCCTATCAAACTACCACTGGCATTTTTCACAGAACTAGAACAAAAAATTTCACAATTTGTATGGAAACACAAAAGACCCGGAATAGCCAAAGCAATCTTGAGAACGAAAAATGGAGCTGCGGGAATCAGGCTCCCTGACTTCAGACTGTATTACAAAGCTTCAGTAATCAAGACAGTTTGGTACTGGCACAAAAACAGAAATATAGATCAATGGAACAGGATAGAAAGCCCAGAGATAAACCCACACACATATGGGCACCTTATTTTTGATAAAGGAGGCAAGCATATACAGTGGAGAAAAGACAGCCTCTTCAATAAGTGGTGCTGGGAAAATTGGACAGGTACATGTAAAAGTATGAAAATAGAACACTCCCTGACACCATGCACAAAAATAAACTCAAAATGGATTAAAGACCTAAGTGTAAGGGCAGACACTATCAAACTCTTAGAGGAAAACATAGGCAGAACACTCTATGACATACATCACAGCAAGATTCTTTTTGACCCAGCTCCCAGAGAAATGGAAATAAGAACACAAATAAACAAATGGGACCTAATGAAACTTAAAAGCTTTTGCACAGCAAAGGAAACCATAAACAAGACCAAAAGACAACCATCAGAATGAGAGAAAATATTTGCAAATGAAGCAACTGACAAAGGATTAATCTCCACGATTTACAAGCAGCTCATGCAGCTCAATAACAAAAAAACGAACAACCCAATCCAAAAATGGGCCGAAGACCTAAATAGACATTTCTCCAAAGAAGATATACAGATGGCCTACAGACACATGAAAGAATGCTCAACATCATTAATCATTAGAGAAATGCAAATCAAAACTACAATGAGATATCATCTCACACCGGTCAGAATGGCCATCATCAAAAAATCTAGAAACAATAAATGCTGGAGAGGGTGTGGAGGAAAGGGAACACTCTTGCACTGTTGGTGGGAATGTAAATTGATACAGCCACTATGGAGAACAGTATGGAGGTTCCTTAAAAAACTACAAATAGAACTACCATACGACCCAGCAATCCCACTACTGGGCATATACCCTGAGAAAACCATAGGTCAAAAAGAGTCATGTACCAAAATGTTCATTGCAGCTCTATTTACAATAGCCAGGACATGGAAGAAATCTAAATGTCCATCGACAGATGAATGGATAAAGAAGATGTGGCACATATATACAATGGAATATTACTCAGCCATAAAAAGAAATGAAATGGAGGTATTTGTAATGAGGTGGATGGAGTTAGAGTCTGTCATACAGAGTGAAGTAAGTCAGAAAGAGAAAAACAAGTATAGTATGCTAACACATATATACGGAATCTAAGGGAAAAAAAAAAAAAAAAAAAGGCCATGAAGAACCTAGTGGCAAGACGGGAATAAAGACACAGACCTACTAGAGAATGGACTTGAGGATATGCGGAGGGGGTGGGGTGAGATGTGACAGGGTAAGAGAGTGTCATGGATATATATACACTACCAAATGTAAAATAGATAACTAGTGGGAAGCAGCCGCATAGCACAGCGAGATCAGCTCGGTGCTTTGTGGCCACCTAGAGGGATGGGATGGGGAGGGTGGGAGGGAGGGAGATGCAAGAGGGAAGAGAAATGGGAACATATTGTATATGTATAACTGATTCACTTTGTTATAAAGCAGAAGCTAACACACCATTGTAAGGCAATTATACTTCAATAAAGATGTTAAAAAAAAAAAAAATACAAATCAGACTTTAAACTCAGCAGAATGCTACCTTGGCTGCTTGACCAGCTCTGGCTCCCTCTGATTTTGCCCCACAAGCCTCTGCCTGCTTTCTCAGATTGGTGCCCTCATCTCAACACCTGTGTGAAAACAATTTTGGCCACCTTTGTCCCTGGTTACCACAAGGTAACCTTTAAACTCTGGAATTTCCTAGAGTAATTGGAGTGTCTTGGTTATGAATGGTGGACCCCTCTGACCACACCTGACCTGATAGTTTATGCTAACAAGATGACTCAGGATGGGGGGTGGTCATGCTAGAAAGACCAACTATGAGATTAGAGGGTTTGGGCTTTTACCATGTGATACCAGCCCACCCTGGGGAGGATAGAAGGCTGGAGATAAGATGATCTAATCATTCATGCCTACATAATAAAACAATGATAAAAAAAACTCTGGGCACTGATATTTACATAAACTTCCCTGGTTGGCAATACTTTTGATTGCTACACATCAGTGTTGCCTGGAGGATAACACTGCCCTGAAGGTTTTGAAAGCTTCACATTTGGGATCCTTCCAGACCTTGCCCTACGTGTCTCTCTCTTTGCTGGTTTTGCTCTCTATCTTATTGTTATAATAAAGTTAACTGTAAGTATATCACTTTCCTTAGTTCTATGAGTTATTCTGGCAAATTATCAAACCTAAGTAGGTAGTGGGAACCTCCAAATTTGTAGCCAGCTCGTCAGAAGTAAGGGTGACCTGGGGTAACCCAAACTTGTGTCTGTGTGTAAAGTAAGGACACTTTTGTGGAGAACTGTGCCCTTAACTGGCGAAGTTTGGCCTGACTCTGGGCACCCACTCTAGTCTCTTTGTTTGCTCTTCCTGGTCTTCTCAACAACCTGAATCTTAGCTCTCTGCCCATGACTGGACCGATCCCTCCTGGAACTTCCAAACGCTGAAAGCCTCCTGGGTGGCTGTCAGTCCCCTGAGACTGAGGGGGCTGCCCCTGAAATCTTCCTTGACAATGACCAGACACCAGAGAGATTGACCTAATTTTTTTTTCTTCTTCTTGGCACGTCTTACAACTGAGCTAAATGTTTGATAAGGTACCAGTATAAGTAATTTGTTCAATACAAAAAGACATCAGTTATTAGTCAATCAGTTATTAGTCATCAATAATTATAATTACATTTTCAACTGGCATAGTTTTTCAGCAATTCATATATATCAGTTCCCATTGAGTCATTCAATAAATTATAACATATTTGATAAATGAAGTGTAGCACATTTATTTCAGAACAATGTATCTTAGTCTTTTTTTTTTTTTTTAATCCATGCCCTCTTTTAATAAACATAAAATCTCCCTAAACTCTGGAAATTCTATGAAGGTACACTAAGGTGGCATAGCTCCTGTATATATATCTTCCTAGTTGGTGTATTTCCACGTTGGCAAGAAAATGTTCTCCCAGCTTTTAATTTTGTACTCTATACTTTGTGTTTCTTAAAAAATTATTTTTGTACATTCAAAATACAAATCTATATCATATTGAATATATTTTTTGTACATGATCAGTTCATTCCAAGATTCTGACAATAAATCACTCAACTTTTGCCTCCCAATCAGTTAAAATGATTGTATTATTAACTCAGCAGAAAGTTAAGTAATGAAAGAACTTTCCTATGACTTGATTTATTGGCTCAAGAGAGTTGTTAAATGCATGTGGATTATAATTTTTTGTGGACTTTCGATTGGGTGAATTTTAGACAAAATCAAATTTGAGATTTAACTGTTTAAACACACTTGTTCAAAAAGGCACTAAGTTTGTTCAAAAAAGGGCTATATTTTATTTTCCATTATTTAAACTTATAGTTTTTTTTAATGAATTTAAAATGCCTGGTTCTATAACACAATGTTTATTTATAAAATCTCCACTGTTCTAAAAGTACACTGTACATAACTTGTGTGTTGCCTTCAAGAATGCAGATGGCTGGCACAGTTTTGACCTTTCATATTAAGACTGTAGGCCGCTTATCAGCATGCTCCCATGTATCCATCTAAAACTTATTCTCAACCAGAGCATCCAGGAAGACCACCCAGGAACTTTTAACTGATGCCTAGTTCTCATCTTCAAAGATTATGATAGAGCTGAATTGGGATGGTAACTGGACACTGGTATTTCTTCGAAATTCACCAGGTGATTTGAAAATGTATAATTAAGGTTAAGAATCTCTGATCTAAAATACTGAAACGCCGATTCCAGTATTACCTAAAATTGTTGAACTCAGGAGTGCATGATTCAAAATAAAATTGAAACCACTGTTAAGTACATCTAACTTCAAATGAGCAACGCAAGCAATGAAGTGGTGGTGCCTTGTTCATTTTGGCTGTTTCTTGCTGAAGCAAGATAATCTGAATTTATTATCAAAACTAGCAGGATTAGATATCCATTTCATTGCAACCTCTGAAATAGTAAAGAGCAGAAAATTAGCTTCTCCTTAAGGTAAGTTTACAACTGGATATTAAAATACTTCAGAAGCACAATTTCTTTAGTTCTTCTTTCATTAAAAATAAAGTTTAGGGCTTCCCTGGTGGAGCAGTGGTTGAGAATCTGCCTGCTAATGCAGGGACACGGGTTCTCACCCTGGTCTGGGAAGATCTCACATGCCGCGGAGCAACTAGGCCCGTGAGCCACAACTACTGAGCCTGTGCGTCTGGAGCTTGTGCTCCGCAACAAGAGAGGCCGCGACAGTGAGAGGCCCGCGCACCGCGATGAAGAGTGGCCCCCGCTGGCTGCAACTAGAGAAAGCCCTCTCACAGAAATGAAGACCCAACACAGCCAAAAATAGATAAATAAATAAATAAGATTTCATTAAAAAAAATTAAAAAATAAAGTTTAAAAATCTATATTAAAAGTTAAATTGAATAAATCACAGTGATATTTTTCTCAGTATTTCTCAATAACAACTTCGATATTAATCCTATGATAAATACTTTGTATACACTACTATTAAAAATGACTGATAAATTCTTGCCCATATTAAGAAAACTCATCTCCATTTGTAAAATCAATTTCCTCAAATTTCTATTTCTATTTACTATTGCAAATGAACTGTGTTTGCTCTTGAATAACATGGTGGCATGATTGCCAGGTAGCTTCATTTTCCTTTGCTGTTTTCACAGCTTAATCAAAGCAGGACTTATTTTCACATGGGGATAATAATCATTCCAGTTCATCATCACAAAATGAATGCATTTGTGTTCTGCAATCAACTTGAAGTGAGGCACTCAAATGCCCTAGAATAGGGTACAAAAATTCTTTTTGCTTTCATTCATTTCAAGACAGTGTATTATATTACCCTCCTTGATTCCACACACCTGTCATCTAAAATGTCACTACAGAATAGACCTATAATTAGCTCTTCAGTTCATACATTAAATACATTTTAATAAACAGCTCTCTTCTCTGAGAAGAGAATATTACTGTCCATTCTTAGCTATCAATCTCAGATTACAGGGTGTTTCTTATTTGAAGTATTGATAAGACAAGCTGATCTGTACACCCTTATTGAATTATGAGCTATTCAGACTTATCCAAAACAATTATAATGACTCTGATAAGGTAGGAAATATTTTAAAACTGCAAAAACTGATTTGGGATTTCTGTAAGTCAAATATTCATGTTCCAAAAAGAAGTTTAAGTTATCAGAAATTTAATACTTAAATATTAATTTAATAATATTTTAACATCAATGAAATGTTTAATAATCATAATACATTAAATAATATAAGTAAATTATTATATATTATATTGTATATATGAAGTAAATATAATTGTATCATATTTTCATACTAATATTTATTTAAAATACTTAATATTTAAAATTTTATATTTACATCATTGTAAGAAAATGGTTTAATATTCAATATTAAATTGTACAAAAATAATTTGAATAATTTAATTGCAATGAAGCCCAAAGGGATACATGATATCCACAGAAGTCAGCGTATTTGTTACTTCACCGTGAATTATGGGCCCAAAAGAGACAAATACAGTTTCAATCTGGTGACACACGAAACATGATGTATAAAGATTCAGATTGAAGTGTCACACTGAATGACTGGATTTTTACTTCTACTGGTTTATTTCAAACTATTTTTGAAGGAATCCTGAATGAGAGATTCCATCCATGAGTCTTTTGAATGCAGGATACCGTTCTTCTGGAGAGCATTCCCTGTTCCTCTCCCACAGCTCTTTCCTCAAGCCTGAGCAGCAGAGGAGGTTCTGGGGCAGCTGATTGTGAGCCTCCTCACATACTGTCTAAGTCTGGGTGTTGCCAGGAAACTGAGAATTGGGGCTGTTTGTTTTATAAAAATACAGATCTGTATCCATGACACAACCAAAATGTAACAGAGAGGAATTAGTAATTCAAAATATAAGTGAATAAGCAGAGATGCAAGATTTACATTTTGAAGTAAATGTTATTAATTTAAAAGATTGTGCACAGTTCATTAAAGATAAGCTACAAATGGATACTTGTTAACATGTGAGGTATGGAAAATTAGTGAAAAACATCAATCTATAATTGACATGAGTGGGTCCTCAAATCACTGCTCCACATACATATTTAAATGTTATCATCTGCCCATTTGGACGTGACAGGCTGAGCAACCTATGGAGCAAGAATCCTGAACTTAAAGTTCCCTTTACATAATCACCTAATACCAAAATCTGAGGGCATATAATGCATATTAATTTAATTAGGCTTTATGATGCTGAGCTCTTACTATTTCTCATCATTTGACTTAGTCCTTTTTCTATTTTCTGTATAGAATATGGGAACATGGACACTCCCCAAATTTAAACTTCATGACTATATGGATTGACATGCAAGCAGTTTCTTTATTTTCTGGTCATATAAAAGGAGTGTCCCTTTTCAAATATACATATTTATGGTTAATTATAATGGCACATATGAAAATATATTAAATTCTGCATTTTGTCAAGGTATTATCCTAATGATTAAGAACTGAAAAAAGAAACTTTTATTTTATGGTGGAAAAATCTTATAGGAATTTTTATAAAGCAGTCTATATTGTGTTTTCTTTTTAAATAAGATGTGTATCATGATAGATTTAAAAATTGGTAAAATATATAACAGTAAAGAATGAGTAAATATAGGAGTGTAATTTAAATTTCCTTTTTTAACCTAAATTTTCTATAGTGTATGTGTATTATTTTTAGAGTAAGAAAAAAATAACTTATTTTTAGATTAATCATACCTATGTATCCACTTAGATTTCTTAACACCTGTGGCAAAAAAAAATTTAAAAAAATTCTAAAAATATATAATTACTTTCACATGTGCATCATTTAAAACAGTCGCTTTTGTTCAGAGTTCCTGACTGCATTCTGTGGCCCAGTGTAGCAGAGATGAGTCACAGTGAGCAGAGAGGATTATGGGGCAATGGAAGGGGCCCTGGGCTGCTGGTGGAAGGGGCCCTGACTTGTGAGCAGCCTCCTTGCTGAACTCCACTGTTTTCTATGAGCTGCACCATGAAAAAATGTTGCAACGTGTTGTTTAGATTTATTTGCCTCTGTCCCTGGAATGTCACCTCCTGACCCCAACAAAATAAATAAATAAATTCTTTCCTGAATAATTACCCTTCTGACATGAAAATCAAGAAGCGCTTTCCAAATCAGAATGCATAGAGGGCTGATATATCAACACTTACAAAATGAAACCATCTTGAATGTGAAGTGTATTCTTGACTTAATGCTTGCTCAATGATGCCAGAAAATGGCCACAGGTCCTGGTGGCCAAAGAAAAAGGCAAGACCCTAAAGCGAAGTCTACTTGTAGGCATAAATGTGTTTAATCTTTCAACATTAAGAATATGGCCAATTTGGCTGAAATTTTAGGTAATAAAAGTTATTACTTAAAAATTCCTGCCTAATATAATTCTTACTCTGTCCAGACAGTCAAACCACTATCCACATTTTATTCATTACTTTATTGAAAAGATTTATCAACTGCTTTCTGTGTGCAGAGAATTGCTTGTTGGTAAATTTTAATTTAACCCAGAATGAAAGCTAGTGCTTATGAGCAAGTGTAGCTTATAAAGTGATAGAGCTTGTTTGTCTCTAGACTTGGCAGCAGCAGAAGAGCTAAACACCCAGGAAAGCACACAATAGTTGACAGAAGTGAGCCCAGCTCTCCTTACGATGACTCCTGCATCTTCATTAGAAGGTCTGAGAAGTAATAGCTTGTATTCACACATTTTTCCCTATTGCCTTAATTACATGGCATTAACATTTTAAATGTAAATAATTGAGAAATAGATGGCCTACATGGGAAAAGAATCTAAAAAAAAAAAAAAGTGGATATATGTATATGTATAACTGATTCACATTGCTGTACACCTGAAACTAATAAAACATTGTAAATCAACTATACTCCAATAAAAATTTTTTAAAAAAACAAGAAAGAATAAAGAAATATGACAACTAAATGCAATGTGGTACTCTGGATTGAACCGTGGGACAGAAAGAAAATATTGATGGGAAAAGTAGTAAAATCTAAATAAACTCTGGAGTTTAGTTAAAAAAATAAAAAAAGAAATCTCATACCCTATTACCAACTATGCAGTCAGATATCATCAAACTCATCCCTGCCATTGATTTCAGTGCATGTAATTCTGTAAAGTAAAGCTCATAGGGGATTTTTCCTCAAATTTATGTGCCATGTGTAAAAAACAATGACTGTATTTTGCAAATAAAAATTCCATTTAAAAAAGTGATTTATAAATAATAATATATCTTCTCATTAGAATGTAAGCTTTAAGTGATTGTTCACTGCAGTATCTCCAGGATTGAGAACAATGACTTACATGTGTTAGCCATTAAATAAATATCTGTTATGTGAGTAATGTTCTCTGACCTTCTACTGAATCACATGGTTTATAGTCTGGCACAATTTTTATATGTAGGAATATGTTTCTCAACAGTAGACAGCAGGAAGCAGGGAGGGACAATATCTATCGTGTACACCATCATATTCCTGGAGACTGACAATACCTTTGTGCACAAAAGACAAATGTGCATTTTTACTATAAAATGGAGATAAAATACTTCAAATTTCAATATATTATAAAGAAAAAAATAAGAAAATATATGTAGGTACTCAGCTTATGGATAGAAGCGATTGTGATGGTGGCTTATTTTTATGCTCCTACTTCTGAGTTGGCCTCATGAAAGTCACCAGAGAAGTGACTTGATTTGGTACCTCTGGTTCCAAGGAGGGTGCACTTCTTTTTCTCTGATGTCTGGACCTTCCCTTCCCTGTCCTGATGGAGCACTGCACCTTCATCATGTGGAGCCCTGAACACAGGCAATGTTCATCATCTCCTTTACTGCTCCTCATAAAGAGGAACAGAGTGGCCTTGGTATTATTTTAATAAAAATCCAGGACTGGGAACATTTAAATGAGTGTTATTTTTCAAGGCAGTCAACTGGTGATGCTGAACATGTATTTTCAGGAACCAGAAACTACACTTCTAAGTGATGTACTATATTGATATATCATAGGCACTCAACAAATCTTACTGAATTGTTAACTTTAAGTGGTTTTTAAATTAAACAATGTAATTTTGAAATTAATTTTATAGACTGATATTCTTATTGACTATTAATTCTTATGAGTCAATCATTATTTGGCACTTTCAGGAACTACACATGCTATAAAAATAACTTAAAAGTTACAATTTCTGCCCTTCAAAGTTTTAAAATCTTTTAACTGTATATTATTCTAATGATCATCGTGATAGCAGAAAGACAGCATTGCTGTCATATCAATGAGTCAGACAATGGACACAGTGAAACATGTAAGAAAGACACTATTCTTAATGTTCACTGTTGCTGTTGAAAGTTTTCCATGATTGTGATTAATTACTTTTGAAATTTTGATCAAAATGGATCTGTCCAATTTTCTGGCACTGGCTCTCTACATCAAATCTCACCCTGGAATTACATAAATCAATGTAGTCTGGACTTCTGTAAAAACTGGGGGGGGGAGAAAGATAGAAGTAATTTCTGAGTTGTCAGTGACTGATGGATGTTTTGATTTCACAGTTTTAGTAAAGTAAACGTCTTACCGTAGCTGTCATAGGCATCCTCACTTACTCCATGACCATAGTCATAGTACTCAGGCACACTGCAATAGATTTAGACAGCGATCAATGTTACTGTATTCAGGAGGAATCAACCCAAAAACTCATATGGAATTTGAATGCAAAATGTGTGCTAAGGTAATATCCCAAGAATCTCTAGGCATAAATCACATATTTGAACATAAATAATAGTAGAATAATATTCATCAAATAATAGAATTCAAAGAAGAGTATTCAGTAAGAAAAATACAGGTTATTGACAAAGAGTGCTATGATTTTCTCACCCCACCTCAGTACGTTATCTTTATCCTCCATTACATAAATCAAATTTCCTCTAAAGCACAAGTATGATACTTCAAGAGAAGAGTTATAAAAGGCCTATTTCCAAGAAAAGTGCTACACAACATGACAATCTGGTCAATTTGGTGTGGGTTTTAATGCAATTACCTTAAGAAATATACAATTTCATCTTCACTTCCAAACACTGAAATTATATTTATACTGCCTTCCAACTCTTCCACAGTATGTCCCTAGGCTTCTCAAATACATAAGCTATTTCTTCCCACTTAATATCTTGCTAGATGCTTAGCCTAATGTTACCAAGTCATAATTTTTAAAAACACTATACAAAAAGTGGAAATTAATTTAGCTTAGAATTTGGATAATTAATGCATATTTTCATTTTATTTAGGGATCTACAAATATTTGTGATACACTGTATTTTTCACTCAAATAAGCTCATTCATTTAAAGTTCTCTGCCTCATCTATACAACGGAATATTACTCAGCCATAAAAAGAAATGAAATTGAGTTATTTGTAGTGAGGTGGATGGACCTAGAGTCTGTCATACAGAGTGAAGTAAGTCAGAAAGAGAAAAACATATACCATATGCTAATACATATATATGGAATCTAAAACAAACAAACAAAAAATGGTTTTGATGAACCTAGGGGCAGGACAGGAATAAAGACTCAGATGCAGAGAATGGACTTGAGGACATGCGGAGGGGAAAGGGTAAGCTGGGACGAAGTGAGAGAGTAGCACTGATATATATATACACTACCAAATGTAAAATAGATAGCTAGTGGGAAGCAGCTGCATCACATGAAGAGATCAACTTGGTGCTTTGTGACCACCTAGAAGGGTGGGATAAGGAGGGTGAGAGGGAGATGCAAGAGGGAGGGGATATGGGGATATATGTATACATTTAGCTGATTCACTTTGTTGTACAGCAGAAACTAACACAACATTGTAAAGCAATTATACTCCAATAAAGATGTTAAAAAAAAAAAAAAAGGAGATGCCTCCAATGGAATAAAAAGAAAATGTTCAAATTCTTTTACAAAGTAATTAAAACAATGAATCAAAACCTGACAAAACTGCAAAAAAAGAAAAGGATGGTTCAAATCAGAAACTGATCATATTATTGAGTTCACTGGACTATCTGAAAATAAGATGAAAAGATGTTTAGTTAAATTTCACATCCATTCTTCTTTTACTTTACTTTTATTTTTTTCTAGGTTTATTGAGGTATAATTGACAACTAAAAAGTTTTCTAAATGTAAGTTTTACATCATGATGTTTTGATTATATATACATATATATGTTGTGAGATGATTACCAAAATTAAGCTAATTAACATAGAAAAATGAAGTTCTCTGCCTGAACCTTAATTTATAAGCTATGTATTTATACATATATATTTACATATATAATTTGTATCTATAAATTTATAAATTATATCAAGATATACTAATTCATCTAAGTATATAAAAGTGTGGCAAGAAAATGGCTTAATACCAAATACCAAATTTCATAAAGGCTGAGGGTGGGTGATAGATGACAAAGCGTTAGGTTGGAAGGAAGAAAGAAAGGCCTAAAATTATTTGGTTGTTATTATCCTTCAAGACAATCCCATAGGTCTCATTATATTAAATACTTGAGATTTCATTGATAGTAAGGAAGGAGAAGCAAAAAATAAAATAAAAGTCTGTATATTAGAGATGAAAAGAGAGATGGACAGAAGTTTGGTTATTTTTATCTTTCTGGGAGGCAATTGATAATGCACTAATTCAATTTCAGTGTAATGTAGCTGCGATAAAAAAAGATAACCTAGATTTCATTGCCTAGGATAATTATATACAAATTCTCTAAGAAAAACGTGGTAGTAAGTTTTTCTCCCCATCTTTCTAAGACTTGAGAGTGTAGAAGTCTAAAGTCATTGGCTGGTGGCTGGATGTTTATCTTAATAGAAATGATGCAACTCAGTTGAGAACCCTCACATATGTATGGCAAAGTCCTGAAAGTTTTTTCACTGATTTCCGGGATGATCAAGAATTGGCCGTCATGAGAATGTGATTAACAAGCAGCATTCCCATGTATCAGGATGAAGAGAAAATGAGGGCACTGAGAGCAGCTGTTCCCTGCCTTCCTCACAATCAGTAAATTTCTCATGAGTAAGCCTGATTATGTTTCCCAAAGTGTGTTGTATGAAGATCAGTAGCAACAAACACTATCTAGTAGCATTACTATGTTTCTAAATGGATTTCAATTTTGATTTCAATTGATGAAGCTGAGAGGGAAAAAGAACAGTAGTGACAGAGACCATGACAGAGAAGCTGAGTTATTGTCTACCATAAATGATACATACACACCAAGAGGGAATTTTAACTTTCAAAACTCTAAAAGGGGAAAATGAAACATACAAGACATTTGTAAAATAATGGATAATGCAAAATAATGGAAGAATAATGGATAACAATCTTAATGGACTCTTCCAGAGTCCATACCTTTGCTTATCCAAATATTACTTCTCATTTCTCCCAGAAGAAAATATTTACGTGGACAAATGGCCACACAGTGAGTGAAATATACTCCTCAGCCACTCTTGCAGCTAGCTGTGCCCTTGTGGCTGTGTCAGGAAACACGGGATGTGCACAGAAGTGAAGGTATCAACCTTGAGTTCATTTCCAAATGAAGAACAAGCTCCTCATCTTGGACTTTTTTGAGCCACTGATTTTTGAATCTCTGTTACAACAATATAGTCAAAAATAAAAATAAGTATGTAGAAGTGTAGAACTGCCATTAAAAATCTCAAAATATGGGCTATTAGTTCACTGAGAGGGTGGAAAGTGTAAGGAAAAAAAGTACTGTAGGATGGTGTTATGCCATCACCAGTGAAAACCTGAATGGCAGGCTATAAACCTAGATATATTTTGGCACTATGGGAAAAAGCTGGACAAAGCCCAACTGTTGATAATCCTTGCTGCTTTTTTAAAAGGTTTAAAGAAGTTATGAGGTCAAATAAGAATGGGCCATTTTTCCAGAAGAAACAAAATTGAGTAGAGCTTTGCTAAGGGAAGTTATCACTGCCTAATTTATGTGTTAGTTCTATAATTTAAAAATGAGAGAAGGTTAAGAAATTTAGGGCTTAACAGGATTAGAGAAGTCAACTGTTTCTGTATTCCAATAGCAAGAGACAATGAGTATTGTTCAAAGATGCCCTTACATCTTCCCATTAGACTTTGCTACCATATACAATCCAGGGGCAATCCTCGGGTCCTCAGACATGTATGGAAGCATGTTGCAAAAATTGTGAAGTCCCAATGAGGGCATGCTCTACTTTAATCATTTCAGTTATGCCCAGAGATAAGACCATTTATCCATAGGGATAGGGAAGGACCTTCTGCTAAATCTGGCTTAACTCCCAGAAAAGAGAACCAAGGTTGCCAGATGCACTCACCAAAAAATTTATTTCAATGCTGTTGCTTAGATGCCTCTTAACCTCTGCTTAGCAGGATTTTGTAATTGTTATTGCCTGTGGAGTGTTTCCCAAAGGACCTTTCTATTGTAGTTATTCTGTTCCTTTTACACTAATTTATATTGCATATTTTGTATGGGAAAGAAGGTCAAGAACAAGAAAGATATTCTGTCTATCATTTTATAGGTTGTGAGACTTCAAAGAACCATATGAAGACCTAATCTTCCCAGACTCCAGATTTTGATCTGGTTGCAGTAATTGGAATTGAATTTGGATTTTCTCTCTTAGGCAGAAGGTAGGTATTTTTTTATGTTTGTTTGAATGAGAAGATGGGTATTCACTCATATTTGGATGATGAGATGGCTGGGCCACAGAAGACTTCAAGCTGTTCCAAAATCCATTTGGCTCTTCTTTCAAAAAGAGAGACTGACAATCTCAAGACTACATTTCCTAGTCTTCCTTACATTTGAGTGTGGTCATGTGCAGAGTTATGTATACAAATTCTTCATGATTTGCATAAAATTAAATTCACTGTCCTCTACTTCTTTTCAGCTTTCATGTAACTGGCTGCAAACATCAATGATTGGAGCCACTTTGGAAGACGTTAACGATGGTGTAATGGACGGTATCTTAGTATTTTCCAAAATTTATTTGTTGAAATCTCAATCCCCATTGTGATGGCATTAAGAGATGAGACATTTGGGAATTAAATTAGATCTTGAGGGTGGAGCCCTAATGAATGGATTAGTGTTCTTAAAAAGGGGGACCCCCCCAGAGAGTTCTCTTGCTCTCTTTCTACCATGTGAAGATACAAGAAGACAGCAGTCTGCAACCCAGAAGAAGGCTTCACCAGAACCCAACCATGCTGGCACCTGACCTGGGACTCCCAGCCTCCAGAACTATAGGAAATAAATTTCTCTTGTTTATAAGCCACTCAGTCTATGGTATCATGTTATAGCAGCCTGAACTAAAACAGGTGGCATTCCACTAGCCTGGAAGCCTGAACAGTGTCATGGAGCAAAGCCCACCTACCTGCCTTGCTTTATTATGTGTGAAGGAGATAAATGTTTCTCTTGCTTGGGCCACTGAATTGTGGATCTCTTTATAATGGAAGCTTAGCCCATATCCCAAATAATAGAGTTGGCAATTAAAGCAATCCCTTGAAGATGAACAGTTATTCAGTAAATATTTGTCCAATGAATAAATGATTAAATAAAAGAATTCAAAATAATAGAACATTTTGCTAAAATATCATTATAAAATTTTGTGTATGCTTCAGAAGTGATGTCTACTTACATCAACAACAATGGGAACAGTAAAGAAGAAAAGCAAGCCACAGGTACAATAGCCAAGATATGGAAGCAACCTAAATGTCCATTAACAGATGAATAGATAAAGAAGATGTGGTATATCTATGCAATGAAATACTACTCAGCCATAGAAAAGAATGAAATTTTGCCATTTGCAACAACATGAATGGACCTAGAGGGTATTATGCTTAGTGAAATAAGTCAGACAAAGACAAATGCTATGTTTTCACTTATATGTGGACTCTTAAAATTTTGTTAAAAAAAAAAAAACAAATACAACAAAACATGAACATACTCACAGATACAGAGAACAATCTAGTGGTTACCAGAGAGGAGAAGCATAGGGGTATAGGCAACATCAGTGAAGATGATTAAGAGGTACAAACAGATGTAAAATAAGTGTAAAATAAGTTACAAGAATGTAGTGTTCAGAAGATGGAATACAGTCAATATTTTATAACAACTTAAATGGAGTATAATCTATTAAAATATTGAATTACTATGCTATATATAAATTGAAATTAATATAATATTGTAAGTCAAATATAATTCAATAAAAAAACAAAAATAATCACTCTTATTTTCTGATATGAATGAAATTCAGGTTAAAAGTTTAAAAATATTGTAACTGACCTATGCATGTGTAATTTTTATATTATATTATTTTTCAATTTTAAAAGCACATATTACTTGGCTAGAAAAAGTAAACTATGGTATTAGCTCTATGACTTTCATTTCATTATTTCAGAGAACCATATTGCATTACTTTTGTTTTAATTTATCATGTTATTTAATTATGTTACATACAAGTTAAAAGTGGACAAATGAATTCAAACACAACAAGGTTATTTAATTTGAATGGACATTATTATTCCATCTTATATTTTAGAAACTATAGCAATCAAGGTTTGTAAACACACTGTTACAATTAGGGAGGTGTTAATTAAAATTATGACAATTATTGGTGGTTTGGAATATAATTACTCTGGTAGTTAGAATGGATATAATTTTCCTAGGAACTGGTGTATATATATATAAAATCAGGATAGAACCCGTTAGCTGCATTAACTCATTAATCCATGTCTAGTTATTCGTAAAAAATTCTACACAACATTTTGGCTTTTTGACATCAAAATTTAGACACTAATAAACATTTGGAAAAAATAAATAAAAGTTTTGGCAGAAAAAAATACCAGATTAATTAATTAATGGTTGATTATAAAATTTGAAAATATCAGAGATGGAAATTTTCAGTTCTTTTTTGGAAGAAGAGCATTTTACCTTAAATAGGTTATGTTAGCAGTTTACTAAGACAACTAATTAAATGGAAATGAACACAATAGAAAAAATTAGGATGAAATTTGGTTTCTAGGAAACCAAATAATACCTTCACCATAATCAAGCTATTTTTGAAGCAAGTGAGTCCACCTGTGCCATGTTGACACTGTCATTTCCATCATGCGTCTCATCCAGCGCTTGGTGCTCATGTTCCTGTGGTCAGAGCACTGATTCTGGGACAGACCTGTTCACAGGTCAGTCAGACTAACCAAGTTTGTAAATGAAATCTTTTAGATGTTCACTTATTGCAAAAAGAGATATTGGCAGTAATATAAATGAGATCTCTGTTCCATAGGGTGTGTTCATATAATCAAACCAGTTAGACCTGTAAAGTGGGGGGGAAACAGAGGAGGCAATTTGTTAAAAAGCAACACTTTGCTTAATTTTTTTAACTATCTACTTTGGTAGGATATAAAAATTATCAGAGATGATTGAACACTTTACAAATACACCAGAGATGGCTTTGGCCTGGTAAGATTAAAACTCTCACATTCATAGTTCCCAGTTTATTTTGTTTACGCATTGTGTCCTTCATTTCAACCTTTTTCTGATTCTTGACTAAGCTGTAGATTTTGGGGTATGAAAGTAGGACAAATAGATGAGTGTGAGTTTCAATTAAAGCTTTATTGATTATATTCTGAATTGAGGAGAAGTAAAAACTACAAAATAATATTTCAGATGAGAGGATAAAGGGATTTAATTAAGGTATTAATATGAAGGAAACATAACTACCCAACTATTCTTAGCACTTAAGTGGGTTCTCTTAATGTTTGTTCTCTTAAGCATTTACTCTGCAACTTTGTTATATTGTGCATTTACACTGTATTTCCAGAGCTATTTGTTAAGTAAAGGTAAATTTACAGCCCAGCCCCCACCCTCAAATTGCAAATTGATAGTTCATTTTTAAAATCCATGTATATGATGATCAAATCCTTCTGTTAAATTTCATAAATCTTCATGAAAGTTCCATTTACAAAGCTGGGAATCTAGTGTGTAGATTAATGAGGGCATCACACAGGTTCATAAATCAGTTCTCACCACCAATGACAACCTCCCTCAGTGTTATTCAGGACATTAACCAAACATTGGTGGGAAGGAGACATGAGAGACCCTTCACCAAACAGCTCAAGACTCCACAGCTTTCTTCAATGTCATGTTACCTACTAATTCTCATAGCTGCTCCCAGATCTTCCCTGGGGGGTGGGGGTGGGGCGGGGGACATCTCCTATTATTTCCAGCACTGAAGGTGAAGCTTGCCAAAATAGGATCAACTTTATGCTTTCATTAGAGAATATGACCTATTTGCAAATAGGTTCTTAAAAATGATTTTCATTTGTCCATATTTTCTAGAACAAACCTTACCTTCCCACAGAAACTAGCTGCATTGTCTTTCCTCTCTCACTTCTCAATATATTCTTTCATTTTCATTATTCCTGGCTACACATGTAACAGTACGATAACCATTAAAAAACACAGCAGCTACATATAGATATTCAGTCTGTTTTGTAAAACACTAAAAATCAAACAAGTGGCACTGAAGCAGCCCTCATGGAAATTACAATCGAGCAGAAAAGCAATTAAACAAGAGATAAGGAGTGACTCATTAATTTTTTTTCATTCATCAAACCTAGAAAAGAAAGAGAAATTAACTACTCAAGTGAAATGGAATGAAGAAGACTGACAGGTATGGCATCAGCACCAATCAAGGCTCAGAGGCAAGAAAAAGCATGGCCTGAGCAGCTACTCCTTCAGAGCAGGAGGGGGTGAGTGTGAGCGAGACAGGGCTCAACAACAGATTTGAGAAAAAGGCAGGGGTCACATCTTGAAGGACCTTTATTAGTCATGGTCAGGAGTTTGGATTTCACCTTACAAGGCATTGAAGACAAGGAATGATTTAAGAAGGAGACAGGAGGAGCTTCAAGATGGCAGAGGAGATCACCTTCCTCCCCACAAATACATCTACATACGGAACAACTCTTACAGAACATCTACTGAATGCTGGCAGAAGACGTCAGACCTCCCAAAAGGCAAGAAACTCCCCACGTACCTGGGTAGGGCAAAAGAAAAAAGAAAAAACAGAGACAAAATAATAAGGATTGGACCTGCACCATTGGGAGGGAGCTGTAAAGGAGGAAAGTTTTCCACACACTAGGAAGCCCCTTTGTGGGTGGAGACTGTGGGTGGAGGAGGGGGGAAGCTCCAGAGCCATGGAACAGAGGGCAGCAACAGGGGTGCAGAGGGCAAAGCCGAGAGATTCCCACACAGAGGATCAGTGCTGACCAGCACTCACCAGCCCGAGAGGCAAGTCTGCTCACCCGCCGGGACGAGTTGGAGCTGGGAGCTGAGGCTTGGGCTTTGGAGGTCAGATCCCAGCAAGAGGACTGGGGTTGGCTGTGTGAACACAGCCTGAAGGGAGCTAGTGCACCACGGCTAGCCAGGAGGGAGTCTGGGAAAAGGTCTGGAACTGCCGAAGAGGCAAGAGACTTTTTCTTCCCTCTTTGTTTCCTGGTGCGCTAGGAGAGGGGATTAAGAGCGCTGCTTAAAGGAGCTCCAGAGATGGGAGCAAGCCACAGCTATCAGTGCAGACCACAGAGACGGGCATGAGATGCTAAGGCTGCTGCTGCAGCCACCAAAAAGCCTGTGTGCAAGCACAGGTCACTATCCACACGTCTTCTCCAGGGAGCCTGTGGAACCCGCCAATGCCAGGGTCGCATGATCCAGTGACAACTTCCTTGGGAGAACACACAGCGCACCTCAGGCTGGTGCAACGTCATGCCAGCCTCTGCCATCACAGGCTCACCCCGCACTCCGTAACCCTCCTTCTCCCTGGCCTGAGTGAGCCAGAGCCCCCAAACCAGATGCTTCTTTAACCTCATCCTGTCTGAGCGAAGAACAGATGCCCTCAGGCAACCTACAAGCAGAGGCAACGCCAAATCCAAGGCTGAATGTCAGGAACAGTGTGAACAAAGAAGAGAAAGGGAAATCTCTCCCAGCAGCCTCAGGAACAATGGATTAAATCTCCACAGTCAACTTGATGTATGCTGCATCTGTGGAATACATGAATAGACAACGAATCATCCCAAATTGAGGAGGTAGACTTTGGACCAACAATATATATATATATTTTCCCTTTTTCCCTCTTTGTGAGTGTGTATGCGTATGCTTCTGTGTGTGATTTTGTCTATAGCTTTGCTTTTACCATTTGTCCTAGGGTTCTGTCTGTCCGTTTTGTTTTTTATTTTAGTATAGTTTTCAGTGCCTGTTATCATTGGTGGATTTGTTTTGTGGTTTGGTTGTTCTCTTCTTTCTTTCTTTCTTTTTTTTAAATTACTGAAAACAATATTTTTTAATAATTATTTTTTGTTTTTTATTTTAATAACTTTTCTATTTTATTTTATTTTATCTTTTTCTTTTTCTTTTTTGTTCCTTTTATTCTGAGCCACGTGGATGACAGGCTTTTGGTGCTCCAGCCAGGCATCAGGGCTGTGCCTCTGAGGTGAGAGAGCCAAGCTCAGGACATTGGTCCACCAGAAACCTCACAGCTCCAGGTAAAATCAAACAGAGAAAATCTCCCAGAGATCTCCATCTCAATGCCAAGACCCAGCTCCACTCAACGACCAGCAAGCTACAGTGCTGGACACCCTATGCCAAACAACTAGCAAGACAGGAACACAACCCAACCTGTGAGCACAGAGGCTGCCTAAAATTACCTTAAGGTCACAGACACCCCAAAACACACCACCAGACGTGGATCTGCCCACCAGAAAGACAAGATCTAGCCTTATCTGCCAAAACACAGGCAGTACTCTCCTCCACCAGGAAGCCTACACAACCCACTGAACTAACCTTAGCCGCTAGGGGCAGACACGAAAAACAATGGGAACTACGAACCTGCAGCCTGCAAAAAGGAGACCCCAAACACAGTAAGTTAAGCAAAGTGAGAAGACAGAGAAACACACAGCAGATGAAAGAGCAGGTAAAAACCCATGAGACCTAACAAATGAAGAGGAAATAGGCAGTCTACCTGAAAAATGATTCAGAATAATGTTAGTAAGATGATCAAAAATCTTGGAAATAGAGTGGAGAAAATACAAGGAACGTTTAACAAGGACCTAGAAGAACTAAAGAGCAAACAAGCAATCATTAACAACACAATAAATGAAATTAAAAATTCTCTAAAAGGGATCAATAACAGAATAACTGAGGCAGACAAACGGATAAGTGAGCTGGAAGATAAAATAGTGGAAATAACTACTGCAGAGCAGAATAAAGAAAAAAGAATGAAAAGAATTGAGGACAGTCTCAGAGAACTCTGGGACAATATTAAATGCACCAACATTCGAATTATAGGGGTCCCAGAAGAAGAAGAGAAAAAGAAAGGGACTGAGAAAATATTTGAAGAGATTATAGTTGAAAACTTCCCTAATATGGGAAAGGAAATAGTTAATCAGGTCCAGGAAACATAAAGAGTCCCTTACAGGATAAATCCAAGGAGAAACACACCAAGACACATATTAATCAAACTATCAAAAATTAAATACAAAGAAAAAATAGTAAAAGCAGCAAGGAAAAAGCAAAAAATAACAAACAATGGAATCCCGATAAACTTAACAGCTAATCTTTCAGCAGAAACTCTGCAAGCCAGAAGGGCCTGGTAGGACATATTTAAAGTGATGAAAGGGAAAAACCTACAACCAAGATTACTCTACACAGCAAGGATCTCATTCAGATTTGACAGAGAAATTAAAACCTTTACAGACAAGGAAAACCTAAGAGAATTCAGCATAACCAAATCAGCTTTACAACAAATGCTAAAGGAACTTCTCTAGGCAGGAAACACAAGAGAAGGAAAACACCTACAATAACAAACCCAAAACAATTAAGAAAATGATAATAGGAACATACATATTGATAATTACCTTAAATGTAAATGGATTGAACGCTCCAACCAAAAGACATCGACTGGCTGAATGGATACAAAAACAAGACCTGTATATATGCTGTCTACAAGAGACCTACTTCAGACCTAGGGACACATACAGACTGAAAGTGAGGGAATAGAACAAGATATTCCATGCAAATGGAAATCAAAAGAAAGCTGGAGTAGCAATTCTCTTATCAGATAAAATAGACTTTAAAACAAAGACTATTACAAGAGACAAAGAAGCACACTATATAATGATAAAGGGATCAAGACAACAAGAAGATATAAAAATTGTAAATATTTATGCACCCAACATAGGAACACCTAAATACATAAGGCAAATACTAACAGCCATAAAAGGGGAAATCGACAGTAACAAAATCATAGAAGGGGGCTTTAAAGCCCCACTTTCATCAATGGACAGATCATCCAAAATGAAAAGAAAAAAGGAAACACAAGACGTAAATGACACATTAAACAAGATGGACTTAATTGATATTTATAGGACATTCCATCCAAAAACAACAGAATACACTTTCTTCTCAAGTGCTCATGGAACATTCTCCAGGATAGAACATATCTTGGGTCACATATAAAGCCTTGGTAAATTTACGAAAATTTAAGTCATATCAAGTATCTTTTCTGACCACAATGCTATGAGACTAGATATCAATTACAGGGAAAAAAATCTGTAAAAAATAAAAACACGTGGAGGCTAAACAATACACTACTTAATAACCAAGAGATCACTGAAGAAATTAAAGGGAAAATCCAAAAATACCTAGAAACAAATGACAATGAAAACATGATGAACCAAAACCTATGGGACGCAGCAAAAGCAGTTCTAAGAGGGAAGTTTAAAGCAATACAATCCTACCTTAAGAAATAAGAAACATCTCAAATAAACAACCTAAACTTACACCTAAATCAACTAGAGAAAGAAGAACAAAAAAATCCCAAAGTTAACAGAAGGAAAGAAATCATAAAGATCAGATCAGAAATAAATGAAAAAGAAATGAAGGAAATGATAGCAAAGATCAATAAAACCAAAAGATGGTTCTTTGAGAAGATAAACAAAATTGATAAACCATCAGCCAGACTCATCAAGAAAAAAATGGGAGAAGACACAAATCAATAGAATTAGAAACGAAAAAGGAGAAGTAACAACTGACACTGCAGAAATACAAAGAACCATGAGAGATTACTACAAGCAACTATATGCCAATAGTGGACAACCTGGAAGAAATGGACAGATTCTTAGAAATGCACAACCTACCGAGACTGAACCAGGAAGAAATAGAAAATATGAACAGACCAATCACAAGCACTGAAATTGAAACTGTGATTAAAAATCTTCCAACAAACAAAAGCCCAGGACCAGATGGCTTCACAGGCGAATTCTATCAAACATTTAGAGAAAAGTTAACACCTATCCTTCTCAAACTCTTCCAAAATATAGCAGAGGGAGGAACACTCCCAAACTCATTCTGCGAGGCAACCATCACCCTGATACCAAAACAAGACAAAGATGTCACAAAAAAAGAAAACTACAGACCAATAACACTGATGAACATACATACAAAAATCCTCAACAAAATAGTAGGAAACAAAATCCAACAACACATTAAAAGGATCATACACCATGATCAAGTGGGGTTTATTCCAGGTATGCAAGTATTCTTCAATATATGCAAATCAATCAATGTGATACACCATATTAACAAATTGAAGGAGAAAAACCATATGATCCTCTCAATAGATGCAGAGAAAGCTTTCGACAAAATTCAACACCCATTTATGATAAAAACCCTCCAGAAAGTAGGCATAGAGGGAACTTACCTCAACACAATAAAGGCCATATATGACAAACCCACAGCCAACATCGTCCTCAATGGTGAAAAACTGAAACCATTTCCACTAAGATAAGGAACAAGACAAGGTTGCCCACTCTCACCACTATTATTCAACATAGTTTTGGAAGTTTTAGCCACAGCAATCAGAGAAGAAAAAGAAATAAAATGAATCCAATCGGAAAAGAAGAAGTGAAGCTGTCAATGTTTGCAGATGTCATGATACTATACATAGAGATTCCTAAAAATGCTACCAGAAAACTACTAGAGCTAATCAATGAATTTGGTAAAGTAGCAGGATGCAAAATTAATGC
Organism: Balaenoptera physalus; assembly: GCF_965194825.1. Lineage (NCBI taxonomy): Eukaryota > Metazoa > Chordata > Mammalia > Artiodactyla > Balaenopteridae > Balaenoptera > Balaenoptera physalus. Next base: position 47,150,229 of record NC_138896.1, on the reverse strand, counting down.
ACAGAAGTCTCTTGCATTCCTATTCACTAATGATGAAAAATCTGAAAGTGAAATTAAGAAAACAGTCCTATTTATCATTGCAACAAAAAGAATAAAATACCTAGGAATAAACCTACCTAAGGAGACAAAAGACCTGTATGCAGAAAATTATAAGACACTAATGAAAGAAATTAAAGATGATACAAATAGATGGAAAGATATACCATGTTCTTGGGTTGGAAGAATCAACATTGTGAAAATGACTCTACTACCCAAAGTAATCTACAGATTTAATGCAATCCCTATCAAACAACACTGGCATTTTTCACAGAACTAGAACAGAAAATTTCACAATTTGTATGGAAACACAAAAGACCCCGAATAGCCAAAGCAGTCTTGAGAAAGAAAACGGAGCTGGAGGAATCAGGCTCCCAGACTTCAAACTATACTACAAAGCTACAGTAATCAAGACAGTATGGTACTGGCACAAAAACAGAACTATAGATCAATGGAACACGATAGAAAGCAGAGAGATAAACCCACACACATATGGTGACCTATCTTTGATAAAGGAGGCAAGCATATACACTAAAGAAAAGACAATGTCTTCTATAAGTGGTGCTGGGAAAACTGGACAAGTACATGTAAAAGTGTGAAATAGAACACTCCCTAATACCATACACAAAAATAAACTCAAAATGTACTAAAGACCTAAATGTAAGACCAGACACTATCAAACTCTTAGAGGAAAACATAGGCAGAACACTCTATGACATAAATCACAGCAAATCCTTTTTGACCCAGCTCCTAGAGAAATGGAAATAAAAACACAAATAAACAAATGGGACCTAACGAAACTTAAAAGCTTTTGCACAGCAAATGAAACCATAAACAAGATGAAAAGACAACCCTCAGAATAGGAAAAATATTTGCAAATGAAACAACTGACAAAGGATTAATCTCCAAAATTTACAAGCAGCTCATGCAGCTCAATATCAAAAACACAAACAACCCAATCCAAAAATGGGCAGAAGACCTAAATAGACATTTCTCCAAAGAAGATATACAGATTGCCAACAAACACATGAAAGAATGCTCAACATCATTAAATCATTAGAGAAATGCAAATCAAAACTACAATGCGGTATCATCTCACACCAGTCAGACTGGCCATCATTAAAAAATCTACAAACAATAAATGCTGGAGAGGGTGTGGAGAAAAGGGAACCCTCATACACTGTTGGTAGGAATGTAAATTGATACAGCCACTATGGAGAACAGTATGGAGGTTCCTTAAAAAAATGAAAATAGAACTACCATATGACCCAGCAATCCCACTACTGAGCATATACCCTGAGAAAACCATAATTCAAAAAGAGTCATGTATCACAATGTTCATTGCAGCTCTATTTACAATAGCCAGGACATGGAAGCAACCTTAATGTCCATAGACAGATGAATGGATAAAGTAGATGTGGCACATATATACAACGCAATATTACTCAGCCATAAAAAGAAACGAAATTGAGTTATTTGTAGTGAGGTGGATGGACCTAGAGTCTGTCATACAGAGTGAAGTAAGTCAGAAAGAGGAAGACAAATACTGTACACTAACACATATATATGGAATCTTAAAAACAAAAAAAAAGTTCATGAAGAACCTAGGGAGAAGATGGGAATAAAGATGCAGACCTACTAGAGAATGGACTTGAGCACCCGGGGAGGGGGAAGTGTAAGCTGGGACAAAGTGAGAGAGTGGTAGTGTATATATGGACATATATACACTACCAAGTGTAAAATAGATAGCTAATGGGAAGAAGTTGCATAGCACAGGGAAATCAGCTTGGTGCTTTGTGACCAGCTAGAAGGGTGGGATAGGGAGGGTGGGAGGGAGGGAGACGAAGAGGGAAGAGATATGCGGATATATGTATATGTATAACTGATTCACTTTGTTATAAAGCAGAAACTAACACACCATTGTAAAGCAATTATACTCCAATAAAAATGTTAAGAAAAAAAAGAAAAAAGACAGACATAAGTATATTTTGCCTTAAACAAATCCTTCTGTTGGTGGTGTCTTTTGTTTTAGTTGCAGTATCATCAGCACCACCTACAGTATCAAGCACATAGTAGGTACTCAACAAATAATTATTGGATAAATGAATGCCTGTAGAATGGATGTTTCTCTTCACAATTGCTGTCTCCCTTGTGTTTTTCCATCTCTATTTCCTTTATATCCACGAGCTTGGGCTTTTTTGTTACATTAAAACATGTGTGAGAAAATTCAGATATTAGGATAAATTATTTGAACATAATTCACAATTTATTTCATTTCATTAGATGTCACATTCAGTATCTGCAGTCTGAACTGCTAAATGCCTAGTTTTTTTTTTTTTCTTACAACTTTGTAGAGATTAAAAGGAAAGAAAAGAGGATACTTACAGGTTAACTTCAGTCAGCAGTTTAAAAAAGTATTTTGGAAGATTTGATGGATCTTGAGAGCAATACATAAATTAAATTGGACGTTTTGGAGGCCCAAACTCAAATGCATAGATTATAAAGTAGCATGATTTGCTTAATTCCCTTTTTTGCTAATGTTTTAATAACATTTGCAGTGAAAGACAGGATCAGCATCTATTAAATGCTATCAATATTTCTTTATTGATTTAAATCTTCTTTTCTACTTCCTCACCACTTCCATCACCTGATTTTTAGAACGGAGACATTTAAAATGGAAAGGGACCTTAAACAAGAAATTAGATCATTTGTCTCTTTGAAATTCTTCTCCTACCTCTCCCTCCCAGAAGCAATAATGACTCTAATAACCATAAAAACATACATCTAATACTTTTGTAACACTTAATACATTCCAAATACTGCTAAGAGTTTACATACCTTGTCATATTTAATCATCACAACAATTTTTGAGTTGGTGGTATTGGGCAAAATACAGAATAGGAAATCTAGATTTATCTGATTAAGTTACTTGTCCTAAGCTAACCAGCTCTGTGGTGGTAAAGTTGGAATTTGAAACTTGGTGTATCTGATGACAGATCTCATGTCCATTATATCTATTCAAATAATCGTGATCAACTTTATCTACATAATACCAGACAAAAAGAAAGGAAATAATTTACTTAACATCATTTTGATCTTGAACTAACTGTGATTAGGAAGATCAGATGAGCTATGAGCACCCCTCTACATTTACCTGTCCTCCTTATTCTCAGAAAAATCCCAGCTATGGTCAAGAACAAGAGCCTGACCCAGGCACACTAAATTCTTGATGCTCTCTTCATCCCCTCCTCAATTATTTCCTCCTCTAAGAAGCCTTCTCAGATCCCAAATAACCCTACGATGTGTTCTCACAACTCTATTTACCTCTCACATATAGCACTGTCATTTTTGCAATTTTACTTTTATATGTGCTTTTATTTACTTGTCTGTCTTCCCAATTAAGATATGATTTCCAATATTCAGGGCTATCTGGAATGTTATGTATTTACAGGGAGTAACCCAGTGCCTGACTCATAGTAAATGCTCTAGAAATGTTGGCCAAATGAGTGAATTGATGTCTTGGAACTGATGAGCTTTATCTTCATTCCAATTTAAACAGCTACCTTCTAACAGGTAGGCATCATCCAACAATCCATTGCATTGGTTACCATCAGTCATTCCCTGTGTACTCACCCCTTGACTCCCCTTTCTATTTGGAGAACCTAATGCTATCATATTCTACTGAGCCCTTAGAATTCAGCTCTATTTAGAACAAGGTCTCCAACTTCCTTTACCAATTTCCGTGGTCCTTCTTTGACATAACTTCGATTAGAGTTTATCTATCTATCTATCTATCATCTATCTATCTATCTATCTATCTATCTATCTATCTATCTATCTATATACCTAAAGGTTTTGAGAGGTTTGTATCAGGAAAAGTAGATTTGGTGTTTACTTAGAAAACTTCTAGGTAGCAGAATAAAAGATTCTACTCACCTACAAAAGAATAGAACACAGGTCAGGGGGCCTTAGATATGATGACTTTAAGCCATGCTAGTCAGTATGAGCCTGGGGTTTTAAAGTATAGAGATTTTGAGTTTATTATTCTTCTTTTCAACTTCTCATGGGACTGAGGATCAAAAACTTTGCCTTCTATTTACCTAGAAAATTGTGACTACATGAAATCATTCAATAAATATTTATTGAGTACCAGTACCATCCTGGGGATACAAAGAGGAAGGTTACATTAACAAATTACTTAGATATGTTGGAATAATAAATATAAGCACTGCAAGAAAGTATGAATAGATCAACACTGTGGATATTTTCAACCTACTTTCTCTCCATTTATCCAAAAAAATCTACTGAGAACCTATCATGTACCAGGTGCTGTTCTAAGTGCTAAGGAATACAGCAGTGAACAAAATAGACAAAGAGGCTGCCCTCATGGAGTTCAGAAGTAAAATAAAGGCTAAGTTAAATAATTACAAGTATCAAGGAGAAAAGACTAAAGTGGAAGAAGAACATCAAGTATTTGAATAGGGGATAGAATTATAGTTAAAGTGGTCAAAAAAGGCTTTACTGATACATCAACATTGAACAACACCTGAAGGAGATAAAGGAACAAGACAGAAATTTAGGGGAAGAGCATCTCAAACAATAGGAAAATATAAAGACCATGAAGTAGGTGTGTGCTTAGGGCATTTGAGGAATGGCAAGGCAGCCAGTGTGTCAGGGCAGAGGCAAGTTTTAGGAGATGAGGTGGGAAGGAACAGGTTCATACCCGCCCCTATATGTGGTCCTTCCTAAGGCTGTCTCCTGAGATCACTTCCTCGCTTTCTACATTCTTCACTTTTACTTCAGATCCATTCCCAGGACTCCACTGATCACAAACTAAATAACGTCTTAAAGAAATTCCTAATATAAAAACAGCAATTGTTAGAATCTCCACATTAACATCAAGTAGCATGACTGTTTTAAAGTATTAGTTATAATATTGTAAAGGTTAAGATGTACATTTTCATCCTAATATTATAAGCTAAATATTTAATTTATATGTAAAGTAACATAGTGATTTAGAGAAGGCATTATTTGAAAGCAACCAAATGTGCTTGAATTTTGATAACAAACTGTATAAATGAGTTGTGGTCTTGGAACTCACTGTCATGAGTAATACTATAAGTAAATAGGAGTAAAGACATAATATTTATTGCATTGCTACCAACTAATTTCAAGAGTTTAAAAATGAAATACTCGTTGTCATGGACATATATACACTACCAAATGTAAAATAGATAGCTAGTGGGAAGCAGCCACATAGCACAGGGAGATCAGCTCAGTGCTTTGTGACCACCTAGAGGGGTGGGATGGGGAGGGTGGGAGGGAGGGAGATGCAAGAGGGAAGAGATATGGGAACATATGTATATGTATAACTGATTCACTTTGTTATAAAGCAGAAACTAACACACCATTGTAAAGCAATTATACTTCAATAAAGATGTTTAAAAAAAATGAAATACTCTTAATTATTAGAACATATGTATATAAAACACAGTTTGATACATTCAGTCATAAGGCAAAAGAAAGCATAGAAAAGAAAACATACACCACATGCAACTGAAAATTATGAGTGAATTCATATATAGTTCAAAACTCTTAATCTCATATTTTTAGAATTAAAATCACAGGTACCAATATCATTGGAGTTAGTAAGAGATTTAAATATGAAAATTGTAGAGTTTAAATTACTTAGCCACCATTATGTGTACATATTTTATACATTTCATTTTCCATTCAAGAACTTTTTGACTTAGAAATTCGCCTTCATTCTGAGGACAACAGGAGAATTAAAACATACAAATTAACCTTTCTGATACTAGAAATTTGTGTTCACAAATATGACTCTTTTCTTTGTTGCGAATTCACTATCAAAACTTGGTATAAATATAAACCATATCAAACCCTTAAACTCTTCTGCATAACTTTTATTTCATATATTTCTAGTACAGAAATAATCAAAAAAGGTTTTTCAATGAAATTCAAAATATTTTTATTCAAAAATTGAAACATGTTGATCATTTTGTGTGTGTGCTCAAAAATATTAAATGAAATATGTTCCTTTTTGTATGTCTGTGTTTCAGCTAAAATGCAAATACCCTTTTCCACATTCTAATATCATTCTAATTTTCACAGATTTCTAACATGGGGAAAGATCAATGTCTTAGATACTATATTTCTAAAATATCTTTGAAAATCCATCAAGATTCCATAAATAGTTTTAAGTATCTTTGAAATTTCCATTGTGTTATTTATTTGTTTATTCATTACATTCAACCAATAGTGTTACACAGAAAACACTGTTATAAAGCAGCCATGTTTGTGTATAAATATAGTATAAATTTGTGTCTTCTAAAATTAATCAGTAAACTAAATACATTAAACATAGATGTATAACACATAGATAGATAACACAAAAAAGCTCTGCAGTTGTTTTCTGACCAGTTTGTTTTAAGAAAGTCAAAGCTATAAGTATGCCACTCAAAGGTAACCCATCATGAGACAGAAAAAGTCACCATTTCAAGAGTATAGAAGAGTAAGGTATCCATTCTCTGATCCATTTGGAGGAAAGTCAGCATGTCTTATCAAAAATGATACAGAATACAGAAAAATAAGATATTTGAACTTCAAACTGAGAGCTGCTATTTTTCGTTCCTATTGAGTGTGTCATATTGGACAAGTCAGTTAATCTCTTTGAACTCCATTTTTTTCACCTTTATGGCAATAACGATATTTACCTCAAGTATTAATAAGAACCTGTGATAGCCCCATGATAAGTGCCTAGTACATAGCAGGTGCTCAGTAAATACTAATACTGGGTGGTTGTCCAATCAATGAAGGCATAGACATAAAGCTCCTCTTTTTCATATTCATAAATGTTACACTGCTGATAGAGATTCCATCTTCTTCAAATATGCTGAAACATGAAATAGACACATATACCCTCTGAAGTTTCAATTGATGGTATTTAATGTTCACAGAGTAAAACATAGGATGATTATTCATAAGGGAAGTGACGTATTTGTTCTGCTCATAGGTTAAGATAGATGATATATCTAAGGCATCTAGTGTAGAATTATGATCAGCTTTGCAATGATCCTTTATAGAAAATGGATCTTTATAGATCCTTTATAGATCCTTTATAGAAAATGGATCTTTTGAGAATGCAGCCTCATGCCCCAAATGAGAGAGAAAAACATTTAGATATTCTTTTATTTTCATGATTCAGCTCTGTGCATAAATTTGTGCAAATGGTCTTTTTTATAAACACTCTTTAATCATTTTTTTTCTAATTCAGCTTATATTTTTGCTTACTTTGACCTTTTATTACATAAATGAAGGGTGAGAAATTTTGTAAAAAAAAATTAATCTTCTGTTTTATTGTGTGGAATTATCATTAGAACATAGCAATTATTTTCTATAACTAAGACCTTCAACTGACTAATTAATTAGGCTCAGTGGTACATGATATTAATAAATGAACTGTTATATTCTTCTGGTACAAGTACACAGAAGCTATGGAACCCTAGCTTGAAATGGACATAATTTTCACTGTATACACGTATTTTTTGGTTGAATCATAATTCGTGAATATCAGTAAGATTTCAGTCCTGTAAAAATCAGTATAATTTCTAATTATTTCAATTCTTAATCTAGTTGACTGAGACTGAATTCATTGGTGTAAGCTGCACTATGGTTATGCATTAATGGTGATTTATATTCTTCTACACTCAAATCACAAATGAAATAGTACTTGTTTTGTGTAATGTTCTAGGACAACTTGTTACTTATTAAAGGGTTATTTTCATGCACCAGACCTTGGAAATTCAAATAAGTAAAAGAGTCTGGGGAAAGACTATATGAATTGATAACAAGGATTCTACTTTTACAAGTCTTTTCTTTACATGAGGAAGCAAGGTCACATTAATCCAGAAACTCTAAGCATATAACATAAGTCAGGTGCTGTCTCCATGCACCATCAGTGTGGCATGCTTTAAATTAAATTGTAATTATGTATTTTCATGTCTTCCTATTCTCTAATTCTTAGACTGTGTGTGAATGGTAATTCCTTAGCACAGCACACAAGTCCATTTTCTATCTATGTTCTAATGATCTATGCAGCCTGTTCCCTATTACCATATCCCATAATCTGACATGGTGGAGTCTCTCCCAAAGTCACAAAAAAACTACACTAATTGTGAATAAATCAACGTCTGAGCAATGTTATTTGTTCTGAATACATAGTTCCAGAAGAGTAATATTTAATGACTGTGCATTGAATAAATGAATGAGTAGTTTTAAAATACTACATAATTTCTTTGTGAATAATTTGTAAGGTACTTGACAATACAGCCATGTAGTTTCGTGGCTATGTCTACAATTGTTCTCATGGAGTTTTAATTAGTGGTCAATGTCAACTTAAAGTGTGTTACTGAATTTTTGTCCTTGGCACCATATGTTTTTCCAAATTTTTTTGAAAAGTACTTAATAAAGAAATACAAGGTGTGCTAGGAAGTATAACTAATATGCTGGTTTTAAGAATTAGTATTCAAAAAAGTAGCTAAAAATCAACAACAGAAGATTAAAAGCAAGGTGAACAGTCTCAGAGATCAATGTACATTTCTGCATTTATTTAAAAAAAATAATTCCGAAGATGCAGGATGGTGTTAGAACTGGCTCAACAACAGGTCATTTAGAAAGAACCTAGGTTTTTAGTTGAAAACAAATTCAATGAAACCCAGTAATGTGACATAGCCACTTAAGAAAGCCACATGGTCAGACGATGTTGAAGAGCTTAAAGCAAGAAGCACAGGATATAATAACATCAGTTCTTTGTACCAGTCAACTCTCATCTAATAAAATGTACCTCAAGATCACTGTGCCACATTTTAAGATGAACACTTGGACAACAAGAATGTTTTCAGAAGAGAACAACTAGGGTATTTGGTGAAATGAGAATCATGATACACAAAGAACAATTGAGGAAACCATGCCTGTGGTGGACATTCACCCTGGATACTGGCGTGTTACTGGTACAATAATATTGCTTAACAAACAATCACAAAATGTTAGCTTTACACAAAAATAAGCAATTATTTAGCTCTTGTGTTTTGGCTTGGCTGGAGGTTTGCTGCCCCTAGGCTGGGCTTGTTGGGGGCTCTGTTCCAAGTTGTGTGTGGGGCTGGGCTTTGCCTCCCTGAGGTCTGGGCTGTGTGTGTTCAATCTGGAGCTCAGACTAAGGGCACAGCAGTTACCTGGGGAAGCTCTTCTATCACAACAACAAGAGGGCAAGTGGGAAACACACAGTCCTCTTAAGGTCTAGGCTTAGAAAGGTCATTATTCTATTAGTCAAAGCGAGATACATGATGGTGAGGAATCAGGAAAACATATTCTGCCACTTTTTTGAGAAGGCCTGAAAAATCACACAGCAAAGGGTGTGAACACAGGAGGTGTGAAGAACTGTAGTCAAGAATGCACTCTGCTACACCCTGGATTGGATATCATTAGAGGAACATTATCTTCATAAAGAAAGGCTGAAATGTGGAAGAAAGCTAGATTGACTATGTGTAGCTTCACAAAGCCAATTAGTGATCAACGAATATAAATAGAGATTACAGGATAGGAGATATTACTTCAGTTTAAGAGTTTCCTAATAAGCTGAAATGTTTAAAAACATGGAGTTAAAGGGAAACAATATGGCATTAGTATAAGGGCCCAGTCTTTGGAATTGGACAGGAATCAGTTCAAAACTTGGATCTTTTGACTATTAAGCTATAAAGTCCTGGGAAAGGTAAACATTCTGAGTCTTAGTTTCTTTATTTACAACATGAAGATAAAACTATCCACCTCATTCACTAATATTTATGAAGTACCTAATATAGGCATCTGCATATAGCAACTGCTCTGTACTGTGGCTATTATTATTATTATTAGAGTCTTACTATCTTTAGAAATGGTCAAGTGTTCCTTGACTAGCCCTCCGGACTCCTCTCTTGCCTCTTTCCCACATCTCCTATAATTCAACATTACTAAATATTATACAACATAAGAATACAAGTCCACAATTACACTTGAATTCTAAATCCAAGAGCTTTGACATCAGAATTTTTTTTCTTTAATTGGGTGTGTGAAATCATTAGGTAACAAAAATCTGACCTAAAATAAGAAGCTATTTATAGTCATTTATATCCTGCTAAGTTTAGTTATTCATATTTCAATACAATAATATATTTTGGGCCTAGATGTCACTGGGGGTGATATGAAATATATAGTACATGCACTGTATTGTCTTTTTAAAATACAAACAATTCTGAATATGAAACATCTAGTTCACAGTATTGCAACTATAGGATTGTGAACCTGTATTTAGGTGCACCAAATTGTTTACTATTCTACTTCCAGCACCTAGAAAACAGCAAGTCTGTAATAAACACTAATTTAATGAAACAGTAAAATAAGATATTGCAAATACTATACTAATTTTGAAAAATGAGTAATATCTATATCTTATTTTAACTCTATTTCACATGCATCTGAGATAAATTCTATTCCCTTTTCTGAAGTCCTCCCAGGATCAAAAGTGTTTTGTTTTTGGTGTTCCCATCCTTATAACTTAAAGTTCACAGATCCACATTTTTTTATCTTGACCATGGTATTACAAGAAAAATATCTCCCTTCTTTCATTACTAGTGTGCAAGTGCAAAAGATCAAGACCTGGAAGGTTTTTGTTTTTGTTTTTTTTTTAAGTGCAAATTGACTAAGAAACCAAAGAAAGCAATGAAAGAACACAAAGGTTTTTCAGGAAAGGGACAAAATAGCAACAAATGGAGAACCTACTGACCGCAAACGACCAAATCAGCCTGATGCGGAAAAAGGATGATCATAATTTTCTCCAAAGATGACTAACTTCTAGATTTGATGACAACCTCAAATTCTATCCAAATACAGTTCTTTTCGTATTTCTATGTGCCATATCCAGGCTTTCCTGTTCCCTTTCTATCATATTAGCTAAATGCCCTGCCACTCCCAACTATTTTATAATCTCACCTGAAGGACATGTGATCCTTTACTAATAAATCATATTTTCATTTCTTTGTCTTTGCACACAACGATACACTTGCCTGGATAAAATTTATTTCCCTGGTTAAATGGCAGCTTGGTTTCAGTTCTTCTGAGAAGATTTTTGATGCTTTTTCTTAACCCTACACTTAGATGGCCTCCTATGTACTCTCAAACCCTCTGGCACATCCTTCTAGCATAGTACTCATTACATGTTATGCATTTATTTGCATGTCTGTCTTCCCTAATTGTCTCCAAATAGACCACTCCTGGATTTTAGAACATCTGTGAACAGACCATATAGTGCTCTCAGATAGCCGTTCTGAAGGACTCCATGTTACTGTGCCCTTGGAAGCATTTTCTGGATATGACTTCTTCTCTATCTTGATTATTTAGCATAGAGCAGAATTTAGAAAACATGGCCATGGCTACCTAACACTAGTCTCTAAAGTGTTTAATTTAAAAACATTAATTGTCAGCATGTAAAAATTAGGAAAAAATGATGTGTCAAGCTATATTTTCTGAAAATGGCCACAATAAAATTTTTCATCCTTGAACCATGCCAGTAACCATTGTATGGTGATGTCTAATACCCCTTCTCTTGAATCTGGCTGGACTTGTGACTTGCTTGTAACTAACAATTAACAAACAGGGATGAGGCTAAGTCATAAAAGGCAATGTAACTTCTATTTTGTTCTTTGGGATACTCATATATGCTGCTCTGAACTGCCATGCTATGAGGAAGCCTATGTGACATGGAGAGCACTAAACATGAGTATTCCAAACAGCAGTTCCAATTAAGATATCAACTGACATCTAGCATCAACTGCTAGGAGAAGAACCTCCAGATGATTCCAGCTCCCAGCCATTGAATTAACCTTACCTTTTTAGATTTCCCAGCTGAGGCCCCAGACATAGGAAAGTAGAAAAGGTCACGCTTATTGTGCTTTGTTAACATTCCTGACACGTAAAATCCTCAAGCATAATGAAGATGGTTAACTTGTACCACTTGGTTTTGAGGTGGTTTGTTATGCAGGAATAGCAACAAGAAAAGCTAGATTTCCAGATTTTCTTTGGGGGAAAAAAAAGAACACTACTAGGCCCTTTACCGTACATGGACTACATGGCTACAATATCCTAAAGTTGAGCAGAAGATAGTTGCTTTAGGCAGAGCACACATTTTCCAGTTTACCGCAGGCTTATTGTAATACCTTGATAGTTACATACATTCATGAACATTCATGACCCCTTAAGTATGTTGATTAACTATCTGTTAAATATATTTCTTTCTTTTGGTGGAACTAAACTTCTTTATCTACCATGGAAGTCAGAATTTCATGTTGGGGTCTTTAACTCACCTTAACACTAGGCCTTTTGCCACACGTCAGGTCCTTCAAGAGTCTAAGGTGATCTAATACTACTCATTTCTGAAGCTCTGATTGTATGTGATTTGCCTAATACTTTCCTGTTTCCTGTTGAGGGGTGTCTACAGATCTAAACGAATTTACTGAGGAGAAATGCTGTCATGTCCTGATCTCAGTAAATGATTGAGCAGGTTTCAGTTACTAACTGGACACTTCTTTAAGTTCTTTTTTTAATGTATTAAAAAAAATTCTTTATCGAATTTGTTACAATATTGCTTCTGCTTTATATTTTAGTTTTTTGCTGTGAGGTATGTGGGATCTTAGCTCCCCGATCAGGGATGGAACCTGCACCCCCTGCATTGGAAGGTGAAGTCTTAACCACTGAACCACCAGGGAAGTCTCCCTTAAGTTCTATTGGGAAATTTGTCATTCAAATGACCAGGGAAAATGATTTTTCTAACTCTTCTTATTAGAGTCTTACAAAATATACCTTAATGTATATTTTTATTTTTTACTTATTCATTTTTAACATCTTTATTGAAGTGTAATTGTTTTACAATGGTGTCTTAGTTTCTAACAGAGTGAATCAGCTATACATATACATATAAACCCATATCTCCTCCCTCTTGAGTCTCCCTCCCACCCTCCCTATCCCACCCACTTAAGTGGTCACAAAGCACAGAGCTGATCTCCCTGTTCTATGCAGCTATGCGGCTCTGTGGCTGCTCCCCACTAGCTATCTATTTTACATTGGATAGTGTATATATCTCCATGCCACTTTATCACTTCATCCCAGTTTACCCTTCCCACTCCCCATGTCCTCAAGTCCATTCTCTACGTCTGCATCTTTATTCCTGTCCTGCCCCTAGGTTCAACAGAAGCATTATTACTTTCTTTTTTTAGATTCCATAAAAATGTATTAGCATATGGTATTTGTTTTTTTCTTTCTGACTTACTTCACTCAGTATGACAGACTCTAGGTCCATCCACCTCACTACAAATAACTCAATTTCGTTTCTGTTTATGGCTGAGTAATGTTGCATTGTATATATGTGCCACATCTTCTTTATTCATTCGGGAGATTAAACTTTTGTCAGTTGCTTCATTTGCAAATATTTTTTACCATTCTGAGGGTTGTCTTTTCATATTGTTTATGTTTTCCTTTGTTGTGCAAAAACTTTTAAGTTTCATTAGGTCCCATTTGTTTATTTTTATTTTTATTTCCATTTCTCTAGGAGGTGGGTCAAAAGGATCTTGCTGTGATTCACGTCATGGAGTGTTCTGCCTATTTTTCTTCTAAGAGTTTTACAGTGTCTGGCTTTACATTTAAGTCTTTAATCCATTTTGAGTTTACTTTTGTGTATGGTGTTAGGGAGTGTTCTAATTTCATTCTTTTACATGTAGCTGTCCAGTTTACCCAGCACCACTTATTGAAGAGGCTGTCTTTTCTCCATTGTATATTCTTGCCTCTTTTATCAAAAATGAGGTGACCGGGCTTCCCTGGTGGTGCGGTTGTTGAGAATCTGCCTGCCAATGCAGGGGACATGGGTTCAAGCCCTGGTCTGGGAAGATCCCACATGCCATGGAGCAACCTGGCCTGTGAGCCACAATTACTGAGCCTGCACATCTGGAGCCTGTGTTCCTCAGCAGGAGAGGCCACGATAGTGAGAGTCCCACAGACTGCAATGAAGAGTGGCCCCCTCTTGCCACAACTAGAGAAATCCCTCACACAGAAATGAAGACCCAACACAGCCATAAATAAATAAATAAATAAATAAATAAAAATTTTTTTAAAAAGTAGCTTGCTTAAAAAAAAAAAAAATGAGGTGACCATATGTGTCTGGGATTATCTCTGGGCTTTCTATGCTGTTCCATTGATCTATCTGTCTGTTTTTGTGCCAGTACCATACTGTCTTGAATACTGTAGCTTTATATTATAGTCTGAAGTCTGGGAGCCTGATTCCTCCAGCTCTGTCTTTCTTTTGCAAGATTGCTTTGGCTATTAGGGGTCTTTTGTGTTTCCATACAAATTGTGCAATTTTTTGTTATAGTTCTGTGAAAAATGCCATTGGTAGTTTGATAGGGATTGCATTGAATCTGTAGATTGCTTTGGGTAGTAGAGTCATTTTCACAATGTTGATTCTTCCAATCCAAGAACATGGTAAATCTCTCCATCTGTTTGTATCATCTTAAATTTCTTTCATTAGTGTCTTATACTTTTCTGCGTACAGGTTTTTTGTCTCCTTAGGTAGGTTTATTCCTAGGTATTTTATTTTTTTTATTGCAATGGTAAATGGGAGTTTCCTTAATTTCTCTTTCAGATTTTTCATCATTAGGGTATAGGAATGCAAGAGATTTCTGTGCATTAATTTTGTATCCTGCTAGTTTACCAAATTCATTGATTAGCTCTAGTAGTTTTCTGGTAGCAACTTTAGGATTCTCTATATATAGTATCATGTCATCTGCGAACAGTGACAGCTTTACTTCTTCTTTTCCGACTTGGATTCCTTTTATTTCTTTTTCTTCTCTGATTGCTGTGGCTAACACTTCCAAAACTATGTTGAATAATAGTGGTGAGAGTGGGCAACCTTGTCTTGTTCCTGATCTTAGAGGAAATGGTTTCAGTTTTTCACCATTGAGGACGATGTTGGCTGTGGGTTTGTCATACATGGCCTTTATTATGTTGAGGTAAGTTCCCTCTATGCTTACTTTCTGAAGGGTTTTTATCATAAGTGGTGTTGAATTGTGTCAAAAGCTTGTTCTGCATCTATTGAGATGATCATATGGTTTTTCTCCTTCAATTTGTTAATATGTGCATCACATTGATTGATTTCCATATATTGAAGAATCCTTGTATTCCTGAGATAAACCCCACTTGATCATGGTGTATGATCCTTTTAATGTGCTGTTGGATTCTGTTTGCTAGTATTTGGTTGAGGAGTTTTGCGTCTATGTTCATCAGTGATATTGACCTGTAGTTTTCTTTCTTCGTGGCATCTTTGTCTGGTTTTCGTATTAGGGTGATGTTGGCCTCATAGAAGGAGATTGGGTGTATTCCTCTCCCTTCTATATTTTGGAAGAGTTTGAGAAGGATAGGTGTTAATCTTCACTCAATGTATGATAGAATTTGCCTTTGAAGCTATCTGGTCCTGGGCTTTTGTTTGTTGAAAGATTTTCAATCACAGTCTCAGTTTCAGTGCTTATGATTGGTCTGTTTATATTTTCTATTTCTTCCTGGTTCAGTCTTGGAAGTTTGTGTTTTTCTAAGAATTTGTCCATGTCTTCCATATTGTCCATTTTATTGGCGTATAATTGCTTGTACTAATCTCTCATGATCCTTTGTACTTCCGTAGTGTCAGTTTTTACTTTTCCTTTTTCATTTCTAATTCTATTGATATGAGTCTTCTATCTTGTTTTCTTGATGAGTCTGGCTGATGGTTTATCAATTTTGTTTATCTTCTCAAAGAACCAGCTTTTGGTTTTATTGATCTTTGCTATCATTTCTGACAAGTACAGGTTTCTGGTAACTGACTGTACTGATGAACTGAATGAATAAGCATTTTCAGAACTCTGATGAAAAACTGATGAACTCATAAAAGTGCTAACAAAAGATCAAGATGAAAAAAAAACAACAATTAATTACATGGGACTGAGTGAACTGATGAGGATGAGTATAATTTTTGTGACTTTCTGTCTGAATTAAAAAAAAAAAAAAAAATCCCACAAGGACTCAGAGGCAAAGAATATACAAATCAATTTTCACTGCAAAGTAAAGGAGCTGTTACAGTGGAGGATTACTGGACTGAATGTCAATATTATGACATAGTATGAGTGTGTTTCATGTTTGGTAATTGCAATCATTGTTGATTTTGTTGTGGTCATCCATGTACAATGCTTGGTGTCAGACTATTTATGTCTTGTAAAAATAAAATACAGTGTG
Organism: Balaenoptera physalus; assembly: GCF_965194825.1. NCBI lineage: Eukaryota > Metazoa > Chordata > Mammalia > Artiodactyla > Balaenopteridae > Balaenoptera > Balaenoptera physalus. The sequence goes on along the minus strand of NC_138896.1, from coordinate 47,133,834 downwards.
TGTGTGTGGAAAAAAAAAAAAAAAGAATAAATATTAGTTCAGGGAAAATTGCATATACAAATTCCTAAAAAAAAAAAAAAAAAAAAAAAAAAAAAGAACCAGCTTTTAGTTTTTTTGATCTTTGTTATTTGTTTCCTTCATTTCTGTTTCATTTATTTCTGATCTGCTCTTTATGATTTCTTTCCTTTTGCTAACTTCGGGGTTTTATTGTTCTTCTTTCTCTAGTTGCTTTAGGTGTAAGGCTAGGTTGTCTATTTGAGATGTTTCTTGTTTCTTGAGGTAGGATTGTATTGCTATAAACTTCCCTCTTAGAACTGCTTTTACTGCATCCCATAGGTTTTGTGTTGTTGTGTTTTCATTGTCATTTTTTTCTAGGCATCTTTTGATTTCCTCTTTATTTCTTCAGTGATCTCTTGGTTATTTAGTAGTGTATTGTTTAACATCCATGTGTTTGTATTTTTTACAGATTTTTTTCCTGTAATTGTATCTAGTCCCATACCATTGTGGTTGGAAAAGATACTTGATACAATTTCTATTTTCTTAAATTTTCAAAGGCTTGATTTGTGACCCAAGATATGATCATTTATCCTGGAGAATGTTCCATGAGCACTTGAGAAGAAAGTGTATTCTGTTGTTTATGGATGAAATGTCCTATAAATATCAATTAAGTCCATCTTGCTTAATGTGTCATTTAAAGCTTGTGTTTCCTTATTTATTTTCATTTTGGATTATCTGTCCATTGGTGAAAGTGGGGTATTAAAGTTCCCCTACTATGATTGTATTACTGTCAATTTCCCTTTATGACTGTTAGCATTTGCCTTATATATTGAGGTGGTCATATGTTGGGTGTATAAATATTTACAAGTGTGATATCTTCATCTTGGATTGATCCCTTGATCATTATGTAGTATCCTTCTTTGTCTCTTGTAATAGTCTTTATTTTAAATCTATTTTGTCTGATATGAGAATTAGTACTCCAGCTTTCTTTGATTTCCTTTAGCATGGAATATCTTTTTCCATCCCCTCACTTTCAGTGTGTATGTCTCCCTAGGTCTCAAGTGGGTCTCTTGTAGACAGAATATATATGAGTCTTTTTTTGTATCCATCCAACCAGTCTATGTCCTTTGCTTGGAGCATTTAATCCATTTACAGTTAAGGTAGTTATCGATATGTATGTTCCTTTTACCATTTTCTTAATTGTTCTGGGTTTGTTATTGTAGGTCTTTTCCTTCTCTTGTGTTTCCTGCCTACAGAAGTTACTTTAGGATTTGTTGTAAAGCTGGTTTGGTGGTGCTGAATTCTCTTAGCTTTTGCTTCTCTGTAAAGTTTTTAATTTCTCCATCAAATCTGAATGAGATTCTTGCTGGGAAGAGTAATCTTGGTTGTAGGTTTTTCTCTTTCATCCACTTTAAATATGTCCTGCCACTCCCTTCTGGCTTGCAGAGTTTCTGCTGAAAGATCAGCTGTTAAGCTTATTGGGATTCCATTTTTTGTTATTTGTTGCTTTTTCCTTGTTGCTTTTACTATTTTTCTTTGTATTTAATTTTTGATAATTTGATTAATATGTGTCTTGGTGTGTTTCTCCTTGGATTTATCCTGTATGGGACTCTCTGTGCTTCCTGGACTTGATTGACTATTTCCTTACCCATATTAGGGAAGTTTTCAACTATAATCTCTTCAAATATTTTCTCAGTCCCTTTCTTTTTTTCTCTTCTTCTGGGACCCCTGTAATTCAAATGTTAGTGTGTTTAATGTAGTACCAGAAGTCTCTGAGACTGTAGTTAATTCTTTTCCTTCTTATTTCTTTATTCTGCCCTGTGGTAGTTATTTCCACTATTTTATCTTCCAGGTCACTTATCTGGTCGTCTGCCTCAGTTATTCTGCTCTTGATTCCTTCTAGAGAATTTTAAATTTCTTTTATTGTGTTGTTCATCATTGTTTGTTTGCTCTTTAGTTCTTCTAGGTCCTTGTTAAACATTTTTTGCATTTTCTTCATTCTATTTCCAAGATTTGGATCATCTTTACTATCATTACTCTGAATTCTTTGTCAGGTAGACTGCCTATTTACTCTTCATTTGTTTAGTGTGATGGGTTTTTACCTTGCTCCTTCATCTGCTGTGTGTTTCTTACTCATCTCATTTTGCTTAACTTACTGTGTTTGGGGTCTCCGTTTCACAGGCTGCAGGTTAGTAGTTCCCGTTGTTTTTGGTGTCTGCCCCCAGTGGCTATGGTTGGTTCAGTAAGTTGTGTAGGTTTCCTTGTTGAGGGGACTGGTGCCTGTGTTCTGGTGGATGAGGCTGGATCTTGTCTTTCTGGTGGGCCACACTGCATCCAGTGGTGTGTTTTGGGGTGCCTGTGACCTTATTATGATTTTAGGCAGCCTCTCTGTTAATGGGTGTGGTTGTGCTCCTGTCTTGCTCATTGTTTGGTATAGGATGTCCAGCACTATAGCTTGCTGGTCGTTGAGTGGAGCTGGGTCTTAACGTTGAGATGGAGGTCTCTGGGAGACCTTTTGCCATTTGATATTTTGTGGAGTTAGGTGGTCTCTGGTGGACCGATGTCCTGAACTCGGCTCTCCCACCTCAGAGGCACAGGTCTGACACCTGGCTGGAGCACCAAGACCCTGTCAGCCACATGGCTCAGAAGGAAAGGGTGAAAAAAAGAAACAAAGAAAAAAATAAAATAAAGTAAAATAAACTTATTAAAATAAAAATTTAAAAATTATTAAAAATAAAAAAAATTAAAAGAAAGAAAGAAAGAAAGTAGGGAACAACCAAACCAGTAAACAAATCCACCAATGATAAAAAGTGCTAAAAAATTTACTAAAACAAACAAAAAAACCAAACAAAAAAACGGACAGACAGCACCCTAGGACAAATGCTAAAGCAAAGCTATACAGACAAAATCCCACAAAGAAGCAGACACATACACCCTCACAAAAAATAGAAAAAGGAAAAAAATGTATATATCTATATATATAAAAAAAAGGAGAGCAACCAAATCAATAAACAAATCTACCAATGTTAATAAACTCTAAATACTAAACTAAGATAAACGTAAAACCAGAACAAATTACATGCAGAAAGCAAACCCCAAGTCTACAATTGCTCCCAGAGTCCACCGTCTTGATTTTGGGGCGATTCGTTGTTTATTCGGGTATTCCAGAGATGCAGGGTACATTAAGTTGACTGTGGAGATTTAATCCACTTCTCCTGAGGCTGCTGGGAGAAATTTCCCTTTCTCTTATTTGTTCGCACAGCTCCTGTGGTTCAGCTTTGGATTTGGCCCCACCTATGCGTGTAGGTCACCTGAGGGTGTCTGTTCCCACCCAGACAGGACGCATTTAAAGGAGCAGATGATTAGGGGGCTCTGGGTCACTCATGCCCCAGGGGGAGGGAGGGGCACAGAATGCAGGGCTAGTCTGCTGTGGCACAGGCCAGTGTGACATTGCAACAGCCTGAGGTGTGCTGTGTGTTCTCCCGGGGAAGTTGTCCCTGGATCATGGGACCCTGACGGTGGCGGGCTACACAGGCTCCCAGGAGGGGGGGTGTGGATAGTGACCTGTCCTTGCACACAGGTTTCTTGGTGGCTACAGCAGCAGCCTTAGCATTTCATGCCTGTCTCTGATGTCTGTCCTGGTAGCCGTGGCTCCCGTCCATCTCTGGAGCTAGTTTAGGCAGTGCTCTGAATCCCCTCTCTGCACGCACCCTGAAACAATGGTCTCTTGCCTCTTAGGCAGTTGCAAACTTTTTCCCGGACTCCCTCCTGGCTAGGTGTGGTGCACTAGCCCCCTTCAGGTTGTGTTCATGCAGCCAACCCCAGTCCTCTCCCTGGGATCTGACCTCCGAAGCCGGATCCCCAGCTCCCAGCCCCCACCTGCCCTGGCAGGTGAGCAGACAAGTCTCTCAGGCTGGTGAGTGCTGGTAAGCACTGATCCTCTGTGTGGGAATCTCTCCACTTTGCTCTCTGCACCCCTGTTGCTGCACTCTCCTCCATGGCTCCCCCTCCACCACCCCCCATCTCCACCAGTGAAGGGGCTTCCTAGTGTGTGGAAATTTTTCCTCCTTCACAGCTTCCTCCCAGAGGTGTAGGTCCCATCCCTATTCTTTTGTTTCTGTATTTTCTTTTTTCTTTTGCCCTACCCAGGTACGTGGGCAGTTTCTTGCTTTTTGGGAAGTCTGAGGTCTTCTGCCAGCATTCAGTAGGTGTTCTGTAGGATTTGTTCCACATGTAGATGTATTTCTGATGTATTTGTGGGAAGAAAAGTGATCTCCACCTCTTACTCCTCAGTCATCATGAAGGTCTCCCCTTAATGTATATTTTTAAATACAAGTTGACTATTTAGGCAAGCAGTTAAGATGTCATCAAAATTAACCTTAAATTAACAAAGAATCAACAAATACAATGAATGCCTAATGAATAATTTGAAGAAACCCATTGTTTCTTTCTAAAACTAACAGTTATCTTAGATACTTAAAACAAGTATGTCAAATGAGAATAACAAAAGAATAGTGTGTATCAAGAGCTGAATTCCCACTCTGTTAAGGTATCTTCAAACAATACCAAATCCACTTTTTGTGCAGAGGTCTGTGGATGTGTGAGAAAGCCACAAACTGAACTAGTAGATTAACTGTGGGAAAATATCTCACATCCAATAACCATCTGTAAATTCAATCTCATCATTGACTATAGCTTGAGACATAAGAGAATTGAATTACAAAATGAGGGTGAATCACTTTATAGCAAGTTGTGACACTTAAATGAATAGGACAAGATGTTTTATTACAACTTTTATTAAATTACTGGGTAACTGCAGTGCCTTATATGTAAGTTTTCATTAGAAGTGTTTTTGTAGAATCTTAGTATCAAATACAAGGGCTCACATTAAACTTATCGCCTAAAATAAATAGTTAAGTAATTTCTTTCTTTTTTTTTTTCCTGCCTAGACGTATCCTTTGGTCAGAGCCCTTTGAAAAGCATGCAGATAACTCACTACATTCCTGTTACATTATATTATATTCCCTCTGGATTGTTCAGGTATATAACAAGTCTGTTGAATCAATAAATCTATTTAGATTTTTCAGACAGTATTTATTAGTCTTTAAGTCTGAGGTCTCTGGAGTTAACAAATGTGATTTTGAAGCCAATGTTTACTACTTGAATGAACATGAGAAGTCATTTAATATTTTTAAGCTTCAATTTTTCTCTGCCTCAAATGTTATTGCAAGGATTAAATGAGATAAATATCCTAAAGAATTAGCATAGCAGCCAGCACAAAACTAATGCTAGTTACCGTGAAATCATTAGGGCCAAGCAGCCTCTGAACAACAGAGCAGTGGTCCCCACTGTGGGGGCTCTGACCCTCAAGGAGCTAATTTGTGCCAGGGTGTCCAAGAAGTTATCTCTTCACAAATATATATTTATATTTTCATGTATATTGTAACTTTTTTTAGTATAAATGTTTTCTCATTAATAAAATACAAATTAATTTAAAAGCACTGCTGTTTCCATAGCAAATGTATGTCATTTTTTATATCTTCAAGCAACTGACACTAATATGTACAATGACTGGTCGCTGAGGTTTGATAATTATTTTGGATGTTGTGCAGGACCTCTTTCCATTTGCCTTCCCACTTCCACCCTTCTCTCCAGCCTGCTCTGTACCTGGGATGACTAATGGCAACTCTATCTACTCAGTTTCTTGTCCTTTGCCTCCTAATGGGTTCAACCAATGGGAACAAAGTGAGGTCGGGGTATTAACTCCTGAAATTCCTCTTTGTGGGCTGGCCTCAGCTACGATTCTGTTTCAAAGGAGAGGCCTCTTTCTTTATCAGAAGGCCTCTCTGACAGCTTTCTATCTTCCTTCCATTCCTAGTTTTTGGTGATAAACACATTGCCCCAGGGATACTAGCCCTGCGCACTACATTTTCCCTTGTGGTTTCCTTATACTCTGAAAAGAGTTCCATTATTAAACTCTCTTCAAATTATCTTAATTTAAGAGTCTCATTTTTCACCTGCTGTGTAGACCCTGACAATTACAGATATTCCAAGAGAGTCTTCATTCTAGAAAACTTTGGGAACTACTGCCTTATATACGAGACGGACCTTTATCTTTCCTCCCCTAGCACATTCCTCCATTAACCTAGAGAAGACAGGATTATTTTCCAGGTTGTGTGAGTCACACACCTTATTCATGTTTTGAGGGAAGTGAAGCCTTCCTTTTTGATATTTGCCTATTACAAATCTGCAGTTAGAAATTTACTTTGGAAAATTACAAATTCATAATATTTCACATCCAAGTTAAAATCCTGTAAGAATCAAAGATCAGAATTGGTCTTTTGACTTTAATTTGCAATATTACTATTTGTCTCTAAGTACATGAAAGTCAGTTTTTTCTACGTTTATGATTTGGATTGGTGTAGAGTCTTGCATTGAAAAGAAACAATTTGTTGGTAAAGGCTTGAGAATTTATGTGATTTTAGAAGACTGATCTCTGAAAATGTTAATGACTTTGAGCAGTACATAAAAAAATAGGATATCAGAACATGAACAGAATTTAATATTTGGTCCAATTAAAGGTGTTGATCACAGGATGTAACTCTTCATAAGCCAAAGACTGCCCTGCAATTTGAAAGTTGTATAATAAACTCATCAGTCTATTTCTTTACTTTTTCTCCTCATAGACACAGAGCAAGAGAAAAAGATGGCCAGAGACACCTCATATCATTGTCATCTTTACCAGTCCTTAATGTGTCATTTAGTTGAGCTGCCTCCTAAGGAATTTTTAGCAAAATCCCTTTTCTGATCCATTTGAAATTTTCCACAACTATCAACACCTTACAAGACAACTGGGGATTAATTAAAGTTGTTATACTTTCTGAACTCTAGGTGAACCTTTGTAGGGTTGTTACCTTGTGAACTTCCTTTAGACTCTCTATTAAAGATGAAATAATTATTCCATTTAGGCACCTGTCAGATCCTACTTTATAATTTCCACAAATTCTGTATTCACTTGTGTTGACAAACTAGTCATTTAAAGGCCCTTTTATCTAAACCTTTTTCCTTTTATCTCAGTTCTGCTAAGTCACACAAAACCTATTGTTTTACCTTCAAGTTTCTAAATCAGCATTTCTTCTGATTTGACCACTTCAATGTCGAAATAATACTCACATTGTTTGTAAATGATGGAGAAGTTTTATGTTCACATATTTCTCTTTATTTCACTTCTTTAAAAGCTTTCTCCATTTCCCTCCATAAGTCCAAATAATACTTTAAAAAGTACAATTAAAGAACCATCACTTGAAAAAGAAAAAATTCCATACTGATTCTTGTAGAAAATAAACTTTCTCTCACTTCTAATTCCTAATACTTGATTACTCTATAGTAGTTGTTTTACTTAATTTAAATATAAATGCAGCTTGCACATATGACTCCTCCACCAACAAATTATTCGGAGAAAATGTTAAAATATATTTAAAAATTGAAAAATATGTATTGTGACTGTATGGTGAGCATACTCTCTGGCACAAGTAATCATTTAATCAGTGCTTATTTAACTAAACTGTTATTTTTATCTTCTGTTGTCATAGTTGGATCAATAGAAGTAATCTAAAAGTAGATATTTAATTCATTATATAATAAATTTTCTCAGTGTTTATCCATTTCTATTACAAATCAGTATTATATTTAAACATTTTTCCTCACAGAGTTTTCTGAAATAATAGTGCTAACTTCATTCATTCATTAATGCATTCATTTATTTTTATTCATTTATTCAATAAATATTGAGAACCTATTGCATACCAGACAGTATCCTAGTATTGAGTATATGTTTTTACCAAAATAGGCATCTTATAATTATTATAATATAGAGTATTAGTATTATTGTAACTAACTTCATGACCTTCTTTCTTTATCCCTTCTGCTTTAGCACTAAGATACCTCAGAAATAAATATATATTTTGTCAGTAAAAATGATACATAAAATTCTGAATATTGTATTCTCTTTGAGCGATGAGGCGCTTATTTTTTTATCCCCATCATGTAGGTACATATTAGGTCCGACATTCATGCAGTCAATGATCATCTGTTCAGCACATACCCTATGAAAGCCTCAATGTTATGTGCTGTGAGGGACATGAGGGTGTATCAGACTAGGATTCTGGGCAAGTTAAGGATGACAAGGGACATATACACAAATGATCCCAACACAAGGCAGAAAAAGAAAGTGCCATAGAGAAATAAAGATATGATGCTGTTGGAATTCAGGGTAGAAACAGATTATTCACAAATATAGGATTAAGGAAAGACTTTCAGAAGAGTTGGTTTTTAAGGTGGGTTTAGGAGGATGGGAAGAATTTAGCCACAGAAAATTGAATGGATAAGAAAGGGAAAAGAGAAGGTAGCAGGCTTCCCTGGTGGCGCAGTGGTTGAGCGTCTGCCTGCCAATGCAGGGGACACAGGTTCGAGCCCTGGTCTGGGAAGATCCCACATGCCGCGGAGCGACTGGGCCCGTGAGCCACAATTACTGAGCCTGCGCGTCTGGAGCCTGTGCTCCGCAACAAGAGAGGCCGCGATAATGAGAGGCCCCTGCACCACCATGAAGAGTGGTCCCCACTTGCCACAACTAGAGAAAGCCCTCGCACAGAAACGAAGACCCAACACAGCCATAAATAAAATAAATAAATAAATTAAAAAAAAAAAAAGAGAAGGTAGCAGAGTGCATAGAAAATATAATTTTACATATAAATGATACTTCATTCAATCAAGATAAAATGGGTTTTCCAGATTATTCTATATCACCATTAAATTTTATACATAATTATGTTCAATTATCCTAGTATTCACTTTTCAAATATTCAAGATAAGTTATTGTAATCCCCAATTTTTTCTTAGGGTGGATCAAACCCAATTAAATCTAACCAGAATAAAGATGCAGAAAATTCCTCACTTTCAGAAAATTATTCCCAAATCTCTACAAATTGAATGTAGCTCTAAAGCTACATCAAGAAATGATTTGACTCTATTCTAGCAGTGCTTGTAGAGTGTGATAATTGTGTTTCTGCCAAATAGTTTCTGAAGCAAGTTACAAAACTTTATTATCACTATTTTTATGCACTAATATATAATGATGAGATAGAAATTTGATTGAAAATATTAGCAAATGTTTTAAATACATAGCCAATTTGCATACAGTACTCTATTAGTGTCTGTGATGTGATACAAAACTTTCCTGCATCCTAAGTAACTGTGCTGTGTTCCAATATGTAACTGGAACACTTAAGAGAGCAGAAGCTCTTGGCTTATGATGCCTTTTTAATTTACCCTACTACAAAGTAACCAAAGACTCAAAGTAAAATGTTCATTTCCATAATGATATCTTAATTTATGCTGAGCTTTAAAGGTATCTGTTCACATGACTTTTTTTTTTTTTTCTAATTGCCTAGGTTTCCCTAAATAGAATTCCCTTTCACCCCTTTCACTATGCTGTCCCTCAGGCCATGAAAAAATCACACTCATGCAATATGACATGTAGATGTCCTACACTCCATAATGACCTTAAAGTGTTTCTTTCTTTGCCAGTTTCCTCCTCCAAATATTACTTAATGCATTCAAATCTCTTTGGGTGGCAATAAGTTGATCAGTAAGTGGTCAATGCTATGATTTTGTTTTTGTGACAATTAGTCCTATTGGTTTCTGAGAATCACATATAGGGGAGAATCATTTAACTAATTATCACATGGATTCCTTTCCTATGAAATGTGTAACTTATTTTCAGAAAAAATACTTAGGCAAATGATTTTTCTAAAGATGTATATGCCAACTTTATTCATAATAACAAAATATAGGAACAACTCAAATGTCCTTCAACTGGTGAATGAGGAAACTGTGGTACCTCCATACAATGAAATGCTACACCATAATAAAAAGGAACAGAATACTAATACACACATCAACATGAATAGATATGGAATGCATAAGAAGCCAGACTGAAAAGGCTACATTTTGCAATGCTTCTACTTATATGACATTCTAGAAAAGGCAAAACTGTAGTGACAAAACGTGAATCATGTTTCCCAGGGCCTGGGGTGGAGAAAAAGTTGACTCTAAAGGCCAATAAGGAAACATTTGGGGCTGATTAAATAGCCCTATATCATAATTTTGGTGGTGGTTACATGATAGTTTGTATTGGCCAAACTTATACAACTGTATCCTAAATGGGCAAATTTTACCATATGTAAATTATACTTCAATAAATCTAACTTTTAAAAAGTAAAAATTCATTAATATCACAAATTCTGAGTCTATATAAATTTATTCAATAATCTCTGAGATCCATCAAGAAAGGAAAGAAAATTTTTTTTTTGCTTTTTTTCATTTGTAATTCACTTTTATCTTTGGTGATCCTCCCCCACCATTTCCTTCATACCATATTTTATGAAAACATTTTTTTTTCTATATAAGGATTGCAGGTGGTTTGAACTCAAAAGTGAGGAAGAAGGGCTTGGAGAAATATGATTTTATAGACTGAATGTTTGTGTCCTCCCAAATTTCATATTTTGAGTTTGTAGTTCACTTTAAATTTTTTTTTTTATTTTCTACTGGAGTAGAGTTGATTAACAATATTGTGTTATTTTCAGGTGTACAGCAAAGTGATTCAGTTATACACATACTTATATCTATTCTTTTTCAAATTCTTTTCTCATTTAGGTTATTGCAGAATATTAAGCAGAGTTCCCTGTGCTATACAGCCTTGTTAGTTATCCATTTTAAATATAACAGTGTATACATGTCAACCCCAAACTCTCAATTTGTCCCTCCCACCCGTCCCCCCTGGTAACCATAAGTTCATTCTCTAAGTCTGTGAGTCTGTTTCTGTTTTGTAAATAAGTTTTTTGTATCACTTTTTTTAGATTCTGCATATAAGCGATATCATATGATATTTGTCTTTCTCTGTCTGACATACTTCACTTAGTATGATAATCTCCAGGTCTATCCATGTTGATGCAAATGACATTATTTCTTTCTTTTTAATGGCTGAGTAATATTCCATTGTGTATATGTACCATACCTTCTTTATCCATTCATCTGTCATTGGACATTTAGGTTGACTCCATGTCTTGGCTATTGTAAACAGTGCTGCCATGAATATTGGGTTGCAAATATCCTTTCAAACCATGGTTTTCACTAGATATATGCCCAGGAGTGTTGCTGGATCATATGGTAGCTCTATTTTTAGTTTCGTAAGGAACTTCCATAATGTTATAGTGGCTTCACCAATTTACGTTCCCACCACAAGTGTAGGAGGGTTCCATTTTCTCCACACCCTCTCCAGCATTTATTGTTTGTAGACTTTTTGATGATGGCCATTCTGACCTGTGTGAAGTGATACCTCATTGTAGGTTTTTTTTTCAAATTAATTAATTAATTAATTTATTTATTTTTGGCTGTGTTGGGTCCTCATTTTTCTGTGTGAGGGTTTTCTCTAGTTGTGGCAAGTGGGGGCCACTCTTCATCGCAGTGTGTGGGTCTCTCACTATTGTGGCTTCTCTTGTTGCGGAGCACAGGCTCCAGACGCGCAGGTTCAGTAATTGTGGCTCACGGGCCTAGTTGCTCCATGGCATGTGGGATCTTCCCAGACTAGGGCTCAAACCCGTGTCCCCTGCATTGGCAGGCAGATTCTCAACCACTGTGCCACCAGGGAAGCCCCCTCATTGTAGTTTTGATATGCATTTCTCTAATAATTAGTGATGTTGAGCATCTTTTCATTTGCCTGTTGGCCATTTGTATGTCTTCTTTGGAGAAATGTCTATTTAGGTCTTCTGCCCATTTTTTAATTGGGTTGTTTGTTTTTTTGATATTGAGCTGCATGAGCTGTTTGTAAATTTTGGAGCTTAATCCCTTGTTGCTCACTTCATTTGCAAATATTTTCTCCCATTCTGTGGGTTGTTGTTTCATTTTGTTTATGGTTTCTTTTGCTGTGTAAAAGCTTTTAAGTTTCATTAGGTACCATTTGTTTATTCTTGTTTTTATTTCCCTTACTCTAGGAAATAGATGGAAAAAGATATTGCTGTGATTTATGTCATATAGTGTTCTGCCTATATTTTCCTCTAAGAGTTTTATAGTATCTGGTCTTACATTTATGTCTTTGATCCATTTTGAGTTTATTTTTGTGTATGGTGTTAAAGAATGTTCTAATTTCATTCTTTTACATGTAGCTGTCCAGTTTTCCCAGAACCATTTACTGAAGAGACTGTCTTTTCTCCATTTTCTCCATAGTCTTGCCTCCTTAGTTGTAGATTAATTGACCATAGGTGCATGGATTTATTTCTGGGCTTTCTATCCTGTTCTATTGATCTATGTTTCAGTTTTTGTGCCAGTACTATCCTCTTTTGATGACTGTAGCTTTGTAGTATAATCTGAAGTCACACAACCTGATTCCTCCAGCTCGATTTTTCTTTCTCAAGATTGCTTTGGCTATTTGAGGTCTTTTGTGTCTCCATACAAATTTTAAGATTTTTTTTTAATATTGATCTTCCAATCCAAGAACATGGTATATCTTTCCATCTGTTTGTGTCATCATCAATTTCTTTCATCAGCCTCTTATAGTTTTCTGAGTACAGGTCTTTTGCCTCCTTTGGTAGGTTTATTCCTAGGCATTTTATTCTTTTTGATTCAATGATAAGTGGGATTGTTTCTTTAATTTCTCTTTCTGATCTTTCATTCTTAGTGTATAGAAATGCAACAGATTTCTGTGTATTAATTTTGTATCCTGCAACATTACCAAATTCATTGATGAGCTCTAGTAGTTTACTGGTAGCGTCTTTAGGATTTTCTATATATCTGATGATGTCGTCTGCAAACAGTGACAGTTTTACTTCTTTTCCAGTTTGGATTCCCTTTATTTCCGTTTCTTCTCTGATTGCCAGGGCTAGGACTTCTAAAACTATGTTGAATAAAAGTGGTGAGAGTGGACATTCTTGTCTTGTTCCTGATCTTGGAGGAAATGCTTTCAGCTTTTCACCATTGAGTATGATGTTAGCTGTAGGTTTGTCATATATGGCCTTTATTGTGTTGAGGTAGGTTCCTTCTATGCCCACGTTCTGGAGAGTTATTATCATAAATGGATGTTGAATTTTGTCAAAAGCTTTTCTGCATCTATTGAGAGGATCATATGGTTTTTATTCCTTAATTTGTTAATATGGTGTATCACATTGATTGATTTGTGTATACGGAAGATTCCTTGCATTCCTGGGATATATCCCACTTGATCATGGTTTATGATTCTTTTAATGTATTGTTGGATTTGCTTTGCTAGTATTTTGTAGAGGATTTTTGCATCTATGTCCATCAGTGATATTGGCCTGTAATTTTCTTTTTTTGTGGTATCTTTGTCTGGTTTTGGTATCAGAGTGATGGTGGCCTCCAGAATGAACTTGGGAGTGATCCTTCCTCTGAGATTTTTTGGAATAGTTTCTGAAGGATAGGTGTTAACTGTTCTCTAAATGTTTGATAGAATTTACCTGTGAAGCTGTCTGGTCCTGGACTTTTGTTTGTTGGAAGTTTTTAAATCACAGTTAAGAAAGGAAAGGAATTCTTGATTCCATATGTTTTAAGAATTTTCTTTTCAGAGCACCAATAACATTTCCCTAGCTTTTGTTTTAAAAATGAAAATTATGTTTCTGGGGAAAATATCCACACTGAACAAGTGCCTTTTTTTAATTGTTATCTTAATTATGAATTCACTAAAATAATCTCTAAAAATAACAGTATTTTTATTAAATACAAGCTTGTTCAATGAGTTGATTGGTTATGATAATCATCTAGTCTTAAAAGAACACACTACTATTTCATTATTAGCAATTGCAAGATTATTATATTTTACCTCTCACAGTCTAGTAAGCAACTGAATAATTCAGAAGGGCAATGAATAAACCCAGTGCTAGAAACTTTCACATAATGTAACTGATATTCAGATACAAGAAACAAAATAGCAGAATTAGAAATCATCCTGAGAAGAATGTGTTAAACAACGTATACCTTACCTTTGTGCTTGGGTGGCATAGCTATTGTCATAAGTCTCATATGTCTGGTCATCGTATTCACCCCCATAGCCATCATCATAACCCTGAGGCAGAAAATGGTAGAAAGATGGATTAGCAATCAATTTAAGTAACTATGATCTGTTTTTGATTAATGAGATTTTATATAAGGTGATCTTAATTTAGTTTTTATGTGTGGTTACTCTGCATCATATTTTACTAGATTAACAATTTCCATACAACACTGAATAAATCTATCAGATTTTAATATTTAATCATTAAACTCAGCATATCATTGAAGTAGCAATACCTACTCCTGGATTTATTTTGAATTTTGAGCAATACTAATGAAAACAATTTTAAAATTTCAAAATATATTTTTTTGAAAACTATGAGTAGATAAGAATAATTATGATAACCTAATGGTGATACTAATCTATTTGTTACAACCCTACTGGGATTTTTTTCTTCCTTAATAATAATCATAATCATAATTAAGATTGTAACTAAAATCTGGATTCCTCAGTAAAGAAGATGTAGTAATTATTGTTTGAAAAAAAGAAAGGGAAAAAGTAAAGAAGAAAAGAAGGAAGAAAGAAAGAAAAGGGAAAAGGAAGGAAGAGAGGAAGGAAAAGGAAAAAGAACTGAAATAAAGACTTTTTACTTTGTTGTGCATTCTATGGCTTTTAAATCTCATGAGTAAAATTATGTTGTGTGGTGGTTTAATTATCTGACTAAATTCATGCTAACAAAGTTAAAGCAGATTTGTGATTCTAGAATGTGCAAGCAAGGTAGCAAATATACATTCCAGTTATACATTGCTCTACGAGTGATTTAGTTTTATTTCCCTTTGTGGTCATCAACTTTATTCTACATCATAGCCATCCATCTTGATTACTCTCACCTTCTGAGAAAACCTTTAGCTTTTCTGCTTCTGGATCTTTGCTGCTGTATCACTTTCCTTGGAATGTACTTCCATCCCACCCTACCAATTCTATAACTCCATTTCAGTCTGGAGGCTTGCAAATCTCTCTCCTTATTGTGTTCAGAAATTTAAACAGAAAAAAGTGCAGATGTGAAAGTTTCCACATTAATTTTGACTAAGACTTTTGAGTCCATTTAATCTGAAGACAAATATTTTTCATCAACTTAAGGAAGTTTTAAAAATATTACTTCTTTATTACTTCCACATCTGGTTTACCTGTTATATAATGCTATTTTGAGATTTTCTGTCTAACCTCATTTTCTTGTATTTTTCCATTAATGATTTCCATTTCATCATATTTTTGCTCTGCAGTATGGAACAGTTTCTCCATTTGATCTTTGAATGTTCTAATTAAGTTTCTATTGATTTTTTTAAAAAAATAATCTAAAGTTAATTTTTGTATATGAAAATATTGGATACAGATTATTTTAAAATAGTACTGAAAGGTTTATGTCCAAAAATCAGCAGCTACTTGTCTTGTCCCTGTCCATATTCCAGTTCTCATTTAGCATTTTTATCTATTATTTTAGTAGTATTTTAGCATTTTTTTGTGTGTTATTAAGTAATATGTTTAAATTTATGTTGTTTGATTTATGAATTTTAGTGGTCTTTCTATTGACTGGCCATTCATGTTGTGAAGGATTTAGTTCTATTGTAGACTCCTCTCAATATGTCTCCCTATAACTGTCTTCCTAATATAGTTTCATCATAATTTTTCATTAACTAGTAGATGTCTACCTTGTTACTGAGTAATAAATAATTATTATTCATAAATGATCAAAATAGATTAGTATAATTCTGTTTTATTTTCATATCTTTTTGTTTCTCCTAAAGTTAGTAATTGCTCATTCACTTTATTATTTTCTTGGTTTTCTATATTAGAATTATTTGTCTTCTATTGTCCCAATAGTTATCCTAGTCTATCAGTAATATTTCCAAATATTCCAAAACATCAGATAATCTCTCACTTCCTTTTGTGCTTCACAAAGACCAACTCCCACAGGAGTTGGTCTAGACTGGTCTAGACTGCTGAACTCCTAAGCCTGAAGGCAGAGTAGTTTTTCTCAAACCTCCCACCCACCACTGTTTGCGTGGAATTCCCTTTTACCAAATTCCATATTCTGCTTGTTCTCATTTCTTCCTGAAACATCTCTTCCAGTAAACTCTATTAAGAGGTATACTGGAGAGAAATATTTACATTCTCTCTCTCTCTCTCTCTCTCTCTCTCTTTCCTCTTTAGCTTCACTCTCCCTCCATACCTAGCTTTTATATTTTACCTTTATGGGTGAAGAATTTAAATTATATGGAAAAGTTAAATAATAGTACAATGAATTCATCTACTCTTCATCTACATATGCCTATTTTGTCCCACCTACATTATCTCACTATATATATGTATGTATATATATATGTGTGTGTGTGTATGTATATATATTCTAAGCCGTGTGTAAGTCTGCTCCAGAAATATATTTCATCACTAAATAGCTCAACTTGCATCTCCTGAGTATAAGGATATGCTCCTACATAGATATAATATTATTACTCCCTCAAAAAAGCTCACAATAATTTCATAATATCATTTACTGCGAAGTCCATAGTTAAAGTTCTGTTATTGTCAAAAACAGGACTTTTATAGCTATTTTTTTTAAATTAATTAATTTATTTATTTTTGGCCTTGTTGGGTCTTCGTTGCTGCACACTGGCTTTCTCTGGTTGTGGTGAGTGGGGGCTACTCTTGGTTGCAGTGCGTAGACTTCTCACTGTGATGGCTTCTCTTGTTGCGGAGCACGGGCTCTAGGTGCACGGGCTTCAGTGGTTGTGGCTCGTGGGCTCTAGAGCACAGGCTCAGTAGTTGTGGTGAAGGGCTTCATTGCTCTGTGGCATATGAGATCTTCCTGGACCAGGGCTCAAGCCCGTGTCCCCTGCATTGGCAGGCGGATTCTTAACCACTGAGCCACCAGGGAAGCCCCTATTTTTTTTAATCAGAATCCAATCAAGATTCATGAATTGCATTTAATCATTATATCTGTTTAGTCTTTTTGAAACTAGCATAGTCTTCCAGCCTTTTATTGCTTTTCATAACACTAACTTTTTGAGTAGTCTGGACCAGTCTTTTTGCAGACTGCCCCACATTCTGAATTTGTCTGATTATTCTCATAATTACATTCCCACTGAATAGTTTTGAAAGAACACTACATATGTGATATTGTGCTGAACATTTACAAATTTTAAAATTTTAGCTCCACACGACTGATTGGTTGAGTATAACAGTTTAGGCTGAAAATTATTTTCAATCAAAATTTTGAGGGCTTTGATTCAATGTTTTCTATCATTACATACCTGTGGTCTTGAGAATTCCTGCTACTTGTATGTGACCTAGTTTTGTTTTGTCTCATTTTATTTTTTCCGTTTCTAGATGTTTTTACATTTTTTCTCTGATGTTTTGAAATTTCCCAATGCTGGGCCCATGTGTGTGCATTTCCTTTTATTCCTTGTGCTGGGTACTTAATAAGCTCTCTCTATCTGGAAGCTTATACTCTCCATTTCTGGGAAGTGCTTCATTTTTCTTCTCACTTTCTAGAACTCTCACTAGTGAGATGTTGGATCTTCTGGATTGGTGCATTAATTTTATCTTTATGCCCTATGTGATATCTTTTATTTTTTATTTTACTAATGGGAGAAGTCTATAAATTCATCTTCCAACCATTCTATAAAATATCCACACATATGTTCTAATAACTATTAGGGTGTGGAGAGGAGATTTCCTTGTATCAGCATCCTATCCTCATCCCAAGGCCTCATCTCCTCTCGGGTAGAATAAGAGTTAACATCGCAGTTAGAATTCTCAGTGCTGCAACTGGCAGCGCCTGTTCCCAGCTCTCTTTCCTGGTCGTCCACCTGGCTCTGTAACTGGGGGATTAATGATATTTGCCACACGTGTCTCTTTTCTAACACCCAGGCTATTGTTCCTCTGCCAAGTTTGTAAAAATTTAGCTTCATTCATCTCCACGTCCTACTCAGGACACAAGGGCTCTAACTTCCAACAGGAGGCAAGCAAGTTTTGTTTTGTCTTCTTCCTTTTTTTTTTTTTTTTTTTGCTGTGTGTTTGTGTTCTATAGCAAAGGGATAGAATAGCCATGGGGTGGCAGGTGCAGGTCTTTGAGACCTTCAGCCTCCTGAATTCCCTTCCTTTCTCCTATTTCTATCTGTTAAAATACTACTGATTTCTAAAGGCCATTTACATTACATGATTTCAGGAAGATTTTCCTGCTTCTACCAAGCATAAGGTAACCCTCTGCCCTATGAATTTAGTAGCCTGTTGTTTTCTTCTCACTGTTACCCAGAATGTCTAAATATATACCATATTTATTTTTCTATAATTTTCTCTTTTTAAATGTATGCTCCTGAAAAGCAAGTTAGTCCCTTTTTGGTGCCTTGTGGTGCTTAGCATAGTGTATTCCATAGAGTATTCATTCAATAAATATGTATTGAATTGTTAAATTAGTACAAAGGAGACTATTCTCATCCATTGTAGATATGGATTGACTCAAATCAATCACCACTAAAAGGGGAATATTACAAATGATGAGTAGAGAGTAGTATTATCTCTATTTATGAAGCTTTACTGTAGAAGACTATTATATTTTCTTTCCTCATTTACACTTTCACTTTTCAAAATTATTAACACAGAAAATCCACAGAATAGATAGAAATCTTTCCTGACAACCCATAATTTCCTAAAGCATATAGTGAAGTTGTCCATAAATACTTGTACTTTTGTAAAAGAGAAAGTAAATGTGGATACTTATACTTAATCTATTATTGTTTACTACCAGTTGATGTAAATATTTATGCAGTTTTCTTAGGACAGGTAAAAATATAGATCATGCTGGTGATGTTCTAAGGTAAATCACTAAAATAGATATGCTTCCAAAATGACCAGTCAGTATCTGCAAGAGATTCAAATTAAATAAGGGTATTCAACTAAAATCTCAAAACATAAAAGATCAAAAATTCTAAAAATTTTTCCCACTTTTGCTCCATTGTTTCTTTTAAAGAAATTACCCAGCCTATTAACACATTTGTACTAATAAATTAAGACTCTTTTAGAAGTTACTTATCCTATCACAGTCTCAAAGTAGAATTTCCTAAAGAATAAAGTGTACATCTGATGTCCCAGTAAAGGAAAAACCTCTCTCTACAACTAAAAGTTTTAACTTTATTTCCTTCTAGCTGAAGACAGATGATTTGGCATCTCTCACAAAAAAGAAAATGCTCAAGGAGATAAGATTCATTTCTTTTGGGGACATGAAGACTATTACTTTTACCTAGAATTTCTTCATATTTGTGGTTATAAATTCTTTAGTTTTCTATATTTGAGCCAAATAAAAGCAGATCCTCATTGGATTCTTTAGGAAACACAGTCTTGGTTATTTTCCAGATCTTCACCAGGTCCTGTGCAATTTACATAAGGTACAATATAAAATGTAGAACTGACATGAAGGCGTGAGAAATAATGAAAGAAGAGGACAAGTTCTCTGCACTGTCCTGTGAATTTTAGATCACTTTATACATCTGAGTACTGGGCACAGCAACATACAGGATACATGCATATTACTATAAACACATGTTTTACAAATCCAGCTCTTTTCAAAGCTACTTTGGAAAATGTATTTCTAGGCGCAAATATGCCTACTAATTTTTTTAATTTAAGGAGGTCATTTTGATCTAAACATCCCTTCCTGAACTATAATTTCTGCACAAATTTTGGGTTTTCAAAAGTAAATAGGGTCCTCGGGAAGATGGCGGAAGAGTAAGACGCGGAGATCACCTTCCTTCCCACAGATACAGTAGAAATACATCTACACGTGGAACTGCTCCTACAGAACACCCACTGAACGCTGGCAGAAAACGTCCGACCTCCAAAAAGGCAAGAAACTCCCCCCGTACTTGGGTAGGGCAAAAGAAAAAAGAAATAACAGAGACAAAAGAATAGGGACGGCACCTGCACTAGTGGGAGGGAGCCGTGAAGGAGGAAAGATTTCCACGCACTAGGAAGCCCCTTCGCGGGCGGAGACTGCGGGTGGCAGAGGGGGGAAGCTTCGGAGCCACGGAGGAGAGCGCAGCCACAGGGGTGCGGAGGGCAAAGCGGAGAGGTTCCCGCACGGAGGCTCGGCGCCGAGCAGCACTCTCCAGACCGAGAGGCTTGTCTGCTCCCCCGCCGGGGCGGGCGGGGCTGGGAGCTGAGGCTCGGCTTCGGTCGGATCGCAGGGAGAGGACTGAGGCTGGCAGCGTGAACACAGCCTGAAGGGATTAGCGCACAACAGCTGGCTGGGAGGGAGACCGGGAAAAAGTCTGCAGCTGCCAAAGAGGCAAGGGACTTTTTCTTGCCTCTTTGTTTCGCGGCGCGCAAGGAGAGGGGATTCAGAGCGCCGCCTAAACGAACTCCAGAGAAGGGCGCGAGCCGCGGCGATCACCGCAGACCCCACAGCAACAGGGGCACAGAGGAAAAAAACGGAGAGACTCCCGCACAGAGGCTCGGCGCCGAGCAGCACTCACCAGCCCGAGAGGCTTGTCTGCTCGGCGGGCGGGGCTGGGAGCTGAGGCTCGGGTTTCGGTTTCGGTTGGATCGCAGGGAGAGGACTGGGGCTGGCGGCGTGAACACAGCCTGAAGGGGTTAGCGCACCACAGCTGGCTGGGAGGGAGACCGGGAAAAAGTCTGCAGCTGCCGAAGAGGCAAGGGACTTTTTCTTGCCTCTTTGTTTCGCGGCGCGCAAGGAGAGGGGATTCAGAGTGCCGCCTAAACGAACTCCAGAGAAAGGCGTGAGCCGCGGCGATCAGCACGGACCCCAGAGACGGGCGTGAGACGCTGGGGCTGCTGCTGCCGCCTCCAAAAAGCCTGTGTGTGAGCACAAGTCACTCCACATCGCCCCTCCCGGGAGCCTGTGCAGCCCGCCACTGCCAGGGTCCCGTGATCCGGGGACAAGTTCCCCGGGAGAACGCACTGCCCACCTCAGGCTGGTGCAACGTCACGCCGGCCTCGGCCGCCGCAGGCTCACCCCGCCTCCTCTGTACACCTCCCTCCCCGCGGCCTGAGTGAGCCAGAGCCCCCGAAGCAGCTGCTCCTTTAACCCCGTCCTGTCTGTGCGGGGAATAGACGCCCTCAGGCGACCTACACGCAGAGGCGGGTCCAAATCCAAAGCTGAACCCCAGGAACTGTGCGAACAGGGAAGATAAGGGGAAATCTCTCCCAGCAGCCTTAGAAGCAGCGGATTAAAACTCCACAAACAACTTGATGTGCCTGCATCTGGTGAATACCTGAATAGACAACGAATCATCCCAAATTCAGGAGGTGGACTTTGGGAGCAGGATATATTAATTTTTCCCCTTTTCCTTTATTTGTGAGTGTATATGTATATGCTTCTGGGTGCGATTTTGTCTGTATAGCTTTGCTTTACAATAGCTTTATTTTACTTCACTATATTATAGCCTCTTTCTTTCTTTCTTTCTTTCTATCTATATTTTTTCACCCTTTTACTCTGAGCCGTGTGGACGAAAGGCTCTTGGTGCTCCAGCCAGGCATCAGGGCCGTGCCTCTGAGGTGGGAGAGCCAACTTCAGGACACTGGTCCACAAGAGACCTCCCAGCTTCACGTAATACCAAACGGCAAAAATCTCTCAGAGATCTCCATCTCAACATCAAGACCCAGCTTCACTCAACGACCAACAAGCTACAGTGCTGGACACCCTATGCCAAACAACTAGCAAGACAGGAACACAGCCCCATCCATTAGCAGAGAGGCTGCCTAAAATCATAATAAGGCCACAGACACCCCAAAATACACCACCAGACGTGGACGTGCCCACCAGAAAGACAAGATCCAACCTCATCCACCAGAGCTCAGGCACTAGTTCCCTCCACCAGGAAGCCTACACAACCCACTGAACCAACCTTAGCCACTGGGGACAGATACCAAAAACAACAGGAACTACGAACCTGCAGCCTGTGAAAAGGAGACCCCAAACACAGTAAGATAAGCAAAATGAGACGACAGAAAAACACACAGCAGATGAAGGAGCAGGGTCAGAACATACCAGACTTAACAAATGAAGAGGAAATAGGTAGTCTACCTGAAAAAGAATTCAGAATAATGATAGTAAGGATGATCCAAAATCTTGGAAATAGAATAGACAAAATGCAAGAAACATTTAACAAGGACGTAGAAGAACTAAAGAGGAACCAAGCAATGATGAAAACCACAATAAATGAAATTAAAAATACTCTAGATGGGATCAATAGCAGAATAACTGAGGCAGAAGAAAGGATATGTGACCTGGAAGATAAAATGGTGGAAATAACTACTGCAGAGCAGAATAAAGAAAAAAGAATGAAAAGAACTGAGGACAGTCTCAGAGACCTCTGGGACAACATTAAACGTGCCAACATTCGAATTATAGGAGTCCCAGAAGAAGAAGAGAAAAAGAAAGGGACTGAGAAGATATTTGAAGAGATTATAGTTGAAAACTTCCCTAATATGGGAAAGGAAATAGTTAATCAAGTCCTGGAAGCACAGAGAGTCCCATACAGGATAAACCCAAGGAGAAACACACCAAGACACATATTAATCAAACTGTCAAAAATTAAATATAAGGAAAACATATTAAAGGCAGCAAGGGAAAAAAAACAAATAACACACAAGGGAATCCCCATAAGGTTAACATCTGATCTTTCAGCAGAAACTCTGCAAGCCAGAAGGGAGTGGCAGGATATACTTAAAGTGATGAAGGAGAAAAACCTGCAACCAAGATTACACTACCCAGCAAGGATCTCATTCAGATTCGATGGAGAAATTAAAACCTTTACAGACAAGCAAAAGCTGAGAGAGTTCAGCACCACCAAACCAGCTTTACAACAAATGCTAAAGGAACTTCTCTAGGCAAGAAACACAAGAGAAGGAAAACACCTACAATAACAAACCCAAAACATTTAAGAAAATGGGACTAGGAACATACATATTGATAATTACCTTGAATGTAAATGGATTAAATGCTCCCACCAAAAGACACAGGCTGGCTGAATGGATACAAAAACAAGACCCATATATATGCTGTCTACAAGAGACCCACTTCAGACCTAGAGACACATATAGACTGAAAGTGAGGGGATGGAAAAAGATATTCCATGCAAATGGAAATCAAAAGAAAGCTGGAGTAGCAATTCTCATATCAGACAAAATAGACTTTAAAATAAAGACTATTACAAGAGACAAAGAAGGACACTATATAATGATCAAGGGATCGATACAAGAGGAAGGTATAACAATTGTAAATATTTATGCACCCAACATAGGAGCACCTCAATACATAAGGCAAATACTAACAGCCATAAAAGGGGAAATCGACAGCAACACAATCATAGTAGGGGACTTTAACACCCCACTCTCACCAATGGACAGATCATCCAAAATGAAAATAAATAAGGAAACACAAGCTTTAAATGATACATTAAACAAGATGGACTTAATTGATATTTATAGGACATTCCATCCAAAAACAACAGAATACACATTTTTCTCAAGTGCTCATGGAACATTCTCCAGGATAGATCATATCTTGGGTCACAAATCAAGCCTTGGTAAATTTAAGAAAATTGAAATCGTATCAAGTATCTTTTCTGACCACAACGCTATGAGACTAGATATCAATTACAGGAAAAGACC
Source organism: Balaenoptera physalus (assembly GCF_965194825.1). NCBI lineage: Eukaryota > Metazoa > Chordata > Mammalia > Artiodactyla > Balaenopteridae > Balaenoptera > Balaenoptera physalus. The sequence goes on along the minus strand of NC_138896.1, from coordinate 47,110,088 downwards.
TGTAAAAAATACAAACACATGGAGGCTACACAATACATTACTTAATAACGAAGTGATCACTGAAGAAATCAAAGGGGAAATCAAAAAATACCTAGAAACAAATGACAATGGAGATACGACGACCCAAAACCTATGGGACGCAGCAAAAGCAGTGCTAAGAGGGAAGTTTATAGCAATACAAGCCTACCTCAAGAAACAGGAAACATCTCGAATAAACAACCTAACCTTGCACCTAAAGCAATTAGAGAAAGAAGAACAAAAAAACCCCAAAGCCAGCAGAAGGAAAGAAATTATAAAGATCAGGTCAGAAATAAATGAAAAAGAAATGAAGGAAACAATAGCAAAAATCAATGAAACTAAAAGCTGGTTCTTCGAGAAGATAAACAAAATTGATAAACCATTAGCCAGACTCATCAAGAGAAAAAAGGAGAAGACTCAGATCAATAGAATTAGAAATGAAAAAGGAGAAGTAACCACTGACACTGCAGAAATACAAAAGATCATGAGAGATTACTACAAGCAACTCTATGCCAATAAAATGGACAACCTGGAAGAAATGGACAGATTCTTAGAAATGCACAAACTGCCGAGACTGAACCAGGAAGAAATAGAAAATATGAACAGACCAATCACAAGCACTGAAATTGAAACTGTGATTAAAAACCTTCCAACAAACAAAAGCCCAGGACCAGATGGCTTCACAGGTGAATTCTATCAAACATTTAGAGAAGAGCTAACACCTATCCTTCTCAAACTCTTCCAAAATATTGCAGAGGGAGGAACACTCCCAAACTCATTCTACGAGGCCACCATCACCCTGATACCAAAACCAGACAAAGATGTCACAAAGAAAGAAAACTACAGGCCAATATCACTGATGAACATAGATGCAAAAATCCTCAACAAAATACTAGCAAACAGAATCCAACAGCACATTAAAAGGATCATACACCATGATCAAGTGGGGTTTATCCCAGGAATGCAAGGATTCTTCAATATACGCAAATCAATCAATGTGATACATCATATTAACAAACTGAAGGAGAAAAACCATATGATCATCTCAATAGATGCAGAGAAAGCTTTCGACAAAATTCAACACCCATTTATGATAAAAGCCCTGCAGAAAGTAGGCATAGAGCGAACTTTCCTCAACATAATAAAGGCCATATATGACAAACCCACAGCCAACATTGTCCTCAATGGTGAAAAACTGAAACCATTTCCACTAAGATCAGGAACAAGACAAGGTTGCCCACTCTCACCACTATTATTCAACATAGTTTTGGAAGTGTTAGCCACAGCAATCAGAGAAGACAAAGAAATAAAAGGAATCCAAATCGGAAAAGAAGAAGTAAAGCTGTCACTATTTGCAGATGACATGATACTATACATAGAGAATCCTAAAGATGCTACCAGAAAACTCCTAGAGCTAATCAATGAATTTGGTAAAGTAGCAGGATACAAAATTAATGCACAGAAATCTCTTGCATTTCTATACACTAATGACGAAAAATCTGAAAGTGAAATTAAGAAAACACTCCCATTTACCATTGCAACAAAAAGAATAAAATATCTAGGAATAAACCTACCTAAGGAGACAAAAGACCTGTATGCAGAAAATTATAAGACACTGATGAAAGAAATTAAAGATGATACAAATAGATGGAGAGATATACCATGTTCCTGGATTGGAAGAATCAACATTGTGAAAATGACTCTACTACCCAAAGCAATCTACAGATTCAATGCAATCCCTATCAAACTACCACTGGTATTTTTCACAGAACTAGAACAAAAAATTTCACAATTTGTATGGAAACACAAAAGACCCCGAATAGCCAAAGCAATCTTGAGAACGAAAAATGGAGCTGGGGGAATCAGGCTCCCTGACTTCAGACTATATTACAAAGCTTCAGTAATCAAGACAGTTTGGTACTGGCACAAAAACAGAAATATAGATCAATGGAACAGGATAGAAAGCCCAGAGATAAACCCACACACATATGGGCACCTTATTTTTGATAAAGGAGGCAAGCATATACAGTGGAGAAAAGACAGCCTCTTCAATAAGTGGTGCTGGGAAAATTGGACAGGTACATGTAAAAGTATGAAAATAGAACACTCCCTGACACCATGCACAAAAATAAACTCAAAATGGATTAAAGACCTAAGTGTAAGGGCAGACACTATCAAACTCTTAGAGGAAAACATAGGCAGAACACTCTATGACATACATCACAGCAAGATTCTTTTTGACCCAGCTCCCAGAGAAATGGAAATAAGAACACAAATAAACAAATGGGACCTAATGAAACTTAAAAGCCTTTGCACAGCAAAGGAAACCATAAACAAGACCAAAAGACAACCATCAGAATGGGAGAAAATATTTGCAAATGAAGCAACTGACAAAGGATTAATCTCCAAGATTTACAAGCAGCTCATGCAGCTCAATAACAAAAAAACGAACAACCCAATCCAAAAATGGGCCGAAGACCTAAATAGACATTTCTCCAAAGAAGATATACAGATGGCCTACAGACACATGAAAGAATGCTCAACATCATTAATCATTAGAGAAATGCAAATCAAAACTACAATGAGATATCATCTCACACCGGTCAGAATGGCCATCATCAAAAAATCTAGAAACAATAAATGCTGGAGAGGGTGTGGAGGAAAGGGAACACTCTTGCACTGTTGGTGGGAATGTAAATTGATACAGCCACTATGGAGAACAGTATGGAGGTTCCTTAAAAAACTACAAATAGAACTACCATACGACCCAGCAATCCCACTACTGGGCATATACCCTGAGAAAACCATAGGTCAAAAAGAGTCATGTACCAAAATGTTCATTGCAGCTCTATTTACAATAGCCAGGACATGGAAGCAATCTAAATGTCCATCGACAGATGAATGGATAAAGAAGATGTGGCACATATATACAATGGAATATTACTCAGCCATAAAAAGAAATGAAATGGAGGTATTTGTAATGAGGTGGATGGAGTTAGAGTCTGTCATACAGAGTGAAGTAAGTCAGAAAGAGAAAAACAAATACAGTATGCTAACACATATATACGGAATCTAAGGGAAAAAAAAAAAAAAAAAGGCCATGAAGAACCTAGTGGCAAGACGGGAATAAAGACACAGACCTACTAGAGAATGGACTTGAGGATATGGGGAGGGGGTGGGGTGAGATGTGACAGGGTAAGAGAGTGTCATGGACATATATACACTACCAAATGTAAAATAGATAACTAGTGGGAAGCAGCCGCATAGCACAGGGAGATCAGCTCGGTGCTTTGTGACCACCTAGAGGGATGGGATGGGGAGGGTGGGAGGGAGGGAGATGCAAGAGGGAAGAGAAATGGGAACATATTGTATATGTATAACTGATTCACTTTGTTATAAAGCAGAAGCTAACACACCATTGTAAGGCAATTATACTTCAATAAAGATGTTAAAAAAAAAAAAAAAAAAAAAAAAAGAAAAAAAAAAAAAGTAAATAATATTGGCTCAACAATAAGCTTAAAATAATAGTAATTCATCAGACTTTATAAATATTAACCACTGAATTACCTATTATTCCTAGCAATAGAGACAAAAGAAGAATAAGACATAATTCCTGTCTTTTAGACATTCTCAACCAGTGATGTTTGAAAAAATTGTATGCACGTTTATGTATGTGTGTGTGTGTGTGTATAATGTTATTATAAATTTTAGTGACATAAAGCACAGTATTTACAAATAAAAACAAATACATTTATTTTATATTTAAATAAAATTTATATTTCATTTACATTAAAAATAAAATTTATAGCACTTAATTTAAAGATAAAATATAGAATTTATTGTAACTTCTGTACACATATAACTTCAGTGTGACTTGCTGTTTCTTGAAAAATTCACTATCAATTTTTATAATTCTGTTGTTATAATAACACCACTATAAATCACAGCACAGATAAGATAAATAGTTGATTACTCTTTGATTCATCAAAGACAGCCCTGTATTGATGAACACGTATAAATCTGACATTAATGTCACTTGAAATTTTCATTTATGTTGACAAGCAAAATGAAAAGGAAACCTCAAATACACATGTCAGAACTTTACTCATTTGCCATTTTTGTGAGCAACTTTGTTCTGAATTGGACAATGGTTTTTACACACTAGAAGAATATTTCCTCAATTTTGTGTTCTGGTCACAACATAAAGGCTACAGACATAAAAGACTTTTAAGTTAAATCTGCTTTATTAACATTTTCTCCATTGTTTTCTTGTCTACATAATCACTATAACAAAAAATCAAGTCCTGGCTTTTAGCATTTGCCAATATCTGTGGTGTAAATACTCTTTCTATGGCTGATTTCAAGATAGCAACATGATATCCTTAAAAACAAATTTGGGAAGAGGTAAACAGTAGCACACCATATATTATTTCTGCCATACAGAACAACAGACATAACCTTAAGCATAGAGTGTAATGAAACAATTAGATAATAATGAGTTTTTAAATATTAACCCTTTTTCTTTAATATAATTTTTTTAATTTTAAGTTTATAAAATTTAATTTTTATTAATGGCTGTGTTTAACAACCAATTCATGAAATTCCTGGAAATTTTACAAAGGATCTTGCGAGCCAGCACAAGTCAGCTCTAGCACACCACTGCTCTCGGCTTACTAGAGGAGATCAACAGGTATATAAAAAAAATTGAAATAGAAGTGGAAAGTGCTTCAATAGATTATATAATAGGGGCTATGAGATCACATTGGAAGGAATGCATAAATCTGTCAGGATTTTAGGTGGAAATTCTCATGGAAGGCCTTATTTGATATGGTTATTTGTGGATAAATATATTTTCTAGAGGGACAAGTGGGTAGTGTCAGAGCATTCCAATTTCCAAGTGTGAATGCATGGCAACATGAAAGGAAACACTGTTTGGTGAACCACTAACAGTTGGATCTAACTAAAACACAAATGCCTAAGAAATGGTAGGCAGTTGGGCTTAAGAAGTAGGTAGGAATCAGGTCTGAAGTGCTTCCTATGACACAGTAAGGATTTTATTTTTATCCTATAGGCAAGAAAGCCATGGAAAGATTTCAAGCAGTGGAATGACAATACATAGATCTATCTGCATTTTGTTACATTCATTTGACTCTTAAAAAATTCCAAGTCTTTTGGGACTAGGCTACATTTTTCCCCTCTACTTTCCTGACTAGGTTAATCATAGTTACTATAAAACCTCTGGATGATAATGCCAATGTCTGAATCACTTGTGTCTTTATTTTTCCTCTTGGTTTCCTCATGCCTTATAATTTTATTTACTGAATTCTTGATATTGTCTATGGAAATTTGTGAAGGGTTTTGCTTGATAATATTTTCTTCCAAAGAGGATTAAGTGTTCCCCTGTCAGGCAGTTAGGATAGCAGCAGATAACCTTGATGTCATGGAGAGATGGTTTTAGGCAATTGGATAGAGAAGTTTGAAGCTTAGGCAGTCTGGGCTAGAGATATAGCTCTGGAAGTGATCAACATAAAGATGACAGTTGAAATTACAACCACTGTTCAGGGTGTCTACTGAGAAGAGAAATTTAGGCTACACCATGCTCTACATGAAGCCAGTGTTACGAGAGCCCCCCTTCCCATGTTTAATTGGCCTTTATCTCACTAGGAAATGAAGGCACAAGCTGTAATAAATATAATCCTGTTTTCTTCAAGAAGATCCCACTTAAAAAGAAAATCAATCTTGAATTTATAAAAAGATGATATTTTTCTAAAGGCCTGTTGTAAAATCCCCATGCCAGTGTATGTTTTGAACATTAACCTGTAAGAATCTCTGGCTGTTCCTGGGTATACATTACCACCCCAGAGATACCAATCAAAAATTCTTCCAAAAATGGAAAAATAAACAGAATATGTATTAAATTTCCTCTAGATACAGAGTTTTTCTAATCAACATGCATTTATAAAGTTTTTGAAGATTTCATGTAACTAAGAGAATCATCACACAAAATAGTGCAGAACATTTCTTACCATATATTTTGGAAAATGCACGTTTCCAAAATATTATAATACTGAGAGTTTGGCTAATTGCTATTGTACTGGATTTACCTATATTAAAAGTTAAGTTGGATCATATAAAATTATCATTTTTGTAGGTACAAAAAATATGCATTTGAACTATAGTTAAACCTAATGCTAACACTAGAAACTATAAAACTGACATGTTTTTGTCAATTAAAGAGAAGCAAAAATATCTTGTGATGCTAATAAGTTATTGTGGCTTTCAGAAGAAAATCTTTTTTGAAATTTAAATAATATAAAATGTCATCCTGACTCTGCTTTGTGCCCACAGTTTCTTCAAAGACTTTTCAATTTAATAGGCCTTGGTGACAGGTTTAGAATTTGGTCCTTATTTTCATTTTGGGCTTCATTTCTGTAAAAGGTCAACAGGTATTAAAAGAAAATAAACGAAAATAATGTGGAATTTTCTAATAAAATTGAGAATTCAGTGGGTATTAAAAGAAAATAAATGATAATAATGTGAAATTTTCTAATATAATTGAGAGAAAAAGAAAATAAAGCCGAACATGCAATCAAGAACCATAAAATATTCCAGAATTAAGTAATTTAATTATGAGGGTCAAGATCATAAATTTGTCACCAAACTCTAAAATTCTAGGCACAGAAGCAATTTGCAAATGCTGCCCTTTAATGTTATTGAATATAATTAACAGGTCATATGAGAACTTGACATTTAACTTTCTTTATGAAGTGTGGTTAATTCTTATAAGCATATGTTCCTTTCTGGATGAGTTAAACCATAAAATGCATAGCATGTCCACTTCATATACATTTCTTGTTACTACAAAAGCACTTCATGGTAATAATTCAAATTAAAAAACATATCATGAAATATTAAAATAAAAACTATACATGAAATGCCAATATTTTAATAGTCAATATTCTCTTAGGATGTAAATGATCAGTGTTTATGACACGTATCTGATTGATCATGGATTTTTATACTTTCTCATGTTTCTTTTCTTAAAGGTTTTATTTTTATGTGAATATCTCCCTACATTTTTATCATACATTCTCTGCTTGATATATGGATGAGTTTCTTATAAAATAGAATGATTTTAATAGTATCTCCCATCTCTTTTTTCCACTAAAAGAATAGCTTCCTATTATGGATTGCTGGCTTGTGTGGAACAGTGTGGCAATGGATAACCGCCCCCCCCACCACAGCTTTTGTTACTGATGCAGCTTGCTCACTCTCTGTGGGAAATCATTATCTGTTCAAAACCATCCTAAGCCTGAATGTGTCCACACAGCAAATGGGGAAACACTACACCTAATAGTCTAGCTTTACAATGTGGCAATACTTAATTTTCTGAAAGTTTTATATGGAAAACAATAAATAAGTCTCTAATAAATGGGGAATGTATTCTATTATAGCTTCATCTGCTATGAGGTTGCAGATATGTGTTTTATATTGCTATTTTAGGCTACAAGAAACCAAAGCATGAAAAGTTGTTAACATCATCATAGCTATCTCATGCAACCTGTGCATGGCAGGGATAAATTAGAAAAACACAACAAAACAAAACAAAATAAAAAAGAATCCAATAATTCAACTTCCCATAATGACTCCTGCCACACTTCTTGGTAATATTATTTTTGTTGCTGAAACAGGGATTTTATAGTTTGTGCAAGACTATGATGGCATGATGTATCTATTTAATATTTTTCAATATTTCTTTCCCAAAGTATCTTTAGTGACACTTTTCAGTTAGAAGGCAGTTTAAGAATCCATCATTTACATTCATGAATAAAACAATTTTAGCATTTTGTTTTACATAATTATCATTTTCTAATAAATTATGCATCAGGCAAATGCATATCAAAATGAAATAATAATTTCATATAAACCAGTTGAGTAATCTTCATTCTTACAATGTTTTTTTCCCCTGTTATATGGTACCATATATAACAAAAATTCCTTTATTGTCCTGAGAGGAAGGCATTTCTGATCTCTTTGCAATTTCTATGATTAGAAAATACTAAGATATGACAATGCCCTTTATTCATCTTTAACCTTTTGACTTACAAGTGAAAAACATGAGTTGTCTTTTAAAACTTGGTACTGCACTGAGTCATGACAGCATTACTAATTTTATTTTTCTGGAATGTTTTATTTCAGTAGTGCTTAGTTTCATGGAGAAAATGTAAGTATTCCAGTTAACTATGTCATTAATAATGGCGTTAACATTGTTTGAATAGGAAGGGGGTCTCATTGCTAAATTAGGTTTAGTTCTGATTTTTAATATTCTTCTTTTGAAATTATTCTCTCCTACTCTAGTCAGGGCCTGCTTTATTTGTTTGTTTGTTTGTTTTCACATAGCTCAGGCTCTCCCGTGGGGCTGGTGACTCAGGGCTTCCTCCGAAACCAGCAGCCCTGGAGGCAAGCCGTATGAGCAGGGAGGGGTCCTTCATCTCTACTGCAACCACACAAGCTATAGTTTAAGTTTACATGAGACTTACTTGAAAACTTTAGTCTAAAAATGTTATAAATGTGTTGGTGTACAGCATTCGGCATTATTAAACAATTTTACATGTTCTATTATTAAAACTACCAAATGTAAGCTATTGAGGCCAAAAATATCAGTTTGCCATATAAAACCCCAAATTTCCATCAAAAGATAATTCAAATTGCCATATTATTCTATTAACTATTCATTTTCTCTGTGGTGATTCATTTCTTTCCAAATTTAATATTGTGTTGGCTTATAATGTTATAGCTCCTATTGTATTTCCTACGTGGAGGCTTCATACTTACTAGGGCCGTGCAGTCCGATAGATCTTTCTGTGATGATGGAAGTTTCCATGCTCTGTGCTGTCACTGGTCAGACGTGGCTTTTGAGCACTTAAATGTGGTTAGGGTAACTGAGGAACTGAATTTTTAATTTAATTTAATTGATTTAAATTTAAGTAGCCACATGTGGCTGTTGGCTACATGGATGCTGAAGCACTCGTGAATAAACATATATGAAATACTCAGATTTTTTACATGTCTTTTTTTTCAGTTTGAGACAGGCTGGTACCTGGGACCCTTTGTTTGCACCTGGACAAACCTCTCCTCAAGCAACAAAATACAAAGAAACTGTATGGGACTAAAAGTAACTGCATGCATGTGCAGTTGGGGCAAATTATGGACATAAAGATACAAAAAGACTAAAAATACTCAACTGCCACTTCTGAAGAGCCAGGAGAAAAAAAAAGGTGTTGGGAGCAAAAGCAGGGTACTGCACATGCCCCCTGCACACAACACCACCTAAGGGGTGGGCAAACCACCTAAGCAATCCCTCCAGCTCAACCCCTGGACACACCCCTACCCTCACCCCATATAAAGAACAAGCTCACTGCCCCGCCCAGCAAGTGAACAAGCAAGGGAACCTGTTGTTTGTTCTTGCTTCCCCCTTCTGCAGGAGGGCCCCCAATAAAGCCTTGTCTGAATTTCTTGTCTGACTTCTAACCAATTTCTATTGATTGGGGAAGGCCAACAACCCTGTTTGGTATCAGATTTATGGCACCCAATGTGGGGCAGTTGTCCCTTCTTGGGAGAGGATCTGGGTACCTCCAGGACCACCAAATACAGCTTCCCCATGGGTGACAAGTGACCACCTGAACCTCTTGTTTCAGTGTCACTGGACTTGGTAAGTCTGCCTTCCTGCTCCCTGGGGACCTCAGTACCCTCATTCAGACAACACTTTCCCCTCCCCCTTGTCTTTTCCCTCTCCTGAAATCTCTCCACTTCTCCTCTCTCTGTCTTCTCTTACCTCTGTCCTCTCCTTCTGAAAGACTGGACATTGGCAGCTAAAGCCTCACTCCTCTCAGCTTGTGAGACCATGCTCCCTCTGGCCGGCAATGACTCCCCTTGATAGGTGACAGAGGTGGGAGAGGCGTGCCTCACACCGTGCAGACCCTGGTCCAGCAGCCTCTCCCTGACAGGAGATTTATGAGAGTGATAGAGGGTTAAACCTCATATCATGAACTGGCTGGATGTCCTATCATCCCAGTAGTCTCACCTGTATTTTCCTTCTGTCTCTTTCTCTTTTTCAGTATTTTCTGTCCCTCCCCCCCTTCCCCCTCCCTGGATCCTTATACCTGAAGTTTCTGCCAAAATTGTGGGCATGGTGGAGCATTTAAACCTTGAAATACAAATGCAGCGCACTTTCCCTGAGATTCCAGGCTTGGCTTACTTGGTGGGATTTTAAAGAACAAAAAAGAAAAGAAAGGAGGTTGCATTTTCTTTCTGCCTGAGCTCTAGGGTCTTGCATCTGTCTCTTCTGCCTTTGCAGTGTAACTATTCTGCCTGGGCTCTCAGGAACTACCTGATTCTTCTGTAGTCTCCCAGACCAAGGAAAAAAAGGGGCCATTTTAAATTCAAGTGGGAAACTATGAAGTGTCTGGTTCTGTCTGTCTTTATGGAAAAATTAACTTGTAAATGATCTGTATTTAATTGGCTTAAGGAGATGGAGTGCTTATACACATTCTCAGAAATATAAAGGAGGCTCACCAGAATACATTTTGGGTTAATGTGATCTGGGAAATATGCAATATTTAATTAATCTCTGGTATTAGAGATAGCTTAAGCTTGTGAGTTTAATTAATGCAAACCTGTCTTTAGAGTCATCAACATTAAGTATAATACTTTTATTGTACATATGGTTACTGAAAGTCAATAAGTGCATATTGTTTCAGTTATAAAATCTGTTAATATGGAAAATAACCTGATATGATTAAACTTTTAAGTAAATGTTACTGAGATAAGGGCATTTTGGTAAACTCTATAGGAATAATTATGTTTTGGAAATGTCCATTTAAATAGTCTCTCCAAATTTTGGTAACTTAAAACTAAATTAAGTTAAATGATAGGAATTCATTGAATATCCAGGCCATTTCAAATAAGATAAAATATTGGGAACATTAATTGCTAAACAGGTCTAAATTTACCTACTTTTGTCTTCTTGTGAGAGAGAAACTAAAGCTGTTTGGTGTCACCTTGAGATGTTCTCTACCAATTTATAGAATGCTAATGTAAATGACAGTTCATGGTTGCTTAAGGAAAGTAGGATGTGTGTTTTCAGAAAGAAATGTATGAGGAATGGAAGTATATTTTGTTAATGGAAAAAGGGTGAGTTTGTTCCAAAGCTGGTTATTTCTGAATGGAAAGAATAAGGAACTTTCTGGCTACAGAAAGTTGCAGAAGGTTTGTGTAAGAGGAACATTGAGAAAAGAATTTTGTATGTGGTCAGGACTTTCTAAGGTTGGATTAAATTTAATTAGGTAAATGGATTTTATTATGAGTAGGCTGATACAGGACTGGATTTGGTTTCTCGCTCTTAAAAGAGAACAAAGTTTTCCTGGAATGCTGTTTTTGATAACAGACTGTATGAGTTTCTGTGCCTTTAAGTGATTTGTATTTATTTTTGAAATCTTTTTTTTTTACCTTAGTCTAGGAATAATTGTTTCACAGCCACCTATGAGTCTATCTGACCAGGTGTTTGTAAAGCTTTTTGAAATTTTTGACAGACATCCCAAATATCAAATTCTAATTAAAGTTCTTTTGATCCCCGCAACTAACTTTGGGGTGCTTCAAAGGGCCCTTGGAGAATCCCAAAGAGAATCCTAAACTAATTGGGTTCATTTTGTATGTTAAATTACATGGGGAACATTGTCTAAACTCACTGTTCCTTGTGTCAGATGGAATCACCAGGCTCTCCCCAATTTTTATCACAGCCACCAAACAAATAGGAGATAGGGTTTTGGGTTCTTCTGCTGTCTAGTCTCTCACCTTACTCTATGCACAAAAAATTCCCTGTGGGAATACTCCTACCTCTAGGCCCTCAGGTCCTGGCCCCTGTGGCATTTTCCATTGCGCCCAACTCCAATTCCTCCAGGAGTTCCTTTTTGCACCTCTAGGACCCCCTTCACTCTAGGCCTTGGCAGCCCATACCTCATTACAGACTACCTATTGGACTGGCCACTTCCAAGCAGCCCACATCCTAGGCTTCACAGAGGCTCAATCTCAAGGAATACACCCCAACATAGGAAAAATTGTTATAGGACATAAGCTTTATGGACACCAGATCTCCGTCAAAGAGAGTCCTGTCAATGCACTGGCACTGGTTCAAACATCCCCTATCTGGGCCCCCTTGTGTGAGGGACTGGGTCAACCAGAGATGTCTGGTTAGGCGATGGGAGAATAGAGGGCCCTCAAAATCCCATTAGGTAAGATGAGAATTCGGAGGACACTCTAATCCCCTTCTGACAAAAGCCTCCTAGTAAATGTCTCTGGGATGACAGACTTCATTTCTAGGAGTGCTCTTGTTTGCAGGTTACTCAACATAGGAGGATCCTCTTCTAAGCCAGAAGAAACGCCTCTGGAATATATTCTTAAAAATTGGAAATTTTAAAAAATAGAAGGGCTGAAAAGGGAAAATTTTTAACTCTAACACTGCCTGGCCTTTATATAAGTTGGGGGATAGAGAAAAATGGCCTGAAAATGGGTCTCTAAATTACAATACCATCTTGAAATTGGATCTTTACTCTCACAAGACGGGAAAATGGACTGAGGTTCCCTATGTCCAAGCCTTCACAGTCCTTTACCAAAACCCCACTCTATGAGGCTCCTGTAATCAAAAGCCAGGGTAATCAGAAAACACTCCCAACATTTTAGATGATCTCCTTCTAATCTTCCCCAATTTTCAGGGAGGGGGCAAATCAAGTTTCCCCTGCTTCTCCAGAGCAACCTGATTCTCCAGAGCCACCTACTTCCCTGGAGGCACCTACTTCTTCAGATCCCTCTGACCAATCCCAAACTCCACCTCCCTATGTCCCTTTATACCCTCCATTACCCTAGGAGGGAGACACAGGTCTCTCCAGGGTAACTCATAGTGGAACTTCCTATCACCCAGGATCAGGGAAAATAGGCCCTCTTAGGGAAGTGGCAAATGGTGAAGGGATAATTAGAGTACATGTGCCCTTCTCTTTAACTGATTTAGCCCAAAGCAAAAGAGACTGGGCCAATTTTCTGAAGACTGTAGTATGTTTGCTGAAGGGTTTCAGGCCTTAACTCAGGCCTTTGATTTAACTTGGAAGGATGTCCAAATAGTCCTGTCTACTTGCTGTAACCCTGAGGAAAAACAGATTTGGGGCAGCAGCCCAGGGGCATGGTAGCCAGCTTGCCAATCTCAACATTTTCTTAAGGGTGGAGATGCAGTCCCAAATCAGGAACCTTGTTGTAATTATAATTCCTGGGATGGAACAGAAGGTAGGAAGCACATGATCCAATGTGTATTAGAAGGGATGAGAAAGTGTATCAAAAAGCCAAAGGGTAAAGGAGTGACCCAAGAAGAAAAAGAAAATCCAGCCCTCTTTCAGGGATGGCTTGTGCAGGCTTTTTGAAAGTGTACTAACATTGAACCATCCACTCCCCAGGGTCAATCCCTGCTAGGAAAATATTTTATCAACCAGTCTACCCCTGATATTAGGTGGAAACTCCAAAAGTTACAATTAGGCTCACAAACCCCAATGCCCCAACTTCTAGAGGTGGCCTTTGGGGTATTTAATAATCGAGATGTAGCTGAGGAGAAAGAGAGAAGCTGACATGAAAACAAGCAGGCCAGGGCCCAAGCTAAACTCATGGCCATAGATGTCAGCCATGCCTTGAAACCTCAGGATAACCCAAGGGGGCCAAGGAAGTTTAACCATCTGCCTGGAGGTAAAGCCAGCAAGGGGGGATGCTTCAAATGTAAGTCAACTGGAGGAGTCTCGGCAAGATGGCGGAGGAGTAAGACGCAGAGATCACCTTCCTTCCCAGAGATACAGTAGAAATACATCTACACGTGGAACTGCTCCTACAGAACACCCACTGAACGCTGGCAGAAGACGTCAGACCTCCCAAAAGGCAAGAAAATCCCCACGTACTTGGGTAGGGCAAAAGAAAAAAGAAATAACAGAGACAAAAGAATAGGGACGGGACCTGCACCAGTGGGAGGGAGCTGTGAAGCAGGAAAGGTTTCCACACACTAGGAAGCCCCGTCACAGGTGGAGACTGCGGGTGACGGAGGGGGGAAGCTTCAGAGCCACGGAGGAGAGCGCAGCCACAGGAGTGCGGAGGGCAAAGCGGAGAGATTCCCACACAGAGGATCGGTGCTGACTAGCACTCACCAGCCCGAGAGGCTTGTCTGCTCAGCCGCTGGGGCGGGCGGGGGCTGGGAGCTGAGGCTCGGGATTCGGTGCTGGCCGGGAGGGAGTCCGGGAAAATGTCTGCAGCTGCCGAAGAGGCAAGAGACTCTTTCTTGCCTCTTTGTTTCGCGGCGTGCAAGGAGAGGGGATTCAGAGCGCCGCCTAAACGAACTCCAGAGACGGGCGCGAGCCGCAGCTATCAGCGCGGACCTCAGAGGCAGGCGCGAGCCGCAGTTATCAGCACGGACCACAGAGACGGGCATGAGACGCTAAGGCTGCTGCTGCTGCCACCAAGAAGCCTGTGTGCGAGCACAGGTCACTCTCCACACCGCCCCTCCTGGGAGCCGGTGCAGCTCGCTACTGCCAGCGTCCCGTGATCCAGGGACAACTTCCCCGGGAGAACGCACGGCGCGCCTCAGGCTGCTGCAACATCACGCCGGCCTCTGCCAGCACAGGCTCGTCCAGCATCCGTGCCCCTCCCTCTCCCAGGCTTGAGTGAGCCAGAGCCCCCGAAGCAGATGCTCCTTTAACCCCGTCCTGTCTGGGCAGGGAACAGACGCCCTCAGGCGACCTACATGCAGAGGCGGGTCCAAATCCAAAGCTGAACCCCGGGAGCTGTACGAACAAAGAAGAGAAAGGGAAATCTCTCCCAACAGCCTCAGAATCAGAGGATTAAAGCTCCACAAACAACTTGATGTGCCTGCATCTGTTGAATACCTGAAGAGACAACGAATCACCCCAAATTCAAGAGGTGGACTTTGGGAGCATGATATATTAATTTTTCCCCTTTTCCTTTTTTTGTGAGTGTATATGTGTATGCTTCTGGGTGAGATTTTGTCTGTATAGCTTTGCTTTCAACATTAGTCCTAGGGTTAGGTCCGTCCGTTTTTTTTTTTTTTTTTCTTTACTTAAAACATTTTTTTCCTAATAAATGTTTTCTTAATTATTTTTTCCTTATTTTCTATTTTTTAGAAATTAAAAAATATTTTTAAAAGTTTTTTCATACTTTTTATTTTAAAAAATTAAAAATGTTTTTTCTTAAGTGTTTTTCTTAATAATTTTTTTCTTATTTTTTATTATAATAGCTTTATTTTATTTTATTTTATCCTCTTTCTTTCTTTCTTTCTTTTTATTTTTTTCTCCCTTTTATTCTGAGCTGTGTGGATGAAAGGCTCTTGGTGCTCCAGCCAGGCATCAGGGCTGTGCCTCTGAAGTGGGAGAGCCAACTTCAGGACACTGGTCCACAAGAGACCTCCCAGCTCCACATAATACCAAACGGTGAATATCTCTCAGAGATCTCCATCTCAACATCAAGACCCAGCTTCACTCAACGACCAGCAAGCTACAGTGCTGGACACCCTATGCCAAACAACTAGCAAGACAGGAACACAGCCCCATCCATTAGCAGAGAGGCTGCCTAAAATCATAATAAGGTCACAGACACACCAAAATACACCACCAGACGTAGACGTGCCCACCAGAAAGACAAGATCCAGCCTCATCCACCAGAACACAGGCACTAGTTCCCTCTACAAGGAAGCCTACACAACCCACTGAACCAACCTTAGCCACTGGGGACAGATACCAAAAATAACGGGAACTACGAACCTGCAGCCAGTGAAAAGGAGACCCCAAACACAGTAAGATAAGCAAAATGAGATGACAGAAAAACACACAGCAGATGAAGGAGCAGAGTCAAAACACACCAGACCTAACAAATGAAGAGGAAATAGGTAGCCTACCTGAAAAAGAATTCAGAATAATGATAGTAAGGATGATCCAAAATCTTGGAAATAGAATAGACAAAATGCAAGAAACATTTAACAAGGACGTAGAAGAACTAAAGAGGAACCAAGCAACGATGAAAAACACAATAAATGAAATTAAAAACACTCTAGATGGGATCAATAGCAGAATAACTGAGGCAGAAAAACGGATAAGTGATCTGGAAGATAAAATGGTGGAAATACGTACTGCAGAGCATAAAAAAGAATGAAAAGAACTGAGGACAGTCTCAGAGACCTGTGGAAAAACATTAAACGCACCAACATTCGAATTATAGGGGTCCCAGAAGAAGAAGAGAAAACGAAAGGGACTGAGAAAATATTTGAAGAGATTATAGTTGAAAACTTCCCTAATATGGGAAAGGAAATAGTTAATCAAGTCCTGGAAGCACAGAGAGTCCCATACAGGATAAATCCAAGGAGAAACACTCCAAGACACATATTAATCAAACTACCACAAATTAAATATAAAGAAAACATATTAAAAGCAGCAAGGGAAAAACAACAAATAACACACAAGGGAATCCCCATAAGGTTAACATCTGATCTTTCAGCAGAAACTCTGCAAGCCAGAAGGAAGTGGCAGGATATACTTAAAGTCATGAAGGAGAAAAACCTACAACCAAGGTTACTCTACCCAGCAAGGATCTCATTCAGATTTGTTGGAGAAATTAAAACTTTTACAGACAAGGAAAAGCTGAGGGAGTTCAGTGCCACCAAACCAGCTTTACAACAAATGCTAAAGAAACTTCTCTAGGCAAGAAACACAAGAGAAGGAAAACACCTACATTAACAAACACAAAATATTTAAGAAAATGGGAATAGGAACATACATATCGATAATTACTTTAAATGTAAATGGATTAAATGTTCCCACCAAAAGACACAGACTGGCTGAATGGATAGAAAAACAAGACCCATATATATGCTGTCTACAAGAGACCCACTTCAGACCTAGAGACACATACAGACTGAAAATAAGGGGATGGAAAAAGATATTCCATGCAAATGGAAATCAAAAGAAAGCTGGAGTAGCAATTCTCATATCAGACAAAATAGACTTTAAAATAAAGACTATTACAAGAGACAAAGAAGGACACTATATAATGATCAAGGGATCAATCCAAGAGGAAAGTATAACAATTGTAAATATTTATGCACCCAACATAGGAGCACCTCAATACATAAAGCAAATACTAACAGCCATAAAAGGGGAAATTGACAGTAACACAATCATAGTGGGGGACTTTAACACACCATTTTCACCAATGGACAGATCATCCAAAATGAAAATAAATAAGGAAACACAAGCTTTAAATGATACATTAAACAAGATGGACTTAATTGATATTTATAGGACATTCCACCCAAAAACAACAGAATACACATTTTTCTCAAGTGCTCATGGAACATTCTCCAGGATAGATCATATCTTGGGTCACAAATCAAGCCTTGGTAAATTTAAGAAAATTGAAATCGTATCAAGTATCTTTTCCGACCACAACGCTATGAGACTAGATATCAATTACAGGAAAAGATCTGTAAAAAATACAAACACATGGAGGCTACACAATACATTACTTAATAACGAAGTGATCACTGAAGAAATCAAAGGGGAAATCAAAAAATACCTAGAAACAAATGACAATGGAGACACGACCACCCAAAAGCTATGGGATGCAGCAAAAGCAGTTCTAAGAGGGAAGTTTATAGCAGTACAAGCCTACCTCAAGAAACAGGAAACATCTCAAATAAACAACCTAACCTTGCACCTAAAGCAATTAGAGAAAGAAGAGCAAAAAAACCCCAAAGCTAGCAGAAGGAAAGAAATCATAAAGATCATATCAGAAATAAATGAAAAAGAAATGAAGGAAACAATAGCAAAAATCAATGAAACTAAAAGCTGGTTCTTCGAGAAGATAAACAAAATTGATAAACCATTAGCCAGACTCATCAAGAGAAAAAGGGAGAAGACTCAAATCAATAGAATTAGAAATGAAAGAAGAGAAATAACCACTGACACTGCAGAAATACAAAAGATCATGAGAGATTACTACAAGCAACTCTATGCCAATTAAAAGGACAACCTGGAAGAAATGGACAGATTCTTATAAATGCACAACCTACCGAAACTGAACCAGGAAGAAATAGAAAATATGAACAGACCAATCACAAGCACTGAAATTGAAACTGTGATTAAAAATCTTCCAACAAACAAAAACCCAGGATCAGATGGCTTCACAGGCGAATTCTATCAAACATTTAGAGATGAGCTAACACCTATCCTTCTCAAACTCTTCCAAAATATTGCAGAGGGAGGAACACTCCCCAACTCATTCTATGAGGCCACCATCACCCTGATACCAAAACCAAACAAATATGTCCCAAAGAAAGAAAACTACAGGCCAATATCACTGATGAACATAGATGCAAAAATCCTCAACAAAATACTAGCAAACAGAATCCAACAGCACATTAAAAGGATTATACACCATGATCAAGTGGGCTTTATTCCAGGAATACAAGGGTTCTTCAATATACGAAAATCAATCAATGTGATACATCATATTAACAAATTGAAGGAGAAAAACCATATGATCATCTCAATAGATGCAGAGAAAGCTTTCGACAAAATTCAACACTATTTATGATAAAGGCCCTGCAGAAAGTAGGCATAGCGGGAACTTTCCTCAACAGAATAAAGGCCATATATGACAAACCCACAGCCAACATTGTCCTCAATTGTGAAAAACTGAAACCATTTCCACTAAGATCAGGAACAAGACAAGGTTGCCCACTCTCACCACTATTATTCAACATAGTTTTGGAAGTGTTAGCCACAGTAATCAGAGAAGATAAAGAAATAAAAGGAATCCAAATCGGAAAAGAAGAAGTAAAGCTGTCACTGTTTGCAGATGACATGATACTATACATAGAGAATCCTAAAACTGCCACCAGAATACTCCTAGAGCTAATCAATGAATTTGGTAAAGTAGCAGGATACAAAATTAATGCACAGAAATCTCTTGCATTCCTATACACTAATGACGAAAAATCTGAAAGTGAAATTAAGAAAACACCCCCGTTTACCATTGCAACAAAAAGAATAAAATATTTAGGAATAAACCCACCTAAGGAGACAAAAGACCTGTATGCAGAAAATTATAAGACACTGATGAAAGAAATTAAAGATGATACAAATAGATGGAGAGATACACCATGTTCCTGGATTGGAAGAATCAACATTGTGAAAATGACTCTACTACCCAAAGCAATCTACAGATTCAATGCAATCCCTATCAAACTACCACTGGCATTTTTCACAGAACTAGAACAAAAAATTTCACAATTTGTATGGAGACACAAAAGACCCTGAATAGCCACAGCAATCCTGAGAACGAAAAATGGAGCTGGAGGAATCAGGCTCCCTGACTTCAGACTGTATTACAAAGCTACAGTAATCAAGACAGTTTGGTACTGGCAAAAAAACAGAAATATAGATCAATGGAACAGGATAGAAAGCCCAGAGATAAACCCATGCACATATAGTCACCTTATCTTTGATAAAGGAGGCAAGCATATATAGTGGAGAAAAGACAGTCTCTTCAATAAGTGGTGCTGGGAAAATTGGACAGGTACATGTAAAAAGTATGAAATTAGAACACTCCCTGACACCATACACAAAAATAAACTCAAAATGGATTAAAGACCTAAGTGTAAAGCCAGACACTATCAAACTCTTAGAGGAAAACATAGGCAGAACACTCTATGACATAAATCACAGCAAGATCCTTTTTGACCCAGCCCCTAGAGAAATGGAAATAAAAACACAAATAAACAAATGGGACCTAATGAAACTTAAAACCTTTTGCACAGCAAAGGAAACCATAAACAAGACCAAAAGACAACCCTCAGAATGGGAGAAAATATTTGTAAATGAAGCAACTGACAAAGGATTAATCTCCAAGATTTACAAGCAGCTCATGCAGCTCAATAACAGAAAAACAAACAACCCAATCCAAAAATGGGCAGAAGACCTAAATAGACATTTCTCCAAAGAAGATATACAGATGGCCAACAGACACATGAAAGAATGCTCAACATCATTAATCATTAGAGAAATGCAAATCAAAACTACAATGAGGTATCATCTCACACCGGTCAGAATGGCCATCATCAAAAAATCTAGAAACAATAAATGCTGGAGAGGGTATGGAGAAAAGGGAGCCCTCTTGCACTGTTGGTGGGAATGTAAATTGATACAGCCACTATGGAGAACAGTATGGAGGTTCCTTAAAAAAGTAAAAATAGAACTACCATACGACCCAGCAATTCCACTACTGGCCGTATACCCTGAGAAAACCATAATTCAGAAAGAGTCATGTACCAAAATGTTCATTGCAGCTCTATTTACAATAGCCAGGACATGGAAGCAACCTAAGTGTCCATCATCGGATGAATGGATTAAGAAGATGTGGCACATATATACAATGGGATATTACTCAGCCATAAAAAGAAATGAAATGGAGGTATTTGTAGTGAGGTGGATGGAGTTAGAGTCTGTCATACAGAGTGAGGTAAGTCAGAAAGAGAAAAACAAATACAGTATGCTAACACATATATATGGAATCTAAGGAAAAAAAAAAAAGATCATGAAGAACCTAGTGGCAAGGTGGGAATAAAGACACAGACCTACTAAAGAATGGACTTGAGGATATGGGGAGGGGGAGGGGTGAGATGTGACAGGGTGAGAGAGTGTCATGGACATATATACACTACCAAATGTAAAATAGAAAGCTAGTGGGAAGCAGCCGCATAGCACGGGTAGATCAGCTCGGTGCTTTGTGACCACCTAGAGGGGTGGGATAGGGAGGGTGGGAGAGAGGGAGATGTAAGAGGGAAGAGATATGGGAACATATGTATATGTATAACTGATTCACTTTGTTATAAAGCAGTAACTAACACACCATTGTAAAGCAATTATACTTCAATAAAGATGTTAAAAAAAAAACCCAGATAGCAGTAATTCAATAAATAAAAAGGTTTTATTGCTCATTAAAAAAAAAAAAAAAATGTAAGTCAACTGGCCACTGGGCCCAAAAGTGCCAAAAAGAGCCCTCTGGCCCATGCCCAGTCTGCAAACAAACTGCTCATTGGAAGTGGGAATGCCCTCCGTCCTGAAGGGGAAGGGGGGCTCCCGATTCCGAGATGGCCATGTTGGATGACTGAGGTGGCTAGGGGATTCTGGTGGCTCCCCCCATGAGATGTCTATCTCCGTCAAGGAGCCCTGCATGGTCCTTGACGTGGCAGGTAAGAAAACCATTTTTTTAATTGATATGGGAGCCATTTACTCTTTCCTGGTCTGTCATGCTGGGCCTCTTTTCTCCAAAAGCTGTACTGTGACTGGTGTCAACAGAAAACCTCGCAGCCATTTCCTCACTGGGCCTCTCACTTGCCAATTTGAACAGCGTTTGATCCCACATGGCTTTTTGGTTGTGCCTAAGTGTCCTATCCCACTACTGGGGAGAGACCTTCTGGGCTCCCTTGGAACCACATTACAATTAGGAGGCCCCAAGAAGTCCCTTTTCTTGACTCTGACCAAGACAAATCAGATGGAAGAACAAGGGTCTATTCCCAACCATATTCTACACACAGTAAACCCGGCAGTTTGGGACAAAGGAATCCCTGGGAAGGCTATAAATGCCTAACCTGTAAAAATTAGCCTTAAGCCAGAAGTCACTTATCCTAACAAGAGACAGTACCCCATAAGGTTGGAAGGAAAAAAGTTTGCAACCTCTCATAGATAAATTCGTAAAACATGGCCTCTTAGTGCCCTGTCAGTCTCCATGCAATAACCCCTATTCTGCCGGTTATTAAGCCAAATGGGAAATATCGAATGGTACAAGACCTTAAATCAGTAAATGATGCAGTGGTCCCTATACATACCCTTGTGGTGAGTCCTTATAATATATTAGTCCAGATTCCTGGGGATGCCAAATCTTTTACTGTGCTTCACCTCAGGATGCCTTCTTTTGCATCCCAGTTCATCACTCATCACAGTATCTGTTTGCCTTCGAGTGGACTAACCCCTGCTATGGCCAAATGCAACAATATACCTGGATGGTATTGCCCCCAGGTGTTTTAAGACAGCCCACACTTGTTCGTCCAGGCCCTAGGAAAAGAGCTAAGGGAAATACACTTAAAAGAAGGGTCATTCTACAATATGTAGACATATTAATATGTAGTCCCACCATGGAGGCCTCAGATCAGAATACCATTGAAGTCCTTAATTTCCTTGGGGCCCAGGGCTACAGGGTCTCCCAGAAAAAAAAAAAAAAAAAAGCACAAATCTCAAAACAAGTTTTATATCTGGGATATATTATAAACCCTGGAAGTAGACAGTTATCGCCAGATAGAAAACAAGCTATATTAGGCTTAACCCCCCAAAGACAAAAGAAAACTTTGTACTTTCTTAGGCATGGCAGGATTTTGCAGAATTTGGATTCCAGGATTCAGACTAATGGCTAAGCTTCTATACAAAGCCACTAAAGGCCCAAATACAGAACAATTACTTTGGACTGGAAAACAAGAAAAGGCTTTTAATAATATCAAACAGGCCCTCACCAGAGCTCCTGCTCTGGGTCTCCCCAATTTTAAAAAAAGCCATTTGTGTTGTACATAGCTGAAGAACAGGGAACAGTTCTGGGGGTCCTTGTACAAAAGCTAGGAGAAGTTCCTCAGCCTATAGTCTATTTTCCCAAACAACTAGATTCCGTGGCCTGAGGTTGACCTGGTTGCCTCTGGGCAGTAGCTGCCACTGCTTTATTAGTGGAAGAAGCTAACAAGCTTACCTTTAAATAGCTGCTGAAGTCCAGACCCCTCATCAAGTACAAGGGATTTGGAGATTAAAGGCCACCACTGGTTAACTGGAGGCTGCCTTACTAAGTACTAGGCTTTACTCCTTGACTGTCCAGAGGTAACCCTCAAAACTTGCCACACCCTCAACCCAGCTATAGTAATGCCCACAGAAAGCCCAGAACTAACACATTCCTGTCTTGAAACCCTTGACCTGGTTTATGCCTGCAGGCCTGATCAAACAGACCAGGCCATAGAAAACACTGAGGAAGAGATGGCAGTAGTTTTGTTAAAGATGGAGTCAGGAGGGCAGGGTGTGCTATTGTGAGTGTTCATAGTGTTATGGAAGCAAAATCTTTGCCACCCAACACTTCAGCCTAGAGGGTTGAGCTAACAGCCCTAACTTGAGCCTTAACATTAGGGAAAGGAAAATTATAAATATATATATAGACTCAAAATATGCCTTCCTTGTTTTACATGCCCATGGAGCTGTCTGGAAAGAAAGAGGACCTTAAAATGCAAAAATTCCCCTTTAAAATATGGGGCTGAGATTTTACATCTCATAGAAGCGGCTCAAAAACCAGAACTAGTAGCGGTCATTCACTGCCATGGGCACCAAAAGGAAAATTCTCAAATTACCCAAGAGAACAACAGGGCAGATGGAGAGGCAAAGAAAGTAGCCCTGATGCACATACCATGTAGAAACCAACATTGACAAAATTCAACAACAAGCCACTTGACTTCAGCAGACAATTAATCACCAATCCTCGCTAATCAATATGGGTAGGGAAATTGAAAATCGTTCTCTAGTTTGTTCTCTTGGAACCCACAAGGTTTAAAAACTTTCTGACAGGAGGTTTTCATTTTCTTTTTACCCTTTTCTTTTCAGTCATACTGATTTATGCCATATTTTTTCTAATACTGCATTGTCTTCCCTACTGTTGTAAACTTGTGATAAGACTTTTTGGTCCAAGAAGGAGACCTGGGACCAATAGGTCCAGACCTTTCATTCTGAAAATAGAGAAACATATTAAACTTTAACCCTGAGATGAACAAAAATATATACCCAAGCAGAATGGCTTCTTGGCAGGAGTAACATCGCCTCCCCTGTCTTGTCAACAGTTAAGGAAGCCCTCGCAAAGTTAACCTGGTTCCTTCCCTTTCTAGGCCCTTTAATGGCTATTGTTGTTAGTCGTTTTTTTTTTTTTTTTTGGCTGTGCGGCACAGCTTGTGGGATCTTAGTTCCCCAATCAAGTATAGAACCCGGGCTCCCTGCAGTGGAAGCACGGAATCCTAACCACAGGACTGCCAGGGAAGTCCCTTTAATGGCTGTTGCTGTTCTTCTCCTTTCTAGCCATTGTTTTTAACCTTTTTATTGAGTTTGTGTGTTCTAGGCTCCAACAGTTTGAAGTAAGGCTCGTGATGACTCAAGGAATTCAGCCCATTCCAGCAGAGAGTGGCCCAGGTACCTACAGGTCCTTGGGACAGTCAGCAAGGTACTTCTACACCTCTGGGGCAGGCTAGGGTCTATGGCCCTTGTCCAGCAGGAAGAAGTGTCAGAAGAAGAGACCTTCAGCCCCTTCCTCCTTAAGAATATGGGTGTAGAGCCTCTCACGGGGGAATGAGACAGTCTGGGACCTGGGACCCTTTGCTGCAGTGCTTGCACCTGGACACACCTCTCCTCGAGCAACAAAATACAAAGAAACTGTATGGGACTAAAAATAACTGTGTCCATGTGCAGTTGGAACAAATTCTAGACAAAAGATACAAAGAGACCAAAAAACCCAACTGCCATTTTTGAAGAGCCTGGAGCAAAAGCAGGGGATTGAGAGCAAAAGCAGGGTACAGCACATGCCCTCTGCACACAACACTACCTAAGGGGTGGGAAAACCACCTAAGCTACCCCTCCGGGCCGACCCCTGAACACACCCCTACCTTCACCCCATATAAGGGACAAGCTCGCCCCCTCAGGGAGCAAGAAAGCAGGGGAACTTATTGTTTGTTGTCACTCCCCCTGATGCAGCAGGGGCCCCAATAAAGACTTGTCTGAATTTCTTGTCTGGCCTCTAGTCAATTTCTGTTGATTGGGGAAGGCCAAGAACCCTGATCGGTATTAAGTTCATAACTTAACCATAGATGGAGAAAAAAAACAAAGGACTTAGATTTCATAAATGATGTCATTTTGAGAGCAAAAGGAATATGTATTTTGAATCTGCCATCCACTCCCCCTTTATCTTTGTCCCCTTGTGGAAATTACCTTTGATTTTCTCTTTTGTGATTTTGAGTGATGTTGTTTTCCAATAAATGGGATGGACTGGGAGCCTGGAAGGCATTTTCTGTAGACTACTTCCTTGAGAGTATTTGAAAATACAATGAAGAAACCATTAATGTCACAATAAGCTTTAACAGTTCTGAGAAAATTCCAATATGCAAACCTCCAAACAACAGTAATGAACAATGAAATTAGGTAAAATAAAAAATACTTCTTGACTCCGCACTTATCCTTCTTACTATCATTTTAAAGAATCAACAAAGGACCCATATGCCGGAATCTTTGATGATTTAAAAACTGCTATTTTAAAGTAGAATCTTATGTTGTCAGTTCTGCTCTATTCCTTATTGTTTTTTTATAAACTAACAAGTGACCTCTGGGCTTTATGCTTAAGGAGGCTTTCAACACTCACAAAAATTGATCATGAAGAGTTATTTTAAGAATATACAAGATTGCTGTGTGGAAAAGGGTAGAAGACACCAGAAACATTTTATGTGTGATTTTATCCTTTTTTTTTTTAAAGAACAACAACAACATACAACGTTATTGTCACAAGGACTAACTTAAATATAGGAAGAAGAAAAGAGGGACTTAAAAAAGCCTCACAAGAGATGAAAGGTCAGTGTTTCAAAGTCTGTGGTATCCTTAAATCTGAGGTCAATGAATAAAGACTTACTTTTGTTCCAGTGACAAATGCTAACAGAAAAGAAAGGAGCAGAATGATGGTGGTGAGGCTTATACACAATCAGTCAATACAGAGAAGCACAAGGGGAACAAGCCACAGTCTACATGTTCATGCTCTTTCTGCTTGGATTTCCAATAACCTTCCTTGGTTAAGACTCTTCTAGCATGCAGTACACTGTGGGCTTTGTCTTTCTGAACTTATGCTGCTCTTCACTGTCAGTTATGCCACTCACCTTGCTAATCCACCAGTGGTATTCTGCTCACCATCTCTACCTCACCTCTTTGGAAAGCAATCAAGTATCCCCAGACAAATCCCTCTTGTGATTCTAGCTCTATCGCTCCTTTCTAAGCTGTTAATGTTTCGGTATTTCCCTCTCTCATATTTCCTTGTTCACCAAAAGGTAACTGCGTCTCTTCTTCTCATTTATGATCAAAAGAGGAAAAAATAGAAACCAAGAGGCAATAAATCATCACAGGGATAGTCCAATTTGCCAAATGTTATAATTCTTTCCAAGGTCAAATTCTTATGTTTCTGATTTTATCTTGAGTAGCATTGCATATAAATTGTGTAATAATATGTCTGTATCAAGAACAAGGTAAACAATGATATTAATTACAATGGTTTTGCTATTATAACCATATACAACCCAAAATATACAAATATATAATTTTACATTATGTCATAGTATAGTAAACTAATTTTGAGTGACATATTCTGGGACCTGTGCAAACACTTTACATAGATTATTCCATTTATTGTTAGGAAGCAGCCTTAAAGATGCAATAAACACACCATTCATGTCCTTCTTCTTCACTCTGTCCCCCTGTCTCTCTCTGTCTCTTCCTTTGTCTTCTACTCTTTCAATTTCTCATCTCTCTTTGTCTTTCAGGCATCTCCACTCAGCAGAGAACATACCCACCAGCTGCTCTATGGTCACATTACTTAGCTAATTGGCTAACCAAAGAGAGAAGAAAGCTTCTCTCTCAGCTTCAGCTTTCAAACTCCCAAAGAAGAACTGTGACCAGCATACATCACATGGTCCACTTTGTACCTTTCATTATTTCAGGGGGAGGGGGTAAGGGGTCATGACTTGAATGATTTGACACCCCGCAAACTACATGAGCACTTCTCAGAAAGAAGAGGGTGATATTTTGGACAGGTAAAACTGTCCAGTAAAATGGATATAAACATCTTTATGCAGAGAAAAAATTGTAACTCATGGTCAGCCCCACAGTCAATAATGGTCATGCTAAACAAACTGTGGATTTTTTGCTTATATGTGTGTAGTGTTGGGACCTTTATTTTCTTCCCCAGGCTTATATGGAAAGAGAAGAAAGTATGGAGACAGGAGGGAGGATGGTGATAGAACAGACATGCAGAAAAGGCTTCCAGTCTGTGATCTAGCCCTACACTTAACATGTTGTAAAATGGTGTGGTAGGCTGCTAATGCCCAGAGAGATGTCCATGTCCTAATCCCAGGAATCTGTACATGTTCCTTCATTTGGAAAGAGGACTTTGCAGAAGTAATTAAGTATCTTTGAGATCAGGAGATTGTCCTTCATTACCTGAGTGGACCCTAAATACCATCACAAGTGCTTGATAGAGACAGAGGGAAATCACAAACACACACACACAAAGCAGAATATGATGTGAGCAAGGATGCAGAGACTGGAGTGATGCAGTCACAGACTGAGGAATGCTGGTGGCCACCAGAAGCTGGAAGAAGCAAGGAAAGATTCCTTCCCAGAGTTTCTAGAGGAAATGAAACCCTGCAGACTTCTGGCCTCTAGAACTCTGAGAGAATGAAGTCCTATTGTCTGAAAACACCAAATCAACAAACTACCTTCCACAGGACATTGCTCATGGTTTTTACAAATCTTTGTAACTGATCATTGGAAGACTCTTTTCTTCAATGTCTCACCTGTTGTTAATAATCCCATACAGTTTATTTTTCATCTTACATTTTGTAATTATCATATCTAGAAGTTTGATTTATGTCTTTTCTTGTATCTTTCATGTCTCCACCTTACGTTTTAAACAACTATAGTTTAGTTATAACAATTGTTTTAGTGTCCTTATTTACAATTCTAATGTGTCAATTATGGGTAAGTTTTGATTAGTTATTCTCTTTTATTATGTGTCATGTTTTCCTACTTCTTTGCATACTTGGTATTTTGATTGGATGCCATGCATTGTGAATTTCACATTTTTAGATATTATGTATTTTTGTTTTTATATAAATATTCTAGAGCTTTGTTCTGGGATTTTAACTATATTAAAACCATTTCTTTTTCTTTCCTCTTGCTTCTAGTATTTGTTAGGTGGGGCCAGAGAAGTGCTCAGCGTAAGGCTCATTATTCCACATTACTAAGTAAGATCTTTGCATGTACTCTACTCAATGTCCCATGAATAATAAATGATGTTTTCCAGTATGCAAATTGGGAACAGGCACTATTCTTGTCCTGTTTCAATGTTGGCACTATTACCACTGATGCTTTTTTTTTTCTTTTTGTCCACATTGCACGCCATGCGGGATCTTAGTTCCCTGACCAGAGGCTGAACACAAACCCAGGACCTCAGCAGTGAAAGCATGGAGTACGAACCACTGGACTGCCAGGGAATTCCCGATCACTGATGCTTTTAGGTGGTGATCTTCTTCCCAAACTCAGGTATTTTTTCACACATACATGCTAATAAATATCCTGCAGATTCTAGAATTCTCTGTGCATCTCTCTCCTGTCCAGTACTACTACAATCTCTGGCTACCTTGGTCCCTCCAGACTTTCACCTCTGTCTTCTCAGTTCAGGGAGTTTTCTGAGTTCCCCTGAGTCCCTTCTCACCGTGTCACAGCCTGGAAACACTCTTGAGGCTGTGAACCAGGGCAAGTCAGGACTCAGCTTATTTTTTTCCCTATTTCTCAAAGATCACTGTCCTTCACTCCCTAATGTCCAGTGTCATGAAACTGTTGTTTCATATATTTTGTGTGCTTTTTGTCGTTTTAGATGAAAAAGTAAATGCAGTTCATGTGCACTCCAGCTGGCCATGAGCATGTCCTATCTGAACTACATTCTGCTTGTAAGTAGAATCTTGTATCTCTCTCTTTCACAAGGTCATGAGTTTTGACAGGTAGATTCTTTGTGGGTTTTCATCTTAATCTCTGCCCCTCATTGTTAACACAGTGTTTTGTATATATTAAGCATTTAATTAATATTTGCTGACTTTTGAACAGCTAAACAAAGCTCCAAATTGGGATTTGTTGAATGTTGTACATGTTTCCATAAATTAGAAAGATGGAAATTTAGCTTCCCCCACCCCTTAGCCTCATTTTATAACTATGGCAGATATGGCCCACAAGGGTTAATATCCTTTCTAATACTACTTAGAGTCCAACATAAAATGTAGTCCTGTGTTTGACTTTAAGAAAATTACTTAATCAGCCTGTGGTGGATGGTTTACATCCATCTATAAAATGGATATAATAATAGTGGCTGTAAATAAATGATTGTTGTGTGGCTAAGATGAAGACTCAGTTTGTGGGTAATAGAGTACCCTCAGCAACTTTCTAAAATATTAATGAAAACAATAATTTTGCATATAAATAGTTTGAGCAAAGGATTCAAATGCTTTCAAAGAATTCAAAGGAAAAAGCATAAGAGAATAGTCACTATTTCTTGTTCAAATGGAAAACACAACTTTCTTAACTAAATATCTGCTGTATATTCAGGTCAGCAATGTTTATAACTATGATGATGATATAACCAGCACAGCTAACATTGCTACCCCAAACGACTCATATTCCCACACTGCTGTATCCATATTTTGTGTGTAACTCCATCCGTTATGTGCTTCTTAAAAACACAAAAGTTAAAATGCTATGCCCATTCCTCTCATATAGTACTTTTCTAGATACATCACAAAAAAAGCAGTTTTAATAATAATTCTTACCTTCTTTCAGCTCATAATTTAAAATATTATAAAAATATTATTAAAATGGACTTACTGTCCTAATTCTCTTTTTTCAGGTTTTTTTTTTTTTTTTTTAGAGATAGATAAGAATTTTGTTTAGTCTGCTAGTATTTACAGGTACCCCAAAAGTTAGCCAGCTCTCCTTCTAAGTACAGATGAAGTCACTAAGCCACTTGATCCAAGGTAGTAACTTTGGCATTTCTAAAACACCAAACTATTTTGGAAAGTATAAGAGCTCTTTCATTTCCCCTGGTAGTACACTTCAGCCTCAAGTTATGATAAACAGGCAGACAACAAATTAATGGGCATCATAATGTTAGGATTTGGCTAATCAACAAAAATTAAATGAACACAAGCAGCCTAAAGGAAGCAGAATGTGTGCAAAGGATTGTCATTTCAGCTTTAATTAACTTTGTCTTCACACAGATCATGCTGTCTTTTAAACCTGGCCAAACTCTTTTAAAGGTCTGAAGCCTTGGGCTGGCTCTAAATGGCAAACCTGATTTACTGGAGAAGATTTCAGTTCACTTGTACTTGTTTACTTATTCAGAAAATAAGTTGAAAAAAAATAACATGCACATAAATTTTTAAAAAGTCCTAATGTTGAACTTCATCTAAAAAAAAGATGAGCTATTTAAAATGCATGTTATATTATTTTTAATTGGAAAATTCAATTATACATGGTTTGCTTAAACATTCTGAAGTTATTATAGGTGAGAGAAACTCAATAAATTTATACTTGCTTTTCTGAAGGCATTTGTATTGTTCCCTTAGAAAAAGTTTGTAAACAAGTGTGGAAACAACAGAGAATAAGGCCTCAAACTGTTCTTGATACCAGTAAACCAGTACTCTGGAGAGGACGATTTCTGAAGGAAAAGTCATTACTCACAGAATACAAAATCATAACTTTTAGGACTATCTTATGACACTCCTGGTTTTAACTTATTTGATATGGAAATAAGGAATCACGGAAATTTATGGAAAAGCAATAATTTGGCAGAGCACCTCCACAATAAGTATAAAATCTAAATATGTTGACAGATATAACACAAATACTTACCAAGTGACACCTTGGGAAGTGCCATGGAGAAACGCTTGAGTAGTTTTAAAATTTTCTTTGATAATTGAGGAGCAAAGATTATTGTTTTGGATCATATGTTATTTATTGTTAATATTAAAGATAATTTGGTGGTGAGATTCAGACAAATGGGGTTGAAAGGTGCAAGAAATGAAATTTGCAGCAGCTTTGCTTTCAGAATATTTTTCCTAAGTGTATTTTTACAGTGGACCAGTTTCATATGCTGTCAGAGAATAACTACTTCTGTTGTCTTTTAGGGAAGGCTTTCCAGAGAAACTGCTTTTAAGCTTTAAAATGTGTGGCCAGTGAAAAGATGAAATGTCTGTATGATGCAATAAGGATGCAGATTAGAGAAAGATGTTGTCAATCACAGTGGCTGGCCTGCTTTGGAATTAATCAGGCTGGTTAGGTTTGAATTTAACTGACATTTTGACTATTACATATTTTAGAAAACAAGTACATGTCTGCTTAGCAATTCCTATAAAAACCTATTTGACTTTTGTGCCACTGACACAACAGTATTTGTTTATGTTTCTATTATAATAATAACATGCTGGTGATACCAGCTTATAAAATTCTAATGGTTCATTTTAATCTGTAAGATTTTGTATATTCCAACTAAGTGGTATATATAAAAGTGTCCCTGAATACCTAAAAAACAATTTTTCAGATCATTACATTAAGGTATTTGGAACTATTTGTCTGAAGACTAACACTATAAGTGTCAAATAAAGATCACCTAGCACAGATTCTTTCAACCTGCTGATGGAAATTCTATGAAATAAATACATATTTAAATGGAACTATCATCGCACATGCAGATTACAAAAAGTTTGGAAGATTAGCATGATGCAGTAGAAAACTATGACTTTAAAGGCAGATTAACTGTTTGAATTTTGGTTGTTAACATGGTTCTATTTTGCCAAATGGTGATAAATTATATTTTGGTGGGGGGACCTCACTCACTACTTTTTAGATTTAGGTGGAAACCTTACACCATTTTATGATTATCCTTCCAAGATAAGTGCAGATTAGAATTTCTATGCACAACTGGGTGGATAGAGACTATCTTTTTGTTCATACTTCTACATCATAGTCCAGGTGTGCCTTGGTTTGCTTAAAAAATTTCAAAAACTTAAAACCTACATTAAATTTAATTTTCAAAACACTACATTAAATATAATTAATAAAAAGAGTAATTTAATTTTTTTAAAGTTTGTAATTTAACTTTTTTAAATTACAAAAGTTATTTCTCAGTTGTCAACCAGAGTACAGAGAATTTAAAATGGTGAACTCATTGGTTTTAAAATTTGACTGAACTAAAGAGAATTTAGAAGGAATCTAATTTCTTTTTAATTCAAAGTATATATGTTTCATTCTCCTCTGAAAGTGAAAGGGTCATATTGCTGAAACTCTCCTTTATTCAGTGTCTTTGGTGGTTTTTATTTATAACGAAGATAAATGCTCCTATAAAGAGCATGCTATATGTAACCATTTTTATAGTTTGATATATTTCATTTTAGGTTGATGTTAAATGGAGGTCAACCTAAAATATTTATGATTTAAAAACTATACTGGGTTTGATAAAATACAAATTTCTAGCTTTATTTTTAGAAGAGGACCTGAATAAAGGGAGGAAGAGTGTATTTTGCCATGCTACACTGTTAACCCACTGACAAAGATGGGTTAGAAGCTGTTGACAACACAGAAAGAGAGTAATGAAGTTGTTTTGCTTCTTTTGCAAATAAACACTGAAGCAGAGAATGCTGAGAAACCATGGGAAAATATTTTTTAAAGTTTATTCTATTACTTACTCAATTGGGAAAGAACAGAATGGAATTATAAAGTGACACACAATGAAAGTATCCAGAGAGATACATGTGCAGAGGAAAAGAAATTACCTAAGATGTCTATGCTTTCTGGTGATAGAAACCTCAAAGGAAATACCCTATTCAATTTGGGAAAGAGCATCACAACATATGTTTGGTATCTTTCTGAGATTTCAGCTTTCTTATATTAAGGGAATGAAATATAATAACACACAGCTGTAAAAAGAAAGATTGTATTTAAATTTTATATCAACTGCCATATTGTTTAATACAAGTCATTTGCCAGTGTATGTCTTTGAGACAATGAACAACTATTAACATATTGAATATACTAACACCGGCTCCAAAAGTCAGATTTTTGAGGATTTCTTTAACTTCATGGGCACAGGGCCTGGCACTAAGGCAGCTGGGTCAAGTTGGTACTGCCTATTGTGCCTGGGACAATGCGAGGTGGTTTCTCATCCTTCATCTCATGTGTAACGTCCTATCATAACTTGATGAAACAAGTTATTTCTTCCCTCAAATTACAGCTGAAGAAATTTAGAGAGGTGGTGATAATTTACCCCAGACCACACAGCTTGGTAATCTGACAGTGAATTCAAATATGTCTCTCCAAACAGAGAGAATATGACTTACAGAAGAGAATATTATAAAATAAAATGGGCAGCTAAAAATAAAACATGAAAAGCCAGATTCTATGGTTGGAGGTGTCATATCTCTAAAGGACAGTTTTCTAAAGTCAGACACAGCACAGGCGACTCCTCTTTGCCGAGACACAGCCCTACCTGCAACAAATTGCTTTTCTGTGTGTTCCTTCACTCCACTGTCAGTCCTAAATGAAACACTCCACCCCCTCATGTCAAGAGGCATTAGATTATATTTTTGATCTCTTTGTTCAATCAGTTTAAAGGACAAGATGTCAGAAAGATTGGCTATTCACTGGAAGCCCAAACTTTCTGCCTTGATTTCAGACCTTTAGCAGTTTGGTTCCACTTATTTTTGTAACTGCACTTCCCAGTGCTCTGCTCACCAACAATCTACCACTCATTTCCTGACTAACTCCTATTAGTATCAGATTCATTTCCACATTGATGTTTTCATTCCCCCTGTTAAGCTCATTGCCCACATGTGCTCCAGGTTCTAACCGCTTTAAGAAGGAGAAAGGGGGTGCTTAGTTTACTTGGCAGTTGGGATATTTGTAGACATATTCTCAAGCACAACTTCAGCATCTAAAAATATCTACCCATCCATCAACAAGAGTAGAACAAATTCCTCTGTTTAACAACACTAATTTAAATATGTAAATGTAATATGAGAATTCTTTTTAATTTATTTTTTATTGAAGTATAGTTGATTTACAATGTTGTGTTAATTGAGAATATTTTATTTTAGTGACACGAAAAATATTTATATAATCTTTCTTGAGTTCACTTCCTAGCACCCCACCCACTAATATCTCACTAATATCTAAAATCCCCCAACTCAGAACTCTCCTCCATGGGGACCATAAGAATTAGACTATGGTGTGGCATAATATAATAGTAAAAGCTAGAAATTTGTCTTAATAAATATGTAGCAATAGGGACTTCCCTGGTGGCCCAGTGGTTAAGAATTCACCTGTCAATGCAGGGACACGGGTTCAATCCTTGGTCCAGGAAGATCCCACATACCGCAGAGCAGCTAAGCCCATGCACCACAGTTACTGAGCCTGCACTCTAGAGCCCATGAGCCACAACTACTGAGCCAGTGTGCCACAACTACTGAAGCCCACCTGCCTAGAGCCCGTTCTCTGCAACAAGAGAAGCCACCTCAATGAGAAGCCCACGCACTGCAACAAAGAATAGCCCCTGCACAGCAGCGAAGACCCAATGCAGCCAAAAAAAATAAATAAAATATAAATTTATAAAATAAAATAAAATAAATGTAGCAATAATATAAGGATGAAGACAGTATGGGAACACCTGAGTTAAAAGTGCTGAATTTTAGATGAGACAATTTTAACTAGCATCACAAGAAGAAAAAAACAGGGTAATCTATAGAAGATAGTGGCAAACAATACTTTTTTTTTTAACATTTATTTATTTATTTATTTGTATGTTTATTTATTTATTACATATTTATCTGTGCCAGTTCAGGTCTTAGTTGCAGCACATGGGATCTTTAGTTGTGGCATGCAGACTCTTAGTTGCAGCATGCATGTGGGCTCTAGTTCCCTGACCAGGAATCGAACCCAGGCCCCCAGCATTGGGAGCGCAGAGTCTTAACCACTGGACCACCAGGGAAGTCTCCAAACAATACTTATCTTGAATGGATTAAATTGGGAAATAAATTAAAGAGTAATTGACAACAACATTTTACCAAAAAGTTTGTAAAATTCTTTATTTTTTAAACCACACAATGGCAGTGCAAATGACAAGTGAATTAGACATAAAATTTATATTAATACTAATAAAAACTAACATTCAATAGATATGATGTTCCAGGCCCATTGTTTAACTATCATATTTTACATTAACTATCATAATTTATTTTGGCTGTAACCCCAAGATGTAGTTACATCCCCATTTTACTCATCATAAAACTGAGGCAACAAAGTCCAAAGCTGCACAACTAGAATGTGTCCAAGCTAGGAATTAAATCCACGTCTGTCTGGCTCTAAAGCTGATTGCTTAGTGTTCATAGACAAAACCCAATTATAAAATTCTATTGAGAAGAAACTCACCAAATTGTAGAACTTTATTTCCTCTCCTGGGTTACATTTCAGTACACTTACTCCCTGTACATCTTATAATAAGAGGCAACATGTTAGAGGTGTTTTTAAATGCATGATGTAGCCTCAGCCCATTTTAATCTATAAAATAGAGAAATTTATTTAATCAATGTGATGGAACCTGTTATAAACTGACTTTAAATCCTCTTAGTGTCTCACTATGGAAACTTTTTCACATCAGGGAAAAAAATTAATTTTATCCAGGGAACACATATATGATACTGAGCACTAAGAATTCCTGTGTGCCTAATTTAAGAATTTTGGACCAATGTTGAGAGGGGGACATTGAAGGATGTATCTCCAGGAATGGAAATTAGAAAGTGTTTTTTGGTTGGTTGGTTGGTTGGTTTGCCTGGTTTTTTGTTTTGTTTTTCTTTGTTTAATTTTTTAGAGTTGAAAATACAGAGTCTCTATCACATATTAGGAAATCAAAGTCTCTGGCTACTATTGGTTGTGCTGTTTGTCTGATAATATTTGGGCCAGTTGGGTTGGGTATTGTATAGGCAACAAGCTGCCTCTGCTTGTTTTTTCCAGGAAGTGGTCTTGCTTCTAAACAAAGCATCAATTAATCACTGTTTTGGCAGGATTCAGATTTGTACCCCTGTCATCAGGTTGGGTGGCCATGCCAGAATTTTTCACCTCATGAGTTTCAGATCAATCAACTGATTTTAGTTGCTAGTTTTATTCTGTTATATACTATGAAAGGCCATTTCTGAAGAGCCCCAGTATAAGCTTTCTGCACTAGAATCTTTGTTTTTTTAGTGCCAGGGGAATTATGTGAGAGTTTAATATAATTTATAAAAATTTAGATAAATCCAATTCTCAAAAAGATATTATTTAAAGTTCAGATAAAGTTCTTTCCTCCATTCAGAAAATTCATGTTGACCACCAACATGGCAGCACTGGCACTCAAAATTGTGTATTAGTAGATATTGCTGCATTATAAACACCACAGAATTTCAGTAGATACAACAATAAGCACGTGTTTCACTCAGTGTCCATAAGCTGTCTGCC
The DNA here is from genome assembly GCF_965194825.1 of Balaenoptera physalus. Classification (NCBI taxonomy): domain Eukaryota; kingdom Metazoa; phylum Chordata; class Mammalia; order Artiodactyla; family Balaenopteridae; genus Balaenoptera; species Balaenoptera physalus. The sequence goes on along the minus strand of NC_138896.1, from coordinate 47,073,567 downwards.
TGTGGGCTGCTTTGGTGGGCATGGCTGGGTTTACCCCAAGCTGAGGTTTGTGTCCACATGTCTCTCATCTTCCTTGGCCCGGAGGGCTCTTCAGGCCGTATTCTTCTCATGGAAATGGCAGAAGCATAAGAGAAGGTAAGCACATTGCATGCCTTTTCTTACTATATTTCCACTATATCACATTGGACAAAGCAAGTCACATGGCCAGGGCCATAGTCAAAAGATGGAGAAGTATACTCTGTCTTCTACACTGTGGCAAAAATATGGATGTATAATGCTACTACAGGTGAGTGAAGATTGAATACATAACTTGAGAGAGAAATGAAATTTCTACAAAATAAAAATAACTTTGTTGGAGAGAATAAAGATCCTCAACCTTCATCGTCATACAATTTGTTTGTAATCAACTGCTTCCTTTCACTCATTTCCTGTTCATTCTGACACCTGGCTCTTTCTCCTAGAATGTTTTGCTTCCTCTTCTTAATTTGATATATTTTTACTCATTTTTTAAGCTCAACATATGCATCATTCTTTATTAGCAAGTAAATTCTGACTGTTCTGGTTGAGGTCAGGTACACATGCATGCTCCCCAGCACAGCACTTACCATGCTGCACCGTGATGATACATATGTCAGACTCCCCAGAAGGCTGAGAGCTCCTTTAAATCTTTTGATTATAACATTGCATCTAGGACGTAGCAAGAGCTCATTATACATTTCTTGAATGAAGACAAAAAATGAAAACAAAAGAAGAAAAGACTAAACGAGTCTCTGCCTTCAAACTTCTGTCCTATGCTCTAAAAATACATATTTTCTCAATAGTTTTATGCAAGTGAATTTGATTTCAGAAACTTATATTCTTGCTGAAATGAAGTAACATAACTATTACATTCCATTTACTGTTATCACCTTTTAAACAATGCAACATGTATTTATTCTCTAAAAACTAATTGCATTTTTGTTGTACATACAACTATGTGTAAGAGATCAATAGGAGTAGGCATTATGTATACAAGTTTGGGCTTGGTTGCTAATCATATGCAAACAATTGAATTGCTACACTGGAAAGAAAATACAACATTTAATTATTATGAGTGGCTGTTAAGGACTACTTGATAATATCAGGCATCACTCTTTTAAATTAAAAAATGGGAATCATTGAAGCAATTAAATCAAAGTACTCAAAACTCATTAAAGAAGTATGAAAACAAACCTTAGAATGACTCTATCAAGTAAGTTTCTTTTATTCAGTAAACAAAAACAAAACAAAACCTGATATTAAATCTAGCAATAAATATAGATTTCCCAGCTAGGAATAATTTTTGAAAATAGTTACCTAAACCAGAATTACGTTAGTATTTAGTTCCAGAGATTTACTAAAATATGAATCATGGGAGGGAAGTAATGGCACCAGGTGTGAACGTCGGTCTGGAGACATTCAAGATGGTGAAGGAGTAAGACAGGAGATCAACGTCTTCACCACAAATACATCACAAATACATCTACATGTTGAACAACTCCTACAGAACACCTACTGAACACTGGCAGAATACTTCAGACTTCCCAAAAGATATATATATTTTTCCCTTTTTTTGTGAGAGTGAATGTCTATGCTTCTTTGTGTGATTTTGTATAGCTTTGCTTTTATCATTTGTCCTAGCGTTCAGCCTGTCCGTCTTTTTTTTGTTGTTTTTTTCGTATAGTTTTTAGTGCTTGTTATCATTGACGGACTTGTTTTTTGGTTTAGTTGCTCTCTTCCTCCTTTCTTTTTTATTACTGCTTAATTTTTTTTAATAATTATTTTATTTTTTATTTTAATAACTATTTTATTTTATTACTTTCCATCTTTCTTTCTTTCTTTTTCTTTCTTTCTTTCATTCTTTTTCTTTTTTTCTCTCTTTTCTTCTGAGCCTTGTGGCTGGCAGGGTCTTGGTCCTCCAGCCATGTCAGGCCTGTGCCCCTGAGGTGGGAGAGCTGACTTCAGGATATTGGACCACCAGACACTTCCCAGTTCCAAGTAATATCAAATGGCTAATGCTATACCAGATATTTCCATCTCAATGCTAAGACCCAGCTCCACTCAACTATCAGCAAGCTACAGTGCTGGACATCCTATGTCAAACAAATAGCAACACAGGAACAAAACCTCACCAATTAGCAGAGAGGCTGCCTAAAATCATAATAAGGTCATAGACACCCCAACACACATCACCAGATGTGGTCCTGTCCACCAGAAAGACAAGATCCAGCCTAATCCACCAGAACACAGGCACTAGTCCCCTCAACCAGGAAACCTACACAACCCACTGAGTCAACCTTACCACTGGGGGCAGACACCAAAAACAATGGGAACTACGAACTTGCAGCTTGCAAAAAGGAGATCCCATACACAGTACGTTGAGCAAGATGAGAAGACAGAGAAACATATAGCAGATGAAGGAGCAAGGAAAAACCCACGAGGCCAAATAAATGAAGAGGAAATAGGCAGTCTACCTGAAAAAGAATTCAGAGTAATGATAGTAAAGACGATTCAAAACCTTGGAAATAGAGTGGAGAAAATACAAGAAACACTTAATAAGGACCTAGAAGAACTAGAGAGCAAACAAACAATGATGAACAACACAATAAAAGAAATTAAAAATTCTCTAGAAGGAATCGATAGCAGAATAACTGAGGCAGAAGAACGGATAAGTAAACTGGAAGATAAACTAGTGGAGATAACTACTGCAGAGTAGAATAAAGGAAAAAGAATGAAAAGAATTGAGGACAGTCTCAGAGACCTCTGGGACAACATTAAACGCACCAACATTCGAATTATAGGGGTCCCAGAAGAAGAAGAGAAAAAGAAAGGGACTGAGAAAACATTTGAAGAGATTATAGTTGAAAATTTCCCTAATATGAGAAAGGAAATAGTCAAGTCCAGGAAGTGCAGAGAGTCCCATAGAGAATAAATCCAAGGAGAAACAAGCCAAGACATATTAATCAAACTACCAAAAATTAAATACAAGTAAAAAATATTAAAAGCAGCAAGGGAAAAACAACAAATAACATACAAGGGAATCCCCATAAGGTTAACAGCTGATCATTCAGCAGAAACTCTGCAAGCCAAAAGGGAGTGACAGGACATATTTAAGGTGATGAAAGAGAACAAGCTACAACCAAGATTACTCTACCCAGTAAGGATCTCATTTAGGTTCAACAGAGAAATTAAAACCTTTAGAGACAACCATAAGCTAAGAGAATTCAACAACACCAAACCAGCTTTACAACAAATGCTAAAAGAACTTCCCTAGGCAGGAAAAACAAGAGAAGGAAAAGATCTACAATAACAAACCAAAAACAATTAAGAAAATGGTAATAGGAATATACATATCGATAACTACGTTAAGTGTAAATGGATTAAATGCTCCAAGCAAAAGACATAGACTGGCTGGATGGATACAAAAACAAGACCCACATATATGTTGTCTACAAGAGATCCACTTCAGACCTAGAGACACCTACAGACTGAAAGTAAGGGGGTGGAAAAAGATATTCCATGCAAATGGAAATCAAAACAAAGCTGGAGTAGCAAGTCTCATATCAGGCAAAATAGACTTTAAAATAAAGATTATTACAAGAGACAAAGAAGGACACTACATAATGATCAAGGGATCAATCCAAGAAGAAGATATAACAATTGTAAATATTTATGCATGCAACAGAGGAGCACCTCAATACATAAGGCAAATGCTAACAGCCATAAAAGGGGAAATCGACAGTAACACAATCATAGTAGGGGACTTTAACACCCCACTTTCACCAATGGACAGATTATGCAAAATGAAAATAAATAAGGAAACACAAGCTTTAAATGACACATTAAACAAGATGGACTTAATTGATATTTATAGGACACTCCACCCAAAACAACAGAATAACTTTTCTTCTCAAGTACTCATGGGAAATTCTCCAGGATAGATCATATCTTGGGTCACAAATCTAGCCTTGGTAAATTTAAGAAAAATGAAATTTTATGAAGTATCTTTTGAGACCACAACACTATGAGACCAGATATCAATTACAGGAAAAGATCTGTAAAAAATACAAACACATGGAGGCTATACAATACACTACTAAATAACCAAGAGATCACTGAAGAAATCAAAGAGGAAATAAAAAACTACCTAGAAACAAATGACAATAAAAACAGGACAACCCAAAACCTATGGGATGCAGCAAAAGCAGTTCTAAGAGGGAAGTTTATAGCAATACAGTCCTCCCTCAAGAAACAAGAAACATCTCAAATAAACAACCTAACCTTACACCTAAAGCAATTAGAGAAAGAAGAACAATAAAACCCAGAAGTTAGCAGAAGGAAAGAAATCATAAAGAGCAGATCGGAAATAAATGAAACGTTAAGGAAGGAAACAATAGCAAAGATCAATACAACTAAAAGCTGGTTCTTTCAGAAGATAAACAAAATTGATAAACCATTAGCCAGACTCATCAAGAAAAAAAGGAAGAAGACTCAAATCAATAGAAATAGAAATGAAAAAGGAGAAGTAACAATTGACACTGCAGAAATACAAAGGATCATGAGAGATTACTACAAGCAACTATATGCCAATAAAATGCACAACCTGGAAGAAATGGACAAATTCTGAGAAAAGCACAACCTTCTGAGACAGAACCAGAAAGAAATAGAAAATATAAACAGAGCAATCACAAGCATGGAAATTGAAACTATGATTTAAAATTTTCCAACAAAAAAAGCCCAGGACCAGATGGCTTCACAGGTGAATTCTATCAAACATTTAGAGAGGGGTTAACACCTATCCTTCTCAAACTCTTCCAAAATATAACAGAGGGAGGAACACTCCGAAACTCATTCTACGAGGCCCCCATCACCCTGATACCAAAACCAGACAGAGATGTCACAACAAAAGAAAACTAGAGGCCAATATCACTGATGAACATAGCTGCAAAAATCCTAAGCAAAATGCTTGCAAACAGAATCCAACAGCACATTAAAAGGATCATACACCATGATCAAGTGGGATTTATTTCACATATGGAAGGATTCTTCAAAATACGTAAATCAATCAATGTGGTAGACCACATTAACAAACTAAAAGATAAAAACCATATGATCATCTCACTATATGCAGAAAAAGCTTTTGACAAAATTCAACACCAATTTATGATAAAAAACCCTCCAAAAGTAGGCATAGAGGGAACCTACCTCAACATAATAAAGACCATATATGACAAACCCACAGCCAACATCATTCTCAATGGTGAAAAACTGAAACCATTTCCTCTAAGATCAGGAACAAGACAAGTTTGTCCACTCTCACCACTATTATTCAGTATAGTTTTCAAAGTTTTAGCCAAAGGAATCAGAGAAGAAAAAGAAATAAAAGGAATCCAGATCAGAAACGAAGAAGTAAAGCTGTCACTGTTTGCTGATGAGAGGATACTACACATAGAGAATCCTAAAGATGCTACAAGAACCTCTTGCAAGGTTCCTTAAAAAACTAAAACTAGAACCACCATAAGACCCAGCAATCCTACTACTGGGTATATACCCTGAGAAAACTGTAATTCAAAAAGAGTCTTGTACCACAATGTTCATTGCATCTCTGTTTACAATAGCCAGGACATGGAAGCAACCTAAGTTGCTTTATCCATTCATTGACAGATGAATGGATAAAGAAAATGTGGCACGTATATACAATGGAATATTTCTCAACCATAAAAAGAAACAAAATTGAGTTATTTGTAGTGAGGTGGATGGACCTAGAGTCATACAGAGTGAAGTAAGTCAAAAACTGAAAAACAAATACCATATGCTCACACATATATATGGAATCTGAAAAAAAATAAATGGTTCTGAAGAACCTAGGGCCTGGGCAGAAATAAAGACGCAGATGTAGAGAATGGACTGGAGGACACGGGGAGGGGGAAGGGTAAGCTGTGACAAAGTGAGAGAGTGGCATGTACATTTATACACTACCAAATGTGAAATAGATAGCTAGTGGGAAACAGCCACATAGCACAGGGAGATCATCTCAGTGCTACGTGACGACCTACAAGGGTGGGATAGAGAGGGTAGGAGGGAGATGCAAGGGGGAGGAGATATGGGGATACATGTATATGTATAGCTGACTCACTTTGTTCTAAAGCAGAAACTAACACACCATTATTAAGCAGTTATAGTTCAATAAAGATGTTAAAAATAAATAAATAAAATTTATATGGAGAAAAAAATAATTTAAAAAATTAAAAATAAATAAAAATAAACGGGCCTCGGGAAGATGGCGGAAGAGTAAGACGCGGAGATCACCTTCCTTCCCACAGATACAGTAGGAATACATCTACACATGGAACTGCTCCTACAGAACACCCACTGAACGCTGGCAGAAAACGTCCGACCTCCAAAAAGGCAAGAAACTCCTCCCGTACTTGGGTAGGGCAAAAGAAAAAAGAAATAACAGAGACAAAAGAATAGGGACGGCACCTGCACCAGTGGGAGGGAGCCGTGAAGGAGGAAAGATTTCCACGCACTAGGAAGCCCCTTCGCGGGCAGAGACTGCGGGTGGCAGAGGGGGGAAGCTTCGGAGCCACGGAGGAGAGCGCAGCCACAGGGGTGCGGAGGGCAAAGCGGAGAGGTTCCCGCATGGAGGAGCGGTGCCGACCAGCACTCTCCAGCCCGAGAGGCTTGTCTGCTCACCCGCCGGGGCGGGCGGGGCTGGGAGTTGAGGCTCGGGCTTCGGTCGGATCGCAGGGAGAGGACTGGGGTTGGCAGCGTGAAAACAGCCTGAAGGGGTTAGTGCACCACAGCTAGCCGAGAGGGAGTCCGGGAAAAAGTCTGCAGCTGCCGAAGAGGCAAGAGACTTTTTCTTCCCTCTTTGTTTCCTGGTGCGTGAGGAGAGGGGATTCAGAGCACCGCCTAAACGAACTCCAGAGACAGGCGCGAGCCGCAGCTACCAGCGCGGATCCCACAGCAACAGGGGCACAGAGGGAAAAACGGAGAGATTCCCGCACAGAGGATAGGCGCCGAGCAGCACTCAGCAACCCAAGAGGCTTGTCTGCTCCCCCGCCGGGGCGGGCGGGGCTGGGAGCTGAGGCTTGGCTTCGGTCGGATCGCAGGGAGAGGACTGAGGCTGGCGGCGTGAACACAGCCTGAAGGGATTAGCGCACAACAGCTGGCTGGGAGGGAGACCGGGAAAAAGTCTGCAGCTGCCGAAGAGGCAAGAGACTTTTTCTTCCCTCTTTGTTTCCTGGTGCGTGAGGAGAGGGGATTCAGAGCACCGCCTAAACGAACTCCAGAGACAGGCGCGAGCCGCAGCTACCAGCGCGGATCCCACAGCAACAGGGGCACAGAGGGAAAAACGGAGAGATTCCCGCACAGAGGATAGGCGCCGAGCAGCACTCAGCAACCCAAGAGGCTTGTCTGCTCCCCCGCCGGGGCGGGCGGGGCTGGGAGCTGAGGCTTGGCTTCGGTCGGATCGCAGGGAGAGGACTGAGGCTGGCGGCGTGAACACAGCCTGAAGGGATTAGCGCACAACAGCTGGCTGGGAGGGAGACCGGGAAAAAGTCTGCAGCTGCCGAAGAGGCAAGAGACTTTTTCTTGCCTCTTTGTTTCTCGGCGCGCAAGGAGAGGGGATTCAGAGCGCCGCCTAAACGAACTCCAGAGAAGGGCGCGAGCCGCGTCGATCAGCGCAGACCCCACAGCAACAGGGTCGCAGAGGAAAAAACGGAGAGACTCCCGCACAGAGGCTCGGCGCCGAGCAGCACTCACCAGCCCGAGAGGCTTGTCTGCTCGGTGGGCGGGGCTGGGAGCTGAGGCTTGGGCTTCGGTCGGATCGCAGGAAGAGGACTGGGGCTGGCGGCGTGAACACAGCCTGAAGGGGTTAGCGCAACACAGCTGGCTGGGAGGGAGACCGGGAAAAGGTCTGCAGCTGCCGAAGAGGCAAGAGACTTTTTCTTGCCTCTTTGTTTCGCTGAGCGCAAGGAGAGGGGATTCAGAGTGCCGCCTAAATGAACTCCAGAGAAAGGCGCGAGCCGCGGCGATCAGCACGGACCCCAGAGACGGGCGTGAGATGCTGGGGCTGCTGCTGCCGCCTCCAAAAAGCCTGTGTGTGAGCACAGGTCACTCTCCACATTGCCCCTCCCGGGAGCCTGTGCAGCCTGCCACTGCCAGGGTCCCGTGATCCGGGGACAAGTTCCCCGGGAGAACGCACTGCCCACCTCAGGCTGGTGCAACGTCACATCGGCCTCGGCCGCCGCAGGCTCACCCCGCCTCCTCTGTACACCTCCCTCCCCGCGGCCTGAGTGAGCCAGAGCCCCCGAAGCAGCTGCTCCTTTAACCCCGTCCTGTCTGTGCGGGGAATAGACGCCCTCAGGCGACCTACACGCAGAGGCGGGTCCAAATCCAAAGCTGAACCCCAGGAACTGTGCGAACAGGGAAGATAAGGGGAAATCTCTCCCAGCAGCCTTAGAAGCAGCGGATTAAAACTCCACAAACAACTTGATGTGCCTGCATCTGGTGAATACCTGAATAGACAACGAATCATCCCAAATTCAGGAGGTGGACTTTGGGAGCAGGATATATTAATTTTTCCCCTTTTCCTTTATTTGTGAGAGTATATGTATATGCTTCTGGGTGCGATTTTGTCTGTATAGCTTTGCTTTACAATAGCTTTATTTTACTTCACTATATTATAGCCTCTTTCTTTCTTTCTTTCTTTCTTTCTATTTTTTCTCCCTTTTACTCCGAGCCGTGTGGACGAAAGGCTCTTGGTGCTCCAGCCAGGCATCAGGGCCGTGCCTCTGAGGTGGGAGAGCCAACTTCAGGACACTGGTCCACAAGAGACCTCCCAGCTTCACGTAATACCAAACGGCAAAAATCTCTCAGAGATCTCCATCTCAACATCAAGACCCAGCTTCACTCAACGACCAGCAAGCTACAGTGCTGGACACCCTATGCCAAACAACTAGCAAGACAGGAACACAGCGCCATCCATTAGCAGAGAGGCTGCCTAAAATCATAATAAGGCCACAGACACCCCAAAATACACCACCAGACGTGGACGTGCCCACCAGAAAGACAAGATCCAACCTCATCCACCAGAGCTCAGGCACTAGTTCCCTCCACCAGGAAGCCTACACAACCCACTGAACCAACCTTAGCCACTGGGGACAGATACCAAAAACAACAGGAACTACGAACCTGCAGCCTGTGAAAAGGAGACCCCAAACACAGTAAGATAAGCAAAATGAGACGACAGAAAAACACACAGCAGATGAAGGAGCAGGGTCAGAACATACCAGACTTAACAAATGAAGAGGAAATAGGTAGTCTACCTGAAAAAGAATTCAGAATAATGATAGTAAGGATGATCCAAAATCTTGGAAATAGAATAGACAAAATGCAAGAAACATTTAACAAGGACGTAGAAGAACTAAAGAGGAACCAAGCAATGATGAAAACCACAATAAATGAAATTAAAAATACTCTAGATGGGATCAATAGCAGAATAACTGAGGCAGAAGAAAGGATAAGTGACCTGGAAGATAAAATGGTGGAAATAACTACTTCAGAGCAGGATAAAGAAAAAAGAATGAAAAGAACGGAGGACAGTCTCAGAGACCTCTGGGACAACATTAAACGCACCAATATTCGAATTATAGGGGTCCCAGAAGAAGAAGAGAAAAAGAAAGGGACTGAGAAGATATTTGAAGAGATTATAGTTGAAAACTTCCTTAATATGGGAAAGGAAATAGTTAATCAAGTCCTGGAAGCACAGAGAGTCCCATACAGGATAAACCCAAGGAGAAACACACCAAGACACATATTAATCAAACTGTCAAAAATTAAATATAAGGAAAACATATTAAAGGCAGCAAGGGAAAAAAAACAAATAACACACAAGGGAATCCCCATAAGGTTAACATCTGATCTTTCAGCAGAAACTCTGCAAGCCAGAAGGGAGTGGCAGGATATACTTAAAGTGATGAAGGAGAAAAACCTACAACCAAGATTACACTACCCAGCAAGGATCTCATTCAGATTCGATGGAGAAATTAAAACCTTTACAGACAAGCAAAAGCTGAGAGAGTTCAGCACCACCAAACCAGCTTTACAACAAATGCTAAAGGAACTTCTCTAGGCAAGAAACACAAGAGAAGGAAAACACCTACAATAACAAACCCAAAACATTTAAGAAAATGGGAATAGGAATATACATATCGATAATTACCTTGAATGTAAATGGATTAAATGCTCCCACCAAAAGACACAGGCTGGCTGAATGGATACAAAAACAAGACCCATATATATGCTGTCTACAAGAGACCCACTTCAGACCTAGAGACACATATAGACTGAAAGTGAGGGGACGGAAAAAGATATGCCATGCAAATGGAAATCAAAAGAAAGCTGGAGTAGCAATTCTCATATCAGACAAAATAGACTTTAAAATAAAGACTATTACAAGAGACAAAGAAGGACACTATATAATGATCAAGGGATCGATCCAAGAGGAAGGTATAACAATTGTAAATATTTATGCACCCAACATAGGAGCACCTCAATACATAAGGCAAATACTAACAGCCATAAAAGGGGAAATCGACAGCAACACAATCATAGTAGGGGATTTTAACACCCCACTTTCACCAATGGACAGATCATCCAAAATGAAAATAAATAAGGAAACACAAGCTTTAAATGATACATTAAACAAGATGGACTTAATTGATATTTATAGGACATTCCACCCAAAAACAACAGAATACACATTTTTCTCAAGTGCTCATGGAACATTCTCCAGGATAGATCATATCTTGGGTCACAAATCAAGCCTTGGTCAATTTAAGAAAATTGAAATCGTATCAAGTATCTTTTCCGACCACAACGCTATGAGACTAGATATCAATTACAGGAAAAGATCTGTAAAAAATACAAACACATGGAGGCTACACAATACATTACTTAATAACGAAGTGATCACTGAAGAAATCAAAGGGGAAATCAAAAAATACCTAGAAGCAAATGACAATGGAGATACGACGACCCAAAACCTATGGGACGCAGCAAAAGCAGTGCTAAGAGGGAAGTTTATAGCAATACAAGCCTACCTCAAGAAACAGGAAACATCTCGAATAAACAACCTAACCTTGCACCTAAAGCAATTAGAGAAAGAAGAACAAAAAAACCCCAAAGCCAGCAGAAGGAAAGAAGTTATAAATATCAGGTCAGAAATAAATGAAAAAGAAATGAAGGAAACAATAGCAAAAATCAATGAAACTAAAAGCTGGTTCTTCGAGAAGATAAACAAAATTGATAAACCATTAGCCAGACTCATCAAGAGAAAAAGGGAGAAGACTCAGATCAATAGAATTAGTAATGAAAAAGGAGAAGTAACCACTGACACTGCAGAAATACAAAAGATCATGAGAGATTACTACAAGCAACTCTATGCCAATAAAATGGACAACCTGGAAGAAATGGACAGATTCTTAGAAATGCACAAACTGCCGAGACTGAACCAGGAAGAAATAGAAAATATGAGCAGACAAATCACAAGCACTGAAATTGAAACTGTGATTAAAAACCTTCCAACAAACAAAAGCCCAGGACCAGATGGCTTCACAGGTGAATTCTATCAAACATTTAGAGAAGAGCTAACACCCAGCCTTCTCAAACTCTTCCAAAATATTGCAGACGGAGGAACACTCCCCAACTCATTCTACGAGGCCACCATCACCCTGATACCAAAACCAGACAAAGATGTCACAAAGAAAGAAAACTACAGGCCAATATCACTGATGAACATAGATGCAAAAATCCTCAACAAAATACTAGCAAACAGAATCCAACAGCACATTAAAAGGATCATACACCATGATCAAGTGGGGTTTATCCCAGGAATGCAAGGATTCTTCAATATACGCAAATCAATCAATGTGATACATCATATTAACAAACTGAAGGAGAAAAACCATATGATCATCTCAATAGATGCAGAGAAAGCTTTTGACAAAATTCAACACCCATTTATGATAAAAGCCCTGCAGAAAGTAGGCATAGAGGGAACTTTCCTCAACATAATAAAGGCCATATATGACAAACCCACAGCCAACATTGTCCTCAATGGTGAAAAACTGAAACCATTTCCACTAAGATCAGGAACAAGACAAGGTTGCCCACTCTCACCACTATTATTCAACATAGTTTTGGAAGTGTTAGCCACAGCAATCAGAGAAGACAAAGAAATAAAAGGAAACCAAATCGGAAAAGAAGAAGTAAAGCTGTCACTATTTGCAGATGACATGATACTATACATAGAGAATCCTAAAGATGCTACCAGAAAACTCCTAGAGCTAATCAATGAATTTGGTAAAGTAGCAGGATACAAAATTAATGCACAGAAATCTCTTGCATTTCTATACACTAATGACGAAAAATCTGAAAGTGAAATTAAGAAAACACTCCCATTTACCATTGCAACAAAAAGAATAAAATATCTAGGAATAAACCTACCTAAGGAGACAAAAGACCTGTATGCAGAAAATTATAAGACACTGATGAAAGAAATTAAAGATGATACAAATAGATGGAGAGATATACCATGTTCCTGGATTGGAAGAATCAACATTGTGAAAATGACTCTACTACCCAAAGCAATCTACAGATTCAATGCAATCCCTATCAAACTACCACTGGCATTTTTCACAGAACTAGAACAAAAAATTGCACAATTTGTATGGAAACACAAAAGACCCCGAATAGCCAAAGCAATCTTGAGAACGAAAAATGGAGCTGGGGGAATCAGACTCCCTGACTTCAGACTATATTACAAAGCTTCAGTAATCAAGACAGTTTGGTACAGGCACAAAAACTGAAATATAGATCAATGGAACAGGATAGAAAGCCCAGAGATAAACCCAAACACATATGGGCACCTTATTTTTGATAAAGGAGGCAAGCATATACAGTGGAGAAAAGACAGACTCTTCAATAAGTGGTACTGGGAAAATTGGACAGGTACATGTAAAAGTATGAAATTAGAACACTCCCTGACACCATGCACAAAAATAAACTCAAAATGGATTAAAGACCTAAGTGTAAGGGCAGACACTATCAAACTCTTAAAGGAAAACATAGGCAGAACACTCTATGACATACATCACAGCAAGATTCTTTTTGACCCAGCTCCCAGAGAAATGGAAATAAGAACACAAATAAACAAATGGGACCTAATGAAACTTAAAAGCTTTTGCACAGCAAAGGAAACCATAAACAAGACCAAAAGACAACCATCAGAATGGGAGAAAATATTTTCAAATGAAGCAACTGACAAAGGATTAATCTCCAAGATTTACAAGCAGCTCATGCAGCTCAATAACAAAAAAACGAACAACCCAATCCAAAAATGGGCCAAAGACCTAAATAGACATTTCTCCAAGGAAGATATACAGATGGCCTACAGACACATGAAAGAATGCTCAACATCATTAATCATTAGAGAAATGCAAATCAAAACTACAATGAGATATCATCTCACACCGGTCAGAATGGCCATCATCAAAAAATCTAGAAACAATAAATGCTGGAGAGGGTGTGGAGGAAAGGGAACACTCTTGCACTGTTGGTGGGAATGTAAATTGATACAGCCACTATGGAGAACAGTATGGAGGTTCCTTAAAAAACTACAAATAGAACTACCATACGACCCAGCAATCCCACTAGTGGGCATATACCCTGAGAAAACCATAGGTCAAAAAGAGTCATGTACCAAAATGTTCATTGCAGCTCTGTTTACAATAGCCAGGACATGGAAGCAATCTAAATGTCCATCGACAGATGAATGGATAAAGAAGATGTGGCACATATATACCATGGAATATTACTCAGCCATAAAAAGAAATGAAATGGAGATATTTGTAATGAGGTGGATGGAGTTAGAGTCTGTCATACAGAGTGAAGTAAGTCAGAAAGAGAAAAACAAATACAGTATGCTAACACATATATACGGAATCTAAGGGAAAAAAAAAAAAAAAAAGGCCATGAAGAACCTAGTGGCAAGACGGGGATAAAGACACAGACCTACTAGAGAATGGACTTGAGGATATGAGGAGGGGGTGGGGTGAGATGTGACAGGGTAAGAGAGTGTCATGGACATATATACACTACCAAATGTAAAATAGATAACTAGTGGGAAGCAGCCGCATAGCACAGGGAGATCAGCTCGGTGCTTTGTGGCTTTGTGACCACCTAGAGGGATGGGATGGGGAGGGTGGGAGGGAGGGAGATGCAAGAGGGAAGAGAAATGGGAACATATTGTGTGTGTATAACTGATTCACTTTGTTATAAAGCAGAAGCTAACACACCATTGTAAGGCAATTATACTTCAATAAAGATGTTAAATAAATAAATAAATAAATAAATAAATAAATAAATAAATAAATAAATAAAAATAAAAATACTTTCACAGCACCATCCAGATATGTTTGACCAAATACCTGGATACTGTGGCCTAGCCAAGTTGACACATACAATTAACCCTCACAATACCTGAGCCATAAAAATTAAATACCATTGGCCACATTGGGAGAGAAAATTGTGCTGAATAGGAAGGAAAGATTTGTTAGACAATGCTTAACATTTCAGAACAAAAGTTTAACCATGGTGATGCCTCTGATTTACCATAATTAAAACTATGTCTTAGGTATGATATTTCAATTGTTCTTTTCTCCTAAGAATCTTGAATTTACCCCAGTGTAGTCATACCAAATGTGTATTGCTCTTTGTTTTAAAGGTCATTAAACTGAGTACATTGCTTATAAAAAAAAATATGAATAATGTAATTTAAAACCATATATATGTAACCCGAAAGATTTTCAGTGTTTTAGCAATCTTAGCTTCATGTTCTTTGTCATAGCTTCTTATTAAGAATTAGAAAAGTATTTATTACTTTAATCATTATAGTAATCAAATAATAACTTTAAAATTATCTATTTCATTTAATGACTTTATCAACAAATGCACATTGTCATTCAAGTAATTCTATGAAGATTATTTCTGTTCAATTATTTTGAAGTAATAAAATTTAAAAAATCTATACCAAGAGTATACATGTGTGAAAAATAACTCAAAATATAAGTGAGTTCTTTTTATTAGAATATGATTCCTTTCATCACATACCAATTTTGTTTTATGAATTGATTTAATCTAGAATTTAGCATGGTGTGTGTGGTACATCTTTCAGGTAATAAATGGTGTGAGTATTTAACACAATTAAATGAGTATATATTAATTGTTTCACATTAATACTGTTCATATAACTTTTGTTGAATATATTAGGTTGAACCATATGAAGTTGACAGTATCTGTTGAGTTTTTTCACCTACAAAAATGACAATTTTACATGGTTTAACCTATAAAAATGTGTATTATTAACAGAACACTATACATGTATGTATATCCATACAGGAATGTTACTGTTTCATTTTTTAATTATTACCAATATCAGGATTTTTAAGTTATTATAAATTTTATAAGCTTTAAAAAATATGCATCAACAGGCAATCAAAGAAAATAAACTATAAATGCATGTAAGAGATGCTACTCTAAATCTAATATTCAGAGAAAGACAAATTTTAAAAAATGAGAAATCATTTTTATTTGTCTTTCACATCAACAAAAATTGCAAACAGCTTTTACTATTCACGATGTAGGAAAAGTAATATTCCTTTTCTTCGATTATGGAAGTACAAATTTGTATAACCATTTTAAAGACTTGTTTGGCAACATTTATCAAAATTTAATATTGTGCATACCCTAGGCATATATACACCTAGATATATCTATTTCACAACTTTTATTAAGGTGAAAGTACAATTGGACACTTTTTTGGAAAAATAAAATTTGTGTATATGTGTATACATACAAAAATCAGAAAGATGTAAAAACTGTTAAAACTAATGTTCTATGGCATTCGTATAGGGAAGAAATTTTCTTTTTTAAATTATATATTCCAACCAAAAGAGGAAATATTAGGATCATTTAGCTTCTTACTTTTCTGTGTTTGTTTAAAAAAAGTTGTGTATATTGAAATTGCGTTAGAACATTAAAAAAATTTTACCCATCCACCAGCTTCATAGGCAGAGGGAAAAGAAGGGTATATATTTTGTGACTATATAATAGCAGTAACAGTATGTACTGAGCTTCCATTATCTGATGTGTTGATCCTGTTTCTCTTCTCTGAATTTTATTCAGTTGAACATATTCAGGTAGATACAACCACTAATTACTTATATTTGTTCTCCTGCTGGCTGTATTGATAAAATCAAACAAATGCACACACACACACACACACACACACACACATTTGGAATGTGTACTTTGCCACAGAATTGTTTAGCACAGAAATAGGAAATTATTTTGATTTATCTTAATTCCACAATAAAAAAAAATCCCAATAATATTTTTTTATTTTTTAAAGTCTGAAACATTTATATTAACATATTTCCATATAAATAACCAAAAGAAAGTTTAGTATTAGTTCTTTTTTTTGTTTGTTTTTTTATACTGCAGGTTCTTATTAGTCATCAATTTTATACACATCAGTGTATACATGTCAATCCCAATCGCCCAATTCAGCACACCACCGTCCCCACCCCACCAAGGTTTTCCCCCCTTGGTGTCCGTATGTTTGTTCTCTACATCTGTGTCTCAACTTCTGCCCTGCAAACTGGTTCATCTGTACCATTTTTCTAGGTTCCAAATACATGTGTTAATATATGATATTTGTTTTTCTCTTTCTGACTTACCTCACTCTGTATGACAGTCTCTAGATCCATCCACGTCTCAACAAATGACTCAATTTTCTTCCTTTTTATGGTTGAGTAATATTCCATTGTATATATGTACCACAACTTCTTTATCCATTCATCTGTCAATGGGCATTAAGGTTGCTTCCATGACCTGGCTATTATAAATAGTGCTGCAATGAACATTGGGGTGCATGTGTCTTTTTGAATTATGGTTTTCTCTGGGTATATGCCCAGTAGTGGGATTGCAGGATCATATGGTAATTCTATTTTTAGTTTTTTAAGGAACCTCCATACCGTTCTCCATAGTGGCTGTATCAATTTATATTCCCACCAACAGTGCAAGTGGGTTCCCTTTTCTCCACACCCTCTCCAGCATTTGTTGTTTGTACATTTACTGATGATACCCATTCTACCTGGTGTGAGGTGATACCTCATTGCAGTTTTGATTTGCATATCTCGAATAATTAGTGATATTGAGCAGCTTTTCATGTGCTTCTTGGCCATCTGTATGTCTTCTTTGGAGAAATGTCTATTTAGGCCTTCTGCTCATTTTTGGATTGGGTTGTTTGCTTCTTTAATATTGAACTGCATGAGCTGTTTATATATTTTGGAGATTAATCCTTTGTCCGTTGATTCGTTTGAGAATATTTTCTCCCATTCTGAGAGTTGTCTTTTTGTCTTGTTTTTGGGTTCCTTTGCTGTGCAAAAACTTTGAACTTTCATTAGGTCCCATTTTTTTATTTTTGTTATTTCCATTACTCTAGGAGGTGTATCAAAAAAGATCTTGCTGTGATTTATGTCAAAGAGTGTTTTTCCTATGTTTTCCTCTAAGAGTTTTATAGTATCTGGTCTTACATTTAGGTCTCTAATGCATTTTGAGTTTATTTTTGTGTATGGTGTGTAGGGAGTGTTCTAATTTCATTTTTTTACATGTAGCTGTCCAGTTTTCCCAGCACCACTTATTGAAGAGACTGTCTTTTCTCCATAGTATATCCTTGCCACCTTTGGCATAGATTAGTTGACCATAGGTGTGTGGGTTTATCTCTGGGATCTCTATCTTGTTCCATTGATCTATGTTTCTGTTTTTGTGCCAGTACCATATCATCTTGATGACTGTAGCTTTGTAGTATAGTCTGAAGTCAGGGAGTCTGATTCCTCCAGCTCCGTTTTTTTCCTTCAAGACTGCCTTGGCTATTTGGGGTCTTTTGTGTCTCCATAGAAATTTTAAGATGATTTGTTCTAGTTCTGATAAAAAATGCCATTGGTAATTTGATAGGGATTGCATTGAATCTGTAGATTGCTTTGGGTAGTATAGTCATTTTCACAATATTGATTCTTCCAATCCAAGAACATGGTATTTCTCTCCATCTCTTGGTATCATCTTTAATTTCTTTCATCAGTATCTTACAGTTCTCTGCATATAGGTCTTTTGTCTCCTTGTGTAGGTTTAATCCTAGGTCTTTTATTCTTTTTGTTGCAGTGGTAAATGGGAGTGTTTCCTTAATTTCTCTTTCAGATTTTTCATTATTAGTGTATAGGAATGCAAGAGATTTCTGTGCATTAATTTTGTATCCTGCTACTTTACCAAATTCATTGATTAGCTCTAGTAGTTTTCTGGTGGCATCTTTAGGACTCTCTATGTATATATCATGTCATCTGCAAACAGTGACAGTTTTACTTCTTCTTTTCCAATTTGTATTCCTTTTATTTCTTTTTCTTCTCTGATTGCTGTGGATAGGACTTCCAAAACTATATTGAATAATAATGTTGAGAGTGGGCATGCTTATCTTGTTCTTGATCTTAGAGGAAATGCTTTCAGTTTTTCACCATTGAGAATGATGTTTGCTGTGTGTGTGTCGTATATGGCCTTTATTATGTTGAGGTTAGTTCCCTCTATGCCTACTTCCTTGAGGATTTTAATCATAAATCAGTGTTGAATTTTGTTGAAAGCTCTTTCTGCATCTATTGAGATGATCATATGTTTTTTATCCTTCAGTTTGTTAATATGGTTTATCAATTTGATTGACTTATGTAAATTGGGGAATCCTTGCATTCCTGGGATAAACCCCACTTGAGCATAGTATTTGTTGAGGATTTTTGCATGTGTATTTATCAGTGATTTTGGCCTGTAGTTTTCTTTTTTTGTGACATCCTTGTCTGGTTTTCGTATCACGGTGATGGTGGCCTCATAGAATGTGTTTGGGAGTGTTCTTCCCTGTGTTATATTTTGGAAGAGTTTGAGAAGGATAGGTGTTAGCTCTTCTCTAATTGCTTGGTAGAATTTGCCTGTGAAGCCATCTGCTCCTGGGCTTTTGTTTGTTGGAAAATTTTTAGTCACAGTTTCAATTTCAGTGCTGTGATCGGTCTGTTTATATTTCCTATTTCTTCCTGGTTCAGTTTCAGAAGTTGGTGCTTTTCTAAGATTTTTTCCATTTCTTCCAGGTTGTCCATTTTATTGGCATATAGTTGCTTGTAGTAGTGCCTCAAGATCCTTTGTATTTCTGCAGTGTCAGTTGTTACTTCTCCTTTTGCATTTCTAATTCTGTTGATTTGAGTCTTCTCCCTTTTTTTCTTGATGAGTCTGGCTAATGGTCTATCAGTTTTGTTTATTTTCTCAAAGAACCAGCTTTTAGTTTTATTGATCTTTGCTATTGTTTCCTTCATTTCTTCTTCATTTATTTCTGATCTGATGTTTATGCTTTCTTTCTTTCTGCTAACTTTGTGT
This sequence comes from Balaenoptera physalus, assembly GCF_965194825.1. Classification (NCBI taxonomy): domain Eukaryota; kingdom Metazoa; phylum Chordata; class Mammalia; order Artiodactyla; family Balaenopteridae; genus Balaenoptera; species Balaenoptera physalus. Next base: position 47,054,016 of record NC_138896.1, on the reverse strand, counting down.
TTTATTTGTTCTTCTTCCTCTAATTGCTTTAGGTGTAAGGTTAGGTTGTTTTTTTGAGATTTTTCTTGTTTCTTGAGGTAGGATCGTATTGCTATAAACTTCCCTCTTAGAACTGCTTTTGCTGCATCCCATAGGTTTTGAGTCATCATATTTTCACTGTCATTTGTTTCTAGGTATTTTTTTATTTCTTCTTTGGTTTCTTCAGGGGTCTCTTGGTTATTTAGTAGAGTATCATTTAGCCTCCATGTGTTTGTATTTTTTTACAGTTTTTTTCCTGTAATTGATATCTAGTCTCATAGCCTTGAGGTCAGAAAAATACTTGCTATGATTTCAATTTTCTCAAATTTACCAAGGCTTAATTTGTGACCAAGATATGATCTATGCTGGAGAATGTTCCATGAGCACTTGAGAATAAAGTGTATTCTGTTTTTTTTGGATGGAATGTCCCATAAATATCAATTCAGTCCATTTTGTTTAATGTGTCATTTAAAGCTTGTGTTTCCTTATTTATTTTCATTTAGGATGATCTGTCCATCTGTGAAAGTGGGGAGTTAAAGTCCCCTACTATGATTGTGTTACTGTCAACTTCCCCTTTTATGGCTGTTAGCATTTGCCTTATGTATTTAGGTGCTCCTCTGTTGCATGCATAAATATTTACAATTGTTATATCTTCTTCTTTGATTGATCCTTTGATCATTATGTAGTGTCCTTTGTCTCTCGTCTTTATTTTAAAGTCTATTTTGTCTGATATGAGAATTACTACTCAAGCTTTTATTGATTTCCATTTGCATAAAATATCTTTTTCCATCCCCTCACTTTCAGTCTGTATGTGTCCCTAGTTCTGAAGTGGGTCCGTTGTAGACAGCATATATATGGGTCTTGTTTTTGTATCCATTCAGCTAGCCTGTGTCTTTTGGTTGGAGCTTTTAATCCATTCACATTTAAGGTAATTATCGATATGTATGTTCCTATGATCATTTTGTTAATTGTTTTGGGTTTGTTTTTGTAGATCCTTTTCTTCTCTTGTGTCTCCCACTTAGAGAAGTTCCTTTAACATTTGTTGTAGAGATGGTTTGATGGTGCTGAATTCTCTTAGCGTTTGCTTGTCTGTAAAGATTTTGATTTCTTCATCAAATCTGAATGAGATCCTTGCTGGGTAGCGTAATCTTGATTGTATTTTCTTCCCTTTCATCACTTTAAGTATATCATGCCACTTCCTTCTGGCTTGTAGAGTTTCTGCTGAGAAAGCAGCTGTTAACGTTATGGGAGTTCCTTGTATGTTATTTGTCATTTTTCCCTTGCTGCTTTCAATCATTTTTCTTTTTCTTTAATTTTTGCCAATTTGATTACTATGTGTCTCGGCATGTTTCTCCTTGGGTTTATCCTGTCTGGGACTCGCTGCGTTTCCTGGACTTGGGTGGCTATTTCCTTTCCCATGTTTGGGAAGTTTTCGACTATAATCTCTTCAAATATTTTCTCTGGTCCTTTCTCTCTCTCTTCTCCTTCTGGGACCCCTATAATGCGAATGTTGTTGCGTTTAATGTTGTCCCAGAGGTCTCTTAAGCTGTCTTCATTTCTTTTCATTCTTTTTTCTTTAGTCTGTTCTGCATCAGTGAATTCCACCATTCTGTCTTCCAGGTCACTTATCCGTTCTTCTGCCTCAGTTATTCTGCTATTGATTCCTTCTAGTGTAGTTTTCATTTCAGTTATTGTATTGTTCATCTCTGTTTGTTCTTTAATTCTCCTAGGTCTTTGTTAAACATTTCTTCCATCTTCTCGATCTTTGCCTCCATTGTTTTTCCGAGGTCCTGGAGCATCTTCACTATCATTATTCTGAATTCTTTTTCTGTAAGGTTGCCTATCTCCACTTCATTTAGTTGTTTTTCTGGGTTTTATCTTGTTCCTTCATCTGGTACATAGCCCTCTGCCTTTTCATCTTGTCTATCTTTCTGTGAATGTGGTTTTTGTTCCACAGGCTGCAGGATTGTAGTTCTTCTTGCTTCTGCTCTCTGCCCTCTGGTCCCAATAAAAATTTTAAACAAATTTCATTACCCACATTTTCTTTACATAAATCTGTATACATTTATGTATAATGGGTATATATATATATATATATATATATATATATCAAGCAAGCTACTTTCCTTTTTTTTTGCAAAGAAATAAAGGTTTAATTGGGGTCTGATAAATTCAATTCAAGTTGGAGTCAAAAATGTATTCCAAGGAGGAGAGATATGTCAGGAGTTTATAAAGGCAAAAAACTGCAACACTGCAAATCTTCTTTTAAAAGTTGGTGCTGGCAAGCCAAATCTATGTTTATCTGTATATGGTTGGTTGCTAAATGCTATCACTAGAGGGAGGTGGAATTCCAGTACTGTGACAAGTTGCAGGTGTTCTTGAGTGTCCTTGGCATTGTTTTTCTTTCAGTGTTATTGAGATATAATTGACATACAGTAGTTTTTAAGTTTAAGGTGTGCAGCATGATGATTAGACTTACATACATCATCAAATGCATTGTCTAGTGAGCATTCAACATCAAATATAGATGCAAGATTAAATAGATAGAAAAAAATTTTTCCTCGTAATGAGAACTCCTAGCATTTGCTCTCTTAACAACTCTCATATATAACACACAGCAGTGTTAATTACATGTATCATCTTGTACATTACATCCTGAGTACTTATTTATCTTTTAAATGGAGGTTTATACTTTTTGACTACTTTCCTCAAATTCCCCATCCAGCCACCTCTTGCTTCTAGTAACCACAAATCTGGTCACTTCTCCTATGAGTTTGTTTGTTTGTTTGTCTTTGAAGTATAATTGACCTACAACACTAGGTTACTTCTTGATACACAACATAGTGAGTCAATATTTCTATACATTTCAAAATGACCACAATGATAACTCTAGTTACCATATGTCACAATACAAAGTTATTACATAGTTATTGACTATCTATATTCTCCACACTGTACATTTATACCCATGACTCACTTATTTTGCAAATGGAAGTTTGTACCTCTGAAATCTTCCTCACCTATTTCTTTCTTCCTCCCATCCCCCTCCCCTCTGACAACACCTGTTGCTTCTCTGTCTGTGACACTGTTTCTCCTATGTTTGTTCATTTGTTTTGTCTTGTATTTGTCTTTCTCCATCTGACTTATTTTACTTAGCATAGTGTCCTCTAGGTCCATCCATGTTTTTGCAATGGCAAGATTTCATTTTTTATGGCTAATATTTCATTGCATATCTATACAACATTTTCTTTATCCATTCATCTACTGATGGGCACTTAGGTTGCTTCTGTATCTTGACTATTATAAATAATGCTGCAATGAACACAGGAGTGCATATATCTTTTCAAACTAGCATTTTCAGGAGTGGAAAGAATAGACAGAATGGTAGGCTGTTTTTTTTTTTTTTTAATATATTGAGGAACCTTCATACTGTATTCCACAGTGGCTACACCAATTTACTTTCCCACCAACAGTGCATGAGGGTTCATTTTCTCCACATCCTCATAAACACTTGTTATTTTATGTATTTTTGATAATAGCCATTCTGACAGGTGTGAGATGATATCTCTTGTGCTTTTGATTAGAATTTTCCTGATGATTAGAGATGGAGAGCATCTTTTCATGTGCCTGTTGACCATCCGTATGTCTTCTTTGGAAAAATATGTCTATTCAGAACCTATGCCTATTTTTTAATCAATCAGGTCTTTTTTTTATGTTAACTTGTATGAGTTCTTTGTATATTTTGAATATTAACCCCTTATTAGATATATCAATTGTAAATATATTTTCCAATTTAGTAGGTGGCCTTCTCATTTTGCTGATAGTTTCCTTCAGTGTGCAAAAGCTTTTTAGTTTGATTTAGTCTCATTTGTTTATTTTTGCTTTTGTTTCCATTGCCTGAGACATACAAAAAACAATATTACTAATACTGAAGTCAAAGAGTTTTCTGCTTATGTTTACTTCTAGAAGTTACATGGTTTCAGGTCTTACTTTTAAGCCTTTAATCCATTCTGAGTATACTTTTGTGTATGGTGTGAGAGAGCATTCCAGTTTCATTCTTTTGTATGTAACTGTCTAGTTTCCCCAACACCTTTTATTGAAGAGGCTCTCTTATCCTGATTGTATATTCTTGCCTCCTTTGTTTTAGATTAATTACCCAAATAAGTGTGGATACATTTCTTGGCTCTCAATTCTGTTCCATTAACCTATGTGCCTTTGTTCCAGTGGCATGATGTGCGGATTACTTTTGCTTTGTAGTATAGTCTGAAATCTGGGAGCATGGTAAATCCAGCTTTGTTCTTCTTTCTCAAGATTGCTTTAGCTTTTCAAGGTCTTCTGTGTGCTATGCAAATTTTAAGATTTTTTTGCTCTAGATCAGCAAAAAATTCCATTGTAATTTGATGGGGCTTGCATCGAATCTGTAGATTGCCTTGGACAGTATGGACATTTTAACAATATAATTCTTCCAATCCATGAACAATCCATGGTATATGGATTGCTTACTTTTAAAGAAATATTGAAGGATCTTCTCTGAATAGAAAAGAAGCAACAATCCATAGGAAAGGGAACATCTTAGTAAGAAAGGCAAACATATAAAAGGACTGAAGAGCACTTTAAAAAGCCAGTAAACAGATTAAAACACAATTAAAATTGTAAAAGCGATTATAAGTAAATTAATAGCAAAAGGATAATCATGAGGATGTAAAATAGGACATCAATATCACAAAATGTGGGGGAGGGAATATAAAAATGTAGGTCATTTAGAATGTGTTTGAACTTGTCTGATTATCAGTTTAAAGCAAGTAGATACAATTATGGGTCAACATTTTTGGACTCCACAAATCAAAAACAGCAATAGAGTCACACACACACATAAAAATTATCAGACCATTAAAAAAAAGAAGAAATGAAGCAAAAAGAACTACAAAACAACTGGAAAACAAGCTTTAAAATGACAATAAGTACATACCCATCAATGATTACTTTAAATGTCAAAGGACTTATGGAATAAATGCTCCAATCAAAAGACATAGAGTGGCAGATTGGATTTAAAAAAACAAAAAGTTACAATATTCTGCCTACAAGAGACTCACTTCAGGATGAAAGAAACACACAGATTGAAAGTGTGGGGATGGAAAGAGTTTTTTTTCATGCAAATGGAAATGAGAAGAAAACAGGGATAGCAACACACATATCAGACAAAATAGACTTTAAAACAATGACTGTAAAGAAAGACAAAGAAGGACATTTTATAATGATAAGGGGATCAATACAAGAAGAGGATATTACACTCCTTAGCATATATGCACACAATATAGGAGCACCTGAATATGTAAAACAAATACTAACATACACAAAGGGAGAAATGGACAAGAGTACAATAATAATAGGAGACTTTAACACCCCACTGACATCAATGGGCAGATCTTCCAGACAGAAAATAAATATGGCAACAAAGGTCCTAAATGACTCAATAGACCAGTTGGACTTAATTGACATCTATAGGATGCTATATCCAAAAAAAAACCCCATAGAATACACATTATTTTCAAGTGCACATGGAATATTTTCTAAGATAGACCACATACTATGTCACAAACCAAACCTCAACAAATTTAAGAGGATAGAAATTATTTCAAGCATCTTTTCTGACCACAATGTTATGAAACTGTAAAACAACCATAGAAAAAAAACAGGAAAAGAACAAACCCATGTAGACTAAACAATACGTTATTAAAACACCAAGGAGTCAATGATGAAATCAAAGAAGAAATCAGAAAATACCTCAAGACAAATGAAAATGAAAACACAACCTTACAAAATTTATGGGATACAGTGGGGGACTTTCAAGATGGCGGAGGAGTAAGACATAGAGATCAAAAATACATCTACATGTGGAACAACTCCTACAGAATACCTACTGAATGCTGGCAGAAGACCTCAGACTTCCCAAAAGGCAAAAAACTCCCCACCTACCTGGGTAGAGCAAAAGAAAAAAGAAAAAAACAGAGACAGAAGAGTATGGATGGGACCTGCACTTTGGGGAGGGAGCTGTGAAGGAGGAAAACTTTCCACACTAGGAAGCCCCTTCACTGGTGGAGATGGGGGTGGGTGGGGGGAAGCTTCAGAGCCATGGAGGAGAGTGCAGCAACAGGGTTGCAGAGGACAAAGTGGAGAGATTCCCACACAGAGGATCGGTGCTGACCAGCACTCACCAGCCTGACCTGAGAGGCTTGTCTACTCATCCACTGGGGAGAGTGGGGGTTGGGAACTGAGGCTCGGGCTTTGGAGGTCAGATCCCAGGGAGAGGACTGGGGTGGGCTGCATGAACAAGCCTGAAGGGGGCTAGTGTGCTACAGCTAGCCAGGAGGGAGTCCAGGAAAAAGTCTGGAACTGCCTAAGAGGCAAGAGAGCACTGTTTTGGGGTGCACGAGGAGAAGGGTATCAGAGAACTGCTTAAACAAGCAGAGATTTAAACATCCAGAGATGGGCGTGAGCCACAGCTATCAGCACGGGCACCAGAAATGTGCATAACATACTAAGGCTGTTGCTGCAGCCACCAAGAGGCCTGTGTGCAAGCACAGGTTACACCACATCTCCCCTTCCAAGAGCCTGTGCATCCCACCACTGCCAGGGTCCTGTGATCCAGGGACAACTTACCCAGGAGAACACAAGGTACACCTGAGGCTTTTGCAATGTCATGTCAGCCTCTGCTACCGCAGGCTCGTCCTGCATTAAGTAGCTCTCCCTCCCACTGGCCTAAGTGAGCCAGAGCCCCTTAATCAGTTTCTCCTTTAACCCCCTCCTGTCTGGGCGAAAAATATACACCAGAGGGTGACCTGCATGCAGAGGCAGGGCCCAATACAAAGCTGGACCCCAGGAGCTGTGCACACAAAGAAAAGAAAGGGAAATTTCTCCAAGCAGCCTCAGGAGCTGAGGATTAAATCTTCACAATAAATTTGATGTACCTGCATGTGTGGAATACCTGAATAGACAACGAATCATCCCAAAATTAAGGCGGTAGACTTTGAGAGCAACTGTAGACATGGGGTTTGCTTTCTGCATCTATTTGTTTCTGGTTTTATGTTTATCTTTGCTTAGTATTTAGAGCTTATTATAATTGGTAGAATTGTTTATTGATTTTGTTGCTCTATTATATATATATATATATATATATATATATATATATATATATAGTTTTTTCATGTATCTCTTTTTGTGAGTGTGTGTGTTCATGCGTCTTTGTATGATTTTGTCTGTATAGGTTTGCTTTTACCATTTGTCCTAGAGTTCTGTATGTTCTTTTACTGTCTTTTTTTAGTATAGCTTTATAGTGCTTGTTATAATTGGTGGATTTGTTTATTGGTTTGTTTCCTCCCTTCTTCCTTCCTTTTTTAAATTATTTTTTTATTTTTAATAATACTTTTTTATTTTAATAACTTTATTTTATTTTTCTTTCTTTCTCTCTTTTTATTTTCTCCCTTTTCTTCTGAGCTGTGTGGCTGACAGGGTCTTGGTGCTCTGGCTGGGTGTCAGGCCTGAGCCTCTGAAGAGCAAGAGCTGAGTTCTGACATTGGTCTATCAGAGACCTCCCAACCCCACATGATAACAATTGGTGAGTGCTCTCCCAGAGGAACTCCATCTCAGCACTAATACCCAGCTCCACTCAATGACCAGCAAGCTCCAGTGCTGGAAATGCCATGCCAAACAACCAGTAAGATGGGAACACAACCCCACCCATTAGCAGAGAGGCTGCCTAAAATCATAATAAGTTAACAGAAACCCCAAAACACAACACCAGACACAGTCTTGCCCACCATAAAGACAAGGTGGAGGCTCATCCACCAGAACACAAACACCAGTTCCCTCCACCAGGAAGCCTACACAAGTGATTGAACCAACCTTACCCACTGGGGGAAGACACCCAAAACAACGGGAACTATGAACCTGCAACCTGTGAAAAGGAGACCCAAAACACAGTAATTTAAGCAAAATGAAAAGACAGAGAAATACACAGCAGATGAAGGAGCAAGGAAAAACCCACCAGACCAAACAAATGGAGAGGAAATAGGCAGTCTACCTGAAAAAGAATTCAGAGTAATGATGGTAAAGATGATTTAAAATCTAGGAAATAGAATGGAGAAAATAAAAGAAATGTTTAACAAGGACCTAAAAGAACTAAAGAGAAAACAAACAATGATGAACAACATAATAAATGAAATTAAAAACTCTCTAGAAGGAATCAATAGCAGAATAAATGAGGCAGAACAAGGGATAAGTGACCTGGAAGATAAAATAGTGGAAATAACTACAGCAGAACAGAATAAATAAAAAAATTATGAAAAGAATTGAGGACAGTCTCAGAAAGCTCTGGGAAAACATTAAATGCACCAACATTTGAATTTTAAGGGTCCCAGAAGAAGAAAAAAAGAAAGGGACTGAGAAAATATTTGAAGAGATTATAGTTGAAAACTTCCCTAACTTGGGAAAGGAAATAATCATTCAATACCAGGAAGTGCAGAGAGTCCTATACAGGATAAACCAAAGGAGAAAACGCCATGACACATATTAATCAAACTATCAAATATTAAATACAAAGAAAAAACAGTAAAAGCAGCAAGGGAAAAGCAACAAATAACCTACAAGGGAGTCCCAATAAGGTTAAAAGCTAAACTTTCAGCAGAAACTCTACAACCCAGACGGGTGTGGCAGGACATATTTAATGTGATGAAAGTGCAAAATCTAAAACCAAGATTACACTACCCAGAAAGGATCTCATTCAGATTCGATGGAGAAATTAAAACTTTACATACAAGAAAAAGCTAAGAGAACTCAGCACCACCAAACCACATTTACAACAAATCTTAAGGAATTTCTCTAGGGAGGAAACACAAGAGAAGGAAAAGACCAACAATAACAAACCCAAAGCAATTAAGAAAATGGTAATATGAACATACATATTGATAACTATCTTAAATGTAAATGGATTAAATGCTCCAACCAAAAGGCATAGACTAGCTGGATGGATACAAAAACAAGACCGTATATATGCTGTATACAAGGGACCCACTTCAGACCTAGGGACATATACAGACTGAAAGTGAGGGGACGAAAAAAGATATTTTATGCAAATGGAAATCAAAAAAAGCTTGAGTAGTAGTTCTCATATCAGACAAAATAGACTTTAAAATAAAGACAAGAGGCAAAGAAAGACACTACATAATGATTAAAGGATCAATCCAAGAAGAAGATAGAACAATTGTAAATACTTATGCACCCAACAGAGGCGCACCTCAATACACAAGGCAAATGCTAACAGCCATAAAAGGGGAAATCAACAGTACGACAATATTAGTTGGGGACTTTAACTCCCTACTTTCACCAATGGACAGATCATCCAAAATAAAAATAAACAAGGAAACACAAGCTGTAAATGACACATTAAACAAGATGGACATAATTGATATTTATAGGACATTACACCCAAAATCAACAGAATATACTTTCTTCTCAAGTGCTTATGGAATATTTTCCAGGATAGATCATATCTAGGGTCACAAATCAAGCCTTGGTAAATTTAAGAAAATTGAAATTGTATCAAGTATATTTTCTGACCACAGCACTATGAGACTAGATATCAATTACAGGAAAAAGTCTCTAAAAAATACAAACGCATGGAGGCTAAACAAAACGCTATTAAATAACCAAGAGACCACTGAAGAAATCAAAGAGGAAATTAAAAAATACTTAGAAACAAATGACAATGAAAACACCATGACCTAAAACTTTTGTGATGCAGCAAAAGCATTTCTAAGAGGGAAGCTTATAGCAATACAATCCTACCTCAAGAAACAAGAAATATCTCAAATAAACAACCTAACCTTACACCCAAAGCAATTAGAGAAAGAAGAACAAAAAAAAAAAACACAACATTTAGCAGAAGGAAAGAAATCATAAAGATTAGGTCAGAAATAAATGAAAAAGAAATGAAGGAAACAATATATAAGATCAATAAAACTAAAAGCTGGTCCTTGGAGAAGATTAACAGAATTGATAAACCACTAACCAGACTCATCAAGAAAAAAAGGGAGAAGGCTCAAATCAATAGAATTAGAAATGAAAAAGTAGAAGTAACAACTGACACTGCAGAAATACAAAGGATCATGAGAGATTACTATAAGCAACTATATAAAACAAAATGGACAACTTGGAAGAAATGGACACTTTCTTAGAAAAACACAACCTTCCGAGACTGAACCAGGAAAAAATAGAAAATATAAATAGACCAATCACAAGCACTGAAATTGAAACTATGATTAAAAACCTTCCAACAAAAAAAGCCCAGGACCAGATGGCTTCACAGGCGAATTCTATCAAACATTTAGAGAGGGGTTAACACCTATCCTTATCGAACTCTTCCAAAATATAGCAGAGGGTGGAACACTCCCAAAAATATTCTACAAGGCCACCATCACCCTGATACTAAAACTAGACAAAGATGTCACAAAGAAAACTACAGACCAATATCAGTGTTGAACATAGATGCAAAAATCGTCAGCAAAATACTAGCAAAAAGATTTCAACAGCACATTAAAAGGATCATACACGATGATCAAGTGGGTTGTATCCCAGGAATGCAAGGAGTCTTCATTATACACAAATCAATCAATGTGATAAGCCATATTGACAAATTGAAGGATAAAAACCATATGATAATCTCAATAGATGCAGAAAAATCTTTGAACAAAATTCAACACACATTTATGATAAAACCCTCCAGAAAATTGGCGTATAGGGAACTTACCTCAATATAATAAAGGCCATATATGAGACACCCACAGCCAACATCGTTCTAAATGGTGAAAAACTGAAACCATTTCCACTGAGATGAGGAACAAGACAAGGTTGCCCACTCTCACCACTATTATTCAACGTAGTTTTGGAAGTTTTAGCCACAACCATCAGAGAAGGAAAAGAAATAAAAGGAATCTAAATCAGAAAAGAAGTAAGAAAACTGTCACTGTTTGCAGATGACATGATGCTATACATAAAGAATCCTAAAGACTCTACCAGAAAACAACTAGAGCTAATCAGTGAATTTGGTAAAGTAGCAGGACACAAAATACATGCACAGAAATATCTTGAATTCCTATACACTAATGATGAAATATCTGAAAGAGAAATTAAGGAAACACTCCCATTTACCATTGCAACAAAAAGAATAAAATACCTAGGAATAAACCTACCTAATTAGACAAAAGACCTGTATGCAGAAAACTACAAGACATTGATGAAAGAAGTTTAAAATGATACAAATAGTTGGAGAGATATACCATGTTCTTGGATTGGAAGAATCAACATTGTGAAAATGACTATACTACCCAAAGCAGTCTAGATACAATGCAATCCCTATCAAACTACCAATGACATTTTTCACAGAACTAGAACAAAAAATTTCACAATTTGTATGGTAACACAAAAGATCCTGAATAGTCAAAGCAATCTTGAGAAAGAAAAACGGAGCTGGAGCAATCAAGCTCCCTGTCTTTGGACTATGCTACAAAGCTACAGTAATTAAGACAGTATGGTACTTGCACAAAAACAGAAATATAGATCAATGGAACAGGATACAAAGCCCAGAGGTAAACCCACACACATATGGTCACCTTATCTTTGATAAAGGAGGAAAGAATATACAATGGTGAAAAGATAACCTCTTCAATGATTAGTGCTGGGAAAACTGGAGAGCTGCATGTAAAAGAATGAAGTTAGAACACTACCTGTCACCATACACAAAAATAAGCTCAAAATGGATTAAAGACCTAAATGTAAGACCAGACACTCTAAAACTCTTAGAGGAAAACATAGGCAGAACACTCTATGACATACATCACAGCAAGATCCTTTTTGACCTACCTCCTAGAGAAATGGAAATATAAACAAAAATAAACAAATGGGACCTAATGAAACTTAAAGGCTTTTGTATAGCAAAGGAAACCATAAACAAGACAAAAACACAACCCTGAGAATGGGAGAAAATATTTGCAAACAAAGCAACTGACAAAGGATTAACCTCCAAAATATACAAGCAGCTCATGCAGCTCAATATCAAAAAAACAAAGAACCCAATCAAAAAAATGGGCAAAGACCTAAATAGACATTTCTCCAAAGAAGATACCCAGATTGCCAACAAACACATGAAAGGATGCTCAGCATCACTAATCATTAGAGAAATGCAAATCAAAACTACAGTGAGGTGTCACCTCACACTGGTCAGAATGGCCATCATCAAAAAACCTACAAACAATAAGTGCTGGAGATGGTGCGGAGAAAAGGGAACCCTCTTGCACTGTTGGTGGGAATGTAAATTGATACAGCCACTGTGGAGAACAGTTTGGAGGTTCCTTAAAAAACTAAAAAAGAGCCACCATATGTCCCAGCAATCCCACTACTGGGCATATACGCTGAGAAAACCATAATTCAAAAAAAGTCATGTACCACAATGTTCAATGCAGCTCTATTTACAGTAGCCAGGATATGGAAGCAACCTAAGTGTCCATCAACAGATGAATGGATAAAGAAGATGTGGCACATATATACAATGGAATATTGCTCAGCCATAAAAAGAAATGAAATTGAGTTATTGGTAGTGAGGTGGATGGACCTAGAGACTTGACATACATAGTAAAGTAAGTCAGAAAAAGTAAAATATATACAATATGCTACTACATATATATGGAATCTAAAAAAAAAAAAAAGAGGTTCTGAACAAATCAGGGGCAGGACAGGAATAAAGACGCAGATATAGAGAATGGACTTAAGGACACAGGAGGCGGAAGTGTAAGCTGGGATGAAGTGAGAGAGTGTCATGGACATATATACACTACCAAATGTAAAATAGATAGATAGTGGGAAGCAGTCCCATAGCACTGCTATGAGATCAGCTCAGTGCTTTGTGTCCAACTAGAGGGGGGGATAGGGAGGGTGGGAGGGAGCTGTAAGAGAGAGGGAATATGAGGATATATGTATACATATATCTGCTTCACTTTGTTATACAGCAGAAACTAATACAACGTTATAAAGCAATTATACTCTAAAAAAGAAGTTAAAAAAAAATCTATGGGATACAGCAAATCCATTCTAAAAGGGAAGTTCATAGCAATACAGACCTTCCTCAAGAAACAAGAAGAATGTCAAATGAACAACCTAAACTACCACCTAAGAGAATAAGAAAGAGAGGAGTTAACACAGTGGAGGTGTAGGAGGATGTAGAATTCATCTCTCTCCACACATCCATCAAGAATACATCTACAGATGTAACAATTCTCACAGAACACTGGCTGAACACTAGCTGAAGACCTTGGACACCAGAAAGGACTATAAAGATCCCTGCATAACTGGGTTAGGATGAAAAAAAGAAGGTAGAAGGTGTAGGTGAGGAAGAGGGATGGGACCTACACCCCAGGGCAGGGAAGGTGAAGCAGAGGAGGGATTCGCCAATTTGTGGAAACCCCCTCTCTGTCAGGGAAATCGATTGGGACAGAAGGGAAGTATTTGAGGTAGTCAGAAGAGGGTGAAGCAGCCGATCTGTGGGAGATGGGGCAGAGTGAGAAATACACAGATGGTCTGTACTGTGGCCCTACATGCCCCAGACTGGGACGTGTGTTCACAGGTTTGCAAGGGAGCTGGGAGCTGGAGTGTGGGGATTTGAGAACAGGCCTGCAGTAAAAACTGCTTTTGGCTGTGGGGAAAGGAACCGAGGGGACAGGAGGGTGGAAATCTGTAGCAGGGAATGCCTATAGAGGAAGACCTGACTGCCATGGAAGCAGCCTCTATTGCTGAGTCACACACAGGGAGAGGAGCCACTATTGTAGCCTCTCTCTCCCCACACATCGGCACCTGCCGATTACAATAAAAGAAGCCCTCTCATGGCTGGCTTTCATGTGCCAGCTGCCAAGCAATAGAAAAAGCCCCCTCAGGGCTGGCTCTCACATGCAAGTCACCCAACAATAGAAAAAGCCCTCTCAGGGCTGGCGCTCACATGCCTGTTGCTGGGTGCTAGAAACAGCCCAGCCAGGGCTGGCCCTCATGCACCTTACACCAGGCACCAGAAAAGGACCTCACTAGGGCCATATCTCTTACATCCAAGGCTGCCGGTTTCCCTGTGCATTTGATGCCACCAGGGCTCCCACCATCCAAGCAGTCATGCCACCTCTGCGCCCTGTCCTCACTGGGGCAAACTCAAGAGCTCCAAGATAGCCTCAGGACTAGACTCCTGTGGGTGGACCACACGGAGACGTGGGGATAAAACCAAAGCTGAACCCCAGTAACAGGGAGACTAAGGAAGAAGATTGAAAATCTTTCCATCAGCTGCACAAGCTCCAGATTAAATCCCTGTGATCAGCTAGACCCTGAGTCTATGGAATATCTGAGTAGACAATGAGTGTTCCCACAAATGAATATGGTCTTGCTTTGGCAGCTGTGGGCTTTGGGGGCAAGCACACGCAGGAATTGGGCCACATCAGAGTCTGAGTGATGCCCCAGGGCCCACAGCAGGTCCAGAGACCAGCCCAGAAGCAGAGGAAGACCACTTGGGGAGGCAGAGGTGGGCTGTGGCTCAAGGCGTGTGCAAAGACACTTACAGCTGAGACCCCAGGGAAACATAATTATAACTATTAATTTTATTGTGTTTTGATTCATTTTGTTGTTGGTTCTGGCTTTTTGTTTGTTTTGTTTTTTGTTGTTTTAGTTTTTTTTTTTAATTTGGTCTTTTGAGATGTTCATGTTTTATCACATTTTTATTCTTTTTTTTAATATATTTCTCTTTTTACATTGTTTTTCTGTTGTTCTGTATTCTTTTCCCTTATTTTTTCTTGAACATATTTTAAAATTCTTTTATATTTCCATTTCTAATTTGCTTTTCTGTTGGTCTGTGTTATTTCGCTTTTTATTTTATTTTTTTAATCATTTATATCAGTTGTTCTGTTTCCCTGCTTTATTCTTCAGTTGCCACACTGCTTTGGTTTTGTTTTTAGGTGTTGTGTATCTGTTAGTTTTGATTCCAATTGTTTGATTTCATTTTTGCGTTCTTCTGTTTGTCTGGTTGTTCTCTTGCTTTTTGTTTTATTTGGTTCAGCTTTTTTTTTTCTTTTGCATGTGTGTGTGTTTCCTTGTTTCTGTTTTTGTTTGTCTGATTTTACTTTTTACCATTTTTCTGGGGTTTTGTTAGTCTTTTTTTTTTTTAATCCCCTTTATTGCTGGGACAAGTGACTTGTGGGGTCTTGGTTCCTCAACTGAAAGTTGGGCCTGAGGCTCCAGGGTGGGAGCACCAAGTCCAGGATGCTGGACCTCTAGAGAATTCCTGACGCCAGGGAAGATTAATTGCTGAGAGCTCTCATGGAGGCCTCTACCTGAATCCTAGACCTGGGTCCACACAAATGCCTGCAGCTCCCAGCACTGGACACCTCACACCAAACAACAAATAAGACAGGAACAAAACCCAACCATGAGCACACAGAATACCTAAAGTCATACTAAGCTCACAGACATCCCAAAACAAACCACCTGACACAGCCCTGATCATCATAGGGAAAAGACTCAGCTCAACCCACTAGAAAACAGGCACCAGTCCCTCCCATCAGGAAGCCTATGCAAGCCACTGGACTAACCTCACCACCAGGGGTGGAGAACAGATGCAAGAGGAACTACAACCCTGCAGCCTAGGGAAAGGAGACCTCAAATACTGTAAATTAAACAAAATGAGAAGACAGAGAAATATCTTGCAGGCAAAGAAGCAAGATAAAAACCCACAAGACCAAATAAATGAAGAGGAAATAGGCAAACTACCTTAAAAAGAATTCAGAGAAATGATAGTAAAGATGATCTAAAATCTCAGAAATAGAATAGAGAAAATACAAAAAATGTTTCACAACGACCTAAAGAAGTAAAGAGCAAACAAACAGTAATGAACAACACATAACTGAAATTAAAAATACTCTAGAAAGAATCAATGCAGAATAACTGAGGCAGATAAAAGAATAAGTGAGCTGGAAGATAGAATGGTCGAAGTTACTGCCACAAAGAAGAATAAAGAAAAAAGAATGAAAAGAATGGAGGAGAGTCTCAGAGACCTCCGGGACAACAATAAGTGCACCAGCATTCAAATTATAGGCGTCCCAGAAGAAGAAGAATAAAAGAAAGGGTCTGAGAAAATATGTCAAGAGATTCTAGTTGAAAAGTTCCCCATTATGGGAAAGGAACTAGTCAATCAAGTACAGGAAGTGAAGAGAGTTGCATACAGGATAAACCCTAGGAGAAACACACCGAGACACATATTAATCAAACTAACAAAAATTAAAAACAAAGAAAAATATTAAAAGCAGCAAGGGAAAAGCAACAAATAACATACAAGGAAATCACCATAAGGTTAACAGCTGATCTTTCAGCAGAAACTTTTCAGGCCAGAAGGGAGTGGCAGGATATATTTAAAGTGATGAAAGTGAAAAACTTACAACCACGATTACTCTAACCAGCAATGATCTCATTTAGATTCAATGTTGAAATAGAAATCAAAAGCTTTACAGACAAGGAAAAATTAAGAGAATTCAACAATACCAAACCAGCTTTACAACAAATGCTAAAGGAACCTTCTCTAGGCAGGAAACACAAGAGAAAGGAAAGACCTATAAAAACAACCACAAAACAATTAAGAAAATGCAAATAGGAACATACATATCAATAATTACCTGAAATGTAAATGGATTAAATGCTCCAACCAAAAGACACAGACTGGCTGAATGGTTACAAACACAAGACCCATATATATTCTGTCTACAAGAAACCCACTTCAGTCCTAGAGACACATACAGGCAGAAAGTGAAGGGATGGAAAAATATATACCATGCTAATGGAAATCAAAAGAAAGCTGGAGTAGCAATACTCATACCAGAAAAAATAGACTTTAAAATAAAGACTATAACAAGTGACAAGGAAGGATACTACATAATAATCAAGGGATCAATCCAAGAAGATATAACAATTGTAAATATCTATGCACCCAACATAAGAGCACCTCAGTACATGAGGCAATGCTAACAGTCATAAAAGGGAAAATAGACAGTAACACAATAATACTAGGGGAATTAAACATCCCATTTACACCAATGGACAGATCATCCAAACAGAAAAGAAGTAAGGAAACAAAAGCTTTAAAAGACACATTAGACCAGACAGAATTAATTGATATTTATAGGGTATTCCTTCCAATAACAACAGAACACAATTTATTCTCAAGTGCACATGGAATATTCTTCAAGATAGATTACATCTTTGGTCACAAATTAAGCCTCAGTAAGTTTAAGAAAATTGAAATTGTATCAAGTTTCTTTTCCAACCACAACACTATGAGACTAGATATCAATTACAGGAAAAAAAACTGTAAAAAATATAAACACATGGAGGCAAAACAATACACTACTAAATAACCAAGAGATCACTGAAGAAATCAAAGAGGAAATCAAAAAATACCTAGAAAAAAATGCCAATGAAAACACGATGACCCAAAACCTATGGGATACAGCAAAAGCAGTTCTAAGACGGAAGTTTATAGCAACACAATCCTACCTCAAGAAACAAGAAACATCTCAAATAAACAACCTAACCTTACACCTAAAGCAATTAGAGAAGAAGAACAAAAAACCCAAAGTTAGCAGAAGGAAAGAACTCATAAAGATCAGATGAGAAATAAATGAAAAAGAAATGAAGGAAGCAGTAGCAAAGATCAGTAAAACAAAAATCTGGTTATTTGAGAAGGTTAACAAAATTGATAAAACATTAGCCAAACTCATTAGGAAAAAAAAGGGAGAACACCCAATCCAACAGAATTAGAAATGAAAAAGTAGACGTAACAACTGGCACTGCAGAAATACAAAGGATCATGAGACTACTACAAGCAAGTATATGCCAAAAAAAGGACAACCTGAAAGAAATGGACAAATTCTTAGAAAAGTACAACCTTCCAAAAGTGAACCAGAAAGAAATATAAAGTTTGAACAGACCAATCATAAGCACTGAAATTGAAACTGTGATTACAAATCTTCCAACAAACAAAAGCCCACGGCCAGATGTCTTCACAGGCGAATTCTATCAAACAGTTAGGGAAGAGCTAATACCTATCCTTCTCAAACTCTTCCAAAATATAGCAGAGGGGGGAACACTCCTAAACTCATTCTATGAGGACACCATCACCCTGACACCAAAACCAGACAAAGATTTCCCAAAAAAGAAAATTACAGACCAATATCACTGATGAACATAGATGCAAAAATCCTCAACAAAATACTAGCAAACAAAATCCAACAGCACATTAAAAGGATCATGCACCATGATCAAGTGGGGTTAATCCCAGGAATGCAAGATTTCTTCAATATACACAAATCAATCAATGTGATACACCATATTAACACATTGAAGGATAAAAACCATATGATCATCTCAATAGATGCAGGAAAAGCTTCTGAGAAAATTCAACACCCATTTATTATATAGACTCTGCAGAAAGTGGGCATAGAGGGAACTTACCTCAACATAATAAAAGCCATACATGACAAAACCACAGACATCATTCTCAATGGTAAAAAACTGAAAGCATTTCCTCTAAGATCAGGAACAAGACAAGGGTGCCCACTCTCACCACTATTATTCAACCTAGTTTTGGAAGTTTTAGCCATGGCAATCATAGAAGAAAAAGAAATAAAAAGAATCCAAATTGGAAAAGAAGTAAAACTGTCACTGTTTACAGATGACATGATACTATACATGGAAAATCCTAAAGATACCACCAGAAAACTATGAAGGTTAATCAATGACTTTGGTAAAGTAACAGGATACAAAATTAATATACAGAAATCTCTTACATCTGTACACTTACAATGAACTATCAGAAAGAGAAATGAAGGAAACACTCCCATTTACCACTGCAACAAAAAGAATAAAATACTTAGGATTAAACCTACCTAAGGAAGCCACAGTCCTGTATGCAGAAAACTATAAGACACTGATGAAAGAAATCAAAGACAGTACAAACAGATGGAGAAATATACCATGTTCTTGGATAGGATGAATCAACACTGTGAAAATGGTTATACTACCCAAAGCAATCTACAGATTCAATGCAATCCCTATCAAACTACCAATGGCATTTTTCACAGAACTAGAACAAGAAATTTTACAATTTGTATGGAAACACAAAAGACCCCAAATAGCCAAAGCAATCTTGAGAAAGAAAAACGCAGCTGGAGGAATCAGGCTCCCTGACATCAGACTATACTATGAAGTTACAGTAGTTGGAAGAGTATCATACTCACACAAAAACAGAAATATAGATCAATGGAACAGAATACCAAGAGATAAACCCACACATATGTGGCCACCTTGTCTTTGACAAAGGAGGCAAGAATATACAATGAAGACAGTGTCTTCAATAAGTGGTCCTGGGAAAACTGGAGAGCTGCATGTAAAAGAATGAAATTAGAACACTCCCTACACACCATACACAAAAAGAAACTCAAAATGGATTAAAGACCTAAATGTAAGGTCAGACACTATCAAACTCTTAGAGGAAAACATAGCAGAACACTCTATGACATAAATCACAAGATCCTTTTTGACCTGCCTCCTAGAGTAATGGAAATAAAAGCAAAAGGAAACAAATGGGACCTAATGAAACTTAAAAGCTTTTGCACAGCAAAGGAAACCATACACAAGATGAAAAGACAACCCTCAGTATGGGAGAAAATTTTTGCAAACGAAGCAACTAACAAAGGATTAATTTCCAAAATATGCAAGCAGCTCATGCAGCTCAATATCAAAAAACAAACAACCTATTCCAAAATGGGCAGAAGACCTAAATAGACATTTCTCCAAAGAAGATACACAGATTGCCAAGAAACACATGAAAATATACTCAACATGACCAATCATTAGAGAAATGCAAATCAAAACTGCAATGAGGTATCACCTCATACCAGTCAGAATGGCCATCATCAAAAAATCTACAAGCAGTAAATGTTAGAGAGGGTGTAGAGAAAAGGGAACCCTTTTGCAGTGTTGGTGGGAATGTATATTGATACAGCCACTGTGAAGAACAGTATGGAGGTTTTTTAAAAAACTAAAATAGCACTACCATACGACCCAGCAATCCCACTACCGGACATACACCCTGAGAAAAACATAATTCTAAAAGATTCATGTACCACACTGTTCATTGCAGCTCTATTTACAATAGCCAGGATATGGAAGCAACCTAAATGTCCATTGACAGATGAATGGATAAAGAAGATGTGGCATATTCCATATACCATGGAATATTAGTCAGCCATAAAAAGATATATAATTGAGTTATTTGTAGTAAGGTGGATGTACCTAGAGTCTGTCATACAGAGTGAAGTAAGTCAAGTACCATATGCTAATGTATATGTATGGAATCAAAAAACGGTATTGATGAATGTAGTGGCAGGGCAGAAATAAAGACACAGACATAGAGAATGGACTTGAGGACACAGCAGGGAAGGGAAAGCTGGGATGGAGTGAGAGAGTAACATTGACATATATACACTACCAAATGTTAAATGGATAGCTAGTGGGAAGCTGTTGCATAGCACAAGGAGATCAGCTCCATACTTTGTGACAGCCTTTAGGGGTGGGATAGGGAGTGTGGGAGGGAGGTTCAAGGGGGAGGGGATATGTGGATATATGTAAACATATAGCTGATTCACTTTGTTGTACAGCAGAAACTAACACAACATTGTAAAGCAATTATACCCCAGTAAAGATGTAAAAAAAATAAAGAGGTATTTTATGAAGCTAAAAAAAAAGAAAAAAAAGAATTAGAAGAACAAACACACCCAAAGTCAGCAGAAGGAAGAAAATAATAAATATCAGAGAGGAAATATAAAAGAGATGAAAAATAACAAAATAAATAATCAAGAAATCCAAGATTTGGATAAATGAAGTTGACAAACCTTTGGCCAGGCTCACCAGGAA
Organism: Balaenoptera physalus; assembly: GCF_965194825.1. Taxonomy (NCBI): domain Eukaryota; kingdom Metazoa; phylum Chordata; class Mammalia; order Artiodactyla; family Balaenopteridae; genus Balaenoptera; species Balaenoptera physalus. Next base: position 47,032,956 of record NC_138896.1, on the reverse strand, counting down.
GAAAAGACAGAAGACCCAAGTAAACAAGATAAGAAATGAAAGAGGGGAAATAACAACTAATGCTGCAGAAATTTTTTTTAAAAAGCATTGGAGAATACTTTGAACTGTTATATGCCAAAAAAATTGGAGAACCTAGAAGAATGGAGAAGTTTCTAGAAACATACAGCCTGCTAAAACTGAGTCAAGGTGAAACAGATAATTTCAACAGACTTATCACTAGAAGTGAAATTAAATCTGTATTTTTTAAAAAGTTCCCTGCATACAAAAGTGTGGTACCAGATGGCTTCAGTGGGGAATTCTACCAAACTTTCAAAGAAGAACTAATACTGATCCTGCTCAAACTATTCCAAAGAATTGAAGAAGAGGGAACACTCCCAAATTCATTCTATAAAGCCATCATCACCATGATACAAAAGCCAGACAAGGACACTACCAATAAGAAAATTACAGACCAATATATTGATGAATAAAGATGCCAAAATTCTCAAAAAATATTAGCAAACAGAATCCAACAACACATAAAAACTATCATACACCATGATCATGTTGGATTCATTCCAGGGTCAGAAGGATGGTTCAACATATGCAAATCAATCACAGTGATCCACCACACTAAAAAAAGGAAAGGCAGAAACCATATGATGATCTCATTAGATGCAGAAAAAGCATTTGACAAAATTCAATACTTATTCATGATAAAAACTCTCACCAAAGTGGGTACAGAGGGAACATATCTTAACATAATAAAAGGCATTTACAACAAATCCACAAGTCAACATGATATGCAACAGTGAAAATCTGAAAGCCCTTCCACTAAATTCAGGAACAAGACAAGGATGCCCACTCTTACCACTTCTATTCAAATAGTAATGGAAATCCTAGCCACAGCAATCAGACAAGAAAATGAAATAAAAGTTATCCAAACTGGAAGGGAAGATATTAAAATGGTCACTATTTGCAGATGATATGATACTCTATATAGAGAGTCCCAAAGTCTCCAGGCAAAAATTATTAGAACTAATAAATAAATTCAGCAAGATAGTAGGATACAAGATTAATATGTAGAAATTTGTTTCATTTCTTTACACTAATAACAAAATATTGGAAAGAGAAAGTAAACAAACAAAAAAAAACATTTAAAACCACACACACAAAAGAAAATACCTAGGAGTAAACATAACTAAAGTGAAAGACCTGTACCCTGAAAACTTACAGAACTTAACATCGTATGGAAAAACCTGAACGAACTTTTTGGCCAGCCCAATATAAAACACAGATAAAGGAAATGGAAGATGATTCAAAGAAATTGAAATATATCCCATGCTCTTGTATTTGAAGAATTCATACTTTAAAATAACCATAATACCCAAAACAATCTACAGATTTAATGCAATCTCTATCAAAATACCCATGACAATTTTCACAGAAGTAGAACAAATAATCTTAACATTTATATGGAACTACAAAAAACAGAATTACCAAAGCAATCCTGAGGAAAAAGAACAAATCTGGAGGCATTAACCTTCCAGACTTCAGACTATACCACAAAGTTACAGTTATCAAAACTGCACAGAATTGGCATGAAAACAAGCATATAGATCTATGGAACAGAATAGAGAGCCCAGAAATAAACTCCCACTCCTACAGTCAATTAATCTACTACAAAGAAGGCAAGAATATTCAATGGAAAATGGTGTCATACCTTATATTTAGGTCTATAAAACATTTTGAGTTTACTTTTGTATATATGAGGCAGTGTTCTAATTTCATTGGTTTATATGTAGGTGTCCACCTTTCCCAACACACCTTGTTGAAGAGATTGTCATTATAACATTCTCTGACATAAATCATTTCAATATTTTCTTAGATCACTCTCCCAAGGCAAAAGGAAGAAAAGCAAAAATAAACAAATGGGAGCTAATCAACACAAAAGCTTGTGCACAGCAAAGGAAACCATAAACAAAATGAAAAGCCAATATACAGAAAGAGAGAAAATATATGCAAGTGATGCACCTGACTAGGAGTTAATATCCAAACTATACAAAGAGCTCATACATCTCGATATCAAAAAAAGAAAAAGAAAAAAAAAAGAACCCAATCAAAAAATGGGCAGAAGAACTAAATAGACATTTTTCCAAAGACATACAGATGGACAACAGGCACATGAAAGTATGGTCAACATCACTAATTATTAGAGACATGCAAATCAAAACCACAATGAGGTATCACCTCACACTGGTCAGAATGGCCATCATCAAAACAATCTACAAATAATAAATGCTGGAGAGGATGTGGAGAAAAGAGAACCCTCCAAGTGTTTCGGTGGGAATGTAAGTTGGTGCATCCACTATGGAAAACAGTATGGAGGTTCCTTAAAAAAACTTAAAATAAAGCTACCATAAGATTCAGCAATCCCACTCCTGTGTATGTATCCAGAAAAGATAAAAATCTAATTTGAAAAGATACATGCACCCCGATGTTCATAGCAGCACTCTTTACAATAGCCAAGACAAGGAAGTAACCGAGTGCCCGTCAAGAGATAATTGTTTTAAGAAAAAGTGGTATATGTATACTATAGAATATTACTCAGCCATAAAATAAGAATGAAATATTGCCTTTTGCAGCAACATTGATGGACCTAGAGAATATTATACTTACTGAAGTATGTCAGAGAAAGACAAATATTATATGATATCACTTATATATGGAATCTAAAAAATAATATAAATGAATCTATATACAAAACAGAAATGGACTCACAGACATAGAAAACAAACTTATGATTACCAAAGGGGAAAGTGGGGGAGGAATAAGTTAGGAGTATTGGATTAACAGGTACAAACTATTACAATTAGAATAACTACATTCAATATCTTATATTAACCTATAATGGAAAGTAATCTCTTTCTCCCTCTCTCTAAAACTTGATATAAAAAGTTTTATACATATATAAAACTTAATCACTTTGCTGTGCTCCTGAAACTTACTCAGTATTGTAAAACAATTATACATCAATTAAAAATAAAACAGTAAAATCCTACTACTTATAGCTGTTAGATGAGATTCAAGTATTATTTCTAGTCATTATCATTTGAAACAAATCTTTTGCCTAATACCTTTGTATTTTAACGAGAGTGGGAGAATAGTTTTTTTTTTCCTATGCTGGAGCTCAAATGTTGCTTTATTTTACTGTGAAAAATATCAGCATGAGAACAATTTTTTGGTATACATTTGACATCTGTGTGATATTTAAGTAGTATCTCAAACACATTTCTATTTTGCTTTTGTAAAAGAGTCTTGCATACTTTATACAAATACAATATTCCCTTGTTCTAAAAAATAGACAGTACATATCTAATTAAGTAAAACTCTATTATAGATTAATTTCAGATGGGATAATTTTATTTAAATTTAAATATCCCAATTTATTTTTTTTTTCATAACCTTGCATGCTGATTCTAGGAGAATAATTTTCAGTTAGAAGTTTTACTAAAATCAAATTGCCTGGAGTTTATACAAAATATCCCATTCCTAATAAGCAAAATGTTCATAGATTATATCTGTAGAAATCATATATCATGATGTTTGAAAAGATGCACGTGAAATTTTCCCTTAAATATATTTGTACATATTAAACACAATATACATGTAAAATTTGTGAAGATAAATTAGAGATGCAGCAAGTTGAATTTAAGAGTGGTGTTTCTAAACTCAGAATTCTTGGTTCAAGTCACAGATACCACTTAGTTACTCAGCAAGTTCTTAATCTCTCTATGCCTCAGTCTTCTTAGCTGCAAAGTGGTTAGGGAGTAGTTTTTTTTGTTTTTTTGTTTTTTGTAAGTTATATAAACAGAACAGTGCTGGGTGTCTAATAATCTTCAATAAATTATGTTACCATATTAGTAGTAACTTATTTTGAAAAGTTGCATATTCAGTTATTAGTTAATATTTGTTGAAAACCCAAAGTATAGAGTATTGTAGATATCAGCAATTTACAAAGATACACTGAAAAGGCAAATCTTGAGTATGTAAGATGGAAAAGGGTAGTAGGAGAAACGCATGGGCATAGTGAGAAAGTAGATAAAGTTATTAAAGCAACTGTCAGTGAAGGCAAAATTCAAAATTATATAACACAGGCATTTTATTAAATATGAAAGATTAAGGAAATGAATTTAAAAAGTGAAACTGCTAAGCACACAAACATGGAAAGAAGGAAAATACAGTGTCTTAGTATTTTGAAAGGAATTATCTGTATAGGCAGGTAACATATGTTTTGAAGACCTATGTATGATGATTAGACAAAAGAAAACTCAAAAGAATCAAATAAATTAGAGACCCTGGAAATTATGTTTCTAACATTTTATTTTGACACACAAAGGCAGGCTTTTGGACTGCTCTTATAGGAATGGTGCTGGTTTGCTATAATTTCTTTACTCTTAAATGTGATGAGGAGAATAATTTTCAAGATAGTTCTTTGGGGTTAGAGTTTCAGTTTACTTAGTTAATGGATGCATGATCACATCTACATCAGTAACCAGTGAAAATTTACTTAAACACATTTATCTCACATGTATCCGATAAAGGCACCATTATGCTTATTCTATTGTGGAGGAAACAAACTTATTTTCTTCATGTGCTCAAAGCCCCAAAGTGGCAAAAGAAATATTCTGAAATCCTGTCCAACTTCTAAGTTGATCCTTTTTCTCTGGAAATCACACTGTCTCTATAAAACTTGAGGGAAGACATTGGATAGCATAGATATCATAGGGAAGTAGAAAGGAAAGGGAAAAGGAAAACATTGACGATTTTGTAAACAGTGTTCATTTGAAACAAATGCATAGATAAAAAAGCAGGTGGTGGAGGCACCTTTTTTTTGAAACTCTGAAGAGAGAAGGAGAGTGTTAAAACAAATAAACAAAAAATGCAGCCAACAAAATATTTTAGTCATCATCCACTTCCATAAAACAAAAAGAGTAGGTCCCATTGTTAATTAGGAGTTGTAAACTTCCATGAGATTATTACAAAGTTAATTGAAATTCTTGAGAAATGATATTTTAGAAAGAGGGAATATGAATAATTATCTATTATTCATGTTGGTCTGGGTATTACTGAATTGATTCAGGCCTATATCAATACCTCTTGTAAAATCAATGGCATTTCATATTCAGAACAAGACTATAGATTTTACTGACCAAAGTGAGTAATGCACTTTCCATATTAAGGGTGCTTTCAAAAAATATCTTTATTAGAAACAAAATAGAAATACTTGTAAAAGTAAAATACTACCAGGATTTCCTCACTAGGTGCTTTTTATCTTTTCCTCTTATTATTTTGAAGTTTTTTGCCCTTTAGTTTCATCAAGATTTCTAATCCATTATATTTGAAAGATGCTTAGGTGAGTGAAATGTAAAGCAGCAATTGCTAAAGAAATTAATCAAAGCTCTCATAATACCCCTTACTTGTGCTAAGAAAAAAAAAAAAAAAAGGCAGAAACAGACAACAACACCCTGAACCAGCAAGAATATTTTTTTTAAGATTTTTTTGATGTTGACCATTTTTAAAGTCTTTATTGAATTTGTTACAATATTGCTTCTGTTTTATGTTTTGGTTTTTTGGACAGGAGGCATGTGGGATCTCAGCTTCCTGACCAGGGATCGAACCTGCACCCCCTGCATTGGAAGGCAAAGTCTTAACCACTGGACACCCAGCGAAGTCCCAAAATTAATTCTTCAACAGCAATTCAACTTAAAAAAAACTCTTCTTCTGCACTGTTCCACCTAGTCCTCAAAATAACTCCAAATTAATAATTTGAATTTTTTCCTTTAATCTCTTCTTCAGATGAGTTCATTCATTGATTTTTAAATTAAACTATTATGTGTTCTTGGGATAAACCTAATTTTTCCATGGTACATTTTATTTTAAGTTACTATTATCATTGCTACATAGTTTACTGATATTTTATTTAGGATTTTTTGCATCTGTGCTCCTCATGTCAACAGTCTTCAGTAATTTACCTTTCATGCATTGCCCTTTTCAGGTTTTGGTGTCCAAGTTATGCAGCTTCAAAAGATAAATTCTTGAATAGTTTCTGAATTTCTATATTCTGGAATACTTTGTGTAAACATTGACATTTGTTCTTTGAATGTTTCATATAAAACACCAGAGGAGGCATTATATTAGAGAATTTTCTCAGCAGTTTTCTACCAACTGGTGCTCTTGCAATGCTTTTTTTTTTTTTGGTCGCATGGCATGTGGGATCTTAGTTCCCCAGCCTGGACCAGGGATCAACACTGGACCACCAGGGAAGTCCCTATTTTTAGTTCTTGAGCCAATTTTGTCACATTATACTTTTCTGGGAACTTGTCATTAATGTAAAATTTGACATTTACTGACATGGAAGTTGTCAATAATATACTTTTTTATTGGCATATTTGTGAGTTTTGGTAATTTGTGAATTTTCTCTTTTTTTATTCATTATTTAAATCAGAGACTTGCCAAATTTATTACCACCCCTTTTCTTTTAAAAGGATTAATTTCTGGCTTTTTTGTTTTCTTTTGAGCCTCTCTCCCAAATGTTTCTACTTCATCAATCTGTTATTCTTCTACATTTTATCTTGGGAATATTTTTATTTCCTTTCTCTCTATCTTTTTTTTTTTTTTATGTTTGCTTGTTCCATTAAATTTTAGCCTATATTCTTTACTAATATGTTTTTAAGGTTCTACATTTCTTTCTAAATACTGCTTTAATTACATCCCCAAGTTTTAATTTGTAGCATTTTCATTATCACTGTCGATGAATTATATTTTTTAATTTTTATGATTTCTTCCTTAAAACATGGATCAATCAAACACGTTTCATATTGTTTTGTAGATTAAATATAGTGATTTCAGAGAAAATTCTCTGTAGGTTCAGAGTTCTTTGAAGTAGAATGGATTTGTTTTAGAATCTTTTTGCAATAAATTTTTGTATATAATCTCATGTGTCTAAAAATAATGTAATCCTGCAGTGGTTGAGTGTAATGCAAAAAATTTTAAATCATTACAACTTACAGGTGTATTGATGCTTTTATTAAGTTACCCTGTCTCTAGTAGTTTTTTTTTTAACCTGTCATTCTGCTCAGATGTTAACATAACTGTATTTTCCTTAATAAAAACAACTTATATATATTTCCATCCTTTCCCTTTATGATATTTGCCTTTTCATTTAGTCCACTTATAATTATTGTAATTATTAATATATTTGAATTTAATTTCTACCATCCTATATTGTTTCTTGATTTGTCCTTTGTGTTCTGTGTGTTCATTTTTCTTCTATGTTAAATCTGCAAAAACATTTTTTTCTCATTCCATGTTTTACTCTCTACTAGTTTGGAAATTAAATTGCCTGATTCTAGTTATAAAGTATTTAATTTTTCATAGTGTACTTAATTCATCAAAGTCTAAAGTTAATAACTGTATAAATTTCTTTAAAAATTGCACATAAAAAAATTTGTTTCTATCCACTGGTCCAATGTCCTGATGCATATGATACTCATTTAACTCATTTATATACAAATTTATATTTAAATTTAAACATTATACATTATTTTTATTCACATAAGATATTATCTTACATAGTAAAATTTATTTGCCCTCTTTTTAAAGCATATTTTAATATTTTAACCATTCTTGAAATTAATTTCCATCTGGAATCATTTTTTAATATTATTCCAAAATTTTCTTTAATGAGGATCTGCTAGTGGATAGATTGATTAGTTTTACTTTGTCTGATAATTTGGATCTCACATTTAAAAGATTAAATTTGAAATTTTATACAGTATATATAGGGCATATAGTTCTAGACTGACTGTTTTTTACTTTTGGCACTTTGAAAGTATCATTCCTGTCACCTCACTTGCATTGTTTCTGATGAAAAATCAGAATGAAAACAACTAATTAGAAAATGTAGTAAAAATTTAAAATACTCTTCCCATATCTATAAGCTATAATCTATAGCAAGGAGTAAGTATGAATGTAGTATAGAAAATTCTAAATGAAAAAATATATAATGTTCCTGAATATAAATATTCAATATCATAAAGATGTCTGTCCTCCTTAAATTAATCTGTAAATAAAATATGCTTTTAATCAAAATTCTAAAAGGTTTGCGTGTATCTGTAGGTAGATCCTGAAATTTGCATGGTGGTATAAACAGACAATAATAGCCAAGAAAATTTTGAAGAAGATTAAGAAGAGTAGTGTGGGGTTTTCTCTACTTATTTTTAATATTTATTACAAAATTTGGGTGATTGATATCTTTGAATTTTTATAGGGATAAAAAGACCTGAATCCATTTTTTCTGAAATAGTGAAGGCTATCATATTCTACTATCATAGAAGCCATGAATGCGAGATTGTTCTAAAGGAAGTGAAGGAAAAAGAACCAATGACATAGTCTAGTGGCTAAGAATATGGAATTTGGAATAAGTGAGAATCTCAATTTTTGCCACTTTTAACTGTGACCTCAATTTTGTTCCTCATTTGGAAAATGAAATTATTAATAAGGTTGGTCTAAGTTTAAATAATATTTAAAATCCCACTTTCTGGAACATAGAAAATACTAGTATTTCATAATTTCACTAATTTACTGGGATCCCCATAATTTGGCTTTTTATTATTTCAGAAGTGGTGTAAGACAAATAAGTAAGCTTGAAACATGTTATTCAACTCTTTTCCACTAGAATAAATAGAGAGTTGGCTTTCTTTGCAGGGTCTGAAGAATTTTCAAAATATGTAATAATTTTTAAATGTAACCTATAGCATTCAACATATATCTTTCAATGTTTCTTTTATTCAGCAAATATTAACTGAGTTCCTATTATCAGCCAAGCATGATTCAAATGATGGAACTTGGTATTAAACAAAGCAAGCCTAATTTTATACTTACAAAACTTGTTTTTGAGTCTATTCCTCCTAAAGTTTGAATTAAAACAACATTGTAAATCAACTATACTCCAATAAAAATTTTAAAAAAGAAGATGAATTGGTATATATTTTAATGAAATACTACTCAGCTATAAAAAAATGAAATAATGCCATTTGATATCATTCATCTGTGGAATCTAATTTTTAAAAATGATATAAATGAACTCATTTACAAAACAGAAAGACTCACAGATTTTGAAAACAAACTTATGGTTACCAAAGGGGAAACATGGAGTGGGGGATAAATTAGGAGCTTGGGATTACCATACACCCACAGCTATATATAAAATAGATAACCAATAAGGACCTACTGTGTAACATAGGGAAGTCTACTCAATATGCTGTATAACCTACATGGGAAAAGAATCTGAAAAAAGAATGAATATACCTATCTGTGTAACTGAATCACTTTGCTGTACACCTGAAACTAACACAACATTGTAAATCAACTATACTCCGATAAAATTTAAAAAAATAGAAGTTATTAGTGAGCAGTTTTATATACACAAGTAAAATAGTTATATAATTTAAAAAATAATATTGTGTATAATGACAAAAGAATCCAGACTAATGCTTAAGGAATTTGAAAAAATTTTAATACATAACATGGCTATAGTTTGGGTTATGTACAAGATTACCTTTATACTTAGAAAGCATATTGGTTTTATTTAAAAGGGGCCAATATAATCAATTTCCATAGACTTCTTAAAAATGTACCTTAACATCATATATTGTATGCTGCAGTAATAGTTTATAAGAACAGATGGTCACATTTGAAAATATGTCATGGAGTATGAGGACTGCCCATTATTTAATGAGAATTCTTCATTACTCTATAAAATGCAGATAATGACCTTGAATTTCCAAACTACCTATATTTTATGTTTCCATATAAACATATATGCAATATAAATATGCAGAAGAAAATCACTGAAGCTTTCTAAATTATATAAGTGATAATAAAGAATAAAACTAAGAAGTTGGTTTTTATAGAAAGAAGCTACTGCTTTAATATAACATCAGATGAATTCATAAACTGTAAAGTAAGAGAAAATTAAAAATAGCACAAGGGGGGACCTTCAAGATGGCAGAGGAGTAAGACATGGAGATCACCTTCCTCCCCACAAATACATCAAAAATACATCTACATGTGGAACAACTACTGCAGAACACCTACTGTATGTTGGCAGAAGACCTCTGACTTCCCAAAAGGCAAGAAAATCCCTACATAACTGAGTAGGGCAAAAGAAAAAAGAAAAAAACAGAGACCAAAGAATAGGGACGGGACCTGTACCTCTGGGAGGGAGCTGTGAAGGAGGAAAAGTTTCCACACACTAGGAAGCCCCTTCACTGGCAGAGACAGGGGGTGGGTGGGGGAGGGGGGAAGCTTCAGAGCCATGGAGGAGAGCTCAGAAACAGGGGTGCAGAGGGCAAAGTGGAGAGATTCCCACACAGAGGATCAGTGCTGACCAGCACTCACCAGCCTGAGATGCTTTTCTGCTCACCCACCAAGGTGAGTGTGGGCTGGGAGCTGAGGCTCAGGCTTCGGAGGTCAGATCCCAGGGAGAGGACTAGGGTTGGCTGCGTGAAGACAGCCTGAAGGGGGCTAGTGCACCACAGCTAGCCGGGAGGGAGTCCAGGAAAAACTCTGTACCTGCCTTAAAGGCAAGAGACCATTGTTTCAGGGTGCACGAGGAGAGGGGATTCCTTCCCTGTCTGCCCACAGAAGGCAGAGCACCGCCTAAACAAGCTCCAGAGATGGGCACAAGCAACAGCTCTCAGCTCAGACACAGAGAGGGGCATGAAACCCTAAAGCTGCTGCTGCAGCCACCAAGAATCCTGTGTGCAAGAACAGATCACTATGTACACACCCCCTTGCCCCCAGGAGCCTGTTCAGCCCACCACTGCCAGGGTCCCATGACCCAGGGACAACTTCGTCAGGAGAACACATGTGCTCCTCAGGCTGTTGAAACTTCAGACCAACCTCTACCACCACAGGCTTGACCCACATTCCAATTATAACTACCGTAACCCTCCCTCCCTGCAGCCTGAGTAAGCCAGAGGCCCCTAATCAGATGCTGCTTTAACCACCTTCTGTCTGGGTGGGGAACAGATACCTAGGGCAACCTACATGCAGGGGTGGGGCCCAAACCAAATCTGAACCCCAGGAGCTGTGAGAACAAATAAGAAAACGGGAAATTTCTCTGTGCAGCCTCAGGAACAGGGAATTAAATCCCCACAATCAACTTGATGTACCCTGCATCTGTGGAATACCTGAATAGACAACAAATCATCCAAAAATTGAGGTGGTGGACTTTGGGAGCAATTGTAGACTTGGGTTTTGCTGTCTGCAACTGATTTATTTCTGATTTGTATGTTTATTTCCGTGTAGTTTCTAGTGCTTGTTACATTGGTGGATTTGTTTATTGATTTGATGGCTCTCTTCTTTTATTTGTTTTAATTATTAATAATTTTTATTTTCTTATTTTAATAATATATTTTAATATTTTTAAAATTAATTTTTATTTATAATTATTTTTTCTTTCTTTATCTCTCCCTTTTCTTCTGAGCTGTGTGGCTGACAGGGTCTTGGTTACTCTGGCGGGGTGTCAGGCCTGAGTTCTGAGGTAGGAGAGTCAAATTCAGGACATTGGACCTCCAGAGACCTCCTGGCCCCACATAATATCAGTAGGCGAGAGTTCTCCCAGACATCTCCATCTCAAAGCTAAGACCCAGCTCCACCCAATGACCAGCAAGATACAGTGCTGGAAGCCACATGCCAAACAACTAGCAAGACAGGAACACAACCCCACCCAATAGTAGAGAGGCTGCATAAAATCATAATAAGGTCACAGACACCCCAAAACACACCACTGGACTCAGTCCTGCCTACCAGAAAGAGAAGATCAAGTCCCACCTAACAGAACAGAGGCACCAGTCCCCTCCAGAAGGAAGCCTGAACAAGCCACTGAACTAACGTCACTCACTGGGGGTAGACACCAAAAGCAACAGGAACTACAAAACTGCAGCCTGCAAAAAGGAGACCTCAAACACAGTAAGTTAAAAAAAAAATGAGAAGACAGAGAAATATGTAACAGATCAAGAAGCAAGGTAAAAACCCACAAGACCAAACAAATGAAGAAGAAATAGGCAGTCTACCTGAAAATAATTCAAAGTAATGATAGTAAAAATGAACCAAAATCTTAGAAATAAAATGGAGAAAATACAAGAAACGTTTAACAAGGAGCGAGAAGAACTAAAGAGCAAACAAACAATCATGAACAACACAATAAAAGAAATCTAAAATTCTCTAGAAGGAATCAATAGCAGAATAACTGTGGCAGAAAATGGATAAGTGACCTGGAAAATAAGGTAGTGGAAATGACTGCCACAGAGCACTATAACGAAAAAAGAATGAAAAGTATTGTGGACAGTCTCAGAGACCTCTGGGACAAAATTAAATGCACCAACATTTGAATTAAAGTGGTCCCAGAGAAGAAGAGAAAAAGAAGGGACTGAGAAAATATTTGAAGACATTATAGTTGAAAACTTCCCTAACATGGGAAAGGAAATAGTCAATCAAATCCAGGAAGTGTAGAGAGACCTATGCAGGATAAATCAAAGGAGAAACATGCCAAGACATATTAATCAAACTATCAAAAATTAAATACAAAAAAAAAATTATTAAAAGCATCAAGGGAAAAGCAACAAATAACATACAATGGAATCCCCATAAGGCTAACAGCTGATCTTTCAAAAGAAACTGTGCAAGCCAGAAGGAAGTGGCAGGATATATTTAAAGTGATGAAAGGGAAAAACCTACAACCAAGACTACTCTACCCAGCAAGGATGTCATTCAGATTTGACAGAGAAATTAAAACCTTTACAGACAAGGAAAAGTTAAGAAAATTCAGCCCCACCAAACCAGCTTTCAACAAATCCTAAAGGAACTTCTCTAGGCAGGAAAAAAAGAGAAGGAAAAGATTTACAATAACAAACCCAAAACAATTCAGAAAATGGTAAGAGGAACACACATATTGATAACTACCTTAAATGTAAATGGATTAAATGCTCCAACCAAAAGGCATAGACTGGCTGGATGGATACAAAAACAAGACCCATATATATGCTGTCTACAATGGACCCACTTCAGACCTAGGGACATATACAGACTGAAAGTCAGGGGATGGAAAAAGATATTTTATGCAAATGGAAATCAATAAAAGCTTGAGTAGTAATTCTCATATCAGACAAAATAGACTTTAAAATAAAGATGAGAGACAAAGGACACTACATAATGATCAAAGGATCAGTCAAAGAAGAAGATATAACAATTGTAAATATTTATGCATGCAACAGAGGAGAACCTAAATACATAAGGCAAATGGTTAACAGCCATAAAGGGGGAAATTGACAGTAACACAATCATAGTAGGGGATTTTAACTCCCCACTTTCACAGATGGACAGATCATCCTAACTGAAAATAAATAAGGAAACACAAGCTTTAAATGACACATTAAACAAAATGGACTGAATTGATATTTATGGGACATTCCATCCAAAAAAAACAGAATACACTTTATTCTCAAGTGCTCATGGAACATTCTCCAGCATAGATCATATCTTGGGTCACAAATTAAGCCTTGGTAAATTTGAGAAAATTGAAATTGTAGCAAGTATTTTTCTGACCTCAAGGCTATGAGACTAGATATCAATTACAGGAAAAAAACTGTAAAAATACAAACACATGGAGGCTAAATGATACTCTACTAAATAACCAAGAGATCCCTGAAGAAACCAAAGAAGAAATAAAAAAATACCTAGAAACAAATGACAGTGAAAATATGATGACTCAAAACCTATGGGATGCAGCAAAAGCAGTTCTAAGAGGGAAGTTTATAGCAATAAGATCCTACCTCAAGAAAGAAGAAAAATCTCAAAAAAACAACCTAACCTTACACCTAAAGCAATTAGAGGAAGAAGAACAAATAAAACACAAAGTTAGCAGAAGGAAAGAAAGCATAAACATCAGATCAGAAATAAATGAAGAAGAAATGAAGGAAACAATAGCAAAGATCAATAAAACTAAAAGCTGGTTCTTTGAGAAAATAAACAAAACTGATAGACCATTAGCCGGACTCATCAAGAAAAAAAGGGAGAAGACTCAAATCAACAGAACTAGAAATGCAAAAGGAGAAGTAACAACTGACACTGCAGAAATACAAAGTATCTTGGGGCACTACTACAAGCAACTATATGCCAATAAAATGGACAACCTGGAAGAAATGGAAAAAATCTTAGAAAAGCACCAACTTCCGAAACTGAACCAGGAAGAAATAGGAAATATAAACAGACCAATCACAGGACTGAAATTGAAACTGTGACCAAAAATTTTCCAACAAACAAAAGCCCAGGAGCAGATGGCTTCACAGGCAAATTCTACCAAGCAATTAGAGAAGAGCTAACACCTATCCTTCTCAAACTCTTCCAAAATATAACAGAGGGAAGAACACTCCCAAACACATTCTATGAGGCCACCATCACCGTGATATGAAAACCAGACAAGGATGTCACAAAAAAAGAAAACTACAGGCCAAAATCACTGATAAACACACATGCAAAAATCCTCAATAAATATTATGCTCAAGTGGGGTTTATCCCAGGAATGCAAGGATTCCCCAATTTACATGTCAATCAAATTGATAAACCATATTAACAAACTGAAGGATAAAAAACATATGATCATCTCAATAGATGCAGAAAGAGTTTTCAACAGAATTCAACACTAGTTTATGATTAAAATCCTCAAGGAAGTAGGCATAGAGGGAACTAACCTCAACATAATAAAGGCCATATACGACACACACACAGCAAACATCATTCTCAATGGTGAAAAACTGAAAGCATTTCCTCTAAGATCAAGAACAAGATAAGCATGCCCACTCTCAACATTATTATTCAACATAGTTTTGGAAGTCCTATCCACAGCAATCAGAGAAGAAAAAGAAATAAAAGGAATACAAATTGGAAAAGAAGAAGTAAAACTGTCACTGTTTGCAGATGACATGATACTATACATAGAGAATCCTAAAGATGCCACCAGAAAACTACTAGAGCTAATCAATGAATTTGGTAAAGTAGCAGAATACAAAATTAATGCACAGAAATCTCTTGCATTCCTATACACTAATAATGAAAAATCTGAAAGAGAAATTAAGGAAACACTCCCATTTACCACTGCAACAAAAAGAATAAAAGACCTAGGATTAAACCTACATAAGGAGACAAAAGACCTATATGCAGAGAACTGTAAGATACGGATGAAAGAAATTAAAGATGATACCAAGAGATGGAGAGATATAACATGTTCTTGGATTGGAAGAATCAACACTCTACTACCCAACGCAATCTACAGATTCAATGCAATCCCTATCAAACTACCACTGGCATTTTTCACAGAACTAGAACAAAAAATTGCACAATTGGTATGGAAACACAAAAGACCCCGAATAGCCAAAGCAATCTTGAGAATGAAAAATGGATCTGGAGGAATCAGGCTCCCTGACTTCAGACTATATTACAAAGCTAGAGTAATCAAGACACTTTGGTACTGGCACAAAAACAGAAACATGGATCAATGGACCATGATAGAAAGCCCAGAGATAAATCCAAACACATATGGTCACCTTATCTTTGATAAAGGAGACAAGCATATACAGTGGAGCAAAGACAGCCTCTTCAATAAGTGGTGCTGGGAAAACTGGACAACTACATGTAAAAGTATGAAATTAGAACACTCCCTAACACCATACACAAAAATAAACTCAAAATGGAATAAAGACCTAAATGTAAGGCCAGACACTATCAAACTCGTATAGGAAAACATAGGCAGAACACCCTATGACATAAATCACAGCAAGATCCTTTTTGACCCAGCTCCTAGAGTAATGGAAATAAAAACACAAATAAACAAATGGGACCTAATGAAACTTAAAAGCTTTTGCACAGCAAAGGAAACTATAAACAAGACAAAAAGACAACCCTCAGAATGGGAGAAAATATTTGCAAATGAAGCAACTGACAAAGGATTAATCTCCAAGATTTACAAGCAGCTCATGCAGCTCAATAACAAAAAAACAAACAACCCAATCCAAAAATGGGCAGAAGACCTAAATAGACATTTCTCCAAAGAAGATATACAGATTGCCAACAGATACCTGAAAGAATGCTCAACATCATTAATCATTAGAAAAATGCAAATCAAAACTACAATGAGATATCATCTCACACCAGTCAGAATGGCCATCATCAAAAAATCTAGAAACAATAAATGCTGGAGAGGGTGTGGAGAAAAGGGAACACTCTTGCACTGTTGGTGGGAATGTAAATTGATACAGCCACTATGGAGAACAGTATGGAGGTTCCTTAAAAAACTACAAATAGAACTACCATACGATCCAGCAATCCCACTACTGGGCATATACCCTGAGAAAACCATAATTCAAAAAGAGTCATGTACCAAAATGTTCATTGCAGCTCTATTTACAATAGCCAGGACATGGAAGCAACCTAAGTGTCCATCATCAGATGAATGGATAAAGAAGATGTGGCACATATATACAATGGAATATTACTAAGCCATAAAAAGAAACAAAATGGAGGTATTTGTAGTGAGGTGGATGGAGTTAGAGTCTGTCATACAGAGTGAGGTAAGTCAGAAAGAGAAAAACAGATACAGTATGCTAATACATATATGTGGAATCTAAGGGAAATAAAAAAGGTCATGAAGAACCTAGTGGCAAGATGGGAATAGAGACACAGACGTAGTAGAGAATGGACTTGAGGATATGGGGAGGGGGAGGGGTAAGATGTGACAGGGTGAGAGAGTGTCATGGACATATATACACTACCAGATGTAAAATAGATAGCTAGTGGGAAGCAGTGGCATAGCACAGGGAGATCAGCTTGGTGCTTTGTGACCACCTAGAGGGGTGGGATAGGGAGGGTAGGAGGGAGGGACACGCAAGAGAGAAGAGATTTGGGAACATATGTATATGTATAACTGAATCACTTTGTTATAAAGCAGAAACTAACACACCATTGTAAAGCAATTATATTCCAATAAAGATGTTAAAAAAAGAAAAAAATTAGAAAGAAATGAAGGAAACAAGAGCAAAGATCAATAAATCTAAAAGCTTGTTCTTTGAGAACATAAACAAAACTGATAAAGCACTAGTCAGACACATCAAGAAAATAAGGGAGAAGACTCAAATCAATAGAATTAGAAATGAAAAAGTAGAACTAACAACTGACACTGCAGAAATACAAAGGATCATGAGAGATTACTACAAGCACTATATGCCAATAAAATGCACAACTTGGAAGAAATGGACAAATTCGTGGAAAAGCACAACCTCCCAAGACTGAAACAGGAAGAAGTAGAAAATATAAACAGACCAGTCACAAGCACTGAAATTGAGACTGTGTTTAAAAATCTTCCAAAAAATAAAGCCCAGGACCAGATGGCTTCATAGCAAATTCTATCAAGAATTTAGAGAAGAGATAACACCTATCCTCCTCAAATTTTTCCAAAATATAGCAGACGAAGGAAAACTCCCAAACTCATTCAACAAGGCCACCATCACCCTGATACCAAAGTCAGACAAAGATGTCACAAAAAAAGAAAACTACAGACCAATATCACTGATGAACATAGATGCAAAAATCCAACAGCACAAGAAAACAGTAGCAAACAGAATCCAACAGCACATTAAAAGGGTCATACAACATGATCAATTCAGGTTTATCCCAGGAATGCAAGGATTCTTCAATACATACAAATCAATCAATGTGATACACCATGTTAACAAGTTGCAGGAGAAAAACCATGTGATCATCTCAATAGATGCAGAGAAAGCTTTCGACAAAATTCAACACCCATTTATGATAAAAGCCCTGCAGAAAGTAGGCATAGAGGGAACTTTCCTCAACATAATAAAGGCCATATATGACAAACCCACAGCCAACATTGTCCTCAATGGTGAAAAACTGAAATCCTTTCCACTAAGATCAGGAACAAGACAAGGGTGCCCACTAATTCAACATAGTTTTGGAATTTTTAGCCACAGCAATCAGAGAAGAAAAAGAAATAAAAGGAATCCAAATTGGAAAGGAAGAAGTAAAGCTGTAACTGTTTTCAGATGACAAAATACTATACATAGAAAATCCCAAGATGCTACCTGAAAACTACTAGAGCTAATCAATGAATTTGGTAAAGTAACAGGATACCAAATTGACACGCAGAAATCTTTTGCATTCCTATACACTAATGATGAAAAATCTGAAAAAAAAAATAAGGAGTCACTCCCATTTACCACTGCAACAAAAAGAATAATAGACCTAGGAATAAACCTACCTAAGCAGCCAAAAGACCTGAATGCAGAAAAGTATAAGACACTGATGAAAGAAATTAAAGGTGATACAAACAGATGGAGAGATATTCCATTTTCTTGGATTGGAAGAATCAACATTGTGAAAATGACTTTACTACCCAAAGCATCTATACATTCAATGCAATCCCTATCAAACTACCAATGGCATTTTTCACAGAAGTAGAACAAAAATTGTCACAATTTGTATGGAAACACAAAAGACCCCGAATAGCCAAAGCACTCTTGAGAAAGAAAAAAGGAGCTTGAGGAATCAGGCTACCACACTTCAGACTATACTATAAAGCTACAGTAATCAAGACATTATGGTACTGGCACAAAAACAGAAATATAGATCAAGAGATTACAATAGAAAGCCCACAGATAAACCCACACACATATGTTCACTGTATCTTTGAGAAAGGAGGCAAGAATATGCAGTGTAGAAAAGACAGCCTCTTCAATAAGTGGTGCTGGGAAAACTGGACAGCTACATGTAAAAGAATGAAATTAGAACACTTCCTAACACCATACACAAAAATAAACTCAAAATGGATTAAGACCTAAATGCAAGGCCAGACACTATAAAACTCTTACAGGAACACCTTGGGAGAACACTCTATGACATACATCACAGCAAGATCCTTTTTGACCCACCTCCTAGAGAAATGGAAATAAAAATAAAAATAAACAAATGGACCTAATGAAACTTAAAAGCTTTTGCACAACAAAGGAAACCATAAACAAGACAAAAAGACAACCCTCAGAATGGGAGAAAATATTTGCAAACGTAGCAAGTGATAAGGGATTAATCTCCAAAATATACTAGCTGTTCATGCAGCTCAATATCAAAAAAACAAACAACCCAATCCAAAAATGAGCAGAAGACCTAAATAGACATTTCTCCAAAGAAGATACACAGATTGCCAACAAACGCATGAAAGGATGCTCAACATCACTAATCATTAGAGAAATGCAAATCAAAACTACAATGAGGTATCACCTCACACCATTCAGAATGGCCATCATTAAAAAATCTAGAAACAATAAAGGCTGGAGTGGGTGTAGACAAAAGGGAACCCTCTTGCACTGTTGGTGGGAATGTAAATTGATACAGCCACTATGGAAAACAGTATGGAGGGTCCTTAAAAAACTAAAAATAGAACAACCATATGACCCAGCCATCCCACTACTTGACATATACCCTGAGAAAACCATAATTCAAAAAGAGTCATGTACCACAATGTTCATTGCAGCTCTATTTACAATAGCCAGGACATGGAAGCAATTTATGTGTCCATTGACAGTTGAATGGATAAAGAAGATGTGTCACATATATACAATGAAATATTACTCAGCCATAAAAGAAAGGAAATTGAGTTATTTGTAGTGAGGTGGATGGACTTGGAGTCTGTCATACAGAGTGAAGTAAATCAGAAAGAGAAAAACAAGTACCGTATGTTAACACATATATATGGAATCTTTAAAAAATTTTTTTTTCCTGAAGAACCTAGGGGTAAGACAGGAGTAAAGCTGCATACGTAGAAAATGGACTTGAGGACATGGGGAGGGGGAAGGTTAAGCTGGGACGAAGTGATAGAGTGGCATGGACATATATACACTACCAAATGTAAAATAGATAGCTAGTGGGAAGCAGCTGCATAGCACAGGGAGATCACCTTGTGCTTTGTGTCCACCTAGAGGAGTGGGATAGGGAGGGTGGGAGGGAGATGCAAGAGGGAGGTTTATGTATAGCTGATTCACTTTTTTATACAGCAGAAACTAACACACCATTGTAAATCAATTATACTGCAATAAAGATGTTTTTAAAAAAAGATTCTATGTGTTTCTGTAGTAACAGTTGTAATGCCTCCTCTTTCATTTCTGATTTTATTTGAGTCTTCTCTTTTTTTCTTAGTTTAGCTAAAGGTTTGTCAATTTTGATTTTATTTTTAAAAAAACAACAGCTCTTAGATTTGTTGATATTTTTCTATTGCTTTTTCTGGTCTCTATTTCATGTATTTCTGCTCAGATATTTGTTATTTTATTCCGTCTGCTAATTTAGGGGTTCGTTTGTTCTTTTGTTTCTAGTTCCTTGAGGTGTAAAGTTAGGTTTTTTAATCTGAGATCTATTTTCTAATTACATGCATTTATCACTGTATACTTCCCTCTCAAAACTGCTGTTTGAGACAAAAACTTACGGGTTTTGTATGCTGTGTTTCCACTTTCATTGATTTTGAGATTTTTAAATTTTTGGTTTTGATTTTTTTCCTTAATTCATTGGTTGTTCAGGAGAGTGTTAATTTCAACATATTTGTAGATTTTCCATCTTTCTTCTTGTTGTTGATTTCTAGTTTCAATCTATTGTAACTGGAAAAGATACTTGATATGATTTCAATTTTCTTTAATTTCGTAAGACTTGTTTCATGCCCTATTTTATGGTCAATCCTGGGGAATGTTCCAAGTGCACTTGAGAAAAAACTGTATTCTGCTTTTGTCAGATGGATTGTTCTCAAAATGTCTGTTGAATCCATTTGGTCCAATGTATGGTTCAAGACCATCATTTCCTTGTTGATTTTTTGTCTGGAAAGTGACGTATCCATTGTTGATAATGGGTATTAAAGTCCCCTACTCTTACATATCTTTGTTTTTTTCTCCCTTCACATCTGTTAGTGTTTACTTAGCATGTTTAGGTGCTCCTATGTTGGATGTATATATATTTACAACTGTTATATCTTCTTGATGGATTGACCCCTTTATATTATATGATGACCTTCTTTGTCTCTTTTTACAGTTTTTGGCTTAAAGCTTAATTTTTCTGATATACGTATTACTATCCCTGGTTTCTTTGGGTTTTCACTTGCATGGAATTTTTTTTTCACCCATTTCTTTGAGCCTATAAGTGAGTCTTTTGTAGGAATTTTATATTTGGGTTTTGTTTATTATTCCATCCAGCTGCTTTGTGCATTTTGATTGGTGAATTCAATCCATTTACATTGAGTTTCTATTGATATGGGAGGACTTACAAATGCCATTTTATTAATTGTTTTGTATTTTCATTGTTTCATATTTTCCCTCTGTTTCTGCCTGTCTTTGTAAATGGGTGATTTTCTGTGCTGGTATGATGTTTTTTCTTCCTTTATCTTCTATTCATCTCTTCTAGGTTTTTGCTTTGTGTTACCATGAGGCTTACAGAAGATATCTTACAGATTAAACAGTCCATTGTAAGCTGGTAGCAACTTAACTTCGACTGTCTATAAAAGCTTTACCCTTTTAGCTGCTGGTCAGCTCTGGTCTAGATGCTTACAGGTCTGCAGGGCCTGAGGCCAGGTTCTAACCTGTCAGTGACCTTCATACTGGACTGGCTGAGAGGCAAGGCAGAAGTTAATCAGGAGACAATCCAGCAGCTCCTGGAGGAGAATGACTAGCTGTATCATGATACTAGCTGTATCATGATCTGCTGTATCATGGAGTATCAGAACAAGGGTCTGGTGAATGAGTGTGTCCAGTACCAGTGTGTGTTACACAGAAACCTCATTTATTTGGCTATCATCACAGATACCAATCCAACCAGTGCTTCAAAAGCAATGGAATAATCTTCCAGTTGGCTGTTATGAGGAGTAATTGAATGTAATCTATTTCCTATGAAATGGGAACAAGATCTTTACCAACTCAACTGCTTAGAATGTGAATGGAATATCTGTGGCTCTCAGCGTAAATATTTATTTTAATAATTAAGTGGATTCCCTCAATTAAGTTGACTCCAGGTGCCCTCCTTCCTGAAATAAGTGTGTTTGGATAGCAAAGACATCACAGGCATCCTCAAGTCTACCTTTTTAGTTTCAACCTGAAGAGGAAACTGAGAAAGTATTGAGCAAGCCTCTTGACTGACACTCTGTCAAATGGACATGTAACTGTACTCCCTTCTACAAGTTTGTGGTTGTAGACCCCCAGACTGCTCTTTTCAGGTTGCTTTGGTTTGCCTTTCCACAAAATAAAAAAATCTTCACCCTTTTCACCCTTTTACTCTGTTCCCCCTTTTTTTTGATGTCTTATTTACCTCTTTTATATTGTGTATTCATTAACACATTATAGTAGCTATAGTAACTTTGAATACTCTTTTCTTTTGATGTTATACTACAGTTAAGTGGCCATTGTATTACAGATTTAGAGTTTTCTACATCTGACTGTATGTTTATCTTTACCTGTGTGTTATAAACTTTCTTATATTTTCATGTTGCATATTAGCATCGTTCGATTTCAGCTTGAATGACTCCTTTTAGCATGTTTTGCAGGCAGGTCTAGTGGTGATGAACTCCCTCGGCTTTTGTTTATCTAGAAAAGACTTTATTTCTCCTTCATATCTGAAGGATAATTTAGTGAAATAGTGTATTCTTGGCTGGTAATTTTTTTTCTTTTTTTCCGTACTTTGAATATGTTATTCCTCTTTCTCCAGGCCTGTAGGGTTTCTGTTGAGAAATCCACTGATAGCCTAATGGGGGCTCCTTTGTAGGTTACAAGATTTTTTTTTTAGTATTTTACATTTATCCTTGATTTTTGACAGTTTCATTATAACCTGTCTTGGAGAAGGTCTTTCTGCATTGAGATAATAGGGTGATCTACTGGCTTTGTAAATTAAGATGTCCAATTCTCTTCCCAGGTTTAGGAATTTAACAGGTATGATTTCTTTAAACACATTTCTGTTCACTTCTCCATCTTTTCTCCTTCTGAAATCCCAATTATTCTAATGTTTTTAATTTTGATGAAATTCCATAGATCATTTAGGCTTTTTTATCCTTTTTCATTCTTTTTTCTTTTTTTCTCTTCTAACTGGATTATTTCAAAACCCCTGCCCTCTATTTCACTTATTATTTCTACCCTTTCCTCCACTCTACTTCATATTCTCTTTATTGCATATTTTACTTTATTCATTGAGTTCTTCAACTCCAGAATCTCTGGTTCTTTTTTATGATTTCTATATCTTTGGGAAAATCTCATTTCAATCATGTATTTTTCCACAAGATTTCATTGTACTGTCTTTCTGAGTTTTCTCATAGCTCATTGAGTTTCTGCAAAACAGTTATTTTGAATTCTATCAGTAACATTACAAAGTTAGCATCTTTGAGTTTGGTTATTGGAGAGATATTATTTTCTCTTTGTGATGGCATGTTTCCTTAATTTTAAACATTCTTCATAGTTTTGTGCTGCTACTTTCACATCTGAAGGAGCTGACCCCCTCTTAAATCTTTGCTTGTTGCCTTCAGATGGGGTATTCTATTTGGTGGTGTCTTTATTATATGGGGTTGTACTGTATTATATAGGGTGTTGGTACACCTGTTCTACTATACTTTCTCTCTCTTTTGGCAAGATCCTTACGTTTTTATAACTTTTCTAGTTCTTACAAGTCACCAGGCAGGCTACTGTGACCTCTCTTATGTTTCAGAAGATAGCTTCTCCCTTGCCCACAGACCATGGTCTGTTTCCGGTTGCACCTTCTGTCTACAGGAGTTCTTTTGCTGCTGCACTCAGGAAAGTACGCTAAGAGCAAGCAGCTGAATAGGGGGAAGGGCAGGGTTAGCCATCTGAACCTTGCCCACAGGCCTGTGGAGTCAGTGGGGTGGTACCAGGCATGGTACTTCCAGAGGCTCATGGGTGGATGTCTCGCTGAGTACAGTCAGCAGGAAGCAAATCCCTTATCTGCCTCTTTCCAGATCTCCTCCCTCCCCCCAGTCATGGAGGTCCCACCTCAATACTCTTGGTGTTGCTGGAAGGAAGTGGTTTTCTCCAGCTGTGTCCTGCACACTGCAATAGCCAGACAATCACTGACTGCTCTCCTCTCCCTCTGCCGGAGAGGTCAGTGCTGCTAGAGAGCAGTCCAGTGCAGTTTCCCTGGGTAAGGGCAGCACTGGGAACGTTTCTCTTACTACTGCCACCCCTGTGACCAAACTCACATATTATTTCCTCCAGGGGTGTGCTGGAATCTCCCCTAAGGAAGGCTGGATTTCTGCAAATTCTCCATCATGTGTGGGTATCTGCTCAGGTCAGCACGCTCCAGTTTTTTTTTTTCCCAACCTGGATGAGAGGGCTCTGGACATGTTCACTCTCTCCCCTGGTTCCACACTTTGTACTGAGGTCTGTCTGCTTATTACTGGATGCATAGGTGAGTGAGACTCCTCCCAGGTCCCTTGGCATATATATGATTCTAGATCCCACAACACCCACAAGGACACTTTTGTTTGTGGGTGGATATCTATTTTGTTGTTAAAAAAAAGGGGGATAAAAAGGAAAAGTGTCATGATACATTGCCATGATGCTAATGTCATTCTCCAGAGTGGTCATTCTGACACATCCCTACCACATTATTACAAGCCTATGTGCACAGCTCATTTTGCATATGAGTAGAAACATACAAATGCAGAAACAAAGATCCCTGTACAATGTGAATTATTTCATCTTTATGTTTTCGAGCATGAAGGTGCTTAATCTATTCCTTTATTACCAAAACAGCAAAGAAGATACAAGACCACACTTTGTACCACTGAAATTTGTTTAAAGCCATGTAACATCATTAGAAAAGAGTGATTAATTATGTATGGTTAGTTTGGTCAGAGAATAGTATAGTTAGTCCATAAGTATAAAACATAAATGTTTTTCAGTATGAATGTATTTTATATTGTCTGTTACAGTAATCTTTAAAAAACTACAGGACTTTATGATATTAGAGTGAGTTCTACATTGTAAATTTTACAGTTCTTCTACTTGGTACTGCAATCATGATAAAAGCAAATAATTATCTTTTCTTTCTTATTATGTTAATGTCTTGGGAAATGAAGCATTTTAGCTTATTTAATATTTAAAAGATAAAATTGGAAACTATACTTTTATGGTTTTCACTTATTATTCCATAGTTTTATCTTAAACAAAAAACTCTATACATTTTGTAGTATTATATACCTGCAGTGTATATAGACATATACTAATGTATGTATAAGACCAAAAAAAAGGTATTCAATATATTTGTTTAATAGTCAATAGTTATAATGTTAAACTGTTAAAATTCACTGAAAATGAATAGAAGGATGAATTGACGATGAAGACTGATACATTACTCTCAATTTTTGTGGAATATTTGAAGCCATCAAAAATAGAGTCAAAGGACAAAGTGTAAAACTAATCTGTACTTGAAACGTTTTCTATAAGACTTGGTATTCTTTTACTGGGCTTTGCAGCATCAATCATGAATTATGGTACAGTAAGTTTTTAACACTACAGTATTTTGTTCCCAAAGTATCTTTTCTAAGACACTATACATTTTTTTTCAAAAGCATTAAATAAGCAGTCGGAGATATAAGGAGCCATAGATATAAGCTATAGAAATGTTCCTTTTTCCTTTCTTTTCAACATTTTGAATATCTTGAAGGATTTTCATTGCAGATTCCCACTGCTCTAACATAAAAATAAATACTTTTATTTCTAAGCTTACTAAGTATTTTTCTCTTTCATGGTTCATGGTTTTGTGAATAATGTATATATTAAATAAGATAATCAAGAGAGAGTACTATCATTACGACACCTTAAAGAAACAGAGCAATGACTTAGAATTTCTAACATGAAATCAAACATTTTTTAAGGCACATAATCACAAAACCTCTTTTGGTTGATTATCTTTCCATTAATTCCCTTCCAGTTAGAGTTTCTCAAATAAATCTCTTGACATATAAATCCAAAGTGTTCATCAGCACTACTATTATTCTATTTCTTTATACTTTTATATCCATTCAGGCATGGAATGTACTAATATAATCTTAGAAGGAAAAAATAGTTGAATAGGCAGTAAAGATGGTTTTAGTATATAATCCTAATTTTGTTCATCCCTCTACTTCCATCTCCTTCTCCTTTCAACACTTTATAATTCCGTTGTGGCTCAATACTACTATGAAAATGTTATTTATGAGTGTTGATTATTGCCTGTGGAAGTTATAAAGTAGTAAGTTATGTGTATTAATCAAAACATATGAGTATCTAAGTTATGTGTATGCCAATATATACAAACACATCTCCAAGTAATAAGATTTCCTTTATAATATACCTATAAGAACGACGGCAAAAGGTCATTTTTAATATCCTGAACTCAAGTTCAGAATTGTGCTGATGTCGCTTGGACTTGTCCTAAAGAACTAGGACAAGTTCTTTATCCTAAGTCTCTAAGTTCTTTA
Organism: Balaenoptera physalus; assembly: GCF_965194825.1. Taxonomy (NCBI): domain Eukaryota; kingdom Metazoa; phylum Chordata; class Mammalia; order Artiodactyla; family Balaenopteridae; genus Balaenoptera; species Balaenoptera physalus. The sequence goes on along the minus strand of NC_138896.1, from coordinate 47,006,348 downwards.
TCTTTTGAGATAAGAAACAGAGTTCTTGGTCCCTGATTAACCTTGGCATAAACCTTTTACAAAGGGAATGATTAAGAGGTTAATTTAATGTTTTTGTGATTCAAATCCTATTCAGATGAACTGCACACAACTACATATTGTATTGTTAGAATAGAAAGTCAAGTGATCTTGTCTAAAAATATGTTTTAAAGGCAGTTTCTCTCACCATTAACACAAGGAACTTCAGTGAGGTGGTCATAACTGCTCCTTCCCACTGGGCCTTTCCTCCCCAGTTCCTTCCCCATGAGCAGCAAAGTAAATGCTACCTGTGTCTCAGAATCCTTATGTTCAAAATTAACCTGGTTCTACACTGGACAGTTATGGAATAGTAGTGTAGGCTGTACTGCATTTCCCTCCTTTAACATTAGTTTTAATTGGAAAAAAATCTTACTCTGATGTGCTGCTTTCAGGACCCTCCTGATTCTGGACCTTTCTCAACTTAACAACTGGATCTACTACTTTCTTCAGATATGGGGCCCGTTCTGGCTGTAGGTAGGGGACAGAGCTCTCATGTGTCCACCGTTGTTGCTGACCTAGGCATCTCTGTCTCATATCCTGGTATGGAAGTTCATTTTTTAAATTATTCACCCTTAGGATTGAGACACCATCTTTTTCTTGCCAGTCCCTCACATTTGGACAGCACTCCTGCTTCTAAACACCTGTGACTATGGCCCTGCTTCCTGATGCAGATTGCTTTCATGGATATCTAAATATCATGAGCTCCTAGATTCTGTGTTGCCATAGCACACTCAACTGCCTGTTAGGACATCCTGGGTACATGTGCTGGATTTCCTTCATGTCAACCACTTGTCTGCAGGAGTGCATCTATTTAATAATTTAATAATTTCAGAGCATGTTTGCTCTGCCAGGACATTTCCTGGGAATGATAGGCATTTTTTTTATCCTTAAGGAGTCCAAATGCTACTTGGAGAACAAAATATGTTAAAAGCAGATGGTCCTAAAAGAATACAAGTGTTCCCGAATTAAGATGGGATAGACGAAAGGAGGAAATGGCAGTAGAGCTTGCTAGAGGAGGTGACCGCACTTATGTTGACCATTAATGATTATTATTTAAAACAATGTCCAGTGGAATTATATCTGCCTCCATGTTTCTCTACTCACACTGATAATTCAGAGACATTATATCTGATAAAGAAAGAACACCAATGAGCAGCTCTTTAGTCTTATTCAATTTGGCTGCATTTCAGCCAAAATTGATTTAAGGTGTCACTGCTCCCCCTCTTCTCTTGGTGATGATAACTGTGATGACAACAATGGTGATGATGATGAGTGTTCGTATATTCCAAGAAGTTTGCTAAATGGCTTTATAGCCTTGCATACCAGATCCCATTTGGTCCTTGTAGTGGGTAGGATTTTAAGATGGCCCCTGATTCCCGGCTGCTGGTATACACACAACTTCTCCCAATATTCAATCAAACACTAATCTCGGTACTGCCATGAAGGGATTTTGCAGCTGTAATTAAGGTTTCAAATCAGCTGACATTAAGATAGGGGTGTTATTCAGGTGGACCTGAATTAATCATATGAGTCCTTTTTAAATCTGATCACAGACACAGGAAGCCAGAGAGATCCAAAGCATGAAGAGGATTCACTGCTGGCTTTGAGGAGCCACGTGGTAAGGAAGTGGGTGGCCTCCAGGATCTGAGAGTGACTCCTGGATGACCATCAGCAAGGAATCAAGGGCTTCAGACTCTACTCAACTGAAAAACTAAATTCTTCCATGACCTCATGAACTTGAAAGAGGACTCTGAGCTCCAAATGAGATCAGAGCCTGGCTGATACCATGGTTTTAGACTTGTGAGACTCTGAACAAAAAACATAGTTGAGTCCATCCAGGTTTCTGACCTACAGAACTGTGAGATAAGAAATGGGTATTGTTTGTTTGTTTTTATTTTTTATTAGGGTATAGCTGTTTTACAATTTTGTGATAGTTTCTATGTACAGAAAAGTAAAGTAGAGTTCCCTGTGCTCTACAACAGGTTCTCATTAGTTATCTATTTTATGCATATTAGTGTATGTATGTCAATCCCAATCTCCCAATTCATTCCACCCCCTCTTTCCCACCTTGGTGTCCATACATTTGTTCTCTACATCTGTGTCTCTATTTCTGCCTTGCAAACAGGTTCACCTGTACCATTTTTCTAGATTCCACATATATTCATTAATATGATATTTGTTTTTCTCTTTCTGACTTATTTCATTCTGTATGACAATCTCTAGGTCCACATGTACAATCCATGTCTCTACAAATGACCCAATTTCATTCCTTTTTATGGCTGAGTAATATTCCATTGTATATATGAACCACATCTTCTTTATTCATTCATCTGTCGATGCACATTGTGGTTGCTTCCATGACCTGGCTATTGTAAATAGTGCTGCAAAGACACATGCACCACAATGTCCACTGGATATTGCTTTGAGCTACTAAGTTTGTCATGCAAAAATAGAAAACAGATACAATTGTCCTGACCAATAAATTAGTAGCATCGTCTTACTCATTTTAAGATGAGAAAAGTGAAATTTTAGGACTTTACCTGCTTTGCTCATATTTACCATGTATCAGAATGGCTGATAATGCAAAACACAGAACTACAATATTGTGACGATAATACTTTCAAATTACACTAGTTTTATTTTGATGTTATGACTAAGAATTTTTGCCTGCTAAATATATGCACAAGAAATTACAATCTCTTCACCCTAAGCCTAGTTCCAAACATGGACAAAGAAGTCTGAAATGACTTTTATGTCCTTAAATGCAGAAGCAGTATTTAGAAAATGCTCCGAATTTTATTTAAGGTGAGGAAATGTCCTTTCTTCAGTATTTCATCTATAATTTTACACATTATTTCAGGTACAGTTTGTAGCCACAGGATTCAGGAAGATCTTTCTCCTTAACTAAGGCCTGGATGAGTCATGGAAGAGAAGCCTAAAGAGAGCTATGTTCATGCCTTCACCCTCCCCCATCTTAGAATGGCAGAAGAATGAGGAACAGATGGCAGGATGAATTACGTGTGTGTGTGTGTGTGTGTGTGTGTGTGTGTGTGTATGAGAAAGCGAGAGACAGAGAGAGAGAGAAACGGCAGAGACAGAAAGTTATGGCTCTCCACATCATGATAAAGAGGTCATGTAAAGATTTAAGGCATTATCTCAAAAACATATAAGGGTAAAAAGGGAAATTAGAGAGGTTTCTTGGTTTGAGCTCTTTTGACTACAACACTGATTATTTAAATCCTGACTTTGTTTTCACAAACTTAAAATATATTTTTTGAATTATGGACTGAATCATGCTTCTCTGCTTCCACCTCCTCCTCCTCCTTCTCCTCATTCTTTAGTTGTTCTATACAATGGGAACTGAAAACAAAACAATTTGTCAATTGTTTGCAGACACAAAGACAAAATTCTTTTACAGGTAGTCCTGTTGCCTATGGAAACGATATTTATTAAGAAGCATAAGAATCAAGGTTGGGGAGACCTTCAAGATGGCAGAGGAGTAAGATGTGGAGATCACCTTCCTCCATACAAATACATCAGAAATATATCTACATGTGGAACAACTCTTACAGAACACCTACTGAACGCTGGCAGAAGACCTCAGACTTCCCAAAAGGCAAGAAACTTCCCACGTACCTGGGTAGGACAAAAGAAAAACAGAAACAAAAGAATAAGGATGGGACCTGCACCTCTGGGAGGGAGCTATGAAGGAGGAAAAGTTTCCACACACTAGGAAGCCCCTTCACTGGAGGAGACAGGGGATTGCGTGTGGGGGGGGAAGCTTCAGAGCCATGGAGGAGAGTGCAGCAACAGGGGTGCAGAGGGCAAAGTGGGAAGATTCCTGCACAGAGGATCAGTGCTGACCAGCACTCACCAGCCTGAGATGCTTGTCTGCTCACCTGCTGGGGCGGGTGGGGGTTAGGAGCTGAGGGTCCAGCTTCTTCAGAGGTCCGATCCCAGGGAGAAGACTGGGGTTGGCTGTGTGAACACAGCCTGAAGGGGGCTAGTGTGCCAAGCTAGCTGGGAAGGAGTCTGGGAAAAAGTCTGGAACTGCCTAAGAGGCAAGAGACCATTGTTTCAGGGTGCACGAGGAGAGGGGATTCAGAACACTGCCTAAACGAGCTCCAGAGACTGGTGTGGGCAGCTATAAGCGTGGACACCAGAGACGGGCATGAGATGCTAAGGCTGCTGCTGCTGCTATGGCTGCTGTACCAAGGACCCTATGTGCAAGCACAGGTCACTATCCACACCTCCCCTCCCAGGAGGCTGTGCAGCCCATCACTGCCAGGGTACTGTGATCCAGGGACAACTTCCCCAGGAGAACACACGGCACTCCTCAGGCTGTTGCAACATCATGCTGGCTTCTGCCACCACAAGCTCGCCCCGCATTCCAATTATAACTGCCATAGCCCCCTCCCCCTGGCCTGAGTGAGCCAGAGCCCCTTAATCAGCTGCTACTTTAACCCCATCCCCTATGGGTGGGAAACCCCCAGGTGATCTACACACACAGGTGGGGCCAAATCCAAAACTGAACCCCAGGAGCTGTGTGAACAAAGAAGAGAAAGGGAAATTTCTCCCAGCAGCCTCAGGAGCAGCAGATTAAATCTCCACAATCAACTTGATGTACCCTGCATCTGTGGAATACAAGAATAGACAATGAATCATCCCAAAATTGAGGTGCTGGACTTTGGGAGCAACTGTAGACTTGGGATTTACTTTCTGCATTTAATTTGTTTCTAGTTTTATGTTTATCTTAGTTTAGTATTTAGAGCTTATTATCATTGGTAGATTTGTTTATTGATTTGGTTGCTCTCTTCCTTTTTTTTAAAAAAATATATCTTTTTCCTTTTTATCTTTTGGTGAGTGTGTAAATGTATGTTTCTTTTTGTGATTTTGTCTGTATAGACTTGCTTTTACCATTTGAACTAGTGTTCTGTCTGTCCATTTTTTTTTTTTTTTGGATAGTTTTTAGCGCTTGTTATCATTAGTGGATTTGATTTTTGGTTTGGTTGCTCTCTTCTTTCTTTCTTTTTTTTAATTTTTAATTTTTAATAATATTTTATAAATTTTTTATTTTAATAACTTTATTTTATTTTATTTCTTCTTTCTTTCCTTCTTTTTTTTTCTCCCTTTTCTTCAGAGCTGTGTGGCTGACAGGGTCTTGCTGCTCTGGGCGGGTGTCAGGCCTGAGCCTCTGAGGTGGGAAAGCCAAGTTCAGTACATTGGTCCACCAGAGACCTCCTGGCCCCACATAATGTCAAACAGTGAAAACTCTCCCAGAGATCTCCATCTCAATGCTAAGACCCAGCACTAATCAATGAACAGCAAGCTACAGTGCTGGACACCCTATGCCAAACAACTAGCAAGACAGGAACACAACCCCACCCATTAACAGATAGGCTGCCTAAAATCATATTAACTTCACAGACACCCCAAAATACACCACCGATGTGGTCCTGCCCACCAGAAAGACAAGATCCAGCCTCAACCACCAGAACACAGGCACCAGTCCCCTCCCTTTTCTTCAGATCTGTGTGGTTGACAGTGTCATGGTGCTCCAGCCAGGTGTCAGACATGAGCCTCTGAGGTGGGAAAGCCGAGTTCAGGACATTGCTCCAACAGAGACCACCCGGCCCCAGGTAATATCAAACGGTGAAAGCTCTCCCAGAGATCTCCATCTCAACGCTAAGACCCAGCAGCACTCAATGACCAGCAAGCTACAGTGCTGGACACACTATGCCAAACAACTAGCAAGACAGGAACACAACCCCACCTATTAGCAGAGAGGCTGCCTAAAATCATAATAAGTTCACAGACATCCCAAAACACACAACTGGCTGCGGTCCTGCTCACGAAAAGAAAAGATCCAGCCTCAACCACCAGAACACAGGCACCAGTCCCCTCCACCAGGAAGCCTACACAACACACTGAAACAACCTTACCCACTGTGGGCAGACACCAAAAACAATGGAAATTACGAACTTCCAGCCTGCAAAAAGGAGACCACATACACAGTAAGTTAAACAAAATGAGAAGACAAAGAAACATGCAGCAGATGAAGGAGCAAGGTAAAAACCCACCAGACCAAACAAGTGAAGAGTAAATAGGCAGTCTACCTGAAAAAGAATTCAGAGTAATGATAGTAAACAAGATTTAAAATCTTGGAAATAGAATGGAGAGAATACAAGAAACATTTAACAAGGACCAAGAAGAACTAAAGAGCAAAAAACAAACAATGATGAACAACACAATAAATGAAATTTAAAACTCTCTAGAAGGAATCAATAGCAGAATAACTGAGGCAGAAGAACGGATAAGTGACCTGGAAGATAAAATAGTGGAAATAACTACCGCAGAGCAGAAAAAAGAAAAAAGAATTAAAATAATTAAGGACAGTCTCAGAGACTTCTGGGACAACATTAAACACACCAACATTCGAATTATAGGGGTCCCCGAATAAGAAGAGAAAAAGAAAGTGTCTGAGAGAATATTTGAAGAGATTATAGTTGAAAACTTCCTTAATATGGGAAAGGAAATAGTCAATCAAGTCCAGGAAGCACAGAGAGTCCTATACAGGATAAATCCAAGGAGAAACACACCAAGACACATATTAATCAAATTATCAAAAATTAAATACAAAGAAAAATAGTAAAAGCAGCAAGGAAAAAGCAACAAATAACAAACAATGGAATCCCAATAAGCTTAACAGCTGATCTTTCAGCAGAAACTCTGCAAGCCAGAAGGGAGTGGCAGGACATATTTAAAGTGGATGAAAGAGAAAAACCTACAACCAAGATTACTCTTCCCAGCAAGAATCTCATTCAGATTTGATGGAGAAATTAAAACCTTTACAGAGAAGCAAAAGCTAAGAGAATTCAGCACCACCAAACCAGCTTTACAGCAAATCCTAAAGTAACTTCTGTAGGCAGGAAACACAAGAGAAGGAAAAGACCTACAATAACAAACCCAGAACAACTAGCAAAATGGTAATAGGAACACACATATCGATAACTGCCTTAAATGTAAATGGATTAAATGCTCCAACCAAAAGACATAGACTGGCTGAATGGATACGAAAACAAGACCTGTATCTATGCCGTCTACAAGAGACCCACTTCAGACCTAGGGACACATACAGAAAGAAAGTGAGGGGATGGAAAAAGTTATTCTATGCAAATGGAAATCAAAAGAAAGCTGGAGTAGCAATTCTCATATCAGGCAAAATAGACTTTAAAAAAAAGGACTATTACAAGAGACAAAGAAGGATACAACATAGTGATCAAGGGATGAATCCAAGAAGAAGATATAACAATTGTAAATATTTATGCATGCAACATAGGAGCACCTCAATACATAAGGCAAATGCTAACAGCCAAAAAAGGGAAAGTCGACAGTAACACAATCATAGTAGTGTAATTAAACACCCATTTACACCAATGGACAGATCATTCAAACAGAAAAGAAAAAAGGAAACACAAGGTTTAAATGACACATTAGAACAGATAGACTTAATTGATATTTATAGGACATTCCATCCAAAAACAGCAGAATACACTTTCTTCTCAAGTGCTCATGGAACATTCTCCAGGATAGATCATATCTAGGGTCACAAATCAAGCCTTGGTAAATTTAAGAAAATTGAAATTGTATTGAGTATCTTTTTCTGACCACAATGTTGTGGGACTAGATATCAAATACAGGATAAAATCTGTAAAAAATACAAACACATGGAGGCTAAACAATACACTACTAAACAACCAAGAGATCACTGAAGAAATCACCGAGGAAATAAAAAAATCCATAGAAACAAATGACAATGAAAACACGACGACTCAAAACCTATGGGATGCAGCAAAAGCAGTTCTAAGAGGGAAGTTTATAGCAATACAATCCTACCTCAAGAAACAAGAAACATCTCAAGTAAACAACCTAGCCTTACACCTAAAGTAATTACAGAAAGAAGAACAAAAAAACCCAAAGTTAGCAGAAAGAAAGAAATCATAAAGTTCAGATCAAAATAAATGATAAAAAATGAAGGAAACAATAGCAAAGATCAATAAAACGAAAAGCTGGTCCTTTGAGAAGATACCATATTGATAAACCATTAGCCAGACACATCAAGAAAAAAAGGGAACAGACTCAAATCACCAGAAATAGAAATGAAAACGGAGAAGTAACAACTTACACTACAAAAATACAAAGGATCATGAGAGATGACTACAAGCCACTATATGCCAATAAAATGGACAACGTGGAAGAAATGGACAAATTCTTAGAAAAGCACAACCTTCCTAGACTGAAACAGGAAGAAATAGAAAATATAAACAGACCAATCACAAGCACTGAAATTGAAACTGTGGTTTAAAATCTCCCAACAAACAAAAGCCCAGGGCCAGATGGCTTCACAGCCGAATTCTATCAAACATTTAGAGAAGAGCTAACACCTATTCTTCTCAAACTCTTCCAAAGTATAGCAGACGAAGGAAAATTCCCTCACTCAATCTATGAGGCCACCATCACCCTGATACCAAAACCAGACAAAGATGTCACAGAGATAACAAGATGCCAATATCATTGATGAGCAAAGATGCAAAAATCCTCAACAAAATACTAGCAAACAGAATCCAACAGCACATTAAAAGGATCAGACACCATGATCAAGTGGGGTTTTTCCCAGGAATGCAAGTTTTCTTCAATATACACAAATCACTCAATGTGATAGACCATATAAACAAACTGAAGGATAAGAACTGTATGATCGAGACCTGGGGAAGATGGCGGAAGAGTAAGACGCGGAGATCACCTTCCTTCCCACAGATACAGTAGAAATACATCTACACGTGGAACTGCTCCTACAGAACACCCACTGAACGCTGGCAGAAAACGTCCGACCTCCAAAAAGGCAAGAAACTCCCCCCGTACTTGGGTAGGGCAAAAGAAAAAAGAAATAACAGAGACAAAAGAATAGGGACGGCACCTGCACTAGTGGAAGGGAGCCGTGAAGGAGGAAAGATTTCCACGCACTAGGAAGCCCCTTCGCGGGCGGAGACTGCGGGTGGCAGAGGGGGGAAGCTTCGGAGCCACGGAGGAGAGCGCAGCCACAGGGGTGCGGAGGGCAAAGCGGAGAGGTTCCCGCACGGAGGCTCGGCGCCGAGCAGCACTCTCCAGCCCGAGAGGCTTGTCTGCTCACCCGCCGGGGCGGGCGGGGCTGGGAGCTGAGGCTCGGGCTTCGGTCGGATCGCAGGGAGAGGACTGGGGTTGGCGGCGTGAACACAGCCTGAAGGCGTTAGTGCACCACAGCTAGCCGAGAGGGAGTCCGGGAAAAAGTCTGCAGCTGCCGAAGAGGCAAGAGACTTTTTGTTCCCTCTTTGTTTCCTGGTGCGCGAGGAGAGGGGATTCAGAGCGCTGCCTAAACGAACTCCAGAGACGGGCGCGAGCCGCAGCTACCAGCGCGGATCCCACAGCAACAGGGGCGCAGAGGGAAAAACGGACAGATTCCCGCACAGAGGCTCGGCGCCGAGCAGCACTCTCCAGCCCGAGAGGCTTGTCTGCTCCCCCGCCAGGGCGGGCGGGGCTGGGAGCTGAGGCTCGGCTTCGGTCGGATCGCAGGGAGAGGACTGAGGCTGGCAGCGTGAACACAGCCTGAAGGGATTAGCGCACAACAGCTGGCTGGGAGGGAGACCGGGAAAAAGTCTGCAGCTGCCGAAGAGGCAAGGGACTTTTTCTTGCCTCTTTGTTTCACGGCGCGCAAGGAGAGGGAATTCAGAGCGCCGCCTAAACGAACTCCAGAGAAGGGCGCGAGCCGCGGCGATCACCGCAGACCCCACAGCAACAGGGGCGCAGAGGAAAAAAACGGAGAGACTCCCGCACAGAGGCTCGGCGCGGAGCAGCACTCACCAGCCCGAGAGGCTTGTCTGCTCGGCAGGCGGGGCTGGGAGCTGAGGCTCGGGTTTCGGTTTCGGTTGGATCGCAGGGAGAGGACTGGGGCTGGCGGCATGAACACAGCCTGAAGTGGTTAGCGCACCACAGCTGGCTGGTAGGGAGTCCGGGAAAAAGTCTGCAGCTGCCGAAGAGGCAAGAGACTTTTTCTTGCCTCTTTGTTTCGTGGCGCGCAAGGAGAGGGGATTCAGAGTGCCGCCTAAACGAACTCCAGAGAAAGGCGTGAGCCGCGGTGATGAGCACGGACCCCAGAGACGGGCGTGAGACGCTGGGGCTGCTGCTGCCGCCTCCAAAAAGCCTGTGTGTGAGCACAAGTCACTCCACATCGCCCCTCCCGGGAGCCTGTGCAGCCCGCCACTGCCAGGGTCCCGTGATCCGGGGACAAGTTCCCCGGGAGAACGCACTGCCCACCTCAGGCTGGTGCAACGTCACGCCGGCCTCGGCCGCCGCAGGCTCACCCCGCCTCCTCTGTACACCTCCCTCCCCGCGGCCTGAGTGAGCCAGAGCCCCCGAAGCAGCTGCTCCTTTAACCCCGTCCTGTCTGGGGGGGGAATAGACGCCCTCAGGCGACCTACACGCAGAGGCGGGTCCAAATCCAAAGCTGAACCCCAGGAACTGTGCGAACAGGGAAGATAAGGGGAAATCTCTCCCAGCAGCCTTAGAAGCAGCGGATTAAAACTCCACAAACAACTTGATGTGCCTGCATCTGGTGAATACCTGAATAGACAACGAATCATCCCAAATTCAGGAGGTGGACTTTGGGAGCAGGATATATTAATTTTTCCCCTTTTCCTTTATTTGTGAGTGTATATGTATATGCTTCTGGGTGCGATTTTGTCTGTATAGCTTTGCTTTACAATAGCTTTATTTTACTTCACTATATTATAGCCTCTTTCTTTCTTTCTTTCTTTCTTTCTATTTTTTCTCCCTTTTACTCCGAGCCGTGTGGACGAAAGGCTCTTGGTGCTCCAGCCAGGCATCAGGGCCGTGCCTCTGAGGTGGGAGAGCCAACTTCAGGACACTGGTCCACAAGAGACCTCCCAGCTTCACGTAATACCAAACGGCAAAAATCTCTCAGAGATCTCCATCTCAACATCAAGACCCAGCTTCACTCAACGACCAGCAAGCTACAGTGCTGGACACCCTATGCCAAACAACTAGCAAGACAGGAACACAGCCCCATCCATTAGCAGAGAGGCTGCCTAAAATCATAATAAGGCCACAGACACCCCAAAATACACCACCAGACGTGGACGTTCCCACCAGAAAGACAAGATCCAACCTCATCCACCAGAGCTCAGGCACTAGTTCCCTCCACCAGGAAGCCTACACAACCCACTGAACCAACCTTAGCCACTGGGGACAGATACCAAAAACAACAGGAACTACGAACCTGCAGCCTGTGAAAAGGAGACCCCAAACACAGTAAGATAAGCAAAATGAGACGACAGAAAAACACACAGCAGATGAAGGAGCAGGGTCAGAACATACCAGACTTAACAAATGAAGAGGAAATAGGTAGTCTACCTGAAAAAGAATTCAGAATAATGATAGTAAGGATGATCCAAAATCTTGGAAATAGAATAGACAAAATGCAAGAAACATTTAACAAGGACGTAGAAGAACTAAAGAGGAACCAAGCAATGATGAAAACCACAATAAATGAAATTAAAAATACTCTAGATGGGATCAATAGCAGAATAACTGAGGCAGAAGAAAGGATAAGTGACCTGGAAGATAAAATGGTGGAAATAACTACTGCAGAGCAGGATAAAGAAAAAAGAATGAAAAGAACGGAGGACAGTCTCAGAGACCTCTGGGACAACATTAAACGTGCCAACATTCGAATTATAGGGGTCCCAGAAGAAGAAGAGAAAAAGAAAGGGACTGAGAAGATATTTGAAGAGATTATAGTTGAAAACTTCCCTAATATGGGAAAGGAAATAGTTAATCAAGTCCTGGAAGCACAGAGAGTCCCATACAGGATAAACCCAAGGAGAAACACACCAAGACACATATTAATCAAACTGTCAAAAATTAAATATAAGGAAAACATATTAAAGGCAGCAAGGGAAAAAAAACAAATAACACACAAGGGAATCCCCATAAGGTTAACATCTGATCTTTCAGCAGAAACTCTGCAAGCCAGAAGGGAGTGGCAGGATATACTTAAAGTGATGAAGGAGAAAAACCTGCAACCAAGATTACACTACTCAGCAAGGATCTCATTCAGATTCGATGGAGAAATTAAAACCTTTACAGACAAGCAAAAGCTGAGAGAGTTCAGCACCACCAAACCAGCTTTACAACAAATGCTAAAGGAACTTCTCTAGGCAAGAAACACAAGAGAAAGAAAACACCTACAATAACAAACCCAAAACATTTAAGAAAATGGGAATAGGAACATACATATCGATAATTACCTTGAATGTAAATGGATTAAATGCTCCCACCAAAAGACACAGGCTGGCTGAATGGATACAAAAACAAGACCCATCTATATGCTGTCTACAAGAGACCCACTTCAGACCTAGAGACACATATAGACTGGAAGTGAGGGGATGGAAAAAGATATTCCATGCAAATGGAAATCAAAAGAAAGCTGGAGTAGCAATTCTCATATCAGACAAAATAGACTTTAAAATAAAGACTATTACAAGAGACAAAGAAGGACACTATATAATGATCAAGGGATCGATCCAAGAGGAAGGTATAACAATTGTAAATATTTATGCACCCAACATAGGAGCACCTCAATACATAAGGCAAATACTAACAGCCATAAAAGGGGAAATCGACAGCAACACAATCATAGTAGGGGACTTTAACACCCCACTCTCACCAATGGACAGATCATCCAAAATGAAAATAAATAAGGAAACACAAGCTTTAAATGATACATTAAACAAGATGGACTTAATTGATATTTATAGGACATTCCATCCAAAAACAACAGAATACACATTTTTCTCAAGTGCTGATGGAACATTCTCCAGTATAGATCATATCTTGGGTCACAAATCAAGCCTTGGTAAATTTAAGAAAATTGAAATCGTATCAAGTATCTTTTCCGACCACAACGCTATGAGACTAGATATCAATTACAGGAAAAGACCTGTAAAAAATACAAACACATGGAGGCTACACAATACATTACTTAATAACGAAGTGATCACTGAAGAAATCAAAGGGGAAATCAAAAAATACCTAGAAACAAATGACAATGAAGATACGACGACCCAAAACCTATGGGACGCAGCAAAAGCAGTGCTAAGAGGGAAGTTTATAGCAATACAAGCCTACCTCAAGAAACAGGAAACATCTCGAATAAACAACCTAACCTTGCACCTAAAGCAATTAGAGAAAGAAGAACAAAAATCCCCAAAGCCAGCAGAAGGAAAGAAATTATAAAGATCAGGTCAGAAATAAATGAAAAAGAAATGAAGGAAACAATAGCAAAAATCAATGAAACTAAAAGCTGGTTCTTTGAGAAGATAAACAAAATTGATAAACCATTAGCCAGACTCATCAAGAGAAAAAGGGAGAAGACTCAGATCAATAGAATTAGAAATGAAAAAGGAGAAGTAACCACTGACACTGCAGAAATACAAAAGATCATGAGAGATTACTACAAGCAACTCTATGCCAATAAAATGGACAACCTGGAAGAAATGGACAGATTCTTAGAAATGCACAAACTGCCGAGACTGAACCAGGAAGAAATAGAAAATATGAACAGACCAATCACAAGCACTGAAATTGAAACTGTGATTAAAAACCTTCCAACAAACAAAAGCCCAGGACCAGATGGCTTCACAGGTGAATTCTATCAAACATTTAGAGAAGAGCTAACACCTATCCTTCTCAAACTCTTCCAAAATATTGCAGAGGGAGGAACACTCCCAAACTCATTCTACGAGGCCACTATCACCCTGATACCAAAACCAGACAAAGATGTCACAAAGAAAGAAAACTACAGGCCAATATCACTGATGAACATAGATGCAAAAATCCTCAACAAAATACTAGCAAACAGAATCCAACAGCACATTAAAAGGATCATACACCATGATCAAGTGGGGTTTATCCCAGGAATGCAAGGATTCTTCAATATACGCAAATCAATCAATGTGATACATCATATTAACAAACTGAAGGAGAAAAACCATATGATCATCTCAATAGATGCAGAGAAAGCTTTCGACAAAATTCAACACCCATTTATGATAAAAGCCCTGCAGAAAGTAGGCATAGAGGGAACTTTCCTCAACATAATAAAGGCCATATATGACAAACCCACAGCCAACATTGTCCTCAATGGTGAAAAACTGAAACCATTTCCACTAAGATCAGGAACAAGACAAGGTTGCCCACTCTCACCACTATTATTCAACATAGTTTTGGAAGTGTTAGCCACAGCAATCAGAGAAGACAAAGAAATAAAAGGAATCCAAATCTGAAAAGAAGAAGTAAAGCTGTCACTATTTGCAGATGACATGATACTATACATAGAGAATCCTAAAGATGCTACCAGAAAACTCCTAGAGCTAATCAATGAATTTGGTAAAGTAGCAGGATACAAATTTAATGCACAGAAATCTCTTGCATTTCTATACACTAATGACGAAAAATCTGAAAGTGAAATTAAGAAAACACTCCCATTTACCATTGCAACAAAAAGAATAAAATATCTAGGAATAAACCTACCTAAGGAGACAAAAGACCTGTATGCAGAAAATTATAAGACACTGATGAAAGAAATTAAAGATGATACAAATAGATGGAGAGATATACCATGTTCCTGGATTGGAAGAATCAACATTGTGAAAATGACTTTACTACCCAAAGCAATCTACAGATTCAATGCAATCCCTATCAAACTACCACTGGCATTTTTCACAGAACTAGAACAAAAAATTTCACAATTTGTATGGAAACACAAAAGACCCCGAATAGCCAAAGCAATCTTGAGAACGAAAAATGGAGCTGGGGGAATCAGGCTCCCTGACTTCAGACTATATTACAAAGCTTCAGTAATCAAGACAGTTTGGTACTGGCACAAAAACAGAAATATAGATCAATGGAACAGGATAGAAAGCCCAGAGATAAACCCACACACATATGGGCACCTTATTTTTGATAAAGGAGGCAAGCATATACAGTGGAGAAAAGACAGCCTCTTCAATAAGTGGTGCTGGGAAAATTGGACAGGTACATGTAAAAGTATGAAAATAGAACACTCCCTGACACCATGCACAAAAATAAACTCAAAATGGATTAAAGACCTAAGTGTAAGGGCAGACACTATCAAACTCTTAGAGGAAAACATAGGCAGAACACTCTATGACATACATCACAGCAAGATTCTTTTTGACCCAGCTCCCAGAGAAATGGAAATAAGAACACAAATAAACAAATGGGACCTAATGAAACTTAAAAGCTTTTGCACAGCAAAGGAAACCATAAACAAGACCAAAAGACAACCATCAGAATGGGAGAAAATATTTGCAAATGAAGCAACTGACAAAGGATTAATCTCCAAGATTTACAAGCAGCTCATGCAGCTCAATAACAAAAAAACGAACAACCCAATCCAAAAATGGGCCGAAGACCTAAATAGACATTTCTCCAAAGAAGATATACAGATGGCCTACAGATACCTGAAAGAATGCTCAACATCATTAATCATTAGAGAAATGCAAATCAAAACTACAATGAGATATCATCTCACACCGGTCAGAATGGCCATCATCAAAACATCTAGAAACAATAAATGCTGGAGAGGGTGTGGAGGAAAGGGAACACTCTTGCACTGTTGGTGGGAATGTAAATTGATACAGCCACTATGGAGAACAGTATGGAGGTTCCTTAAAAAACTACAAATAGAACTACCATACGACCCAGCAATCCCACTACTGGGCATATACCCTGAGAAAACCATAGGTCAAAAAGAGTCATGTACCAAAATGTTCATTGCAGCTCTGTTTACAATAGCCAGGACATGGAAGCAATCTAAATGTCCATCGACAGATGAATGGATAAAGAAGATGTGACACATATATACCATGGAATATTACTCAGCCATAAAAAGAAATGAAATGGAGGTATTTGTAATGAGGTGGATGGAGTTAGAGTCTGTCATACAGAGTGAAGTAAGTCAGAAAGAGAAAAACAAATACAGTATGCTAACACATATATACGGAATCTAAGGGGAAAAAAAAAAAAAAAAAAAAGGCCATGAAGAACCTAGTGGCAAGACGGGAATAAAGACACAGACCTACTAGAGAATGGACTTGAGGATATGGGGAGGGGGTGGGGTGAGATGTGACAGGGTAAGAGAGTGTCATGGACATATATACACTACCAAATGTAAAACAGATAACTAGTGGGAAGCAGCCGCATAGCACAGGGAGATCAGCTCGGTGCTTTGTGACCACCTAGAGGGATGGGATGGGGAGGGTGGGAGGGAGGGAGATGCAAGAGGGAAGAGAAATGGGAACATATTGTATATGTATAACTGATTCACTTTGTTATAAAGCAGAAGCTAACACACCATTGTAAGGCAATTATACTTCAATAAAGATGTTAAAAAAAAAAAAAAAACTGTATGATCATCTTAAGATACGCAGAAAAAGCTTTTGACTAAATTCAACACAAATTTATGATAAAAACATTCCAGAAAGTAGGCATAGAGGAAACCTACCTCAACATAGTAAAAGTCACATATGACAAACCCACCACCAACATCGTTCTGAAAGGTGAAAAAATGAAACCATTTCCACTAAGATCAGGAACAAGACAAGGTGGCCTACTCTCACCACTATTATGCAACATAGTTTTGGAAGTTTTAGCTATGGCACTCAGATAAGAAAAAGAAATGAAAGGAATACAAATCAGAAAAGAAGAATTAAAACTGTCACTGTTTGCATATGACATGATACTATATATAGCGAGCCCTAAACATGCTAGCAGAAAACTTCTACAGCTAATCAATGAATTTGGTAAAGTAGCAGGATACATAATTAATGCACAGAAATCTCTTGCATTCCTATACACTAAAAATGAAAAATCTGAAAGAGAAATTAACAAAACACTCCCATTTACCACTGCATCAAAAAGGATAAAATACCTAGGAATAAACCTCCTAAGGAGACAGAAAATCTGTATGCAGAAAACTATAAGACACTGATGAAAGAAATTAAAGATGATACAAACAGATGGAGAGATATTCCATGTCCTTGGATTGGAAGAATCAACATTGTGAAAATGACTTTACTACCCAAAGCATCTATACATTCAATGCAATCCCTATCAAACTACCAAAGGCGTTTATCACAGAAGTAGAACAAAAAATTTCACAGTTTGTATGGAAACACAAAAGACCCCGAATAGCCAAGGCAATATTGAGAAAGAAAACCGGAGCTGGAGGAATCAGACTCCCTGATGTCGGACTATACTACAAAGCTACAGTAATGTAGATAGTATGGTACTCACACAAAAACAGAAATATAGATCAATGGAACAGGATAGAAAGCCCAGAGATATACCCATGCACATATGGTCACCGTATCTTTGATAAAGGAGGCAAGAATATACAGTGTAGAAAAGACAGCCTCTTCAATAAGTGGCGCTGGGAAAACTGGACAGCTACATGTAAAAGAATGAAATTAGAGTGCTCCTTAACACCATAAACAAAAATAAAGTGAAAATGGATTAAGGAACTAAATGTAAGGCCAGACACTATAAAATTCTTAGAGGAAACTATAGGGAAAGCACTCTTTGACATAAATCACAGCAAGATCCTTTTTGACCCACCTCATAGAGAAATGGAAATAAAAACAAAATAAACAAATGGGACATAACCTAATGAAACTTAAAAGTTTTTGCAGAGCAAAGGAAACCATAAACAAGATGAAAAGACAACCCTCAGAATAGGAGAAAATATTTGCAAATGAAGCAACTGACAAAGGATTAATCTCCAAAATATACAAACAGCTCGTGCAGGTCAGTATCAAAAAAACAAACAACAGAATCCAAAAATGGACAGAAGACCTAAATAAACATTTCTCCAAAGAAGATATACAGATTGGCAACAAACACATGAAAGAATGTTCAACATCACTAATCATTAAAGAAATGCAAATCAAATCTACATTGAGGTATCCCCTCACACCGGTCAGAATGGCCATCATCAAAAAATCTACAAAAAATAAATGCTGGAGTGGTTGTGGAGAAAAGGGAACCCTCTTGCACTGTTGGTGGGAATGTATATTGACACAGTCACTATGGAAACAGTATGGAGTTTCTTAAAATCTAAAAATAGAACTACCACACAACCCAGCAATCCCAGTACTGGGCATATTAACCTAGGAAACCATAATTCAAAAGATTCATGTACCACAATGTTCATTGCAGCTCTATTTACAATAACCAGGACATGGAAGCAACCTAAGTGTCCATCGACAGATGAATGGATAAAGAAGATGTGGCACATATATACAATGGAATATTATTCAGGCATAAAAAGAAACGAAATTGAGTTATTTGTAGTGAGGTGGAGGGACGTAGAGTCTGCCATACAGAGTGAAGTAAGTTAGAAAGAGAAAAACAAATACTGTGTTCTAACACATGTATATGGAATCGAAAAAGAAAAAAGAGAAAAAAAAAGTCATGAAGAACCTAGTGGCAGAACGGGATTAGAGATGCAGACCTACTAGAGAATGGACTTGAGGACACGGGGAGGGGGAACGGTAAGCTGTGACAAAGTGAGAGAGTGGCATGGACATATATACACTACCAAATGTAAAATAGATAGTGGGAAGCAGCTGCACAGCACAGGGAGATCAGCTTGGTGCTTTATGTCCACCTAAGGAAGTGGGATAGGGAGGGCAGGCGGGAGACTCAAGAGGGAGGAGATATGGGGATATATGTATAGATACAGCTGATTCAGTTTATTATACAGCAGCAACTAACACAACATTGTAAAGCAATTATACTCCAATAAAGATGTTAGAAAACAAAAGAATCAAGGTTATTCCCAGCACCCCTTCCAGAGAGGCTCTGAATACCTAAAACATCCTTGCAAGGAACAATATTTAAAACCTGCTAACCCTGGAGCTACAGTGCTGATTTAGACACACTACCTATTATCAAAAATACTACAGACAATAAATGCTTGAGAGGGTGTGGAGAAAAGGGAACCCTCTTGCACTGTTGGTGGGAAAGTAAATTTGATACAGCCACTATGGAGAACAGTGTGGAGGTTCCTTAGAAAACTAAAAATAGAATTACCATATGATCCAGCAATCCCACTACCGGGTATATACTCAGAGAAAACCATAACTCACAAAGACACATGCACCCCAATGTTCATTGCAGCACTATTTACAATAGCCAGGTCATGGAAGCAACCTAAATGCCCATCAACAGATGAATGGATAAAGAAGATGTGGTACTTATATACATTGGAATATTACTCAGCCATAAAAAGGAATGAAATTGGGTTATTTGTAGAGACATTGATGGACCTAGAGACTGTCATACAGAGTGAAATAAGTCATAAAGAGAAAAACAAATATTGTATATTAATGCATATATGTGGAATATAGAAAATGGTACAGATGAACCTGTTTGCAAGGCAGAAATAGAGACACAGATTTAGAGAACAAATGTATGGACACCAAGGGGGAAAAGGGGGGTTGGATGAATTGAGAGATTGGGATTGATATACAAACACTAATATGTGTAAAATAGATAACTAATGAGAACCTGCTGTATAGCACAGGGGACTCCACTTTGCTGTACAGTAGAAACAAACAACATTTTAAAACAACTATACCCCAATTAAAAAAAATACTACAGACTCATATATGTTTATACTTTCAAGCTTGGACAAATAAAGCTGAATAATTATAATAGCAGCCACTTAATTGTGCTTATTATATGCCAGGCACATGCTCATGGTAATTGTACACGTATCATCTCATTTATTCTTCATAACAACATTATTGCATAGGCATAACTACATCCCGTTTTAGATAATGAGGCAGTGTGGTTCAATTTGTGCATGGTCACTCTGGTAGTTAGTGCTGGAGCTGGGAACACAAACCCAAGTAGTCAGGCTTCAGAAACTGTGCTCTAACCACTGATGCTGACAGAATTTATTTTCCAAAGATGTTTGCAACAATATTCCATATACAACTTATTTTTCTTACAAAGCACTATTGGCATACTTCCCCTTAGCCTATGCTACTTTTTCTTAAATCTGAGCAAGTTTGGGACTAATTTAGAAATGACACTATAATATTCAAGGCCATGTAATAAAGTTTTCCTGATTCTCTTTTGAGCTATACACTTTTGGAGCCCTGAGCTGCCATGTAAACAGTCTGACATCCCTGGGGTAAACACGGTGTGAAGAAGCCCAATTTCATCAAGATGAGAGACCATGGAGAGGCCCTGAGTCTTCATGAAGATGGAGAGATGCCCAGGA
The DNA here is from genome assembly GCF_965194825.1 of Balaenoptera physalus. Classification (NCBI taxonomy): domain Eukaryota; kingdom Metazoa; phylum Chordata; class Mammalia; order Artiodactyla; family Balaenopteridae; genus Balaenoptera; species Balaenoptera physalus. The sequence goes on along the minus strand of NC_138896.1, from coordinate 46,985,863 downwards.
AGCCTCCAGTGGCTTCAGTATCTGCACTACTGTGGCTCCAGCTACCATCTGAATTCAAACATATGTGAGGCCTGAGGCAGAACTGCCTGGCCCAACCATTCCCAAATTTCTGACCCCAAAAGCCTGAGACAATGAAACAATTGTTGTTTGAAGACATAACATTTAGGGTGACTTGTTATATATCAACAATGACTGAAACAACCTTTCTATGAAGACAAGTGGACTCAGTTAAAAATGAAGCACCTGTAATTACTATATATACTACTTAAAAATGTGTTTTAATTGTAAGTTTACATCTTGGTATATGTACTGGTTTCTCAAATAGAAATAGTCTTACTATGATATCAACTTTAAATTAATAGTATTAAAATTTTTTATTCTATATTAGAGTATATTTGATTAACAATTTTACGTTAGTTTCAGGTGTACAGCAAAGTAATTCAGTTATACACATACATGTATCTATTCTTTTTCAAATTCTTTTCCCATTTAGGTTGTTACAGAATATTGAGCAGAGTTCCCTGTGCTATACAGTAGGTCCTTGTTGGTATAAGTAGTGTGTAAAACTTGTGTAGAGACACAAAATACCCTGAGTAGCCAAAAACAATCTTGAGAAAGAAAAATGGAGTTGGAGGAATCAGGCTCCCTAACTTCAGACTATACTACAAAGCTATAGTCATCAGAACAGTATGGTATGGGCACAAAAACATAAATATAAATCGGGACAGGATAGAAAGCCCAGAAATAAACACATGCACCTATGGTTAATTAATCTATGACAAAGGAGACAATAATATACAATGGAGAAAAGACAGTCTCTTCAATAAATGGTGCTGGGAAAACTGGACAGCTACATGTGAAAGAATAAAATTAGAACACTCCCTATCACCACACACAAAAATAAACTCAAAATAGATTAAACACCTAAATGTAAGACCTGATACTATAAAACTCTTAGAGGAAAACATAGGCAGATCACACTTTGACATAAACTGCAGCAACACCTTTTTCAATCCATCTCCTAGAGTAGAGGAAATAAAAACAAAAATAAACAAATAGGACCCAATTAAACTCAGAATCTTTTTGCATGGAAAAGGCAACCATAAACAAAATGAAAAGACAACCCACAGAATGGGAGAAGATATTTGGATGTGACTGACAAGGGATTAATATCCAAAATTTACAAACAGCTTATGCAGTTCAATATATATATAAAAAAAAACCCAATCAAAAAATGGGCAGAAGGCCTAAATAGACATTTCTCCAAAGAAGACATACCACTGGCCAACAGGCACATGAAAAGATGCTCAACATTGCTAATTATTAGAAAAAATCAAAAAAAAAAAAAAAAAAAAACTACAATGAGATATCATCTCACACGGATCAGAATTACCATTATCAAAAAGTCTACAAACAATAAATGCTGGAGAGGGTGTGGAGAAAGAGGAAACCTCCTACACTGTTGGTGGGAATGTGACTTGGTAAAGCCATGATGGAGTTTCCTTAAGAAACTAAAATAGAGGTACCATATGATCTAGCAATCCCACTCCTGGGCATATATCTGGAGAAAAACATGGTTCAAAAGGATACATACAACCCCAATGTTCATAGCAGCACTATTTACGATAGCCAAGACATGGAAACAACCTAAATGTCCATCAATGGAGGAATGGATAAAATAGATGTGGTACATATATGCAGTGGAATATTAATCAGCCATAAAAAATAATGAAATAATGCCATTTGCAGCAACATGGATGGACCTGGAGATTATCGTACTTAGTGAAGTAAGTCATACAGAGAAAGACAAATATGATATTGCTTATATGCAGAATCTACAAAAAAAAAAGATACAAATGAATTTATTTATAAAACAGAAACAGACTCACAGACCAAAGGGGAAAGGTGGGGGGGAGGGATATGTTATCATTTGAATCTCAAAAGTTGGTTTGATCTAATTTCCAGTTTTGTTTTGTCATCTATAGTAGCTAGATTCTAACAGTTCCAAATTTTAAAATAAATATAATTTACCTACTCGCTTTCCTATGTCAAATCATTTATTCAGGATGAAAGTACTCTATATACCTAAAAAATATCTCTTTTTTGTGAAACATATGCTATTTTATGAATAAGGTACCACAGATCACTATAAATAATCCAGCCAGAAGACTCCTACTAGATAACAATATTAAATCAAGTGTCCTATTAAGGGGAGATATGAAGAACAAATTAAATTCCCATTCAGTCACTCAAATAAAGAAACTGCTTGAATGCTCACCCAGTAAGCATCATCACATCACTCTGTGGGCATCTTATTTGAGAAGGACTATCCCACTGGCAAACCTATTTACTTCATGACTTTAAATATATATGTCAAGTAAATTGTGGGAACATGAGTAGTTTGATTCATCTTAAATATTTGAGGATAGAAATCTTTCCATGGGACAATCACATTAAGTACCTAGTTTTGGTGTATGCCTGGTAGAAAGATACAGAGAGTGATATTAATACATTAATATGAACTTGGAGTATTCTAATGGGCCCTAAAATAAAATATACCACTGAGATTTTACATGATGTTAGTTATAAACATGAAACAACATCCAGAATTCTAGTTCTAGTTCCATTAAACAAGTTTTTATACTAGAAGTCAATGTAATTACAATGAAATGGAACTTCAGCATTATGTTTCTAAAGAAGTACTGACAAAAGGGCAAATGTGATTTCTCTCAGTGACATGATCTCTTTTCTCCTAAATGTAACTGTAAAATGGCACCAAAGGAGCCATTGTCAGATTCAGATCTTTGGAGTGTGTGTGCTCATTAAGGATAAAACACTGAACAAACATAAATGAGAAATGCATTCTTTGGAAGATTATGTTGGATATGAATTACAGTCTAAATTTCTATATTTCAGTTAGTGTAACTCTAACTAGAGGAAAAATAGGATATTTTAGGGTTTGAAATGAGGTAAGAGATTACAGGAATGTGAGAAAATATCCAGACTGCCATTTTAAGCTCTTTTTCTAATTAAATTCTATTTTTTCTCTTTTGATGTTATCTATATAGATTCAGGCAACATTACAAATTCCTCTTTTCTAAAAGAAATGAAGGAAAGAAAAAGTAGAAAATTAAATAAAATTTAATTAAATTTAGCATAAAAACAACTTGTTAAATGCAACATCTATTTCTTCATTTCCAGGACTGAAATAAAAATAACCTTTTAATAATGATTTCCTGAATATGTTTCTTATCTAAGTTATAGCTAGTAGATTCCACTGGGAAAAAAAGGTAAACTATCAAGCAACTGTGTCACATTTAATCACTAGCCTCCGTTTACTATATTTGCAGAAGTCAAAATGTACTAATAACAGACAAATGTTCTGTAGTCCCTTCATGTAGTTGGTGGCAGAGCAGGCATAATAAATCAATAGAACAAATTGTCACAGAGGTAATGTGGTTTCTGTTGTTCTGCTTTTCATTAAAGACAGTGGCAATTGAAGAAAAGCTATTACTGCATCCAGAATTTTTAATGAAGTTTGCTACCAATTAGTTTACTGCCCAAGTATATGCTTTGACATTTGCTTAGCTAGAAACTTGGATAACTTTTCATGCAAAAGAATATTACTACACATAAGCCTGAAATACTTAGCTATTCTAATGCTTGAGCCAGTTATAGAATAACTACCTACAAAATATCTTAAGAAAACATTGACCATCAAACTCCACTTTCTTCTGAGCTGATGTCAAATGAGTAAAGAAACTTAAAGCCAATGTTATATTGATATCTGAACTAATAAGGTTTGCAAAAAAAAAAAAATTATTAATCTTTACAAACCAATCTCAGGTTAAACTTTTGTACCCAGAAAATGTCAGCCTCAAAACATTGTCTGACAAATGTGATGGAGCTTCTTTGACACATTCTCATAAAGACCCTACTCTGATACCTGCATCTTTCCAAATAATTGTATCAATTTTTATTCTGTAACTAGGATTTTAGCTGTATAAATCATGGGGGAAATCCTGGTGTGTTGGTCATTGAATACTTTTAGTTTTATCATTATAAAGAAAGATTTGTAATGTAAAGACATTTTGTAAAATATCATAGAGAAAAATCTATAACTTATGGATCTCAAAAAATCATGCTAAAATGAATATTAATGCTCATATACATGAGATTTTAGATAGATTATTAAAAAGATACTGTTTATTACAAATTTAAATAAAACATAAAGAAATGGCAAAAATACTGACTAAAGAAGAAAAAAACCTTCTAAAACATTTAGAGTGTTTGAGAGTTAGAAAAAATAAGCTACTTCAGAGGTTTCTTTGTGGAAGAGGGGCTGGAAGAAGTTGCTGCTGCAGGCAGGTTGGCTTTAGGAAGACCAGACATGCAGAGCAACAAAAAATTTGAGTAGCCTGACATGGATGTTTCCAGCTGAGGTTGAACAAGGTGATGCTCTGCCTTCTTATTTTACCTCTCATATGGTAAATAATTTTACCATCTAAATTTATATTACTGAGAGACCTTCAAGATGGTGGAGGAGTAAGACGTGGAGATCATCTTCCTCCCCACAAATACATCAAAAATACATCTATATGTGGAACAAATCCTACAGAACACCTACTGAATGCTGGCAGAAGACCTCAGACTTCCCAAAAGGCAAGAAACTCCCCATGTACATGGGTAGGGCAAAGAAAAAAAAAACAGAGACAAAAGAATAAGGATGGGACCTGCATCTCTGGGAGGGAGCTGTGAAGGACGAAAAGTTTTGACACACTAGGGAGCAGGGGGTGGGTGGAAGGGAAGCTTTGGAGCCATGGAGGAGAGCACAGCAACAGGGGTGCAGAGGGAAAAGTGGAGAGATTCCCGCACAGAGGATTGGTGCTGACCAGTGCTCACCAACCTGAGAAGCTTGTCTGCTCACCCACCGGGGTGGGTGGGGGCTGGGAGCTGAGGCTCAGGCTTCAGAGGTCAGACCACAGGGAGAGGTCTGGGGTTGGCTGCGTGAAGACAGCCCGAAGGGGGCTAGTGTGCCACAGCTAGTTGGGAGGGAGTCTGGGAAAACGTTTGGACTCACTGGAGATGCAAGAGAACATTGTTTCAGGGTGCTCGAAGAGAGGGGATTTCTGCTCCGTGTGCCCACAGAAGACAGAACACCACCTAAGCAAGCTCCAGAGACAGGAGTGAGCCATGGTTATCAGCTCAGACCCCAGAGATGGGCATGAACTGCTAATGCTGCCGCTGCTGCCACCAAGAATCCTGTGTGCAAACGCAGGTCACTACCCACACCCCCTGGGAGCCTGTGCAGCACACCACTGCCAGGGTCCTGTGATCCAGGGACAACTTCCCCGGGAGAACACACGGCCCACGTCAGGCTGTTGCAATGTCATGCTGGCCTCTGAAGCTGCAGGCTCAACCCACATTCCAATTCTGACTACCATACCCCTACCTCTCCCCAGTGTGAGTGAGCAAGGGAGCCCTAATAAGCTGCTACTTTAACCTCCACCTGTCTGGGTGGGGAACAGATGCCTGAGGGTGGCCAACATGCAGAGGTGGGGCCAAAACCAAAGCTCATCCCCAGAAGCTGTGCGAACAAAGAAGAGAAAGGTAAATTTCTCCTTGCAGCCTCAGGAGCAGCAGATTAAATCCCCACAATCAACTTGATAAACCCTGCAGCTGTGGACTATCTGAATAGACAACAAGTGTTCCCAAAATTGAGATGGTGGACTTTGGGAGCAATTGTAGAATTGGGGTTTGCTTTCTGTATCTAATTTGTTTCTGATCTTATGTTTATCTTAGTTTAGTATTTAGAGTTTATTATCATTGGTATATTTGTTTATTGATTTGGTTGCTCTCTTCCTTTTTTTTAATGTATAGATATATATATTTTTTTCCTTTTTCTCTTTTTGTGAGTGTGTATGTGTATGTTTCTTTGTGTGATTTTGTCTGCTTAGGTTTGCTTTTACCATTTGTCATAGGGTTCTGTTTGTTCGTGTTTTTGTTGGTGTTGTTGTTTGTTTGTTTTTTCTTTTTATTAGTGCACGTATGTTTCATTGTGTGATTTTGTCTGTTTAGCTTTGTTTTTGCCATTTGGTTTGGGGTTCTATCTGTCTTTTTTTTCCCTTCTTTTTCTTCCAAGCCGTGTGGCTGGCAGGGTCTTGGTGCTCTGGCTGGGTGTTGGGCCTGAGGCTCTGAGGTGGTGGAGCCGAGTCCACGACTTTGGACAATCAGAGACATCACAGCTCCAAAGAATATCAATCAGCAAGAGCTCTCCAGACATCTCTGTCTCAACACTAAGATCCAGCTCCACTCAATGGCCAGGAAGGTCCAGTGCTGGATGCCCCATGTCAAACAACTAGCAAGACAGGAACACAACCCACCCATTAGCAGAGAGGCTGCCTAAAGCCATAATAAGTCCACAGACACCCCCAAACACAGCACCAGAGGTGGCCCTTCACACCAGAAGGACAGGATCCAGCCCCACGACCAGACAACAGGCACCAGCTCCTTCCAATAGGAAGCCTACAAAAGAAACTGAACCAACCTCACCCACTAGGTGCAGACACCAAATATAATGGGAACTACAAACGTGCAGCCTGCGAAAAGGAGACCCCAAACACAGTAAGTTAAACAAAATGAGAAGACAGAGAAATAAGCAGCAGATGAAGGAGCAAGGTAAAAACCCACCAGACCAAACAAATGAAGAGGAAATGAGCAGTCTACTTGAAAAAGAATTCAGAGTAATGATAGTAAAGATGATCCCAAATCTCAGAAATAGAATGGAGAAAGTATAAGAAATGTTTAACAAGGACCTAGAAGAACTAAAGAGCAAACAATGATGAAAAAGACAATAAATGAAATTTAAAAATACTCTAGAAGGAATCAATAGAATAACTGAGGCAGAAGAACGGATAAGTGACCTGGAAGATAAAATAGTGGAAATAACTGCTGCAGAGCCGAATAAAGAAAAAAGAATGAAAAGAATTGAGGACAGACTCAGAGACTTCTGGGACAACATTAAATGCACCAACATTCAAATTATAGGGGTCCCAGAAGAAGAAGAGAAAAAGAAAGGGACTGAGAAAATATTTGAAGGGATTATAGTCTAAAACTTCCCTAACATGAGAAAGGAAATAGTCAGTCAAGTCCAGGAAGCACAGAGAGTCCCATACAGGATAAATCCAGGGAGAAACATGCCAAAACACATATTAATCAAACGATCAAAAATTAAATACAAAGAAAAAATACTAAAAGCAGCACGTGAAAAGCAACAAGTAACATACAAAGGAATGCTCAGAAGGTTAAGAGGTGAACTTTCTGCAGAAACAATGCAAGCCAGAAGGGAGTGACAGGGCATATTTAAAGTGATGAAAGGGAAAAACCTACAACCAAGATTACTCTTCCTAGCAAGGATTTCATTCAGATTTGACAGAGAAATCAAAAGCTTTACAAGCAGGCAAAAGTTAAGAGAATTCAGCACCACCAAACCAGATTTACAACAAATGTTAAAGGAACTTCTCTAAGTGAGAAACACAAGAGAAGAAAAAGACCCACAAAAACAAACCAAAAACAAATAAGAAAATGGTAATTGGAACATACATATCGATAATTAGCTTAAATGTAAATAGATTAAATGCTCCATCCAAAAGACACAGACTGGCTGAATGGATACAAACGTAAGACCCGTTTATATGCTGTCTACAAGAGACCCACTTCAGACCTAGGGACACATACAGACTGAAAGTGAGGGGATGGAAAAAGGTATTCCATGCATGCAAATCAAAAGAGAGCTTTACTAGCAATATTCATATCAGACAAAATAGAGTTTTAAATAAAGACGATTACAAGAGATAAAGAAGGACACTACAAAGTGATCAAGGGATCAATCAAAGAAGAAGATATAACAATTGTAAATATTTATGTACACAACATAGGAGCACCTCAATACATAGGCAAATGCTAACAGCCATAAAAGGGAAAATTGACAGTAACAAAATAATAGTAGGGGACTTTAACACCTCACTTTCACCAATAGACAGATCATTCAAAACGAAAATAAATAAAGAAACACAAGCTTTAAATGACGCAATAGACCAGATAGACTTAATTGATATTTATAGGACATTCCATCCAAAAACAACAGAATAACTTTCTTCTCAAGTGTTCATGGAACATTCTCCAGGATAGATCATATCTTGGGTCACAAATCAAGCCTCAGTAAATTTAAGAAAATTGAAATCATATCAAGTATCTTTTTCGACCACAATGCTATGAGACTAGATATCAGTTACAGGAAAAAAACTGTAAAAAATACAAACAAATGGAAGCTAAACAATATGCTACTAAATAACCAAGAGATCACTGAAGATATCAAAGAGGAAATCAAAAAATACCTAGAAACAAATGACAATGAAAACATGACCACCCAAAACCTATGAGATGCAGCAAAAGCAGTTCTAAGAGGGAAGATTATAGCAATACAATCCTACCTCAAGAAACAAGAAAAATCTCAAATAAACAACGTAACATTATGCTTAAAGCAATTAGAGAAAGAAGAACTAAATTCCCAAAGTTAGCAGGAGGAAAGAAATCACAAAGATGAAATGAGAAATAAATGAAAAAGAAATGAAGAAAATAATACCAATGATCAATAAAACTAAAAGCTGGTTCCTTGAAAAGGTAAACAAAATTGATAAACTATTAACCAGACTCATCAGGAAAAAAGGGAGAAGACTCAAATCAACAGAATTAGAAATGAAAAAGGAGAAGTAAAAATTGGCACTACAGAAATGCAAAGGATCATGAGAGACTACTACAAGCAACTATATGCCAAAAACATGGACAACCAGGAAGAAATGGAAAAATTCTAAGAAAAATACAATCTCCAATACTGAATTAGAAAGAAATAGAAAATGTGAACAGACCAATCACAAGCACTGAAATTGAAACTGTGATTAAAAATCTTCCAACAAAAAAAAGCCCAGGGCAAGAAGTCTTCACAGGCGAATTCTATCAAACAGTTAGGGAAGAGCTAATACCTATCCTTCTCAAACTCTTCCAAAATATAGCAGAGGGAGGAACACTCCCAAACTCATTCTATGAGGCCACATTCACCCTGACACCAAAACCAGACAAAGTTGTCACAAAAAAAGTAAATTACAGGTCAATATCACTGATGAACATAGATGCAAAAATCCTCAACAAAATACTAGCAAACAAAATCCAACAGCACATTAAAAGGATCATGCACCATGATCAAGTGGCGTTAATCCCAGGAATGCAAGATTTCTTCAATATACACAAATCAATCAATGTGATACACCATATTAACACACTGAAGGATAAAAACCATATGATCATCTCAATAGATGCAGAAAAAGCTTTTGAGAAAATTCAACACCCATTTATTATATAGACGCTGCAGAAAGTGGGCATAGAGGGAACCTACCTCAACATAATAAAAGCCATACATGACAAAACCACAGACATCGTTCTCAATGGTGAAAAACTGAAACCATTTCCTCTGAGATCAGGAAGAAGTCAAGGTTGCCCACTCTCATCACTATTATTCAACATAGTTTTGGAAGTTGTAGCCAGAGCAATCAGAGAAGAAAAAGAAATAAAAGGAATCCATAGCAGAAAAGAAGAAGTAAAGATGTTACTGTTTGCAAATGACATGATACTATACATAGAGCATCCTAAAGATGCTACCAGAAAACTCCTAGAGCTAATGAGGGAATTTGGTAAAGTAGCAGGATACAAAATTAATGCACAAAAATCCCTTGCATTCCTATACACTAAAAATGAAAAATCTGAAAGAGAAATTAAGGAAACACTCCCATTTACCATTGCAACAAAAAGAATAAAATACCTAGGAATAAACTTACCTAAGGAGAGAAAAGATCTGTATGCAGTAAACTATAAGACACTGATGAAAGAAATTAAAGATGGTACAAACAGATGGCGAGATAAACCATGTTCTTGATTTGGAAGAATCAACATTGTGAAAATGACAATACTACCCCACAGCAGTCTACAGATTCAATGCAATCCCTGTCAAACTACCAATGGCATTTTTCACAGAGCTAGAACAAAATATTTCACAGTTTGTATGGAAACAAAAAAGACCCTGAATAGCCAAAGCAATCTTGAGAAAGAAAAATGGAACTGGAGGAATCAGGCTCCCAGACTTCAGATTTTACTACAAAGCTACAGTAATCAAGACAACAGGGTAGTTGCACAAAAACAGAAATATAGATCAAGGGAAGAGGATAGAAAGCCCAGAGATAAACCCACGCACATATGGTCACCTTATTTTTGATAAAGGAGGCAAGAATATACAATGGAGAAAAGACAGCCTCTTCAATAAGTAGTGATGGGAACACTGGACAGCTACATGTAAAAGAATGAAATTAGAGCACTCCTTAACACCATACACAAAAATAAAGTGAAAATGGATTAAAGAACTAAATGTAAGGCCAGACACTGTAAAACTCTTAGAGGAAAACATAGGCAGAAGACTCTATGACATAAATCACAGCAAGATCCTTTTTGACCCACCTCCTAGAGAAATGGAAATAAAAACAAAAATAAACAAATGGGACCTAATGAAACTTAAAAGCTTTTGTACAGAAAAGGAAACCATAAACAAGATGAAAAGACAACCCTCAGAATGGGAGAAAATATTTGCAAATGAAGCAACTGACAAAGAATCTCCAAAATTTACAAGCAGCTCATGCAGCTCAATGTGAAAAAGACAAACAACCTGATCCAAAAATGGTCTGAAGACCTAAATAGACATTTCTCCAAAGAAGATATACAGATTGCCAACAAACACATGAAATGATGCTCAACATCAGCAATCATTAGAGAAATGCAAATCAAAACTACAATGAGGTATCACCTCACACCAGTCAGAATGGCCATCATCAAACAATCTACAAAAAATAAATGCTAGAGAGAGTGTGGAGAACAGGGAACACTCTTGCACTGTTGGTGGGAATGTAAATTGATACAGCCACTGTGAAAAACAGTATGGATGGTCCTTAAAAAACTAAAAATAGAACTACCATACGACCCAGACATCCCACTACTGGGCATATACCCTGAGAAAACGATAAGTTAAAAAGAGTCATGTACCACAATGTTCATTGTAGCTCTATTTACAGTAACCAGGACATGGAAGCAACCTAAGTGTCCATCCAACAGATGAATGGATAAAGAAGATGTGGCACATATATACAATGGAATATTACTCAGCCATAAAAAGAAACGAAATTGAATTATTTGTAGTGAGGTGGATGGACTTGGAGTCTGTCATACAGAGTGAAGTAAATCAGAAACAGAAAAACAAGTACCGTATGTTAACACATATATATGGAATCTTAAAAAAAAAAAAAAGGTTCTGAAAAACCTAGGGGCAGGACCAGAATAAAGATGCAGAGGTAGAGAATGGACTTGAGGACATGGGGAGGGTGAAGGGCAAGCTGGGATGAAGTGAGAGTGGCATGGACTTATATATACTACCAAATATAAAATAGATAGCTAGTGGGAAGCAGCCGCATAGTACAGGGAGATCAGCTCGGTGTTTTTTGACCACCTAGAGGGGTGGGATAGGGAGGGTGGGGGGGAGACACAGAGGGAGGAGATATGGGGATATATGTAGATGTATAGCTTATTCACTTTGTTATAAAGCAGAAACTATGACACCATTGTAAAGCAATTATACTCCAATAAAAATGTTAAAAAAAAAATCTGACATTGTTTGCAATCAATAGGGTTTAAATCCCTGGTAAAACATTTTATGCCTCTCATCAAATATCATATGTGCATATAAATGTACTTGGGTGAATTTTGTTTATAATCCAATGTTAATGTAAAAGGAAATGAGAAAGAAGTGAAAATAAAATCCGGAAATAAATGAAGAATTTAGAACCGAAAAGACGTGATATTTTGAGAATGGCATAAAGGAGGAAACAAAAGATGATTGAAGATGAGTAGGCTGGAGTTACTTAACTTAATGAGGCAGATACTCCTCAGATGAAATACTCTTTCACTGTGTGACAATATTTTGCTTATAATTATCCTTGCCATTATATTATGAAAGCCTATGATCAGTAAGCATTCAACTGTAGTCAAGCAAAATTAGGTTCATTAGGCTTGTTGTTGCAAGGGTCACTACATAACTAGGCAAACCACTGAACTGGCAAGTATTAGAATCTGTAAACTAAGGAATTAATAAAACTACATGAGTGTGAGAAGTTAGTTTTCAGTCGTTTTTATATCTGAATGAGCTGATTTAAAAGAATTTGATCTTGTATAGTTTGTCTTCCATGTCATTATTTGGTACAGTTTAATCTGTTTTGAAAATCATAATTCAATCTTTCAAGGTGGTTTCTATTTGAATTCTTAGTCCCCTGCTCATCACCTAGCTACAAGCAGAACTGCTTTTACTTTATTAATGAAAGAAAGCCCTGAATTTATTTAATTTTCTCTGGAGATCTGGCTGAAAATTTACACGAGCAGACCTTCAAGTTCCATTCAAATGAGAGTTTCTATGATTCTTTGAAGCCTGTGGCAAAATATGTCAAATGGATTCTTCAGAGTGAAACTGTTGTTTACTTATTCAACAAAAATCAGAACTTTGAACTGCTATTGCTTTCTATAATAATATAACAATCCACCATGATTGAAATTAAAATAAATGACTACACTCCAGTCCATAGGCTAAAGTAAATAAGAACTATTAAAAATTGTATGCATAATGCTAGTACAATTTAGCCTTACCTAAAATTTGGAATTATAAGTATTTGTTCAAGAGACTGTGGTGGAGAGTGATCATAAATAACATGATGAATCCTCCAAGTGCCATTAGTTGCCTGTAAGTCGCTAATTACTTTAACTTGTAATTTTAACAAAGGTTATGGATTCTTGCTGATATATTCATATATTTACATTGGCCTCATGACTTATTCTGCATTTGCAAGAGGTTGCCTGGGATTATCCCCAGGGTCAATGGCCATGGACATGAGAGAAAGTATCTGGTCCCCAGAGTGACCAATTCCATGACCTTGGTATTACTAGAAGACTGGTGTGGACTTGATATCCATAAACACTTCTGCCTCTGAAATAATTATTGAGGGACATTTTTTTCTCTTGCTTTTAATGAGAAAACGTGAAATCAATCTACTCAACATGTAAATGAGTTCTGCACTCTCACTTTAGGGGCCTTCTTTCTCCTTGGCCAGTTTACATAAATTCTAGGCTTTGTAAGACTTGCCCTGGATACCCACCCTGAAACCTTATCTGATGATAACCAGCACCTTGAAAATTCCTGCTAAATGTATTTTTAATATGTTCTAGCAGAATATTTGTTCATCAGAATCAATAAACCAAACACAGATTTTATTATAGGAAGGACTTTTCAACCATGCTCTTCAATTAAGCAGAGCTCTCACAAATAATGAAACTTCCTCAGTGAACCAAAATTTCACCTTCCCCCACTTAAATTCAAGATGATGAAATAATGTATCTTTCAGACTTCTTATCACTTGCCATAACAATAAATAAATTTCAGTTAAATAATTATACTTAAAGCTTCTGATTTGGAAAACACTCCCACAAAACAGTTGTTGTGGGTTGAATTTTGTTCCCTCAAAAGATATGTTGAAAATCTCATCCCTGGAACCTGTAAATGTGACCTTATTTGGAAACAGGGTCTTTGCAGATGTCATCAATGTAAGATGAAGTCATTAGGGCAGGAACTATTCCAATATGGTTATAAGAGAATCCACAGGGAGAAGTCCATGTGTCCACAGAAGAAGAGATAGAAGTGATGTGGCTGCAAGCCAAGGAAAGACAAGGACTTACAGGCACCGCCAGAAGCTAGGAAGAGGTGAGGAAGGATTCTTGCCAGAGTCTCAGAGGAAGCACAGCCCTGCTGACACCTTGATTTCAGACTTCTAGACTCCAGAACTATGAGAGAATAAATTTCTATTGTATAGGGCACCCAGTTTGTGGTATAATCAAATTTGCCAAAGAAAGACTAGTTTGCTCTTGAAGAATAAATCTATTAAAATGTGGAATGCCATGATCTTATTTAATGAAATATAATTAACTCACCATATTCATAAGCAAAAACATTTAGAATCCTCCCACATGAATTTTTAATACTAATATTTTTATGTGCAAATATTCTTCTTCAATCTATGGAAGTTGTCCTAATTTAATCACATATTTTCTACAACTGATATCATAGGTAGAAGTTAGTAGATTTCAATTTTCATGCTACTACTTAAGACAATTTACCTGATATTTCTATCATGGTCTCCAGAAACAAGGATCATGGAGGTGGCTTCTGAGATGCTAAGTAGAGGCATAGGGTTATGAAAAAAGTATTTATCCCTGTGGATAATATGCAGCTTTTCTGAAAAAATGTACTAAACATGAGTTCTCTTGTTTCTCTACAAAGAATGTAAATGTTGCCCCCTTAATGTTGACGCTACTGCAAAGTCATGAAGATATTTCTTGAGAATTACATTTAACGTAACGAAAACCAGCATTACTGATGATGGTGGTCAAGTTTTTTAAAAATACACTTATTTTGGTGAACGATAAGATGAAAATCAGGGTTTTATGGTTTTCTCGTGCCTGCGTAGCAGCCCAGAACTATCTTCATGCACATTAGCCTTCTTTATCCCCTACTTGTCACTTCTGTTGTCAAATATTGCATTAAATGCATTGTGATAGCACAGAAGAATGACAATTACAGAAATTCTAAGCACTATATTAAAAATTTCACAGTGTGTCAAATATCCACTGGTATATAGACTATTTTTTTTTTTTTTTTTTTGCTATAGAAAAAAATCTAAATAGGTCTTCTGGAAGAAAACAAATACATCTGATTTGAAAAATAAAAAGCTATGTTTTTAAATAATAATAAATACATATGGTTTGGGGGAAATTTCAGTTTAGAAAACCTCTTTATTTTTACCAGGAACTGTGGCTTTCCATATATACTAGTACCAAGTCAAAGCTGTGGTTTTGTGCACAACACCCTGAAAGCTCACACTACTAACCTTTACATAGACTACAAGACACTGGTGCATAATAAGTATGACCTCCACTTAATGAAGCTAGATCTTTATATTTTTAACACTCATTTGGAAAACCAATTAACTCTAGCTCTATTGAACAAATTGAATAGGAAATAAATCAAGTGTTAAAACATTGGTGATGAACCAGACTTTCTGTAATTAGATTGTTGATATGCCTAAGGCTGGAGTTCTATATTTTGATTGACACCTTCCACAGACTAAAGGTATTAATTTTTTTTTAAATACACTGCTGCTATGCTCCATCTTGGAACCCAGAGACCTGAATTACAGGAAAAGAAAATTCCTATAAATGCCACACAATTTACAGCAGGAATTTCACTTACTATTTCATAATCATCTTGCCAAGATAATATCTACTGTGATAATTAAGGTGCAACTGTTCTCATATCAGTACCAATTCAGAAATGACATTTCACTGTCTGGTTTAAAAGACATTCCCATTGTTAAAATCAGAATATTAGGCAGGGAAAGCACGTTGAAGTAAAAGAACGAGACAGCAGGCAACAGAAAGATAAGGGATGAAGAAAAGGATGAAAGAAAGAAGGATTTGGAGGACACTTAAGAAGGTGTTAAAAATTGGCATAAGATGAGAAGGAGAAGGATGACTAAACAGAGAAGTGGAAGTTACAACAGTAAGAATCAGGGAATGTGAACTCTGCACTGCTCTTGAGAGTGTGAGTAACCAGCAACCAGCAGATGGAGGACCACAGTCTCTGGATGGGTGTATATGGCTTGGGCTAAATGCATATGGTTTTATCAGGGTCTAGAAGAAATACACTTCAAGACTGTATACCTAATTTTGCTGGTGTTCCATCTTCACCAGACGATTTTGACACTGGACAATGGAAATGATGTGATGATCATTGAAAATGTGTGCCTCCTTTTGTAAAGTACTAAATTGACACTTATATGTTCAGTCCTTTATTGTGGGTTTTGTTACTCTAAGCTACTTCTCTAGAACGTGGGAAGTAATAGAAGGGTAGTAAAACTGGGTTTCTAGATGCACAAAGTGAGCAAAATAAGCATAAAACATTGTACCATGCAGTGTTGTCTCCTTCTAATAATTTTTCCTGTTTGTTTTAGCAATTGTTGTCTGAGATAATGTCCCTATAGTCTCAAAGAAAATATACATCGTTATATATGTTACTATGAATTCCTTTACTGAACCCCATAAGGTTTGGGAAAATCTATAATATCCTTCATAGTAAATTTAGTACATAATTGAATTAACTACTTCCTCTAAATTTCTACCTTAATTTTTCCCAATATCTTTTTCTTTTAAAAATGTTTATTTTAGCTCTAATATTTTAATGCATTTTAACAAGTGAGAAACCTTTAGCCCTTTTCTAAGCCAGGCAGTATTTAATTTGTAAAATGATGGTTTTATTCATACAAATGATCTGAGGGAAACAAATGTGATTGATGAGGCCATTAGAGGGCATAAGGTAATAAGGAATTGAAGGCAGACTTTTCTCATCCTGTTTTCATGGATAATTTAAATAAAAACTTTTAAATATTAATTCTTCAAAGTATTGTCTAATACAGTGTAACTTAAGCAAATAAAACAAAATCCTGGAGTTCACTTTGTCCCTACTGTGATTTTCTTCTTCTTTCTCTCTCCTTCTTGAGAGATATCCAAAATTCTGGGTTTGATATGTCTCCTCTTCTATATTTATGCTAGATACAGATATATCTATAAATAATATCAACATTGTGTTTTCAACATTTTGTTTTGGTTTTCCTGATTAGTAACTGAGGGCACTGCTTTTCTGTGGATTAAATGAGATCCACAAACACTCTTCTTTATTTCAAGTAGGACTTCACAGTAAATTTGATTCCTGCCTGTCAGTACTATTTTTGGTATTAGGAAAAGCAAAGCTTCTACTCCCCTAGGACTTAGGTGAAGAAATATAGGAAAATAAACAAATGAACATGACATTTACTGATGAGGTAAATAAGCAGGCTGGTGAGGGAAGATATTTCTGAGGGGCTGACTTCCAACTGAGACCAAATGATAAGGAGGAGATGGCCAAGCTAAGATCTAGGAATGAACACTCATGGTAAAGGAAACAGCAGGGGCCAAAGTCCTGAAGAATGAACAAATGTGAGCTTTTTAAGAAACAGAAAGCATTCCCAAACCCCTCTGAAGTACATTCCATTTTATCATTTATTTTCAGGTGAGGTGAAGGAAGGTTCATTAACTTGCCCAAGCTAGAAAGTGGTAAATCCTAGAAAATGCAAGCCTAAACAATCCACCTCCAGAAACTTGCAATTAATACACATACAGCTAATAGGCTGAGCAAGCAAGATAATTAATGGACACTTGTAGGAAAGGTAGCAGAAGCCTTGATTTGCTGGGAAAGGATGTTGTGTTTTGTTTGTTTGTTTTCTCAAATTTCAAGGGGAAGACATTGAAGAGTTATAAGCAATTGAGCTATATCTGGTTTAGGTTTGAGAAGAATGATTCCTGCTTCTGGGAAAAATTAATTATTGGAACAGGTTAGATTCTGTGAAAGCCATTAGAAGACTTTTATGGAATTGTAGGCAAGAAATGATGATGGCTCAGATCCGGCTACACAGATGGGTGTGGAGGGAGATGGGGAGGTTCAGGATGTTTTGTAAATGTAACCAACACAACCTTCTGATAGATTTGATGTGGGAGGTGAAAAAAAAGAAAATATATGGAGACTACATTTTTGGCTTGAGAAATGGGTGAATGAAGTTACTATATAGAACATGAAGAATACTGGAAAAGGGATAGGTTTGACAGGGCTTGAGGTTGTAGAAGAGAAATTCTAAATCAGCTATTTTGACCAGGAAGTTAGAGTAACAAATCTGGATCTTGGGGAGTGTTTAATTTTGGAAAATCAATTTAGGTTTGATGAAAGAGAAACTATTTAGAGGGTCAAACCAATCTATGCTTCCTGTCAGGAGTTATTTTTGCCCTTATGGACTCTCTGGCATTCACATTTGTATCTGTAACTGTTTGGGTAGAAATTTGTGTATCACAAACTTATACAATCCATTTATGCAGAGGGATGATCTTTCTTTCTTTCTTCATTGAAGTATACTTGCTTTAAAATGTTGTGTTAGTTTCAGGTGCACAGCATAGTGGTTCAGTATTTTTGCAGATAATATTCCATTATAGGTTATTATAAGATAATGGGTATAATTCCCTGTGCTATACAGTAAATCATTGTTGCTTATCTATTTTTATATATAGCAGTTTGTATATGTTAATCCCACACTCTTAATTTTTTTCTCCCCCATCTTTTTTCCCTTTAGAAACCACAAGTTTATGTTCTATATCTGAGTATAATTCTGTTTTGTATATTCATTTATTTGTATTACTTTTTAGATTCAACATACAAATGATATCATATATTTGTCTTTGCCTGGCTTATTTCACTTAGTATGATAACCTCTAGGTCCATTCATGTTGCTGCAAATGGCAGTACTTCATTCTTTTTTTATGGATGAATAATAATCCTTTGCATATATATTCCACATCTTATTCCAGTTGCCTGTTCATTGGCACTTGGGTTGCTCCCATGTCTTGGCCATTGTAAACAGTGCTCCTATGAACATTGGGGCATGTGTATTTTCAAATTAGAGGTTTCATTATGTCCAGATATAGACCCAGCTGTGGAGTTGCTGGACATTATGGCAGTTCCATTTTTAATTTTTTAAAGAATCCATAATGTTTTCCATAGTGGCTGCACCAATTTACATTCTCACCACAGTGTGCAAGGGTTCCTTTTTCTCCACACCCTCTCCAGCATTTATTTTTTTGTAGTTTTTTTTTTTTTTTTGTAGATGTTTTGATGATGGCCATTCTGACCCATGTAAGTTGATACCTCATTGTAGTTTTGATCTGCATTTCTCTAAGAATTAACAATGCTGAGCATCTTTTCATATGCCTGTTAGCCATCTGTATGTCTTCTTTGGGAAAATGTCTAGTCAAGTCTTCTGCCCATTTTTTTTGATTGGATTGTTTGTTTGTTTGTTTTTTGATATTGGGTTGTGTGAGCCGTTTGTATATTTTGGATATTAACCCCTTGTCTATTGCATCATTTGCAAAAGTTTTCTCCCATTCCATAGAGTTGTCTCTTCATTTTGTTAATGGTTTCCTTTGCTGTGTAATAGTTTTTAAGTTTAATTAAGCCCCTTTTGTTTATTTTTGGTCTATTTCTTTTGCCTTAGGAGACATATCCAAAATAATATTGCTACAATTTATGTCAAAGACTGATCTGCCTATGTTCTCTTCTAGGAGTTTTATGGTTTCAGTTCTTACATTTAGGTATTTAAACCCCTTCGAGTTTATTTTTGTATATAGTGGGAGGGAATGTTCTAATCTCATTGTTTTGCATGTAGCTGGCCAGGTTTCCCAGCACCACTTATTGAAGAGACTGTGTTTTCTTCATTGTATATTCTTGCCTCCTTTATCGTAGATTAATTGACCACAGATGCATGGGTTTATTTCTGGACTCTCTATTCTGTTCCATTGATCTATGTCTGTTTTTGGGCCAATATCATGCTGTGTTGAATACTGTAGCTTTGTAGCATGGTCTGAACTCTGGGAGCATTATACCTCCAGGTTTGTTCTTTTTTCTCAGAATTTCTTTGGCAATTCTGGGTCTTTTGTGGTTCCATATAAATATTAAGACTATTTATTCTAGTACTGTAAAAAATGTCATGGATATTTTGATAGAAATTGCATTAAGTCTGTAGATTGTTTTGGGTAGTGTGGCCATTTTAATAACATTAATTCTTCCAATCCAAGAGCATGGGATATCTTTCCAATTCTTTGAATTGGCTCTCTGAGTGTACCAGTTGGTAATGAATTCTTACAGAGAATTGCTCTCCCATTCAGACTCTATCTTCATCCTCTAAACTATGACATGGGCTTTAATCCCAACCTGCAATGTTCCCTTTCCTATCATCTAAGAGATCAGTATCTCTTTCTATGTTCCCATGAGAGCTTGTGTTATTTCCATTGCAATCCTTGAAGCAGTCTACTATAATTAGCTGTTTGTGTAACTCTGTATTCTACCAGTTGGTCAGCTACATGAGGACAGGCACTATTCTTATTTATTTTTTAACTTTTTCACTGTTGTATCTCTGGTGCCTGAAATCATGCCTAAGTTAAAATATATGTGCTGAATGGGTTTACTGAGCTGAGGTAGATTCTAAGCCTCTAATGAGTCAGCAGTTGAAGTTGGCAAAGGGACAATGAGGATGGATTAGCCATGTCTGCCATGGATAAGAAGGTAGCACTAGTGAGACGTACACCACACAGTTGCCATCCCATAGCTCTCACTAAGGGTTCCTACCAGCTCCCTAGGGAGAAGAAATTAGGAATTTATATTAGAATCCTCCATGGGTGGGACTTCCATGGTGGTGCAGTGGATAAGACTCTGCACTCCCAATGCAGGGGGCCCGGCTTCAATCCCTGGTCAGGGAACTAGATGCCACATGCATGCCGCAACTAAGAGTTCACATGCCATAACTAAGGAGACTGCCTGCCACAACTAAGGAACCCACCTGCCACAACTAACACCCAGTGCTACCAAATAAATATTAAAAAAAAAAGAACCCTCCATGAGTTGTATATAACTTTTGATATTAATCTAAACTATTTTAAATAATTTTTGATAAAGCATGTGAGTTCAGTCTTCATCATTGTTATTCTTTATAAAATTCTTATTTTAAAAACACTTTTTGGAGGAGAGAAGATGGCGGAAGAGTAAGACGCGGAGATCACCTTCCTTCCCACAGATACAGTAGAAATACATCTACACGTGGAACTGCTCCTACAGAACACCCACTGAACGCTGGCAGAAAACGTCAGACATCCCAAAAGGCAAGAAACTCCCCCCATACTTGGGTAGGGCAAAAGAAAAAAGAAATAACAGAGACAAAAGAATAGGGACGGCACCTGCACCAGTGGGAGGGAGCTGTGAAGGAGGAAAGATTTCCACGCACTAGGAGGCCCCTTCGTGTGCAGAGACTGCTGGTGGCAGAGGGGGGAAGCTTCGGAGCCACGGAGGAGAGCGCAGCCACAGGGGTGCGGAGGGCAAAGCGGAGAGGTTCCCGCACGGAGGCTCGGCGCCGAGCAGCACTCTCCAGCCCGAGAGGCTTGTCTGCTCACCCGCCGGGGCGGGCGGGGCTGGGAGCTGAGGCTCGGGCTTTGGTCGGATCGCAGGGAGAGGACTGGGGTTGGCGGCGTGAAAACAGCCTGAAGGGGTTAGTGCACCACAGCTAGCCGAGAGGGAGTCCGGGAAAAAGTCTGCAGCTGCCGAAGAGGCAAGAGACTTTTTCTTCCCTCTTTGTTTCCTGGTGCGCGAGGAGAGGGGATTCAGAGCGCCGCCTAAACGAGCTCCAGAGACGGGCGTGAGCCGCGGCTATCAGCACGGACCCCACAGCAACAGGGGCGCAGAGGAAAAAGCGGAGAGATTCCCGCACAGAGGCTCAGCGCCGAGCAGCACTCAGCAGCCCGAGAGGCTTGTCTGCTCACCCTCCGGGGCGGGCGGGGCTGGGAGCTGAGGCTCAGCTTCGGTCAGATCGCAGGGAGAGGACTGAGGTTGGCGGCGTGAACACAGCCTGAAGGGGTTAGTGCACCACAGTTGGCTGGGAGAGAAACCGGGAAAAAGTCTGCAGCTGCCGAAGAGGCAAGAGACTTTTTCTTGCCTCTTTGTTTCGTGGCGCACAAGGAGAGGGGATTCAGAGCGCCGCCTAAACGAACTCCAGAGACTGGTGCGAGCCGCGGCTTTCAGCGCGGACCCCAGAGACGGGCGTGAGACGCTGGGGCTGCTGCTGCCGCCTCCAAAAATGCTGTGTGCGAGCACAGGTCACTCTCCACACCGCCCCTCCCGGGAGCCTGTGCAGCCCGCCACTACCAGGGTCCCGTGGTCCAGGGACAACTTCCCCGGGAGAACACACTGCGCGCCTCAGGCTGGTGCAACGTCACGCCGGCCTCTGCTGCTGCAGGCTCGCCCCGCCTCCTCTGTACCCCTCCCTCCCCACGGCCTGAGTGAGCCAGAGCCCCCGAAGCAGCTGCTCCTTTAACCCCGTCCTGTCTGGGCAGGGAACAGACGCCCTGAGGCGACCTACACGCAGAGGCGGGTCCAAATCCAAAGCTGATCCCCAGGAGCTGTGCGAACAGAGAAGAGAAGGGGAAATCTCTCCCAGCAGCCTCAGAAGCAGCGGATTAAAACTCCACAAACAACTTGATGTGCCTGCATCTGTTGAATACCTGAATAGACAACGAATCATCCCAAATTCAGGAGGTGGACTTTGGGAGCAGGATATATTAATTTTTCCACTTTTCCTTTTTTTGTGAGTTTATATGTATATGCTTCTGGGTGCGATTTTGTCTGTATAGCTTTGCTTTATAATAGCTTTATTTTACTTCACTATATTATAACCTCTTTCTTTCTTTCTTTCTATTTTTTCTGCCCTTTACTCTGAGCCATGTGGACGAAAGGCTCTTGGTGCTCCAGCCAGGCATCAGGGCTGTGCCTCTGAGGTGGGAGAGCCAACTTCAGGACACTGGTCCACAAGAGACCTCCCAGCTCCACGTAATACCAAACAGCAAAAATCTCTCAGAGATCTCCATCTCAACATCAAGACTCAGCATCACTCAATTACCAGCAAGCTACAGTGCTGGACACCCTATGCCAAACAACTAGCAAGACAGGAACACAGCCCCATCCATTAGCAGAGAGGCTGCCTAAAATCATAATAAGGCCACAGACACCCCAAAATACACCACCAGACATGGACGTGACCACCAGAAAGACAAGATACAGCCTCATCCACCAGAACTCAGGCACGAGTTCCCTCCACCAGGAAGCCTACACAACCCACTGAACCAACCTTAGCCACTGGGGACAGATACCAAAAACAACGGGAACTACGAACCTGCAGCCTGTGAAAAGGAGACCCCAAACACAGTAAGATAAGCAAAATGAGACGACAGAAAAACACACAGCAGATGAAGGAGCAGGGTCAAAACACACCAGACTTAACAAATGAAGAGGAAATAGGTAGTCTACCTGAAAAAGAATTCAGAATAATGATAGTAAGGATGATCCAAAATCTGGGAAATAGAATAGACAAAATGCAAGAAACATTTAACAAGGACGTAGAAGAACTAAAGAGGAACCAAGCAACGATGAAAAACACAATAGATTAAATTAAAAATACTCTAGATGGGACCAATAGCAGAATAACTGAGGCAGAAGAACGGATAAGTGACCTGGAAGATAAAATAGTGGAAATAACTACTGCAGAGCAGAATACAGAAAAAAGAATGAAAAGAACTGAGGACAGTCTCAGAGACCTCTGGGACAACATTAAACGCACCAACATTCGAATTATAGGGGTCCCAGAAGAAGAAGAGAAAAAGAAAGGGATTGAGAAAATATTTGAAGAGATTATAGTTGAAAACTTCCCTAATATGGGAAAGGAAATAGTTCATCAACTCCTGGAAGCACAGAGAGTCCCATACAGGATAAACCCAAAGAGAAACACGCCAAGACACATATTAATCAAACTGTCAAAAATTAAATATAAGGAAAACATATTAAAGGCAGCAAGGGAAAAACAACAAATAACACACAAGGGAATCCCCATAAGGTTAACATCTGATCTTTCAGCAGAAACTCTGCAAGCCAGAAGGGAGTGGCAGGATATACTTAAAGTGATGAAGGAGAAAAACCTACAACCAAGATTCCTCTACCCAGCAAGGATCTCACTCAGATGTGATGGAGAAATTAAAACCTGTACAGACAAGCAAAAGCTGAGAGCATTCAGCATCACCAAACCAGCTTTACAACAAATGCTAAAGGAACTTCTCTAGGCACGAAACACAAGAGAAGGAAAACACCTACAATAACAAACCCAAAACATTTAAGAAAATGGGACTAGGAACATACATATCGATAATTACCTTGAATGTAAATGGATTAAATGCTCCCACCAAAAGACACAGGCTGGCTGAATGGATACAAAAACAAGACCCATATATATGCTGTCTACAAGAGACCCACTTCAGACCTAGGGACACATACAGACTGAAAGTGAGGGGATGGAAAAAGATATTCCATGCAAATGGAAATCAAAAGAAAGCTCGAGTAGCAATTCTCATATCACACAAAATAGACTTTAAAATAAAGACTATTACAAGAGACAAAGAAAGACACTATATGATGATCAAGGGATCGATCCAAGAGGAAGGTATAACAATTGTAAATATTTATGCACCCAACATAGGAGCACCTCAATACATAAGGCAAATACTAACAGCCATAAAAGGGGAAATCGACAGCAACACAATCATAGTAGGGGACTTTAACACCCTACTTTCACCAATGGACAGATCATCCAAAATGAAAATAAATAAGGAAACACAAGCTTTAAATGATACATTAAACAAGATGGACTTAATTGATATTTATAGGACATTCCACCCAAAAACAACAGAATACACATTTTTCTCAAGTGCTCATGGAACATTCTCCAGGATAGATCATATCTTCGGTCACAAATCAAGCCTTGGTAAATTTAAGAAAATTGAAATCTTATCAAGTATCTTTTCCGACCACAACGCTATGAGACTAGATATCAATTACAGGAAAAGATCTGTAAAAAATACAAACACATGGAGGCTACACAATACACTACTTAATAACGAAGTGATCACTGAAGAAATCCAAGGGGAAATCAAAAAATACCTAGAAAAAAATGACAATGGAGACACGACGACCCAAAACCTATGGGACGCAGCAAAAGCAGTGCTAAGAGGGAAGTTTATAGCTATACAAGCTTACCTCAAGAAACAGGAAACATCTCGAATAAACAACCTAACCTTGCACCTGAAGCAATTAGAGAAAGAAGAACAAAAAAACCCCAAAGCCAGCAGATGGAAAGAAATCATAAAGATTAGGTCAGAAATAAATGAAAAAGAAATGAAGGAAACAATAGCAAAAATCAATGAAACTAAAAGCTGGTTCTTTGAGAAGATAAACAAAATTCATAAACCATTAGCCAGACTCATCAAGAGAAAAAGGGAGAAGACTCAAATCAATAGAATTAGAAATGAAAAATGAGAAGTAACCACTGACACTGCAGAAATACAAAAGATCATGAGAGATTACTACAAGCAACTCTATGCCAATAAAATGGACAACCTGGAAGAAATGGACAGATTCTTAGAAATGCACAAACTGCCGAGATTGAACCAGGAAGAAATAGAAAACATGAACAGACCAATCACAAGCACTGAAATTGAAACTGTGATTAAAAACCTTCCAACAAACAGAAGCCCAGGACCAGATGGCTTCACAGGTGAATTCTATCAAACATTTAGAGAAGAGCTAATACCTATCCTTCTCAAACTCTTCCAAAATATTGCAGAGGGAGGAACACTCCCAAACTCATTCTACGAGGCCACCATCACCCTGATACCAAAACCAGACAAAGATGTCACAAAGAAAGAAAACTACAGGCCAATATCACTGATGAACATAGATGCAAAAATCCTCAACAAAATACTAGCAAATAGAATCCAACAGCACATTAAAAGGATCATACACCATGATCAAGTGGGGTTTATCCCAGGAATGCAAGGATTCTTCAACATACGTAAATCAATCAATGTGATACACCATATTAACAAATTGAAGGAGAAAACCATATGATCATCTCAATAGATGCAGAGAAAGCTTTCGACAAAATTCAACACCCATTTATGATAAAAGCCCTGCAGAAAGTAGGCATAGAGGTAACTTTCCTCAACATAATAAAGGCCATATATGACAAACCCACAGCCAACATTGTCCTCAATGGTGAAAAACTGAAACCATTTCCACTAAGATCAGGAACAAGACAAGGTTGCACACTCTCACCACTATTATTCAACATAGTTTTGGAAGTGTTAGCCACAGCAATCAGAGAAGACAAAGAAATAAAAGGAATCCAAATCGGAAAAGAAGAAATAAAGGTGTCACTGTTTGCAGATGACATGATACTATACATAGAGAATCCTAAAACTGCCACCAGAAAACTCCTAGAGCTAATCAATGAATTTGGTAAAGTAGCAGGATACAAAATTAATGCACAGAAATCTCTTGCATTCCTATATACTAATGATGAAAAATCTGAAAGTGAAATTAAGAAAACACTCCCATTTACCATTGCAACAAAAAGAATAAAATATCTAGGAATAAACCTACCTAAGGAGTCAAAAGACCTGTATGCAGAAAATTATAGGACACTGATGAAAGAATTTAAAGATGATACAAATAGATGGAGAGATATACCATGTTCTTGGATTGGAAGAATCAACATTGTGAAAATGACTCTACTACCCAAAGCAATCTGCAGATTCAATGCAATCCCTATCAAACTACCACTGGCATTTTTCACAGAACAAGAACAAAAAATTTCACAATTTGTATGGAGACACAAAAGACCCCTAATAGCCAAAACAATCTTGAGAACGAAAAATGGAGCTGGAGGAATCAGGTTCCCTGACATCAAACTATATTACAATGCTACAGTAATCAAGACAGTTTGGTACTGGCACAAAAACAGAAATATAGATCAATGGAACAGGATAGAAAGCCCAGAGATATACCCACGCACATATGGTCACCTTATCTTTGATAAAGGAGGCAAGCATACATATACAGTGGAGAAAAGACAGACTCTTCAATAAGTGGTGCTGGGAAAATTGGACACGTACATGTAAAAGTATGAAATTAGAACACTCCCTGACACCATACACAAAAATAAACTCAAAATGGATTAAAGACCTAAGTGTAAAGCCAGACACTATCAAACTCTTAGAGGAAAACATAGGCAGAACACTCTATGACATAAATCACAGCAAGATCCTTTTTGACCCAGCTCCTAGAGAAATGGAAATAAAAACACAAATAAACAAATGGCACCTAATGAAACTTAAAACCTTTTGCACAGCAAAGCAAATCATAAACAAGACCAAAAGACAACCCTCAGAATGGGAGAAAATATTTGCAAATGAAGCAACTGACAAAGGATTAATCTCCAAGATTTACAAGCAGCTCATGCAGCTCAATAACAAAAAAACAAACAACCCAATCCAAAAATGGGCAGAAGACCTAAATAGACATTTCTCCAAAGAAGATATACAGATGGCCAACAGACACATGAAAGAATGCTCAACATCATTAATCATTAGAGAAATGCAAATCAAAACTACAATGAGATATCATCTCACACAGGTCAGAATGGCCATCATCAAAAAATCTAGAAACAATAAATGCTGGAGAGGGTGTGGAGAAAAGGGAACACTCTTGCACTGTTGGTGGGAATGTAAATTGATACAGCCACTATGGAGAACAGTATGGAGGTTCCTTAAAAAACTACAAATAGAACTACCATACGACCCAGCAATCCCACTACTGGCCATATACCCTGAGAAAGCCATAATTCAAAAAGAGTCATGTACCAAAATGTTCATTGCAGCTCTATTTACAATAGCCAGGACATGGAAGCAACCTAAGTGTCCATCATCGGATGAATGGATACAGAAGATGTGGCACATATATACAATGGAATATTACTCAGCCATAAAAAGAAACAAAATGGAGGTATTTGTAATGAGGTGGATGGAGTTAGAGTCTGTCATACAGGGTGAAGTAAGTAGAAAGAGAAAAACAAATACAGTATGCTAACACATATGTATGGAATCTAAGGAAAAAAAAAGGTCATGAAGAACCTAGTGGCAAGATGGGAATAAAGACACAGACCTACTAAAGAATGGACTTGAGGATATGGGGAGGGGGAGGGGTGAGATGTGACAGGGTGAGAGAGTGTCATGGACATATATACACTACCAAATATAAAATAGATAGTTAATGGGAAGCAGCCACATAGCACAGGGAGATCAGCTCAGTGTTTTGTGACCACCTGGGGGGGTGGGATGGGGAGGGTGGGAGGGAGGGAGATGCAGGAGGGAGGAGATATGGGAACGTGTGTATATGTGTAGCTGATTCACTTTGTTATAAAGCAGAAACTAACACACCACTGTGAAGCAATTATACTTCAATAAAGATGTTTAAAAAAAGAAAAAAAGAGGACACTACATAATGATCAAGAGATCAATCCAAGAAGAAGATATAACAATTGTAAATATATATGCATCCAACATAGGAGCACCTCAATATATAAGGTAAATGTTAACAGACATAAGAAATTGACACAATAATAGTGGGGGACTTTAACATCCCACTTACATCAATGGACAGATCATCCAGACCAAAAAAATAAATAAATAAATAAGGACACACAAGCCTTAAATGATACGTTAGACCAGATGGACTTAATTGATATTTATAGAACATTCCATCCAAAAGCACTGAACACACATTCTTCTCAAGTGCACATGGAACATTATCCAGGAGAGATCATATGGTGGGCACAAAGCAGCCTCAATAAATTTAAGGGAACCGAAATCATATCAAGCATCTTTTCTGACCACAATGTCATGAGATTAGAAATCAACTACAAGGGGGAAAAAAGGCAAAAACCACAAACACATGGAGGCCAAACAATGTGATACTAAACAACCAATGGATCACTGAAGAAATCAAAGAGGAAATCAAAAATACCAAGAGACAAATGAAAATGAAAACGATGATGCCAAAGCTATGGGATGCAGCAAAAGCAGTTCTAATAGAGAAGTTTATAGCAATACAAGCTTACCTTAGGAAACAAGAAAAATCTCAAATAAACAACCTAACCTTACACCTAAAGCAACTAGAGAAAGAAGAACAAAAAGAAAACCCAAAGTAGAAGTTAAGAAATCATAAAAATCAGAGCAAAAATAAATAAAATAGAGATTAAAAAGTAGAAAAGATCAATGAAACTAAAAGTTGGTTCTTGAAAAGGTAAACAAAATTGATAAACCTTTAGCCAGATTCATCAAGAAAAAAAGAGGGCCCAAATCAACAAAATCCGAAATGAAAAAGGAAAAGTTACCAACTGACACCACAGAAATACAAAGGACTCTAAGAGACTACTATGAGCAACTATATGTGAATAAAATGGACAACATAGACGAACTGGACAAATTCTTAGAAAGGAACCATCTCCCAAGACTGAAGCAGGAAGAATTAGAAAATATGAACAGACCAATTACCAGTACTGAAATTGAATCAGTAATTTAAAAACCCCCAACAAACAAAAGTCCAGGACCAGATGGCTTCACAGGTAAATTCTACCAAACATTTAGAGAAGAGTTAACACCTATCCTTCTGAAACTATTCCAAGCAATTGCAGAGAAAGGAACAGTTCCCAACTCATTCTATGAGGTCACCATCACCCTGATATCAAAATCAGAAAAAGATACTGCAAAAAAAAAAAAGAAAGAAAGAAAATTACAGGCCAATGTCACTGATGAACATAGATGCAAAAATCCTCAACAAAATACTAGCAAACTCACTGCAACAATACATTAAAAGTATCATACGCCATGATCAAGTGGGATTTATCCCAGGGATGCAAAGACTTTTCAATATTTGCAAATCAACCAGTGTGATACAACACATCAACAAATTGAAGAATAAAAACCTTATTAATTAATTTATTTATTTATTTTTGACTGTGTTGGGTCTTTGTTGATGCATACAGTCTTTCTCTAGTTGTGTCAAGCAGGGGTTGCTCTTCATTCTGCTGTACAGGCTTCTCACTGCGGTGGCTTCTCTTGTTGCAGAGCACAGGCTCTAGGCTCATGGACTTCAGTAGTTGTGGCTTGTGGGCTCTAGAGTGCAGGATCAGTAGTTGCGGTGGACAGGCTTAGTTGCTCCTTGGCATGTGGGATCTTCCTGGACCAGGGCTCAAACCCATGTCCCCTGCATTGGCAGGCGGATTCTTAGCCACTGCACCACCAGGGAAGCCCCGAAGAATAAAAACCTTATGATCATCTCAATAGATACAAAAAAATAGCTTTTGATATAATTCAACATCCATTTATCATAAAAATTCTCCAGAAAATGGTCATAGAGAGAACATAACTCAACATAATAAAGGCCATATATGACAAACCCACAGCTAACATCATAATCAATGGTGAAAACCTGAAAGCACTTCTTCTAAGACCAGGAACAAGACAAGGATATCCACTCTCACTACTTTTATTCAACATAGATTTGGAAGTCCTAGCCATATAAATAAAAGGAGAAAAAGAAATAATAGGAATCCAATTTGGAAAATAAGTAGTAAGACAGTCACTGTTTGCAAGAGACATGATACTATACATAGAAAATCCTAAAGATGGTACCAGAAAATACTAGAGGTCATCAATTAATTCAGTAAAGTTGCAGGATACAAAATTAATACACATAAATCTGTTGCATTTCTCTACTCTAACAACAAAATATCAGAAAGAGAATTTAATGAAACAATCCCATTTACCATTGTATTAAAAAAGAATAAAATGCCTAGGAATAAACCTACCTAAGGAGGTAAAAGAGCTGTACTCTGAATACTGTAAGATGCTGATGAAAGAAATTGAATATGGTACAATCAGATGGAAAGATATACAGTGGTCTTGAACTGGAAGAATCAATATTTTTAAAATGACCATACCACCCAAAGCAATCTACAGATTCAATGCAATCCCTATCAAATTACCAATGACATTTTCACAGAACCAGAACAAAAATCTTAAAATTTGAATGGAAACACAAAAGACCCTGAAAAGCCAAAGCAATCTTGAGAAAGAAAAATGGAGCTGGAGGAATCAGGCTCCCTGACTTCAGACTATACTACAAAGCTACAGTCATCAAAACAGTATGGTACTGCACACAAACAGAATTATAGATAAATGGAACAGGATAGAAAGCCCTGAAATAAACCCACTGACTTATGGTCAATTAATCTATGAAAAGGAGGTAAGACTATATAATGGAGAAAAGACAGTTTCTTCAATAAGTGGTGCTGGGAAAAGTAGACAGCTACACGTAAAATAATAAAATTAGAACATTCTCTAACACCTTATACAAAAATAAACTCAAAGTGGATTAAAGACCTAAATGCAAGACTGGATACTATAAAACTCCCCGATGAAAACATAGGCAGAACACTCTTTGACATAAATTGCAGCAATATTTTTTAGGATCCATCTCCTAGAGTAATGAAAATAAAAACAAAATTAAAAAAATAAGACCTATTTAATTTTAAAAACATTGGCACTGCAAAAGAAACCATCAACAAAACAAAAAGAAAACCTAAGAAATGGGAGAAAATAATTGCAAATAATGCGAACACCAAGGTATTGATTTCCAAAATATAAAAACAGCTCATACAGCTCAATATCAAAAAAAAAAAAAAAAGAATCAAAAAATGGGCAGAACATCTAAATAGACATCTCTCCAAAGACAACATACAGGTGGCCAACAGGCACATGAGAAAATGCTCAACATGACTAATTATTAGAAAAATGCAATCAAAACTACAATGAGGTATCACCTCATGTGGTCAGAATGTCCATCATCAAAATGTCTACAAATAATATATACTGGAGATGGTGTGGAGAAAAGTGAACCTTCCTACACTGTTGGCAGGAATGTAAATTGATACCACCACTATGGAAAACAGTATGGGGGTTTCTTTAATAACTAAAAATAGAACTACCATATGATCCAGCAGTCCCACTCCTGGGCATATATTTGGAAAAACCATAATTTGAAAAAATACATGCACTCCAGTGTTCATTGCAGCGTTATTTGCAATAGCCAGGACATGAAAGCAACCCAAATGCCCACTGACAAATGAATGGATAAAGAAGATGTGGTACCTATATACAATGGACTATTACTCAGTCATGAAAAAAAATGAAATAATGCCACTTGCAGCAACATGGATGGACCTAGCAATTATCATACTAAGTGACAGAGAAAGATAAATATCATGATATCACTTATAAGTGGAATCTAAAAAATAATACAAATGAACTTATTTACAACACAGAAATAAACTCACAGACTTAGAAAACAAATTTATAGTTAGTAAAGAGAAAAGGGGGGGAAGGGGTAAATTAGGAGTTTGGGTTTAACATTTACACACTACTATATATAAAATAAACAACAACGACCTACTTTATAGTACAGGGAACTATACTCAATATTTTGTAATAACCTATAAGGGAAAAGAAACTGAAAAAGAATATATATATATATATATATATATATATATATATATATATATATATATATATGACTGAATCACTTCACTGTACACTTGAAACCAATACAACATTGTAAATCAATTATACTTCAATAAAAAATATTAAAAAATACAGTTTGAAAGCTAAAAACAAAAAGCTGCCATACCTCCACATCTAATCACACTTAATCCTCCAATGTGCCTCTAAAATCTGTAGCTCTGACAAACAGCAACCAATTTGTGCGAACTTACATCAAAATATTCTTGAATAGTTTTTGTACTTGGTTTGTCTGTGAGTAGAAAATGCATCTTCTCTAAAGTTCCTACAAACAAGTCATTATGGTAGAGAGGGTTGTGAAAATTCATGGTCAAAAAATCACCACCTCTGATCTGTTGATATGGTCATCCATTTAAAATTTATTTGTACTGGGAGTTTGGTCATGGCACAAGTCCCCCATAAAAGTGGTGACACACTGTGGGGTTTAGGAGCATGGACACTGGAGCCCAGAGCTGTTTAAGGGGCAGCTCCACCACCTCCTGTCTGTGTGAATTTGGCAAGCACTTCATTTCTTTGGGTCTTAGTGTCCTCAGATACTGAATGAGGACATGTCGCATTACCATATGAGGATTAAATTAAATAAGTCAGTATTTGCAAAAAAATTTAGAGCAGCACCAGTCACATAATAAGCACTGTAAAATCAATTGTAAATTACATTTTAAAGAAATAGTGCTAGATTAGGATGTCACTAATTAAAAGATTTCTCTCCCTTCCAAAAATAGGAGACAGGACATCCTTAACCTGACAAAATAATGTAAAAAGCATGCAAACAATGAAAGATGGATTTTTTTCCCAAATGTTCTGCTTCTTTTCCAAATGATCCTAACTTATCTTCAGACTTGGCCCCAATCTTCATATAAAGAATTCTGGCATTTTTAGGGTTATTCTGACAGTTATTTTTGTTTGCCTTCCCATACCACTACTTTTGCCTTCTTCATTCTGTTCTGTGCCCCAGGAGGCTGACCTCTACAGGCTGTGTCCCTCAGGCTTTCTTGCCACCTGGTTTTCTCTTGGGTTAGGCCCAGGGGAGGCACTCACAAGAAATCAGAGGACAGAAAGAGAAAGAAATGAGGATGTTTATCCCCATACCCTGCTCTCTTCTGCTGGACCCAGGTTTGACAGTGGCTCCTGTAGGAAGCCCCTTTCACATTGTGTGACTGCTTTCATAGATTCCATCACAGTGTCTTCTATTTGCCCCTTCAGAGTAGGGTTTTAAAGACTTCAAGCTGTTACACACTGAACCCTTGGCTGCTTCACCATCCCTAGTTGAAGTAGTCCCTTCATTGTATTCTCTTGAATTACCTCTGTGAGTGTGTCATCTGGCCAATACTGGCAACCTGGCCCACACAGGCAGTATTCATACGTTAGTTATAAATTTTCCCTTTCTAGCTTTTAAAGAAATTCTTGTTGAATTTTCAAAGTAATTGAACAATCTGCATTGAAATGCTTATTTACATAAAAATTCAGTGGTTCTTTGTGGTGATATTTTCTACCTTTTTACAACATTTAACTTAAAATTTGGAAAGTGTTTTGAAAGCAGAATAATTTCATAATTTTTCTAGTGTGAGTCACAGAACCCAAAGTAGTTCTAAAAGTCTTTACTTAGAAAAATAAACAGAATCAAGGAAAGATAAATTGAAGAAGCTTAGAAATCAAAAAGATCAGATGAAAGAAAATACAGTAACCGTATTTATTAAAAAGTGTTTACCTATGGGTCTATTAAGCACTGTGGCAAACAAAGTTATATAGTTATATTATAGGTAAGGTCAGAAGCAAAGCAGAAAATGGTCCACATAAAACTTTGCAGGCTAGAAGGGAGTGGCATGATGTATTCATAGTCATGAAA
The DNA here is from genome assembly GCF_965194825.1 of Balaenoptera physalus. NCBI lineage: Eukaryota > Metazoa > Chordata > Mammalia > Artiodactyla > Balaenopteridae > Balaenoptera > Balaenoptera physalus. The sequence continues at coordinate 46,951,626 of NC_138896.1, read as the reverse complement.
GGGAAAAACCTGGAACCTAGGGTATGGTACCCAAAAAGAATATAATTTCAAATAGAGAGAGAAAAAAATTTTTCAGACAAAGAAAAACTAAAAGAATTTAGCAATACTAAACCTACCTTAAATGAAATATTGAAGGATCTTCTCTCAATAGAAAAGAGGAATCTATAGGAAAGGGAACATCTCAATAGGAAGGGCAAATATATAAAAGGATTGAAGAGCACTTTAAAAAGCCAGTAAACAGATTAAACCAATAAAAAATTGTAAAAGTGATTATAAGTACAATTAACAGCCAAAGAATAAGCATAGGGATGTAAAATAGGACATCAAAATCACAAAATGTGGGGGAGGAAATATAAAAACGTAGGTCTTTTAGAATATGTTTGAACTTGTCTGAACATCAGTTTAAAATAAGTATATATAGTATGGGTCAACATACTTGGACTCCACAAATCAAAATCAACAAGAGATTCACACACACACACACACACACACACACACACACACAACCAGAAAAAGGAATTCAAGCATACTCCAAAAGAAAATTATCAGACCACAAAAGAAAAACAGAAGAAATGAACAAAGAAGAACTACAAAAACAACTGGAAAACAAGCTTTAAAATGACAATAAGGACATACCCATCAATAATTACTTTAAATGTCAGTGGACTAATGGAATAAATGCTCCAATCAAAAGACATAGAGTAGCAAATTGGATTAAAAAAACCAAGAAGCTACAATATTCTGCCTACAAGAGACTCACTTCAGAGCAAAAGGCACACACAGATTGAAAGTGTGGGGATGGAAAGAGATTTTTTCATGCACATGGAAATGAGAAGAAAGTGGGGATAGCAACACACATATCAGACAAAATAGACTTTAAAACAAAGGCCATAAAGGAAGACAAAGAAGGACATTGTATAATGATAAAGGGATCAATAAAAGAAGAGGATATTACACTCGTTAGCATATATGCACCCAATATAGGAGTACTTGAGTATATATAAAACAAATACTAACAGATGCAAAGGGAGAAATGGACAATAGTACAATAATAATAGGAGACTTTAACACCCCACTGACATCAATGGACAGATCTTCCAGACAGAAAATCAATATGGTCACCAAGGTCCTAAATGACACAATAGTCCAGTTGGACTTAATTGATATTTACAGGACACTACATCCAAAAAAACCCTCAGCATGCACAATATTTTCAGGTGCACATGGAACATTCTCTAGGATAAGACCACATACTAGGGTCACAAACCAATTCTCAAAAAATTTAAGAAGATAGAAATTATTTCAAGCAACTTTTCTGACTACAATGGTATGAAACTGCAAATCAACCACAGAAAGAGAAACCGGAAAACAACAAACACTTGAAGACTAAACAACATGCTACTAAAACACCAGGGGGTCAATGATGATATCAAAGAAGAAATCAGAAAATACCTCAAGACAAACGAAAATGAAATCACAACCTTACAAAATCTATGGGATACAGGAAGTCAGTTCTAAAAGGGAAGTTCATAGCAATACAGCCCTTCTTCAAGAAACAAGAAAAACCTCAAATAAACAACCTAACTTACAACCTAAAAGAATTAGAAAGGGAAGCACAAACAAAACACAGAGTCAGCAGTAGGGAAATAATAAAGATCAGAGAGGAAATAAATAAAATAGAGATCAAAAATTACAATAGAAATGATCAAGAAAATCAAGAGCTGGTTCTTTGAAAAGATAAGCAAAATAGACAAACCTCTAGCCAGGCTCACCAGAAAAAGAGAGAAGACCCAAGTAAATAAGATAAGAAATGAAAGAGAGGAAATAACAACCAATACTGCAGAAATACAAAAAATCATTAGAGAATACTATGAACATTTACGTGCCAAAAAAATTGACAACCTAGAAGAAATGGAGAAGTTTCTAGAAACATACAGCTTGCCAACACTGAGTCAAGAAGAAACAGATACTTTTAACAGACTGATCTCTAGAATCTGTAATAAAAAATTAATTTATTAAAAAGAAAAAAAAAGTTGCTCCAAACAAAAGTGCAGGTGTAGATGGCCTCACTGAAGAATTCTACCAAACATACAAAGAACTAATACCTATCCTGCTCAGATTATTCCAAAGAAGTGAATAAGAGGGAACACTCTCAAATTCATTCTATGAAGTCACCATAACCATGATACCCAAACCAGAAAAAGACATTACCAAAAAAGAAAATTACAGGCAAATGTCTTTGATGAATATAAATACAAAAATTCTCAATGAATCATTAGCAAACAGAATCCAACAATGCCTAAAAAATATCACACATTATGATCTGGTTGGATTCATCCCAGGGTCACAAGGATGGTTCAAGGTACACAAATCAATCAATGTGATACACCACACTAACAAAAGGAAAGACAAAAACCATATGATCATCTCGTTAGATGCAAAAAAAGCATTTGACAAAATTCAACATCTACTCATGATAAAAACTTCTCATCAAAGTGGGTATAGAAGGAACATATCTCAACATAATAAAAGCCATTTACAATAGTACCACAGAGAACATACTATTCAATGGTGAAAAGCTGAAAGCCTTTCCACTAAATTCAGGAACAAGACAAGGATGCCCACTTTCACCACTTCTATTCAAACAGTTTGGAAGTCCTAGGCACAGCAATCAGACAAAAGAAAGAAATAAAAGTTATCCAAATTAGAAAGGGAGATGTTAAAATTGTCACTATTTGCAGATGACAGGATAGTCTATGTAGAGAACCCTGAAGTTTCCACACAAAAAACTATTAGAACTAATAAATGAATTCAGCAAGGTAACAGGATACAAAATTAATATGCAGAACTCTGTTGCATTATTTTACACTAATAATGAAATAGAAAGAGAAAGTTAAAAAAAATCCCATTTAAAATTGCATAAAAAATAAAATAAAATACCAAGGAATAAACTTAACCAAGGAGTTGAAAGACCTATATGCTGAAAACTTTAAAATATTGATAAAGGAAATTGAAGATGATCCCAAGAAATGGAAAGACATCTCATGTTCTTGGATTGGAATAATTAATATTGTTAAAATAACCATAATACCCAAATTTAATGTAATTAAAAATTTAATGATTTAAAGATTACAGATTTAATGCAATCCCTAGCAAAATACCCATGACATTTTTCACGGAACTAGAACAAATAATCCTAAAATTTTTATGGAACAACAAAAGACCCAGAATTGCCAAAGCAATCCTGAGGAAAAAGAACAAACCTGGAGGTATAACACTCCCAGACTTCATACTATACTACAAATCTACAGCAATCAAAACAACACAGAACTGGCACAAAAACAGACATATAGATTGATGGAATAGAAGAGAGAGCCCAGAAATAAACTTACACAACTACAGTCCATTAATCTATGACAAAAGTGGAAGAATATACAATGGAGAAAAGACAGTCTCTTTAACAAGTGGTGTTGGGAAAGCTGGCAGCTGCATGTAAATCAATGAAATTAGAATACTCCCTAACATCATATAGGAAAGTAAACTCAAAATGGTTTAAAGACATAAATATAGGACATGACACCATAAAACTCCTGGAAGAGAACACAGGCAACACATTTTCTGACATAAATCATAGTAGTATATTCTTAGATCAGTCTACCAAGGCAGAAGAAAGAAAAGCAAAAATAAACAAATGGGACCTAATCAAACATAAAACTTCTGCACATCAAAGAAAACCATCAACAAAACAAAAAGACAACTTAAGGACTGAGAGAAAATATGTGCTAATGATGCAATCAACATGGGGTTAATATCCAAAGTATACAAACAGCTCATACAACTCAGTATCAAAAATAAAAAATAAAAAATGGGCAGAAGACCTAAATAGACATTTTTCCAAAGCCATATAGATGGCTAACAGGCATATGAAAAGATGTTTAGCATTGCTAATTATTAAAGAAATGCAAATCAAAACTACAATGAGGTATCACCTCACACTGGTCAGAATGGCCATCATCAAATCGTCTAAATATCATAAATGCTGGAGAGGGTGTGGAGAAAAGGGAACCCTCTTACACTGTTGCAGGGACTGCAAATTGTTGCAGCCACTATGGAGAACAGCATGGAGTTTCTTCAAAAAACTAAAAGTACACCTACCATATGATCCAGCAATCCCACTCCTGGATGTACATCCAGAAAAAATGAAAAATCTAATTTGAAAAGATACATGCATCCTAGTGTTCATATTATTTACAATTGCCAAGACATGGAAGCAACCAAAGTCCCCATCAATAGATAACTGGCTTAAAAATATGTTCTATATATATATATATATATATATATATATATATATATATAATGGAATATTATTCAGTCATAAAAAAAAATGAAATATTGCCATTTGCAGCAACATTGATAGACCTAGAGAATATTAGTGAAGTGAGTCAGACAGAGAAAGACAAATATTATATGGTATCATTTATCTGTGTTATCTACAAAATAATACAAATGAATCTATATACAGAACAGAAACAGACTCACAGACATAGAAAAAAAACTTATGGTTACCAAAGGGGAAAGGGAAGGGGGTATGGACAAATTAGGAGTACGAGATTAACAGAAACATGCTATTGTTCATAAAATAGATAAACAACAGTGACTTACTGTATATCACAGGAAATTATATCAATATCTTATAATAACCTAAAATTATATCAATATCAATATCAATTCAATATCAATATCAATATCAATTATATCAATATCAAAATTATATCGATATCTTATAACCTAAAATATCTTATAATAACCTATAATAACCTATCAATATCTTAAAATAACCTTATAATAATCTGAAAATATATATATATATATATCTATAAGTGTGCACTTTGCTATACACCTTAAACTAACACAGTATTGTAAATCAACTAAAATTCAAAAATAGAAAATGATCCCTATAAACTTACATACCAAATCATTTTAGCAAGAGTCCATAGCAATGCATCAATTTACAACTGGAGTCATACATGATATACTCAATGTTTAATTCAATTAAAAATGGTCAGAGCAAACATTCAACCCATAGTTTGGGATCTTAGAGAGATTTCAGCCAGAGTGAAAGAAAAAAAAGCTGCTGGGACTGGATGAGCCCAGCTGGGCAGCAACGTGGAAGTTAGGACCCAAATTTTAACATCTGCTTTAATCTCTTATTTCCTATGCCCACTCACAAATTCCAGAGAAATTTCAAGGGGATTTCTTACAATTTCTACTTAAGTTGACACCTAGTCTGAATCTGCTCTGGGTAAGTGGGGAAAAAAAAGACATGTTTATGCTGCATATAGATAACATCTTAAGAAGCTTGAAGCACAAGAAATATGGAATATATGCAATGAGAAACCATACTTCCCAAGTCCTTTCTAATTAAATTCTTGAAGCAGATAATACAAGAAGATTGAGTGTATATTTTTGAGTGTGGAGCCAGTTCTTAGGATATAGGAATGTGGACTCCACCTCAGCCTAGTCAGGTTTTGAGTCGTTTCTCTCTTTTTTTTCCTGCTTAGGGAAAGTCCACAGTGAAGTACAGGAATGATATACTGAGAGCACTAATTTCAGGAGCTGTTGTTAGAGATCTGCTCTAACACCTATACAAGTCCTCTCCAAATTTGTCCTTCCCCAACTCACTTTTTGAAAGGAAATTGAAAGGAATAATTGGTGAGCAATAGAGAATTTTGGCAGCCTATCTGCAATTTTTCCCTAATGTGATGGAGAGAGATATGAATGCTGAAATCTCCATTTATTATTGAATTCTGCATTTCTGTATCCTGTACAGAATTTATTTTTTGAAGCTTTTAATTCTGCTCCCTCTCTCTTTTTGTTGACATAGAAGCTGGCAGTACAGCCTTTTCTCATCAGTCTGTCTGCTTTAACTTAGCACTTGTGGCTCTGGCTTCTCATTTGCAGGTCTAATGTCATGACTTGGGTCCCCATTAAAGCTTGCTTGCCATTCAACCTCTGAGCCAAAGGGTAAGTAGGAGTTGAAATATATGCTTATTAATTGGTGACAGTATACTCTAAAGGCTTGTTATTAGTTTCATTTCATTTCATTAGTTTGTTTCATTTCATTAAATAAATCTAAGGTAGTTATAAGATAGATCATAATTTTATGTACCATTAAGGAAGAAAAAAATGCTCCAACTCTTGACTCTAAGATGAACCTCTTTTCCAGAGATATTAGAACATGAAAAATATACATCTGAAAATTTGAGCAAAACTCTAGTTGGATCAGATTTTTTTTTTCTTAACATACTTAAAAAATGCACTGAACACAATGACAGGTCAGAGGTTCAGTGATTTCCCTCTTTTTAAATTTGGTAAACCTCTTTTATTAGCCTAAGGCTCCTTAAACCGTTGTATGACATGTTCTGGAGTTTCTATACTGAATGAATTCTTAGCCTTAAAGAACATCTAGCAATATCATTTTGCTGTTTTAATTCTGGAAGATTATCAAATTACTGGCTTGTAATTAATATCTTACTACATTACAGACTAAAAAAACACAAATAATGAACAAGAGTGACATACCTATTTACATTTAACTTATCACCAGTTGTGCAATTCCTGAAGGCAAAAAGAAGGAAAAATATGTGTGTGTACATTAGGGATTAGAATGTACCCCTAGTTTTAATTTACAAATTATTATAGGTTTCTACCAATTATTATTTATTTTGTTTCCTTCATCTATACTGACTTAAGAGACCCTTGAAGGGTATCCTGAGATCCTAGCCAATATTTCTGATATTTTCCAAAGAGAAGTTGAATTCCAAGCAACTGATTAATCCAAGAAACTTTGTAATATAACTCAATTAAAAGTTGGGAGATTCCTATATTTTTATGAATGTAATTAATAGATCAGTGCACATTAAATGTATATAATATGGTCAATAGATTTATCTATAATTTCTCAAATATCTTTTTAAATCTTATAGTGTTGATATAGTTTTGTTAACAAAAAATTACTTATTGTCAAACCCAAATGAAATTTTATAGCTATTAAAAATACATTAAAATAAAATAACTTAAGGAATAATTTAATTACATAATCATTTTCCATACAATTTCCTAGGGCAATCTTAATCATAATTAACTATAAACATATTCTAAGCATAATTAGGGATAATAAGTCATTATATGAAGTGAATATATTTGTACACTAATAAAGTGGGAAAATATTAAATGTTTTTAATTATTTCTAAATATTATGAATAGATACTTCACTCAGGACTGGCTTTAGAAATAAGGCCACTTAAATCATGATTTGGAGTGTGGCATGAATGCCTTCTTATTTAAAAGTCTCCTCCCTCTTGTCTTCTTTGTGTGTCTCAAATCCTCAAATAGCTTCAAAAATGTTAATAATACGATAAAGTAAATAATGGCTACAATTTGACATCAGGAAATCTGAATTCAGCTGCCATTTCTGCATTGGAAAACCTCCAGTTTTGTTTTTCTCAAACCAGATAATTAGAATACTCATCTCAAAGTATTGCTAGGAGGAACAGAGGAGAAAACGTTTACAAGAGCCTGTTTTAAACTGCAAAGTGTCATGTTCAGCAACTAGCACTTTGTAAGAGATTAGGGGCAGCTGATGATAACCAAGCTCCATCAGAATGATTCCAATGGAGAAAGACAGTCATGAACTGGCTGCTGCTGACCCCTGGTATATTTGCAACCTAAAAGACCTGTGGGACAGAATGGGAGTCCCACAGTCTTCTGTAGCTAAATGGGTTTGTATGATTGAATCGTAACATTTTTGGATTTAAATCTATAGCAAAGAATATAATTCTTAAATGTTTTTGAATATCAGATTTAGGGTCCATATTTTTATCTTTAAAATAGCAATTTGAAATGAATAGCAATTTAAAATTAGTAAATTAGGAAATAGTAAGTTGAAATTAAATTTTGTTCATAATAAATTATAAACATCTAGATCAGATATATGCAATATATGCTGATCCTCATTTATATACACTAGTCACAACTTGACAGTTTCTTTTTGTTACCACTTTCCAATAGAGCACCATCTCTTCTTTAATATTTCAATGGATTTACCAGAATAGATGCTTAAAGGACAAAATGGGCAGGCTGTTTGTATTAGATATCTCAGTATACCTATGAAATTACAGTTTGTGGGGCTATTATTGACATTAGTATGAATGATGCCTGTAGCACAGCCACGAAAATTTGTTACCAATGCTTTCTGGCCTGAGAGACATTTTTTACATTATCTACATTCTTTATCCTGGAGTCTTTTCAAAGCTCTTACTGTTGATTAAATTCTAGGCCAGGCAATTGCTAACATCTCCAAAATGTAATATTTCTGAAATAGCTTTGAAAATGCTATTTCATTCACACATTCTGGAAGACCTTCTTTTTCTATATAATACCATATGTTCAGCTTCTATCATATATTCCCAATTCAAAAAACCTACTGTCTTATGATATGTCATATCAATCAACACGGTGTTTATTTGGAAGACATTTGGTTGTGAACTATAAAATTCCTTCCAGATACAAATTAAATGAGACCCAGCATACAGCTCTCCATCATTTGTCATTGGAGGTAGTTGGACAAGGCAGGCTTTAATGACTTGAAAAGCTCTTCCAAGGGCGAGTGCAGATCTAAACATTTTGGTGTGAAAAACACTATGGTTACACTGAAATTGTGCCCAGTTTCTCTCCAGTAAAATATATTTCTGGGACTTTTTGAGAAAACCTATTAAAAGAACAGAATATCCTGAGCAACTCTCAATTTCTTTAAAATTAAAAATAAAACTCTCTCTCCATCTCTCTCTTTCTTCTGGCCTCCCTCCCTCCCTCTCTATTTTTCTCTCTCACCTCCTTCTTTTCCTCTACTCTTCATTTGAACTTTTTCAAATGATTATTACAAGTGTTTCTATACAACAACCATTGTTTGGCTGAAGATTATACATGGACATAAAATAGAAAAACGTCTGATAAATACCGATGACTTGATCTATATCTGTTGGTAGATTTTATAAATGGAAAATCATTTTACTTTTCTATGCAAGCAAGCTTTTGCCTATACTGCCACTAACCTCAGGAGTATTTCTGTTTTGCTTTTGTTTACCAATCATATTATTTCTGTATATATTACTAAACATTAATAGCTTTGAAAAAAGAAATGCTCTTGTGGTAGAATTAATCAAACAAAGATTATGTGCAACAAAATGTATTCTCCTAGATTTTGGAACTGAAAGGTTTTTTTGATATTGTTATTTAAAAACAAAAATATGTGCTTAATCAGCATATGAAATATAAGATACAATGAAACTACGTAATGAAGAGAACATGTAAATATAATCACTTAGCATCATAAAACTAATTAACAGCAGAGAGGATGAGATTTTTTCACCTTTGGTAATTCTGATTCTGTTTTAATTTTCTTTATCATAATTGCTGTAAAGAATATTCTCCAAAGTTAATTCCTTTTGGTTTAAGGGCATCTATTGTATTTGCATTCTTTATGTCTATTACTCTAGATGCAAATACAAAGATGTTACTATGTTAATATCTTAGCAGATGAGAATCATAAGGTAGAGTTCCTTTCTCAGGATTGTTAGTAGAGTTTACCATTCAATTCTTCTTATTAGGAAGAGTATACTGAAAACAAGTCTAGTTGATTCAATGTCAGTGCATATGTGTCTTTTTGTAAAAATACTTAATAGAAAAAGTACAATTCTATTCTATGTTTACTTATAAATTTTGTTCATATTTACTTATTACAATTACTTATCACAGTCATATTCCTTCCTTCCTTCCTCCATCTCTCACTCTCTCTCCCTCTTTTTTTCAGTCTTCCTTCCTTTCTTTCAAACATTAAGCTCCCACAATAAGGAAAGCAAAGGGATGCAAAGTGCCTCTTTATTTAACAAGGCCTCTAACTGGAATTCTTTCTGCCAGAATAATGCCTTCACTATCACAGATTTTACTCTCATCAGATTTTTAAATTTGCCAATTTGATTAGGAAAGTGAGAAAAGCTTGAGCTTCATCTTTTGAATATTTGAGCTTTTAAGTCTGTAGAGATACAGCCAAAATATACTGCTGACATTTTGTCTAAGGCAGATGGAGATAACAACTTCAGACTGTATCAGTTGCAGAAGGTTCTCTAAAAACACTCCTTTTATGCCTGCATATTACTTCCATATTAAACGTTTCTTATTAAAGTGTTTCAGATGCAAGAGCAGTGAGGTGTAAGAAGAGTCTTTGAGTAAGTGTCAGGGTCTTTTACTAATCAGTTGTGGTGTGAACCCTGGACACAGCTCATTAATCACCGCGCTGCATTTCTCCCATGGCACAGAGACATTAGCATCAGCTAAGTCCTCTCACAGTGTCATTACCAGGATCTACTGAGATAATGAATATGCAAAAGCTTTGAACGGGACAACAAACTGTAGAAAGACAAGGACTTATTATTTCAATAAGAGTATACATGTGTGTAGATTGTATGTGTACATGTAAACCACATCCCCCCTTAGAATAAAATAACATTTGTATTGACATCATTTCTAGGTTCTAAAAATATAGATGTAAATGTCAGTCACTGCACGTAATATATATAATACTTCTAAGACAAACCCTATTAGGAACAGTTAATGCACTAAGAAAATTAAGAATATACTGCAGCCTTATCAATGAATTAGTCAGTTTTGCAAATCTAATGACCATCATTTATTTCCTAAGCCCTTCATGCACATACTGAGAACTTGTTTATCGCATTATTTTTTCCCAGAATGACAACATTGATTGTGAGCAACCATCTATGTTAATCTGTGCCCAGTTCTAAAGTGGTCATCCTGAGGTTCATGAAGGATTAAATGCTACACACAAGGTCACCTGAATCAGTGAGAGTAGACCTGGAATGATAATGTCTTCTGATTCTGAATTTCTTTTTCCTTTTCACCATCTTCCATATGGAATCAGAACTGTTTAGGGGATTAGCTGATACCCGATAACATCAGCTAGCATCATCTATTCTCTGCCACCATTTTGTTTGATGCACAGTGGCAATTCAAACTACTCTGGAATCTTCTTCTCTCTGTGTGGCTGTTTTGGTAGGCAATGTAGGATCTTAGCTCATGCATTCCATACATATTCCCAGATTTCCCTTACACACAGAGTCCACATAAGGCCAAGTTTTGTATTTTTTCCGCATGAGACCTGGATGCATCTTGGATGGAAGCATGCACCACACATGCTGACAAAATGACAGGAAGATCAGAGCCTGACTTTTTTTCACTTTATGAAATTTTTCATGTTTTATTATCTATCTACTCAGATAAAATTAGGTAGGACACATTTTTAATGTTTCCAATAAATAAGAAAAATGTGCCTGCAGCATGAAAAATCCTGTGACTGCCTTATTTGTAAAAGATGAATCTGATTTATATTCAGACATCAGTGCTATAACTAACTAGAGAAATAAAATAGATGTCTATGACCTCTCTTCAATTATTTAGTAAGGATGAAGTGTCAATTGGCTAAAAATAATGATGCTGTAGCTATATTTAGTGTTACACCTATTAGATAGAAATTCAAGATGGAATGTGCATATATACACACAAATACGTAAAATAGATTAATAACACCGAAGTTTAAGCAATCACCATATTACTTTTAGGAGACCAAAGTATTTATACTTTAATTAGTTGGTGTTGACAAGAGGCTTAAAATTCTTCTATCATATTATGCAGATAGATTTCTATTTTTTCTTTAAATATTTATATATTAGAAAATACATTATTGAAGTTTAAGAATTTACCTATTGAGCAGTAGTAGCAGAATGCATTCATCCATGACACAGTCCCACTAGACCAAGGATATAAGGAGTCTTACAAAGATCTTAAATGTATAATAAGGTGGACTAAAGCAGATGGATGGAGAGCACCATTCTGGGTTTACCCTAAATGCAGGAACTTTTGTGTCCCATACACATTCCCAGATTTTCCTCATGCACAGACTCTGCGTAAGGCAAGCGTAGTATTTTTGAAACCTGCTTGCATCATTGGATTGTAACTTTTAAGTTGCAATAAGAAAATATAATTCACAAATCAGAACATGCTTTATTCTATCACTAACTAAAGACAAAGCATTAGTATTTGAGTGTCACATAACTATTCAACATGCCCAATATTGTTCCACATTTTGGTAGCTACTGAAATAATAGGGAATGTGTGGAATATAACTTTAGCACAGGATTCTGCATGCTTTTCTGCCTCTGTTGTCATCAAACTTTGTTCCTCTAGAGACCACCCCTTCCTTAAGCACCAACAGCTAAGACACCAGTTAGCTACTCTTTCGGTGGAGGAGAGGGTCACAATAAAACCCAAAATCAAAGGCAATGAATCCATGACTCTGGAGTGAAGAAAGCAGCCAGACTTAGTGTAAGATAGAAACAAGAGTGAATATTCCTGCCCTGTTTCCTCTTTCCTTCAATGTTGTGATCGTATGATTGGTGGGAACATGTGAGGAGTGACCATATTGGCAGGGATGACTCCTGACTCAATGATTAGTAGGGTCACGTGCCATTTTTCGCCAGCACTAGAGATCATATGGAAACTGTGTTAGTGACCAGTTATAACTAGTATTTTCTTCTGGTTGGACAACAATTAACAGCTTGCCTGATGTACAGGAACACCCATTCTGACCAATTTCTGTGAAAAACCCTCATTCAACAACTCAGACAATCTATAGCACCTGTCTATTATCCAAACCACACATGCAGGTGAAGAACCTGGACACCTTTAGGAGTAGAATGAAGCAGATGTCCTGTCAGCTGACCATGGAGGGGAGAACTCCCATTAATCTTATATAGTGGCAAAAAGATCCTCTTCTGGTACAAGAGTCAGAAAAATTTAAACACAGTACACTTTTCTTTAGAACTAAGGAAAGGGAAGGAGAACAATTTGCAAAAGGCAGAAAGGAATCACACTAATTTGACCATATTTTTTTCTCCCTGTATGTGGTTTTTTCCATAAGAGTTAATGACAGATGGTCTTGTTTCAGTGTTGACATGTAATGCTTCTATTAATTTACATTTGTATTTGAGTAATGCCTGTCAAAGATACAAAAAATTAAAGAAAAGGACTATCATATGACTCATAAACTAAGGACATGATGTTTTTCTTATTCTTAATATTATTTCATATATCTTTGAAATTTTTCTTCTATATACAATTTACCTCAAAAATAATTATATATACCATTGTCATAATACAATAATAAAAACACCTTATTGTTTCTTCTAAGCTATTTAACTTATATTTCTTTCTTCATCTGTAGATGGTGTAGAATGCAGGAAAGATATAAAGGAGACACTAAAATCTAGAATGATTTGTGATTTATTCAAGCTTCTGTGATTGCTTTTAAATAGAAATATACCTGAATCCACCTACTTTTCACCATCTCCATCATCACCACAGCAAGCCAAGCTACTACCATCTTTCACTTGGACTACTATCATGGGTTCATAACTTGTCCCTATTTCTTCACTTGCTTACCTCCAATTCATTTTCTATGCTGCAATTAGGGTGGTTTTTAAAAATCCAAATGTGTTCATATATTCTCTTGATTCAAAGTTTTCTTATTGCATAAGGTAAAAACAACAGCAACAACAAAAACTTCAACGTGAGTAAAAGTGGCTGACTAATCTAGCTCTGCCTACCTCCCCAGGGTCATTTCTCACCACTCTCCTCCAGGCTTACAATGTTCCAGCAACTCTAGATTTATTTTAATAGACCAACCCTTGCCAACCTGAGGGATCTTGCAGATGCTTTTCCTTTATCTGGAATGGTGTTCCCATCGCTATAAATGGCTAATTTTTCACATCCTCCAGATCTCATCTTAAAGCCCTTTCCTCAGGAAAAAAAAAACAAAGCTTCACTGAGTTTCCAGTCTAAAAGAGTCACTCATATTGTCTCATAGCAATATCTATCTTTCTTGCATAGCAATTGGATTATAATTTGTAGTTATGTGTTTATTTCTGTGATTATCTATGTGATTTCTCTATCACCTCACTTTACTTTGTGACCATTTTCTAGTTGCTTTGCATTGGATACACTGTGCCTAGCAAGGGCATGGCTAGAAGCAAAGGAATAAATATAACTATTTGTAAGAAAGTGAATAAATAACTGAAGAGATGGACAAGTGGATGAATGGACAGAGCCCAGGGCTAACATCTAAGGAGGTGAAAGTGTTTAATCATCAAGTGTACATGGTCCATTATTGTTGAGGTTTAAATCCCAGCTCTGAGGTGGAGTCAAGATGGCAGCAGGGGAGGACATGGAGTACACATCTCCCCACAGCTAGGACACCTGCCAGACAATGGTGGGGGACCTCGATGCCCAAGGAGATGGGAGGAACCCCCAAGTGACCAGGTAGGATGTGGGGGGAGTGAGGGGGGAGGAGAAGGCGGGGGGCCAGACAGGACTGGTGCCCCTGAGAGGTGGCTGGGAGGGGGCAGGGTTCCCACTCCTGGAGGGACCTTCTGGGGGGCTTAGAGAATCAAGGCGGAGTGCGCCTAGTGTTTCCCCTGCCTAATCAGCTCCAGGAAGCCTGCAGGGCTCCTGGACCAGGTCCTCTGCCCTCCGAGGCACCCTACAGGCTGTGTTGGTCATGGGGCATAGGAGGGAGGCAGTGGGGAGGGAGAAGAGGAGAGGCAGGTGGGAGGGGCCCTCCAGGATCAGAGGATCAGGGGAGGTGTGGAGGGTGTTTTCCCTGCCCACTTGGGACCCGGGAAACTTGCTGAGCCCCTGGACTTGGTCCTTCATTCTCTGGGGCTCCCTCCAGCCTGTGGGTCTTAGGAGTGTGGGAGAGAGGGAGGAGGGGAAAAGAAGAGGAGAGGCAGACTGTGGGGGGGGACCCTCCAGGATCAGAGGATCAGGAGGGAATGCACCTAGCGTTTCCCCTGCCCACATGGGTCCAGTGAGCCTGCTGGGGTCCTGGGCCTGGGCCTCCACCCTCCAAGGCCAGAGGCACTCCTGGGCTGCTCCTGCTGGAGCCTAAGCTCCTGTTGAGCCTAAGCCCCATTCCTCATGTCCCCAGGGTCTTTTTAAGCCCTGTGGGTCCTAAGCATAGGCCACAACCACAGCCTAAAACCCGTCCCTGCCTAAGCCCTGCCCTTTTCTAGCTTTTTTTTCTCCTCTTTTTTACCTTGTGGTTCTGTTTTACCTTCCGATTGTTGTTTCATCTATATTTTTATTATTTTTATTCTTTCTAACATATCTGTTAGTTTTCTAATCCTATTTTATTTTTTATTCTTTGTTATTGTTCTGTTCCTTTTTTTTTCTCTGCCACCCTGCATGGCTTATGGGATCTTGGTTCTTGAGCCAGGGGTCAGGCCAGAGCTCCTGCGGTAGGAGCTGTACCACTGGACAAACAGAGAACCTTGGACCCCAGGGAATATTCATCAGACTGAGGTCTCCCAGAGGTCCTCATCTCAGCACTAAGACACAGCTCTACCCAACAGCCTACAAACTCCAGTGCTGGAAGCCTCAGGCCAAACAACCAGTAAGACAGGAACACAAACCCACCCATCAAAAAAAAATAAAAATGACACAACAAAAAAATATAACACAGATGAAGGAGCAAGGTAAAAATCTACAAGACCAAATAAATGAAGAGGAAATAGGCAACCTACCTGAATAGAATAATGATAGTAAAGATGATCCAGAATCTCGGAAATTGAATGGAGGCACGGGTTGAGAAAATACAAAAATGTTTAACAAAGATCTAGAAGAACTAAAGAACAAACAAATGGAGATGAACAACACAATAATTGAAATGAAAAATACACTAGAAGGAATCAATAACAGAATAACTGAGGCAGAAAAATGAATAAGTGAGCTGGAAGACAGAATGGTGGAAATAACTGCCAAGGAGCAGAATAAAGAAAAAAGAATGAAAAGAATTGAAGATAATCTCAGAGACCTCTGGGACAACACTAAAAGCACCAACATTCAAATTATAGGGGTTCCAGAAGAAGAAGAGAAAAAGAAATGTTCTGAGAAAATATTCGAAGAGATTAAAGTTGAAAACTTCCCTAACATGGAAAAAGGAAATAGCCACCCAAGTCCAGGAAGTGCAGAGAGTCCCATACAGGATAAACCCTAGGAGAAACATACCAGGACACATATTAATCAAACAAATAAAAATTAAATTCAAAAAAAAAATTTAAAAGCATCAAGGGAAAAGCAAAAAACAACATGCCATGAAATCCCCATAAAGTTATCGGCTGATTTTTCAGCAGAAACTGCAGGCCAGAAGGGAGTGGCAGGATATACTAAAGTGATGAAAGAGAAAAATCTACAACCAAGATTACTCTACCCAGCAAGGATATCATTTAGATTCGATGGAAAAGTCAAAACCTTTACAGACAAGCAAAAGCTAAGAGAATTCAGCACCACCAAACCAGCTTTACAAAAAATGCTAAAGGCACTTCTCTAGGTGAGAAACACAAGAGAAGAAAAAGACCCACAAAAACAAACCCAAAACAATTAAGAAAATGGTAACAGGAACTTACATATCGATTATAACCTTGAATGTAAATGGATTAAATGCTCCAACCAAAAGACACAAACTGGCTGAATAGATACAAAAACCAGATCCATATATATGCTGTCTACAGAGACCCACTTCAGACCTAGGGACACAGAGAGAATGAAAGTTAAGGGATGGAAAAAGATATTGCATGCAAATGGAAATCAAAAGAAAGCTGGATCTTGCTGTGATTTATGCCATAAGAGTGTTCTTCCTATGTTTTCCTCTGAGAGTTTTATAGTGTCTGGCCTTACATTTAGGTCTTTGATCCATTTTGAGTTTATTTTTGTGTATGGTGTTAGGAAGTGTTCTAATTTCACTCTTTTACATGTAGCTATCCAGTTTTCCCAGTACCACTTATTGAAGAGGTTGTCTTTTCCCCATTGTATATTCCTGCCTCCTTTATCAAAGATAAGTTGACCATATGTGCATGGGTTTATCTCTGGGCTTTCTATCCTGTTCCATTGATCTATATTTCTGATTTTGGTGGGATAAGTAGGGTGGGAGGGAGACAAAAGAGGGAGGGGATATGGGGATATATGTATACGTATAGCTGATTCACTTTGTTATACAGCAGAAACTAACACACCATTGTAAAGCAATTATACTCCAATAAAGATGTTAAAAAAAAGAAGAAAAAAAAAGAAACCTGGAGTTGCAATACTCATATCAGATAAAATAGACTTTGAAATACTGTTACAAGAGGTAAGGAAGCACACTACATAATAATCAAGGAATCAACCCAAGAAGAAGATATAACAGTTGCAAATATATATGCACGCAACATAGGAGAACCTCAATACATAAGGCAAATGCTAACAACCATAAAAGGTGAAATTGATGGTAACACAATAATACTGGGGGACTTTAACACTCCCCTTACACCAATGGACAGATCATCCAAACAGAAAATAAATAGGGAAAAATAAGCTTTAAATGACACAAAAGACCAGATAGATTTAATAGATATTTATAAGTCATTCCACCCGGAAGTGGCACAATACACTTTCTTCTCAAGTGCACATGGAACATTCTCCAGGATAGAAAACATCCTGGGTCACAAATCAAGCCTCAGAAGATTTAAGAAAATTGAAATCATATCAAGCATCTTTTCTGACCACACACTATGAGATTGGAAATCAGTTATAGGAAAAAAAACAGTAAAAAACACAAATACATGGAGGCTAAACAGTGTGCTACTATATAAACAAGAGATCACTGAAGAAATCAAAAAAGAAATAAAAAATTACATAGAAACAAATGACAGTGAAAACCCAACAACCCAAAACATATGGGACACAGCAAAAGCAGTTATAAGAGGGAAGTTTATAGCAATTCAGTCTCACCTCAAGGAACAAGAAAAATCTCAAATAAACAATCTAACCTTATGCCTAAAGCAACTAGAGAAAGAAGAACAAAGAAAACCCAAACTCAGTAGAAGGAAAGGAATCATAAAGATCAGAGCAGAAGTAAATGAAATAGAAACAAAGAAAACAATAGCAAAGATCAATAAAACTAAAAGTTGGTTCTTTGAGAATATAAACAAAATTGAGAAACATTTAGCCAGACTCACCAAGAAAAAAAAGGGAGAGGATGCATATCAATCAAATTAGAAATGAAAAAGGAGAAATCACAGCTGACACTGCAGAAATACAAGGGATTATAAGAGACTAGTACAAACAACTATATGTCAATAAAATGGACAACCACGAAGAAATGGACAAATTCTTGGAAAGGTACAATTTTCCAAGACTGAAACTGGAAGAATTAGAAAATATAAACAGACCTATCACAATAATGAAATGGAAACTGTAATTAAAAATCTTCCAACAAAGTCCAGGATGAGATGGCTTCACAGGCGTATTCTATCAAACATTTAGAGAAGAGCTAACATCTATCCTTCTCAAACTCTTCCAAAAATTTGCAGAGGGAGGAACACTACCAAATCTGTTTTATGAAGCCACCATCACCCTGATACCAAAACCAGACACAGACACTGCCAATAAAGAAAATTACAGATCAATATCACTGATGAACATAAATGCAAAAATCCTCAACAAAATACTAGCAAACAGAATCCAACAACACATTAAAGAATCATAAACCATGATCAAGTGGGATTTACCCCAGGAATGCAAAGATTCATCAATATATGCAAATTAATCACTGTGATACAACATATTAACAAATTAAGGTATAAAACCATATGATCATCTCATAGATGCAGAAAAAGCTTTTGACAAAATTCAACACCCATTTATTATAAAAACTCTCCAAAAAATGGGCATAGAGGGAACTTCCTTCAACATAATAAAGGCCATATATGACAAACCCACAGCAAACATCATACTCAATGGTAAAAACCTGAAAGCTTTTCCACTAAGATCAGGAACAAGACAAGGATGTCCACTCTCTCCACTCTTATTCAGCATAGTTTTGGAAGGCCTAGCCACAGCAATCAGAGAAGAAAAAGAAATAAAACAATACAATTTGGAAAAGAAGAAGTAAAACTACCACTGCTTGCAGAAAACATGATACTATACATAGAAAATCCTAAAGATGCCACCAGAAAACTATTAGAACTAATCAATGAATTTTGTAAGGTTACAGGATACAAAATTAATGCACAGATATCTCTTGCATTCCTATACACTAACAATGCAAAATCAGAAAGAGAAATTAAGGAAACAATCCCATTTACCATCACAACAAAAAGAATAAAATACCTAGGAATAAACCTACCTAAGGAGGCAAAAGACTTGTACTCAGAAAACTATAAAACACTGATGAAAGAAATCAAAGATGACATAAACAGATGGAGAAATATACCATGTTCTTGGATTGGAAGAATCAATATTGTGAAAATGATCATACTACCCAAAGCAATCTACAGGTTAAATGCAATCCCTATCAAACTACCAATGGCATTCTTCACAGAATTAGAATAAAAAATTTCACAATTCGCATGGAAACACAAAAGACCCTGAATCACCAAAGCAGTCTTTTTTTTTTTTGTCTTCCTGTGACTGGTTTATTTTACTTAGCATAATGTCTTCAAGGTTCATCCATGTTGTTGCATACTGCAGATTTTCTTTTTTAAGTTTGTATAGTATTCCATTGTAAGTTTATACCATATTTTCTTTTTTCTTTTTTTTTTTTAACATCTTTATTGGAGTATAATTGCTTTACAATGGTGTGTTAGTTACTGCTTTATAACAAATTGAATCAGCTATACATATACATATATCCCCATATCTCTTCCCTCTTGCGTCTCCCTCCCTCCTACCCTCTCTATCCCACCCTTCTAGGTGGTCACAAAGCACCACGCTGTTCCCTGTGCTATGCGGCTGCTTCCCACTAGCTATCAGTTTTACATTTGGTAGTGTATATATGAACATGTCACTCTCTCACTTTGTCCCAGCTTACCCTTCCCCCTCCCCGTGTTCTCAAGTCCATTCTCTAATAGGTCTGCGTCTTTATTCCTGTCCTGCCCCTAGGTTCTTCATGACCTTTTTTTTAGATTCCATATATATGTGTTAGCATATAGTATTTGATTTTCTCCCAAAGCAATCTTGAGAAAGAAAAATGGGGCTGGAGGAATCAGGCTCCCTGACTTCAAACTATACTACAAAGTACAGCAATCTAGACAGTGTGGTACTGGCACAAAAACAGAAATATAGATAAATGGAACAGGATAGAAAGCCCAGAGATAAACCCACACACATATGGTCACTTAATTTATGACAAAGGAGGCAAGAACATACAATGGAGAAAAGGCAGCCTCTTCAAAGTGGTGCTGGGAAAACTGGACAGCTACATGTAAAAGAAGGAAATTAGAATACTCCCTAACACCATATACAAAAATAAACTCAAAATGGATTAAAGACCTAAATGTAAGACCAGACACTATAAAACTCTTAGAGGAAACATAGGAAAAACACTCTTTGACATCAACTACAGCAAGATCTTTTTTGACACACTTCCTAGAGTAATGAAAATAAAAATAAAAATAAACAAATGGGACCTAATGAAACTTAGAAGTTTTTGCATAGCAAAGGAATCCATAAACAAGACAAAAAGACAACACTTAGAATGGGAGAAAATATTTGTAAATGAAGAAATGGACAAAGGATTAATCTCAAATATACACAAACAGCTCATGGAGCTGAATACCAAAAAAACAAACAACCCAATTAAAATAAGGGCAGAAGACCTAAGTAGACATTTCAATGAAAGAAGACATACAGATGGCCAGGAGGCATGTCAAAAGATGCTCAACATCACTAATTATTAGAGAAATGCAAATCAAAACTACAGTGAGGTATCACCTGACACCGGTCAGAATGGCCATTATCAAAAAATCTACAAACAGTAAATGCTGGAGAGGATGTGGAGAAAAGGGAACCCTTTTACAGTGTTGGTGGGAATGTAAATTGATACAGCCACTATGGAGAACAGTATGGAGGTTCTTTAATAAACTAAAAATAGAACTACCATATGACACAGCAATCCCACTACTGGGCATATACCCTAAGAAAACCATAGTTCAAAAGGACACATGCACCCCAGTGCTCATTGCAGCACTATTTACAATAGCCAGGACATGGAAACAACCTATATGTCCAATGATAGATGAATGGATAAAGAAGGTGTGGTACATATATACAATGGAATATTACTGAGCCATAAAAAGGAACGAAATTGGGGCATTTGTAGAGATGTGGATGGACCTAGAGTCTGTCATACAGAGTGAAGTAAGCCAGAAAGAGAAAAACAAATATCATATGTTAATGCATATATGTGGAATCTAGAAAAATGGTACAGATGAACCTATTTGTAGGGCAGGAATAGAGACATAAATGTAGAGAATGGACATTTGGACACAGGGCGGTAAGGGGAGGGTGGGAGGAATTGGGAGATTAGGTTTGACATAAATACACTACAATGTGTAAAATAGATAGCTAGTGGGAACGTGCTGTATAGCACAGGGAGATCAGCTCAGTGCTCTGTGATGACCTAGATGGGTGGGATGGGGGGGGTGGGAGGGAAGTCCAAGAGGGAGGTGATATAGATATATATATATAGCTGATTCACTTCATTGTACAGCAGAAACTAACACAACATTGTAAAGCAATTATACTCCAATAAAAATAAATAAATAAATCCCAGCTTAGCTATTTATTTTCTTTGTGAGATTGGACAAGTTAATAAACTTTCTAAGTCTTTTTTTTTTTTTTAGTTTATGATTTTGGATTTACTATGATAGTAAAATTGAAATGATTTGTTGAATGAGATAGTCAGCCAAGAGATAAAAGTGACAAAGATATAGAAAAAACTGATATATTAGTAAGTTACTGAAAGTCAGTGAAAGATCAAGAACACAGCTGTTTGGATAGTCTTACAGTAGAAAGAAGTAAAAATATTGCCTGAAAGGAGGACGCAGCATATCATATGGATCTTGAAAGAAGGAGGTAAGTGTGGATGATGAAGAAACATGGAGAAGGAAAGAAGTGTAGAAGTTCATTACTGGCGCTTCTAGTTTTGCCATTTCTCCTCCGCTGGAAAGAATATTTATTTAAGAATGAAAATATCCACATATTGTTTGTGCATTAATTTTAAACAAATATTTTCAGTGAAAAAAATCTATCCAGGTTTGTGTTTTCTTTACATAGTAGTATTTGTCCTCAATTATTACTAAGGCAAGAAAAAACAAACATCGTGAGTAGAAACAAAGGGCCATTTTCACAGAACTTTCAAATGAGTGTTGCAACACTGTTTTCAATTCAAATCGGTAGAAACTTGAACAAAAAAACCTAAATTTACATTGCAAAATGACATTAAAATAGCTTATATTTAAGTATATAACGTTTGCTATGTCAAACTAGTAGCAAGGGATCTTTTTTTTTCCTACAGTATTACAAATAATGACTTTTGACATCATAAAAGTAGACAATACAAATGATTTTGTTTGGTTGCTTGCAATATCTCAGTTCATGTAGTCCAAGATTCAACTGTAACACACAGTCCAGTACCTTTAAATAAAAGCAATATTCTGTTAAAAATTGATGTAGCAAAAAATAGTTAAACCTACCATCAGTTCTTTGGACATGTGCTTCCTAAAAACAAACAAAAAAAAAAAAAAAAAAGGAAAGGGGGAAGAGTTTGAAGCTTAAAATCCTCTGCAACAAAAACAAGGAGCTAATAGATAATGATAAATACATAAGCTGATTCTAACCGGTTTATGCTGAGCTGGCTTTCTCGCAGAAGTCCTGGGCACCAAGAGAGACAAAAACAAAGATGGATGCTCACAGAGACGGAGGGAAAAGTCACCTTCTCATCCAAGGTGGCAAGGCTGGTCTGGTCATACTGGCAGCTTCTGCTCCCACCTCATTCCATCGTGAACCCTCAGCGTTGGTGCCCCAGCTGAGCTCATTAAGCTCAGAGGTTTGACCCAGGGAGAAATGAAATTCTCATCCTGCTTCTTTGCAGGAGGAGAAAAACAGCTAACTCTGTCTAAGCTCCCATCTTTCATTGCCTGATGACATAGAAAATGATCTTTATAAACTGAAACAGACATGCAGCCCAAACAATAGGCCTCAGTGACTCTTGGGGACCATCTGTTTCATATGGATTTATTATATTCCGGAATTAAATTTGAGAGTTAAAATTTTTATCAAAATAAACCTGAATTTGTGCCTTATAGTAGCCCTTAAAACAACTTACAGCTGAAGAGAAGATGGTGGAAGAGTAAGATGCGGAGATCACCTTCCTTCCCACAGATACATTAGAAATACATCTACACGTGGAACTGCTCCTACAGAACACCCACTGAACGCTGGCAGAAAACGTCCGACCTCCCAAAAGGCAAGAAACTCCCCACGTACTTGGCCGTGTGGATGAAAGGCTCTTGGTGCTCCAGCCAGGCATCAGGGCTGTGCCTCTGAGGTGGGAGAGCCAACTTCAGGACACTGGTCCACAAGAGACCTCCCAGCTCCACGTAATACCAAATGGTGAAAATCTCTCAGAGATCTCCATCTCAACATCAAGACCCAGCTTCACTCAATGACGAGCAAGCTACAGTGCGGGACACCCTATGCCAAACAACTAGCAAGACAGGAACACAGCCCCATCCATTAGCAGAGAGGTTGCCTAAAATCATAATAAGGCCACAGACACCCCAAAATACACCACCAGATGTGGACATGCCCACCAGAAAGACAAGATCCAGCTCCATCCACCAGAACACAGGCACTAGTCCCCTCCACCAGGAAGCCTACACAACCCACTGAACCAACCTTAGCCACTGGGGACAAATACCAAAAACAACGGGAACTATGAACCTGCAGCCTGTGAAAAGGAGACCCCAAACACAGTAAGATAAGCAAAATGAGACGACAGAAAAACACACAGCAGATGAAGGAGCAGGGTCAAAACACACCACACCTAACAAATGAAGAGGAAATAGGCAGTCTACCTGAAAAAGAATTCAGAATAATGATAGTAAGGATGATCCAAAATCTGGGAAATAGAATAGACAAAATGCAAGAAACATTTAACAAGGACGTAGAAGAACTAAAGAGGAACCAAGCAATGATGAAAAACACAATAAATGAAATTAAAAATACTCTAGATGGGATCAATAGCAGAATAACTGAGGCAGAAGAACGGAGAAGTGACCTGGAAGATAAAATGGTATAAATAACTACTGCAGAGCAGAATAAAGAAAAAAGAATGAAGAGAACTGAGGACAGACTCAGAGACCTGTGGGACAACATTAAACACACCAACATTCGAATTATAGTGGTCCCAGAAGAAGAAGAGAAAAAGAAAGGGACTCAGAAAATATTTGAAGAGATTATAGTTGAAAACTTCCCTAATATGGGAAAGGAAATAGTTCATCAAGTCCTGGAAGCACAGAGAGTCCCATACAGGATAAATCCAAGGAGAAACACGCCAAGACACATATTAATCAAACTGTCAAAAATTAAATATAAAGAAAACATATGAAAAGCAGCAAGGGAAAAACAACAAATAACACACAAGGGAATCCCCATAAGGTTAACAGCTGATCTTTCAGCAGAAACTCTGCAAGCCAGAAGGGAGTGGCAGGATATACTTAAAGTCATGAAGGAGAAAAACCTACAACCAAGATTAATCTACCCAGCAAGGATCTCATTCAGATTTGATGGAGAAATTAAAACCTTTACAGACAAGCAAAAGCTGAGAGAGTTCAGTACCACCAAAGCAGCTTTACAACAAATGCTAAAGGAACTTCTCTAGGCAAGAAACGCAAGAGAAGGAAAATACCTACAATAACAAACCCAAAACATTTAAGAAAATGGGAATAGGAACATACATATCGATAATTACCTTAAATGTAAATGGATTAAATGCTCCCACCAAAAGACACAGACTGGTTGAATGGATACAAAAACAAGACCCATATATATGCTGTCTACAAGAGACCCACTTCAGACCTAGGGACACATACAGACTGAAAGTGAGGGGATGGAAAAAGATATTCCATGCAAATGGAAATCAAAAGAAAGCTGGAGTAGCAATTCTCATATCAGACAAAATAGACTTTAAAATAAAGACTATTACAAGAGACAAAGAAGGACACTATATAATGATCAAGGGATCGATCCAAGAGGAAGGTATAACAATTGTAAATATTTATGCACCCAACATAGGAGCACCTCAATACATAAGGCAAATACTAACAGCCATAAAAGGGGAAATCGACAGCAATACAATCATAGTAGGGGACTT
Source organism: Balaenoptera physalus (assembly GCF_965194825.1). Taxonomy (NCBI): domain Eukaryota; kingdom Metazoa; phylum Chordata; class Mammalia; order Artiodactyla; family Balaenopteridae; genus Balaenoptera; species Balaenoptera physalus. The sequence goes on along the minus strand of NC_138896.1, from coordinate 46,926,242 downwards.
TAACACCCCACTTTCACCAATGAACAGATCATCCAAAATGAAAATAAATAAGGAAACACAAGCTTTAAATGATACATTAAACAAGATGGACTTAATTGATATTTATAGGACATTCCACCCAAAAAAAACAGAATACACATTTTTCTCAAGTGCTCATGGAACATTCTCCAGGATAGATCATATCCTGGGTCACAAATCAAGCCTTGGTAAATTTAAGAAAATTGAAATCGTATCAAGTATCTTTTCTGACCACAACGCTATGACACTAGATATCAATTACAGGAAAAGATCTGTAAAAAATACAAACACATGGAGGCTACACAATACACTACTTAATAACGAAGTGATCACTGAAGAAATCCAAGGGGAAATCATAAAATACCTAGAAACAAATGACAATGGAGACACGATGACCCAAAACCTATGGGACGCAGCAAAAGCAGTGCTAAGAGGGAAGTTTATAGCAATACAAGCCTACCTCAAGAAACAGGAAACATCTCGAATAAACAACCTAACCTTGCACCTGAAGCAATTAGAGAAAGAAGAACAAAAAAACCCCAAAGCTAGCAGAAGGAAAGAAATCATAAAGATCATATCAGAAATAAATGAAAAAGAAATGAAGGATACAATAGCAAAGATCAATAAAACTAAAAGCTGGTTCTTTGAGAAGATAAACAAAATTGATAAACCATTAGCCAGACTCATCAAGAGAAAAAGGGAGAAGAATCAAATCAATAGAATTAGAAATGAAAGAGGAGAAGTAACCACTGTCACTGCGGAAATACAAAAGATCATGAGAGATTACTACAAGCAACTCTATGCCAATAAAATGGACAACCTGGAAGAAATGGACAGATTCTTAGAAATGCACAACCTGCAGAGACTGAACCAGGAAGAAATCGAAAATATGAACAGACCAATCACAAGCACTGAAATTGAAACTGTGATTAAAAACCTTCCAACAAACAAAAGCCCAGGACCAGATGGCTTCACAGGCGAATTCTATAAAACATTTAGAGAAGAGCTAACACCTATCCTTCTCAAACTCTTCCAAAATATTGCAGAGGGAGGAACACTCCCAAACTCATTCTACGAGGCCACCATCACCCTGATACCAAAACCAGACAAAGATGTCACAAAGAAAGAAAACTACAGGCCAATATCACTGATGAACATAGATGCAAAAATCCTCAACAAAATACTAGCAAATAGAATCCAACAGCACATTAAAAGGATCATACACCATGATCAAGTGGGGTTTATCCCAGGAATACAAGGTTTCTTCAATATACGCAAATCAATCAACGTGATACACCATATTAACAAATTGAAGGAGAAAAACCATATGATCATCTCAATAGATGCAGAGAAAGCTTTCAACACCCATTTATGATAAAAGCCCTGCAGAAAGTAGGCATAGAGGGAACTTAAACAGTTTTTTTATGAAGATGGAACTTTAATATTTTCAGCAGCTATCAAGTGCAATGCTTGAGTACCTTTCCTCATTTGTTTTTCATCATGTATCACTACCCAGAAGCAATCATTAGCTAATTTGCTGATTTATGGTTGCAGTTTATGAGCTTTAAGCAGTGCTAAGCCATTTTTGTTTCTTCCTCAGTGCATTGGTAGGTGAAGAATGTCCATCCTTTATATTCTTGGCTGTGTAAAGAAAATTCGCCTCACCCTATGTGTTCTTGGCTTCTGTGACATCTGAAACTGCTGCCTTATTACTTTCCTGCTTGATCTTAACCAAAAGCAGTGTTTACCTAGCCACCAATGTTAAAGCTGCTAAGGTATTTCGTGCTGCCACCTATGAAAAAACAAGGTCAGAATACCAGGTTAGCATAGGAATCTACTAGCTATTACTTACGCAGTTTTCTAGTGACATACATACTGAAAAGAAAAATTGGTTACTGCTGTGCAGGGGGACAGGGCCTGGCATCCCAGCTGTGTGAGGCATGGTTTCGTTATTCAATGAGACACAAACATTCACATTTAACACTTGTTTTGAATAATGACAGTCTACATTACCTTTGCATGTGTGACCCAAATTTCACAGTAAAGAGGGGAGAGATTCTGAATGCTTCCTGATATTGACCTGGTGATTGTGTCTTACATGTCTAAAGAGCTGAAAAGACAGCAGTGTGAAACAGCATAAGCATGCTTCCAAATTTGCTGACAAAATACACATATTAGCTGGACAATATCAGTGCTAGCAAGGATGCGGGGTAATTGGAACCCGCAGACATTGCTGGTGGGAATATAAAATGGTGCAGCTGCTTTGGAAAACAGTTTGGCAGCTGCTCAAAAGAGTTAAACACAGTTACAATATGACCCAGAATATACCCAGATAATCGAAATCATATGTTCACACAAAAATTTGTACACAGATGTTCATAGCAGCTTTATTCGTAGTATGTGAAAAGTGGAAACAACCCAAATTTCCATCAACTGAAGAATGGATAAACAAATTGTGGTATATCATTACAATGAAATATTGTTCAGACATAAAAAGGAATAAACTACTGATACACAATACAAACAGCATGAACCTTGAAAACACTATACTGAGTGAAAAAGCCAGACACGAAAGGCCACAGATTACATAATTCCATTGTTATGAAATGTTCAGAATCAGCAAATCCATAGAGACAAAAAGTAGATCAGTGTGGGCCAAGGGCTGGGGGAAGAGCGGGTGGAGAGTGACTAATAACAGGCACAGAGTTTCTTTTTGTAGCAAGAAAAATGTTCTGGAATGAGGTTGTGCACAGCTCTGTGAATATACTAACATCCACTGAATCGTCACTTTAAAAGGATGAAAGGTATGGCATTTGTATTATATCTAAAAAAATTCACTTATTATTATTGACATTTCCATGTGATATGCATCTTCTTATTAGACATTATTAGGCCACTATATTCTCCACAAGCAAATAGAAAGCTTATTTGGATGACTTTCTTTTAAGAAGAGTTTCAATTATAATAACCACAGTTCTACATTTTTATCAAAAAGCCCAGGATTTATTTTTTAATATATTATTGGTCAGTGTATCTAATTATCATTTGACCTATCACATTTAATATTTTCACTTCTCTTTTCATTGAATGAACCCTTAATTCTCTCTTTTTTTAAAGGTTTTTAGAAATTTCATGTAATGTCTGAAACATTTATATTAACATATTTCCATACAAATAACCCAATGAAAGTTTAGTATTAGCTGTTTTGTTTGTTTGTTTTTTTATACTGCAGGTTCTTATTAGGAATCAATTTTATACACATCAGTGTATACATGTCAATCCCAATCGCCCAATTCAGCACACCACCATCCCCACCCCACCTCAGTTTTCCCCCCTTGGTGTCCATATGTCCATTCTCTACATCTGTGTCTCAACTTCTGCCCTGCAAACTGGCTCATCTGTACCATTTTTCTAGGTTCCACATACATGCATTAATATACGATATTTGTTTTTCTCTTTCTGACTTACTTCACTCTGTATGACAGTCTCTAGATCCATCCACGTCTCAACAAATGACTCAATTTCGTTCCTTTTTATGGCTGAGTAATATTCCATTGTATATATGTACCACTTCTTCTCTATCCATTCGTCTGTTGATGGGAATTTAGGTTGCTTCCATGACCTCGCTATTGTAAATAGTGCTGCAATGAACATTCGGGTGCATGTGTCTTTTTGAATTACGGTTTTCTCTGGGTATATGCCCAGTGCTGGGATTGCTGGGTCATATGGTAATTCTATTTTTAGTTTTTTAAGGAACCTCCATATTGTTCTCCATAGTGGCTGTATCAATTTACATTCCCACCAACAGTGCAAGAGGGTTCCCTTTTCTCCACACCCTCTCCAGCATTTGTTGTTCGTAGATTTTCTGATGATGCCCATTCTAACAGGAGTGAGGTGATACCTCATTGTAGTTTTGATTTGCATTTCTCTAATAATTAGTGATGTTGAGCATCTTTTCATGTGCTTTGTGGCCGTCTGTATGTCTTCTTTGGAGAAATGTCTATTTAGGTCTTCTGCCCATTTTTGGATTGGGGTGTTTGTTTCTTTAATATTGAGCTGAATGAGCTGTTTATATATTTTGGAGATTAATCCTTTGTCCGTTGATTCGTTTGTAAATATTTTCTCCCATTCTGAGAGTTGTCTTTTCATCTTGTTTATGGTTTCCTTTGCTGTGCAAAAGCTCTGAAGTTTCATTAGGTCCCACTTGTTTATTTTTGTTTTTATTTCCATTACTCTAGGAGGTGGATCAAAAAACATCTTGCTGTGATTTATGTCAAAGAGTGTTCTTCCTATGTTTTCCTCAAAGAGTTTTATAGTGTCCAGTCTTATATTTAGGTCTCTAATCCATTGAGTTTATTTTTGTGTATGGTGTTAGGGAGTATTCTAATTTCATTCTTTTACATGTAGCTGTCCAGTTTTCCCAGCACCAGTTATTGAAGAGACTGTCTTTTCTCCATTGTATATCTTTGCCTCCTTTGTCATAGATTAGTTGACCATAGGTGCGTGGGTTAATCTCTGGGCTTTCTATCTTGTTCCATTGATCTATGTTTCTGTTTTTGTTCCAGTACCATATTGTCTTGATTACTGTAGCTTTGTAGTAGAGTCTGAAGTCCGGGAGTCTGATTCCTCCAGCTCCATTTTTTTGCCTCAAGACTGCTTTGGCTATTCGGGGTCTTTTGTGTCTCCATACAAATTTTAAGATGATTTGTTCTAGCTCCGTAAAAAATGCCATTGGTAATTTGATAGGGATTGCATTGAATCTGTAGATTGCTTTGGGTAGTATAGTCATTTTCACAATGTTGATTCTTCCAATCCAAGAACATTGTATATCTCTCCATCTGTTGGTATCATCTTTAATTTCTTTCATCAGTGTCTTATAGTTTTCTGCATACAGGTCTTTTGTCTCCCTAGGTAGGTTTATTCCTAGGTATTTTATTCTTTTTGTTGCAATGGTAAATGGGAGTGTTTCCATAATTTCTCTTTCAGATATTTCATCATTAGTGTATAGGAATGCAAGAGATTTCTGTGCATTAATTTTGTATCCTGCAACTTTACCATATTCATTAATTAGCTCTAGCAGTTTTCTGGTGGCAGTTTTAGGATTCTCTATGTATAGTATCATGTCATCTGCAAACAGTGACAGTTTTACTTCTTCTTTTCCAATTTGTATTCCTTTTATTTCTTTTTCTTCTCTGATTGCCGTGGCTAGGACTTCCAGAACTATGTTGAATAATAGTGGTGAGAGTGGACATCCTTGTCTCGTTCCTGATCTTAGAGGAAATGCTTTCAGTTTTTCACCATTGAGAATGATGTTTGCTGTGGGTTTGTCATATATGGCCTTTATTATGTTGAGGTAGGTTCCCTCTAGGCCCACTTTCTGGAGAGTTTTTATCAGAAATGGGTGTTGAATTTTGTCAAAAGCTTTTTCTGCATCTATTGAGATGATCATATGGTTTTTATTCTTCAATTTGTTAATATGGTGTATCACATTGATTGATTTGCATATATTGAAGAATCCTTGCATCCCTGGGATAAATCCCACTTGATCGTGGGGTATGATCCTTTTAATGTGTTGTTGGATTCTGTTTGCTAGTATTTTGTTGAGGATTTTTGCATCTATATTCATCAGTGATATTGGTCTGTAATTTTCTTTTTTTGTAGTGTCTTTGTCTGGTTTTGGTATCAGGGTGATGGTGGCCTCATAGAATGAGTTTGGGAGTGTTCCTTCCTCTGCAATTTTTTGGAAGAGTTTGAGAAGGATGGGTGTTAGCTCTTCTCTAAATGTTTGATAGAATTCACCTGTGAAGCCATCTGGTCCTGGACTTTAGTTTGTTGGAAGATTTTTAATCACAATTTCAATTTCATTACTTGTGATTGGTCTGATCATATTTTCTGTTTCTTCCTGGTTCAGTCGTGGAAGGTTATACCTTTCTAAAAATTTGTCCATCTTTTCGAGGTTGTCCATTTTATTGGCATAAAGTTGCTTCTAGTAGTCTCTTAGGATGCTTTGTATTTCTGCGGTGTCTGTTGTAACTTCTCCTTTTTCATTTCTGATTTTATTGATTTGAGTCCTCTCCCTCTTTTTCTTGATGAGTCTGGCTAATGGCTTATCAATTTTGTTTATCTTCGCCAAGAACCAACTTTTAGTTTTATTGATCTTTGCTATTGTTTTCTTTGTTTCTATTTCATTTATTTCTGCTCTGATCTTTATGATTTCTTTCCTTCTGCTAACTTTGGGTTTTGTTTGTTCTTCTTTCTCTAGTTTCTTTAGGTGTAAGGTTAGATTGTTTACTTGAGATTTTTCTTGTTTCTTTAGGTAGGCTTGTATAGCTATAAACTTCCCTCTTAGAACCGCTTTTGCTGCATCCCATAGGTTTTGGGTCGTCGTGTTTTCATTGTCATTTGTCTCTAGGTATTTTTTTATTTCCTCTTTGATTTCTTCAGTGATCTCTTGGTTATTTAGTAACGTATTGTTTAGCCTCCATGTGTTTGTCTTTTTTACGTTTTTTTCCCTGTAATTCATTTCTAATCTCATAGCGTTGTCGTCAGAAAAGATGCTTGATATGATTTCAATTTTCTTAAATTTACTGAGGCTTGATTTGTGACCCAAGATGTAATCTATCCTGGAGAATGTTCCGTGCGCACTTGAGAAGAACGTGTAATCTGCTGTTTTTGGATGGAATGTCCTATATATATCAATTAAATCTCTCTGGTCTATTGTGTCATTTAAAGCTTGTGTTTCCTTATTTATTTTCATTGTGGATGATCTGTCCATTGGTGTAAGTGAGGTGTTAAAATCCCCCACTATTATTGTGTTACTGTCGATTTCCTCTTTTATAGCTGTTAGCAGTTGCCTTATTTATTGAGGTGCTCCTATGTTGGGTGCATATATATTTATAATTGTTATATCTTCTTCTTGGATTGATCCCTTGATCATTATGTACTGTCCTTCTTTGTCTCTTGTAACATTCTTTATTTTAAAGTCTATTTTATCTGATATGAGTATAGCTACTCCAGCTTTCTTTTGTTTCCATTTGCATGGAATATCTTTTTCCATCCCCTCACTTTCAGTCTGTATGTGTCCCTAGGTCTAAAGTGGGTCTCTTGTAGACAGCATATAGATGGGTCTTGTTTTTGTATCCATTCAGCCAGTCTATGTCTTTTAGTTGGGGCGTTTAATCCATTCACGTTTAAGGTAATTATCGATATGTATGTTCCTATGACCATTTTCTTAATTGTTTTGGGTTTGTTTTTGTAGGTCCTTTTCTTCTCTTGTGTTTCCCAGTTAGAGAAGTTCCTTTAGCATTTGTTGTAGAGCTGGTTTGGTGGTGCTGAATTCTCTTAGCTTTTGCATGTCTGTAAAGCTTTTGATTTGTCCATCAAATCTAAATGAGATCCTTGCCGGTAGAGTAATCTTGGTTGTAGGTTCTTCCTTTTCATCACTTTAAGTATATCATGCCACTTCCTTCTGGCTTGCAGAGTTTCTGCTGAGAAATCAGCTGTTAACCTTATGGGAGTTCCCTTGTATGTTATTTGTCATTTTTCCCTTGCTGCTTTCAATAATTTTTCTTTGTCTTTAATTTTTGCCACTTGGATTACTATGTGTCTCGGCGTGTTTCTCCTTGGGTTTATCCTGTATGGGACTCTCTGCACTTCCTGGACTTGGGTGGCTATTTCCTTTCCCATGTTAGGGAAGTTTTCGACTATAATTCTTCAAATATTTTCTCTGGTCCTTTCTCTCTCTCTTCTCCTTCTGGGACCCCTACAATGCAAATGTTGTTGCGTTTAATGTTGTCCCAGAGGTCTCTTAGGCTGTCTTCATTTCTTTTCATTCTTTTTTCTTTAGTCTGTTCCGCAGCAGTGAATTCCACCATTCTGTCTTCCAGGTAACTTATCTGCTCTTCTGCCTCAGTTATTCTGCTGTTGATTCCTTCTAGTGTAGTTTTCATTTCAGTTATTGTATTGGTCATCTCTGTTTGTTTGTTCTTTAATTCTTCTAGGTCTTTGTTAATCATTTCTTGCATCTTCTCAATCTTTGCCTCCATTCTTATTCTGAGGTCCTGGATCATCTTCACTATCATTATTCTGAATTCTTTTTCTGGAAGGTTGCCTATCTCCACTTCATTTTGTTGTTTTTCTGGGGTTTTTTCTTGTTCCTTCATCTGGTACATAGTCCTCTGCCTTTTCATCTTGTCTATCTTTCTGTAATTGTGGTTTTTGGTCCACAGGCTGCAGGATTGTAGTTTTTCTTGCTTCTGCTGTCTGCCCTCTGGTGGTTGAGGCTATCTAAGAGGCTTGATGGGAGGCTCTGGTGGTGGGTAGAGCTGACTGTTGCTGTGGTGGTCAGAGCTCAGTAAAACTTTAATCCACTTGACTGTTGATGGGTGGGGCTGGGTTCCCTCCCTGTTGGTTGTTTTGCCTGAGGCAACCCAACACTGGAGCCTACCTGGGCTCTTTGATGCGGTTAATGGCAGACTCTCGGAGGGCTCAAGCCAAGGAGCACTTCCCAGAACCTCTGCTGCCAGTGTCCTTGTCCCCACGGTGAAACAGAGCCACTCCCCGCCTCTGCAGGAGACCCCCCAACACCAGCAGGTAGGTCTGGTTCAGTCTCCCCCAGGGTCACTGCTCCTTCCCCTGGGTCCCGATTTGCACACTACTTTGTGTGTGCCCTCCAAGAGTGGGGTCTCTGTTTCCCCCAGTCCTGTCAAAGTCCTGCAATCAATTCCCACTAGGCTTCAAAATCTGATTCTCTAGGAATTCCTCCTCTTGTTGCCGGACCCCCAGGTTGGGAAGCCTGACATGGGCTCAGAACCTTCACTCCAGTGGGTGGACTTCTGTGGTATAAGTGTTCGCCAGTCTGTGAGTCACCCACCCAGCAGTTATGGGATTTGATTTTACTTTGATTGTGCCCCTCCTACCGTCTCACTGTGGCTTATCCTCTGTCCTTGGACATGGGGTATCCTCCTTGGTGAAATCTAGGGTCTTCCTGTCAATGATTGTCCAGCAGCCAGTTGTGATTCTGGTGCTCTCACAAGAGGGAGTGAGAGCACGTCCTTCTACTCCGCCATCTTGGTTTATCCCCTAATTCTCTTTTTTTAAAAAATTTCTTTAATGTGTTTAATGTGTCAATCTTTTCTGTTTCAAATAATGGGAATTAAGCCATTGTTAATATTCACACTGGTTTAAAATCTCAGCTGTTTTTGAATTTCTCCTATTGCCTTTGGGTAAGGGGATGAAGGAAGGGAATGATGCCGTTTCTAATTTGTGATTCTATTTCTAAAAGTCTACTGGATATAGAGTGCTATCCCTCAGACAAAAATAAATAAAGGCTTCAAATCACCATATTTATCAAAATCTTTTCCATGATTTCAGACACTTTATTACCTTTCACTTGGACTATAAAAATGATTTCAACTAGCATCAGCGGACTCTGGCCCCACCTCTCTCATTTATCATCACATTTAATCCTCACCAAAGCACCTTCTGTTACAGTGTTCCTCTCCTCTAAAACCTTCAGTAAATACCACTTTCCTATTGATCCTACTGGTGTTTCAACTCCTCTTCTCACCTTAAATTCTACTAATTCCTGTATGTACCTTACACTCCAGCCAAATAGTTTCCTTCCTATTTCCTATTTTCTCACACATTTTTGCCAGGATCCTTGGATTTCCCACTGCCTGGAACGATTTCACTTCATTTACCCTTACTGATACTCCATCCACTTCTTAAGGCTATAATCAATCACATATAACAGGGAAATCTCCTAAGAGCAGGAAATTTGTCTTGTTCCCTAGTTTAACCTCGGTGACCAGAACATTACCTGCACAAAGTAGAAGTTCAAACAATAAATAAGCAAATAAGTAAAAATAAATTTACACTTAAATGAAGGAATGAATAGCTTCTGTATACCTTCCTGATATCCCAATTCTCTCTCCTTCTAAAATCATGTAAAACTTTTTCATTGTACTCAATATCCTGTTGTACATTTATTTGAGTATTTATCTTTATATTCCTTGTCTCTTATTCATTTCTGCATTTTATTATATCTCACCTTAAAGCTTAGTCTCTGTTCAGTCAATACTGGCTGAATTAAATCAATCAACAGAGCCCAATATCCCCACTTTGGAAACTATATTTGCTTTGCATTTTTCCCTGGCAGGCTGGTTTACATAAATATTACATGCTTAGAAAGAGAAAAAATTTACTTAACAATGAACAAGGAAAATTCTCGTAATTTTAATTATTTAGTTTTTATTTAAAATGATACACATCATATTTTTGGGGGAGAAATTTTGAATTTTTATATAATGTGTCTTTTTTTAATTTTTAATTTTTATTTATTTATTTATTTTTGGCCAAGCCACACAGCTTATGGGATCTTAGTTCCCCAACCCAAGATTGAACCTGCGCCCTCGGCAGTGAAAGTTCAGAGTCCTAACCACTGGACCACCAGGGAATTCCCAGAATGTGCCTTTTAAAAATAAGTATGACTGACATATGAGCCCATGTAAATAAAAGTCATTCAAAACACTTGTGGCTTTTAAAGGCAAACATGGATATTAAAAGCATTTTCCTACTTTACCAATAGTCTGATGTCAAAGATTATCATTTCCCAATTCTGATTCAGCTCTGAGATCAGAGTTGATCCCAATGGAATTTTAGAACATTTCTCACTAACTGCTACTGAGAGGTTGTGATGATGGTGGACGTGGGGAGACTAAATCTGAGAAAGCATCTCTATCTACCAATCTCTCAAAGAAACGTAGTATTTCATAGAAGATGTGCACCCTCATTTCCCTACTATTACTTTAATTACCATTTTTAGACAAAGGCAATATAGACCAAATTACAGACTACAGATCAAATTATATTCTGATTGAAGAATATTTTGTATATCAATTTATAAGTCAATTTCTGATATAATAGAGACTCTAAGCCACAGTTGCTACCCTTATTTACCCCAAAGTGGCTACAATTTCCATAGAATAAGTCATATAGACATGTTGCATACATGTGTACTGCCTTCCTGGTTGGTCACAGTGCATGACTGGTGTCTACCTCTTGGCAATGAGGTCAGAAAAACCTGACCTGAGCTGGGTTTTGCTCTATTTTAAATATTTCTCTATTTGAGTATATTTCCATATGAGAAACTAGAGTTAAAACTTTAAAATATTAAGAATAAATTATCTGCAAATACAGTTTTCTCTATCCACTAAGAAGTCCTGTAATAATTACAGAGATTTATAATTCAATTCTCAAAATTAGAATATACTCCTTGTAGGCTTTAAATTGTTGCATGAAGTAATGACTACAAAAATAAACACTACAGAATCTGGTGGTTCTAAAAATATAAGATAGAGCCCTTGCAGGAAAATATACCTGATGAGCATAATTTATTACATAATAACAGTAAAAGATCTTTTAAATTGCATTTATAATAAATTTTCCTTCAGTGCCTTTTAAAAACAGAAACAAATGTTATAGGTATATCTCATTTTATTGTTTCGCTTTATTGATCTTTCCAGATATTGTGTATTTTACAAATTGAAGGTTTGTGGCAACCCTGCGTTGAATAAGTCTATCAGCACCATTTTTCCAACAACATTATTTTTTATTTAAGGTCTGTACATTGTTTTCTTAGATAGAATTCTATTGCACACTTCAGAGACTATAATATAAACATAACTTTTATATGTGCTGGGAAACCAAAAATTTCATGTGACTCCCTTTATTGTGGCATATGCTTTATTGTGGTGTTCAGGAACCAAACCCACAATATTTCTGAGCTGTACGTATATTTTGTTCCAGAAAATGATAGTTATGACAATTCATGTATGATGGTTTTCAGTGTTGTAAAGACAGAGAATAAATAAATTATAAGTATCATAAATTTTCCTGAGAAATGTACTTTTGTCATAAATTTACTGAGCAAAAATTTTATTTTATGTAAAATGTATTGTGGTCATTTAATACAAACCACAAACATTTACCTACCTGGAGAAAGTGGTTCTAATTTTATTCTGGGTATGCTCAATCCCTTATATAAAATGGTGTAGTATTTGCATATAACCAAGGCACATCCTCCTATATAATTTAAATTATCTCTAGTTTGCTTATAATACCTAATACAGTGTAAATGCTATGTAAACAGTTGCCAGTGCATACTAAATTCAAGTTTTCCTTTTTGGAACTTTCTGAAATTACTTTTTTTCAAATATTTTCGATCCTCAGTTGATTGAATCCCCAGAAGAGGAAACTGCAGATAAGGAGGGCTGACTAAAATTTAGAAAACTTGTGATTATAAGCACTTTCTCCTCTCTTTGAAATGTATATAAATCCTTTTGAAGACTAGATAGGCCTTTTGTCAGCTTTATGACCTGAAGATGTCTTTCTCAAAGACTTGGAAGCCATCTCTTTGAAATGCAAGCATCAAGATAGATAACACCCCTACCTCCCAGTTTCTGTTGGGAGGTAGTAGCCTAACTTTGGTAGGGGCCTTGCTCCAGGTTGTAAAACTACTTCCTGTCATAAATATATGTTTTTTTCTCCTCTGGATAAAGCCAATTAGCCAATACAGATGGTTACCCCAATAACCTGATAAAGTTAGGATGAACTCTGTGTGATGAATGATGCTGTCAAATCCTCTCACTTCAGGACTAGCTATTGTCCATCTTGAAAATGTATGTGGAATGGGTTGTATTGGTTGTACATAAAAGGGTGAGATTACTTTCTGGTTTTATATTCTTTTAGTGGTTTGCCTGTGTTGCACATATCATTCTTGTTTAATGCTTATTCAATAATAAAACTATTTTTTCTCTACTACGTTTGTGGAGAGGATTTCTGGATTGGGAGAAGATTTTGCTTTTAATTATATTTCCCCAACAATCTGTAAGTTATTTACATATATAGGTATGCTATTTCAGAGCAATGAATATAATCAATTAATTGTATTTTACAGGTTAGAATATATTTGATAAAATTCTTTAAAAATGATTGCTTCTGCTTAATGTTATAAACTGATGTTATTGTTGTTAAACTGAGAAATCACTGCCTTTCCATAATTGATATTTGTTATATACTTTTGCATTCCTCTTCTCCTTGGTTTCCTCACTGGCACACTTTTGGTAATCTCTAATCCCTTAGCGAAACATCTGTTACCATACTAACTCCTAAAGTTCAGTTTAGAAAGTAATTGCTTACATATCATTATGTGCCTGACTATACACAGGGACTGTGGGTACAAGACAAGGCAAGGTGGTCATGGGGAAGTGGCTTCAGGAAACTGCCTTTTAAACAAGCCTCTTAATTCTGATGCAGGTGATCTGGAGCTCACACTTTATGAAACACCATTTTTGAAACTGACTACCCTGCCTCTATTTCCTTCCACATCCAAACTCCAAAAGCTTAACATATCTATAGAAAATTGCTTAATATATATACAAGTGAACAAGCATGTCACAATATTATAGGTACAACATTGTATAAAACTCCCCACATAGAAATGAAGACAGAAGGAAATCCACCAAAAATTATATACTGAGAGAGATAGAGGTATATTTTCTTTTTACCAGATTCCATGAGTCTCATATATCTTATCTGTTCTTCAATGTCACCTCTTTAAGGAATTTCCCTGATCACCAAGACCTGAAATCCCTGGCCCACTTCAGAATCCTACCATCACTCATTCATATATCTTTTATTGCACTTATTATAATACATTGTATACCTATTTGTTTCCTTTTTATACTGTAAACTATTTGCAGACAGGGAAATTTTCTTATTTATATTTTCAGCCTATGTTGAGATGAAAAGTAGACACACATATATAATTCTGAATACTTAAATAAAGGTATCTGCACACAAATTTGCATTTAAGCTTTCATTGCCAGAAAGATTATTCAAAACTTAGAAAAAAAGCAAAGAGATGGGCAGCATCATCTTTAAATATCACATAGGAGCAACAGCTACCCAAGGATTGTCCAGGGAGGAATTTGGTTCCTCTCACTGTTACTCTTCATTAAAGGTCCTAGACTTGGCTTGCTAATTTGTATTCAATAGATTTCCTCCAGTAGAGATGCAAATTATTTCTGTCTGGTGGAACAGATAACTATAATGATTGATGGCCTGTTAGATACTAACCAGTTTGTATCTACTAACCATTTGTATGCTATCTTAACATTTCTTCATTAAATTACCTATAAGTACCCTAATTTCCTAAATGCTCCTTGAGCCAAGCACAGTATCACTGCTTCCCTCATTAATTAATGGGTTAAATAGAACCTTTGACACAGATTTCTGTAATATTTGCCTGAGAGTAATGATTTTACCTCTTTGAAAATTGAGCTTTAACAGTAATACTTTTTTCTATTAAAAGAACTATTTCTGTTTTCAAACATCACTTAGAAGTTATTTACATGTTAATAAAATCAGGCTATTTTGAAATAATTTCCTTATAAAAATAAACTAAAAAGTATACAAACAAATTTTATTCAAACTAAAAATCTCTTTAATGTGCTCTAAAATAGAGAATTTAGCATCCTTCTTAGGATTATCAATAATGGGCTTATTTTAATCATCAAATTGCCAAGTCTAAGATAACGTACCTGCCCTCAGCGTTGACTTTGGACGTCAATGGCCTGACAAGTAGTGTTCCTCAGAGAAATGGGGTATTTTTTTAAACTAAATCTTTCCCAAAGACACAGAAGGAGCTTTCAATAAGATTCATAAAATGTTATTAGTTGGCACGTCGTTGTAAATCAACTATACTTCAGCTAAAAAATGCAAATATGAATCATAGACCATGATTATCATCTTCAGAATTTTATAGTGGATAAAGATATCTTAAGCTCCCCCTTGTGCTTAAAGGTTTATTAGAACTAATCTTAACCTTATGGCAGAAACAGGGACCAGCATGCTGCAATGCTTTCGCTGTGGTAGGACCCACGACTCACTGGCTGAGGTGGCAGTGCTGGTACCCACGGGCCATCTTAATGTAAATAAATTTACTAGCATCTCAGTTAACTTAGTCTGTCTGAACTTTGAAAAACAAAAGAATGTTCAGATATGAATGCTTCCTAAAATCAAAGCTCATCAGCAGGGCAGGGTAGGCTTTGTCACCCAGAGACCTCGGTCAAATCTAGGCCTGACACTAACTCTTCATCCTTGAGTAACATGCAGAGCCTCAATCTCCTAACAGGAAGGAGGCAGATACAAACCTGCATTTCATATCATCAACTCCCTAGCACAGAGCTCCTGTCAGTCTAGCTTATGCAGTTGCTGAGGGCAGGCTGAGGCAATGCTCCTTAAGGGAGTGTGGGGGCTCTGGAGGGGGGGAGCTAAGAGGACCCAGGACAGCAGGGATGCTTTAGAACTTTGCCCTTCCACCATATCATTGTTGTCACAGCCACCATAGCCAAAGGGTTTTGTTATATCCTCCAGGCCTGTTCTTGTTGGAGAAGGTTGTAAATAACTTGTCTAAGAATCAGAAAATGCTTCCTGAATAGTCCTCTTGCCCTGTCCGCTGGCTACAACATGGTTGAGAACCTCAATGTTCCCTTCCTAGGCTGTTCCGAGAGTCTTCCAGCTGGTCACTCATTTCCATTTTTTCTCTAATTCAGCCTACCTTCAACAATGTTGTTAGGATTAACTATCCATAAAACAAATATTATTTTAACTTCCTTGTCTAGAAACTTCTTCAAGAAAACTGAGCAAAAAGTATCCCCTACTTGCTTTACAATGTAAAACCCATCTTTCAGCATTTGGATATTATAAGCTGAATTGTGTCTCCACAAAATTCATATGTTGAAGTCCTAACCTGGCCCAATACCTCAGAATGTGAATGTTTTTGGAGACAGGGCCTTTCAAGAGGTAATTAAGGTGAAACAAGGTCATGTGTGTGACCCTTATCCAATATGACTGGTGATCTTATAAGAAAAGATTAGGACACAGACAACACCCAGACTGAGGGGTGAACATGTGAGGACATGGAGAAGAGGTGACCATCTACAAGCCAAGGAGAGAGGCCTCAGAGAAAGTCAAACCTGCTGACAACTCAGTCTTAGATTTTCAGCCTCCAGAACTGTGAGAAAATAAAATTCCTGTTGTTTAAGCCACCCAGTCTGTGGTATTTTGTTAGGGAAACCCTAAGCAAACTAATACACATGCCTTAAAAAATATTCACTAAGTTTTGTCCCTTATGTACTACTGCATAAATGAATTGGATTGCAGTATATGTTTGACAGATAGGCAAAGGATATTAATACACAATTTAGTGAAGAAGAACTGAAATTAGTACATAATTGTAAGAAAATATCTACTTTCTGTATTAATCAAAGAAATGTAAATCAGAATAACATTGATTTTGTCACCCATCAAACAAAGATTGTTTTCCTTTTAATTATTTCTGATGATACCCAGTGTGATTAAAGAAGAAGGTCAAATCCATTACTGGTAGAAGTCTTATTTGCTAGAACTTTTATGGAAAGCGATTGAGAAAATTTTATAAAGAGATTTAAAAAAACATAAAATGGACTGTGGCCCAGCAATTCCATTTCTCCTAAATGATTCATGGAAGTAATCTCAGAAATCAAATGCGTGTGTGTGTGTGTGTGTGTGTGTATGGGGTTATGTTTACTTTTCTTTATTGAAATATCATTTGGAAAGAAAAATTAAAAGCCACTCACAAATGTGACCATGGTATATTAAGGATCACTTTCATCTTAACTCTGCCTGCCACACCTAATCACTTAAGCAAAAACCTACTGAAATGCCAAGGCCCTGTTCCCTCCATCCTTGTACCCATGCACATGTGCGCACACACACACACAGGCACACACATTTTTGGGGGTACTTATCTGTTAGGATCCTGCCCTTGAGTTGTGAGCTCCTGGCTGTGCCCACATCTTGCCCTGCCGTTGGCCTTTACAGAGCTGGTAGTGTTTGATGGTTTTATGTTCTTTGGCTGTGGGTTCCGCCCTCCTCTATAGATTCAGCCTTCATATCCTCTGCTCCTCAGGCTGTATGTTGTTCCAGTGAGTTCTTACTACAGCCATCTAGTCTATCCCCATATCTGGTCACTGAGTTTGTTGCCTAACAAAGCTATTCTTACAACTTCACACTTTATAACCTTTACATTTACTTCCCATATATTTTAACAACTTATAGCCATTAAAATCTATGTGTTAAGACTATGTAATACCATAGAAAAATAATTTAAAAGTTGCATAAATATAATAACAATTATGTGACTAAAAGCCTAGTCATTGGAAAAAAAGACTCAAAGGAAATAAACTAAAATAGTAACAATGATTTTTGTCTCCTACCTTCTTTCATCCTGCATCAGTTGGGAATACAAAAATGTCTTGAAAAGCAATGGCTACTCAGGGAACTTCATATACATATATATGTGTATATATATCTCAAATGTAAACCAATATATACACTGATCTGTATATCAAATATACATCAAATATATGTGTGTGTATATATATAAATGCTAATTGATATAAATCTGCAGCAACAGTAGCAACACTTCATATTAACTGAATTTTGTCTGAAAATCCAATAGGATTAGGTTCAGCGGCAGGAAACATTAAGCCCCAGAGATATTTTAAATATTGCTCTTTTGCCTAAAAGTCAAGGTGGATGGTTTAGGTTTGATGTGGTTTTCTAAATGTCAGCCCCTTCTATTATTGCTGCAGGACTTTGACCCCAAGGTCTACTAGGGGTGGCATCTGCTTCTCTGAGAGCTGGCTGAATGAAATGGAGAAGAAGAGAAAAAAGATCTCATATACTGTCTTAAGAAAGATTTTTAGAAACTCCCATAGAACATTCTATACTGGCCAGAACCTATTCACAGGTCTCCCCCTATCTGCAAGGATGTCCCGGGCCCAGATGGCTATCTTTTCTATGAAACATAGAGAAGATTTATTGAAAAGAAAACTCAGCATTTCTGGCACAGTCTCAATAATTCTGCAAATTTCAAAATATAATTGTTGAATTCAAGTTGTGGAATTTTCTTCTCTCCATGGCAATTTTACTACATACTCTAATTTTTCTTCTGCCTCCTTATTCTATTAATATCACCTTTGGCTTATAGCATCTTGATTTGAATTTGTTAATTATTTTAGAATTTTATTCATTTTCTTTTCTCCTTTAAAGTATGCCTTTTGTAACTTAAATATTTGCTCAGAACCAGACATACATGCCTGAGTTTTGGTTGTTGCTGTTTTCTCCTGAAACCTGGGGAAAGCACTTGGTCCACACAGGCACTCAGGACTCTGGGGACAGCATTTCATACATTGTCCCAACCCCCTTTTCCTTTGGTGGGATGTCCCTGAGGTGTCTTCCACGTGGCCCTGTAGAGGGCGCCAGTGAGAATGAGCCACAGTAGTAACCAGTTCGCAACACACCTTTTATGGCTTTGTGTCCTCTTTTCTTTCAATCAGCCTACTCCTTAAATTTTGGTTATTGGGTAAACTACCTGCATCTATATCCTCGTAAATAAACCATCTGTAGCCAACTCCTTGTTTCCAGCTCTGGTTTTGTCAGAACAAAAATTAAGAGCAATATTACCATTCTCGTGTTCAGTCTGAGCTACATCTGAGGTTTCTGTCCACCACCTTCCAGTCTCACTGCCTTTTCCCTTCTCTTGTGTATAGTGAGTTTTTACCCAGTTAATTTTTCCCATCTCTCTCATGTTTGATGTTAAATTTTCACTTTGTATTTTAACTCTCCATTTAGCATTTTAATTTCTCTGTGCCTCTCCTTCCTGCCCCTTTATTACACTCATGATCCACGCTGGGATACCTGACACTCATGTTCACACTTTAGTGTCTGATCTTCACCGTTAGTGCGGTGAAGAGCAGATGACGCTGAGTCAACCGAAACCTGGTGGTTGACGTATTGCCCTGCCAATAACAGAAACAAAGCCACCTTCATTTTTACTTCTTTGTGATCGTCATAAAGGGCAGAGGACTGAGTCTGAAGGAAGTTCGCCAATCTTTATAAATCTTTTTAAATGCCTCCTAGTTTTAATTTACCTGAAAATAGAAGTATACCGTGGGGTATGATGAAAAGCCCATGTTACAGTCACTTTATTTTGACAGATAATTGTGAATTATTTCTTATTTTAGAGGTAAGTTTTATTTGGAAGAGTTTCCTTTCCTTCTTATGTTAGAAGATCGATCTAGAAGATTCCTTCCCAGGTTATTGAGTTAGTGTGTTGTTTTGTGAAACCATCATTTTTTCCTTGTGCTTTTCCTTAGGTGTATACGTGTATTTTCTGCTGATACTTCAAGAGCAGTGCCTTTTAAGACTTGCAGGTGCTTGAAGAGGTCCAAGCACACTCCTGGGATTTCTGAGTGAGGCCAGCAGTACAATGCAGTGTTTCTTCATCCTTCTGTGTCTTTGCAGTTTTTCTGTCCATAATATGAGAACAATCATGAGAGGCAATAACCTGGTCTCCTTCAAATATTGTGCTGATGAGCACAGCTCTAATCTTGCTTTGGGACACATTTAATAATACAATTTAGTAATGATAATATTGTCAAATAGACTTTCATTAAGTGACTACCCTTCCTGGAGTTGACTTCCCCACCTTATTTTTCTTTAAGACTCATGGATTCCAGTAACTTTCTAATTGTGTCTCTCAGAAACACATGGAAAATGCTAGATGAGTCTTGGATATAATAGCACACTCATTTCAACTTATGAAGTGAAATACATAAATTGACTAAAAAGAATTTAAAAATATAACTTTCACTATATAGGTTAAAAGAATGATTAAAATTTTCTCTTAAATTTCCATCACTTTTTCATGGTGTCCCTTTTTGTATGTCATCATTTAACTATAACTATAGCTTAACAATTGTCACAAATGATCAACTAGCATTCATGATAAAGATTAGGCACTCATAGTGAAGAAAGAAAAAAAAATCAAGGCTGGCATAACAATCTGATTTTCCTCTGGAGCCTGACAGAATCTATAATCAATGTTTCCATGGATAAAGGAAAATACAACCATTTATTACACATTTAAAATAAATAACAATTGAAATTGTCACGGCACCTTTAAGAAAAAGCCATGTTAGTAACATACTGCAGGTAGTTTACCCAATACCAAAGTGAAACCCAGCAACTTATATACATGGAGCTTCCCTTAATAGCTTTTGGAATTGATTGAACAGTATGATCTTATAAACCTCAAGCAGGGCAATGCTGTTGAGATTATAAATCATTTGTGGCAACTCCTGCTCTCTGTAATACTTTGAAATTCTTGGTGTCTGATAACCTCTTTTATTAAAAATAGTACAACATGACATGGAGATTTTACTGTCAGAAAATAGCACACGTCTATGTATATGACAATTCTATTCAACTTGCTAAATGTATTATTTAAATTTATACTATGTTAAGACTTATTATGACACAGTATGTCATACTTTAATATATCGAATCATATCATACCATATTATATTATAGTTGTATAAATCTGAAAAATTCCAGAGTTGACCAGTACTCATAGGTCAAGTAACATGTACTGACTGTGCAGAATTAAATGCACTCAAGATTGGCATCATGGCATGGGTTTAAATTAGCCATATTGCCAAATAACCAGACTTATTTTGTTGATTTTTCTATCTCTGAAACAACCGAATGAGCACTTTAGAAGCATTTATTCCTACTTGGTATTTTACATTCCCTTAATAGACATTTGTATTTGAGAAACTTAATATTTCACTTCCAAGAATCTTCCTTTCCATTAAAAAAACAAAAAAAGATATGATGTAATACAACAGTTTTGTTTCTTTATAATCTGTAAAGGCTAAATTTACTCATAAGGGAATATATGATTCAATATTGAGTCTTATTATTTCATTTTCTATTTTTATCAGTTTTGTAAAAATTACTAACTTTGTAATATTGTATATAACAGCTAGTTTCTACATAAGAGCTGTATATTGACCAGATTCTCTAAGAACCTATGCAAGTGACATAATCTATTTGATCAATACTCAACTCATCATATATATTGTAATGTATACATTTAAAATTATGTATAGATGTGGATAAAGACTTTAAAAAAAAGGAAAAATGAAAGTTATTTCCTTCTGGATACTGGATACTACGGATGAGAAATTCAGTAAAAGCTTTTTAATATATTAGGCCTCAACATGAGAGACAAAATATATTTTAATATATTTTAAAATTATATAGGTGAGTGGATATAAAAATAAAGGAGCCTCAAATGGTTAGAAAATGTGATTTCAGAAAAGTTAAAAAGCTCTGTGGCCAAAGGTATGGAGGCAACCAAAGTGCCCATCAACAGGTGAATGAATAAAGAAGACGTGGTACATATATGCAATGGAATACTTCTCAGCCATAAAAAATAATGAAATTTTGCCATTTGCAGCCACATGGATGGACTTGGAGGGCATTATGTTGAGTGAAATAAGTCAGACAGAGAAAGGCAAATAGTGTATGACATCACTTATATGTGGAATCTAAAAAAATATAACAAACTAGTGAGCAAAAAATAAAAGATGCAAACTCACAGATATACAGAACAAACCTGATGGTTACCAGAGGGGGAGGGAAGGGGATCAGGGCAATTTAGGGGTAGGGGGAAAAAAGGTTTTATTATGGGATTATATGAAATCATGTGTGTGAAAGTTTTGAAAATTGTAAAGCACAAAAGAATTTAAAGACTCTTTCATTCATATTAAAAACAAACAAACAAACCACTATGGCCAAACTTTTTCCTTGGACAATCTACTTACACATGCTGCCTAATGCTTGATTTTTAAAAGCCTGCATGCATGCCTGGGGTAGGAGATATAGTACCTTTTAGGACTAGAAAGGTAAAAATCAGGTAAAAAAACTGAAAAATTTTAGGACTCCTTTTAGGATGACACATTAGTTGGTAAGTAAGGGAAAAAGAATTCATCTAACAGAGAAAACCAATGCAAATACCTTCCTGAAATGATGTTATCTCTGAGTGAAAGTGAAAAAAAAATTTCCCATTCATATGGGATTTGGGACTATATTCATAATATCAATTGGCTCAAAGCCCTTCAATCCAAAAATTTGGTTAACTCGTCCTGTTTGGGAGTGCTCCCAGAAGCCTGGGAAGCATCTTTGGCCTCAGTGTAGTTCCAAGGGTTCTGAGCTCACATTTCATCAAACGCATGAGAGAACAAGCCATCGTGAGTATGAATCAACACAGACATCAAAGCGCAGATGACCTTCTGAAAGACTTCAGGTATCAGAATTGCAGAAAGGGTGTATGTGTGTTCAATACGTTTACATAGATAGAAGAGGGTAACTGAGAAGTAGAAGGCAATAGAATCTGACTGGATTGAAATATAGAATGTTTATAAGTTAAAGATATAATTGTTAAAATAAATCAAATAACATTAAATGAAGTAAACTCAAAGAAATATCTGTGAACTTACACAGATTCATGCAAATGAGAGGAATAAGGGACAATATTTAAGAGCCACAGTAAAAAAGAATGAGAAAATTCCGTATATTATAATCAGTGTTTGAAAATGACATAACAAATGGAATAAGAAAAGGACATTTTTGAAATTACAAGAGCTTCTAGAATTGTTGAAAAAATCTAGCCCACAAATTTGGTAAGTCTAAAAAATCTAAAGTAGAATACATAAAAATAAATCCACATTTAGACACTGCAGGTTAAAAACAGTAGTATATCAAAAATGAAGAGAACATCTTAAAAGCAACCAGAGAGAAACAGATTCCCTACCAGTCAAGGCTGACTTCTGAATAACAACTATGGAAGCAAGCTGAATATCTTCAACATAATGAGAGAAAATATTTGGCGACACAGAATTCTATGTCAAGTGAAAGTATCTTTCAGTGAACAAGGGTAAAATGAAAACATTTTAGACAGATAAAAACTGAGAGAATTACTACTAATAGGCTGACAAAATTAGCTTCTAAAGAATATATTTTAGACAGAAGGAAATTTATCCAAAGAAGGTTTGAGATCAAGAAAACATGAAAAATTCAGAAGTAAACTGAGAAATTACTGGAAAGTAACATAGGATTTGAGAAGGACATTGGAATTAGTTAATTCTGCATTCCTTGTGTTATTCAGGAAGAGTTTTAAAACATTGAGAGACTGTATATTTTGTTAAGTTAAATGTAATGCACACAGCTCCAAATTTCTAGGCCCAAAGACTCTTCAGACAAATTATTAGAAATAGGAAAAAGTTTTGTAATATTGCTAGAAATTATGTTAATATACAAGATTTAATTAAATTGCTATACAATAAAAAATCATTGAGAATAATTTAAATTTTAAAAATTTAACTTGTATTATATAAGCCTAAAAGATAGTAAAGACTAATATAGAAAATCATAAAACTTTCTGAAGGAAATTAGGGCAAAGTTAAATAAATGGAGAGATATGCCATGTACCAAGATAGGAAACTCAATCTCATAAAGATGTTAATTCTTTACCAAATAATATATCAATCCTATTTATATGAAGGAAAACAGGCTCAAAGGAATCTAAGATGGTCCTGAAGAGGGAACAAGAGGACTTGGATGACTACATGTTAGGACTCAATGAAAAAGTTACGAAAATAAATTGGTGTTGTATAGGCTTGAAGAAAGAAAAATAGGAACCAGAGAACTTGGAAACGGATCTGCCCATACGTGTACACAAGCCTGACACATGATAGTGTCAGTATTGCACACATGTAGGCAAAGAACAGACTGCTCAATATATTGCACTGATTTAATTGGTAATCATGAAGGGGAAAAAAACTTCTTCACATACCATACATAAAATCTGTTGCTGGGCAATTGATTTGAAAGAAAAACAATATCATTTTTAAAAGAAACCGTATGGGAAGATTTTTACTATCTCAGAGTAGGAGAAGATTTCTTATATAAAACACAAAAATTATATTCTGTAAAAGGAAAACTAATAAATTCTACCACATTCAAAGAATAACGTATATTCACCAAACATCATAGAAGAGAATGAAAAGATAAACCACAAGCCAGGGGATGATTTAAAGAATAAATATAAATGACAAAAGGTTACTAACATATATATAGAGAGAGAATTCTTACAAATAAATGCAAAAGACAACCCAAGAGAGGCAAAAATCATGCAAACATTACCCAAAAGAGAAAATAGCAAGTCAATAAATATACAAAAATATAACAAATCTCATTAGTAGTCATAAAAATGCAAATTAAAACCATAATAAAATTTGATTTCATTTTTGATTAGTTGGCAAGAATGTGGAGTAATAAGGACTCTAATAATATACTGGGTAATTTATCTCAAAAAGTTGAACATTCCCTATGCCACAGCTCCAGGAAACAAGCATAAGAATGTTCATAAAAGCAAAAAATGAGAAACTATCCAAATGTTTATACATGGTAAAATGAATTTTTTAAATTCTGGTATATTCATCAGTGAAAATGAACTTGTATCAATATAAATATACCTTAAAATTAAGAATATGCATAGTCTGTGTATAAAGTTTAAAAAGAAACAAAAGTAAACAATACATTTTTTAATACATAAGTGAATAAGTGACAAAGGAAAAGCAAGGTGATGATTATCATTCAGTTCAGCCTAGTACATGTGAAGGGGGTATGACTGGATAGAGATGCATGTGGAGCTTGTAATGTTTCATTGTTTTAGTCTCTGTGTTTTATGTGTATTTATTTTATGAATAATGTTATTCTTTAAACTACACATTAATGATATAAACTCTTATATGCATAAAAATTTTCACAGAAATAAAGAAAAATAAAAGCAGTTTAGGATAATGGGATTATTGCATTTTTCATTTTTGAAAACTGCCTTTGATTTTATAATGCTGTCTTTATATTAAATACCAGAGGAATTGATTCATTTGTGTGATATTTTTTCAGATAAGAAATAGTGGGGCTTCCCTGGTGGCGCAGTGGTTGAGAATCTGCCTGCCAATGCAGGGGACACGGGTTTGAGCCCTGGTCTGGGAAGATCCCACATGCTGCGGAGCAACTGGGCCCATGAGCCACAACTACTGAGCCTGCGCGTCTGGAGCCTGTGCTCCGCAACAAGAGAGGCCGCGACAGTGAGAGGCCCGCGCACCGCGATGAAGAGTGGCCCCCGCTTGCCACAACTACAGAAAGCCCTCACACAGAAACGAAGACCCAACACAGCCAAAAATAAATAAATAAATTTATAAAAAAAAAAAAAGAAATAGTAACTAACATTCATTACATGTATACAGGAAACATAACTTTAAAAATAAATGTCTTCACCAAAACTAAATGCTGATAAGTAATATTTTCTAAGAAATCTAATAATTGAACTCTTTTCCACAAAGTGCTTCATTTAAAACATTTGTCAATATCCCATATAAGAATTCATACTGATTAAACAGAATAGCTGGCAAAACAAACAAAAAAGTAGTCTCTAATTTACATCAGGAATTAATTGATGTGATTTAGCCCCCTTCTACCTAAATGTCTATACTTTTTATTTTCCTCCTTCTCCACCCAAACCAGTAATTACTACTAAGAAATACTTTACCTAATCAGTAACTGGTCTGAATATTTGTTCGGTTGCCTCTTTATTATTTATACCTGCACCACAACATTGACCCTGCTAGAGAAAGTGGTGTCTTAGAAGAATATATAGCTCAACACCAGTGACAGGATGGGCACCTCATCTACATGCATCTGAAGATCTCAGGGATGAGAGTCAAACACCCTCTGAACAATCGAAGAAACTTGGTAGAGGGCAGCCTAGATGTATATGGCCCAGCCTTTTCCACCACACCTATCCCCAAGTCAGTCCTAGAGTCCAGTTAGAACTCCTGATGCCACAGTTTAAAAGTCTCTTGGTATTTTTACATTATTTTATCCCCTCTCTGGGGTTTCACATCTCTTTTCAACTGACTGGCTAGATTGATAAAAGTCATTCGTTTAATTGATTTTTTTTATTGATCACTTAGTATTTGCAAGTAGTGTAGGAAATAAATGAGAATAAGCCCTACACTGTCCTCAATGGGGCTTACAATCTAGCAGAAGAGATGTGCAAGTATGTAATTAATTATATTAAAGGCAGATCGAAACAAGCATCACTTTTTAAGGTGCTAGTTAAAGGAATGCTGGTGTCAATTCTGAGTTGAGAACCTGAAAGTTTGAGTAGACCGTGTCATGTGTAGATGTTTGTGTGTGTGCATGTGTGTGTGTGTTTGTGTGTGTGTTTGAAAGGTAGAAAGAATTACATACAGAGTAAATACAGGAGGTGTGAAAATGCATATTGTGTTCTGGGATAGTAAATAGATCGGGCTGAAGCTAGGGTTTATAGAATCAAGATGCAGGGGAAAATGAAGCAGGAAGTCAATCTTACAATGAAATCCCAGATCCAGGGTGAACAAAAACACCTTATCATATAAGCCTGTAACAGGTGCCAATAAGTAAAGTCCTTACAATCTGTTTCACTCAGACCCCACTCTTGCTTGAAGGTGATGCTCTTCAGAAATTTGCAATCTACACTGTCAGGACTGATTCAGGCTTAACTTTGAGAAATTGGTTGCAATTACATCTCTATAGCTGCCTGTCCTTCACAGACCACAGGGAGCCTTGAACAAGGAACTTTCCACTTTTCCAGAAAGTATTACATCTCTCCTTCCATTGAATTGTGTCATGAATATTACATGTACCATAAAATCAAGCTTCTAACAGGCATCAAGTACAAATATGAATTTTTCACCATCTCTTGTCAACTTGATAATTTTTTTAATCTCCACGCCCATAATAGATTCTATATTACTTTATTTCTGAAGTCAAACTAGCCTATTTTGTTATAACTCTCCAAATTTAAATTTAACTATAATCATCTTATTGTGCTTATTTATTAGGTTATTATATTCTTTTAAAAATCGCTTGCTGCATGATTCTGTGTTTTCCTGCTGATCCTCTGTTAAGATGGAATAATCTTAAAAGACTCAGGTCTATTCCGCTCAGATTTAAAAAAATGCCAGAAAGGAAGACATTATTTATTTTTTTGTTTGTACATGTGGAGTACCCTAGAGCAGGAGCAGGTGACAAACAAATGACCTACTTGAAAGATTAGGTTTGTAAGCTGCTCCAATTTCTCACTTTATGGCCTCAGAACTATTACCTTGAAATTCAGTTGTCCCCTCTCTGCCTTACTGATTGCTGAAGTCTCTAAGTGGCCTTAATGTCAAATCTAAGGTTCTAAATTTTATAACAAGATCAATTTCCACAACATTTTTATTGCCAAATACATTTTTTAAAGGATACATTAAATTTGAGTCTGTCTGAGGTACCATGGCGAACAGGTTCTTTCAGGATAAAACAAGTAGTGCACTTGTGTGAATATTTATCTGACTGCAGCTTGCAATACTGGATTATTACAAATGGCGGGGACATAGCACCACCAGTGAGGTGACACAGGAGAATTTATCATCAGGAGTAGGTAGCTTTATAGAATATTGGTATTACTGTACCTACATTCTTCTAAAAAATATTTGGATCGAAGCTCATTTATCATTTAACAAGACACTCACCTGCACAGTGTCTCCATGTCCCCACCTTCAGAAACTCTGCTGAAAATGAGATTTTTTTCTTTAGTGGTATTTAGCTGTTGTTGTGAGCTTTTTGGCAGTGTGCTACATCACACTTGCATCTTTAAAAGGGCAGGAGGGGCTTGAAATGAAATTAATTTTATGCAAACCACCATCTCTGAGAACTGATGGAGTAAATTCTATATGGTTTGATGTAATATCTTACACCTCCTCTTTGGCGTGCAGCTCCTATGAGAACAGGAGTGGCCTCAGGTAATTCACATAAACTAAAACTCCAGGATCTTCTTTTTGCCACCATTGCAGAAATATGTTTCTTGAAAATTTGGTTCTGACATTTGTCATGGTATAAATACAAAATGCATTGGATGCTATACATTAAGCCCATGGGCCAAATCAGCCCCGCCACCTATTTTTGTAAGTTTTATTGGAACACAGAAGTCACTCTCACTCATTTATGTGCTGTGCATGGCTGCTTTTGTGCTACAACAGCAAAATTGAGTAGTTGTGACAGATACTGTGTTTCTCGCAACCCAAAAATGGTTACTTTCTGGCCCTTTATAATTAGAGCTTGCTGACCCCTGAGTTGGACCAGCTCTGTTGTGTACTGTCTAGATGTCCCAGTGGTTCTGGCTGAAAGACCTGAAGGAACAGAAAGAAAGGTAGGGAGCCAGAAGGAATGCAAATGCCTAGAAAATACACTGGGATAAAGACAGTTCCACAATCCCTAAACATTGAAATGTTCTCCTCAGAGTAGAATAGAAACAAAATTTAATGGAGGTGATGTGGAAGAGGAAGGGGGTCTTTATTAGTCATCAGAAAGTCTTGGCTTTCCTTCCCTCCCCTTCCTCACCCACATCACTTCCTCCCTCAGACTGAGCCCTGTTCCTCCCCTCAGAGGTCACTGCTCGCCAGCCCACACCACCCCCAGAGGAGCTGCAGAGGCTCTGCAGAGAAGTGACCTCTGACACATAATAAAGATTAAACTACTAAACACAACTAAACAAAACAGAAAACTCTTTCCCCACTATTATGCAACCAGAGCAAGGGCTAAAATTGCCTTTGACAGATGGGTGCTCTGAAAAGAATTAGTGTAAAAACCGTGGTGTTATAGTAATGTCATGTTTAAAACATCACTTTAGAAAGTGGTTCAAGCATTTGGCTGAAATGAAATCTGTAGTCATTATAGGACTACATTATATTATTTTACTTATAGTAAAAAAAATGAACATCATTTTTCTTTTCTAAATCTCTTTTCTAAATATCACTTAAAGATTGTGGTTTTCATAAACAACTGTCAAAAATGTGTCCTAACTGAAGCTTTTATCACAATGTAGATAAATTGGAAAGCAAGATTTACAGTAAAAAAGGGTGACAAAAAATAATATTGAGGGTGGGGAAATGGGAAGATGTTGGTCAAAGGGAATAAACTCCCACCTAGAAGATAAATAAGATTTATGGTCACTATAATTAACAATACTGTGTTATATACTTGAAAGCTGTTAAGAAAGTAGATCTTAAATGTTATCACCATACACATAGAAATATTGTAATTACGTGAGAGTATAGAAGTGTTAACTAACCTTATTGTGGTAATTATTTTGCAATATATACTGTATCTAATCATCACATTGTACACCTTATACTTGTATATGTTTTATGGCAATAATATCTCAATAAGGCTGGAAGAGAAACTAATTGCCATATTTATAAATTTTGAAGAGACATTTTCTATAATAAACTATTTTCAAGGTGAAAAAAGGAAAAGAGAAATAATATTGAATAACATTTTATTTTTGGATTACCTAAAATGGTTTGCAAGACTGAAATTCTGGAATTAGTTCCAGAGTTCCTAATTAATTTACTATGTCTTTCATTGCCCCCTCTTTTCTATTCCAC
This sequence comes from Balaenoptera physalus, assembly GCF_965194825.1. Taxonomy (NCBI): domain Eukaryota; kingdom Metazoa; phylum Chordata; class Mammalia; order Artiodactyla; family Balaenopteridae; genus Balaenoptera; species Balaenoptera physalus. The sequence continues at coordinate 46,896,732 of NC_138896.1, read as the reverse complement.
TCCTGTTGAGATCATGACATAAAGCTTTTCATGGTGCTTCCTGCCTCTGGTGTCTGCCTGCCTCAGTCCCTGCCGATGTGCACCGCCACATTAATTCTCGGATGTCTCAGAAATGGTCAACCAGTCCCCACTAACAATCAACTTAAATAGTACATTTTCTTCCAGGCATTTTTCTGACAACTCATTTTATTATTTTGCTCCAACTTACGATCAAGCCTTCCCTCCTCGCCCCATCCCCCACAAGTCCTTTATTTTATTTGTTCACTATAGTCCAGGTGGATTTACTAGGTGGTTTTTTGAAGTATTTCACTCATTTCTTTTCCATTGGTATCATTTGTAACTAATTTTTCAAATGATTTTTTATTTTTTTGCTAGCTTACCCAGAGACATCAGAGCAAGGTGAGGTGGATTGGAGCCAGAAGGTTTGAAATCCCAGCTCTGTTTCTGATTACCTGGATGATGTTGGTCCAGCTACTCAATCTCTCCCTGCATGTAAGCTTTTATTTCTAAGAAAGTAATAGTACCTAACTCATAGAGGTGCAAAGAGGGTAACTTGAGTCTATGCATGTAGAGTACTTAGGCAAGCACCTGCTGTGTATTAAGTACTATGTTATAGCTTGGAGAGTATGAGCACTACCCTTGGACTTCTATGAACCCTTGCACTGTTGCTTACTGGCCATGTAACTTTGGGAATACTACTCACCCTCTTTAAACCTCAGTTTCCTCAACTGTAAAATGGGAATAATACCAACCTAATAAGATTGTTGTAAAAATTCAATGTTGAAGATGAAAAATTTTGCGTAGTGTCTGGCTCATAATAAGTACTTAATTATATTAGTTGTTTCTACTATGAGTATCATCATTATTTATTGCCATCATTGGGCTTTTTTGCTACTTTTAATATGCTATAGTTCCAAAGAACTTGAGGATGTGCCTAACTGCCCTAGTCTTTTCTATCCTACTACTATAAAGTTGAAGATTATTGGTCATGTTCCCCCCTAATTTTTTTTAATTTGCACTATATCAAATAGATAGCATTAGAACTAATCAGTTCTTCAAACTTTCTGAGTGGAAGAAAAGCAAATAAAAAATTACAGGTATGTTTAGTTAATGGGATTTCCAGCAGGTGTCATAGTTACTTTAAACCCAGTTTGTGAAGTAAGTCAGGAAAATATTAGCATATTTCTCACAATGAAGTCTTGAGTCCACTCTCACAAATTATACTCTGCCCAGAACCTGTGAGTTTTGGGGTTTTTTTTGTCCAGGTGTGTTATCTGTTGCTCTTTTAAAGCCAGAAGCTTTGCCTTTTACATATTCATATCCAAAAAATATGTTAATTTTGAAGACAGAGCTGTCTGGCTCTGCTGTCAGACAGGTGACTGATGGATTTCTCTAATCCTCTGATCCCACAATTCCCTAATGGAAAAGCAAGGATTATACCTCTTACCCTTTATTATTGTTGTGAGATTATGTATCTAAAAGTCCTAAAATACAACAGCCACCTATTAAAGGTAACTATATTTTTTTATCTCTCATTGCCTCTTCCTGTGGAAATTCACATAATATAAAATGGGCATTCAATAAATAAGTTAAATTGAATCAAATAGCACAATACATTTTAATAGACTAAGAATTATAAAGATGCTGATAACTGGATTGGTTACATAAATTTAGAATTTTTCTCTCTTGCTTGTTCATTTATTTTATTCATGGTCAAAATCTCATTTGAAAATGAAACACAGTTAATAGCAAGTAAGCTCATAAAATTAAAGTACTTCATCTTCTAATAAAATTAGGAAGTTGGAATTTTATTCTTCAGGCAACAGGGAGAGATTGATGTTTTCTAACAAAGAAGTGACATGATGAATTTAGTATTTTAGGAAAACAAACCTGAATTTAGCATTTAAAACAAAACCAAGAAACAAAAGATGAGTGTATATTTTTTGATGTTCAACTAAATAGAAGGAGACAAATCAGGAGGAACCCTAACTGGGGAGACACTGATGAATGGTTTAGATGTGTGGGTGTAGGAAGAGAGGTAATGTCTGAATGGAAAAGTCCACAAATAGTTGGAGCCTCTCAAACAAGTAGGTCCATAGTGACAGTCAAGGTTTAAGATAGTTTTGGAGATGAAAATTGAAAATGTGATGTTATTATAGCCTTGTAAGGCGCTTAGAATAGAAAAAGGGGAATACAGCTAGATGAAACTTGGTAGTTTGGGAAGAAATTTTAATGGAGATTCTTTTAATGGAGGAAGGGGCTTTGGTAGATTTAGTTTGGAATGATATTTGCTGCCTAAGTTACATATGAAAACTATCATACAATATGGTTTCATTTAAAGGGAAATAGTTTCCCATCTTCAATAATGAAGAGAAATTACCTTAATTCAAATAATGAGATTATTAAAAGTTATTGCAAAGAACATTTGTAGCTTCCCCAGTAAAAGCCTTTAGCTCATATGACAAAAAATAATCACAAAAATCTGTAACTGATGGAAAGATTTAGCAGCCACTATTTTCCACTGAATGGAGAATCCATAATGGAAGATAGCCAAAATATGGACAAGGACTTAATGCAATGTAACCATTCCTATTTGGAATATAATAGGAATGGTTACATTGGAAAAATGTTACATGCAAATACTACCCATGCAAGTCGTATTTAGTTAAGTTTTCTTTGACAGAAAATTATGAGAGAGGTATTGGCAAAACACATAAAACAATGCTTTTCAACCAGCAAAAGAAAAAATAATTTTGGGATTCTTAGGTATGCTTAGGTATTTGTCACCCTATACTCGGTCTTAATTTTTCAGTGGGCATATAATAGGCAAACTCATAATCAACTCAGAAGAAAAAAATGATATAGAAACTATTAACTTGTACCCAGAACAGCCTTTTAAGAACATACTTATAGAAATAAAGTAATGCTCAACTCACTTTCATTATTAATCCTTAGGCCATGCTGTATATAAACCATAGATAAAAAAACGTAATATATACTAATAATGTAAAAAGCAAGAGAATGGTAGATCTCCTTAAGGCTGAGGTGGCAGTTTTTGCTCTCTTCCCCCTTGTCTATAGCAGACACTACAAAAATATCACAGCTGCAGAGCCTGGAGGAAACTTCAGAATACATTGTGATATAATATTTTCCATCAGCTAAAATTCACCTTAAAAAAGCTTCAGAGAGAAAACCTATATTCATCCTTGTAAGTGTTAAAAAAGACCTTAGTCATCATGGTAATTATAAGGTACAGGTTTGGATACAATCGTAAGTGTGTGGCCAACAGAAGAAACTGCATCTGTTCTAAAATGGCTTAGTCAAGTAAAACACGATGCTAGAAGAAGGATGGCTTAATCAAGCTTCAACTTTAGAAGAAAAATACACACAATTTTAAAAGACAGCATCTTATATTATTTGGGCACATAATTTAATATTTTAATAGTGTTTAAATACCACTAACTTTCTATGAACATTTGAACCACAGTAGTATTATGCCCATTCTATAGTTTCAAAAAGTATTTCATTACCCTTACATGTTTTGGTTATTGTAAATAATAGTTACATTTCACAAAACAAAATCCTACAACGCATTCTGGTAAATTAGTCTCTGCTAAGAAGAGACTTGAGCATGAAACTTAAACAAGAACGTTTAATGGAATACAAATATCAATTTAGAAACTCTAATAAAAATCTCCCTTCGCTGGGTGAAGGCTCTTAGCTTTTACACAGAAAACCACCACATGTGGCGCCCCTCGAAATGCATTATAGATCAGGCTCATAATCTTTCCTTCCACAAAAATGGCACAAGAATTGATTTCAATTATCATTTAATACTTATTTCCATCTCCTGTCAAAAAAATGTTCCATACACATGAAACTGAAGGTTGGCAGCCTGAATTCATTTATGGAACTTTTAAGGACTATTGAATTACAGTGAATTTTCTAGTTCTCTCATTGTTACTGGAAGGATGCCTCAGAGTCTGAAATATATGGTAGGATGTGCTACAGTGCCAACAGGCTTAGTAAGACCGATGGGAAGAAAAGCTTCTCAACAATTTGTCAAAATGAATTTTATAAATTAGGTTAATATGACTGATTATACATGACCAGCACCTCTCCTGTAGAACTGAGCTGACATCTCTCTTTGCTTTGTTTGCCCCCATACGAGTGAGTCCCTGTCTGGGTATGAACCGTTGGAAAAACCACGAGGTAATTTAAAAATAAATTAGACCTATGTCTTTTGAAACTAGAAACTATTTTGCGTGTCTGAGGGTTTTGTTTTTGGTTGGTTTGTTTGTTTTCATGCTATACCAACACATAAGATGCAAGAGAGTATTTATGATGTTGTCAGTATGTTTTCATACAGTGTGATGTTCTGGTGGGCACTTCCAGAAGTTGTGTGCCTTTACTTGCACATTCAATTCTCCCACAAAACTTTTGTTAAAAGGACAGAATTTCCACAAAGGAACAGCATACTTATCAACAGTACCAGCATGGTTGTAACTAAGGACAGCAGAACAGACTTGCGGTACTAGAAACTAAGGTTACACAGTTCTTTCTTTAAGCAATACCCCACTGGACCCCTCCAGCCCTATATATACACTTTCCTATAAATGTTCCCATTGTTTTCCTCTACGGGATCCAGAGTTTATGGGTTTGAAGATTATATAATTTTGCATTCTATCTTTAAGAAAAAGGTTACAAAATTATTAATATAAGTTAAGCATGAGAGTGAATATTTATTTTGAAAGAGAAAAGCAATCATGACCAATTGCAAAATTTTAAAAGCTGAAAATACTACAAATATCACAAATTCCAGAGAATAATATAGTATTTTTATTAACTGCCTGATACACCCCTAAAGGACTTTTCCCTACTTTTTGAAGCACAGTTTTTTATCACCTCTAATATGACAATGATTTTATAATATCTTCTATAGAGAGATGAAGAAATTCAGTTTTTTCCCTCTAGCATGGTTGATAGAAAAACATTGTTAACACTGATAGTTTTGAAACATTTCTTTCAGTTTCACATCTCATTGCTGGTTAGTTATAGACTGTTAGAATTGTCACATTTGGGGAAGCCCCTATCAAATTTCTTTCACAGTTGAGCTAAATGACATAGAAGAGTTTTTGACAGAACATTTCCAGCCCCAAACCATTCAGTTCTGGTTCCTCCAACACTAAGCACGTGTCCCAGCACCAGTGCCGAGGGCACAACTAAACAGCAGACTCAGATCTCCATCCATGAATACACCGGATGAGCCGGGAAGAGTATCCCCGGAGTTACTTCTACAACGCAATGTTAGCAGTACCTAACTCATACAAGTAAAACTAGTCGACTAAACCCAAACTTAAAGAATCTCCAACACAAACTCCACTTGGCATGCTCTCACAAACAGCCTTATCCACTCCAACACGACCCCACCCGTGGGAAAGTGTGACAGGTAGGCAAGTGATCGCAACTGATAGCACGTAAAACACCTTACTTTTGCAACAAAGGAACATGACTGTGTGAGCACTTCCCCGCGCCTGGAAGGTCAGTGCTTCCAGCACAGCCCTCCCTCTTCCTGTCCCCCGCGCACCCACCCCCACACGACACACCTCTGCCTGAGCCTGGGCTGCCTGTCCCTACTCCTCCCTCATCCACTTGACAGCAGACCTTAGTGTTTCCATTTTCAGTGTTACCTTTGCCTTGATTCTTCCAGTCGCTTTCCTGTGCTCATTGCCAAGGCCACCTCTCACTAAGTTTCACCATTGTCGTCGAATCCCTAAATCCACCCTAACCAACTGAGAATTATAAAATTCCCCCAAACCTTAGTTTATCCTCTGCTTAAAAACCTTCAGGTGGCCCTTTATTATACAATCAGTGGCATTATAACCTCAGACTTCGAGCTCATCTGTAACTTCAATTATTTCCCCTGCTATTTTAAATGAACTCTCTTTCCCCAAATTATTTTCCTGTATTCTTTGGGTTTGCTTTGAAAAGTCCCTCTTCTTGCCTTCCCCTTTATCATTCCTTTTTGCATGGAGAATCCTTCTTCTTCTCTCTACTTCTCAAAGTAATACTTATTCATCTTGGCCTGCTGTTGTTTTGCTTACCGTCTTAGAGGTTTTTCTAAATACCCATAGTTGTGAAAATAATTATCTTTGCTGGAGAAGGTATAGTCTCTATTTGACACAATATATGCTATGTTGTACCTTCATTCAGTTATTGTTTATGTAGAATGTGTATATGTATGGAACTGTGCATGTGTATAACATCTTTCCAACAATATCATAGGTTTATTTGCTATTACCAAGCACATTACTTAGAACTGCAAACATAAGATAAATGTAAGAAACAGTTTCTTCTCCCACTTACACGATTTAGACACATCCGATAGTGTCTAAATCTTGTAAGTGGGAGAAGATAAGAGTGACAATTAATTATAATAGAGTAAGATAAGAGCCCCACACAGCAATTACATATTATATGTTAATTGTTAGACTCTTTGACCCTCCCACTAGACACCATGCTTTTGAAAGTAGAGGCAGCGTCTCTTTAATCACAGTTTTTATTTTTCCGGCACCTAGTTTCTAGATGTATTGAGTTCTCTATAGTTATAGATGCTCGTGTAGGGTCTGGGAGATGTCCTAAATATTGCTGAGGGGATTCAAACACTGACTGATGATCTGGATTTAAGGTATGAAGTACAAATGACCTGTATACATGTGTTTGAGTTCTTTGTGAGACAAGTACTATGTAGAATATAAAACTGGGTACAAGCCTCAATCTACTATAACTGGTTGGTAGTGTTATCATGAGATTAGCGACGGGAACCTAGTAGGTATTCAAAACTTTAAGTTTACTTTACATATTATCCACTGATAGAGCTTTATATTTTGTTGTGTGGGAGCTTTTTTAAAATATCTTTCCCAACTCTACTTCAATCATGATGATGGAGCTGAAAAAAGTAAATGTACTCTTCTTAGCAGAAAGTCAGTGAAGAGAAGCTTTAAAATACTTAAAGTCTGGATTAGGACATGTAACAAACTAAACTTCACATTTTTTAAAAGATTCAACTAACGCTAAACATGGTTTTAAACAGCAGTCTCATTGACGGTGAGCTGCTTTAGGTCGGGCAAGCAGCCACGAGAAGATCTGATCACCTGTAGACAGTCCACGTGGTCAGAGCCTCAGCAGGGAAGGAAGAAAAGTCTGAAGAGTAAATTGCCCCGTAGTGTCATTTATAATAAAGGGAATCTTGTCTAAGTAATTTTATCTGAAAGTTAAGAACCCCTTGATATTTTCACAATCAACTCAGCATGGTGCTGTTATTTTGCTACTGAGACACTTAAACTTTTGTTTTTCTTACCGCTTACAGAGGAATGAATTGTTTAAAATTAGAGCAGAGAGCAGTGGCCCTAGTGTTCATCTGGGTTTGGATGGAGACTTCAAAGACTGCTGTCAGAACTTACCAGCCACATGTCCAACTTTGTATGTACTTATTGGATTGTTTATAGAAAAAAATTAAAATATGACAGGTTTTAATAAAATAAGGTGTACGTTTTTAAAAGACAGTATCTACTTTTTCCTGTTACCAACAGTATGTTATTGTAGGTATATTTAGTATCTCTGTCAACTTCATAATATTTTTCTCCTTCTCTAGAAGCTAATGCCTCTCCATATGGTCCTTGGGGCTGGGTACCCAGGAACCATGCTTATGTTGTGTGAATGTCACGCCTACACCACCCACATCACTGGTAGCTGATGAGTCTGTAGATCCCAGATCTGATTTCTAGAGACTCCTGCTCTACAGTCATAGACACCTGGCAAGCCCGAATGAACACAATTCTCCCACCTGGGGATCCAGATTAGAGCTGAGAGATGGCCAGCCAGTCAGTATCTGTAGGAGAAGAGAACTGGACTTGGATGTGTAAACTTGGCAGCACCACATGCTGAGTCATGTTGATCAGCAAAACCAAATATCCAGTCTGTATGTTAAAGTGGAATGAAACCATATGCAAAAACCCAGAGAGGAAATGTGGGGAGGGACGCTAGTGCCTCGGTTTAGCTATTTCTTAAGGCCTGATGGCATTCCTATTACTGGACTTCATGATGCCTAATAAAGGAAATTTTTACATGTTGAGATGTGGGGAAGTCATTCTGGCTTATACATGAGTTAACTTGAATTATATTCTAACTAGAACAGCCTGTTTGTGGCCTATCAAACATACATTGTATATCTGCTTTAATTATTAAAGAAAAGGGTGCACTGACCAGAAGTAAAGAATGTCCATGTTAAAAATAAAGACTAAATGCCTCCCTTCCTGGGACGCCAGTGCTGGTCCTCCTTTAATGATAAGACTCCCTTCCCAGGTGCCAGGGCCATATTGACTTGCTGTGTACATGCTGATCTGTTTTTCTGAAACCTTGAAGGAAAGTATCCCTGACTTGTTTGATGTTCTTTGCTCTGACAATGCATAAAACTGTGCTGAAAACCCTGCTTCTCTGGAGCAGTTTCTCAGAGTAATCTGGGAAGCTGGCTTCTGGGTTATAGTCCTCAGTTTGGTTCAAATAAAACTCTTTTCTATTCCTGTTATAGATTGTTTATTGATTTTCATTGACAGAGCTCCCACCCCCAGGTTTGTTTACTTATTTATTTACTGCTAAAAGAAGATGACATAGCTTCTCCTATTTGCAAATAATGATGCCCAATTAATTCACAAAAAGTAGCTAAATGTCTGTGACTTCAATGGGTCCATAGCTTATCCCAGGGAGAAATTTAAGGGTATAATACATGATGAAATGTTGTGTAATAGTTATTTCTTATTGACTGTCTATAATGTTCGGGGTACTTATGCATGCTTATGTTTTAAGTGCTTATGGATGCTTATTTCTAACATTCATTGAAGTCTTGTGAGGCTGAAATGATTATCGCCATTATATAGAAGAGGAAATCCAAGCAGCAGAGTGTTATAAATTACACAGCTAGTGACACATTTCAAACTGTGGGGTGCTGCTTTCTGTTTCGAAAGTCAGGTGGTGTCCACCCAGCAACACAACAGACTTTCCTAAAGGCCAAACTTTCCACCCCCCCGTCTGCGTCACTCCGTACTCCTCATTTCAACAAATAGCACCTCAGTTTTACCTGGTTGTTCAGTCCAATGTTCAGTTTAACCTTCGCTTCACAAAAACTTCACAAAATTATCTTTTACTCTTTTCTTTTTTCCTACCTCCTCCATCTATCCCATCATCAAATCCTACTAGATCATTTCCACTGTTCACTCAGAATAGACCTCTTCTTACCCCTCTAAGGCTCGTTTTGTCAATGGGGATGCCGCCAGTCTCCTTATTTCAATTCTTGTGCCCACCTTACCACATATTCTGTTCTCTGCAATGTATGCAGAAGAAACCTTTTAAAAAATAAATCTGCTCATGTCACTTTCCTGCCCCAAACTCTCCAATAGCAACATGAATTGGCCTGTCCATCCCTTGACCTCATCTGGTCCCCCTCACACACTCTCTCCAGCCCTGATGTCTTCCTTGCTGATCCCCAAACACTTCAAGCATGTCCCTCCTCAGTGCTTTTCTGCTTGCTGTTTCCTTAACCAGGGATGCCTTTGTATAGAGGCAGCCCCTTGGCCTAGATTCTACCTTTAGTTAGACACTTGCTGGAACCTCTAGGTCAGAAAGACCTTCCCCAGCAGCTCTTTTGATAGTGGTGCCCTCCTGCCACCTCCCTCTGGAGCCCTTATCTCTACCTGATGTTACTTTATTCATTTCTTTATATATGTTTGTTCCTGTCTTCTCCCACTAAAATGTAAGCATTATGAAAGTAAATATTTGATCTGTTTTGTTCACAGCTACATCTCTAGGACCATCAGAGCAGTGCCTGAAATAAGATAGAGGCTCAGTAAAGGACTGAGTGAATGAATTAAAGGGACTGGATACTTTAAATCTAAGTTTTAAAAATCAGATTTACATGGCTTTACATTTTCCTTTATTTACTATAAGAACCACGCTCCTCTTAGATTTTCCCATTCAGAATATACCCTTTTTCAGAATATACCCATACTTCCATAAACTCTTTATTCCTTTGTAGCTTACCGTTTTTTGCCTTGCAGTCCTTGATCTATTCATTATAAATTGGAATGCATGTGAAAGATTACAATGTTTTTGGAGCTACATGAAAAACTACAATGTTTTCCCAATCTTGTTCTCTTTCACTGTGCCCTATAAGCCCTGTAAATTCTTTGATCAATAACAATGTTGACTGCTATTTCTCTCTCTTTTAATTTTTGAAATAAAGATTTGACTGTTTAGGCTTCTGTTTGGAAGACAAATACACCATACTGGCAAAGCACATAAAGATGGTAGACCTAGTTCCTCAGAGATAAAAAACAAAAAGAAAAATGAAAAACAATCCCACCATCCCTGTTGTGGATTATTCATTCATTCATTTAACAAGCACTTATTTCCTACACGTACGTCTCACGAAGAGATGGTAGAACCAGGACCAGGGTCTGTGTTTTCAGATCTGTGGCCTTGTTCAGAGGGTAGAATATGTTTTCTGCTGCAGATGTTGCAATTTTCAGACTAAGATTTTAAATACTGATACCTGATGTTGTACAAGATATGTGAGATAAACATGTTCCCCCTTTTCCCACAGAAATGGATTTTTAAACTTTTTTTTTTTTTTTTTTTATCAAACGGGAATAAACTTGTATTAAACATATACAACACCAGGGTCACAAAACGGGAGTTAGCACTGAAATATAAACTAGAAGCATGAAACCAAACTCAACGTGTGGTTCAGAAATTATCGACTGGAGATTTTCCAAGGGAGGAGAAAGGATTTTTTTGCATGAGACTTGAAAAATGTAGATAGGAGCAAATACACAAATGCATGAAGTTAAAACAGGCCATTTCCATGTTTTTACGACTTGTGCTATCCTGAGATTCTGTCGCGAAAGTTTTCCATATTTGATAAAAAGGCGACACGCCCTGGACACAACCGGCCTATCCTCTCGTGGACCCTAACCTTGGTCTTGGAACTTACCGCCTCACTGCTGATCATTTTACAGATGCCATGATTTTCAGATACACAGACGTGCGTACGAAGTAGACGCGAACAGCATCAGCCTTTCAGGTTTACTAGCAGCTTTGAGGTTTTGGCGACCGGAAGCATTTCGGCTCAGAATGTGAATTTTTCGCGACGCTAAGCACACGTGGGGGACCGCGCGGCGGACCGAGTTTTGTCGATTCCTCGCTGGGCTCGGCCCTGGAGCCAACGAGCCCGGACGCGGCGAGGCCTCTCGGCCGTCCTTCGGGGGCCGCAGCGCACCGCCCGCCTGGGAACCTGGATCACCGAGCACGGGTCGGGGAGAACCGGGGCCGGGAACTGCGGCCGCCGCCACCCAGGACGGGCCGGGAGCCGGAACCGCCCAGCACGGGCCGGGAAGGCCGGAGGGACGGCCGGTCGGCTGGCGTCCGCGGGGCGCGCTGGACCAGGGTGGAGGCCCCAACTACATGAGGATGTTGTGCGCCTCCATGCGCCGAGCGCACCACCGCCACCCACAGCGGCGACGACGGCATGGCGGCTGCCGAACGGTCCGCAACTCCCGCTTCCGGACTCCCACCCAGCCGCGCCGCTTCCTCGCGAGCAAGATTAAACTTAATATTTTTTCTTCACTCTTACAGATATGTCAGTGTTTCATATTTAATCAGTAACATTCCTAAAAACTAACATGCTTTAAGCATTAATGTGTTCTTAGTGACACCTATCAACCATTTTCACTTTAAGATTACCTTTTCCTTGGTTATTAACCAGTCCATAAAACATTTATATGTTTTGAATGCACAGAATGTGACAGTAACTGTCCTTGAAGAGTTTATATTAGTAACCATTCACAGAGGACATTTGAGAGGACAGCATGTCTATGGATGGTTGAATGAAACAAACACCTAGATTAAGGGACGGGCACCCTGGAGAGGTTAAAGGCAAAATGAATCTGTTTCATAGGACAATGATCTGGCTTGCATCAATTCAATTGAACATTTAGAGTGGACTTAGTATGGTTGTTTGTACAAGTGAATAGAAAACTGCCCCTTTTTACAATTTTCACAATCTAGTAGGAGAAATGGATACAGGCACGAGAATATATGACCAGTGGAAAGCTAACAACCTGGATGAAAGAGGTCAAAAGGAGGATAATGTGATACAGAGGACTGGAAAGGGAGGAGGTGCTTAGAGACACTGCACTTCTGTTCATTCTATATTTTTTGAGTTCTGAATTCTTACCTGCCAATTCCATATCTTTCATATAGTGAGAGAGTAGGATATTTAAATGAAAAACCAGCCACATGGCCTTAAATTATTAACAAAATTTATAATATAATCACATTATATTTGTCAAATACTTCTGAGTTATGTTAATCTTTATCATGTCCCAGGATAATCATCTAAATACATGACTATTCACATTATGTTCATAATTATTTCCATTTTGAAATTGATTGAGTCTTCTAAAGATAAGAAAACCTCAGGATAGTTTGTTTCTTAAAATCTAAGCTATTTAACTGATACTAACAACAATGATGGCACCTGTACGATGAAAGCTTTTCTCAAAATGCCCTCATTTAAATGCACTGCTAAATTCTCTTGCAAATGACATTTGTTTTCTGCAGCAAACATTATCTGCTATATTCGTGGTATATGAATGTCTTTGAAGTTTAGCTTATTCCCCAACAAACTTAACTCCTCCTAATAACTGATTTCTCAAGAGTACTTACATACTCTTCATACCCCTCGTGGGCTGGAGGAGGGGGTGCCCTGTATCCTGGCACAGTGGGTGAACCCCGTGCTCGTGGGGTAGGGACGCCTCTCGCTACAGGGGGCACTGGAAGAGCACCACGGGTCACAGTGGTCCCTCGAGGGGTGAGAACGCCTCGTCCAGGTGGTGGGGGAGGAGGAATGGCACCCCCACGGCCCCTAGGAGAAACAGGTCACATACAGATGAGGAACAAGTGATGAGAGCAGGCAAAGCTCTCATCTTATAGCCTCTATACAATTGGAAGAAAACCACATTTATTTCTGCATGTCTGAGTGTTGTGAGTGTGTGTGTTTAATGGAGATTCTTTAGGGTATATAGCATTTTGACCTCCACAGAATAAGTTTTGTAAATATTGGTTATGACTTAGTTATCATAAAAACCATGTAAAATAATTTGATATTTTCTTTCATAGCACTAAAAATTCAAAGCAAAGCAAACAGAAATCAACCCACTCTGATTTTTATTCCAAATTTACCAAAAAAGTCTCAAATGAGAGCAGTGTCTAGTACATGACTCACTGTACCATCCATAGCTGATAATTGTCAATGTCTCCTCCATGCTGGAGGTTATTGACAGTGATGGGCAATTTTTCACTTACAAAAAAAAAAAAATCTGTCAGCACTTCGATAAAATGTGGAACTCTAACCATCATGATATCATTCTGCTTATTATAGTAGCGTAAGTTTGAGGTCATTGTCACTGATTTATCATTATACGTGTAACTCCCTGAACTGGTACAGTCCCTGATATAATTTATTTCCTATGGCAACTATGGTGCTAGTGAAATACATGAGGGCTCTGCAAAAAAAATAACACACTGAGTACTTGGTACTGCAGTGCTTGACACAAAAGTAACTTGTACTAAAAGTGTAAGATCAAATGGTTGCAGTAAACTCTTATGGTATTCTGAGGCCTTTGGAAAGGTTGAGTGTTTGTCTAAAGTTTTTGGGCAAAAGCATGGTTATTTCACTTTTTATTATGTCTGAAAGTTTGGCCTCTAGAAAGCACTGCTTTCAGCAAGAACGCTAAAGCTTTGGGGGAAATAATGATCACGGGATGTGAACCATCACACTGTTTGGCTGCACCCACAGATGGGGTTGTAGGTTATGCTTTCTGCTATGAGGAGCAGTCAGCTGGCTCTTGCAGAAAATGAGCTTGACGAGTGAACAATAAGAATGCTGGTAAAGCTTTTAAAATTTTTAAATAGATTATAGAGATGATGAATAGAGAAATCATTAGAGAACTTACTGTGAGTCTAATGTACAGAGAATGCTCTCCTGCACTGGGAGACCCTAGAAGGCCCAGTGCCCACTTCAAGCACAATATAACTGAGACCACAATATTCTACATTAGCATGATAATATAAAAGCTGATCTATAAGATGGATATAAAGAGTAATTTTACCTTCACTGGACCTCCAAGCACCTTATATACAGGGTGTGCATACATCCAGGTTTGCCCAGAATAGTTCAGAATTACAACTGTTGTCCTAGTTTAGCATTTTAATACTTTCAAAAGTGTCCCTGTGTGGGTGGTAAATTATATATCACCTTACTTTAAACTATATTCACAAGTTATATCCATACCACTGAATAATCACAGGTAAGTGTTATAACTCCCTGAGCCTAAGGTAGATTATTTTTCTAATGGGTAAAATAAGATCTCTGAATCTATAGCAATTCTTCCTGCTTTAAAATTATATGATGCTCAAATCAAATCTAATTTCTCATCCCATTCCTTCATCAACTGTCTCCCAGACAGAGCCCTGGAAAATCTGTCTCTTGAATCTGACTCATTACCTCCTACACATTACATCCTTTCCCTGGAATATTAACCCTATATCTCTCTTCAACTCAAGTCCTCAATTCAACTCAAGATTCACATCACCTATGTAGAACATAGTGTCCCTGGCTGAATCCACACTACAATGTTCTTTCCTTTATTTTTCTGACTTCTTGAAAGTTTTCTATCCTTAATTCTTCACCTCCTGCTCATTCCTGAATCAAATGCAATCTAGTTATTGCTTTCTCCTCTTTATTGAAAATACTCTTGACTGGTATCACCAGAAGCCCACTGGTTTCTAAATCCACTGGAAATCAGTCCCCATTCCACTGTAACTGTTATATTTATCACTATGCGTTACTATCTGGAAAATGCCTTCTTCTAACTTTTATGACTCTGCTTTTCTCCATATTTCTTCCTCCCTCCTTTATATTCTTCAGGCTCATTCACTGATATCTACTCCTGGGCCCACCTTGGAATGTGGCTATCCCCATTTTCTGCCCCCCACCCTCCTTCTGTGCCTCACGGTGCACCCCTGCAGTCTCTAACTCTGATGGCTGTTATCTCTTTCCTTCCTACCACACACCATACCCTGGATCATGTCTCCTTAACTGGTCTGCATGTTAGAGTCACCTAAAGACCTTTGAAAACCACCAGACTCCAGACCATACCCCAGGCCGATCAAGTCACAGTCTCTAGCAGCAGTGAGCTTTCAGTGACTCCAATGTGCAGACCAGTTTGGGAACCACTGCCTTACATGTGTCATCTAACTTAAAAATCTTGACAACCTTGTCATGTAGCCATTTCTAAGCTATTTTAAAGGTTGAGAACCAAGTCACGGAAAGTACAAGTCACCTTCTCAAGGTCACACTGGCAATCCATAGACCTAGGATTAATTATATTCTTCATTAAATTTGGTCCTTCACCTAATTTTAGTGGATGATGTCATTAATCTCCAACCAGGGCAGACATCAGAGAGTTATACTGTCTAGGACCACTCTCTTGTCTCCAACATCTAATTGGGCACTAATTTGTATAAATTCTAATTTATAATCTAGTCCTTTATCCCTCTAACACTCCAAGTGGTATTCATTTCTGGGTTGGATAATGAACTTGTATTCTCCCTGGCTTCCTTGCCACACACCTCTCTGTCTTTCTTGCTTTGTTCTAATTCTTCTCTATCGCTCACAGTGGTGACTGAGTAGTCTTTCTTGGAAACAAATATGATTAGTCCCCTCTTTAACAAGCTCCATTAGATTCTATCTACGTATTAGTTCTCATTGTAGTAAACAAAACCTTCACAATCTGCCTCAAATGTTTTATTTTCCACTCTTTACTCTCATTCAACATGTAGCAGTGATGTGTGTGAAGATCTTAATTCTTCAATTACGTAATATAAATTATTATAATATATAGATGTAATGCTTTGTTTTCTGGTATGCATTATTATTGGAAGATTAGATAGTTTTCATAAATATGCTTGTTGAAACATAAATTCCTTTAATTAAAGAAATTTTCAACAAATTAAAGTTTTAAAAGTATACCAGGTACTGTTCTTTTTGAATTTAAGTGTAACTGAATAACTTTAAAAAGTCACAATTTCATAAATATGTACAAATCAGCATCCATTAACCCATGTGTTCAAGAACTTTCTGATCAATATGATCTTCTGTTTTGTGAAGCTATTTTCTTATTCTTATTTAATTGCAGATATATTTCATCATGTGGTTTGAAACAGAAGACAACAGAGTTCTGCTACATTTACTTTTATTAATGTTAATACATTAATTACATCAAGATAGCATTGAAAGTGAGGTTTAATTTTCAATATTAATTTTTTTTAACATATGCAATATCAGATTGTATGATATATGGAATGTTAAAAAGCAAAAGCTTTCAATCAAATTTTTCTTCTAAGATATTTAAAAATCTAGATCATAATGCACTATTCTTTATTAAATAATTAAAGAGATTAATATTTTACATTAAAACTTCACTGAAATTGAAATCTTATATGGTCCACTCAAATATGACAAATGTATTATTACCTTAAGGAACACCAATAACAAAACAAAGTCCTTTAATATGATGATTTTGTAGTCTCAAAAGCAGGTTAATGCATTATTTTTTTAAATGGTCCCTATTCCAAAGAATATAGAATAGAAAAAACTTGTTGCCTCTATAGTCATTCAATACATACTTAGGTTGCACCATATAAAACTGCCAAAATTATCATTTTTTGAACTACAAAAGTGACAATTTCATTATTAAAACCCTATGATTTAATCAATTTAAGATTGCCTGCAATGGTGTCATTTCACAACCCATCATGATGAAGTTAATATAAATGTTTTGTAAAAGGCTGATTCCATTAAAAAAGTCCATAAAAAATGTTATGTCACATTAATTTTTAGCAATAAACTAATGTTGCTAGGTAGCATTAGAAAGCTCATATAAAAAAAATTTTTAAAGAAAAAAATGTGAAAATAATCACTGACACATTTTCAGAAGTTCTTCCTTTAATCAAAGTAATTTCTATAATTGCCACATTTTACCTTTAGATAATCAATTATTTCCTTGATATTTTATTTGGAAATTGATCATTCTTAACTTCTTTTCTGATAGTGTAAAATTTTTTGAGGTGTCTGTGACTTAAATGTTAAAAACAGTGATGTTTTGAAAGGTGGTGAAAATATTTGGGGAGTAATTTTAAAAACAAACTGAATCCACAAAGTATCTTAGAATCTCTTAAGATGGTTTCTATGCAATATATGAAATAGTATTCTAAATCTAAGCCATTTAGAGATTTGAAGGCCAACTATAACAGGATAAAGAGAATGACAGAATTACACAGTCTGCGTGTGAAGGCTGGGAGTATTTTTCACTTTACCTCTTTGCAAAACAATGCTTTCTGTTGAAAGCTTGGCAAATGTAGAATCCTACAAAACAAATTCTGTTGCAGAAAAATTCCAATTTCTTTGCAAAGTGAACAATATCAAATAAAATCTTCTCTGATGACATTGCAGAGTCAAATATAACTAAGCTTTAAATATTCTTACTATCATCCATGTAAGAAATGTACTTCTGGCTTTCTGGCCTGGTGGTGTGTATATATATATGTATTATGTGTGTGTGTATATATATATATAATACACACACACATAATATATATATAATCTACTTATCTATATAAATATCTATATATCTACCTACCTACCTATATCTATCAATCATTATCCTCATCTATCTGTCTACCTATCTGGCAAGACTGTATCAATTCATGGGCCATTTAAGGCATAGATAATATTTGTAATTTTCTCTTCATTCAAGGTCATCCTCGTTCAAAGATGCATACGATTGAATCATCTGCATGCCCTAATCCTGGGGACAAAACCAAAAAGTAGAAACTCTTAGGTTTGCTCCTCTTATTTTCTTAGGAAGTTGTTAAGAGCTCAAACTCTGAAGTCTAGAGTCAGACTGCCTGTGTGTCCTCAGGTATATTGCTTACATATTTATCAGTTGCTCACCTGTAAATAATGCTTAACCCTACTATGGAGGACTTGATGAGTTAATAATTTATATAAAGCTCTTACGAGCTATATAAGCATCTGTTGTTATTGCTTTTGTGGTGGTGGTGGTTATTGTTGCTGATATCGTTGTTGTTTATTCCTAGCTGTGATCATGACACAGAACAGGCCAGCAAAGTATTGCCATCCTTATTGGCTGTTAATTTATTTAAAGTAAGAACAAATGTACCTTGAAGGAGTTGTGGGAGCTATTCTGATCCCTCTGCCTCTAATACCTCTGCCACGACCAGAGTCCTCTGAGCCATTTAAGTAAGATAATTCACGTAGTTGTTCTTGACGAATTTCATCATTGTAGTCCTAGAAGAAAAAACATGACCTGATGAGCTAAATGGAGCATGGATTTCTTAGAACTGAACAAACACAGTAAGAAAGGAAATTTTTCACTTATTTTCTGGTATACAAAAATCTAAAATGAGGTAAAAGTAAATATACTTTAAGTTCCTAGTTTTATACAGAGAACCTGAAGTTGCTTCTTTTACCAAGGAAGTACTCAGCAGGAAATCAGATGAGATTTGCTGGGATATCACTTTATATGTTAGCTAGAAAAGGAAAGATAACAATATAGAACAAGATCTTGGAAGGTACCAAGGTCATGGTTGTTAATAAGAGGATTACTGAAAAACAACTTTACTGGTGTAAGTATGTGTAGATTGTTAATGACTGCATAATACTCAAATAGTCCCTGATGCATAAACTGAAAAGGGGCAATCCCAAGGACCAAAGTAGATACTGTGTTAAAATAATTAAAAAGTGCGAATAAATATCAGTTTCAGACAACTGGGAAGCTATGCAATCCAACTAAAAAACTTGAGGGGCAATGTTTAAAAATAAATAATTTTCTATGTGTTCTAGCATTGGGCTGATGGAGAATGACAGCCATAGCAGAAGGCAAACGTCACAGTAACAGCCAGAGATTTGATCAAAGTCAAAGAGACGATCTCTATCCTTCATCAGTGGAAATGTATCAGTCATTTCAATAGGACCAAAGAGTGGATCTGAGTCACTGAAGATGAATGCTATCTTCAAAAAACAGGTATCAGTCTTACCTGTTTCTCTTTTTACTAACACACACGTGAATGCACACACACACACCCTGGTAGAACAGTACAAAACTGAGTAATTGGTATTTTTGCCTAATGGGCAATCCAAGTAAATTCTTTTTCAGTAAAGATGTGTTTATGTGAAAGCCATGAGCTGTCTAGGAGTTGAGACGAGAAATATTTGTAGAAATATCTGGGTTAACATAAATGATGTCTGAGGTCTGGTAGTGGACACTTGAGCCAGGTTAGCTCTGCACTTGTGAGTTATAGTAACAGCACATGGAAACCATGCACTCACCTGCAGAGCCCAGTCTAGAAGATGCAGGGGATGCTCCAGCCTACAAGCATTTCTAAAGCAAAGCTTTACCTCATGGTCCAAAAACTGTTCACAAGCAAAAGTACTAGTCACTCCAAAGCACTTACTTTTTATTTTTAACATGTTGCTTTCACATTTATCCTGTTCCGCACCTGATTATAGTGGTAATGGGCTCAAGACAGTTGATTGACAGAAGAGCTATAGTAGAAAATGATACTTTTTAACAATTACTCAATTTATACCTCTTAATTTTCACATTCAAGCAACAACCAAACTGAAGAATAAGCATGTCTACTATTTTATTAGGTACAGGGAATGTGATGAATTGCTACTTCTGACTGAACTGAGCAGCCGCCATCAAAATGAAAAATTAATTCCATAATTTTCCCATGTAATATTCCTAATTTGAAAGCAGATCTTTGCAGCTTCTTATCTAAGAAAAATCTATGGACTCCCAAAGGTCTTTATGAATTATAAAAAGAGATAGATTCTCATTTTTGGCAACATTGAGGGTTGAGATATAAATTAACAAATAGCAGATTAATTCATACATGTAAAATTTACTTTAGAGAATATATTTATGCCAGAATTAGAAAATATATTATTGTGGATATTAACATGAATATTTGACACTACAGGTTAAGTTAGTTCTTACTGTAAGCAAAACACTACTGTTAGTATATAATCAAGTTTCTTATGAGCTCAGCTAGATATACTCTGTTTTAAGAACTGGATCATCTTCCAGAGTTGTGGTGGTGAAGTGAATGCAGAGCTCTAAATGCAGGTGTAACTGACTTAGAATATGAGTTGCTCTGTTCTGAAATCATATTGCTCCCAAGGGCATGGTACCCAAGAGCAACTCCCAGTCAATGACCAAATGTGGTTGAAATGCTAAAATAGGCCCATTCTTGGGAGTCACAGTTCTCCTCTGCCTGTGCCTCAAGGATTCCTAGACAGCTGGGATGAATTTCCCTTTAATACCATTGCTTCTGGGCTGTCTATGACTTCTCTTTCCTTTGGCTCAGATATTCTAGTGTGAGGGCTCTCCAGTCTTCCTTGGCTCCCTCTTTATTTTATTTATTTATTTATTTAGTTTTTTGTCACAGGATCATTTTTCCTAATGAACTCCTTGCATGTTTAATCTCAATTAATCCTGTTTCTGGGAGGACCCAAACTAACACACAGAATGTTGACAAAATCAAGTTCCTAAAATTACAAGCTGAGAGCTTTTGTAAATCCATTGATGTTAATGCTGGTGGAACCTATTCTGTTCAACATACTTTATACTCTGATTAATTGGAGTATTTGCCATTCTTTTACTTTAAAATGGTTACATACAGATTAAACATGGAACTGATTACTGACTAGCAAAAAGGGTAGTAATCAATGTTTATTTTAAGAAAGTAAATTGTATGTTGCCCAATTTTCTAAATCACTTCACTTAATGAACATGTATGAAAGAGTCAGACATAGAGTGAACAAACACAAGGCATGTTTGGGGCTTTGGCTGACATAGATGAATTGTGGAAAGAGGGAGAAGGCTGGCTAGTGTGTACATGTGTGTGGTGAAGTGAGAGAGAGAAAGAGAGGTTGGGCAACCACAAGCTGTTCAAGAGTGCCTTAGTGGAAGTTATACTGTATGACTTGGGAAGGTAGGAATAAAAGAAGTTTTAAATGCAGAAATGGCTAGAAGTATAATGACACCATTAACCAAAGAAAGAAAGGAATGAAAAAAGTTTAGAGGTAGAGAATTTATATTTTGTCTTGATAATCTTAAGTTTAAAATGCCAAGGAGACATTAAAGTTTATCTTAGAAATTCCAATCTAGGTCAGGGGAGTAAATCTGAATGTCATTTGCACACACTTGTGATAAATGAAACATGGAGATTGCCTAAGAGAATAGTAAAATAATGTAGTGACAAACATTTTCTAATCATACTTCATACTTTTAATGCAAATTTGTATCACTGAAGAAAATCAGTTGACTTATTACAATATTATGATCATTAAATGACCAGGTCTTTAATAAACTCAAGTTTTTCTGATTGGACAACTAAAAAATATATACCACTGTATTTATAGTAATGAAGAATCTAACTGTCTCAAATAAATACAAAAGAATTTTAAATGCCCAAATGTAGAAATACTGAAACTCTAAGTATTCTCTAGACTGAGTATATCCTGTGTATTATTTTTATGATATAAATATAATTTTCTAAACCCCCAAATTTTTAATTGCATATTATATGCTTATATCCAGCTCTTCATTAAGCACAGATCTAACTTTGAATTAATCTTTCATCACTAGGACGTGAGTCCAGATGAAACTCGAACATCTTGTTGAACATTTAATTGTGGCATATGTTGCTGATGCTTCAGTTACATAGAATCTTAAAAATACTCGTAAACAAAATATTCCAAGATTGCCTTGTAAATGTGATCTTATTAGAAATATAATACAGCCTGAGTTGGAGACTAGATGGTGGAGTAGAATGACTTGAGCTCACCTCCTCTCAAGAAAACACCAACATCACAACTAAATGCTGAACAACCATTGACAAAGAAGACTGGAACCTACCAAAAAAAGATATTCTACATCCAAAAACAAAGAAGAAGCCACAATGAGATGGTAGGAGAGGCACATGTGCAATATAATCAAATCCAATATCCACTGGATGGGTGACTCACAAACTGAAAAATAATTATATCACAGAGGTTCTCCCACAGTAGTGAGCATTCTGAGCCCCATATCAGGCTCCCCAGCCTGGGGGTCTGGCATTAGGAGAAGGAGCTCCCAGAGCATTTGGCTTTGAAGGCCAGTAGGGCTTGATCTCAGGAGCTCCACCGGAATTGTGGAAACAGGGACTCCACTCTTGGAGGGCCCACACAAGTTCTCGTGCACACTACCCAGGGAAAAAGCAGTGAATTCATAGGAACCTGGGCCAGAACTACCTGCTGGTCTTGAAGGGTCTCCTGGGGAGGTGGGGGGAGCAGCTGTGGCTCACTGTAGGAACAAGGACACTAGTGGCAGAGGTGCCAGGGAGTACTAATTGGCATGAGCCCTTCTGGAGGCTGCCATTTTGATGCCAAGATCTGGACTCACCCAACAGACTGTAGGCTCCAGTCCTGGGATGCCTCAGGCCAAACAACCAACAGGGCAGAAACACAGCCCCACCCATCATCAGACAGGCTGCTGAAAGTCTTACTGATCCCACAGCTGCCTGTAAACACACCACTTGACACAGCCCTGCCCACCAGAGGGACAAGACCCAGCTCCACTCACCAGTGGGCAGGTACAAGTGAGTGGAGGAAGGAAGGAAGCCTGCACAAGCATCTAGACCAGCCTCACCCACCAGGGGCGGATAGCAGAAGCAAGAGAAACTAGAGCCCTGCATCCTGTGGAACAGAGACCATGAACACAGGCAAAATGAGATGGCAGAGAAATATGTTCCAGACGAAGGAACAAAATAAAACCCCAGAAGAACAACTAAATGAAATGGAGATAGGCAATTACCTGAAAAATAATTCAGAGTAATGAAAGCAAAGATGACCCAAGATCTTGGAAAAAGAATGGTGGCACAGACTGAAAAGATGAAGAAATGTTTAAAAAATACCTAGAGGATATAAAGAACAAACAGTGTTGAAGAATACAATAACTGGGACTTCCCTGGTGGTGCAGTGGTTAAGAATCTGCCTGTAAATGCAGGGGACATGGGTTCAAGCCCTGGTCCAGGAAGATCCCACATGCCATGGAGCAACTAAGTAGGTGTGTCACAACTACTGAGCCTACATTCTAGAGCCTGCATGCCACAACTACTGAAACTCACATGCCTAGAGTCCATGCTCCACAACAAGAGAAGCCACTGCAATGAGAAGCCCACGTGCCACAATGAAGAGTAACCCCCACTTGCCGCAACTAGAGAAAGCCCACATGCAGCAGTGAAGACCCAATGCAGCCAAAGATAAATAAATAAATAAACATTTTTAAAAAACAATACAATAACTGAAATGAAATATACACTAGAAGGAATCAGTAGCAGAATAAATGACGCAGAAGAGCGGATAAGTGACTTGGAAGACAGAATGGTGGAATTCACTGCTGCAGAACAGAATAAAGAAAAAAGAATGAAAAGAAATGGAGACAGCCTAAGAGACCTCTGGGACAACATTAAATGCAACAACACTTGCATTATAGGGGTCCCAGAAGGAGAAGAGAGAGAGAAAAGACCCGAGAAAATATTTGAAGAGATTATAGTCAAAAACTTCCCTAACGTGGGAAAGGAAATAGTCAATCAGGTCGGGGAAGCGCAGAGAGTCCCATACAGGATAAACACAAGGAGGAACACACCAAGACACATATTAATCAAATTGACAAAAATTAAAGACAAAGAGAAAATATTAAAAGCAACAAGGGAAAAGTAATAAATAACATACAAGGGTTATCAGCTGATTGTTCAGCAGAAACTCTGCAGGCCAGAGAGGAGTGGCATGATATATTTAAAGTGATGAAAGGGAAAAACCTACAACCAAGAATACTCGACCCAGCAAGGCTTTTGTTCAGATTTGATGGAGAAATCAAAAGCTTTACAGACAAGCAAAAGCTAAGAGAATTCAGCACCACCAAACCAGCTTTACAACAAATCCTAAAGGAAATTCTCTAAGCTGAAAAGAAAAGGCCACAACTAGAATCAAGAAAATTATGAATAGGAAAGCTCACCAGTAAAGGCAAATATAAAGTAAAGGTAGGAAATCAACCATACACAAATATGATATCAAAACCAGCAATAGTGAGAAGAGGAGAGTACAAATTCAGGATATTGGAAATCATTGGAAATTAAGAGACCAGCAACTTATAACAATTTTGTAAAGCAATCTTTTATATATACTGTTATATAAAAACCTTATGGAAACTGCAAACCAAAAAACTACAATAGATACACACAGAAAAAAAGAAAAAAGGCAACCTAAACACAACACTAAAGATAGTCATCAAATCACAAGAGAAGAGAACAAAAGAGGAAGGAAAGAAAAAAGACGCACAAAAACAAATTCAAAACAATTAAGTAAGTGGAAATAGGAACATACATATTGATAATTACCTTAAATATAAATGGATTAAATGCTCCCACCAAAAGACACAAGCTGGCTGAATGGATACAAAAACAAGACCCATATATATGCTGTCTACAAGAGACCCACTACAGATCTAGGGACACATACAGACTGAAAGTGAAGGAATGGAAAAGAGCTATTCCATGCAAGTGGAAATCAAAAGAAAGCTGCAGTAACAATGCTCAAATCAGACAAAATAGACTTTAAAATAACGACTGTTACAAGAGACAAAAATGGACACTAAATAATGATCAAGGGATCAATCCAAGAAGAAGATATAACAGGTGTAAATATATATGCACCCAGCATAGGAACACTTCAATATATAAGGCGAATGCTAACAGCCATAAAAGGAGAAATTGGCAGTAACACAATAATAGTGGGAGACTTTAACACCCCACTTACATCAATGGACAGATCATCCAGACAGAAAATCAATAAGGAAACAGAGGTCTTAAATGACACATTAGATCGGATGGACTTAATTGTTATTTATAGAACATTCATTCAAAAGCAGCAGAATACACATTCTTATTGAGTGCACATGGAACATCCTCCAGGATAGATCACATGCTGGGTCACAAAGCAAGCCTTTTAAAATTTAAGACAACTGAAATCGTATCAAGCATCTTTTCTGACAACAGCACTATGATTTTAGAAAGCAACTACAGGAATTAAACTTTATGAAGCACAAACACGTGGAGGCTAAACAATATGCTACTAAATAACCAATGGATCACATAAGAAATCAAAGAGGATATTTAAAAATACCTAGAGACAAGTGATAACAAAAACAAGTTGATACGAAACCTATGAGACACAGCAAAGGCAGTTCTAAGAGGGAAGTTTATAGCAATACAAGCTTACCTTAGGAAACAAGATAAATTTCAAGTAAATAACCTAACCTTACACCTAAAGCAACTAGAGAAAGAAGAACAAGCAAAACCCATAGTTAGTAGAAGGAAAGAAATCGTAAAGATCTGATCAGATATAAAAGAAGTAGAGATGAAGAAAACAGTAGAAAAGATCAATGAAATTAAAAGTGGGTTCTTTGAAAAGATAAACAAAATTGATAAACCTTTAGCCAAAGCCAGCACGAAAAAAAGGGAGAGGGCTAAAATCAATAAAATTAGAAATAAAACCAATCCCAAAACGGGCAGAAGACCTAAATAGACATTTCTCCAAAGAAGACATACAGATGGCAAAGAAACACATGAAAAGCTGCTCAACATTACTAATTATTAGAGAAATGCAAATCAAAACTACAATGAGGCATCACCTCACACCAGTTAGAATGGGCATCATCAGAAAATCTAAAAAACAACAAATGCTGGAGAGGGTGTGGAGAAAAGGGAACCCTCTTGCACTGTTGGTGGGAATGTAAATTGATACAGCCACTATGGAGAACAGTATGGAGGTTCCTTAAAAAACTAAAAATAAAACTACCATACTACCCAGCAATCTCACTACTGGGCATATACCCAGAGAAAACCGTAATTCAAAAAGACACATGCACCCCAATGTTCATTGCAGCACTATTTACAATAGCCAGGTCATGGAAGCAACCTAAATGCCCATCGACAGATGAATGGATAAAGAAGTTGTGGTACATACATACAATGGAATATTACTCAGCCATAAAAAGGAATGAAATTGAGTCATTTGTTGAGACATGGATGGATCTAAGGACTGTCATACAGAGTGAAGTAAGTCAGAAAGAGAAAAACAAATATCGTATATTAATGCATGTATGTGGAACCTAGAAAAATGGTACAGATGAACCGGTTTTCAGGGCAGAAGTTGAGACACAGGTGTAGGGAACAAACGTATGGACACCAAGGGGGGAAAACCATGGTGGTTTGGGGATGGTGGTGTGCTGAATTGGGCAATTGGGACTGACATGTATACACTGATGTGTATAAAATTGATGACTAATAAGAACCTGCAGTATAAAAAAACAAACAAACAAAAACTAATACTAAACTTTCATTGGGTTATTTGTATGGAAATATGTTAATATAAATGTTTCAGACATTACATGAAATGTCTAAAAATCTTATATGTTCTGGTATAATGTTATAAGTCATAATTCTATTTATTACTTTAAAATGTATATCTCAGAAATAACTAAATTTCCTTGTCAACTGCATTATTATGAACTTTCATCAAATCTTTAACCGTGGTCATTTTTAAGTCTTTTGTCATTTACAGACAGTTCTGGGTGTACTCTGATGTTTTTGCAAAAATGTTCCTATGAAAGGGTTTCATCTTCAAGGAATTCATGGAAAAGACTCTGACAAGTACAGGTTTCTGGTAACTGACTATACTGCTGAACTGAATGAATAAGCATTTTCAGAACTCTAATGGAAAACTGATGAATTCATAAAAGTGCTAACAAAAGATCAAGATGAAAAAAAAATTAATTACATGGGACTGAGTGAACTGATGAGGATGATTATAATTTTTGTGACTTTCTGTTTGAATAAAAAAAAAAATCCCACAAGGGCTCAGAGGCAAAAAATATACAAATCAATTTTCACTGCAAAGTAAAGGAGCTGTTACAGTGGAGGATTACTGGACTGAATGTCAATATTATGACATCGTATGAGTGTGTTTCGTGTTTGGTAATTGCAATCATTGTTGCTTTTGTTGTGGTCATCCATTTACAATGCTTGGTGTCAGTTTATTTATCTCTTGTAAAAATAAAATACAGTGTGTGTGTGTGAAAAAAAATAATAAAAAAAAAAATGATTCCCAAAAAGTTGCACAGACAACAAGCTAGAATCCATCTTCTAACTCAGATAAAAGTTCTGGATATATATATACATATATGAACATATTTATATATATATAAATAGGTGGTTGAGGGAGTATCTAGCAATACTTACAAAAACAAATCTATCCTGTAACTGGATTTGCTTCAAAATAATGTGAAGGAAGAAGGATATAGATGAAAACAAGAGTGGCCAAATAGCTGGAAGATATTATGACCAGGTGATAAATACAATGGGGTAAGTTTTATTATATGCTCTTATTTTGATGTATGTTTGAAGTATCCCATAATAAAAATTTAAAAACAAACAAACAAAAAAGAAGTTACAACTGACACCACAGAAATATGAAGGATCATGAGACTACTACAAGCAACTGTATGCCAATAAAATGGACAACCTAGAAGAAATGGACCAATTCTTAGAAAGTTACAATTTCCCAAGACTGAACTAGGAAGAAATAGATAATGTGAACAGATGAATCACCAGTACTGAAATTGAAACTGTGATTTAAAAACTCCCAACAAACAAAAGTCCAGGACCAGGTGACTTCACAGGCGAATTCTATCAAACATTTAGAGAAGAGTTAACATCTATCCTTCTGTAACTGTTCCAAAAAATCACAGAGGAAGAAACATTCCCAAACTCATTCTATGAGGCCACAATCAACCTGATACCAAAACCATACAAAGGTACCACAAAAAAGAAATTTACAGGCCAATAGCAAAAATCCTCAACAAAATACTAGCAAACCAAATCTAACAATACATTAAAAAGATGATACATCATGATCAAGAAGGATTTATCTCAGGGATGCAAGGATTTTTCAATAACCGCAAATCAATCAGTGTGATACACCACATCAACAAACGGAAAAATAAAAAACATATGATCATCTCAATAGAGGCACAAAAGGCTTTTGATAAAATTCAACACCCATTTATAATAAAAACTCCAGAAAGAAGACATAAGGGTATCCTACATCAACATAATAAAGGCCATATATGACAAACTTACAGCTAACATCATGCTCAATGGTGGAAAGCTGGAAGCATTTCCTCTAAGATCAAGTACAAGACAAGGATGTCCACTCTTACAACTCTTCTTCAACATAGTTTTGGAAGTCCTAGCCCTGCCAATCAGAGAAGAAAAAGAAATAAAGGGAATCCATATTGGAAAAGAAGAAGTAAAACTGTCACTGTTTGCAGATGACATGATACAATACATTAGAAAATCCTAAAGATACCACCAGAAAATGAAAGCTCATCAATGAATTTGGTAAAGTTGCAGGATACAAAATTAATACACAGAAATCTGTTGCATTTCTATACACTAACAATGAAAGATCAGAAAGAGAAATTAATGAAACAATCCCATTCATCATTGCATCAAAAAGAATAAAATACCTAGGAATAAAATTACTTAAGGAGGCAAAAGACCTTTATTCTGAAAACTATAAGATGCTAATGAAAGAAATCAAAGATGACAGAAACAGGTGGAAAGATATACTATATTCTTGGATTGGAAGAATCAATATTGTCCAAATGACCATACTACCTAAGGCAGTCTACATATTCAATGCAATCCCCATCAAATTACCAATGGCAATTTTGTTGATTTAGAAAAAAAATCTTAAAATTTGTATGGAAACTCAAAAGACCCTGAATAGCTAAAGCAATCTTGAGAAAGAAAAACAGAGCTGGAGGAATCAGGCTCCCTGACTTCAGATATAATACAAAGCTACAGTCATCAAAAGAGTATGGGTCAAGATGCTGGAGTGGAGGACACGGAGCTTGTGTCTCCCCACCATTAGGGCACTTACCAGACACTGGTGGGGAACCCTGACACCCAAGGAGACAGGAGGAACCCCAGAGCAACTGGGTAGGACATAGGGGGTAGTTGGGGAGAGGAAAAGTGGAGGTCGGATGGGACCAGTGCCTCTGAGGGATGGCTGGGAGAGGGGACGTGTTCCCATGCCTAGAGGGACACCCTGGGGCTCAGAGGATCGGAAGGAGAACAGCTAGCATTTCCCCTGCCCAATCAGGCCCTGGAAAGTCTGCTGGGATACCAGGCCAGGTCCTCCACCTTCCAGGACCCCCTCCAGCCGCATTTGTCCTAGAGGTGTAAGAGGGGGGAAGAAAAGGAGAGGCTAATGGGGAGGGGCCCTCTGGGATTGGAGGATCAGGGAGAACACAACTAGCATTTCCCCTGCCCACTTGGGTCCTGGGGATCTTGCTGGGCTCCCATGCTGGGTCCTCTGACCTCCGAGGACCCCTCCAGCCACTTAGGACCTAGGGGCATAGGAGGGAGGGAGGAGGGAGGAAGAGGGGCAGAGGTGAATGGACAGGGACCCTCCAGGACTGGAGGATCAGGGGAAGCACAGCTGGCATTTCCCCCACCCACTTGGGCCCCAGGAAGCCTGCTGGGCTCCCAGGTTGGGTCCTCCACCCTCCAAGGCCCCCTCCAGCTGTGTTGGTCCTGAGGGCGTGGGGGTGGGGAGAAGAGGAGAGGCAGATGGGGAGGGTCCCTATAGGACCAGAGGATCAGGGGAGGTAAGGCTGGCATTTCCCCCACCCACTCGGGCTCTAAGAAGCCTGCTGGGTTTCTGGGCCCTGTGCCCCACCTTCTGGGGCCCCCTCTGGCTGTGTGGGTCCTAGGTGAGTAGGAGGACGGAGGCAGGGGGAGAAGAGGAGAGGTGAATGGGGAGGGACCCTCCAGAACTGGAGGATCTGGGGAAACATGCCTAGCATTTCCCCCACCCACTCAGTCCCAGGGAGCCTGCTGTGGTCCTGGGCCTGTCCTCTGCCCTTCAAGGCCAGAAGCACCCTGGGCCACTCTGGCCATGCTGAGACTAAGCCCTGCACCCCACCCTCCCAAGGTCCTTTTCCATCCACATGGGTCCTAAGCCTAGACCCTGCCCACCACTTAAACCCCACCCTGCCTCAGCCCTGCTCCCCACAGCCAAGGCCTTTCCCAGCTTTTTGTTTTGTTTTGTTTTGTTTTCTCATTTTTGCTACTGTGGTTCTGTTTTAACTTCCAATTCTTCCAGTTGTTGTTTCATCTGTATTTTTATTTTTTCTAACATAGCTGTTAGTTTTCTAATCTTATTTTATTTTTTACTCTTTGTTATTGTTCTGCTCCTTTATTTCTTTTTTTTTTTTATTGCCACTGCGTGTGGCTTGTGGGATCTTGGTTTGCGAACCAGGGGTTGGGCCAGAGATCCTGTGGTGGGAGTTCCGAGTCTGAAGCACTGGATTAACAGAGAAACTCAGACCCCAGGGAATATTCATTGGAGTGAGGTTTCCTGGAGGTCCTCACCTCAACACCAAGACCCAGCTCTACACAACAGCCAACAAACTCCAGTGCTGGAAGCCTCAGGCCAAACAACTAGTAACACAGGAACACAACCTCACCATCAAAAAAAAAAAAAAATGAGATGACACAAAATATGTTACAGATGAAGGAGCTAGGAAAAAACCTACAAGACCAAATAAATGAAGAAGAAATAGGCAACCTATCTGAAAAAGAATTCAGAGTAATGATAGTAAAGATGATCCAGAATCTCAGAAATAGAATAGAGGCATGGATTAAGAAAATACAAGAAATGTTTAACAAAGATCTAGAAGACCTAAAGAACAAACAAACAGAGATGAACAACACAATAACTGAAATGAAAAATACACTAGAAGAAATCAATAAGAGAATAACTGAGGCAGAAGAACGAATAAGTGAGCTGGAAGACAAAATGGTGGAAATACCTGTCAAGGAACATAATAAAAAAAAAAAAATGAAAAGAGTTGAAGACAATCTCAGAGACCTCTGGGACAACACTAAATGCACCAACATTTGAATTATAGGGGTCCCAGAAAAAGAAGAGAAAAAGAAATATTCTGAAAAAATATTCAAAGAGATTATAGTTGAAAACTTTCTTAACATGGGAAAGGAAATAGCCACCCAAGTCCAGGAAGTGCAGAGAGTCCCCAGGATAAACCCTAGGAGAAACACACCAAGACACATATTAATCAAACTAATAAAAATTAATTTTAAAGAAAAAATATTAAAAGCAGCAAGGGAAAAGCAAAAAATAACATACAAAAGAATCTCTAAAAGGTTATCAGCTGATTTTTCAGAAGAAACTGCAGGCCAGTAGGGAGCAGCAGGATATATTAAAAGTGATGAAAGAGAAAAACCTACAACCAAGATTACTCTACCCAACAAGGATCTAATTCAGATTCAACAGAGAAATCAAAAGCTTTACAGACAAGCAAAAGCTAAGAGAATTCAGCACCACCAAACCAGCTTTACAACAAATGCTGAAGGAACTTGTCTAGGCTGGAAACACAAGAGAAGGAAAAGACCAATGAAAACAAACTCAAAACAATTAAGAAAATGCTAATAGGAACATACATACC